>NC_052144.2:7887824-9147029 GCF_016086655.4 Lepeophtheirus salmonis | reverse complement strand
ATATTCTCATATTTCGGCATGTTGGATAGTCATGTATAAAGTTTTAAAAATAAGACCTACAACGCGTGTGATATTTTTTTCTTTCATTTTTTTAATTATTGAGGAGAGGACATTTGACATGGACGTAAATATATTATAATTATAAAATAATCACATGTGGTTTCGCTCATAAATGACTGATAACTTGTTGGAAGATACAAATTTATAGTCCTTCTTGGACTCAGAGTAGAATAGAGTATCGACACAGGAGTCGTTCCTGTCTATATTTTTGCGATATACAGAGTAAGATTTATGTTTATTTCTCTCATATTATAATTGCTCGGAGCTAATTGAAAAAAATATTAAAAAGTTAAACTGCTAGCGTACCAAACATTTCTCAAATTGTCAAAGTAATTACGCTCATTTTATGGTGTTTTTAACGTACCAATCATGCTTAAAATATAAAAATAATTTTTGAGAAGATGTCATATGAATATAAAATGGGGTTACTCATGAAAGACAGAGATTAATTATTTTTGCAGTTTATAAATGAAAGTCCTTGTTCAATCGGGAGTATCATTGAGGATCAGTTTGGAAATGAAATACTCGGATATAATTCTTGCATATATCTTTGTTAGATACAAAGTGGCGTTTGTGTTTACTTCCTTCCCTTCTCAAAGATGTTTTTTGGTAATCTAATAAAACGTCATGACAGATATCTGTATTCTTCTCAAATATTCATCGTTTTTTTGTAGGGTTGCCAAGTAATTTTCAGTTTCTCTCTTTTAAACGCATAGGTAGATCATATGTTTTCTTATGTGTTCATGTGTATTTAACTTGATTATCACTAGTTTTGTGAGATTTGTTCATATGAACGAACCGAAAATGACTTTGGTAATCCAGTCAATTTGAAGAAGAGTAGCTTATGCGTCATAATGTTTTATTAAATCAGCTACAAGGAGCCATTAGAGGAAATAAATAAATACAAATCCCACTCATTCTATAGCAAGTACATATCAGCAACTCCGATGTCAGACATTAGTGATTACTTTTAACTTAGATTTTCCCTTTTCAAGGATTAAATATGAATAATAAATGCTTCGGGCCCTGATGGTGTTGATTGCCATGTTTTCACTCGGTGTATTTATGGTGTTGTTCCTTACCTAGTTGAGAAAGGAAAGTTTATGGAAAGATATAGCAATCTTCCCTAGTATTGATAAAAGGCAGTTTTAATTCCCAAGAAAGTTTTAACAACAGGTATCAATAACTGGAGATCAATTACTGTTCTCAATTAAAGCAATAGAATCATATCTGGTACTCATGTAGACAAAATTGAGCTTATTATAAATTATAAGCTTGGTATGGAACAGAAGGCATTCCTGAAAGGGAGAGTGATTTACGACATATCAAGAAATATTCAAACTGGAATTGAGAGTATACAATGTAAAGGGAACCTCTGCTGCAATAATTGGCATATACTTTTTTTAGAATAAGTGTTTCTTTATAACCTTTACATAAAAAAATGAAATCGGCAGTATTATCTTCGAATATAATCACTATTAATGATCTAGACTATAATTGTTTTTTCAATAGTGGAAAGTTTTTTTTTTGTTTTTTTTTGGAAGTAGCATCAAACATCCCTCTATCGCTGATGAACAGGTAGATAAAATATGTGACGTAAATTTCAATTTGTTGGTTATTATCTAAAGCATGGAGGAAGAGGATCACGAGTTCCATATCGAAAGTCAAGGATGGAATGCGTTTACAGCCTAATTTCAAATATCTTTGGGTTTTTTATTTTGTAATACTACTTGTAAGAACAGTGGTAAAATGTACCGTACATTTGTTCATGCATTTGCGAGTAGCCCATAACTTCAGATTTATACAGCATTTATGACACTGAACGTAGCTTGAATTAAAATAACTAAAAATTAATAAACTAATAAAAACTTAAAAATCTTGCTCCGGTTAATACGCAATTATTAAAAAATTATAATCAATTCCAGATCTACAGAATAATTAGTTTCGTTTATTTATCCGTTTATTTTAATTGTTATTAAACTACTTCTCAATTTCCTAGCAATATTGTGGCTTTATTTTGTTTATAAATTTATTTTCGAATTTTTTAGCGGGAACGTTGTTCTAAGAATGAATTCATAAATAAAATTAGATACAACAAACTATTTCAAGTTGTTATTATCATTTTTATTGATTGTCAATATCAACTAGTTCAAAGCTAACACCCAAGAAGGAAATAATAATACCAAGTAACACATCGGTCAATAACTTTCGGGCATGACTACCAGATGGCGCCATTAACAAAATACCTTTCGGAAGTATAAATATACAAAAGGTTACTGTCAAAATTTCAGGACATTTGGTTTATTATTTATCAAGTTACAGTGGTTTAAGTGACGCTACTTTTGTGATTCTGAAGAGCGATGGATTCAACGCAATTTCGTGTGTTGATTTATCATTGCTTTTTGATGGGAAAAAACACCGTTCCAGCCCAATCTTGGCTTGAAAAACGTTATCCCGACTTTGTTCCATCGAAAACAACCATCAAACGATGGATTGGCGGTTTCGAACGTGGATGTAAGGACACCGATGATGCTGAGCGCCCTGGTCGGCCAATTGAGGCGGTTATTCTGCAAAACATTGAAAAAAAAACCCTGAAAATCATCATGGCAATCGCAATGTGAAGCTGCAAGAGATAGCTGACGCTTTGAAGTTATCAAAATGTAGTGTTTACACCATCATTCATGAACATTTGGGTATGAAATAGCTGTTTTCCAAAAGGGTGCCGCGTTTGCTCACACCAAAGCAAAAACGAGAAAATGATTCAAAGAGCTGTTTTGGAGATGGTCACACAAAATAAGGAGTTTTTACGTCAGTTCATCACAATGGACGCAACATAGATTTGCCAATTTACTCCAGAATAAAAATGGGAGTTTACTGAGTGGTGTGCAGACAGAGAAAGCCGTCCAAAGACTCAAACATCGGCTGGGAAGCTCATAGCCTCTGCATTTTGGGATTTGGATGGAATTTTATTCATTGACTACTTGTATCATGGAAAAAAATCAACAGTGACTATTATGTAGGTTTTTTAAATCGTTTGAATGCCGAAATTACCTAGAAAATACATTATTTGAAAAAGAAAAAGGTACTTTTTCGCCAAGACAATGCACTGTATCATAAGTCAATAAAAACAGCTGCAAAATTGGTCAAATTGGGTTTCAAATTGCTACAACACCCACCGTATTCTCCAGATCTTGCACCCAGCGACTACTGATTCTTCGAGAACTCAAAAACTTGCACCGTAGAAAGTGATTTGGCTCAGATGAGGAAGTGATTGTAGAAACTGAAGCATATTTTGAAGGTATCGAAAAAATAGAGGAACGTTAGAATGATTGTATCGTTCTAAAAGGAGATTATATTCCTGAATAAAAATGAATTTTTCTAAAAAAATGTTGTTTTCCTATCTAGGACTGGGACTTATAGACGGATATGTTATAAGTTGGGTATACTTGAATATTACTGTATAACTAACTACGCAGTCTCAATGGATTCATCCTTATAACTGAATTAATAAGGTGAGTTCTGTGAAATAAAAAAAAACAGTTGTATACATCATGACAAAAAATGATAAAGTTGATTCCATTGTAAGCGACATCTTACGTGAAAAAAAAGATGTCAGTAAGACCAGGAGTCTACTCAAACTAACAGTAATGTTTGGTATGATTTTCAAGGCTTGAGAGTCGCTCAAAGAATGAAACAGAGGAACCAGATAGCAATTAAGAGCATGCTCACTAACCAAACCAAAAGTTGCAATCCTAGTTATCATCAAGTATGTCATGGATCCTAACTTTGCAAATATTTGTACTAAAGGTATCTTTTCTCGGAGGTTTCCCTTATGAAATGGTCAGGTTACCCTCAAAAGAGTATTATACGGTTTCAGGGGTTATTTGGAATAGCTTATTGCTTCGAAAACGTTCCTTGAGACCGGACTCATCTTCCAAGTCCTTGCAAGTACGGCAGATGGTATGGTAGTTGATTCAGAGCTGCTTGACAATTTCACAGGTGGTATGGCCTGTTCGGATCAAAGTTGCAATTTTCATTTTTTTTTTTCGTCATCTTGTTCCAGAAGTAAGAAATATTTGTTTGAAAAATAACAACAACAGCCTTCGATTATTGTGTTCAACTTTATGATTCTAATTGTTCCATATCAAGTTTTATAAAAGATTCAAATCAATAATTATCGACCATAAATGAAGTTAATAAAGTCTCAGAACTATAACTGGACTATATAACTTCAGTGTTTAAAGACTTGAACAAGTAAATAAACGCTGAATAATTAATAGTCATCGATAAAAAAAACTTTATAGTGTACTTAGACTTATAATTGAAGGCCCTTTGTCCTTTCCTGTAAATACTCTGTCATTGTTATACATTATTAACTAATATCCCTGACAATGTCTTCAATCGTACCCTTGTTCACGCATACCTATACTTGTATAAATTATTTATAAATTTTGATCTCAATTTTTACTCTTGTACTGTCCTTGCTTTTTAATAGTTAATTGGTCAACCATGACAGTACAAAAATATACTGATATTTTGACTTTCACTTACTCTCTAATAGATTGATTTAAATGCAAATTTTATTAATGAAATTTCGAATTATTATTTTATTTCTAAAAAAAAGAACGTCTGTTATTGAGTAGTTATGGACAAATGAGGAACTCATGAAATTGTGTGAGTGTCTTTAAAAATTAATTTGAAAATACCTTTCATCATTGATCTAATAAGAAATGATATGTTGTTTTTGGACAATCCCTAATTTAGTAATTAGCGAACTGGGTCTGATTCTAGATAAAGCCTGGCTTTCTTATTTTTCGTCGTAAATAGATAGACTAAGTGCAATTTTTGAATTACAATAAAGTGTAAAATGATACAGTTAAAAACTAAAATAAAAGAAACGGGAAATATGTCAATGGGGGGGGAATATCACCTTGAATTCTGAAAAGCTTATATTTTTTTATTGAGCTAAGCTCTCCCTTTCTGAACACATTTCTTACAATAAGTATAAATAAATTAGATTCTTTTGAATTGATTTATATCATATTTATTGTATTTTAAGGGACAATCTTGATAATGATTATTATTTGATGATTAGATTCAAATTGATTGAACCTTTAACGTAACAACTTTAAATTATAAACGTGTAGTCATACGATCATTTATGGAGGTTAACTCCTCAATTGCGTTATTTGTGGTTATAATTTAAGAATTTAGACTTGAATTCACGGAAAGGTAGAAGTACCAGTAGTAATATTGTAGCAATTTTTATGTTTAAAAACTGAAATTTCTTGATTAGTACACTACATTTGAAATTGTTGGTTGTCAGCTGTTGATATTTCGAAGCTTAAGAAAGGTAATAAAAATGATAAGGTGAAACTAACAATTATGATGAAATATGAAGTTGATTTTTAAATAGTTAATATTTAAAAATTTGACTGGAACTTAAACTTAAACAGCCAAGAAAGTAAACAAATATTTTTTTTTATCGAAACATCTTTCTACGTCATTATAATCAGTGTACAATTTTCTTCATAATTAGTGCCAATTCATTCCAGATGGCTACCATTTGCGGCAACTACAGCTCTCAGCTCTATCATCAAGAATTAAATAATAAATACCAATAGGCAATAAATCATTTTTTGGTTAAATAAGAAAAGTTTTGTTTTATAAAGTATTGAAAATCATATTAATGATTGTGATTGATTAGTAAACTAAATAATTAGTTAGTAGCAATTTTTCAAAGGTCTTTAAAATGTTATTTAACCCAGATTTAATTACTTGATTTAGACATCTTTTATTTTTTGCATAACACCAGATCTGATGGCATCTGATGTTCAAATAATTTTGCAAATTTTAAATTAAGAAAAGAAATTGAAAAATATCATTTTTGTACATTCGAAAAAGAAGCAATAACGAATTTTTATCAATCTTACGAATAAAAACTCAGGAGTTAAATTGCACTTAGTTTTATTTTATTAAACACTAGAATGGAAATTCGTTAATCACATTCAAGTGTCATTTTCTCAACTTGCACGTAAGCTAGAGAACTCAAATTCATTTTGTTTTGCAACTAATTGTTTATGCTTTAATATATCCAAATATTAATTTTTGTCAGTCATCATTAATTATTCAATTAGTAAGTGTTCAGACTACAATGGACAACCTAGTAAATTGCTTCACTTTAATTATCATTGATAACTTCATTAAAATCCACCATTTCAAAACAAATATATATTTTCCTCCATTAATAAAAACTGCTACTTTCTAATTCCAAATTAAATTAACATGTTTTTTGTTATGTTAATACAAATGTCCACAACGAATATTACAATTTATGTATATTGTTTGTTTATTTTGATATATTAAAAAGTTAGACGTATTTTGGGGTGCTTCATGATTTTCTACTATTGAAAAAATGCAAAGTACAACACAATTTAAGAGAAATTCTTTAAAAATTTTTGGAAGATTGTTTATTTTAATAAAAAAGTTAATTATTAAGGAAACGATAAATTTTTCATAATAAATAATCTTTCAAAAGTTTTCAAATATTTTTCCCCTAAATTGATTTTATTTTTTTTCAATAGCAGAAAATCTTTGAGCCCTCGTAAGAGACATTTTATATTTTAATCTTTCAAAAAAAGCTAACAATGCAAACGTTTTGGACATGTCTACCAACATAATAACAAACCAAATTTGAGAATCGAAATTAGAAAATAACAAGTTCTTTTTTATCAGATCTCATATGTATCCTTTTCTGTTATTAAAAATAACTATTTATGCGAATCGTTCTGAATTATTGAAGGTTAAGGAAATCATGAAACTAGCCAGACAAACTCTTATTTATTTATTTATATTGAATGTAAATAAATCAACATTTTAATAAAATACGTTAACTTTTTCAAAATCATTCATTCAAAGAAAGTTAAAAGTTTTTATTACAAACAAGATTTATTTATTACCGTGTGAATTTTTCTTTATAAGACAAATTGCACATTGAATAAACGTTTTATTCCCATGATAAATATTTTATTGAATTTTCCAGCAAAAAGGGAACTAATTTTCATAAAATTACGTAGTATAAAAGACCTTATTCTATCTATTGATTAATAATCTATGCTTTATAGTATGCAAAAAATTAAACAATAATTATTGAAATTTGTCGATCCTAAAGTCTGCAAGTTTTGAAAGTACTTTTGTTTATTACTTTTCATAGTACTATATGACGTCTCTTTCGAGTTATTTCGTCATCTATTAATTTGTTTCATATATCTCAAAACAATATTCAGTGACCTACAGAATGGGCACCCAAAATTTGCAATTGTTTGACTAAATTACAAACAACGTGATTTTTATGGAATTAAGAAAAGGCTACTCAAAACCATCTAGTTTAAGTAGTACAAGATATTTCAGGTAAATTTGGATCATATTTAATTATATCCATCGGTATTGCTCCAACATAAGAAGCTACTAAAGTCAATCCTCAGAAGTTTTAAAATACTAACCTGGACTCTTGATTGCTAGTATTTATTTTGGTTTTAATTATTTTTATACCGGGTGTCCCGAAAGTCTTGGTCGGTACCTTCGATGGCTTTTTTCGAGATTTCAGAGACTTTTTACGTAAATCTTGCGTAAATAAAAGTTAAAGATCGTTTTTAGATTAACAAGTTTTGTTTCAATAACATCTCGAAATTCATAATTGTTTTTGACATGGAGGCTAAAAAACAAGAAGTAGCTGCTCTGCTTTGTGCAGGAATCAGCCACAAGGAGATCTCTGAGGCCACCAGCATGTCCGCCAGCATCATTGGCTGGATCAAAAGGAGGTTGGACAAGGGGGAAGGCCTTGAAGACCAGCCTCGAAGTAGGAGACCTGTCTTAAAGGCCACCAAGGCCACTAAGAATAAGATCAGAGCCCAGATCAAGATAACCCCTCTTCTGAGCATCAGAACATTTGCCAAGAAACACAAACATGGGTAAGACTACTGCTGCCAACATTGTCAAGGACATTGGGGGCAAGTCCTTGGTCCGCACCACCCGTCCCATGTTGTCATGGCCAATATGGAGGCCAGATACATCCGATGCAAGAAGATTTTGAACAACATGAAAAGCAATGGGGACAGAATTCTCATTTTTTCCAATGAGAAAACTTTTACAGTGGATCCAGTCTTCAACCGCAAAAATGATCGCTACATTGGCCTTAATGGTTATGTGGAACCTGAGAAATATGTGTCCATGACCAAGCACCCAGCCAGAATCATGATGCTAAGAGTTGTTGGCTCAGATGGTAAAGCCATGTCTCCAGTCTTCTTCCGAGAGGGCTACAGGCTCACCTCAGAGGACTACATCAAGGTGTTCAAGACCAAGGTGGTCCCATGGATCAGGAAGGAGTATCCTGGCAAGAGGGTGTGTTTCCAGCAGGTTGGGGCACCCGCACACACAGCCAAGAACACCCAGAAGTAGTTGAAGGAGAATGTGGAATTCTGCTCTAAGGACTTCTGGCCCCCCTCCTCCCCCAACCTGACCCCTTTGGATTTCAGCATCTGGGTGCACATTGAGAGTCAGGCATGCAAAAAACGCCACAGCAGTACCAAAGCTCTCAAGGCCAGTATCACCAAGGTCTGGGCCAAGATGAGCCCTACCTACATCAAGAACACCTGATCCTCCTTCCGTCCCCGTGTTGTGGCTGTTATGGAAGCTGAAGGCCAAATTGTTAAAAATATATTATAGATTATAACCAAGCGAAGTTTTTTTTATAAAAAACATTTCTCTGTATCTCTACTTTTAGTCCTTGTAGATCTTAATGAAGTTGGAAGTTAGAAATCAGTCAGGACTTTCCGGACACCCGGTATAGTAACAATTATAGGTGTGTTATATATTTGATGGTTTTTTTTCTTATAATTTTTAATGTTTTTTTTTTGTTTTTGTTTTTTTTTTTTTAATTTTAAATCAATGATACTTAAATTACCCCACTAAAATATAATTAGAATTGGCTATTTTAAGTTTTTATTTTTCAACTGGCCTCTTTGTCAGAAATTTTTGGAAGTTCTTATATGAATCAATAACTTTTTGATAACTTCATTGAACTAGCTTGCACTGGACACAGCCCAGCGTAAATCAAGAAGGTGCTCAGGTATCCAACGAGTACAGTCTACAACGTCTACATCCGTTGGAAAGAGGAGGAGGCAAATAAAAGAAAAGCCCACAAATCCTAGGCTCATAAAAATGCACTCCTAGATTGTTCGTAGGACTTGAAGGCATTTCCTGGGACTCTGATTAACGTTTTGCCAAAAAGTCTAAGGTAAGCCTCCTGCAACCGTCTCTAGAGTCATAAACACTGATCTCAGGATGAGGTCATACTGCCTCTACGACAGAAATATCCATAAAAACATAATGAAAACCACCCGGACTACCCACGGAAGAAAATTGCTGAACGATTTGAAATCCCAAGGTAATCAAATCATATTTTATTTGGATGTGAAACAATGGACTGTCAACAAATCCACAATATACGGAACGACAGATGGCTGGGCATGAAGAGAATCAATGTCCTCCAAGTTTTTAAAAGCAAGTTTCCAGACAGAATCATGACCCTCGAGGTCATTGGGAGCAAAAATAGTGTCATCCCCCCCCATCTTCTTTGAGCCAAAAGAGAGGATGGGGCCCGACAGGTACCATAAACATCTGCCTGACCTAGTCATACCTTGGATGAAAGCTGAGGCCAATGGTGTCGAGTTCCTATTTCAACAAGACTTTTCCCACTCTCATAAGGCTTGCAGGACCCAAAACTTGTTGGAGGAAGAGAATGTGACATTTTGGGACGCCCGACCTGGCCCTCTAACTCCCCCGATATTAACCCCATGGATTACATATTTTAGGAGAAGTTAGAATGGCAAGTCACTGCAAACTCAGAACACAGCATTGACTCCTTCAAAGTCTCCATCATAAAGTACTGCGACAAAGTATCCCTGCGGACCTGGTCAAGGCCTCCGAATCCTTTAGACCACGTATCGATCGAAGGATTGGTGCAGATGGTGTAAACATTGGTTGATTTTTTTTTATTATTTACTTGTAAATAAAATTTTAAATCCCTACTTACTTCCCTTATTGATCAGGATGCAGTTAAAGGTGATCCGGGTTTACCTGAACGACCCAGGATATTTAGCTATATTTTTTTATTCAATATGTTCCCTTTCAATTCAATAATAGTCTCGGCACGTTTGCATTGATATTGTCAGCTCTTAAAGATGAAGCCCGTGTCTATGGCGTATTACGCTATAATGATGGTAACTCGGAGCTAATCCAAATTTGGATGAGATTTGCGGGAGACATTTTTCTCAACAACGCACAGTGCCATTATTTTAACAAAAAAGCAGTCAAAACTATCAAATTATTTTTTAAGATTCCAGTTTTTATATAAGTTCTATATAACTTATTTATCAAAAATATATCCACTTCTACTGATTTCATTTGATTTTTAAAGCATTTATTTTGATATTTATAAAAATAATTGAAATATAATTTATTTGTTCGTACACGGTAAAATAAACGAAAATATTAATTTAATCTATTTAAGATAAATGTGTATAAAATATTTTATCTAATCCTCATCAGATTAATCATTAACTGTATAAATATAAAATAATTATTGTTTTTTTCCTTTAGAATTATACTTTCTAAGCTGAGATATTAAGGGGGCATTGCTTATCAGAATATGGTGAATCTGATGATTGAAGGCGTTAATTCATGATTACTTTCTTAAGTGATTAAGTCTGGTATTTCTAATTGCTTTGTTGAGTGCTCTTTGAACTTCTTCAGAATATACCTCTATTGGAAAAACAAAAAACTGAATTATTTGTTTTCCATGAATGAAGACTTTATGCATAGAGGGAGGCCTCAAGTACCAATTATATAGATCGACATAAATTTTGGCAGTTTTGATCGTAGAATCAGGAAATTTATCCACATAAATGTTTACAGATATCATTTAAAGAAAAGTGTAGAGTCTTTCAATAGACTTAAGGTCAACTAAAGTAATTGCAGGAAATTTGAGGAATTTTGAAACGCCCTATGTACAAACACAGCACAAAGAGCCTTCCAAAATTCCCCAAATTAACTATTATTACTAATTTAACTTCTCACTCTAGGTTGATCTACTTAATAGCTTAATTGTTTTATATATTCTGCTTGAATTGTTTTTTAGCAACTTTGTCCTTACACTCCACTTTTTAATCTCCATTCTGCGTGTTGACTGGCTGGAGTAGGGAAACATGTTCAATCTCGCGGTTCAATCTCAAGAAAAATCCTCATTTTGGAAAAGTATGCAAATAGGCACAGGTTTTTTTATGCTATACTCTTAATTAAAGATGTATCTAACTAACCGCAATGAGTTTTTTTATGTACACTTATTCTTCTGTACAAAATAATTAGGTATATTAATAATTTTATGTATCATAAAAATAGTAAAAATTACAAAAACAAAAAATTAATACATTTGACTGACATTTGAAATATTGATAAATTGCTTTATAAAGCCTGAACAAAAAAATATAGACACATTTTTATTAAATGTATGAAAAAACATAAATTAATCAAATCAATGCTTAGGGTCTTGGCCGTTTTTTCTGTTCAATCAAGCACTGTGAGACACCTCAAGTAGGACTAGATTATTTTGCCTTAAAACATTTTTCCTTGGGACATTTGCCTTACAGCCATTTTGTTTTCGAGATAATTTGCCTTAATATATAAATTAAATGAGATTTATACGTCGTTTTTGATATTTTTGGTTAAAATTAATGTTCCCTTGGGATTTTTTAATCAAAATATGTAATGTGTATTACTATAAAACGCATGAACTGGATTTTTTCTTTGGGAAAAATGATGGAATCATCCCCTAAAATTTCAATGCATACAAAAATTTCACTTTGTCATTAATCTGAGCCAGAGACAGAATTGGTATTAAAATTAGAATAATAATATAAACACGGTAACGATTCGAATAGAAGAATTGGTAATCACTTTTCCTTTAGTAATTATTATTAGACATGATGGATCAGTCATGCTAAAAAGGACTCATGGATTGACGAACAAGCATAATATGAGGCAAGAGAGTAATTCCATCATTATTCCAACAAAAACAAACATTTAAAGTATTTGATTCTAAAAAATATGGCATATTTTGATTTTGAAAAATTCAAAAGGAAAATCAAACTCAGCCAAAAATAAACAAAACGTTGTGTATTTATCTATTTAGGGGAAATATCCTTTAGGCAAAATGTTTTTAAGGGAAATGGCTGATATCAAAATTATCAAACACCGTTCCTTATAAAGAACCCATACTTTAAAAATCTTTACTCTATAGGCTTCAATTTCGTTGATTATGATAAATAAACTTTGATTAAACAAAAAATATATCCATCTAAAGTCCTGAAAATGAATTAAAAATTTTCCAAAATGGTGCTATTTTGAACTTGAAAATGATATTCTGTTTTTTGCAGAAACTTTGTTTTACTTTGATGTTCCGTGTATGAGTATTACCTGGGATTATCCTTATTTGCTATTATTTGGATTTTTCTTCATAACTTTTTGTCTTTTCTAGAAAATAAAATGTCGTTAATAATCATTTGAAGATAGTAGAATACGTTTTCTAACTTTGTTTTCAAAAGTTGATTTTTTAACATTTTCCAATACAATAGATATTTATGATATTTAGGAACTTCATTCATTCGTTATTTATTTTTTTCGAACAGTGGCAATAATCAATGCCATTACAGGTCGACTTCTATTATATGTTTATAAAAATTATCATTCTTAGTAAATGCATTATGCATTTGACATATGAATATTAAAATTTTTTAAATAACTTAATAGTGCAAACAAAAAATTAAATTTATTCAATAAACCCCAAATGTAAATAATATATATAAATAATGCACGGTTCACACAAAAAAAATAAACTAAAAATCGCTTGAGATACGCTTCCCTTCTTTGGCGAAAGCATAAAGGTATAGAATTCCAAAGACTAGTCGATTCATAGTAAAAACTATCCTAAAAAATTTCTATATTTAGTTTTGGGAGGTAGATGATGATTTTGTGAGGAAAGATTCTCGTTTTATGGAAGAAGTAGCCTTTATTTAGTATTTAGGGTGGGGAAATTTTTTTATATTTTTGTTTAAAATTCGGTGGAGCGGAATAACATCCTTAATACCACGTCTATGATATAGAGTGATGAATTGAAGTCTATTGATTTTTTTATAGATAACTTTATTTATCTCCCAATGAAGGAGTAAACGAGACAAGCCAAGTTTGCATCTTTTTTAAGGACTTAATCAGGTAGTTTCAGGAAGGATTCCAGATCTCAAATCCGTAGATTAAAATCGGGAGGACATAAAGTTTTACCATGCACAAAGGGTTCCGAGTTTTCAAACTTATTTTAGTAATTCTCAAGTTTTGATTGGCCTTTCTTGTAATGTAGTGTACATGCTTCTTAAATTTCAGATCACGAAAGGTGTAAATCCCTAAGTCTAAATAATTATCTGCCAACTTAAGACTTTGATGGATGAACTCTTTTTTTGGAGAAAGGAAGCAGGACACAGTTATTAAGTTTTATATGTATTCTCCAAATCACACACCATCTAATAAATTTGGTATTAACACCATCGACAGATTATAAATCAGAGCAGATGATTTCAGTTATCTTTGCAAAGATATATATGAACAAAAAATTCTTAGAATCAAATAAGACTAAAATATTTTTTTTCTGTATGGATTGCTATAGTTACTTAATGATTTAAAAAAACCGCTGAAACATCATTTTTTCCATACTTAAAATGATAATAAGTAGAAAAAAGAAGGCAAAATTACAGCTTTATGAAAAATATAAAAAATAGTAAGTTTCAAAATGTGAAAGAATATATTTGACTATTAGAAAATGTACTCCATAATATGGGGTTTGTTTTTTCAGGTGTTGATATTCATATAAATACATGTTAATAATTACTAGACGGAACTTTGATCTGTTCAACTCAAAATGTCTCATTATAATCTTTAAATATGCCAACTACATATTAACAAAGGAATTGTCCAACGGTTAATGATAACTACCAAAAATAAAGTACATTTTTTTAGGAAGAGGTGGGAGATACAATGAAGATCATCTATTGGCATATAGAGATTTTGCATTGGCGTCAGAAATTGCAAAATAAATCGAAAGCAACGCTATGTTTGAGGTATAGAAAGTGCTCTATCAATAGATTTTAGTACTGGATGGAACCTAGGACTAATTTTCTAATCTGTCTAGTTTCCCTACCACATTTATTCATTTTTGTATCGGTCCGGCCTTTTTTACAATTCAACGGTCCTAAAGACCCATTAGACGGTCCTTCAGTCCTATAGTCCTAGCAATTTTTTTATTGTCTTTACTCCTAGCTAGGATATAAAAACATAATTAATTATATCTCGAGCATATAGATAAGTTCTAGCCACAGACTTCCTACTTCAAAATTTAGGTCTTCGGAAAAAATCATGATAATATTTCAAAAAATAAAATAACTACGTCATTTCAGCTGTTGCAGTTACCACAAACTACCTTTCCTAGGACTGAAATTTTTTATTAAGATTGCAATCTTTTTATTTATTTTAGACCAATCCAACACTAATGGATGTACATTTGTACATTGCTGTTAAGCAAAATAGACAAATTTCCCCCATTAAATATCAAAAAAGAAACTTCATCTAATGGCTTTAGAAATGAAAAGAGAATTGAACTGTTCTATCAGAGCAATAGTTTTTATTTTTATAAAAGATGTTAGTTTATAGCAGAGACAAAACAATACAAAAAGAACAAGACTCATCCATAAAAAATTATAATTATATAAATAATTACGTACTGTAGTATAACAAATTTTGAGATGAAAATATAAGGATATAATAAATAACCCTAAGTGACTTAATTTTAAGAACTTTTAAACATGTTTTATTTATAAATACTCTATTTGATCAGTTGTATAATCTAAGTTTTCACCATTATCACAAAACAAACTCAAGTTCTTATAAGTAATAATGATTGAATAAATTGTGGGACACTCGGCCCATAATGGTGTAAATTTCAAATAGTCCAATCTAAAGATACTATAGGGGAAAGAGGCGTCATTTATATTAATCAATGCTGTTATTTTCTTATCTCTAATTATGATTCGTCTAAAATTCAGTATATATGCTTTTTCATCTCTTCCGCAGTTCATTGTTATATCACACGTCTTTTATATAAGATTCATCTCATGTAATTTAATAGAAGTCCACTTTTGGACAGTACTTTTCTTTAGAATACACCAGAAGTATAAACTATTAATTAAAACCGTAGTTCATAATATCTCAAGCATAATTATGCTTGAAAAAATTATTAAAGTTATTTTACAAAAGGAAAATTATATCTATATTTTTTGATCGAGGTTACGCGAATCCTGAACATAATTTATATACTTAGTTCTGTTTACTTTTTATTCCAGCAATCTTGTCTCCTTTTTCCTTTTTAGTATCTTTAGTCTAATCTATATATATCTTAATTCATATTTTATACATCCAATCACGGTGAAACCTTGCCAAAAAAAATAATAGTGTATTTAATTGTCAGCTTATCATGTATCTTCTACTTTTTTACTTATCAGTGTTCTTAGCTTAGATAAGTTGAGTTAGAATTAGCTCTTGTAAGGATGTAAACAATTCTATACAATTAATGAGTAATCATTCCATAGCTAGGAAGAATTTGCTAAATACCAACGGTATTGGGCCTCTTTTCTGTTTTGCTTTTTAAAGAAAAGGTTGCGTAATACAATATAACAAGTTTCAAGAATGTTTAGTTTGAAAAAGTTCTTGTAAGGATGTAAATAATTATTGAATAATAATTCCATAGCTAGGAAGAATTGCCTAAATAAAAAAGGATATTGGGCCTTTTTTCAGTTTTTTAATGAAAGGTTGCGTGATACAAAATAACACGTTTCCAAAATGATGATGTCACTTGAAAACTTCTTTGCGCAAAATTGTATTGTATCTACAGAAAAAAATCAGAAGGAAATTGAATCAATGAAGTATTAGGACTAGTCATTATTGAATTTAGGGTGTTTTTTTATTTACGAATTTATATCTAAATTTGAGAATGATTCAAAGCCGAAATTTATTGTACAAATTCACCAATCTCAACTGTGTAGAAAAGTGTACAACTAATATACTCGTATTACTAAAACAATGGTACGAAATTAACTTTACATATGTATATTGTACTGACAATAAGTTCCTTCATTACAGCATTCAAAATATTTAACAACATAATGACTTGAAATAATAATTATTATTCGTTTTTTAAGTCTATTACAAAATGAACAACATTCAAATTTGATGGCAATATTGCATGTAAGCCAGTAAAACTCTCTCAATAGAATATGATTATCCTCATTAAACGTTTCTGATGAGTCATTTATTTTAATTAAGACAAACTATAAAATAAAACTTTAATACGCTTAGTCACATCTGTGGAGAGTCAACATAAAAACAATCTTGAGCACAAATTCAGAAAAGGAGAAAATCTAATTTATTTCTTCTTCATATATTTAAATACAATCAAATTTGTACTTGGACTTATTTTGTTTCAATTATGGTGTATGATAAGAGACTAGTTAATTTAGGCTAAAATTTAGAACCTTTATTCGATATGACCTTGCAAATGAAATCCATCCCTTTCCCTTTTTTTTATATAAAAGACAATCAATTTTGGCTTCAACAAATGCACTCTTCCACACGTTCTTATTCCCGAGGAAGGAGTTCACTCTACTTCCTTATAAGGTATGATAGTTTTTGTCGGATGAATTCTCCTCCCGTCGTCCCTCGTGGATTTCGGAATCCAAATTCAAATTTTTATTGAGATGGATGATCAAGTCAAAAGTTATTTTGATTGTTTCGGTTTTCCTTTTACGAGGTATGACGACATGAAATTGGCATTAAAATCGGAACAAACATTATAAGTATGTTAACTATTTACTATATGGGATCACTACAAAATGGAACTAAGATTTTTGAAATATATCTTTTTTTTTAAATTATGATTTGTACATTTTTCTATAATATAAGCTACGATAATCCTCATCACTATTTATTATGAATAAGTTATAAGGGTCTAAAGAAGAGTGCCGTTTATTATCATTTTTCAGCCTGAAAATAGAAAATTATCGAGTTCAGAACAAGATATAGAATCAATAAAAACACTTTTTAATCATAAAAATACTTTAACATAAGTGTTATTAATCCTACTTTTAACGTAGGGATTGTTGTAAGGGTAAAAAGTGACTCGGAATGTTAATAGTTCCCAATTACTATCATTTAAGATATTTCTCAATTCAAATGTCTGAGAGAAAAACTGAGATAAGTTTTGCATTCTGTGCTCATATACAAATTCGATTATTTTCCTTGATTAATTTGTCAAAAAATTCCCCCTTATTATTTGCCTTTGACCCTATGGAGTTAATAACATATAATGTCTATTCAATTTTGTTGACGTTAAGGGCAATTTTTTTTTTTGAAGTATTTAAGTGAAATATCAATTATGTACGACATCTTATCCCTAAATTCCATACGTAATTTCCCACCAGATTAGTTAGGTTGACTTCACACCCGTCCAAATGAATGATTGTTCTTTTAAAGAGCTTTCTCAATCACCAGCGGTTACTTCAGATCCGGATGATAATTATATTGAGTTAGATCTCGACATCCTTAAAAAAAGATGAATCTTTATGTAATCTACATTATTAATTGGAATACAAAAAATTGGTTCTCTAATATAGGTAAAAACTACTCCCACTCACAAGGAAAGGAAAACCTCATTGTGGGATATCTCAACATCACATTCAGACAGATAGGGATGCATGGGGATAAAGGTGTTAAATAAAAAATCCTATGGCAAAAATCAGGAACTCTGAATCTGTGCGATCTGGGTTTAACTATGTAAGCAAACTCTACCACTATTGACGTTCCACACAAAGGCTAATTGTGGAAAGGATATATACGGACGACTTGACTTTGTTTTTACATGATATACCAAGTGGTTCATTAAAATATCAACATCTTGAATTTTAAACTTCAATAATATATAATTTATTAATTAACCATAGAATTTCAACAAATTTAATGCTATAAATACATTTATATACCAGCTCTATTAATCATTCATTTAGCCGCCCTTAGAGGTAATGATGGCTTCCGATGACAGGCACTGCAGGCTTTCACCTCAACATATCCCACAAAGGTGTAGTCGAGGGAGGGATCAGGTATGTAGGGGGGCCAAAAGTGTCAGAAAAAGATTTCAATAGAACTCAAAAGACTCATTCAAAATATTCTTACAACGGAAGAGATGGATTTATTTCATTGCAGGTATCGAAAGTGGACTCTTTACCCTCACAAGACTCTTTTCAACCATTTTTTTTATAGTTATCTGGACGTTTTGGTGTGAAATCCCGATATTTCTTTCATGGGTCCTCATGAACTTGAGAGTATTGGCCTGTGCTCTTTTCTTTCGGCTTCAGTTTGGTCTTTTTGACAGATCCCGTCTTCCTCTGGCATGTTTCAAACTTGTTGACAATGTAGACGATGGTCTTGGAGATGGCCAACTATTAGAAGTGCGAAAACGGAAATTCGAACATTACGTTCAAGTTTCATTTTCTCGAGTTGTACGTAGGCTATAGAGCTCATGTTTATTCTGTTTTGTGGCTAATTGCTAATGCTTTAATACATCGAAATATGAATTAATTTTAATCACTCAACCTTCATTAATTATTGAATTAGTAAGTGTTCAGATTTCAATGGACCACTCAGTAGATCCTCCAATCTTCTAAAAGAGTTTAAAATTTTACTATGCTACATTTTGGACCACTGCCCAGTGTTTACATCATTTGATTACTAGTTTGGACCTAACAAGTTTAATTCTACTCAGAGTCCAAGAAAAACTTAGACTTAGAACTTAGATCCAAGTAGTGTTACTCTCCTTCATTCATGAACACACCTACAAGTGGTTGCTTTAGACTACCAACTACAAAAAAACTAGGGGTGTGTAAGTTCCTAATTTTTGCAACTCAATTAATAAGTATGTATATAGTACAATATTTTGAGTAGTAAAGAATATTTGAATAGGCTAAGATCCCCGTTTTATATAGGAACAGATAAACATACATGCATATATAGTACCTATATACATATATCAAAGCAAGAATCAGACGTGACTAAGAGCACTGACATTTAACAAATAAAAGAAACGAAAAATATAGTATCTTGTTCTTTAAATGATAAACAATATTATTAATGTTATTCAAAAATAAGATAATGATAGATTTTTTTTGACATTATTCGCAGAATATTTAAAAAGTTATTCTTTAAATCAACATGGAGGCATGTGATTCGAGTAAATAAATAGGACCTTGTAGTTGTCATAGGTTTTACTGAGTATTTAAAACCATCAAGTTGAAGGAAACAAATCATAGATATAATGTAGAGGATTCCCATCAGGGGTCATTTGGATTCAATGCATGATAGTTCCCGTACGAAGCAGTGGACTCGGAGCTCCTTGAAATATACAGGTTTCATGCCCGGCTTAGATGAAAGCTGCATTTCCCAATATTTTTTTCCCATATTTGTCCTGAAGTGAGACATATTTTTTTGTAATATCTCGTTTGAAAGATAACTGCAATAGCTTTTCATTAATGTGTCTAACTTTATGATTGAAACTCTTTCCACCTCTTTAAAATACACGTAAAGAATTATTAAAAACATTAACTCAAAAATTGGTATATTGTCCTAACTTGACTCGACGCAGATATCATTTCTATTAAAATTTGAATTCAACACTATGTATGTATGCACACGGAAGAGGAATATCTCAAAAGACGAAGAGAAGCTTCATTAACTCTTGATAGCATGTTCAATATTCTATGTATTGACATAATATCGAAAACTTTGATATATCAAAACAGTGTGTTGATCAATACACTTGAGTCGAAGGATGCATCAATTGCTACTCAACATTATTCATATGCATTTTGAAAGAATATCACATAATATACTTGTGAAGCATAATTGTACTTTATGATTAATGTTGCATTCATGTTTTATTATTGCGTGATAAGAGGCTAGAGGTTACAATATGTACAATACAAAAAAACATATTTAAATTATGGTTCGAAGGAGCTATTTAATTATAATATTATTACAAAAAAATGAAAGTTACATAATGAATTTGCTTTCTCTTTCTCCTTTCTATTTTTTTTTTCCATTAAACATTAAAATAATAATTTATTTTTTTATTTCGTAAAATACTCATAAATTATATAAATGATGATATACATAGAACATGAAAATAATAAATAAATTCTAAAATAATAATTATTAAAATATTAATAAAAACATTTTAAATTACGAATTGTAATGGTGTTAACTGACATTATGATCCTAGGGGATTTTGTATTTTTCATTAATTTTTCAAAGTGTTTCTGTACAAAATTTGTAATGTTATGACTTTAGTTATATCACGTTTTTACTGATGGTGTATTTTGCAACCGTTCCATCGTAAAAAAACAGAAAAAAGGCTTCAAATCTCTTGGTAGTTAGCCAATTCGTCCCAACTATGGAATTATTATTCAACAATTGTTAGGAATTGTTAACAGCCTAAAACAATAACTAATTATATATGAACCAATCAACAGCTGACAAAAAATACAGTGTGCACGTGATGTATTCATGAATATATTAGGTTAAGAAAAAAGTTCGGAGTGTTTTTCGCAAGATATCTTTAGTGAGCTATATCTTACGGTTAATACTTAAGTATCCTTAAAGATTAGGCGTACACTTAAAAAAAACTAATTAATAAACAAAAAAAATGGCGGGAAAATGGAAATTAACGAACTCGCAAACGTAAAATGAGTCATTATCTTCCAATATTATCTGACTGTAATTATTTTTATGTTATGATAACATGAGTGTAACCCCATTGTATGGTCGAGTTTGTTGCCTTATATTTGATGCATTTTATTTTATATTTATATGGCAAACAGTAATAAATATTTAACTAGCTAACATGATTGTATTGTTTGAATTATATGGATTAAACAAGACTAGCTTTTATTTTGAGAAGATGAACTTTTTAGCCTCTTGTGATTTATTTCAATTGAAATGGTTTAAAAGCAGTTAAATTCCCCTGAGGGGCGTCGAAAATTGTGCTTACCGTCCCCTGATTATCTTATGTCAAACTGGTGCCCTAAATCAGCTTTGGACATGGGAAACGACGGCAATGATAAGTCATCATACGCTCAGATAACGAAGAAAGACCAAGATACTTTTAAGAGAAAGAATAATTAGGAATGGAGAAGGAGACAAATTAATACACAGGCGAGACATGGGAGTGAGTGAGTAGATGCATTCTTGTTTTTGAATTCAGAGACGAAAAAAGAAGAGAGGAAGAGTATATGAGATTACTATGTATAAATATGGAGATAATAGTTCAAATCCTCATCGAGATAGGTATTGAGTCAGAATATATGATATCATATTCTAAATTTGGGAATTATGAAGAAATATCATTCGAAGTTAAAAATATCAAGGAAACAATTGAAAAGATTGATGACAAGGGAAATTGCTTCAAGGATAATGTTTTGTCAAGAAGAAAGAATGAAAGACAAGTGGTGGCCGGAGTGAAAGATTATGAGCTTATTAAATCTGCAGCCAAGATCAAAAGAAGAGGTCAAAGCAATGGCGAATCGTTTAGGTGGAGAGGTGGAGACATATCATGTAACACCGAGACGCGAAGAGAATGAAGGGGAATTAGCAACAAGATTATTTAAAGAGCCGGTTAGATCGATGAATATAATAATAAAATTAAAACTATGATGGATATTCCTAAATTTCTGCACACTGAAGGGAAATTAGTGAAGATAGAAACGTAGTGTAATTGAAAAGCAATACTCCTATTGTACAGAAATCGTCCATAAGTTTAGTGAATACAGAGGTAAAAAAGATGGACTCCCTAGATTTTACAGTGAAAAATATTTAGAAAATCTCCAAAAGGTTCATTAGACAGAGGAGAAAAATTGACACCTATTGCTCGAGTGGGGAGCAGTTATCAACATCAAACTTTGCGAAGAGAGAACTTGAAGAAATAGAAGAAGAGTTTCTATTAAATGGTTATAATCCAAACAATGGACAAGATGATGCAAAACAAAGTGCAAAGTGTTTTTATTTCATCACCCATTGCAAAACCTTTTATTCAAGAGGAATCGGTCAAATCGAGAGATGTAATAGGTTCACGTAAGGAAGTCGAGGAACGTTTCAGGACGGAACTGGAATTGGAGGGCTCGTTGTGGAGGTAGCGGGGAATAAAACGCAGGACAACAGTAAAACTTCAAACCAGGGCAAAGGATTGAGAGAAGACTGGCAAATTGTCTTAACAAACATGCAAAACATTTCCAAAACATTTCCAAAAAAACTGATGGGGTGCACAAAATATTATTGACAAGCCCGGCAAGCGAAGATCCCAAGGGAAAGAAGGAGAAAAATAACAAATAAGCTTAGAAATATTCAAAAGATTTTACAGCCTATTAATTGAAATTTAATTTGACAAATTCATTTAAGAATATTATGAGTAACAATGCATTGCAAAAACACAAAACCTCAGCCATATCAAGAGATTTGTATAAAAAATCAAATTTTAGAATTGTTTCCCAAAATGTACGATCGATTAAAATATATCAAAGAAGACACGATTATATTGACTACTTTCAATCTAGAAGGGAATATATTTTTTTTGTATTCAAGACCGTAAAATCGATTAATAAAATAATAATTGCTTAGAAGACTGTAAAAAATGTGACTCTAAAGAATTCAAGAATTCTCGGAACTGCCTGGATAACAAAAGAGGGACGTAGACGTTGATAAGAAAATGGCTTTGAATCCAAACTAAAAGACTACAACGAAAAAGTTACTTTTATGGTTCGTATGACATGATTAAAATCAAACTATAAGCTTGGAAAGTTATTGTAGTTAGCACTTATGGATTAAATGAAGATAAAGCGGAATTCTATGAATAAATTTTTAAAGAATTAGTACAACTAGACTTTGACAATCTAGTTTTAGTTGGTGATCTAAATCTGATATTTTAATAAAGGAATAGGGTTCCTACTTGACAACTCAATCTTACAAAGCTTCTTTAAAAACCAATAATTTGGTTCAAATAGTTCCAGAACAAGCACAGAATCATCTCAGCGAGGATGTGTGAACGTTTCTTTTACTGTTTAAAGCTATTTTATATTCGATTATTTAAAAATCTCTTTTTTTTTTGTTGTATATTCAGATATATTTTGGACAACAAAAGCTTCTTACACACAAATTCAAAATTTCAGAACCCTAACCCATAATCTGGTTTTATTTCATCTGAGCTAGAACCAACTAAAGGACTGAAGGGAAAGAATGGACACTCAATAAAAGAAGATAAGGTTTTTTCCTTCTCTTTGCTGATTGGCTTATAATTGTCTGGCTGCAATGAGGTCTATTTCAAAGGTCTTGAAGGAAATTTATGTACTACTTTGTGGGCGTAATTTCGTTATTTATCGTAATAAGCCAATTGCAATATATTTGTCATAATGGTAACGTATAGTGCAGTGTACTGTAATAATAGATCAACTTTGAGTAAAAAAGGTTATAGATTAAGATAAAAGATTATACTGGCCAGTTTTTTTGGCGTTGTATCAAGAAAGTCTCCAAAATATATTCATTACAGCCAAGAAGCGATGTTGCAATCTTCTTTAGTTCAAAAATTTAATGATTTAAAAAGTATTAGCAAAATCCTGCAAGATCTAATTGAAAAAGAAATAACAAATATATCCCTACCCGATAGCCATAATAGATTTATATGTGTGTCTTTCCCTTGAGTCCTTTAGAACCAACTGTAAAAAAATAAATTTTGGAAGCACTTTAGTTACTTATATACTTCCAACATTTATTTTTTTGTGGCATTTTCTCTCCTCCAAACAGGGTTCATTTTAAATTACAGAACCGAGTTTTAAATTAGACCAGTAGTTCTTAACCTTTACATCTATAATATCTAATTTCTGAATTTCAATATAGTGATTCCCCCGGATTAACTTATTTTTTAAATATAGCATATCTTAATAATGAGGTAATGTACGGTTTTTTAGGTCATAACCTGCAAATACATTACAAGTAAATTCATTCCATGTTTTTTCATCCCTAGTAATTTCATTTCCAATAAATGTATTCTCTTTAAAATACATCGGAAGACATTTCCTTCCCATTTTGGAGATATTTAGAAACATGATACAATTTATGTTTCTAAGCTAGTATGTAGTGTTACGTCAGTCCTTATTTATTCGGTCCAGCCCTGTCTTCGAACCCCTCTGAAGACTATGGGCCCTTAGGACGGTCAGTACTAGAAATGATAAAACAAAGAAGAAATAAAGTTGATGGACGTCATCAAGGACAGAAATGTATACGTTTTTAGAACTGATATGCAGTACTGAACTGAACCGGACCGAGACCGAACTGGAGGGGACTGCAGTCTTCAGCCCTAAAAAAGGACGAACACAACAATATAGTAGTTTTTATGTTATGCTATAGAGGGAGGGCTGAGTTAGATTCGGCATTGGAGATGACTAAAGGACTCTACGGAAAGAGAAGTCAAGTGAAAAATAAACAATTTAATCAAAAGACAAGGAAGACTATGTTCCTACTATCGACCTATGATATCGTTTTATTGTGTGACGAAGTAGCCCCTATTCTTCTCTTTTCACTAGGGGAAGACGGCTTGGTCAAACTGGCTGCGTGTCTTGAGGAACATGTAGCAGCTTCTAATTTTAAGGTAATCAGAATTGAGAAGTAATAAATCCTCCTTCATTCCCATGAGTGCCCACTCTTTGCATAGTGTCCTTTAGTTGTTCAATTTGATTTTTAACCACAAAAAATACACATCCTCTTACATAAGGTTGAGTGACTGAGCCTTGTTCCACTCCAGATACTTTTCGTTCTCATAGCGAGCACATACGGTATTTTTGTGATAGCGAGGTAACGCCGTATTATTTATATACATAATTATTCGTAACAATTATTTAGAGTCACACAACTTCTCAACATCAAACAATATTCAAGTGGAGAAACGCTTCTACTACTTAATTACTATTCAATACGTTAAAAAGTAGCTAAAATGCATTTTTGATCGTTTAATTAAAAAAAATATATAAATTCTTTATTTTTAATTCCAAGTTAAACATAATGATGCAAGTCATTAAGGAATATTTTTTCTATTTTCGTTAAGATAGCTATATAACATTTCTTATTTTAAAAACTATACTACTAGCTCACTAATCATTAATAAATTGCTGAATTTAAATTGAATACTATACATGTTTTATTTTTTTTTATGTTCAATCTACGTGTATAATATATACTGCATAGAAAAAAGGAATAATATTGGAGCAAAATAAGGAAAAAATAGGTGTATATTGGCAAGGTTGTTTGTAGAATTTTTCATTGGGGGGGAGGAAGTGAATATTGTTTTCAAATGTTCCGACGGACATCTCATTTTCTCCATCCCCAAAATATTTTTCTTATTAAATTCAGCATTTTCATGAACCAAGGGTATTTCTTAATACACAAATTGGTTCATTTTCAAACGAATAAGGTATTTTTAGAAAAACAACCGTGATTACTTAAACTTAGTTGCAGTCAATACTAATAATATATATTTGTATTTAATATTAAATTTAATCAGAGCTCTGTAGTTCTTGAGTTGGAACTTAAATTTGACTTGGACATATGTGAAAGGTAGACTTGAGTATAGCTCTGCTAAAATGTATTACAAGCCAAAAATAAAATTATTATTCTTAGTACAAAATAAAATAATATCAATTATCTAAAAAATTAAAGATAAAATATTTTGGTATATAACATATTATACAATACTGGAGTAGGTTTTTCCGGTGTTACCCGGGACATTAAGAAATTAAAATTAATTAAGAACTATTTTCCTTAATATAAAACAAAAAATAAAGACAATAAAATTTGAAGAATTATTATCATATTCTTTTATGAGTATGAGTATACTACTGTATGCGTCATAAGTCCTTGTACAATTTCACTTTATTAGAAAGAAAGAGAAAACTAAGCTTAATACTGATGATACAATAAAATTATGATAAAGGAGATAAAAAATATTTTAATTTTTATTGTTTTTCCAAAATTCAAAAATCTGCAACAATACAGAGCCCCATGCGGGTTTGAAACTAGCGACCTACTTTCCTGAAGTGCTGGACCCGAGTCAAGTTAAATTTCTCCGTTGCCCCTTCCCTGAGCATGAAGAAACCCTCCTAATATCGAAAATACATCAGGTTGTACAGGTGAAGTAAAGGCCCTCTATGCAGTTTAATCTCTAACACTGCCGCATTTCTAAGCACAAAGAACTCCTTCGAATATGTTCGGATACACCTTGACAACGAGTTGGGAGCTGCTGGTACCTGAGACAGGATAAATTTTTCCACCGTCGCTTGTTTGAGTATCAAAAAACCCGTTTAATATATAAAATTCAGGCTGTACTAGTAAAGTGCTAAAAATGCTATTGAAAGCCCACCATGGCCTCAAAGACCAAAAAAAAATACTATAACCGTTTCTGGTACCTGTAGAGCCTACATAAAAAATTTCAAGGAAATCCATTTATTGGTTCGGCCGTGATTGAAGGACATACAAACACACGAACTCACACAGACATTCACATTTAATTTATAGATATGTTACGGGCAAGACAGAAAATTGGACATTTGGCAAAATGCCCGATAGAGCAGGAAATGTGCAAAATCACCGTCGGAGAAGGTAATGTGCAAAATGTTGGGGTAATCCATAAAATAGTAATGGCCCAGGGAAGCGGTGGCGCTGAGTAATGTTCTATTTCTTGAATCTGCAGGTCTTTTGCACAACCCGGGGGTAGATTATAGGATATTAAAATGGGTCTTTAATGCTTATGCAAGTGGTGGCTGTGGGTAATAATCCACTTTTTGAACCAGTGATTTACTTGCACAGCCCTTAGGCTGCGTTGTTTGACAGCATATTCGCAATTATCTTTTAAATCAAGTAATATTTTCAAACTATAGTTCACCATAGATGCCAAGGAAGATTTCCCCCGCTTTTGACGCATTTTTATAATTTATCAAAACAAAAGATTTTTTTTAAATTTGTCTCTTATAAAAGGAAATGCTTTTTGTTAAACTTTATCTCTTCCAAAGAATTTGAAGAATAAAGAAAATAAAATCCTGTGGGCACCCCTGGTGACGTCACCATTATATTATGCCTCCCCCAACTTGTAATATGGTTTTGAGAGGTTTTGTGTGAAGAAATAAGAACTGTCTGTAATTGCATAGGTAGCCAATAGCCATGTATCTTAAGCAGCTGCTCCTTTTTGAATCTCATCGCAGTAAGATTCAAGTCTTAGGGCATCACTTCTTCTTCGTGCGGTTCACACTAACAGAGGTCTATAATCGCCGAAATGACTGTTATGTCAGCTTTGGAAAATAAATTAGTACCTTTGAACGGTTTCACCAGGAATTCTTGCCTTCAACCGCATTCTGGCGCCCCTGATCTGGTTCTTGGAGGGTGTCAGGCTCACAACAACAATATACATTGACGTTTTCAGGGGCACCTTGCTCCCCTGAGTGCAGGAAAATTTCTCTGACGGCACCGTAGTCTTTTAGCTCACACTGAAAAAAAAATATCAGATCTTCTTAGCTAACAGCATTGCTATCTGGCACAAGAGACTGTGCCACCATAAAGTCCAGATGTCAACCCCCTTTACTTTTCTTTCTATCCACACATCAAGAGAAGGGCCTGTTGCATCCAAAAGTTGATCCATGAAAGCCTCTGTTCACGAGGATTGGCCTTTCATCCATCCGAACTTTAAATGCAATACTTGTAACTCTTTTAGCAAGAGGCCAGTAGCCATTTGTGAGGCCAATGGTTGACAAATAAAATTAATCAATTTGACATTGGCTATGTATCACATAAGGATTAATAATGATTTTTGTTAAATGTATAATTAAAGAATGGCAGGCCATTTTCTTTTTTCTTTCCAAATTGTGTTAGTTTCAATTTACCACCCAGTATATGAAATAAAAAAATATATTAGGATTTTCTCCCTTTCTTGATTTTGGTTCAAGATTGTTTTTATGCTCAGGGATCACATATATTATAAGTGAAGTAATAAAGAAGAAGAGGTGTTATAATAGAAATTTTTCAAGTCTGATTCTGACAACGCAAGTAACTCCCTTACTAATTTATTTCAAAGTAAATGTGTCTGAGAAAGATTGTCCATAATCTCCACTTACAAATCGATATTTCATGTTGCAAAGAATAAAAAAACGGACAGAATTGTTTTTGTCGATTAATATATTGTTGACCATACGTGGAGTGGCTATTAACAGTAAATACTCCAATTTTTAATGGAAAGAAGCTTCTACAAAAAATATAAGTACAGCCCTTTTTGACAAAGGATTTTTTTTTTCAATCTGAGTTTTGAAATTAAACCAGTGGTTCTTAATATATTTTTACATATAATATCTGATTTTCATTATAGTGATTCCCCCAAGATTAACTTATTTTTTAAATATAGCATATCTTAAAAATGAGGTAACGTAAGCTTTTTTTAGGTCATAACCTACAAATACATTAAAAGTAAATTCATTCCATGTTTTTTCATCCCAAGTAATTTTATTTCCAATAAATATATTCTCTGTAAAATTCATCCAAATACATTTCATTACCATTTTGGAGATATTTAGAGACATGATACGATTTATGTTTCTAAACTAGTATGTAGTGTTACGTCAGCCCTTATTTATTCGATGCAGTCCTATCTTAGAACCGCTCTTAAGACTGTGAGTCCTTAGGACGATCAGTACTAGAAATGATAAAACAAAGAAGAAATAAAGTTGATGGACGTCATCAAGGACCGAAATGTATACGTTTTTAGAACTGATATGCAGTACTGAACTGAACCGGACCGAGATCGAACTGGAGGGGACTGCAGTCTTCAGCCCTAAGAGAAAGGACGAACACAACAAGATAGTAGGTTTTGTGTTATGCTATAGAGGGAAGGCTGAGTTGGATTCGGCACTGGAGATGACTGAAGGACTCTAGGGAAAGAGCAGTCAAGGGAAATACAAAATAAACTATTAAATCTAAAACACAGGGAAGAATATGTTCCTAATGTAGTCGCCCTTATTCTTCTCTTTTCCCTAGGGTGAGACTCACTCCTTCACTTCCCCCTACTGGTTGCATGCCTAGCTGGAGGAACATATAGCAGCTTCTAATTTTAAGAAATCAGAATTGAGAGCTACTAAACCTTACTTTCCTATCCATGAGTGTTCACTCTTTCCCTAGAGTCCTTTAGAGAAGAAATGTTGATGAATAGGAGACGGATATTTTCCATGGTCTGCATGGATTAAATAGATCTTACATCTTCTATTGAGAGTAGACTTTGCATTCAGATCCGTCGATATTATCCATACTTAGGGAGATAGAAGTAAGTCCTGTCAGTGTTCTTCCCCTACTATTGACTATTTTCGAATTTTTTCGTCAAAAAATTTAATTTGTTACAAAAGAACTGTGGATTTTTGAAATATTTTTGAAAGAATTTCAAATATTTTCATTTTCAGTTATGAAAATAAATAAAAAGTATATAAAATATAAAGTCTATAAAGTAGACTATTCCAAAGATAAGGAACTACTAAATATAATTATTTAGCTCTTAGTACAATTGTGCTCTGTCGAAAGTATTTTGTGAGGCTTTTAAAATTATAATAGGGAAGTCAGGAGTATTTACTCATTTATAATGGTATATACTTCAATTGCCTTCAATACAAGCTTTCTTATCTATAGAGCCCAGAGAACACGGTGTGTGAACCCCAATCCAATTGACTATTAGACTCGGGAAAAATTGAATGTCAGTCAAAAAAATTGGATTATTTATGTAGTAATTTGGAGAATAATTTAATGTTACTCCCAAAAAATGTTATTTATAATTTGAGCTGGAAAAAATGACGGTGGTCTATTGAAAAAATTAATTTAACCTTTATTTATTTCAAGTGATTCGAAGAATATATTTACAAGACTCCATTTTTTTTTTTAAATCGTTCCGTATCATAGTCGGAAAAAAATGAGATTTCATTCAAAAAGTATGAATAAAAAAATCACACCCTCTATTAGATAAATCTTAGGGATAAAAATATGGTGTATTTTTTAGCTCGCTTGTTTTTTTGGAATCTATAGATTCCAAAAAAAAAACAAGCGAGCTAAAAAAATACACCATATTTTTTCTTCTCCGTGATTGTTGGTAATTGTTTTCAAAGTAACAATTACTAATTCTAATTCAATCAACCAACGTTTAGAACACTGATTAGGAGAACAGAATCAGACACTTCGACACTAGTGCCTTAGAATAGGAGAGTCTGGACATTCTACAGCTGAAACGTCAGCTGATTCAGTAAACATATTTATAAACCCCTATTTTAAGAGAATATAAGTCATTGCTTATTAATAAGAATAATTTTTCTGTGTGAAAATGCCTACTTGTGCTGCTTTTGGATCCCGGAATAAGCATTTTCCTGGCACGGATATATCGGGGTTTTTTCCTCAAAATATTTACACCAAAATAACGCTTGTTTACTTGTTCTGAGGTGGAAAAATTACGAACCGAAAGGCCCGCATATTTTATGTTCTACTCACTTATTGAAGGAAGATATTTCTCATTCAATAAATTCAAAACAGAGGCATTTAATACTTATTGCAATCCCCTGCTAATTTTCCTATTCTAAAGAAGCAAACCCAAGAAAAACACTTAATTCCATGAAGATACATGATCAATTGTTATTTATATTTTGTATCCAGCTACAATTTTAAAAGTCGGGGAAGTTTGAGATATTTCATATGAAAATGACACAGAACTGTGACGATGTATACTCCTTCAACACTCCTATGCCAATTCAATAAGTACTGTATTGACATCATATGATCTTATTTAATGTATGAAGTGTTTATATAAATTTAATTTGATGTATGTATTACAAACACTGAATTTTATTTGTAGTAGTTGAACCAGTTTCCAAAATGACGGCTAGCGAATTCCAGCCTAATTCAGGGGAGTTTGTCACATCGACTATTCATTCTTTAGGTAGAATGGACACAAATTGTTTTTATTTCGTCATAGTTATACATACATATGTACATATTACAGACATGAATGAAGCAATTCATCGTATATTTAATGATGATCGTCTACATTGTCTGTGCAATAATAAAAAAAATATCTCCGCCTAGTCTCCTTGCACCATAGAAAAAGCATTGTAGCTACATATTGTTTGTGGTACCACAGGATACTACTTCGACAAGTTTTTCCTCTACCAAGTCTATTGACATTGAGAAGACGGTTATAAGTTTTGGACTTTAATCCTGGTACTTTAGATGACATAATTACTTTGTTGAAGGTAGTTATAAATCTAATATATAATATATTTAGTTGACAGTCTTTTTATATTTTAAGGTGAAAGTTCATAATTTCCTTCCTAATGCACACCTTTTTTCTTTATAACCATCACCACGCTTTTTTTTTTTGCTCTCAGTATGCGTTTAATGTCAAAATATAAAGATACAATGGATTTCCCTAATTCCTTCCGAGACCTTTTTGAGAACTTAAACATTAATGACTATAATGGATGGAAGAGATGAAAATATAAAATTTGAAGGTGTCTTAGTGGCAAGTAATGTGAGCAAAAGCTTAAAAATGAGGCAAATTGTTTCTTAATTTGTAAATCCTCTGTTTATTTGTATATCATTTTCTATGAATATATTTAATTTTGTAAATAATTAAGTATTTGATTCAGTTCTTCTTTATTCATTTATATAAGCTGAGGGTTTTATGGTATTAGTTCATATTTTTCCTCAGAACAAGTAAACAAGCGTTATTTTGGTGTAAATATTTTGAGGAAAAAACCCCGATATATCCGTGCCAGGAAAATGCTTATTCCGGGATCCAAAAGCAGCACAAGTAGGCATTTTCACACAGAAAAATTATTCTTATTAATAAGCAATGACTTATATTCTCTTAAAATAGGGGTTTATAAATATGTTTACTGAATCAGCTGACATTTCAGCTGTAGAATGTCCAGACTCTCCTATTCTAAGGCACTAGTGTCGAAGTGTCTGATTCTGTTCTCCTAATCAGTGTTCTAAACGTTGGTTGATTGAATTAGAATTAGTAATTGTTACTTTGAAAACAATTACCAACAATCACGGAGAAGAATTGGCTTACTACTAATACATTTTGGGCCTTTTTCTGGTTTTTCAGATGAAAGGTTGCGTGACTGAATAAAGGTAACGATGTATTTGAAGTTCGTTTCCGTACCCCTTCAAACAAATATTTACATATGCGTCACAATGAAATAATCAAATTGATGGATTGAATTTGAAAGGGGGCATATTGGAACCAATATCAGTCAACTACAGCGAATTAAGGCTTTAAACTATAGATATAATTCTTGGGTATCATAACTAATTCTGCAAATTTCAATACAAAGCCTATAATTGACTCCAATATGGCTATGAAATATTGGCATGTATGTATCACGGCGTTATCTCGCTGACACACAAATACCCTATGTATTTTGTTGTCCGTTGGTAATTCCCTCTTCTCCTTTGATACGTCATGGCTACTTCATAATTTATTCTTTTTCATAAATAGACTAAGTAATAAGTTATTCTATACATATGCTCCGTTTCCAAAAAACTGGAAAACAATTTTTGGTTGATCCCTCGTTATTTATTTAATATATACAATTGACCATTTTATTATTTCTATAAAGAAATTTTGGGTATTTCTTTAAATAAAAAACTTATCATAACTCCTCTTTTAATAAAATATTACTAAGCAATATTATAATATAGCATCGGAAAAAATACTATGTAGATTTAATAATATGTCATTTATTTGAAAAATGATTAAGAAATCATATGACAGTGATAGTTTGCGAGTATGTAAGATATAACTAGCGGTTGGTATGATTAACTTGTTTGACTAACTACCAAATGAATTTGGGACCTTTTTCTTTTTGGAGAAAAGGTTGCGTGATAAAATAAAGATAACAACATGGTATATATGAAGTAAAAAAAATTGATATTATCTCATTTTTTTAATTTTTCTTTAAGATTTTTTATGTTGATGAACAACATATATGAATGAACCTTAAAAATATTGTGGTCATTATTTATATTTTTGTTTTTCAGCACAAGATTGTATTTATGTTGACGCATCACATCTGTACTAAGTAACTGTATCTGTGAAGGCTATGCCATCTTGAGCGCTTATTTATATTTATAGAGCGGATTTTGTGTTTCTGTCTGTATGAATATATAAAAATAAATGCACGGTAAATAGTGCTCCATTATGTATATCATATCTATAATGATAAAACAAAGTTTGTCTTTCTATATATCCTAATGTATGAATATATGAGATTAAAACAGCTGGTATATAATGCTCCATGATGTATGCCATAAGCATATTTTGATCTAAGAATGAACAACGTAGTCATATTAATGAAATATTGCAGGTGTGGTACTTTAGGATCAAACGTATATGCAGGTGTACTATATAGTGCTTCGGATTTAAATAATTTGGATATGAGAAATAGTAATGAAATATCGCAGGCGTGTGCATGTATAACAAGGACACTGTTTCGGTTTGTTTTTGATATCTTATTCATATTAATACTATTCCCGTGCATTTTCAGTATATGCCAAATATTTGAATTAAATATAAACTTTGGGATGTTCATGGGAATTTTGTTAGTTTTTATTAGTGTAGGCTCTAAAGACTAAAGTACTCATCAGTCATCCCATTATGTTTATTTTTCTCCATAGACTGTTATTATTTTTAGTTTTTCATTCTTGAGGACACAACACATGGATTAGTAGAAGTATTGAGTAGTTTTCTATGAGTCTGCGCATGGAAAACAGAGATTAACACTAGGGGTTTCTTGGGGAATTATCTTGTATATTGTAAATTTTTTCTTTTAGCAGACATCTAATTACTCCGACAATGCCAGGATACTTCCCCTAGTGGTAGATATTTTACTAAATAACATTGACAAATTTCCAAAAGTCTTGTTGTAACAAGGAAATACTATTATTATCCTTATAAGTACTGAAAATCCTTATGAAATGGCCGGAACGTGACAATTAGTTTTATTTCAATCCATCAAGAATTAGAACAGTAGGATAATGAAAGAAAACTATGTTATCCTTACAATTTTTACAAATAAATTATTTGTTCTACAATATGGAAATAAGAACAACGTAATAAAATATTTTAATACATATTAGGATTGATATATAATACAGCCGGACGTTAACAATATATGTTTTTGATAGACAGTAATGAATGGTTTAAGTCAATTTATTTGTTGGTGCCGTTTGACATCCAAAGAATGTAAGACAATAGTACACCATTTTCCTTAAACTTAATTAAAAAATGGCTTCAATTCGTAGACCACCAAGGAGGCTCAAAATCACATATGCTAACTTCACATAAAAACTTTATAAACCTAAAAAAATAAAAATCCACGGAAAGTCAAATTTGAATACAAAATTAATTTTTAATTGAATTATATCAGTCTAATCCTGTAAGTGAATTATTATATGCTATTTCTTCACAAAATAATTATTTTGATCTACAGCTAGAACTTTTTTAATTTTTATTGCCTAACAATTGTCAGAAAAATACTACATTATGCATAAACCTTTAAAAAAAATTATAAATACCAACATTGTATATACAACACAACTAACAAATGTTTGATTGAAACATCAACTTCAAGTTATTATGGCCCTTGTAATTAATTTTTTATGTGTTAAGTTCTGAGTACTTCATATCACATAAATAAACGTTTATTTAATGAAATTACAAACAATAAAAAAAGGACTTTTTATTGCAAGGAAAAAAGGGAATAATAATTGGGAACAGATTAAACAGAAATTAAAATAACAAGGCATATTAAATTTACCGAAGGTTGCAATTATTCATTCAATGCCTACTTCAAATAAGTCATTAAATGTATTTGTTATCCAGGGGAAATATACTCTGCTAAAAAGACATTTGTTATGATTTGGATAAATAAAGCTGTAAAGATTCCAATATTTTGAATTTTATATAGGAATATTGAATAGAAGTTATTGTATTGTCAAAGGGGTCCACAGGAAGTGGGATGGAGGAGTTTTTTTCCAAAAAAATTAACTTTTTATGAATAACTATAGACTTTTGATAAAGAAGTTTCAAAAAATTCTATATTTCAAATTTATTTTTTTAGTTTAGTTTTCAAAAAATTTAATTTTCTATAGATAGCCATGCATTTATGAAATTTTCTCCAAAGAAAAATTCAATATTTGAAGAATATGAAATGTTTAAAAAAAAAATTTTAAATTTTTTTTCAAAAAATTTAAAATTTTATTTTTGAATTTTTTTCCTAAATAATTTTGTAAGTGAAACTTAATTTTTCCCCCAAAAGTTTTATATTTTAAATTTTTTTGATAAACTAATTTTTTTGTGAATAGTTAAACATATTTGAAATTTATGCAAAAAAAAAAAAATTTTTTTTAATCCAAGAACAAAGGCCCCTGACAATCTATATATATATAATCCTGCAGACGGCTCTGATTGCACCTGATTAAACTTTTACTACGAAAACCTCTTGAGTAACCTGAATTACCAAAAATGTTTTTTAAAGGTTATTTGATTTCCACATCGAATACTTGAAATTACCTGATTGAGTAACCTTAATCAGTATAATATACAAGATTTTTATTACTAAATATTTCCAAAGAAAAATATTAAACGCAAAAAACTTTCTAAACAACTGTTATATCAATTAAAACATTCAATTATTCTAATTATTTTCGAATTACATTCCTTGTAATTATGTAATTTGGTTTTCAATCTATATATCATTTCACTTGGAGACCTTCCGTCAAAATTTATCCTCTGGTTCAATTCATAAATCCTATATTTATGAAAAACACTATTTCTAAGAGATTATTTACCTTGCAATAAAGTAAAGAATGATGAACTTATTTTAAGAAAATATAATATTATGTTATGTACTCGTGACTCCTTTCCTATCTTTTCATCTTTCAGTTATTATTAATATTTAATATATGTATCAAGTACTATCCTCATTATTATTATTTTTTTTTTTTGTGAGAGTAGAAATGATTATGTATTAATAAGAATATATACGTGTCCTATTAAATTATATCGTTCCATTATTTCTCCACGTCTCTTTCTTTCCTCATTTCTCTCGGTCGTCCTGGATTCGTTTATTTAATAGTTCGTGTCTCTTCAACCTCGTCAAGACACAACAATTTCTGTATATGGGTTCATTGATCTCAAAAAAAAAAAAAAAAAAAAGAACTATGAGTAGTGTTGAGGTGCAGTGCAGTGTTGAAATCTTCTGCATAAGTAGGACTCGCCTCATCTTGCTCCCTGAATTTTTCGAATTTCAGTTATTTATAATAGAAAAAGAATAATAATTTCCATTCATCAGACGAATGTTACTCACTGCAAGGTTAATATAAATACAAGGTTATCCATAACGCGCGTAGGACTGATATTTGACTTCCCCACGCTTTTAATATTGACGTCAAAGTAGATAAGTGGTTGCGTGTTTGTGAAAATCTGTTTGTCTTGTTCAGCTGTCGGTACGATACCTTAAATAGACAATACTAGCAATAGTGACGTCATAGACTATGAGTGGTTGCATGATTTGTCAAAAATCTGTCTGTGTTGCACAGCAGTCAGTACAATATATCAGTTTAAAAATTCTAGCAAGTCCGATTATATGATGGTCTAACCTTTTATTTCTATTAATCTTGACTCACTATATACAACGTCTAGACTCTCATTGTCATTCCAACAGATTTTATTCATATTGATAAATAATAATAATCACATCTATTAGACAACTCCAATGACAAATACATCTTGAAAATTATCCAGTCAGAGACGAATTCGGGATAGAGGAGTCTCAATCGTGACTTGGCGAGGTACATATGAGTTCCCACACATTCGATCGGAACGAACAATTATTCATTGATTCATTCACATTGTCCATTGAATCTTAATCATTGATTGATTGTCTCCTTCTCTTATTGAAAGACTTTTTTTCTTTCTAAATTATTTATTTATTTGGCGATCGTCATGATTTTTGCTACAACGGTTCTAATAGAGGTTCAAGACAACTGTTGAAGCATCCTCATAATGAAACAAATCAATTAGTAATTAATCTATACTGAATAATTGCAAAATAATAATACTGTAGGATGAATCACCATCAAATACAGGGTGGCCTAGATAAATTTGGACAAATTTCAACTGATAATAGCATTGGTATCCTTGCACTGAGTTAACATCCGAGTTTCTCAATTAAGAGGTTGCATTCTTCTGCATAATATTCTTCCGATTTTTTTGTAACAATAAACACGTAGAGTCATGCAACAAACTAAAAGATCTACAGTCATCGAACTCGCTCGTGCAGGCCATGGAACAGTGGCTATCATCAAGCTCACGGGATACGCCAGGAGCACTGTCTACGACATCTACACCAGGTTAAAAATGAGAAAAAAGTAGGAAATATCCCAAAATACTGCAAGAAGTGATCTTAAAGTCCCTCCTAGGCTTCTGGCAGGCCTAAAGAGGACTCTGACCACTGATCCATCCTTCAATCGTATACCACTGGCCAAGAGGAAGGGTTTGGCTCGCAGGACCATCTAAAAGGCAATGGGGGAGCTTAGTATGATCTCCTACAAGTGTTCTGTGCATCATCTATTGACTGAGAAAAAGAAAGAGGACGGTTGGACCACTGCAAGACTCTGCTCTCTTGACGCAATCATTTTGAAATCAATAGGACTCTCAAAATGACAGATGGCTCTCCATGTCCAAGGATAATGTTCCCTATGTGTGCAAGTCATCACCAGCCCAGGGAAGATGATATCTCCATTATTCTTCAAGAAGGGAGAAAAGATTAATTTTACTGTGTATGTGGAGTGCTGGAGGTCCACTGTGCTTCTGTGGGTGCAAGCAAACGTCCCTGGTCCCTACGTGCGGCAACGGGCCTCTGCTACCTACCACACGTACAAAATCAGCCAAGAGTTCATCAGGATCAACTTTTACGATTTCTGGGTCCCCAAGACCTAGCCCTCCAACTCTCCCAATTGTAATCCGTTGGACTTATGAAATATTGAAATTTTGAGACAAGGGAATATAAGTTAACACATTCTTCTCTGCCTGGAAATTCGATTCATTTAAAATTTGTCTAAAACAGGATACCACGTCTATTGGTCGTGTACCCAGGACTGTCAGTGCTTGGATTTTCCTCCCTCCCCATAAATTGGGATTTGGAGTATCACAAGAGCGGCTCCCCTTAAGGACTTTAATGTTGTAATAATGATGTTTGTAGATTTTACTAGAATTATGCCAGGCAGTTTCGCCAATATAAGGGAGTAAGAGTTCTTATTGATATAACCTAACTGGGGATACTGACGTGATGGCTAGAAGTTGGCGAGTTGTAGAAGTCCCTCAAGTGGTAGAGTAAGTTAAAATTATTCCGTTTTGGCCGGGAACCCCGATGTCCTTGTGTCGCCGACTTGAGGCTCAATTTGCAATGGATAAGGTATCTGAAAAGACTGAAAAATATCACCATTTGCTGTCGGATGTGGACGACAAAGATCTGGATGTGTTCGACGAGGGGGAGAGTTTGGATGATACTCCTTACTACTACCTAAAGTTCAAAATTCTGAAAGAGTGTTAAATATCAACTCAGGACAAGATGGAAACACTTTTTAAACTGATTAAGAGTACTAGTGCTCACTCTGTGACTGAGATTCTAAGTCATGCGAAAAATTTTCTCTAGAGCATCACCAATCTGCTGGAAACTATAATCAAACCTATTATCGTGAGGAGACTTCCATGATATTATGATAGTTTCACCCACAGAGAAGGAACACCATGATCATCTAAAGCAAGTCCTTGAAGTGCTGAAAGATAATTACTTGGATTATGGTTTTTAAAAGTGTGAATTTTGTAAATCAAGTATCAAATTCTTGGGGCATATTATCAGCAAAAAGGGAATCCGCCCAGTCAGATAAAAATTAAAGCAATTTCAAATTCTGAATGGACCTGAAAAAGGCTAAGACTTATATAGCCTCATCGGAATGGTGAATTACTATAGAAGGTTTATTCCCATTTTGGGAATAATATTTACCCATTGTACAAGACTACGGAAGACTGAGGAGGGAAACATTTCTTCCCCCGGCGGAGAAATTTTCCTCACCGTATATCCCTCAGACGAGGTCATTGATGGTGTGTTGGAGCAGCTAGGTGACAATGGCAATTTCATTCCCTTGAGGTTGTTTAGTCGAGCTCTAAATTTAACTCGAATGGGCTACTCTATCTTCAAGAGAGAGATTTTTGGTCTCATGGAGTCTCTACGTTACTTCAAATATTTCATTGAGGGACGTCCTACTGTTGTATATACGGATCACAAGCCTCTGATCGATGTTATTAAGTCCAAAAATCCTACATGGTCTTATAAAGTTCACTGTTATTTTGCAGAAGGGTCCGAGTACGGAGCCAGTCTGTGTCATATAAGCAGGAAGAACAATATCCCAACAGATTTCTTGTCTATAATTTTTTTGTTAATAATATTATGACTGACGGGGGGGATTGGGAGGAGTTTGTTTCTGTACAAAAGCGTGAGAGGAACTCCAACAAATCAATCCATCAACAGATTGAAAATTGCCTATGTGTCTCAATAGTTCTTATTAAATTTAATGTTTGTATTTAATTTCATAATTTCTACTCTAAGTAAGAAAGTGATTAGCTACACCGGTATATATGACCGGTTCTCCCTTTCATGACTTTAGGGTTTTAAGAATAATGCATTTAGATTTTACGAGAATAAAGCCAGTGAGTTTTGTGAATCTAAGGGAGTAAGAGGCTTAGTTTTTCTTTGCATTTGAATTTTATGAAATGGTCTTTTATTTGAAAATAAATTGTTGAGTTTTTTTAAATTTTTGTATCATCTTGGGCTCTTTTATATTATGGTATAAAATAATAAAGAACAATTATTAGTATTTTATTTTATTATAAAATGTATTACATTTAGTTATTTAATTCAAGCGTATATAGTGAATGTAGTCTTATATTCACGTTTGAAATTTTTTCAAAAGTGTATGGTTTAATACATTTTTCACACGTTTAAACATTCAATGAAACATTTTCACACTATAGTGGCACTATGGCCAAAGTGCGGCCAGATGTATCAGACATATAGTTTTTGAACTACTGCTAATATAAAACATTTGTGGATGTAGATAAATTGATTCATGTAATATTTATATATAATTTATCATCTAGAGTATAAATAATTAATTGATTAATATGTCGCAAAATTGACTCCATTTATGTAGCCAATTCCTACAAAATGCAAATTTTTACATTTCAAGCATTTTTCAACATGTTTTGTGTGCTATTGGGAAGACACCGGATTTGTGAGGACTCATAGATAAAATCATTATTTTTTAATACAAAAATTTTGTTAGAAGTAGATTTACTGAATTAATCCAAAAATAAAATATTTGACAGTGGGTATTTTCCCTTTTTGTTATAGGAGGTTGGCAAAAATACTAACTTCTGCATCACACATATATCACTTGTATCATTTGATGGAATTAAATTGAACAGATATGGAGTAGGCATAAAATAATTTGAAGTGATTCAAATCAAGTTATTAAACTTTTAAGAATAAGATTTTAAGTCGTTAAAATATTCTCCAACTTCACATATTTGAAAGTAGGCCTATATATCTGGTCTGTTTATACTGCTATTTCAATGAAGTACTTGATCACTAAATTCGAGAAAATGCTTCAAAGGGACATTGAAACTTTTATTTTATGGAGTTTGGCTAAAACCAAATGTATATAAATCGTAACATATCAAATTAGCTTATGCTAAAATCTTTATTATCCATCAACCTAAAAGTTATCTATTAAACTAGAAGCACGATTCCTAATTCTTAACACCCCATTTGAACGAAATGAATGAAAGCTAACTCATTAGTTCAATTGACCAAATTATAGAACTAGGATTGGTTTGGATAGTTTCAAATTTGTTTCAATCTATGACTATTCCTAAAATAAAAATAAAGTTATTCTTAGCTATTTAGTTTTATTTCACTAAGCTTTTCTAGGAGAATATACCTCAACCTACCATTATGCCGTATAAATAGCTGGTAATCCCAATTTTGTTTTTGTACTACATGAATTGAACAGAACGTCAAAAAAAACCAAAAAAAAACAGAACGCTTACAAGCCTGCTCATTTCAAATCCCATTAAAATCCTTGTTTTTCAATCTAAAAAAATCAATAACTAAAAAATCTCAAAAAAACTATAAAAATCTTATAATTGAATCTGGATAACAATTTCGGCCATTATTGTGACGACACAAATTTCCCAATCTTTAAACCTCTCTATAATTAAGAGTTGTAAATTTTAAATATTTTTGAGAGTGCGGGGTATTTTTTTTAGTAACATAAATCAAGGAATACTAAAAACAACTGGAAGTGCGTCTTAAAATCGCTCTTACTTTTTCTACACGAAGAGGCTGACACATTCTTCCTTTGTTTTATAGATTATAATAAAGGAAAACGTTGTTCACCAAAATTAATTAATTATTAAGTTATTACTTAATTAATAATAGTGTACAAGTCTTCTGCTCCTGGATGTAAGCAGGGCTATGACAGCATTACTAAGGATCCCAATGTGAGCTTTCACAAATTCCTCATGAAGTACTTCAAAATTCTAACCAAACAGCTTAGGACCATCCCAAGAGATACGATTTACTAGACACCAACAGCGAATTAAAGACTTTGCAGTCTGCATTTTAAAGTGACTGATTTTATTACTGAATCTTTAGATCAATCCCGTGATAAAGGAAAATCACTCCAACGAAGGTTAAGCAATGCTCCCCAATACTATGAATATTGCTAAATTTCCATTCAAATATTTTTAGAAGCACTGTCCAATGCTTGTCAAATGTCTGGGACAACAAAATTATAGAATAATTCAGAAGTATTCCCTTCAAATTCTAAATTATGCACATAATATAATATTGCAATTTCTTCCCTTGTAATTTTAGTAATCAATAATATATTCACAGGTGGTTGAAAGAGGAAGCCATCCCATCAAAGTGGCCGAATCTGGCAAGCTACCTCTCATCACCATCACCACCTCCAAGACCAACATATACGTCAACTAGAACCAATAGAGTGCATTTGGAGAATGAAAGACAAGAAGCTCTGGAGTATGCCATGCTGATGGAAGAGACCGTTCTTTCGGCATAAGATCTCTATGAAAAACTTTCTTTGGAATCATTTCCTTCGGGGTTCTTGTTGCTTAAAACCCCAAAAGTTGCACTCCTCAAAATCATACATTCAGATATGAAAGGGCTAGACATTACTGCTTGCCTGGAGGTGGAAGAAGACCGCTCCTTAAGAATTTTCTGTAACAACATCGAGCTAAATATGATCTTATTATCACATAGCACAAATTCAGAAAATAAAATTAACTTTGTCACTGAAGGCATCAACATTGCAGCTTTTCTGGATCCCACGGACAGTCAGACGGAGAAAGAGACATTTGTGAACAACTGCTTAATATTTCTAACACGGCAGAAATGGACCAAATTCAATCTTCCAAGCTTCCTCTCATAATGGAGCTAATGTCTCATTCCTTCAAACAGCCTAAAGGTAAAAGATATTCTTCTAGACTAATTTCCGTTGCTTTGATATGGCACAATGTCAGTTCTAGCATCTACGAGCAAATATATACGTCCAATGTTCTGTCACACCCGTCAACCAGATATCTTAGGACCGTATCCAGTGTGATTACGGTAGAAACAGAATTACCTTCATCCAGAACAAATTACTTAAAAGTACGAATTAGAGGCTTGAAGAGCGGAGAAAAAATTGTAATAATGATGATCGACGAGATTTATTCGGCCCAAAGAGTAGAGGAACATTTGTGGGAACTACAAATAATCAGACTTCTAGAACTGTCCTCCCCTTCCTGATCAAGTCAGCCTCGGGTAAATCCATGGACATTGTTGCCCTCATCCCAGTGTTAAACTTAACAGCGGAGTTCCTAAACTTATATAACGGTTTTATGATTTACAACAGGAATGACCTGTTGAAGAAATGGTTAGCATGGTACGGAAATCAATTTACGATATCTGCCTCTAAAATAAAAAAATGATTCTAGCTAGTTCAAAAAAGTTAATTCTTCTCGTTTTATCAATCTGTGATGCCTATATCAACAAGAATAAATTAGTTAATATACTTAGTTGTACTTCAGTGAAAAATTGTTTATTTAACAAATATCCATAGGAAACAACTGAAACGTAAATAGTTTCCTTATTTAACACAATTCAACTTGTTCAAGTCGATCCATACAAAGCCAAAGAAAGAATAATTACTAAAATCTTATCCCTGAAAGTAGATCAATATGATATGCAAATTGAGAACATTATGGGGAAATCTCCCTACTTTATAAGTTTTGTTTACACTATGTGTAGTCTTATTCTAGAATCACTTTACTTTTAATCGATGGTATTATTGAAGTTTCTAATAGGTAATAGTAATTTCGTATTAACTTTGTATTTTATCCAATATCCAATGAAAAACTATCAACAACTCGCAAATCTGGTCACTGTTTTTCTACCTATATTCCTAAAATATTGAAAAACTTTTCAACGTTGTGGTGTAGAATTCTGCGTTGCTTGCTGAAGATAAAATATTTTCCATCATCAATACAACAACAAAAAGATTGCCAAACTGCATTCGAACTAACAGATGATTCTACTTCCAATATTATATTTTTATTATTACATAGGAAATAAAAACTGTTTTTATACTTATGTAAAAAAAAATATATGCTAAATGAACGTCGAAAGTAATAAAAATTAAGTTTTAATTTGTCTGGGTATAAAATGAAATTATTAAGTAAAGGATAAATATAATTTAGCATAAGTTAAGAAATAGATTAATTTAAGATTGTGATAAATTGTTACGAGTCGGATAAATTTATCAATGTTCATAAATCATACTAGTAATTTCTCCTTTTTGTAGTTACAGGAAAAGAGAGTCAGCCTTCTTGTGTGAGCGTGATATTATTGTTTCATTTCCAGTAGTTTTACGAGTGTGTGGGATAATGAATGACGGAGAGTAACGCTGAAGGGTTATTCCTTGTATAATAAAGCGTCATGATAACCAAGTTACTCACCACCTAAAACTTCTTTCAACTTGTACCGGTTAACATGCCGATTTTCGGCTTCCTTTTTTTATAACAACCCGAAAATGCTTAAGATTTACAGCCCTATTTAAAATACCTTTTGTTGTTCATCAAGATATTTACTCAAAATTTTACATAGAATCCAGTCTAAGATGCTAACAAAGTAAGTCAACCCGTATAATTATGTAAAAATCCTTCACTAATCGTAAATTTTGATTAGAGACTAATAGTTAAGAATATATTATCCTTAAAATAATCCAAATATGTATGTAAATCCTTGATTGTAGCAATGTGTCATTATCGTATATATAATAATAGCATTTATAAATATAATAACGATAATCATTCATTTTCGATGTAAAACGTCATGATATAAACAGTGAATATTTCTCTCATAATAGCTTCAGATTATTTTAAGTAATTTTTAACAGATGATGAAATATTCCACTAATAAATGTGCAATAAAATATTTTCAACAAAGTAATGGAGTTACAAATGTATACTCTATCCATTCGAATATCTACAAAGCTTGGAGTCTTCCCAATGACCGGAATGTAATATAAGTATCATGATTGTTTTACCTTAGAACGTATTTGACGGAATGAAGTTATCCAAGTAGAAGTCAAATACTACCTATTTTACATCAACTGTTATGTAATTTAAGTTTGGTAGGAGTGTGTTGAAGAAGTATGTCAATATTATATAAGTTAACTCGAAGAATTGAAGCAATAAGAAGTTTTGTAATGTAAAACAATGCAGTCCTTTGATACCTAATTACAGTTAGGTTAGCTTCAAGATAATATCTTATTATTATTTTTTTGCTTCTTATCGCAAAATATATGTATGTTCATGTTTCATATGGATATGGGCTCAAGAGGAAATTATATTTTATTCGCTTGATCATATCGCTTTGCCTTTGTTAAATGTCCAAAGTATATTTTTCAATTTTCTAAAATAATGTGAGCCGTTAATATTATAGTAAATAATAATGATTTTTCTAGAAACTGAGTGTGGATTACAGCGGAATTATTCAACGAATTATAATCAACAAATTATTATGATTACTCTATTGAAGGCGCTTCTAATTGAACTTTAAGTCGCTAAAGTGCATCTTCACAATGAAATAATTATAATATAAATCATCAAATGACGGCTTTCAATTATAGTTAATATTCTTAGGTATATCAAGTCATACCAAAAATTTGAATAGAAAGCCTATAATTAACCAAGAACTTACTCGTTGAATTGACTCAAATATGTATATGAAATATTAGGCTGTACGTATATTAGAAAAGTCCATTTTAATCTTTTTTTGGAAATGTTGAGCTCTTATGGGTAAAAATATGCATTTGGTTAAAAAACGATGACTGCCAAATTTTGAATAAGTTTTAGAGTTGACTTTTTTTCGGAATCTATTTTTAATATCTTTCAACCACAAGAAAATATGATTAAATGTATTTTTATATTATTTGTTTTACAAAAGTAAATTGTCTTTAAAAAAATATTACTATTACTTTCTTTGATTTTCAACTCTTTTTTTTTAAAACTAACAACCAAATCTTTAAAGTAAAACAACACAATATTAAGAAGAAATACATTGATCCTTTATTAAAGTTGGTATTGGATTATTAAAAAATAAATATGACATTATAGTTATTTTGCATATTATCCTGATAATCATACAACTATTTTTGTTTTTGTATATTTCATTTATTACGACTTAAATTATTTATAACAATTACATTTTAACAAAAAACACTTAAGTAATGGTGGAATCGACAAGGAATATTACCAAAGATTTCTGGTTTGGGATGTCAAACATTTGGTGAATCACCAAATGTTTGCTATCTAGTACTATGTTTTGATAAAACACAAAACTACACTGGTCAGATCAATGGTGTATGTGTATAGTTTGAGTCAAAATAAGAAAGAAAGAGATCTTTTAACTTACCCTGTCGACATCATGTATTTAAATTGTGTTTTTTTTTTTTTTTTTTTTTTTTTTGCAAGTGTTTTATTCATTTGTATGGGGCCTTCATCTGGCCCAATCATCGAGGTTTTAAAAAGTTTCAGAAGGAGTGGGGAAAAATCGACAAAATAGACTTTAAGTCGGTCATAACCAATGATTTAAAAGAAATTTCTGATATTTAGGATAACATAATAATAGACTTTGTTATGACTGAATTTCAATGTGTTAAAGTAAGAAATTTTTATAGATAACTTTTTCATTTTTCTTGGAGGTAATACTCTTCTAGGTGAACACCTCATTGCATCAGCAGCTATGTATCATACTCGATGGATGAGTAAAAAGCTCTCAAGATTTACATGTTTCGAGATAAACTTAAACTCGGCACCTTTGGTATTTAAACAAACAAAATATAGCCTTAACATTTTTTGACCCAAAAGTATCATCCCAAAAAAATCGAACTATGACCGAAGCAATTATAAATTTGGAACAGTCCATAATCCGTTAAATATTCCAAAAAGAATAAAAGTAGACTTAAAAATATTGTGACACTATCATTAGTCAAATTTGTGTCAAATACACCCTGAACTTTTTTACGTTTTTATATTTCCTTCAAGCTGACAATGAAACTGGGAGTTCAAGAGATTACTATAAGGCGGTATGTTCAATCATCAATAACTTAACATGCATTAATGATTCGGTTGAAAAGGGAGCTGCTCATATAACGGTAATCAACTAATGATGAATAACAGAAACAGTATTTATTAGAAGTAATCAAAGAACATCGAAAGAGATTTCCCGACATAAAAAAAGGTACATTAACTAGAAAAAGACAGTTAGAAATTGTTTCAATATTAACAACACTTCTTTTATTTTAATAATATTTAATTATGTCAACTTTTGTTTCATTTTTCAAAAACATAATAATAGATTATTTAAGAAAACAATTTTTTAAAGAAATTCGATGATTTATTTTAACAAAAGGAGCCATTAAAAAACCTTGAATAAAAGATCGAAGTCCCTTTAATAATATTGTGTATTTTTTACCATAAAGATTAAGCAATATTGTTGCTTGATTAAAAAATAAAAATAAATAATGCACACTCGGAGTAAAAGGCTAAAAAAAATATCCTTCACTCCTATTCCGTTTAAAACTAATGAGAGAATAATGTAATATTGATACTTTGTAAAGATAATTCACTTAAATAAAAAAAAATTAATCATACATTCTCTCGTGGTTGGAAGATATACAAAGAAGACGAAATTTTCAAAAAAATGTAAATTTTAAAAACTTTAAGGGCGTTAGGTAACGCATAAAACTTTTTCAAAATTGTTCTAAGTTAATTGTTTTTTACCCAAAGGCATATTTTAAGCCTACGAGAGCTCAATATTTAAAAAAACAACAACTTAGAAAATTGATCAGTTTAATGTTTATATCATGAAATAAATAAATCGTATTCGGTAATGTCATTGAGTTACAAGACAAAATTGGCAATAACAAATCTGGAGAAGAATGTTATTTCACTATGCTAAATTATTCATTAATTTAACCCTGTAACACCCATAAGTGAACGCCTGGTCAATTTTTTTACAAATTAGAATCCTTGGTCATTTTTAAGAAAAAAAATGGTTTTTTTTTTTAAATAAGAGATATTTGATTTTTTTGTAAAAATTAGAGATTTAAAATAACTGATCAACTGTTCATTAAAAAAAAAAAAAAGTGATTTCCTCCATTTAACACCTCTAAAATTAGATATGTAATTCTTCGAAAAGCACAAAGTTAGCTAATTTTCTTTCTTCCAATTATTTTGAATCCCTTAACTACATCTTATCTTTGGAGTCATTCCAACTGATCCTCAATGATACTGTTTTTCCTTCAGAATTTGGTACTCATCTCACTCAGCACAACAATTGTACTAAACCCATCATCTTTGGTAAGTTAACATACGAGGTTTGATCAAAAAGAAACAGTTACTCTCATATTCTGAATTTGATTTCAAAACTGTATTTGTTAATTATGTTGAAACACAACTTTGCAATGTACGTTTTGTTTTTGACAAATAAAAAGGTTGGTATGTCTATGACTTTGGGGAAAATTCATTAAAATTTTAGAAGATTGTTTATTAATCTTCCAAACTTAGCAATGTAAAAAAATAACTATTTTATATGAATCTTTCAATAGTTTTTAAAGAATTTTCTCCTAAATTTATTTTTTCTTTCTATTTTTTTAATTAATAAAAAATCAGAAAGAACACCAAAAGAACTTCGTATATGTCAAACACGAACAACTAATGCACAATGTCTGATATGGTCAACAAACGATGTACACATTTGTACCAATATAAAAAAATAACAGTTTCTTTTTTATCGAAGTAGTGTACTTTTGAGACCTGAGAAACATAAAAATTACATTTAATATAATGGCATTCTATAATTATACATAATTAATAAATTATTACCTCCCTTTCTCAACAAAAATGAAATATTCAATACAAATCATGTCATGACGACATAAGGCTCGATAACTTAATTACTTATCCATAAATGTAAAAATATATTAAAACGCTCTGTCTAAAAAATGTCTTATGGGTAAAAATAATTATATCATTTTCTGACTTTTAATAAGAATGATACACGCAATTCAAAGCAAATTTTCATGACTCATTCCTTAATTCTAAAGAAAAATATATTTAAGATAATTTATGTCGCCCAATAGGATCTGGAAAGTTACATATTTCATTCGTGAGAAATATCAACATTTTTTAAATATTTTACTTTTATCGAACCCGAATGAATGACCATACAGTTCATTGGTGTAAAATTTCTTATCTACCCTACTATTAATATATACATATATGTAGTAAGTAACACTAACACCTTACGCCGGCACACATCATCGGGTTCATTTATGTATTTAACATATTGACATTTGATACTCATGTGTTGTACATTTGTCGGACATATTTAATATTCATCAATCATTGATTTTTTTATTGTTTCTGCATATTGTATATTGTTTGTAAAATATTAATAATATATACATGTGAAGAGTAAGAAAACTCCATTTGGAAAATGTATTGACATGAAGGATTCAATCTATTACAGCTGTGGCGTGGAATATATTTTTCCACATTATAAAACTTCACCCCGTAATTCTCATAAAACCCTCAAATCTCGTTGACGAATTATGACATGAAATGAAATATTTTTATATAAAACCCCTCTAAAATTACCCAAATAACTATTACCACTTACAAGGAAGGCAGATTTGCACCCATTGGAATCTTTCTAGCGTGAAGTCCATACCACTACAATATTACCTGCCCCATCCAACGGTGCTGGAAAAAGCTGTTTGATACACATAGCCGATGGTGTATTACTTAGGAAAAGCAAGGTCAAATCGAGCAAAATTATATGATATGATTGTTATTCCGGGATATAAATAAAGAAAAAAAAATGAAAGGTATGAAGTCCAAGAGACAAATTATACCTCCCTTAGGGAATTCCCTTAAATAATAGTACCCCTAACCCTTATCATTTTTGGCTGAATGAGAGCCTCCAATTCCTCAATTTTTTAAAAGTAGATATAACCTAAATGAATAAGCTTGAAAGATTATAATAATCTAAGAAATATCTAAAAATAAAAATAATTACCCGCGAAGTGAGATATTTTTGGAAATTCGCCAAGTTTGAATCACATGTTTATTTTGTATGTATAATGTAGAAGTTGGCTTTGCTATGCACAATTGCATAGTAAATATTGTAAAAAAGCCTATGGGACCTGCCATATTGTTTGAAAAAATCCCATCTGAAGGTCCTAAGTGTGGCGTTGCTTGTTCTTAACTCTCATTGTTATTGGTGGTTGTTCCCCCTCTCCTCTCCTCCCCTCCCCCTTCTTCTTCTTCTATGTAATGTTAAGTTTCTTCCACCTGCGTTTTTTTTTTTTTTTTTTGTTCTTCCTTTTCTTTTTTTCCTTTCGCTATCAACCCGTTTGATCTATCTTTGTATCTTGTTCTTCTTTCCTTTAGCATAGACTTATTACTGAGAGAGAGTGGTGAGAATGAAGAGCGGAGAAGCTGCTGCTGCTGCTGCTTCGCTGACTGCTGCCTGCTGAGAGGAGAGGAGAGAAAAAAAGAAGAAGAAAAGAGAAGTGAAGTGAAGAGAGGAGAGTTGAAGAGAGTTTCCAACTAGTGTTCTCCGTAGACAATCCCCCCACATCCGATCCATCCTTTCTATCCGCAACGCACTAACTGCGGAATCCGTGTTTGAAAGAGTAAAAGCAGTGAAGAAGTAATTGGAATCTATGTAAGAGTGTGTGGAATGGATTTCAGTTTGGAAATCTCTGCCGTGAGATGTGAATGAAATGGTGTCACAGAGTCGTTGCATGTTTCCGGGGCTGGGACTGAATTGGAGATCCGTTTTCCTTTTCTTGGTGGGAGTGTTGCTCCGTGGCTCCGAGGCTTGTTCCTCTCGGTCTACGCCCAAACCCCGCTCGCCTATTCACTCAGCCATTCGTCCCGACATCACCTTCCAGACCTACGCTTGTCCCCCCGCCTACGCGGCCTGGTACTGCTTGAATGGAGCCACGTGCTTCGCTGTCAAAATCGCGGAATCCATTCTGTACAACTGCGAATGTGCAGATGGATACATGGGCCAAAGATGCGAGTTCAAGGACCCTGACGGCTCCTATTTACCCGCTCGCAAAAAACTTTATCTTTTGAAGTCACCAGGTTTTGGTTTGATATTCTTAACAGCCTTTGGATTAGTCATTCTAGCTGCGATTTTGGGTGCTCTCTACACGAAACATCGAACGAAAAGCAAATTGACCCAATTACGAAAAGAAGTTGAAGTGATCTCCATCAGTTCCAAGTGTTCAACAAATATTCAAAGACAGTCTATATCATTTGATATTTCATCCAGAGATCGATTAGAGGCAGGTCCAAAGCCCTCTTATTATGATGAAATTGCTCGCTCCTCAAGTTGTCATTTTTTATTTAATAGTTCGATTGTCAAATGTTGATTTTTGCTTTTCTCTATGAAATTTGTTTTTAGTTAGTCATACAAATGTGTGTGTCCATCGATGATGCAGCATCAGTCTTATTCCCTTTTATAATTTAATACGAATTTATATTTATTTATTTTTTAAAGTATTATGTTAGATCATGTTTTTTTTAGCTATTTTAAATTAATCTCTTATTTACATGGTGTTACTAAAATGGTAACACTTCTTCTCTATTGCATATTATTTATTTTATATGCCTGTTTGAATTGCCTTCTTTCTGAGTGCCATTTTTTAAATAAAATAGGCTCTTCACTGTATTTCTTTTTATATATAGATAGTTATTCTTGATTATATCTTTTATGTACCTAATCCAACCAACTATCCGAGTTTTGTGGAAACTTTTATCCTATGAATTTTGCTTATAATTCAATACGACTCTGTAACTTCGACAAATGTTTTTTTTTTTTTCTTTTTTTAAAATACAGAACATAAATACGTTAATTTACTAACAAAAATCCTTAATTAGTATCCTTCAACAACACATATTACAGAATAACAAATGTTCAAAGCATTTGTATTAGTAGCAGCTTCTTAATTTTTGTATGCTATTTCAAAGGAAAATAAATATAATTTTGCACCTGTAGCACAAACATAACATTTTGGCAGGTGTTCGGTGTTTATCCTTTTTTTTTTTTTTTCTTTTTTTTTCAATATATTGGACAAAAAGCTGAATTTCAATGTATTTAAGTTAATCAAGTAAAGTGCACTTATGCTATGTAAAATTGACGGGATTGTAAAAAGTTTTATCATTGTTGTAAACTCAAAATATTGTCTGATGTACATAATATTACCATTATGAATATATAAAATATCGACTCACTAACTGATTTTGTCTCAATTACTTTTTTTCTTTAGTTAATGTCTTAATTTGTATAATTATTCCTTTGGTAGTCATTGATATAAGGGATAAATCATAAATTGTTATAAGAAATCTAATATCATATATGTAAGTATATATGTCGTCAAAATGTGCATTTAGATTTCATCAAATTCTACATACAGCGTGATGACCCTATTTTGGGTATTTACGAGAGGAGAACGTGACATAGCACAATTGATAACTTGAGTTATGAGCAATAAAATGTTCATTATGCTTTTTTGCCAAGGGTTTCTACTACCTCTAGGGGATCATATTGTTATTATCATCACTTACATCCTGTGATGATGAATTATAAAACAGCGCCAAAATAGTAAAATAAATATACCATACGCACCTTTTGTTTTGAAATTGACAGGTGCTGAAAAATTTCAGGAAAATGAGGGGTAGGGTTGGTGGTGAATGTTGTACAGGAGGTTCGTTGTGTAGGTATTATGTGTGTGGTTTTCGTCTTGAGATAATTGAGCAGCTCCATTTTGTAACACTTTTTCTATTGTTTATAATTTTTTTAATGATATGGTTTGACCAAATGTTTAAATAGATGCGATGACATTTGATGTATTTAAATAATAATAAAATATCAGGGTGCGCAACGAACAAAGATTCTTCCTTATAAATAGATATTGTATACATTCCAAATATGATGTATTCATTTCAAATTATATGCAACTGCTAAAAAAATATATTTTCATCAGTGAAAATAGTCCTATTAATTTGTAAAGGAAACGTCTTAGTATTATTTCCTATGACATATATTTTTGGAATTAAATAATAGTCATGCTACCCTCTTTGCACTTAAAAAATTGTAACATGAACTAAATAGTATATCTACGTAATATTTGATACTTCTATTCAATTAAAATAAAGATATATGTGTCATATCTTTCCATGTTATTTTTTCTATCAATCCGGATGGAGGTAATTTTTAAATCTATTCAAATCGGAGCGTGTGAATGCGGGATTAAGAAGGATTAAACATTCTTAAAGATATGTATAATATCTTATTGTTTTCTTTTATTTATATATAAATCATAAATGAATAAAGAAAAATCCATATTGATAAAAATATGATCTATATTCAATATAGATCACATGTTTAACTCCCATGAGTTTCTCTCTTTTGACGGTAATCCTTCATGTAGGGAAATACAAATTCAACAAAAGTGCTCAAAAATGTGAATGTGATGATCTTAGGTTACATCTCCTCGAATGAAAAGAGTTGTTAATCTTATGACTTTGGGGATTTTGTACCATCTTTTCCTCCCCACTGTGTACAGGCCAAAAATAAAACGCCGGTTTTAACTTTTATTTTGTGAATATGTAGTAAAAGTATTAAGGACCATAAAACAGAAGAAGAGTCTTAAACTATCACACTGTGAGTACAGTTATTGAAGTTAGCCGCTCTGAGTATGTAGAGCCCAGATATTACACATTTAATATAAGAAAATTTCAAAAAACTCCTTGTAAAAATGTAAAAAAAAACAATAGCAAAATTATATTAAAAATAGTATAATTGTTGAATTTTTGTACAAGAAGTAACAATGATAACATCAGCTGTTTAAGTATACAGTAGGTGAACTTCAGTTCCCTATATATTCAGAGTTCGACGCAAAATAGTGAGACAATTTTGTCTTGGAGCTCGAATCAATTGGTTTTATAAGCAATAAACAGTTAGTGGATTGCGTGGCACATCCTGCGAGTAATTGACTTTAGTTGGAAAAATGATTCAGAAGACCATTAACTTTACGACGTCCATTCCGGAACAAATTAACGTGAAGTTTTGGAAGTTTTCATATATAACTACAAATTGATATTTGGCATTATTTTATTTTGGCGAAACTTATTATGAATTAACGAACGATTGAACTGTATGGGCATTCAAATTTTTATAATCCGAAACAACTTTATAGTTACCATTTCTCAGCACATTTGTACAAATACAGATGTTTATTATGTATTATTATTATAAATATGTATTATTTTGCTAAAGATTCAACGTGTACACAACTTATTTAAGGTATAGGTATAAAGACTCAAATGTTTATAGTAAGTTAATGACAAGCGTTTATTTTTCTTCATATCGTCTCTAAAGTATACATTTATTAAACCTTATGAGTATTTTTTGCATATTAACTTACTTATGCATATACCCATTTAAAGTGTAGTCCAAGATTGCATTTATTTTAATATTAACAAACTTTAATAATTATTATAATTGGACGCTAAAATATATTCCGTTTTATTTATGGAATAAATATTTAATTATGTAGGTACACATTTGAGTTATTTATCTAAATCATTAAAGTTATCACATTCTTAGCATACGAAGCTACAAAATCTCACATCAATATGAAAATAATACATACTAATCCGACATTTACATTATGTCTATTCCTACAGAAAACATATTTAAATCTTCAGTTAATTATTGATTTAAAAACTAAAAGAAATGAAAATATGTACATATATATAATTCATTAAGCCTTAATTTAGATAAAAATGCATACAGTCTAATTTATTTTAACGATTAAACGGTATATAAATTACTTGTTTAATTTAAACATGAACCGTATTTATTTGTAGCTCCTTTAGAAGATTTATTATTAGAATTTCAATTTTTGAATAGTATAGATACAAATTATATGTCATCCCTTCAAAACAACTATTGAAAAATAAAAGTAACATAGGTAAATACAAAAGTAAGCTAGAATCATTTTTCTCAAATGTGAATCGGGTTTAAATTGGAATTTTTCAACTAATTATCATCCATTATTGTCAACAAATTATTTTGGTTGATCCTATGGATACACGGCAACATAACTTCCTTTCTCCAAAAGACAATTGTTTTAATTTGTGTTGGAAATACAAATAAGATAGATGACATCCCCCATTGTCCATACACATAATTTCGGTATTTTAATATGATTTTTTTCATTTTTTTGTTTATCTTTAAATTAATTTTCATTTAAAGTTTTTTGGAGGGATAGTTATTTCCTCTAAAAAGATAGAAAATTTAATTAACACATGTCTTATTTTCACAGTTATCGAAGATTCTGCAAAGATCTTAAAAAGGTTTTTTTTTTTTAAATAAATCAGGCATAATTTTTTTACGACACCAAATCTGATAGAACCAATTTTAGTTCACCAGCATAATTATTTGTGAAAATATTTGCTAGCAAAGAATTTTGCAAATTTCAAGTTATAAAAATTGATTTTTTGTCTATTGAAAATTGAAGCGATCAACTGATTTTCATATATAGTACCAGTAAAAACTCAGGAGCTAAATTAAAATAAGTTTAATTCTGTAAATATTTTGTCAAAACCTTTTTTACTGTTTTTTTACTCCTCACCCTAATGATAGCAGCTAACAGTATTTCCAATAAAACTTTAGAATTTCGCCTTCAGAATGAAATTTAAAAATGATTAGACATTAAATCTATATTTCTTGATTTTGGTTTAAGATTGTATTTGTGTTAAATCACTCCATAACATATCGATAATGTTGATGAAAATTTAGTTATTAAACACCCTGATAAAAAAATATTTTATCATCGATAGGACATATAATATTTTTATTGTAAAAATATCCGTATTTGGATCATAAGTATGTTCCTTAGAGTTCTATTTAAAAAATGGATCAAAATATATTGGACTTAAGGCACTTACACAAATTTGAGATGAGTCTTGTAAACTATACAATTTTAACTCACTTTTTTTACTTGTGTACTTGGCAAAGTGATGCACTTGAACTCAAGTCATACTTTATTCTAATTAAAGAGTGACCTCAGAATAGACTCGTACTGTATGGGAAAATACTCGTGATTCGACTTGAACTCAATATTTTACTTGGCTATGTAAAAATGAATAATTTATAAGCTCAGTCCTAGTGTACTATATGGTTTAATTGTTTTCTTCAAATACAATTGCTGAAATAAAATAGACAGGAAGGAAGGCCGGAAGGTCCATCAAACTATTATCATGAGGAAAACAGAGGTATATACCAACGTATACTGACTTCTTGAATGGTTTAGATTGCCTATTCAGCCAGGTTTTCCCTTATTTTTATACCTTGAAACTTATTCATCTACACGTTATATATGTTGAATATCATTTTTTATCTAACTAAGAACTACTTTCTGGATATAAGAGGTTAGGTTTGTGTACGGATCATGACAAATAAAAAAGTGTATGTGAAGGTCGCTATGGTTTGAAAAATTGATACATATAATTAAACATAACTTTATTAAGATTATATTTAATGTTATATATTTGAATACCTATTGGATACTGACAAGGACATAGGGGAGTGTCAGCAAAGGGTTCAATGCCCGAACTATTAAGCATTTAATGCATTTAATTTTCTTTTTTTCTAGGGTGTTCCTTGTCATTCTTGGTACAAATAATGATTTGTAAGGAGTAAAACTCACCAATAAGCACTTAACTTTTATTGAAATAGTTCAAAAAGTCCTAAAAAAAATTAATTTTTTTAAATAATTTAACTAAAGAAACGGAAATTTGACTCAGAATTATTTTATTGACGAATGTTTGGGAGTTATGTAAAAATTAGGCAATGATTCAGAATATTAAATAGTTAGGAATCCTTCAAAATTCAATTTAATATTTAAACATAATTTAATGCAGGATTTCTTTTTTTTTTTTTTTTTTTTGGAAGAGGGGTGGGGGAGCACTGTCTTTCTTAAAATCCCTTTAGCCCCCCCTCCCTGCGGACAGTTTTGCAAAGTGTTATCTCCAAAGTTTATAAAAAACGACATAAGTATTGATTTTCTCTATAAAGTCACGAGTAAAACTCGAGAATACTTGATTTTTATAAGAATCTCGGAATTAACTCTGCTCAAAATTTTTGTTTAATCCCAAAAAACTATTGCCTAAATGACCTTAATTTTTACTTAAACCATTGCCTATTGAATTTACTTTTTCATAAATGATATTTAAGCAAAATATCTTATAAGTGATATAATATTAAGATTTTTTTAACAACATATTTTTAGAGCTTAATTACTAAATTATGAGTATCCATGATATCATAAACTACAACAGTTTATCATTTATAATATGTTATTTTTATAGTTATATTGATGAGATAATTAGGACAATTCATTTGATTGCATAAAAAATGAATATATGTATCGTGTACAAGTTGCGATTTATGTACAAGTTTTTATTTGTATAAGAAGATTGTACAATTTACAATTTATACGTATCATCAAGGTTAATAGAAATTCAAGGTTATATCAAGATTAATATAAATACAAGGTTATGCCATCATGTAATCGGACTTATCATAATTTTCAATCGATGTACCGTAGCGACTACTGGGCAAGACAGACAGATTTTGACGTCATAGAGTATAACAACATTACTCTAACAATAACAGTCAGGGAAGGTGATATATAGCTACTCTTGGTAACAGTTATACACTTTGACCTCACTATTAAGAAGTGTGGTGGAAATTAAACATAATTTGGAAAAGCGTTATGGATGGTTATAACCTTGTATTTACATTCACCTTGGGTTATACATTCATGTAATTGGGCTTGCCACAATTTTCAATTTGATGTACCTTACCAACTGTTGTGCAAGACAGACAGATTTTGACGTCATAGAGTATAACAACGGTATATTAACAGCAAATAATACTAAAAATTATTTGATTAACAGTAAACGACATACTCTTAGACGTCACTATTAAAAACGGTTTGGAAGTCAATCATCAGTCGGAAAAGCGTTATCGGTTAACCTTGTGCTTCATTACACTTTATATTATGACAACATCAATCATTTTCATTAACAACTATAAATTGATGCAATCATTTCATTTGAATATATTAAATGTCTTGATTGTTATATTTCTTAACTAAAAAATTGTGTTTTTTGACAGCTGCTTTTATACTGATATTATCTTTAGACTAAATTATTCGTATACCAATTTTGAGACAAAAAGTTTTTAAATTTTTTCTAGCGTAATTTGAGCAAATATCCTTTTTTCATAAAAGACAAATAATAAAAAATGAATGATTTTTCGTTCTAATCACATTTAAAATTATTTGGGGAAGATGAATTTTTTCATTGATATTACTATCAAAGCTCTACAAAAGTATGAGAGGGACAATGATCCCTATGGTTCCACTGCCACTGGCATTCCTTTAAAATTACTATTTGAAGTCGAAGTTAATTTTTTTTATCGATACTCCAACATTTTGAAGTTTACAACTTTCTTTTAAGAAAAAAAAATCACTCATATATAACATAACTGTTGGAATTTGAACTTTATAGCGTGTCATAGAATCCTTATCAATTAGTGATCTTTATCAAAATAGTCAAAAACTCCATTATTAAATATGGAACCTCCATATAGAATTATTGCATTATCCTTATTATAGGTACTTTAAATTGAGCATCTTATTTTTTGGGATGTAATTTGTACAATTTGCTTATAAAACTTACAACATGTAAAAGGTTGTGTCACTCCTAATATATTCTCCCCAGTAGTCTTAGGACCTGTCCTACTACAAGGGCGTCTACAAGGGGTGGCTGGAGGGGCTGTAGCCCTCCAAAATTGAAGAATTTGAAGGTTGTTACTAAGACATGCAAATAGGGAAAAATCTTTTTTTTGAAAAAATTTATTTCCTTAAAAAAAAGGTAATTCAGGAAAATTATGCAGCAGAGCATTTTAATATTTGGATTTTTTTTCAAAAAAATTATTTCTTTTTGTGAATACCTATGGATTTTTGAAATTTTTTCCAAAAATTTAATATTTGGAATTTAATTTTTGAAAATATTGAGTTTGTATAGTGAATACCTATGAATTTTTAAAACTTTTTTCGAAAAAGTTTTTTTTTTGTAAACAGCAGTGGATTTTGGAAATTATTTGTGTATTTTGGAAAAAAAAAAATATTTAAAATTTAAAAAAAAAATATTTTTGTGATTTTTTTAAATAAAATTCCAAAACCAAGGCGCCAATTTATAATCCTACGGACGCCCCTATATCAGTCTTCAAAATCTTTAAAATAAGAATTAAAGTTTAATCACGTCCTCAAGAATCGAACATTATACGTTTTAAGACATCTAGACAGGACTTAACTAATGGGACTAGAGTCTTCAGTCCTAAATTAGGACCGACTCAGCACTATAATGTACCTTGCATATGTACAATGTACATATATGAAGGCAAAATATTTAAATATGTTTATAAAAAATATCAAATATGATTCGAGTATTGAGAGTTATTTTTGATAATTTCAGAAAATCAACATTTTACTTGAATGTTTGTTACTTAATCATAAATTGTGCACCAGAGTAAAATTTTAAGAGTAGAAATCTAATTAATAATTATTTATGTATCAAACCAGTTTCTAATGCAATTATCATATTATTTTTAATTGACAAATTAGTTTCTTTTTATGGCAACTACTGCTTTGATACTTGTGTAGGTGTAAGATATTAAGTGACTGATTTGACATAAAAAGATTTTGCGAAATTCAAAAATCTCAAAAGAAACGATAACATATCATCTCAAGCAATTGTATTGTAAAACTTAGGGGAACCAATCGTCCACTTTTCTTCAGACATTAAGCCTTCTTTTTTTTTTTTTTTTTTTTTTTTTTTTTGCACCCTGCCTCGGAACTTTTCATTAATTTATAAATTTTCCAGTTTTATGAAAAAAAAATGTTAAAATCGACTTAAATAGAAAATAATTATTTAAGAAATTGAAAACAATAATCAAAAATTTTCGAAATAGTATTCCTTATAGTAACCTCCCTATCACGAAAATTTAATTTTTGGTTAACTCTGGATTTTTGAAATTTTTTCAATTTTTTTCTTTCTGAGAATAAATATGGAATTTTGTTTTTTTTTTCCAAAGAATTTAATTCTTGAAATTTAATTTTAGACTTTTTTTTCCAAAAAATTTTTTTTTTTTGTGAACAGCTGTGATTTAAAAAAAAAAAGATGTGGCTTTATGAAATTTTTTTCATAAATATTTTATTTTTTGTAAATAGCTCTAGATTTTTAATTTTTTTTATTAGAAAAGTTTAATATTTGAAATTTTGTTTTGTATTTTATTTTCAAAAAAATTTCAAGACCCAAGCCGGGGGGCACACAAAAAATATATATCTATATGTACATAGTCCTACGGAGACCCCTGTTGAATTGTAATGACAATGCAGTGATGTATATTTCCTCTTATCCTGGTTATTTTTTTAGAAATCAAAATAATGGTCTCTCTATCATTGCTGTTGCTATCCCTCCTGGGGGAGGGGAGAGGGCTCTGCTTCTTTTATTCTAATCCTGAACATTGATTGGTTGAATCCGAATTGAATTAGCTCTTGTTAATTCGTGAAATATTACCAACAATTATTGAATAATAATCATTCCATAGTTGGAAAGAAATGGCAAACTACCAACTGATTATTTTTGTTGAACACTTAATACCAGACTCTGGTCTGTACTTGAGTCATTATTAAATTTTTCTATGAACTCAAACTAATAAAATGGAATATCGTAAATATTGGAATATTAAGTTAATACTTTGATTAATGTTTTTTATGTTTCTTATTGCACTACTTTCCTTGATTAATTTTATAAATTGGGAGATTTATACAAAAAATGAGCACAATTTAATTTAAATTCAATGTATTCCTTTAATTTGTTCAATAACTTTATCATTGGTTTCGATTCAAGAGTCAAGTTTAGTGTCAACCCTAAGACTTTGTACCATGTCTGAATATAAGATTCCTTAGCTAAGGTAAAATAGATCCCTTGTAACGTCATTGACGTTTAAACATTTATATTAAGTATAATCAATAATTAATTAGTATTATGAAATAAAAATAAAATGTGTCCATATTATAATGCATTGTAATGAAAAATGAAATATTTTTTTTCAAGATATGGGCAAGGTCCTTATTACATATCTGATGTTTACCTTCTGTGCCTTAATACACTTTCAACATTTCTTGGAATAAATCAATGACCAACAATTGAAAAGACCTACTCTAAGACTTGACAAGACTAACTACAGCAGTTTTACTTGAAAATTCCGGATGACACCATGAAGTATGAGGCAATAGTTTCATAACTAAATTATCCCCTTTAATACTGTTTGTATGCTTTGCAGGGCCCATTAATGAAAGATGTACGTGGTATTTTAGGTCTGGAAGTAGTTTAAGTAGATCAAGTAGGAATTGCATTATGATATTTAAGAAAAAACACAAAATACTATATAAAAATCGGGGTTCTTTAAGTATTATCCAGCCCGGTAGACTTCATTTGAAAATTGGAAAAAGTTACGATGAAAGGAATCAAATTTATGACGCTATTCTCCTCAATAACCTACACTTTTTTAGACTACATTTTTAAATACTAGAAGAGATATGTTTGCAATCTCTCAAAACCAGCGATATACATATATATTTCGAGTTCAATAGACCAATGTTAAAAACAGTAATAAGAGACAATTAGCAGAGTATAGAGATCAACAGCTGACAAAAAGTAAATGGTTGTTGTTGTGGGGATACGATTATGATAAACAAAGAATGAACTACGCCTGAACATTTGTATTGTAGAGGGGAACATATTAAAATAGCCAAAAACCTTTATACAAACAAATAAACTGTTTTTTCCCCGATATAATTATGTCTCTTATTTTAAACAACTTTGTGCCATTATTATCCAATGGCTATACTTAAATATTATAAATACAATTGTATGTTTTTAAAGTTTAATTTTTTCCAATAGGCGAATTAGATAACTTTTTTCAATTTTTATAAAAAAAAAAATCAAACGAAATAGTTTATTCAATGATAAGTTGGAATAGTTTTTGGATGTTGAACAGAGAAAACAAAAAAACATACTAAGGGAATGATTAATGATTTATATCTCCATAAAAGTTGATTTTTAAGACAATTAAAAATATTGGATATAATTATGTTTACTAAAACAATTATGTTAATATTTTGGAATTTCTAATTTGTTAAAATGTTTTGCTATCAAATTAAGCCTTTTTATATCTTATTTTATATGAATAGAAATTATATAGTCTTCACTTTTCCTTATATTTCTTCTCTAATTTATGTCAATCAAAACAACATTCCATCAAGTGGTTTTATGGTAAAAAACTGCTGTCAGGAGCACATTTTCGGTTTCAATTTCTTCGATCCAGTCCAATTGTCAGTCCTTCAATTTTTGCTATAAATTTTGATAGCGTATTAAAACAGTATCAGACATACATCAAGAGCATTGCACATATCTTGCAAAAAATATTCTTGTTTTCATTAAAATGAAAACAGGAATTTTTTTTTGCAAGATATGTACATTGTTCTTAATAAGTATCGTATATCTCTTCTGTGCTATCGACATTTTAAGAAAAATATTATGACTGACAGTTGTAAAGGCTAAAAGGACCGGTCCCAAGAGTAATGCGGACTCGAGCGAATAAATACGGACCAGACTAACACTATCTGTAAGCAAAGAAATATCAAAAAGGTGTAGAAACTAAAAATAAAGAAATAAATATGTACATTAATTTAACATTTGCAAATGGGGTTGATATCAAAATACACTTGACACTGTTAATATTAGTTTTCGATAAGCTAACATAACATAGCAAGTGGTCCATCAAAATCTGAAAACTTGAATTTTAAACTTCAACAAGATATAATTTATTAATTAAGAATAGAATTTCAACAAAATTAATACACAAAATTGCTGTGTATCTAAGCTCTCTTAATCATTTAAATATCCACCTTTAGAGGTAATGATGGCTTCCAGGCGGTGGTGGAAGGGCTTGAACACCCTGTAGATGTAGTATTCTGTCATGGCGTCCAGTGCTGCATGGCAGTGGCTGTTTGGGTGACGGACACTGCAGGACTTCCCCTTGCATACTCCTAAAAGGTGTAGTCAAGGGGGTTGTAGGGGGTCAAAAGTGTAAAAATGGAGTTAAAATGAAATTTTCATTCACGTACTCCAAACAGTTGGGCATCTACGCGTCAACGAGTAGTAAACTTTGGAGAAGAATAAGGACTCTTTCAAAAATAGAATACTGGATACGGAGGAGTTAAAAAAAAAACAGCCCAGACCAGTCCCCTCAAGTCTATGAGGCCTCATGCAAGAGATTACGGGGGTTCACACTAGACTGCCCAGAGAGGTATGAAAAAGTTGGTGAAAAGACCCTTGTGAGGGTGGACAGGCCACTTTTTACACCAGCAATGAAATAAATCCATCTTCTCCTTAACAAAAATCTTTTGAACTCTTTTTTAACACTTTTAACACCCCTAAAGCCCTGATGTCAACCCTCTTGACTACACCCATTGGGAGAATGTCAAGGGGAAGGCCCGTAGTGTCTGTCACCCAAACAGTCACTGTCAGCTAGCACTGGACGCCATGACAGATACCTACATCTGCAGCAGGTGCCAGGCCTTCCGCCACCGTCTGGAAGCCATCATTGCCGCTAAGGATGGTTACATTAATGATTAAGAGAGATCAGACACACATCTATTTACATGATTAATTTTGTTGAAATTCTATTGTTAATTAATAAATTATACCTTGTTGAAGTTTAAAATTCAGTGTTCAGATTTTAATGGAACATTGGGCAGTTTCAAAAATGCATATAAAGTAATATCTTGACATATGAGTTTAATTCGTTTTTCGATTGAGCTCTTCAGTAAAAAAAAAAAAAAAAAAAAAAAACTCGTAAGTTAAAGCAATTTATCACACAAGAAAAATAACTTTAAATAAAGAAGAAGCTTGAAGCGGCTCTTACGTCCTGTCGCAAACTCTCGACAAGCTCGTGTCTACAAAAAACAAAACAAACTTGTATGTAAATGCAATTTTTTGCGTATGTCGGGGCACTTGTATCTTAAGGTATTACTGTCTTCTCAAAAAAATTGTCTCTAATTCGTATACCTTACGGTACAAAATCAATAATTAAAAATCTGCGGCACAGATAAGGGTTTTAAACTGTGGGTGGGGGCATTTGTATTTTATTAATCAAAAAAAATTAAGGATTACCTTTTTTTAAGAAAATAAATTAGATATATTTAAAAAATGACCTTATTTTGTTAAATAAAAAATATTTGAAATCCATATGAGACTACTCGGGTTTCTGAATACCTATGGGAACATGTGCAACCTATGGGGGACATGTACAACCCATAGCACCCTTTAAAGGCGCCTCTCTTAAAACGATTAAATTCCTAACATTACGCATTCTTGATTATCACTTCCTCATAGACAAAAAAAGTTATCCAACTTGTAACACAAGTCTACAAATAAATATTTTAGATTCCTTATCAATAACAATATTTGAACTCGAAAAAATAATTTGTTTTTTCATTTTAGAAAAGGTTTTCAGTATTAATTTTGTAAAATATTTTTGTTCATTTTATAGATTTGGACCCATTTTTAAGTTTGAAAAAAGCTTAGAAATCCGTATAACAATATTATTGTTTCTCTTTAAAATTTTATATCCATTTTGTAATTGTAGTTATACATATATATATTTTTTGAGAGACGATCCAAATCAAAGAAAAAAGAATAAAAATACAAAAAAACAAGAAAAAAAAATCTTATTTTAAGGGCTTCGTTTTGGGGATAATATTTGATTTTGTTGGATAATCTGGATCTCTGTCTTTTTAAAAAGAAGATGAACTCAATATATAATGCTTTAAAATTCAACCATATTACATAAATATACATATTTAGATATATAAACCCTTTTTAATATCATATAAGTATCTAACGTATAAGTGGCCATGATTTTTTTTTTTTACATTTATAATTGTTGACTATTATTTTTTTTTTTACAAGATGCAGTGGGCGTCATGCAGGCTCGTTGGTATATAGTTATTTTCTAGATCAAGTAGTGAGGTAGTTCTAAGATATTAAGGGCACACTAAAAAAAAAGAACCCTCCACAGACATATATACAAACTTTGCTTTATTAATATAAATAACTAGCAGAGGCTGCCCGTATTGCAGGACTGAATAGAGGGGAATAGAAACAAAAAATGAAGGTAGGGGAAAGGAAACAAAGAAAAGGATGAAAGAGACAAAAGGGAGAAGAGACCAGGATAGAGACAGAGAGAAAAAGATAGATAGATATAGGGAGAAGGAGATAGATAGATGTAGGGAGAAGGGAAATGCAGTTTTCTTGGGGTAAAAAATAGCCTCTTAATGACTTTGGAGTGGCAAAAAAAATATCACGGAACATATTTGTTTATATAATACGTCTACTCACTAAATTTGACCGCTTTGGATTCCATGTGGGATAATAGCAAAGACAAATCTATCAATAAATGTAATATAATATATTTTGAAGCTTGTAAGCTAGCATCAAGACAAGAAAAAATTGAATGTGGATAAGTTGAGAAACTCCACAAACGACCGCTACTTTGCCTACGCGGTTGATGAGGTTCTTCTGGTCAATCAGACTAATTTACTAACCTCTTCGATGATGCTGGGAATCGTGCATTAGACGGGAAGAGGATGCCCACGTTTTGGTTCCCAAAAGGCCTCAAAATCGAAACAATAAGTACTAGGACGTCCTCAAGGTGTTGGCCTTGCCCTAGTTGAAGTCCAATTGCCCCGAGGAAAACTATATGTTCCAGCAGGACTCTTCCCTGGAGCACAAGGACAGGACCACTCTGCAATGGCTCGAGGATAATCTATCCGATTTCTACAAACACGATTTGTGACCTCCCTCCTCGCCCGACATGAATCCTCTCGACTATGGTATCTGGAGATACGCCGAAAGTAGGTTCCCAGCATCGAGGCGCTATACACCTTCACCGAGAAGCAGCAGGCAGCCATGTCGTCTAGGTCTGTACAGCTTTCAGGCCCAGACTCGATGCCATGGTGGTAGTAGAGGGCGGCAATTTCGACAGATAACTTTGTAATTATTGTTCTTTTGAATAATATATGGCCCCCTCGTTCAACACTATAATGTTCTTGATCAAGTAGATTTTTCGTATTCTACGCTAAAAGGTCGCATAATGCTGTTGCACTCACGAGAGCAAATTCCTTTTAGTAGCCCATTTTCTTACATTCACGGCCATATAATGAGCCTCAGCCAAATGATTCAGAATTTTTGAGGTAGTCATGTTCATATGCCTGAGTTAAGTTGAAGTACTAGAAACATTCATGTTTAATAAGAGGCTTCAAAAAGAGCCCCCTTCAGAATTTGCTTCCCCAAAGTTCATCTTTGCTTTATCACCCCTGTAAATCATATTTAAAAAGTCAAAAAGACATATGAACTTTGATTTCTTGAATATTTTCTAAGACCTATTGGAACAGAACGCTATAATTTCATTTTTGGTGCTGATTGTTGAAAAAAAAAGTCCATTTCATTCAGCGTTCCGTTTATTGAACGCACGTTCAATTTTGCATTCTTTTCACAAGCATGTATATATTTACATCCAAAAATACCATCATCCTGGAACCACATAGGATCCAATGTTAGATGGGATCACAAATGCCTTCTCAAAATTTTCCTATTGGAGAACCGAGATTCAAATTTTTAATTTAAGTAAGAATACATATAATTTTAAATTTAAAGTTAGTGAATTAAAAACTACTATGCACCTACAGAATAAAATAATAATTTTGAAACTTAAATATGTAATAAATCAAATTAGACTTTTATTATTTTGATTACTTAACTACATTTTAATTCTTATCATATAAGTTACAACATAGAGTATAAATTACTAATCCACAATATTTAAATGGAAAAAATATTCCTTTATTGATATGAAAATATACATAGTCTATCAGTATCCTATCAAAAACTATTGAAGTTTATTGATGAACTCGCATTAAAGATATTAAGGACCAAAGATAAGAATATTACATGTTTAAAGAAAAAAATAACATTCTCAACATCGATGGAATGTTGTTTTTATCTACATGCTTATAGCTTTGGATTTTTTTTTAATGAAATATTTAAAGTATTTCATTAATTTATCTTACACAAATTTATTTTCATTGATGAGGCGCATGTCTAACTACTAATTAGAGTTGAATATTTTTTGCAAATGAGCAGATATCCGATGCCTCCCGGAAGTTTAGGGATTTTCTTATATTATGTATGTTTATTGATTATTGTCAGAAGCGGAGTGGCACAACTTTTACAAGGGTCGTCATGCATAAATTATACTGCCATACGCTACAAATTAAAATACTTCTATTAAAAAAAAAAAAAATAAGGGAAAATTTAGATCTTGTATATTTTTTAGAAGATATAATTCATGTTTCTTTCGATTAGGCATTTCTAAATTATGGCAACTTCCCTTCATTACACATTTTGCCGAACTTAGTTAAGTGACTTTTTTAAAAGATAATTTATAAAATTTTAAAGGGCCGAATATATTGTGTTTAACATTTTTAAAATGTTTAACTACAAATTTAAGTAAAAATGGGCCGTCCTCACATTTTTTTTCATACAGTTATTTTTGACAAAAATTTAAAAAAAAAAGGTCATAACTCACCATGGATATTGTTTAATACGTTTTTGATATACCGAGAAGTCCATTAAAATCTAAATACTTAGAATTTTAAACTACAACAAGATATAATAGATTAATTAAAATAGAATTTCAACAAAATTCATACTATAAATACGTGGGCTGCTATATACATTACTGACCAAATAATGAAAATGCGAATATTTATCATAAAAAATGGTTTTATTGTTTTTCAAAGTATTCTCCAGCATGATTTATACACTTTTGCATGCGCTCAAACCAATTGTCGAATCTCTTTTTCCATTCCGATAGAGACAGCTCAAAAACTTGGTTTTTAAACGCTTCAACAACATCTTCTGGCGACGAAAATCGTTGACTACGCATTTTTTTCTTGATGTGCAGGAATAAAAAGAAGTCATTGGGCGCCAAGTTGGGGCTGTACGGCGGATGACCCCATCAATTCAAAAAGGGGTTGATTTGAGCCGATGTGTGAGAGCTTGCATTGTCATTGTGAACAATAATTCGTCTTCTCTTGTTCGTTTTTCGAATTTCTCCAAAGACTTCAGGCACAAAAATTATGATGTATCACACAGAATTGACCGTTCTACGATGGTGAAGTGGAACAGTCGCCACATGATCAGTTTTGCCAAAGAAACAGGAGACAATTTGCTTCAAAGTGCTTCTTCCACGAACAATTATTGTTGGATTTGGCTGGTCTTCGAAGACCCACATTGTCGACTGCTCTTTTGTGTCGGGCTCAGAAGCATAGATCCATGATTCGTCAGCTGTGACGATCTTATAAACGTCTTTTGAAGCACCGCGAGCGTATTTTTTCAACATTTCTTTGTAACAATCGACACGAGCCTTCTTTTGAGCGATTGTCAAATTGTGCAGGATCCAACGAAATTAAACCTTTTTTTACGGGCAAGTGTACATGCAATATCAAATGTATACTGGTGGAAGAAATGCCCAAAAATGCCTCTATCTCACGGTATGTCACATGGCGATCTTCCAATATCACTTCACGTACGGCATCAATGTTCTCTGGTACAACGGCCGTTTTTGGACGACCTTCACGGAATTCGTCTTTGAGCGATCGTCGGCCACGATTGAATTTATTAAACCAGTATTTCACAGTGTTATAGGAGGGTGCTTTATCGTCATACAAAGATTTAAGTTCATCAATGTTATCTTGTCGTGATAATCCACATCGAAAGTTGTGAAAAATGAGTGCAAAAAAAGGTGACAACTTAATTCAATATCTTTGCCAAATTTGTTTTTTCAAGTCACAGCAAACAACACAAATGATGGTCTTACGTAAAAACATTCTGAATACGATTATGCTACAAAAATATCAAACTTACCACAGGAAATGTCAAATTTCACATGGCAACACTTAGTGTAGCCTAGTCCAGAAATATATATAGCAGCCAACATATACGTGTCTGAGCTCTCTCAATCATTGCCATAGCGGCAATGATTGCTTCCAGGCGGTTGGCAAAGTCCTGGCATCCTTTGTGGATGTAGTCCGCAGTCATGGCGTCGAAGTGCTGACTGACACTGTCTTTGAGGGGCTCGGTGTAGAGACACGGTAGGCCTTGCCCTTGCCATGCACCTAAAAGTTGTTGTCAAGGGAGTTGGACTAGGGCTGTAGGGAGGGGGGTTGCCAAGGTATCAAAAAAGAGTTAAAAAGAACTCAAAAGACACATTCAAAAGAGCTTAGCAACGGAGGAGATGAGTTTCTTTCATTGTCAGTGTCAAAAGTGCCCTTTCCAACTTCACAAGGCCTTTCCAACCACTTTTTCGGTAGCTCTCTGGATAATCTGGCGTGAAACCCTGAAATATCTTGTAAGTGTTCAAATTTCAATAGAATTCATGGTACTTTTATGTTTATAGAATTTTATGCCTGAACAAACTTGAAGGTAATCATTCCAAATCTCAAAAATGAGTAGTTAAAAAATTAATGGAATTCATGGAATTGAATTGTGGCCAAACATTATCTATCCATTTGAGAAGTTCTAGAAAAAACTCTCAGGGGTTAAAAAATCAAGTCAGATCCAACAATCTGTTTTTTTATTTAATAAACAATATTAATACAAGGAAGGTAATTCTTTAATCACCATAATTGCAGCCCCAAAATATGAACAATTCCCATGTATTTTGTCACCTGCTTACATATTTGCACATGTCCATAATTAGTACCCTCAACTGCTATCTGCTGGACTCAAATAACTTCTTGCTAAGACGTTAATATCCCTACGTTAAATAAAGATTAGTCGAACAAAATAGGAAATAATGACGTCATTTGCTGTCTACCAGCTAATTTTCAGATGTTTTTGAAGGACATGTTGGAAGATGCAATAAAGATAACTGTGTGTCACTGTGGTCCTGATATTTTTCTTAAATCGACAATTAAATGCTGTTATCAAACAACTTCCTTATTTAAAGAAAGGAATGTCCGATTTAATACAATATATGTATAAATAAGCCTTTATTTGGACAGTGGCGCCGGGACCTTAGAAGTACTAAGTATAATATAGCTTTAATAAAATTGTAAGGTTACATGATTGTGAATATACGGAAAGAATGAGGTTACAGAGGGGTTCTCAACAGTTTTTGAGTCTTAGTCAAAATGAGATCTCTTGGGTCACATAAATTACAACTTTACGTATAATTTTAATTGGACAGTAAATGATTTAAGCAAGATAAAAATAAAAGTAATTGACGTTTGAATATTTTCATTTATATATTACTCTCATCGTTAACAACTATATCTATGAATATAGGATGAAAACAGGGAACACTAAAATCGGTTGTTGTATCAATTTTACTAATGAATAACTAAAGTGAGGTAATTTTGGTTGTTATATTATTAGTGATGAAAACCGGGTCTTATTTTCGATCACCCTTTTTTTGGAATTGGTATTATTAAGAATAAATTTTCTTTTCCTCAGCTGTTGTCATAACAATTTAACTATTGACTAGGGATTTTTGTTTTCAACGACATTCAAAACCCTATTAAACATTCGTGTGTGGTCATAAAAGATAACGAGTAATCTTAAGGATTTGTTGCAGATTTATTATTCTTTATTACACTCAGAGTAGAATTGAGGATTGACATCGTAGTAATTCAGGCAAATTCATTTATTTCCACCAGCGGCGATAAACCAACCGTTTAAAGGTCGACTTATTTTATCAAATAAAAAAATTATCGTTCTTAATAATAGTGATGCATTTATAATAAAAATATTAAAATATAAAAGACGGGAACATAAAAAACGTGACATTGGAGAGGAAAAAAAAATTAATAATTTCCTAAAAATTGCTTGAGGTCACTTCTCTTTGCGAAAGCAAAAAGGTATTGTGTTCCAAAGAATAATAGATCTGTAATAGAAACTATTCTTAAAAATGTCATTCTTTGTTTTTGGTAGGTTGATGGTGTTTTGAATGGAGAGTCTCGTTTTACGGAACAGATAGCCCATATTTAGTATCAAGGTAGAAGGAGATAGGTTAATCTTTTTGCTTAAAATTCGGTGTAGTGTAATCATATCTTGAATTACACGTCTATGAGACAAAGGGATGAGGCCAAAAAAACGACACAAGCCGGGCTTGCACCCTTTCTGAGTAATCAGTCAAGTAGTTTCTTGAAGGATTCCAGATCTCAGATCCGTACATCAAAATCGGGAGGACATAAAGTGTATATAGTTTTATAGTCACAAGTTTTTAAGCTTCTTTTAATAATTCCTAGGTTTCATTTGGCCTTCTTTATAATGTAATGTATATGCCTCTTAAATTTCAAATCACCAGGGAAGTTAGACTCCTAAGTGCAAGTAATAATATACCACCTTAAGACTTGGGTGGATGAACTCTTTTTTGGAGAAAGGAAGCAGGTCATATTTATTATTATTTACAGGCATTCCCCAAGTTACACTCCAGTTAATAAATTTGCTATAGACATCGTCGACAAAGTTTAATTCAGAACGTATGACTTTCGTATCATCCGCTTATAAGAATGTATGTCCTAAGAAATTATCTACTAAATCGTTAATGCAAATTTCAAAGAGCGAGGGTCCAAGTACACTACTTTGTGTAACAGATGAAGAAACGTCACTGGGCTCAGAAACAGAGGAATTGATCACTACACTCCGTATCCTATTTGTTACGCAGGAACTAAGGCACTGTAACAATCGACCCTTTATACAAATGTTAGACAATTTAAAGGGGAAGTTCCCCATGAGGGACTTTGTCGAAATCCTTGCTGAAATCAAAGTATATAACAACACAGTCAAGGTTATAGTTACGACGACTGACAATAGCATCCCCGAAAGAAATTTAATTCGAGACACACGACATATTAGGACGGAATCCGTGTTGCCTACTAAAAATAAGTTTATTACTCTCAAGGAATGATTGTAGCTTCTGGATAACGATCTGTTCCATTATTTTACCAACATGGATTGTAAGGATATGGGCCTGTAATCAAAAGGAGCAAAAGGATCATTCTTTTTAAAGATGGGAACTACATTGGCTATTTTCCAGTCATTTGGCACCTATCCACTTTGAAAAGAAAGATTAACGAACATTGACAAAGGGAATGCAACACTATTAACAACTCTTTGCAAGAAGAATAAGTTAATTCTGTCAGGCCATTGAAGAAAGAGCAGCGAATATTAACAATTGCATTTTGAACTCCTATAGGAGAAAAGAAAAATTAAGAGAGGAAAGGGCCCCAGGAATTATATCAATAGAACCCACGTGTACTGCACGGTCCTGGTATCCGATATTTAGCCGATTAGAACACATACTACACTTTGATCTCAGCTAAAAGGTCCTAGTTTTTTCCTTCTCATCCCTCTTTAAAGCTGATTGTAGCTGATCTAATGAAACATACTGACAGCTAAGCTGCTCTCATGTTAATAATATAAAATAAATACATCAAAGGCATTCTTTAAACTGTCAGGGGTACAATATTAATTTTTAGGCTTTTTTAACATACCCAAAATACACACAATTTTCTTCACTGAATAATATCTAGCACTCGTAGACACAATTAGTGACAATTGATTCACCCTATCCTTCGATCATTTTCGCCTAACATAAAAAAATACTCATAGACAATTGGAAAATTTGTTGTTGATTAAAATAAAAACATTTTTTTCTTAAACACGGTAAATAGTTGATTTTTTAAAAAAATATTTGTGATAATGACATTCAAAAAATTGAGCAAACAGATTGAAATAATAACTCCATTGAAAAATAAACAATTGGAGATATGTTTTACCTTCATCTAACAATCACCTTATATTTATTAGAAGAGAAAAACTTTAAGGGATTTTAAATCTATGGTGAAATACATAGGTATATCTTGTACAAAGAGAGTTTTCACTAGCGTAATATATTCTATCATAATTGAAGTCGACTCCATCTTGGGCCTCAAAGTTATTTTTTACTGCATGAAATAGATTAATGTCTCATAAATCTTGGTGAGACTTCATCATATGGCGTTAAGAAAAAAAACTTGGACTGAACATAACTAAATGTCAATGATAAACAATTATATTTGAATTAAATTTAAATAATGAGTATTGAAAAGATTTGTACAATTTTTTTATGGATAAAGAACGAGAAAGAAGTATTAATAGAAAAAAATATTTTATTCTTTCTATTGTAATTGAAAGGCCCATCATAATTCCTATTCTGCAACAATATATATTTGCGTTGGAGGTATTCAATATAAATCACAAAACCTTGAATATAAACAATGGACCCAAAATACTTTACAAAAAAAAAAAAATTGCTCTATTAGAACACAACATTACTGAACTAGGCTAGATTAAATTGGATCAAAAGTCCTCTGCGGCCGTTATCCGGTGGAAAAAGGCCCATCTTATGTAAATATAAATATCTATAGTTTAAAGAGTTAAAATTACGCTGTGGCAAGCAATTAAATTAATTTCAGTTATTATTGAATGGCACCTGTGACCCCCATCTGAGCAATAACACCAAAGTCTGGACCAACCATGCAATCGTCAAGACCATGGGTCAGGCTTGAAAAAGTGACTGCCAGATGGCCAAGTCCATCAGGTACCACGTAAAGATCAGTCAGTAGGGTATCAGGCCACTCTAGTCCAATGGTGACAAGATCAAGTACATGATGAGCGGGGTAGGGTCCTCAAGCATTACCGTCGATCAGGTTTAAATGTAATTTTCCCCACTAGTACGTAAGCTAAGGAGCACAGGGGTTTTTTAAACTTATTCTTTATGCTGTAATATATCGGAATATGACTGAATTTCAATCAGTTGACCTTAATTAATTATTGGATTATTAAGTGTTCAGATTTCAATGTGCCACCCGGTATACTGAATGTATCTGGACTTCAAAGACAATTACTAGTTCAGATTGAGTAAATGCAATGCTATTAATAAGAGTATTTATTGATACTTGATCCGTGCAGCTCCATCTGACCAATTAATATAACAGGACAAATATAAAACGAACCCAGTGTCTTTGCTTAGATTTTTTTTTTTGAGGGGGGGAGGGGGTATTTTTATCAAAGATTTGACAATGTTGACAAAATGGTATAGTAAGCCATATTTTTGTATGACATTTTATTTGGAAATACTTTTAAAATTACCTTTTAAGGTAAATTTAAAGAAAATATCTTATGTTAGATTATACTTATTTTAATAAAGACCCTTTTTTAAGGCAGGCAATATAAAATAAAATTCACTAGAACAAATATTATTAATTTTTAATTGTGACAAAAAAGATTGTATTACACCAAAATACATTTATTTTTTGACAAAAACCCTTTTATTCAGAGGGAGTCATGCACCTATGTATGTATTTCTTTGGTTGACATGTGAATTTATAAGGGTCATTCCATATTAAACCGACCTATAAAAACAATTTTTTACATTAAACTGCAATTTTGCGGCGGGGACAATAATTTATTTTTCAGAGATGTAACTTGTCAAAAATAAGTTTCGAGTAATTTCACCATTGACTTCCTGTCGTCACAGCCATTGCCTCCGGAACAGATAGAGGATAAGGGGACTTCGTTGTCGTACTGTTTGTAAGAAAATAACAATGAAAGATATCGACTTGAAATACTCCGATGTCAGGGGCGTCCGCAGAGTGTGGGATGGAGGGTTGTAGCTTTTTACTAGAAAATTTAATATACAATTTTTTTTTATCAAATTTAAAATTTATTTTATAAAAAATATGTAATATTTGTAATTTAATTTAATTTTTCGAATTTTTTACCAAAAAAAATAAATTTTATTTGTATAGCTATAGATATTTTTTTCAATTTAATATTTGAATTTTTTCTCCAAAAAAATTAAAATTTGAAATTTTTGTATACATCTGTGGATTTTTAAATTTTTCAAGAATAGCAATAGATTTTGGAAAAAGAAAATAAAAAAAAAAGTTTTTTATGAAAATATATAATTTTTTGAAGAAAAACATGAAAAAATTAAAATATTGGAAATTTTTTCAAGAAAAAATTAATTTTGTGAACAGCTTTAAATTTATGAAATTATTCGAGAATGTTAATAGATTTTTAAAATTATTCGAGAGTATTAATAAATTTTTGAAATTATTCCAGAATATTAATAGATTTTTGAAATTTTTCTCTTAAAAATTTTATATTTGAAATTTTTTTCAAAATATATATTTATTTTTTTTCAAAAAATTCCATAAATCAAGCCTTTTCACCTGCCAAATATAATCCTGCAGATGCCCCTTGATGTCAATCACCTTTATCATCTGTTCTACTCCGAGTCTAACAAAACCTTACACTAATAACTTTTGAACCAAGCTCTCATTTTTACTCTCTGTCTTTCATGAGCACACTCACTAGTTATTTTTGTATACTTCTCAAGAATTAAATAATAATGATATTAGCTTTGGAAAGTAAAAAAGCCTGTCCATATTGCCAATTAGATAAAACCACTTTCTGGGACATATTTTATACAGCTTTAGTATCACTTTGTTTCACCATTTGCATTAAAATAAAATAAAAATCTCCCCAATAACTAATTGAATCTCATGTCACGGGCCGGATTGTTGTTGACTATTAAGAAGGGGTTCCTTGTTCTCTCTAATCCTGGTCATTGGTCACAACTTTCAATTCATTATTAAAAATACGAAAAACTTTGTCGTGTAACAAAAGCAAAATAGGTATCTAAAAAATTATCATGTAAGTACTCTTTTTACTTACAAAATACATGCTGATAAAGAAAATATAAAACTAAAACTTAAACATATATTGAATTTACCTCAAGATGAATAATATGGAATAATAACAGTTTTTAAAGAGTGATAAACCCCCTTGTAAGATTTTTTTCAAAATATAAAATCCCACCAAACGTCATGTACATATTTATGTATACAGTTGTCAATAAAAATAGAGCTATGAAAAGAGTAATAAAATGCGTATGATGGAAACATAAAATATTTGAAATATTTCATTTTTGAATGGAACAAAAAAAATAATGTTGAAAAGAAATGGTGATGCTCTTTGTCTATTCTGAATGGACTATCGTGAATCCTAAGAACATATATACATAGATGGAATTGTAAAAGAGAAAAAAATGTTTGAGTATTATTAAGGTGAAAAGATTTTTTCAATATTTTCGTACATTCATCTTGTTTAACAAAACCACTTCTGTTGAAATTGGTTTAGTTGTGTCATACTTAGAAATACGTACAATTTTTACGTAAAGTTATCTATCATGGTGCAAGGAAAAATTTGGATTAAAAAAAACGATATTACTTTGATTTTATACCCAAAACTTGCAATAGCATTTATTTACGCATTTTAGCCCTATTTTTTTTTTTTTTAATTATGAGGTTTCTTTATACAACCAAACGATAGCTGAAACAAAAATGTACAAGTTTTTTATTCCACTTCTCGAAGTGTACAATTTTAGATCAACAACAAAAAACACAATATGTGTGTGATCTCCTCCACGCCGGTGTTGGTAACAAAAAGGCTCCATAAACCGTTAACATCTCCATAGGGACTGCCTACAACATCCTCAATACCCAAGAAGAACCCAAAATTGAGCAGGAACAATATGGGTGCATCTATTTTGCTCTCCTCCCCCCTGACCTCAACCTCCTAGACTTTGCAGTTTAGGTCATCTTGGAGAACTACATATGTCTGCCACATCTCATATCCAAATTTTGATTTGTTTTTAGCACTCATCACGACAGCGTGGTACGCCATGGAAATTACCTTAATCGTAAGAGATGTCAATCTAAATAAAATTTGCAAAAAATAATTGACCCCTGATTGTAAAAATTAACTACAATGAAAGATGAATTTAGTTGCTATGAAAAACCAATAACAATAAGTGATAATTTTGAATCAGTATCTAGATCAGTAATGTGCGATGATTATTTTAGAAGAACAAAAATATAAGTCGACTTTTACATATTTTTAGCACCATTAATGAGTAAAAATTGACTTACTTCTCCTCAAACAGAAAGTTGAACATTATGGCATTTTAATGGGTGTCATTTTTTAAATAATAATGATATCATTTCATTTGTATGGCTGATATAAATACAATGTTATTTATATATTTTTGTAAAACTATAAATCGTGAATCTGTAAATTCTATTTAATAGATTATTCTTCTATAGTGATATATTTCATAAGTGTAAATATACAATATTATAATGTGTACTTACATAAGGTTCGTGAGTCTTACTCTTCAAGATTATTTCATGTCGCAGTCTACCCTTTAAGAAGAACATTAAAACTTATGCGTGGATTCATAATAACGTAACATAATGTCGCATGAAGAGAAAGCTGCCATGTTATCCATTGTGAAAAGATCTTGAGGATCCTAAAAAAAGATTATTTGAGGCACAATCTGAAAATTAAAAAAAAAAAATTAAAGAAGAAAATTCGTTCCCACATAGAATCTATTGGTGGTTGATAGCTGTAAGAAATGTAACTGTTAAATATGATGAAAAAATAGCAAAATTTGGTTAGTCTTTTGGAAGAATTCTCGGAAAAGAATATGAAAGAGGAAGATAATATGACAAAAATGGGAGAAGAGCTTGTCGAAATTGAATCTTGATTAGAAAAACGTTGGAATGAACTAATAATTTAGTCAAGAGTGTTTAAACAAAATTACCCAACTAAATTGAGTAGAATATTAAACATGCAGACTTCTTGAAATGGATTGAGACTTGGGGTAATTACGTGAAACTGACTCATTTAAATGACAAGACCATAGAAGAACAGATTGCTATACTATGAAGGCGTTGCTCACCTGAATTTCTCATCAAAGTAAGCCACTTGTTTGAAATTCTAGCGAATACTACCAAAACATTGGAGGAAGTAATATAGATTGTGAACAAATATTTGAAAGATAAAATTGAAATTACGGTAGCAAGATATAAATTCGTATGATGGAAGTAAGCTAGTCGTGAAGATTTTGATAAATTCTATTGAGAATTAAAGATTTTGGGAGAGGAGGCAAATATTTATGAGGTACAATCTGAGGATTGGTTTGCCACTCTTGTAATATGTGGAGTCAAGGACGATGATTTTCTCAAAAAACTTTTATGTAACACTTAACAACTTAACTTGTAAAGACGATTAGCTTGTGTAGAACTACAAAAACTGTAAAAAGTAATAAAGAAATTTTAAATGATTTTGTCATTAGAGGGTATTAAAATAACTTTAAAGGCCGATAATGATAAAAGTGGATTTGAAAAAAAAGACGTTAGAAAGAGAGTATATATATGTAGAAAAATGTGGCTTCGAAGCGCATCCAGATCGAAACCATGTCCTGCTAAAGAAATTCAATGCCGAAAGTGTAGAAAAAAATATCATTATGCGAAATTATGGCGATCCAAGAACATAAGTTGACTATAACTCGTTAATTCTGTTCGTAGATGAGAAAACTAAAATTTCAAAAATCCTAAGCTATTTACAAAAATTATATTCCAAATATGATTTTTTTTAGAAAAAAATTTCAAAAGTCTATTCTTATTCACAGAAAATTAAATTCTTGAAAAAAAAATTTGAAAAATTAAATTCTTGAAAAAAAAATTGAAAAATTAAATTCTTGAAAAAAAAATTTCAAAAATTAAATTAAATTTCAAATATTAAATCATCTTGTATAAAGTAAAAATTCCTTAATATGGGGGGAGGGGCTACACCCACTCCCCCCTCGGGCTTCCCCGAATTGTGTCCATGGTGTGATTAAATAAAATCCTTCCTTGATTGTTTTGTTTTTGTCTTGCTTTTTACATTTTCCTTTTTTGAACAAAGTTCTTAGTCTCCCAAGTTTTGAAAAAAAAACAACAAAAAAACACTTTAAAAATTCTATATAAATTACCAGACAAGGATTAGGTTCTTATATGTATTTAAGTTTAATATGGATATACAAAAAGGGTTTAATGCTTGTTCATGTACATACGTGAATTTGTTCAATAAACAATTTATCTCCAAAACCTTTGCATATTATAATCTTCAAATATCATAAATTATCCCTTTCAAAATAAAGATATTCTGTAATTTAAAATATGTCTTTGCTGTCAAAGTAAAAATACCATGATAAAATAAATTTTGGAAACATAAAAGTTACAATTATTACAATATGTCTCCTAAAAAAGATTCTTTTTTTTCAATCGCAAAACCTCTTTATTTTTGTAAGGGATAATAAAAAAAAATTGAAAATTATAATAAAGGTCTCAGGGTGTTGTTCCAGTCCTGAATATTAATAATTGAAGTAGCATCCCAATTGAAATTAAATGAGCAGTATGGCCGTACACTGATACATCCCAAATCACTTCCATCGCTTATATCTCTTGTTTTTGATATAATGAATTATCTATCTTCTTGCTTAAAGATTGATCGTAAAGATAGTTGAACATGCTCAGAGTATAACTAATAGAGAAACTTTTGGCCCATAAACTTGTTCGTATAGTGTGTAAGCTTCATACCAATAAATTACGCCTCTGTAACATAATAACTTAGATTGATAGTCCCAAAAATTGAGCTTACTCGTTTTTAGGTGTCCTAGAATAGATGAATAATATATATCAACTTTATTATGCGTATATTTTTTAGAAATAGGGAAACTTGGAGAAATTTATTTGTGGTGACGTTCACGACTTTGAATTTAGTTATAAATTCAGAAAGATAATCACAAGTTTCCAATTGCGTGAACTGTCTGAAAGGGTCGTAGATCAATTGTCTCACGATCAATTTTATACTTATCTCATTACAAAAAAGATTATCCTAGGAATTGCAAATGAATAACTTCTTAAACTGAAAATTGTCATTGTTTCAGGCTCAATGTGGCTCATATCAGCAAGTTATTTTGTAGGACTCTACATCTCAAAGCATGGATTGGATGGAGATAAAACAAAAAAGTTGCGTGTTACAGTCGAGTTAATTATGAATTTTTACTTCTATATGTTGTTCGAAATTAAAGTAGATTTAAATTAAAATTGCAATTTAATTTTCCCTTTAATGAAACAAAAAAATAATTAGAAACAATTATTGATTCAAAGTTTCTTTTATGAAAGATTATCAAAAAAAAAAAAAGTACCAAATATTCGTAAAAAATCAAAAATATCAAACTTAAATAAATATTCTTGAATAAAAACAAATAAACAATATAAATTAAGCAATAATAAATAAATGGTCGTATTTTTAAGAGTTTATTGACAGTTTTTGTCGTCCAAAATTATAAATTGGTATAATAGAGTGTCTTATTCGTTAAATATGAACATAAAAAGTATATTTAGTCATAATTTATTTCCCATTAGGCATAAAAAAATGAGATTTAAGTAGTCAAAATGAGAACAAATGTCAAAATAAATGTGCGTAATACGCGGACAAAAAGAGAAAATTTATTCGAACTCGAATATTCATACCATGAGGAAAATTACATAAAGGTTGTAATTATACTGTTGACAAATATATGTTTCATCTATAATACTTAAAAAGATAAAAATCCTGTTACGTGGTTGAAATCGATATAAAGAATAAACATCAAAATTTCTTGTTTTTCGACACTTTACATATTTTGAAATCAAAAAGCGTCCATGAAAAACTATTTTATTGAACGTTTGATGGTTATTTTCTTATCTAGTGGAATAAAATAAAAAATATCCAGCGATAACAAGTTACCAACTTTCGGCATTTAGTGTCTAGAGATCACGTATGTTAAATGATAATCCTCCGTATTTGTAAATTTTTTGAATAATACAAATACTAAGAAAGCTTATTGTAATGCATTTTCTGTCAAACTGCATAAGTATTTGTCTATTCCATGGGTGTAGTTAGAGGAGGGACTATCCTTGACACTCTCCAACCGATTATGAACATTTATGCTGTGGCACAACATGAATGTTCTCATTTTCATAATTATATCTGCACCCTTGTTTCATCCCATCTATAAAAGGAATCAATACATTATTCCACCCCACATGGGCATTGTAAATAGTTGAATATGTTACCTGTTCTTTATTTAATTATTAATTATAATACGTAGGTACCGAGGTATCCATTAAAATCTGAACACTTTGAATTTTAACTTCAACCAGATATAATTTATTAATTAACAATAGAATTTCAAAAAATTAATACTACCGGGCCAACCGTTATTATTTACCCATTTTAACACACCATTAAAAAATGGCCCTTAACCTCTCAAAATTTGTATAACAGAGATAAGTAAATAAAATAATAAAAAAATGGCTTCCAGTCCTGGCATTCTCTGAAGATGTAGTCTTTTGTCATGACGTACCAGTTATGGATGGCAGTGGCTATGAGGGGCTCTGTCTATGGATGACGAACACTGCAGGCCTTTTCCTCGACATGCACCTAAAAGATCTAGTCCAATGGGTTAGCATCACATTATAGAGTGCCAAAAAGAGTCTTGCACGGAAAAGATGGGTTTCTGTCATTGCAGTTGAAAAAAAGTGGCCTCTCCCCCTCACAAGGGGATCATTCCACACACACTTATTTGATAGCTCTCTGGACAATTTGATGTTAAATCCCGAGATCTCTTGCATGGGCCCTCATGGACTTTACGCGATATATAGCATAAATGTATATTCCACATATAATTTAAGATTTAAAATTTGTCTGCCTCCCAATTGAAGTCATTTGGAATGCATTTTTGTATTGAGTAGTGTAAAATGAGTGCATTTAATTCAATTTTAATATATTTTAAAATAAAATATATCAAACAGCTCGAATTCATTATAATATGAAACAACAATTATTTCATATTAATTACTCAAATGCCATAATTAAGTACAAAGGACTTCAAGTTGAAGTAAAGGAAGACCTTAAATTATATGTAGAAGATACATTTATGATATAATATATGTATAAGGGGTAAAACTGGACAGGGTTTAACATCCGGTGTAAGTTTTCTTTAACTCCTCCGGTTTTAGTTTGGGCTTTTTGACAGATCTCTTCTTCCTCTCCAAAGTTTCGGACTTGTTGACGGTCTATACCATGGTCCTAGATACACCCAACTGCTTGGAGTGTACAAATGAAAATTTGTCAATTACATGTCATTTTTTCGACTTGTACGTAAGCTAGAGAGCTCAGGTTCATCTTGTTTTGTAATCGTTTGTTTATGCTGTCATAATATCAAAATATGAATTAATTTAAATTGTTCAACATTAATTAATTATTGAATTTGTTAGTATTCAGCGGTATATTAAATATAAATTAAACGTATTTTATTATGCACAGTGTAGACATGACCATATATATAAGTTTGCACTGACGTCACGGAATGTTTATTAAATCAAAAGAGGTTGGAGGCATAGTAAAAAAAAAAAAAAAAAAATTGACAAAAATATGAAAATAAGCTCATCAAATGGCTTTTAATAAGAATAAAAACTAAATTTCGAAATTAGATAAATGGTTTTTAATCTTATTGATGTCTTCGTGATTGCCAATCTACAAAATAATGATGGCATATTGTAAAAAGGATCTTTTGCAGAGATTTACACAGTTGTATAAAATATGACCTTAACACGTGGGATATTTTTTTCAAGTTGTCCATCTGAGCAGTTTATTTTTATTTTCCAAAGGTGTAATATTTATTTTTTAATTCTTGAAGAGAGGCCATCTAAATATTTATATTATTAACCATATCGTGTTTGTACTCCTAAATGACGGAGAGTAAAACTATAGATTATTTGAAGAATTATACGTGTAAGTCCTTGTTGGACTCAGAGTAGTGTGGAGGTACGACATAGGTGTAATATGTTTATCACCTTCTTCTCATAGCTGCTCGCAGCTAATCTAATAAACAGGGGCGTCCACAGGAGGTAGGCTGGAGGACCTGTTGCTCCATCCCCGTTTTTTAATTCGTCACCACCTTATAAAATAACCGTTATTATAAAAAAAAATGTCAAAAAATTATAAATTTCTTCTTTTCGACTTCTTTTTTCTAAAAAAAAATGCCATTCAATCAAATTGAGTTGTTCTGAAAAATTGTAAATTAAAAAAAAAAAAAAAAAAAAAAACGCCCTCTCGAAAATAAAATCCTGCTAGCACCCTTGATTAGCTCAAGGGTGCTCTCCTCCATGTTAGTGTCACGATTTATTTTATTTTTACATATTGGTAGATCATGTTTTATACAACTTTAGATCAAACATTGCACAACATGAACTTTGAACGGCTTGTGTAAGTTTTTTAAGGAATTAGAAATAAAATTATCTTGTATTATAGGTGGGATTTATAATTTGTATTTGTGGATAGAGTTTAAAATAAATTTTTGTGAGACATTGATTAACTTTTAAAATACCTCAGGGTAGAGGTAGATTTGGTCTAGGCACGTGCACGAAAGCCCAGCGCCCTGAAACCTTATTTTGCTGAGTATAATCCGTCTAATATTATATTTTATATTTATAAAAAAACTCAAAAAACGTACTAGCATAAGTTTATAAAAAACTTAAAACTTACCATAGTAGAAGTAGAATAGAGGATCTACATAAAGGACTCAAAGGAAAGAGGGGGACAGACAAAAAATCTACAACAACAACAAAAATATCAGGGAAATAAATTATGGTCTTAATCTACAGCTATTGCACCGACAGGTAAATAGTTTTTATTCTCTCCTGATTCATGATTAAAAGGGGTTATTTTTTTTTGTACAATACTTCTTAATACTTTGTTTTATTGATCTGTATTAAAGAATTCAATTAACAAATTATTTTTGAAAAATAAATATAAAGTTAAAAAAGAAATTTTTAAATATTTAATACTTGAATAAATTTTACAAAATAAACTTAATTTATATTTTTAGGAAATAATACATTTAAATACTTAATTATAATTAAATGTGATCAATAATCAGGACATGTGTTGCACAATTTCATGCACACTTCCACTTTTTTTTTGTTTCGGCTAATTGGGAGCTTTTGTTGTGTTTTATCTTAGAATGTTCAAATAAAGAATAAATTGCATTATGTACCAAATGCCACTGTCCTTTTGGAGACTTCTGCAGAAACATTGATTCTTCAGTGAACCTAAAGCAAATCGTTTAAGTATGAATAATTAAAATATGGAGCCCAGATACCTCCTTATAAAATAACCCATTCATTTAATTGTCACATACCTCACATAGTAAAAAATCGTTGATTATATTACTGGGCAAATTCTTGAGTCTTTTTTGGGAGTCCAATTTGCACGTTTGATGGCATTGATCCACAACTTCCTTGAATTTATGTCGTTTGGAATATTAAACATTTTCTTGGGTGATAAGCAAGGAGACTTTTTAGTCGAAGTTGATCTATTATTAATAATACAATACACGTTACTATTATGAAAAATATATTGAAATTAATATGTATTTCTTAATTATCATAAATTAAGCTCACAAAGTAGTGTATAAATTACCTTCAAAACCTTTAAAATAAACCTGATGGCAGCTGACAATTTAACTTCTACTAATTGTCCACTCTTTCCCTTGAGTCATTTAGATCGGCATAGTTAGTAAGATTAATGTTTATTGCCTTCTTCAAATCGCTGCTTGCAGCTAATCTAATAAAGCAATTATAAATCTTCTTTCCGTGCTGTAAAAAAAATTAACTATTATGTTCTTCATCGATCAAAGAAAAAAAAATCTATCTAGCTAATCATTTATGGATTTTTAGTACACATTATTTTGAATTTATTCAATTAAACTCTGAGGATTTGAAAAATGTTTTAAAGAAGTGCAGCTTTGTGTTTACCAGGGGAGTCAGGAAGATTTTATTTTGAAGGGGGCTGTTTTATACAAAATTTTACAATTATTTGAAACTACTCAATTTAACCGAATTGTTTATTTTTTTTAGAAAATAAAAGTTGTAAAAAGGACATTTCAAAAATTCTAACATTTTCATTTATTTTATAAGTAACAGTGATTTTTATTAATAGGAATGAAACCTTATTTTTTTATCCATCTATTGCCTAAGTTTACTATATATATTACTATTAAATATATTAAAATTAGGGTTATATTGATGCATTAAAATCGGCAAGAATCGGCTATTTTTAAAGTAGCAGAATCAGTTATTGGAATCGTCGCAATGCTCCCAATTTCACCAATACCTATGCATAAGTATTTTTATGGATAATATGACTTATTTTAGCTCATTTATAGAGACAAAATTACGGTTACAAATGAATAAAATAGCTAGACTAGACGACATTGTTCAGACAAATAAAATAAAAAAGAGATAATAAGAGAATAAATTAAATAGAGAGATTAAACATATTCGCAGGTTTGTTCAGGAAATTTACTTGAACGTAACAATTTAGAGATAACCACATTTTAAATGCCCAATATATTTGAATTGTATAATAAGTCGTTCAAAAAGTCCGTAACCGTAAGAGTTGGGTTGAGCGGTTTACTCTGAAACCGTTTAGTAACTTTTTCACTAAATATTTCTTTCTTGTTTGTTTATCAAATACTACTGTTTATAACAGAACAGAAGTCGAGTAATCAGTATCTGTCCCAGCTCCATAAAAAAAAGACAAGAGTATTGACTCGAGAACTGGTTTTTACATATTTCAATTCCTAGGGCAAGTATATAAAACTCAGTTAGGAACTGAAGACAGCTCAAAACCATTTGATCTCATGTGGGCCAAACCAGTAAAATAATAGAAAATGACTTATCGTCAGTGTCGTAATTATTTTTTCAGTAGTAATACAGTTCAAATTAGATAAATGGCCGAGTGCACGCAGGCTGATTTTAAATATCTTACAAATGAGGAGTGTTAAACTCCCTAATATGAGCCAAAAAGAAACAAATTGACTCCTGTGCAGAAGAATTAATTTTTTTAAATATAAATTTATGAACAACTGATTATGAAAAAAAAATTTACGAATTTTTTCCCCTTCGGTAATTTATAAAAACATTAAAAAGTGAACATTTTCTTAAATTTCTTTATGAAATTCATTTATACATAGTAAGGAATCGGTATTGGAGTCGTCCATAAAGATTGTATCAGAATTGGAACCGGAATTGGCAGAAAATTTGGTATCTGTACATCCCTAATTAAAATATGTGATTACATTGTTATACAATCTCATTTCCGTGTTGTATAGCATTATAAGATCCTATGTTTTACAACGAAGGCATAAAAATATGTTGTATAGTAAATATGGCTTGAGCTGGCCCTCTAACATTGGATTTTTTTGTTGTTATTCATGTGATCCAATAAAAAAAAGTTTTTTTACGTGACGTCACAGTTTTGATGGCCTTCCATTTGGGGGGCACATGCAACCAAGTTTTATAGTAATGAAAACTCTTTTTCATTAATATTAAGGAAAATAGTGGAATGTCAAAATGGGACCATCAAAAAAACAGACTTAAATCTTTCAAGCTATTAAAAAAATATCCCTCTATTGCCTAGTTTTATTATAATATTAACATAAAATGTATTGAAATAAGATATTACCTTCATATACAATTTCATTTCCAGGTTGTATGTAGATAAAAAATATCTAATATGTCCGTAATCGATCAAAAAAAGAAAATAAATAATTCTATAAAGGTAACCATTTATGGATTTTCAGTGCATACAGGGTCGTTTAGATAAATTTGGACAACCTTTAACTGCATAAATAAAGGAAGTAAGTAGAGTTTTGAAATTTTATTTACAATTTCTAATAATAAAAAAGAAAAAAATCAACCAATGTATCCACCATCATTGCCAATCATTTGCTCCATACGAAGCCTAAAGGATTTGTAGACCTTAATCAAAAACCGTGGGGATACTTTGTCCAAGTATTTGATGATGGAGGACTTCAAGGAGTCGATGCTATTGTGTGAATTGGCAGAAACCTTCTTCTCTAACTCCCCCCTAGAAAAAATAATCCATAGGATTCATATCTGGGGAATAATAAGGCCTGGCCTGGGGGTCCCAAAAGGGTACTTCCTCTTCTTTCAACAAGTTTTGGGTCTTGTGGGCCTTGTGAGAGAGAACTGAGTCTTTTTGAAAGAAAAACACAACACCATTGGCCTCAGCATTCATTCAAGGTATTACTTGGTTATATAGGAGGTCACAGTACCTGTCGGAACTCACCCACTCTTTTGGCTCAAAGAAGAGTGTGGGCATGACACTACTGTTACTACCTCCAAGAGTCATGATGCTGACCGAAAGCTTGGTTTTAAAGACATTGGAAACATTAACTCTCTCAGTGGGTAACTATTTGTTTTTGTGGTTGTTGTGGGAAATGTCGACAGTCCATTGTTTTTTTTTATCCGAATAAAAGATGATACGGTTACCATGAGGCTTCAAATCGTTTAACTTTTTGTTTCTGCCCAGCCCAGGTGGTCATCATTTTGTTTGTAAGGATATGTCTTTTGTAAAAGCCATATGATTTCATCTTCAGGTCAGTGTTTATGACCTTAAGATTGTTGCACGGTTTACTTGGTGGTTTTTGGAAAGAACATTATTCGAAGTCCCAAGTTTCTCTTAAATGCCCCTTCTCCTTCCAGTGGTTGTAAACATCGTAAACTGTGCTCTTGGATACCCAACCATCTTCTTAATGTACGCTGGGATATGACCCACGCAAAACAATTTGATGATGGCTGGGTCTTCTTCATCGTAAATACTTGTTTTGAGTTAAAAGTAGCGCAACCAACTTAAAGTCAAAGCTCAACCTCTCACTTTAAAATTAAAATAACCGAGTTTAATGCTGTCCTTATTGTTCAAGATGTAATTTAAATATGGTCCAAATTTATCTGAATGACCCTGAATTACTTTGATTTAATTCAAATATCAGTGTTTATCATAGACATAAAGTAGTATTCCATGCAGATGTTCAGTTTTTTTTTACTCATAAAGCCATTTGATCGAGCTTTTTGAAGGTTCATTGGAAATTTGTCCATTTTATGCAGTTAAAATATCAAAATTGAGCCCCGAAATTGCATTTCCTTCAATTTTGATACAATTTCGTATAATTCAGAGCCTTCCACTAGACCTCATCGTATACATATCCGTCGAAAATCAAGTTAATTATCATAAATATAACATTTCGAATAAAATATTATTGATTATTAATTAATTTATTTTCTTGTTCTTCAAATTACTTTCTCTCAAATGAAAAACAAGTTATATGCAGACTACAAGGTACACCATCGTTTATTCCACATATTTTATCTTTACATTTATTATTGTTGACGTTTTTTGTAATATTACATTTATTATTTAAATGGAGTTTTGTAATTAATTTAAAAACTTAGGACATATAACATTAATCAAAATGCCAAGTATAAATTAAACTTGCCTTGTAAATACTATGCATAAAATACTTATATAATATGAAATGTGCAAATGCAAAAATTCTTCAATTTTGTTATAAATGAGTTTTAGTGACTTTAAACTTTAAGAGATTTTTTTTTGGGTATCCTGTATAAGTTTGCCACCACTTAATACTTTCTCTTTCGATCTCGAAATTGGAGCCAACGACAGAGGATAATTGAAATTCAATCCTTGCATCCTTACGCCAATAAAGATATATCGTTGGTAGGTCAAGCGTAGGTACGCGAAGCGAAACAAAGAATATATTGACGCAGCAAGAAGGAGAATGATTTTGACTTTTTCGAGTTATTTGGTGTTTTTTAATTCCAATTTGTCGTTTTATCTCATTGCATCCTATATTTCTATTGATATTCAGTTCTTATACATTTTTTAACAATAAGTCCTTAATTAATGACTGACTATGGAGATGTATCACATTTTCTATGTTGTGAAACGAAACAGGCAATTCGTTTTACGGTATATTAACGTCTCGAATATATGTTCAAATATGTTTAACTTCACTTTTGGACTTTTTAGTTAGATATAATTATTCCTAATTTATTGAATATGGTCATATATGAAAGATAACGATTATAGATAAAAATAATAAATTCCACTGGAATGTACTTCTTTTTTTTAACCCGAAATTAACGTTGTCATCCTGACAATTTGAAGAATGGTTTGGAGGAGAGCTGCTTATCTATAATGGGGGTTCTTTACATTATTATGAAATGAAATAAATATGAAAAAATAACACTCCGCATCTGGTATGATAAAGGTAGGCATTATTTCGATGTCGAGCCTGAATTTTACTATAAGTCCAACAAGGATGAAAATCCAGTGTACTTTTTAGCTGCCCGTTTTGTAGGAATGGCTATATAAACAATGAATTATCTTTTCCTTAGCAGTTGTTATTATTATTTCATTCCTGAGTAGTCAACATCCATTCTTAAATAGATTCAATTTTGTTCAAACCTGATTGAACATTCATGTGTGTGTGTAAACTTGAGGTTTTGTTACAGAGTTATAATTGTAAGTCCTTGTTGGACTCAGAGTAGAATTTTGGATCGATATCGGAGTATTTTTAGAATGTCCTTGTTTATATCCTTTTCTCCTTCCTCCCTTGTCACAGCTTATCTAATTTAACGTCATGAGCATTATTCTTTCTCTCCTTCCAAACATTCCTTAATTGTCAGAGTTACAATGTTGATTTTCGTTTTTTGTTTTTTTTTAGCATGCCCAATTTACAATGGATTTTCATGACTGCTTATAACTTTTCAGCGTTAACAACTGTCCTTCATGAGCAAATACATTCATGGTTACACTTTATATTTTTTTAGTACGTATATGCTATTTCCTCAAAAATAATAAGAAAAGCTTTAAAAAATATAAAAACATTTATGTTAAATTTGAAAATGATTTATATTCTTATAAATAGGGATAGACAAAATTAGACGTATTTTGGTTGAAAATAGTAATAATACACCCTGTTAGATTTTTATTAGATAGAGGGTACCCTCATGGGTATTCATTTACCCAGTAGTCCATTATAATCTGAAAAATTTGAATTTTAAACTATGAAAATATATCATTTATTAATAATCAATAGAATCTCAACAAAAATTTGACTATAAATAGATGTGTGCTTGAGCTTTCTTACTGATTAATGTAACCGTCTATAGCGGCAATGATGTTGGCGACAGAAGACCTGACACCCACTGCGAATGTGGTCATCTGTCATGGCATTCCAGTCCTGGCTGACAGTGGCTTTGAGGACCTTAGTGTTTGGATGAGCGACGCTCAGGCCTTCCTCCTGACATGCGCAAAAGGGTGGGCCTAAGGTGTTGGCATCTGTGTAGTAGGGGGCCAAAAGTGTCAAATAAGAGTTCAAAGAGTCTAGCAACTAAGGATATAGGTTTCTTTTATTTCTGATCTCAAAAGGGGCCTCTACACCCTCATTAAGCTCTTTTCACCAACTTTTTTGATAGCTCACTGGATAGTCTGGTGTGAAACTCTATAATCTCTTGGATGGACCCTCATAGATTCGGGAGATTGGACTGTGCTGTTTTCTGTAACTCTTCCAGATCTAGTTTGGCCGAGTTACAGAGCCTTTCTTCCTCTCCAACGTTTTAGAATTGCCAAACGGCATAGATGGTGGTCCTGGAGACGCCCAACTGCTTAGAATGTACTAAAGGAAATTCGTCAATAACGTTCAAGTGTCATTTTCTCGACTTATACATAACCTAGAGAGCTCAGGTTTGTTTTGTATTTGTAAGTAATTGCTTATATTTTAATATATCAGAATGTGAATTAATTTATTTCACTCAACCTTAATTAATTATTGAATTAGTAAGTGTTCAGATTTCAAAGGACCACACGGTACATTAAACTCCAAAAGTATCATATTTAATACATAAGTTTTTGAATCCCCAATTTGAACCATTTGACGTTTTCGGCCTTAAAAACTTAATAAATGCATTTATAGATATATCATGGAGGGACTATTAAACTAAAACAAAACAAATTTCAAATTTATTATCCTTCATTATTAAAAAACGTATTGTCTATTGGAAAAAATGACACACCTATGTTTAAAAAAAATAAAATCAATCAATTTTTAGAGGTGTTTCACCCAAATACTAAAAAATCATCCGTTTGATGGGGTTAAAAAAAACACTAATATTTTTTGCTCTTTGAAATGAACACGGATCATAAATTCAAAAAGTCATAAAAGTCAAAAGTCAATTTTATACGTTCGTACGAGTACATTATAGCAAATACGATTTTTTTTATTTTAAAAAGCTTTTTATTCTGAAAAAATAATCTATGAATTTATAACCTCACTATCGTAAAGATTAATCACATTAATCAACAATAAGGATTAATTGTTAAAAGTAACTACATGAATAAATTCGAGTATGTATAAGAATTAGTAAAAATCTATTAGTGTTTACAGATTTTTTAATTGTGTCCTTCCCTATTAATTTATATCTCCTTGGTAATCAAAATAGTCCTTTATATTATGGTTGACTTGATAATTTCCATTATTTTACCCAAGTTTTCGACAATTAACCTTCTGGAGCCTGGTTCATTTTGCCATCAAAATTACCAGAACAGAATCAACAAAACCGTGTGATTGGGTGTTACAATATCAAGACGATATATACTATTTACATTTTAAGCACCCTGTATTGTATTTTCGTCATTATGGAAGAAAAACTGTTAAATATATCATATATTCTTTTAAGCTTTTGTCCATCTTTGACGACTGGTCAAACAAACCTGAGTAAAAAATAAGAAAACTGTCTAAGAAGTTATTTTAGTACGAAAGTTTTCTTTCTAACCCCGTTTAATGTAAACCGATCGCACTTATAAAACGCCATACACACATTACTAAAGCCATCTGTTGGTAACATTTTGGACTTCTTATAACTACACGTATTATAATTATTAATTAATCATGTTAATCGCCTGGCTTACTTCAGTCAGAGTGCCTCTCTTTGATGTCCATACCCACCACGTTCGTTGCAGCAACATAACCTTGAATTAAAGCCAATACACTTTTAAATATAGAAAAGGGAAAGAAAGGATATAAAACATATAGAACCTTCCAGGCGTAAAATGTGACAAATAAAGTGAACCATACAAAATTTCATTGATAAAACACATGACTGTGAGAAAGGTTTTGTTCTCATAATAGTAACGTAGAATGAATGGTGCTGTGGTTGAGTCCTTCAGCCATACTTGACACAGAAAAGAAAAAATGAATATTATTAAATCGTTAATAAATCGTTATTGGAAATTAATCTAGTGTATTTTGTTGTGGTTCCCTCATTTCGGCATCCGACAAAATGATTTTTTATATCGTTGTTTGTATAAGGCCTTAAATATTAATTTATAAAATTTTACTCTGTTAAATTTGGGTTTGACGTCACAAAAATGAAAGTTGTAAATGCTTTCTCATCTTCTCTATATGCTTACATACCGGGTGGAAATAAAAAATTAAGACAGTTTGCAAATTATTTTTGAATGTCTTATATATTTCTTATACTACATGTTACCAAATATTATTTTGTACAAAATTATCTAGAATACTGTCAGCTTTTTCTTTTTTCAAGGATGTTCCTATCAGTTGTTACTATGGGAGTAATAATCTTAAAGAAAGAGAGGCAGGACTTAGGGATTAGCATCTGAGTTATTGGAGACGAAACGTCCTCAACTTATTCGCAAACTTTAAATGGGTGAGAAGTGAGATTTGCTTAAGTGAAGCCTACTTTTTTCGAATATGAGTACCAAGAGGGCCATTTTTGTTAAGTAGAACTTTGAGTTATATAAATGAACTTTTTGTGGTTATCCGAATTGATAATGGGGTTTCTGCCAATGCCATCCTTCCTATTAAAGTTCCTATCCTTTTCCACCTTCTTTTACACTGTAAACAGTTAAACACGAATTAAAGTTGTGATCTTGAGTCTCGGATGTTATTCTTTATTAGATACTATATTATAGCCAACTTTTTAAGATTAGTACCTTAAAACCTTGGAATTTTGAATTGTATGATAGCGTCAATATTTAGTTTTCACCCCGTACTTAAAGCTAGATATCATATATTTTCAAATATAAACAAATGAAAACTTCGAATCCTTAACTTGATTCTTCTTTATAAAGTAATATTTTGATGTTTAACGCCTCACAGTGTCATTTATCAATATTCGAAGAATTTTTTTGATATTTTTGCTATTCACATATTCATAATAAGCATGGGTTTCAATCAGTATAGTTAAATTTCACTCAAACTTAATACCATAAAACGACTAAATACCTTCTATAATATGATTCTTGCCACAAATTTAAATAACCAATGAACTGTGAGAATAAGTATGAATATCCAAAAAAAATCAATTTGAAAAATATTTTCTGAAAGAAGAAAAACCGATTTTAGAAAAAAGTTGAAATGATAATAAAGGTGACAAAGGATTTTATAGTTCGAATATTTAAAATAGATTTAATACATTCAAGTTATAAATTTATAACAATCTTAAGGTAGATTCACTATAGTGTTTACGCACACATAAGAACGCATAATTTCTCCCATTCCCTTATTATTAACCTTTATTCCATCTTTACTGCAATAGCTCTGTCTATATTTTAAGGGCCTTTTGACAAAACCTCCCTTTTTTAAATAATTTTATATGTTTTCTTCTTAAAAAAAAAGAAAAAAAAAAAGAAGAAAAACGTAAGGAAATTAGATAAAAGAGAAAATACGGATGAAATTGGAATTGTGTTTTCAGAAAATGCGTGAATTATCCATGTATATAGTGGCCGCTGGATGGATGTAACCATATCATAATTAAATTTCCATAGATCGGAGCAATCAATAATGTACTTGTTTTTCTATGACGTAACGCTGGAAAAAGCCTTATAACGATATGGTCTGAACTTGTGAGTAAATCACGCTGATTCGAACATTAAGCCAATGAAAACTTTCCAATTTCATCTGTATCTTCTCTTTTATCTAATTTACATACGTTTTTCTTGAAGAAGAAGAAATCATGAGGAAATATGTGGATTTGCGATAAAAAATCATAAGAATATACTTAAATTTTTTGAAAAGGAGAGGTTTTGTAAATGGGCTCTACAAAAAATAAGAGTAATTGCAGTAAAAATGGACAGAAGGAAAATAAAGGAAGAACAAATTCGGACTAAATTGTGAGTATTTACTTCAGTGAACACACCTTTAGAACATCTCAACTTTTTTTTAAACTCTTTTTTATACTAAAAAATATTTATTTAGTAAGATGCAATCATAAGTTCATTTCATAAACTTTTAAGCTTTTTGTTTGATAAAAAAGTTCGAATAATAAGTCGATGAGCCGATTAAATTGCCCAGAGTTGCAAGTTATCATCTATATTTATTTTGCTATGAAAAAAAAAATCTAATATTTTTTTAAATGAATAAAAAATATATATAAAGTTATTTTCCTCAAAAAATGTGTTATTTTTTTTCTTAACCTTGGAAATTACAAATGTGTCTTGCTATCTGGCATTACTTTTTCTAAGAAATCATTTAATACATTTTTGAACTTTTTTTGGTTAGATATGATAATATCAAAATGTCCATAGACATATGTCCTCCGTCGATGGAGTAATTCGGTTAGTTTGAGATGAGCAATTACTTATACAATTAAGTTTGAATTAATTAAAAGTTAGGCTAGAGAATATTTTGAATATCTCAAGGATTTAATGTGTTCAAGTCAACATAAAGTTCCTTCATTTTAAGTACTAATTTATTTTGTCAAATATTTGTTGATGTTGCAAACCGGAAGAACTTTTTAAAGGTTCTGATCGTTTGAGTATCCCAAATTTTTCGTTGGGCACCAATTGTTTTTCTTCAAAATTAAAAAAAAGATTTCATTCTCATGTATCACTTGAGAAAAGGAACTTTAATAAAACATTTAAAATTCGACAACATCACTTTAAAATTCAAACTTTTGAAGTTGAGCAACATAACTTTTAAATTGAAGCTTTTTAATATCTTTACAAAATGAGAATGTCGTTAAAAAAGTCATTTTTAAATGGCTAAAGAGTTCAAAGAACGCCCTTTGAAGACTGAAACTTTACTTTTTATTAAAATACAACAGAAGATCAAATCAACAGGTCACCCTCAAAATTTGACCTGCAAGAAGTACGCTAAAATAAAAATTTGGTTGAAATTGACCTTTTTATGACGTTAGACCTTTTTTATGACCTTAAAACTGTACTTTACAAGCTTTAAATGTTAAAAAACTATTGGATTGAAGCATAAAAAGCCTTTAATGATCACAATATTTGCGTGTTTCTTTCTATTACTTTGAAAATTGATAAAAGAAATAAGCATTCATGGATGAAAAAGTAATTTTTGGGGTAGGGGGTTGCCCGGAAATTTAAAAAAAAAAACATGCTAAAATAGAATTTTGATTTTAACATAAAATAAAAGAAATTTATAAAATATGTACTAATACGAAATTTTCAGCCGATTCCGGTTCTGATACCATATTTATGAACGATATCGATTCCTTACCATGTACAAATTAATTGGGGATACACATTGCTTAATGCATTTATTTGAAAAATAATATATTTTTTTCTGCTAATAGTATTATTAACTACTGTATTAATATACACATTATTCACATTTATGTGAATAACATACCTATACTTTTAATTAAATAATATTTTCATTCTGGCAGTTGTATTTTTCCCAGAAGGCGGCGCCACTCTATACCGCTTTGTTTAAAACCTAACTGTGATAAACAACGCTTACGTCCCATGAACTTATTACAAAATTCAATAGTTAATAAAATAACGATATAAATTATAGAAAGTTTATGCTTAGATAAAGTGTCATTTCATCCGCTTATTGAAACTTTTGAAATGATCGTAATAAGTTATCTACAAAAAAATCGTTAATATAAGAATTACAATTTTTTTTTTTTTCAAAAGAAATAAAAGTTATATTATTTAATGGGTAACAAAGAGCTCAAACGTTTGATCAAGTTCATCATTGATGTTCTGTGTTTTCATTTTTTTTTTGTTGCAAAATTAAATATGATCTTGTTGATTATGATAATCAATTTTATTTGACTGTCTTTTACCATATTCGTTTATAAAAGTATTAGTTGTTAATATTGTTCATATATTCTGTAGATATACAGATATAAACACCGTGATTCAGTTTTCCTTAGCCTATCTCATATCTGTAAGTGTTTTTATCGTTTTCTTGTATTATTCTTCACTTTGCTTGGCTTATTTTTCAAAATTAACGAGCTTTGATTAACCTATGAGTGAAATTATATTTAACTATAGGACGATGAACTCAAATGACTGGTCAGGGTAGCTAACTTAGACTCTCTTCTTTCAAATTCATATTCTAATAACACCAATTTACCATTGAGAGCCTGAATTTTCCTTTCGGTAGATTGAAAATATTTTTCTTTTTCGTCTAACTTTACATTCGTTTTACAGAGCTTCTCGACTGTTGTGTCCAAATCGTTATCAACATGTTGTATTTTCTTTTGGAGCACCCTTACCTATTGCAATAAAAAAAAATCTGATTTTGCACATTAAATGCTTGTACATCTTTTTACTTACATTTTTCTCAATTTTTAAGGCCTTTTATTTGCATCATTTGCCTCTGATTCTGACTGATCTCCTCTGGCAAGATAATTTTCTGTTTTTATCTTGAGAGCTGAGAATCTGCATTTTTTTTCTTGATGAGATCCACAAATCAACTGTCTACTAGGATTGCTACAAAAAAGAACTATTCTCATGAAATATATACAATATTTTATGTCACCATTTCAATCTAACCACTAACTAATTCAATAATTAACGAATGTTGTGTGATTGAAATTAATTTTTAGTTTGATATATTAAATCCTAAACAATGAGTTACAAAACAATAAAATTCTGAGCTAATGAAACTTGATTGGGATTGACGAATTTGCATTCGCACACTCCAAGCCGTTGGGTTTCTCCAGGAACACCGTTTATGTCTTCTGCAAGTCCGAAACGTTGGAGAGGAATAAGTGATTCTGTCAAAAAGGCCAAACTGGACCCCGAGGAGTTAAAGAAAACAGCCGAGAGCAAGAAATATCGGGGTTTCGCCCTAAACTGTCAAGAGAGCTGTAAAAAAAGTGGGTGGAAAGAGCCTTGTGAGGGTGGAGAGGCCACGTTTGACACCAAGAATGAAAGAAATCCATACCCTCCGATGCAAATTTTTTCTTTTATTTGGAAATCTGTTTTGACACTTTTTGGCCTGTTAGAGCCCTAACACCAACCCCCTTGACTACACCTTTTGGGTGCATCTCGACAGGAAGGCCTGCAGTGTCCTTCATCCAAACACTGAGGCCACTATCAGCCTGCATTGGGACGCCATGACAGAGGACTACATCCCCAGTGCATGTTAGGCCTTCCTCGCTGTGTGGAAGCCATCCTTGCTACTAAGGAAGGCTACATTAATGATTAAGAGAGCTCAGCCACACATCTATTTATAGTATTAATTTAGTTTAAATTAAATTATTAATTAATACATTTTATGTTGTTGAAGTTTATAATTTAAAGTCTTTAGTTTTTTAATGGAATATTTGGTATTTTATAATTGTAGAATTAGGCATTCAATCTAAAGGAGTACAGGTAGGTTGACTCTTTGATAAAAGATCTGATATATTCTAATAACATTCACTCAGTCATTTCTTTTTTTCATATGATAATTTTTTTTAAACATTTTGGGGTGACTTTCCCCTTCCTTTAAACTAAATCAGTTCGTTAATCATGTATCTAAGACGTTTAACTCATCATTTTCATTAGCTCATTGTATGTAGGTATTGAAAAATATTTAATAAGTGTTAAAATAATGTATTTATATTAATCATTAGAGCATGAAAAAAATAAAAAAATTATTTATTACCCACAAGGTTATGAGGCAGTATATTGTTTGGGGGCACTACATAAATAAATTTAAGAGTACTTTTTTTAATTTATTTTTCTTTCGCCCAGAAAACAATTTTGAAATATCAATATTTAATAAATATATTAAATCATTTTATCTTCAGGGAGTTGTAATATTTCGTTCATATCAGCGACACCATCGATATTTTTGTAAACAAACTAAATAAGTAAACAATGATCATGTCCAATTATTAATTGATAGAGTTGACATTTTTGTAAGGAAATAATAGGAAAGGAAAAACGGTTGTTGCGCCTGTTCTTTCTTCTTTTTTGTTCAACATATTTTAGGTCGTGGGGGTGTGTTCTTATTCCTCTGAAGTAAGCATTCTTGCTCCTCTTTGATAACAATTGCTTTAAAAATGCAAAAAATAATAATAATAATAAAAAGAGTAAGTTACACATCTTAAGACACATAAAAGAGGGGTTTACGTTCATAAACATTATATATATATCGTGCGTTATATTTGAGATTTTTTTTAAATCAACACATTAATAAATAAATCAGTAAGAAGTTTTTATCATAATATTTTCATTTAAACATCAAATTAAAAGAAATTATTGGTGATTTAAAAACTCAATCAAAAATTCCCAAAATTCATTCATTCGGACAGGTTTTAAATTAGAATTTTTAATTTCGGGCGCTATTTGAATAATGTTTCTTAATTTCAGACACGATGAAATAGCAAAATATACGAGAAAAATATAAATACAAGTGAAAATGCTGCTTTGAATATTTACCTCTAGGATGGATGAAATTCGAAATATAACGGAGCTACTTTTGTATGCAGGGGAATCCCTGATTATTTGTACAATCCTTGAGATGAAGGATCTCATATTATTTTGTGAGAATGAATAGAGATAAGAACAGACACACAGTACATAAATTACTTAAAAAATAAGAATCATCCTTCTTTAGTCGTATTAATATAATTTATTAAAGCATCAAAGTTGTGGGTCCACTCCATCTCGGGAATGGACACAGTTATGCTGTATGATGTCATCTATTCCATGGATACATCCAATATTCGATATGCTGTTAAATATCTACTTGGATTCTAACACTAGATAAGGATCGTATGGAGTCTCTCCAAGTCCGAGTCGCTTCACTTAAACACATGGAACCTTGGGAAATTATTAACTTTTCAAACATGTGCTATAATTATCTGCTCTTGTTTGGTCCTATCAAACAAAAGAAAGATAAATCCTCTTTTCTAATACGAGCCTATATTTAATTGAGACTTTTCCATGTCAAAATTTATATTATCCTGATAATATGTTGAATCAATTATGAAGAGGAATTGTCTCCAACTCTAAATCCTTCGTTTGGTTCATACATCAAGAGTTACCATTTGTATTCTGACAGATGATGTTGATTTTCTAGCCTTTTAAATTCCTTGGTTTCATTTATCAATAATAGTTATTAATTAATAAACCACTGTCTTGTCTAGACATCTTTGCATTACGGTTCTACAAAATCCAAATTATCTTCTTTGTTAAGAAAGGCTTCATGCAATAACTTGGATGATTCATGTTCGATTTGGTTCGATGTATTAATCAACAAGGAAGTATATAGCATAGATTTCTTTGGAATAAGTGGATTGTGCCTCGATGGCTCATCATTTTTTATGAATATAAAAAGGCTTATGTCCTTCAAGATTAAGCAAAAAACAACTTACAATTTACTTCTCCGTTATTGCTAAATCCTCATTTCTCATTGATTCAATGAATAACGATTTCATATACATATATTGTCTAATTTATAGTTTTATTAATCAATTAATTTAATATCGTAATATAAAATTTATGAATGAATCAATTTGAGTTCTTAATTGATTAAAGATGTTATTTTATTATTAGCAAAATTTCAACTGTATCAATTGATGTTTTTGAAGAATATGATTTATTTCATTCTCATTTGGACTGCTATAAATTCTGTCATTCAGAACCGCTACCTCAAACACTCTGTATAATTATTTCAGAAAAGTATAATAGACTGTTTGAGGCTATTAATACTACGAACCAACATTTTATTATTTCTTAATATATATAAATAGTGTATTATGTTAAAAGGATATTAAAATAAAGGACCACACAATAGTAAAACAATGAAACTTTTTAGAATCATGGAATACATTGTTTTATATTAGAATAGATCAAAAAAACAAAAAAAAACAATTTCTATAGTTCCTTTTTTTGTAAATAATTCATATGATTTTTTGGGTATAATTAGCCCCAAATCAAATATTAGCAGTAAAGAAAAGTGTTTTTTTTTTCTGTATAATATATTTTGCCTTACAAACGGCCACCTTCGTAATATTAGGATCTTAAAAAGGATGTTCATTAAATTTATAATTATCCACTTTTTCATTCATAATTTAATATTTTTAAAAATGAATTAGCAAAAACAGATGTAAAGGTCAAAAACATAAATTTATATTGCTATTGGTAGGGTTTATTTGATTTTTGAGATTGATATTCACCGATTTTAACTGTTTTTTTTTTAAACTCTTTCAAAGCTTATGTCGACTTTCTGTAACAAAAACATCATCTTGAAAATGAAGAGAGCAAGCTCATGAATTCCTTAGAAGTTAAATAAACTCCGCCAGTTTGCCTATGAATCGCCCCAAGTCAGTAACTTTTTAAGCATTCATCGTGAAAGACACAGTAGGATCCTTTGATAAAATTTTTATATCCACTGTTACAATTTGGTATACTAAAGCAGGCTCCCAATCGTTATTCAAAATATGAGTGCGCTTCCGCTCTCACTTTAGAATTCGAATGTTTTGGATATTAATAAAGGAAACCATGGAACATAAATGGCTTTAATATCGAAATAAAATTAATTAGTTTATCTTCTTATTGAATAATTTAGAGTTGTTGGAGAGTTCTCCTGATCAATGGCTTCATAATTATAGATCATATTTAATTATCACAGTGACATAAATTATGAAATGGAAGAGACCAAGTCCCAAATATCATATAATTATAATTAAGTATATGAGATTGTATTAGATATGAGGATTGAGTATTTGAAAACTCCAAGTCTAGGAGCATATAACAGTCGATATTTCCCCATAGGGCAACATGATGAGTTGACGTGGAGCACTCGGGAGAGACTTAACTCTTAGATTAAAATCATAAGAGAATAACAAACAGTGAAGTAAGGATCAACTATTGGAGAAATCAAATGGATTAATAATATCTCACTCTATTTCTTTCCAAGACGGAGTCAGTCAGAGGTACGGATATGACTCACTTAACACCGTCTTCTCATTGAAGTAAAGGAAAACCTGCACATCCCTTCCATTAAAGGACATGAGATCCGCCAAGTGTCAGAGCTCCACTTTGCTCCTTTGCCCGATGTTTTTTACTTTCTTCAATACTTTAAGCTAGGGTGTCCCGTTAATGTACTTTTTAAGCTATGTTAACAAAAGAGGCATCAAAATTTGCGTAAATTTACACAGATTATGAATATAGTAAAATATATAAAATAGTGCATCATTTGGAAGGCTCTACTGCTCTTCAAAGTTTTGTAAAAATTTACGTTTTCACAGATTTAAATCGTATCATCTTGATTTAATTTTCAATCAACTACTTAATTTTGTTAATCAATCATATGATAGAACAGAGTAAAAATTAGCCAATAAGGTGATAGTTTAAAGAAAATTTTCCTTCCCCATTGACTTTCTGCCCTTTTACATTAAAGAACTAGGCTTCTTCATTTAAGACTCCACGAAAAACGGTACGAGAAATAGGGAAGAGTCCTTAGGGGGATGAGACATAGTTTGACTTTGCCTCTTGCTGCATCAAAAATCGACCTTGACATGACTTTGTTCTTTAAATTTGAGTCCTTTTTTGTCAATTTTTGGCTGAATGTTAGGTTCCAATAACTTGATATGAACTGCTACTCTCATGATGCCCTATTTTTGAACTAAATTACTAATACTTTTGAAAGAAGGCAAACCCAGATTTTGATATGCTCTCTAGCAAACTTCAAGTAATTTTGAAATCTTTTAAAATATGCCTTTTTAGAAGCCCAGAAAGGTTCAAACTCATACTTACAGTTGCTCTAAAAGATGTCATTGAAAGTTACTTCTTCTCTTTTATTTTAATTTTTAAATGTTAAGTGGGAAAAATTGCATGAGGTTGAGTGGTTTTTATTTATACTATGTACCGAAAATATGATTCATAGTCTTTTAAGAAATCATAATATTCATAGACGAAAATAATATGATGATGAAATAGGGCCTAGTTTCTTCTAGTAGCAACCAGAATATATGATTTTTTTCTTAAATTGTTACCATTGTTATTTTATTATGAAGACAAAACATAAACGTATAAAGTAATCACTTTTGTATCAAAGAAAGAAATTAAAACTGAGGATTTGTTTTCAGAGTTATAAGTAATGATGAAAATCCGGTGTATTTATTAGCTTGCCCATTTTTTTTAAATTGCTATCTGAAGAATGAATTTTCTTTTTCTTAGTAGTTGTCATTATTATTTAATTCCTGAGTAGTGAACATCCTTTCCTAAATAGATTAAATTATATTGAAAACTGATTAACAGATGGAGCCTAACCCTAAGAATTTGTTGTAGAGTTATAATTGTAATTCCTTGTTGGACTCATGTACAACGTTTTTAGCTGACGAAACGGGATTGAAATATCAATGTCTCATATTATTTTAATATACTTCATTTTTTAGCATACACTGCATGATAATTCGAAATAATTTAATTTAATAGTGAATGAATTATCATATTTTAAAATAATATCTTGCTTAAAAGTTTTTCAAAAGTATAGACCAGCAATTTTCAAACTTTTTTCATTGACTTATCTCCTTCAAAATATGTTTTCAGTTATAAAGGCTGAGTTATAGAGTTTTTTGAAGAACATCTTCAAAAAGCTCTTAACTTATTTGTTTGTATGCTCCATGCAAACAAACTTCCACTGCGCCATTTATTTACAGAGATAGATGGAAACCCAGCTGGCCCTAGTTGATTATCTAGACCAAAGGAAAAAAAATCCTGAAAAATGTAAAACTTTGCCAATTGTAACCTTTGTTCCAATTTCAGTTTATCTAGCCGTAAGAAATTATAAAGAATTGAGTACAGATCAAAAATATTTATATCAAATTCATCATGCAATATGTTTCGAATGTTATTGCTTTTAAAAATCCAGGAAATATAAAATAATACAAGATGGCTTGTCTATACTCCTATGTGGTTCACCATAAAGAAGAATTTATTTGTATTTATGGCATATATTTCAAGCAATAATATTGATTAAAAATCAAGAAGAAAGAATTCAAAAAAAATTTTACATGTTATACAAGGAAATATTTATTTTTCTCATCCAGAATGTGTTCTTCTTATTATGATTTGTGATGATTGACCTGAGATTCGAAAAACTGAATTGAAAAAAAAAATCGATTTTCACGACCTAGTCTATCAAAATCTTGGCCTGGAGTGTTTAAAAATACCTGAGTTAAGTTTTAATTGCAGTCAATATTATGAAATTATTGACTGGACCAAAGTAAAGGTGACTGAACCTCAAATTAAAAAATATTATCCGATGTGTAAATTGATAACAATATCAATAATGAAGGGCTGTTCATTCCAGAAAAATATCAAATGCATACTTAAGCTGTCGAATGAACAGTTAAAATGCGACAGAAGTATCATCAAAATATTGCAACAACGTGACAACAAATGGTTATATCTTTGCAAAACTTTCATAAAGGGAGCATATATCTTCGTTTGAGTCTAGAAAAGACTATGCTTCTCAATAATTTATGTCTATCGTAATTGAATTTTTTGTTGTATATAATCGTTTATTTAAATATTGTTATATACTATATAATCGGATATATTTATGTGAAATTGGAATTAAAGAATATAGAAAATATTAGTGTAACATTGATAAGTTATTGTTATTCTTAATATTGGGGAAAATGTACGAATAATGAGTTCACTTTGATTGATTCTCATGAAAAGAGCTGTCGTTAGACCTGGTCTTACATTGAGTGGGATCTTAAATAAAGATAAAATGCAGGACTCCTATATTTGAGGTAAAATCGTGAGGCCTAGGGTATGTGGTCCTTAAAACCAGCACTTGCAGTAGTAATTTTTGTTAGAAAAGAACTAAAACTCTGCTCGCCAAAAAAAATACAGGTATTACTACATAAATTGGAATAAGTATTGTTGAATAAATTTTTAAAGTTCCGATTATTTTTGAATAGCTTAGATTCTAATCGTTTTATTGATGTACATGTTGTAAACAAAAATTATGAATATGTCACGATCGAGGCAAGAAGAGCCAACATAAGTTATTTATTTTGCGCCGGGAGACCACCTCAGACATAATGAAGACCTTAAACGTCAGCAAGGACACAGTCTGTCGGGTAACAAATTGTTTGGCTTATGAGGAAAACATTGAGGATAAACTCAAGAGTGGAAGACCCACCAAAGTGAAGCCTGAATACGTCATGGAGGCCTTTAAGGTCAACTCAACGATGAAGATGTGTGAGTACACTAAGAAGAAGAACGTGCATCGGTCTACTTTTGGCAAGGCCATCCGAAAAGGCTTGTGGTCTTTTTTCTGTCCTCTCCTGTCCTAACGTAAAAAAAAAACTATGTCTTCAGCGATGTCAACAAATCTTGAATAATCTGAAGCACAACAGCAACTGTGTAATATTTTTTTCTGATGAAAGTATCTTTACTGTTAACCCCGTCTATAACAAGCAAAATGATCGGGTAGTATACTTTGGCAAGGCTGACAGCAGCATCAGGACAGTCACCATGACCAAACATCGAGCCTCTGTGATGATGTTGGGAGTTGTGCCATCAACTGGAGAAAAGATTCCTCCAAAAAGCAATATGAACTTCTGGTCCAAGAAACTTTGCCCCCCTCAGAGCCCAGGCATGAATCCACTGGATTACTCCAATTGGCGGCAAATTGAGAAGAAGGCCTGCAATATCTGCCACCCGAATATTGATGCCCTGAAGACCTCCGTTAATCAGCAGTGGAGGATCATCAAAAAGGACTGAGATGCCCATCTGTGCAAGGGGTTCTGGAGACGTTTGGAGGCTTTCATTGAGGCTGATGGTGGCCAGATTCATAATTAATGGGCATTATTTTAATAAAAAAATATTATAAAATAAAATTTATAATGTACATCATCCTGATCAATTATTAGTATTTCAATGACTATTTAGAGGCAGGTCTCAGTACTTTTTCTACACCCCGTACAATTAACGTTACTATTATGAAGAATATATTGCAACTAATAAGTATTGGCTAATTATGACAAATATATTGCAATTATTGGCTAAATATGATAAATATATTGCAATTAATAATTATTGGCTAATTATAGGTAATATATTGCAATGAATAAGTATTGGCTAATTATAGTAAATATATTGCAATGAATAAGTATTGGCTAATTATGGTAAATAATTAAATTAAGCCCACAAAGTAGTACATAAATTTCATTAAAGAACTTTAAAATATACCCAATGGCAGCTGACAATTTCAAACTAATCAGCAAAGACAAGGAAAAAACATACTCCTCTTCTACTGAGTGTCCACTTTTTCCCTTGAGTCCATTAGCTAGAACCCCATAGTAATAATACTTCACGTCGTTACTTTTATTGTATCACATAACCTTTCATCCGAAAAGAAGCAGAAAAAGTCCCAAAATCATCTGGTAGTTAGCCAAATAATTCAATCATACAAACTACTATATATCTCTTAAGTAATTCGAGACTATCGTTGTCATTATTTCTTCGCAATTTTTAAAATGAACTACATAAATATAAATACATAATATTTAAATTCTAAATAGTATTTTATGCAATACTGTATTATAATATTGCTTAGTAATATACTATTAAAATCCATTTATAAATTTGTATTTCTTTACAATAGCCAAAATTTCTTCTTATGGATAATAAAATGGCCAATATAAGTATATTATATAAACGACAAGGGGTCAACAAGATATTGTATACCTGCTCTATTGGAAACGGAGCATAAGAATAGAATAACTTGTTACTATTTATCAAAAGAATACATTATGAAATAGCCATGACGTATCAAGCAAGATGAGTGAATAGGCCACACAGTGTTACCTCGTAAACCAAAAAATACTACAATGCTAGCTGTTATAATTTTATCACAACATATCCCAAAGAGACAAGACACCTGAAGATTAAAACTACTTTGTGGGCCTAATTTAATTATTTATCAAAATTAACCAATACTTATTCATTGCAATATATTGCAAGTGTATAAGTTATAAATAGCGGTTTGTATGATTGACTTTTTGGCAAGCCACAAGATGACTTTGGGCCTTTTTGTCTGTTTATTTTCGCAAGAAAGGTTGCTTGATCCAATAAAAATAACGACGTCGCAGCAGACAACAAATTACATTGGGTATTTTTGTGTTAGCGAGGTGTGTTTGTGATTGGAGTATTATACGTTCTAGCCACACACAATCTATTTTAATCATCAGGTATATTGTCTCTTTGGGAAATGTTGTGGTAAAATTATAACAGCGTAAATAACGTAGTTAGTTATTTTGCGTTTCAACATAAAAACAGTCTTATACAAAAATGGAGAAAAAGAGAAAATCCAAATATATTTTTTACTTCATTTATATAAAACAACCCAATATTTAATAGACATATTTAAGTAAATTATAGGATTATTATTACAATTTGTGGGATACATTATGATACTGAAGAATTTGAACTAGTTTAGAACCTTTATTTGACTTAAGAGACAGATATTGGCCCGATATGGCCATTCAAATAAAATCTATCACTCTCTCATTCAATCAATTATGACAATCAATTTTAGATACCCTAAGTAAATTAGTGGCGGCTCCATTACGTTATTAACAATATTTTGTTAAAATAAATTGGTGTTAATTGGCCGAGAAATACAAAAGAAATCCACAATCAATATTGGGGGAAAATATTCTATTTTGATTTGGTATTTTTTTCTAAATTTTGCTGCAAGTATTGTTTTTAAACTATGATTATATGTTATGAAAATATAATGAAATTTATTAGGATTATTACTTTGCTAATTATAGTATGGTTTTTTTAAAAATAAGAATCATGCAAGTTATTTCAAGATCTGTTTCAGATAAAAAACCTTTTATTAAATAATTTTATCTATCGGTAAAGTACTGAATTATTTTCAATATATCTACATTACAAAAGTGAATATATTTGACCACAAACAAAACATATACAAATATAGATTATAACTATTTATTATAAGATCTAGTGAAAATAAAAGAAATTATGGGAAATGTGAAATTTAAGGGAAAAAATATTTGCTCTTTAATGTTTTTATTCAGTAGTTTTTTGTTTGTTTTGAAATTCATTCCCACGGAATAATTGAGAAATTGTCACGAAACCTAAATCAGTTTTGACTTCAATATTTTTTATCTTCTCTAAATCTATTAAAGTTTTGTGAAAAAATAAATTTTCCACATTAGTCATAAATAATTTATCAAATACTACTACAATCAGTTATCAAATCTCAAATCTGGTTGATAAAATCAAATCTTACTATTGAAATAAATGATGAAAATTCATAGCTTTTAACAGATTAATTTGATACTAGAAAAGTTTTGCTGGAGGGGCTAAAGCCCTCCCCCAAAAATCAAAGAATTGATGCTTCTACTAGTAATTTTTCCCCAAATTTTTGTCAATAGCCATAGATTTTTGGTATTTAAAAAAAAATTAATATTTAAATTTAATTTTCAATATTATTCTAACGAAATTGAATAATTTAAACGGAATTTTTGATATTTTTTACCGAAAAAATTATTTTTTTATGAATAACTGTGGATTTTTGAAATTTTTTCCAAAAAACTTATTATTTAAAATTCTCATTTTTGAAATTTATTTGTTTAAAATTTGTTATTTGGTAAATAACTATAAGATAATGAATTGTTTTTTCCAAAAACTTTGATCTTTTAATTTTTTTCTCAAAAAAATAATAACTATGTGAATAACTATGAATTTTTCAAGAATTGTTTTTTGAAATAGCTGTGGATTTTTGATTTTTTTTTTAAATTTAAATCTTTTAATTTTTTAAATAAATTTTTTTTTTTAAAAACAAGCCACCCCCCAAAAAAAAAGATATTTATATATAATGCTGCGGACGGACAAAACGTACAATAGACAATTTTTCATGAGACAAAAAGAAATGCAAACACAAAGAGATTTAAGTCATGAATTACCATATAATTAATGTATATTTATATGCTAAAAAAGTCCTTTATTCGCTTAGTTTTACTAAAAACATTTAGTTAAAGGAATTTTTTACTTATTTTGCTCCATAATTTTTGTTTTTTCGAAATATACTTATAAAAATTGTCTTTCTACATTTTGTACTACCTTTTTTTGCAAGCTGACTGTAGAGAGATGTTGTCATTGGGCGACCAATCTCAGTGTTGCCAAAACCTCGATAATTATCCACTAAAAGCTTCTATTTTGAGCCTTTGGAATGTTACTTTGACATTTTTAATCTGGCAACATTGAGCACAAAGCCGTTTTTATTCTGTGTGCTGTTTACAACAGAACATTACATCTGTGGCCGTGCTTAAAAGTAAGTGTAAGTTCACGGACGTAGTAAAACACCCTTATGTTTTTGTTTCGGCCGTCATGCTTCAGAAGCTTGGTGTATGAAAACAGAGCAGGAATTGCCAGCGGCAAATAGAGTTGGCAGCGATGGGGAAGTTCACGTACACTCTGCAAAACAAAAACCTTCAGTAAGAGGAGAAAGCTCCTCGAGTGAATTGATATTCTTTTTTGATACTAAAGCGGACACTTATATTACGGCAGGAGCAGTTACCCTCGCATTTCAAATAACGAAACATCACAATAGCTACAAATCAATAGACTGCACATCCCACAAAGACAGAAGCCATTGATAATGCTGTGATAGCAATACATTCTGTCGAAGTTGCTCTGAAAGCACAGGAAGAAAATATATTCGAATATTTTTTTGGAATGTATTGTATTTACAGGAGACAACTACAATACCAACTTTGGGGAGAATCTGGCGTCCTGAAGAAGGGAGGGATGTTTTTGCTAACTTAAAAAAAAACCCTTGCTGGATAAATTTTTAATTGGTGGGGTTGTCCAGCACACTTCTTTTTGTCGCAGTAGAAACTACCCATGCTGCTCAAAAAGTTTCTTAAAAATGAGTTCAGCGAGATTTACCTATGACAAATATGTATATTTCCGACGCACATTCAGGAGGCGGACAGGGATAACTATTAAGTTGTGGAAGTTAAAAAAAAATCTTGATAAGGTCCAATGGTGGAAGAACAACTTAATGCCTCTTAAAGTTAAGGACATGCCGGTACAAAACCAAAAGAATTGATTTAGTAATAGGTGGGACCATTTCAGTGCTGAAGTACAGGGTCTTACAGTGCGTGTCTTGGTGACTGAGAGAGATGGATGGCGCCCATGGAGGAGTTCTCCACTTATATGTGGATAGATCAGAGTAAGATACCTTACCGCATGGATGTTGAGGGCTGTATCAGGCACCTAGCTAAAAAGGGGGTGGCAATTGATGATGTAAAGTACTTTAATTAAGTTACCAATCTTAAGAGATTCATTGAGAGAAGTAACAACAATGAATAATTCAATGGATTTCAATCAAAAAGAAGTGGACCAAATTCTTTGTCAAATCCAAACATCTTGGTTTTTATAAAGAGCTTCTCAAGATTGCACACTTTTTTTTTACAATACCTGCTCACAATTAAAAACTCGAGCGAATTTTTTCATTGATGCAAGTACAATGGACCAAGGAGAGGAATAGGTTGTCTGTTGAATTACTGAAGGGTGTTCTGTGCAGCCACTACAGTTTAAAAAACTTGACCTGGAAGGACTTTTTTAGCTATTTCATAGGGCATTGCTGCCAACTCCTGAGTAAGATTCAGTCTTCAGATGAGTAAGGCCAACCACATGAGGAGGACTGAAAAGTTTTTTTTTAATTTGAAAATTTTAATATGTGGCCTCTTAAAGAATATACATGGTCATGGTGCAGGCATGCGATTGCGATATACTTACCTCCCCCCCCCAACGAAGTATCCTCTTTTTTACAAACTCATAACTGATCACCCTATCCTATACGAACTTAAAATAAGGCAAATTTTTACATAAAAAACACACAAAATGATTTGTTCCTTAAATACTTATTAGATTGAATTGGATCATTATTGATACCAATATATTTCAAAAATGGATACATCGAAAATATTTCTACTATGTAGCTTGGCTGCTTATGTGTGTTTTTAATATTTCAACCTCTGCTGTTGTTTTTTTGTAAAGAAACTCATATAGTCTTTTATGTCATTTCCCACCAGGTGTGTAGTATTTGTAAGTAGTTAAAGTTTTTCATTTAAACAATAGATGTATCAAGTGGCGGCAAAATCAATTAACCAGTGAGGGAAAGGACAGTTTTTAAAAAGTTCGGTTGAATGTGAATAATTGAATTCTTTTTTACCTTTATATGTTATACCTGTGAATCCATATTAGATGTAAAATATTAGTCAGAAAAAAATAAAAAAAAATTTGTAGGCTGTAGGGGATAAAATATTTTAAATAAATTATTATCATAAAAGGCTTGTTCATAAAGATAAAATATAAGACATCTTCCATTCAATCTTCTTTTTTACTATTCATCGTTGGGATAGATAAATTATGCGAACATATAAAAAACATTCCTTGAAATCTCGATAGTTTATTTTTGTAGAAATTGTTAATAACTAAAAAACCAGTGAAGTAACATCCCAAGAAAATTAGATGCTGAGAGTATATAGCAAATGAATATTTGAAATTGAAGATGGAGGAAAAAATATGATATAAACAAAATATTAAAGGATATTTTAGTGATGTGAAGGGATAAACATCCTAGTGTTAATAAAATAAGTAGATACAAATAGTTTCACTGTAAAATGATTGTGGTAAAAAGGTTGCAGACAAAAACGTTACGTAGTAATATCGTTGTGTATATTATCATTGTAGGACAAAAACGTTTTAGGTCATATCATTGTAAGTAATATTATTGCCACACCTGAATAATTCATTGCTAGACAATATTATCACGTGCAATTTCATTGCAATTTATATTATATTCGGACGATAAAACTATTGAATGATGGAGAAACTTGGCAGGAAAGACGCCTTCTCATTTGCTATAATACACCCTTGCCCATGGGTCGTGTAGGTGAACTGCTAGCCCCGAGGCAATTTAAATCTATCCCCCGCCGCTTTCCTGAGCGCCAAGAAACTCTTCTAATATTCCAAAATATACCCCTGTCCCTCATGTTGTACAGGTGCCTCAAGGCAGTTTAAACTCCAATGCCTGTGATTTCTATGCACCAAGGAACCCTTCACATATGCTACAATATACACCGGCCCACGGCTTGTCCAACGCCAAATTCGTTTGATATCTTCATGCTTAATATTTTAATAAAAACAAAGGAAAACTTTGTGAACTCTTTGGTAGTCACAAGGTTAATAGAAATACAAGGTTATACCATAACGTGTTTATGGTGACTTCCACCACGTTTTTAATAGTGACGTCATAATATATAAGTAGTTGCGTGTTTTGTTTAAATTTTCCATTGTATAAAAAAAGAAACAATCTACATTCTTGATTCTACAATTTTACAAGGTCTTTATTTTATTAAAATATATTCCAACCCATTGATGATACTCCACGTCGTAATGAAGCATATGAAGCTAAGTCTCTGTTTCTACAAAGGATCACTTTGCCATAGTGGACTACAGTAAGGAACGAAGAAGATTTTCATATTTCACTCAAATCCATTAGGAAAATTAAATCGAATGCTTATTAGTTATTCTGTGCTCTTGACCCTTGTCACCATCAATTCTATCATTCAATCCAAGAACAATAAATTCAATCCAAGAACAATAAAAAATTCAATCCAAGAACAAAAAATTCAATCCAAGAACAATAAATTCAATCCAAGAGCAATAAATTCAATCCAGATATTTTGTAATTATTTATAAATTATTTGTATTTTCTGTCATTTATAAGGATGCCTATAAATTTAAAAAAACTAAACTATAAGCATTCTTCATCAAATAGAAGATACTAGATGAAGACTCCTTGGAGAATGTGTGAAGTTCAATCTAACAAAAGATCGAATTACTTTCTCACTCCCGGCATTAAAGAATAGGTCATTGTAATAAAGTGCAACATAATTACATATACTAAGGATCATGAATTTACTTAAAAAATCATAATATTCATTGTTATATAATGATTTAATTAAACGTAAGTATCTTAAAATGAATACTTTATTGAAATAGAACTGATTAGTCCACAGGCAAATAGTTCCCATATTGACTCTTTGTGAATTTAACACAAGAAGAAAACTTCACTCCCAATAGCATTACAGTTGTTGTTATAGAAGAACTCTTTTACTTTGAAAAAAATGTTGACCATTTAATTTGCAAGGAATTGCTTGACAAGATTTTTAAACTTAGCTAGAATACAAACACTCACATTCGAAAAGGTTATTGTAATGAAATTGAATAATGGGCCTCAATAAAGTATATATGTATATAATTTCCGTCTTAATTTTTTAACTAATGAAATGAGCAGTTTTTGTACATGAATTAGTACATTTCTTTTTATGCTACTTTTATTTACAATATTCATATACTTTACATAGTCTAAAGAATGTACGAGTGAGAATACATTTTTTTATAACTTCATATTGTTCCTTAGGATAATTTTCCACAATTATGCTGATGAGTCGATCCACCACATATAGTTCGGTATCAAAAAATTCCCATGAAACTTAAATAAATGCTTCTCTATTTTTTTTGCAAAGTTCCAAAAAAGATTCCGATGGTTGAAGCAGTCCCTTTCTTGACAATGTTTTAAGCCATGGATTTGGAGGAACTTGGGTACTGGAAGTATTACACCCCAGAGTGTAACGATTTGGCCACATATCCAGCTATAGGAAGAAATCCTTCATCTTCACAGATTTTGTGAAGATGTAAACCATTAAATGGGTGTTCTATTATATTTTTATCATTATTTATATCTTCTTCAATCTCAACTTTAATGATTTCAAAATAAATTGTATCATCTAAGTCTTGATAAGATTGTACGCTATCTTCTGAATCGGTTTCGCTCAAAATAGGACCGAAAAGGAGATGCAGGATATATATATTCATTAGTGCATTGGGGATACTACAACCTGTAATTTGTTGAAACATAGAAACAAGACATTGGTCTCCATCAAATCTGACGGGATCATTCTCAACAACAATTTTTTCTGAGCCACTAAGTACGAGTATCCGAAATCAATCCATGGCTTCTAATGCATTAGGATGAGAGTGGGTTCGTCCAATATATCTTATTCTTGAAAAAAAAATCTCAAGATAATCTTGATTTAAACGAGATATAAATATATATGGAAGGCCAATTTCATTATTTATATATTGATATCATGATATCAAAGAGTTTGAAGGAATAATAATGCCCTTTTAGTAGGGCTTCAAAGCAACATGGCAACACCACTTCACCATTTTTATTTATCTTAATTTGCTTCATTGCTCCAATCACATTTATCATGCTTTGGAGAATATCCTTTTGTACATCCAAATTTAATCCATAGGCACTTCCAAACTCCTTTTTTGATATTAGTCGGGAGCTTCATCCTCAGAGCACAAAATTGATAAGTTTCTGTTTGGAGTTTCGTTGGATTTGATTTGTTGAGCAATAATTTTAATAATATTTGATTGTATTGCAGGAGCTGTTTTAAAATTTCGGATCCACCGTCTGAGGGTTGTTACACTAGGAACCGGAGTTAGACCACTGGATTGAATGTAACGGTAGGCTTTTGAGGAAAGAGACTTCAGTATCAGTCCTTTAACAAAATCCTCCCCATTTTCCCACTGATAATGAGTTTACCAGTTTTCCGGTTCTCCTTTCATCGCTTCCTTAAAATTAGATTTGGATTTTAATAATCTATATTCCGATTGCAGGATTTTCACTTTTTGGTTTAAATCTACATTTTGTTTCCTTAGTGACTTTTTTCAATTTTTTTTTAATAAGTAGTCCCAGCAATTCACCTTTGAAATCCCTTTTATGAGCATTTTCCTCAAAATGATTCTCACAAATTCTAGGGTATTTTCCCAAGGGATCCTTTCGATGACAAGTACTTTACAATGTTTTCCTCCTTGAGGGATCCTTTGGAAAATGATGATAAATTATGTTGTTAGGAGAATTAAAAATGGCAAATGCACAACTGACAGTTTCATTGCGCGAATACATTATACTTTTTAGGAATGGCAATAGATATTATTATCGTAATAATAATATTCAATTAGTAATAATCTATATTTATATATACTGTAAAATGTAAATAAGATATAATATCATATTCCACGGATACCAAACTTCTCTCTCTTAGCCCACAACCTTGTCCCAGTTCTTAATTTTGGCCTTTCGTGAATTTGTATTTGGTACCCTTTCTATTCTATATAACGTCAAAATCTCCATCTCTTGCCCAGCAGTCGCTACGATACATCAAATTGAAAATACTAGCAAGACCGATAACATGACGGTCTAACCTTGTATTTCTATTAACCTTGGGTAGTCCTATATAAAAACATTAATAAATGAAATAAGAAAAACAATTTTTAAATATGGGAATGAGCTCAGACTCTTAAATTGAAATACTTTAGATTTAAAAAAATAAACTAAATATGATTACATTAGGGGGCCGGGGTGTATTTGAGGATATTACAAGGGACGCGTTGGCGGAGTAATTTAACTTGCATCGGATCCCAGTAATTCACCTATACAACTTGTGGGCCAGGGTGTATTATAGCATATTAGAAGGTTACTTTGGTGCTTAGAAACGAAGGTGTTGGTGGAGTTTAAATTGTATTGGAGCCGAGCACTTTACCAGGACAACATGATGACCGAGGTGTATTTGGGGATATTAGAAGGGTTCCTGGATGATCAAGGAAGCAGCTGCAGATATTTTTAACTTACCTCACCTACATAACCCGGTGGCCAGAGTGTATTATAGCAAATGAGAAGGCTTTCAGGCATGTTTCTCTATCATTTAATAGTTTTATCATCCGAATATAATGTAAATTGTTAAGAAATTACTCACAATCATATTACGTACAATGATATTGCAACACGATGATATTACCCACAACGTTTTTCTCCCAAGATGATAATGAACACAACGATATTACCCCAACCTTTTTGTCCCCAACCTTCTTACCAAATCCTTTTAATGGACACCATCCTAATATGTATGTCCATTTATATAATATGTATGTAAAAGAGTTCAGTACGGTAAACATCCGCACTGAAAAAGAGGAGTCACACTTCTCTCCCTTAATCTAATTTCTAAATGAATCGTTCAACATTCCCTATGTAATATAATATGTTTCATCCATTTTCCAATCATCTGAAAAAATGTAATTATTTCTAGAACATGGGAGTTTTTTGTTTTGTTTTTCGGTTTCGTACTTGATAAAATGAATAAGTAAGACCCTCCATGATATTTAATATTTATTCCCGGAGTTTTGATTTCCTTTTTGTTTTATTAGAAAACATGAAAGGGGATTTCTTTCAAGGGTTGCAGTGTGACTTTAATACAACTTATAGGTTGAATAAATTATGTCTAGTGACTAAAATTTCAAAAAGTTCGTGGATTACTCTTTTTTATATGTACTTACACAATAAATAAAATTCAAAGACTTCCTTCAAAATAAGCTTCTTATTAGTTGACCTATTTTGATAAGACATCGTTGTTTGAATTAATTAAATTACAATGAAACTTCTGTATTATTTGATGGCAAGGCAGTTTGCTTTGTATCTAGGAGACACCAGTACAGTTGTGACAATCCCTTTTTCTCGAACATCAAAGAATGTATTACAACAAAATTTACACTATAACTAACAAATACATATAATGCAAATCAGTGATGCAAAAAAATAAACAATTTGTGTTTACTTTTTTATAAAGATATTGGAAAAAAAAAATATTTTGAGCGGTAAAAGTAATTTATTGGAGGAGGAAAATTGATGTATAATGTAGAAAGTTTTTCATTGTTTGTTTTGTTGAAACTGATGTTATTTAAATTAAGGATTCTTTTGCTTTCAATTGATATAATTTTATCACAAAATTCAGATCTCACTCATAGAGAATAAGTTTGAGATACTGCTATGCCTATTACAAAAAGGTCAGTTATTACAAGAGGTACTATTTTCTAACATATTCCATATTACTTTACTAGTGCGAGAACATGGCATTGTCCAGAGTTATTAAGCGTCGACAAACAGACAAACTTGTTTTACTAAGAAGATAACTTCCTACAAATATTCATTGTCACTTTTTGTTTTTCATTAGCACACTCACAGGTAGTTACTCAATACTTAGATTTTCTCTCCTCAAGATAAAAAAAAAGAAGAAGAACAACAGCTAGAGCAAGTGAGGCTGGATTTTAATCTAGAGACTAAAGTATGCCTAAACATCCGCGATATTTTTTATGTAACGTTTTTATGCAGCTGTATAGAATTAGAAATATGAGCTGCCTAATAATAAACAAATGACTCCTTCTTACCTACATACATAGTCCAAACCTATGTTTAAAGGTGTAATTTCCATGACATATCAAAATATTAACATTTTTATGAACCCACTTTTGATATACGCACATTATGTATATGCTTAATATGTGTGAGATTTCTTTAGTGTTGTGTCGACTTTAGTCGAATCAAGTCGTTGAAAGCCAACTGGAGTAGTGTTGTGTGGGTACTATTTTATAGTGTTGGATTTCAGTCTGGAAATCCTTGACCGATCTGAGACCCTTATATTTTTTGTTACCCGAATTAGCTCGGTCAGACAAAAAAGCTCTGTCTGGAGCGGTCTCATATATAAATTCGGTCTAGATCGGTCCAAAGAAAAAGTTCAGTCTAGATCGGTCCAAAGGAAAAAATCAGTCTAGTAATTCAGTCACTAATAATTTAGTCGGTCCAATCTAAATTAGAACCTGTCTGATTAGACCTAAGTACTTACCGTTTTGGGAATTTCTTAAGTATGTAAATTAAGCTAAATAGGATCATTGAGATATATACGAGGGTGGTCTGAAAAGTTTACAACCTGAAGGTGAAGATGGCTGCACTCGTAAATCAAAGCCAATCACATCCATCTAGCATCTGTTGACAGTTACAAGTATTAACTTTATTGCAACATTTTGTTATAAACTCGTAATTTTAGTATTTTATTGTTATTTGAGTTATTCTTTCCAGTAAAAAAAATGGAATTGACTCGTACTATTTGGGCAGGTTACAGAGATTGAAAATTGCTGGGAGAATAGTTTAGAGTTGCAAGGAGACTTTGTTGAAAAATAAATTAAAGAAAACATGTCTTGTATCTATGTTATTTTGGAAAATTTTCAGACTACCCTCGTATTAAAAGCATTATACATATCTTGCAAAAAATGTTCATGTAATATAATACTAACATAACATAACTTAACTATATAATTTATTATATTACTAACAGTAGTACCCGGCATTACCTGGAGTTATTGGACGTAGTCGAACAGATTAACTTTGTTTAAAAAATATGAGATATATACACCGTTTTTCATAACCACACTTAAATGTATTTATATTGTATTCAGATAATCAAACTATTGTATGATAAGAAATCGCCAAGAGAGACTCCATTTTATTTTCCAAAATATACATTTGCATTCAGGTTGTGCAGGTGGACAGCTGGTCCCTAAAGGGGATAATAGTTTTGATTGTCTGAATGCAATATAAATTTTAATAAAAATGCACTCAATTATCAATTGCTTGCATTGAAATTGTATCATAATCAAATCCTTAATGATCAAATTGCTTGCAATGAAATTGTATTATTATCAAATCTTGAATGATCAAATTGCTTGCAATTAATTGTTTAATAATCAAATTACCCACTATCATTTTGTCGGACGGCGTTAATGAACGTAAAATGACTATTCTATTGGAAATATTAGTTTGCCCGGCATTTTACACATTGCCCGTAACCTATACCCTTATACAAAATATAATAATACACTTTTATAGAGAAATAAATATACTAATTATGAGTAAAAATAAAATCTGTCGTTTTTCTATCTTACTTAAAATTCCACGTAGAATCCTCAGCCTTTGTCTTGTAAGTCATTTGTAAAGATAAAAAAAGAAAAGTAAATGAATGTCATTAGTATTTAAATCGACTTATACTTATCTGAAATAAATTGCACATCAACATGTTCGAATCCATGAAGTATACTTATGTAAATACCTGAAGAACCTGATGATAACAAAACTACTTGCAGACCATTTGAAGCTAAGAACCACTGTAAGACCATTCAGGTAGTTGTTCTTACCAGTATCACTGTAGTTTTCTTAATTATTATCTAAAAAATTATGAACATTTAGCAATATGCTAATCCTAAATTGGAGGAATAGTTGATTTATGAATATATCAAAATAAATCATCTGAAGAAGTGATTTTAGACAAATTATTTGCACAACATTTGAAGCTAAGAAACCTTTTGAGACCATTAAGGCAGTTGTTCTAGCCCATATTACTGTATTTATGAGTAAATATAATTTTTTGGAATAAAGTTATTTGATAAATACTTACTCCTACAAATCCGTTATATCAACATTCCATTTTATAATTAGCATGTCCTTTACACTACTTATTGATCAACATGACCTTATTTTGTTAGGAAGGGGTCTCAACATGGTCAAAATCCTCTCTAAGTTACAGTTTACAATAGGTGTGTTCCTGTAAATTGTTTCCTCAGAACTTTCTACTAAAAATGTATTCAATTTTGTTTTGAATGGATCTAGCTTGATAACGATGCGTACACGTTCAACAATAGTCAAGCTTACAAGTAAAAGGAGTCTCCCTTCTAAGTGAAAAAATAGAGTTTGGCTCAATTCACTTTTAATGTAAATTTTTCTTAAAATCATGAATAAAAATCATTAAAAAATGAATCAAGTATTTTCAATTGTGAAAATGCCTTTACACTAATGTATATATTTGGAATATAGCTTTTAATCTCTTGGTATGTAGAATAAATCAAGGATAGGATGATATGAGATTCGCTTGTTCATCAACTTACATATATTTCTACATATTTTGTACCTCAACTTACATATATTTCTACATATTTTGTACGTCAACAATACAGGAAACATAAAATTATTTACTCAGAACAAACTACGACCTTATAACTTATAATAGTAAAATAATATACCTGTGAAACTTAGTGTTGTGTCGAGTTGAAGAAATTGTGATTCAATTTATTCAAAATAAAAAAAATTATGGGCAAAGATAATTTGTAAAAATTGCAATTTTGTTATTTTTCAGGTTCACAAAAAAAACAAAAAGAAAAAAAAACTTCTCCTTTGAAATAGTATATTCTTAAATAAAATAAAATTTGTTGAAATCTTTTCTTATAACCAGCACATGCTTTGAAAAGTACCGGGCTTATTAAAGATAACAAGCTTTTTTTGTTTAATATTGGTTTTTAAATTATTATCATTTTATTTATCTTATGGAACGGAGTCCCAAAACACTTTTCAAGCCATTGGTTGACTTGAAAATTAGTTTTTCCCATTAAAAAGCAGTATAAAATTAAACCACAAAACTGTTTTAGTTCCATTGGTTTGGAAAAAGCTAAAGAAAGAACCTTGATACTTGGCGCAATAACTCACATACTAAAAAATAGAGGTTAATGAAATTTTCACAACTGTTTTTTGAATATGTCTTCTCTTAAAAAAAAAATGAGGTGAATTTATGAAAAAAAATAGCGCCATTTATTTGTGAGGCCTAGGACTTTTCAGTCCGTGTGTTACTTATATTCATTTTAGATTAAGGATTATTTGTATACCTAGTTGTTGATTCGCTTTCTTTTTCAATGTAGAATTTGCTTATTGAGTGTAAAATAAGACTAATGCGTGCATATAATTTTATCATTGAGGTAAAATATAAGTAAGGGTAACATTATAATGCATAAAGTTAAAAAAAAAAAGTTGTTTTTGAAATAGAGAAAATCCTACTTATAATCCTCAGTTTAAAGGTTTATGTCGAGAAATACGTCAAATAGAACAAAGAGTATAATAATATAATATTTTATCAGTTGAGTGAAATGAAATTATATAGGTAATTCACTCTCTCAGCCTACGGATGGATTCAAAGAAAACTTAGTTTCTCTTTTTTTTAAGCACGAGATCATTTTTACATATTATAGTAAGTGCTAATTATATGAGGAAAAAAAAAGTTCTATCATCGACATATCATGTTAGAAATAAAACGTCATCCCCAATAATAATTAATTAATAGATATCGCGAGTTTTAGTTTCAAATGTTTATATATTCTTTTCTATTACGGGGTTTTACTGCCCTGCTCAAGGTTAAACTGGTCATGAATAAATGACCAACTAACGTAGTTGATGTAACCAAAAAGTCGGCAAAGGAGGACAATTAAGATGTAAACGTTTTAAATCCACAAATTTGTGACACCTATTGAACACACCAGTGTTCCTCAAATTGTGCTCGCTGGATAATTATATATTTGCTGCTAAATGTGTTTAATTCAAGGATTCATAGTGTTGGTTAAATCATTAATAAAATTAGGCAAAATGTAGAGAAAAATAACAGTTTTAAGATTAAAAAGGAGGAATGGTTGTTACTTTTTTCTTTTTTGATCTTATCTTTATTCTTTGCTAAATTGGTGAAGTGATCATGTCATATCTTTGATGCCATTTTTTGAATGTACCCAATAATATATAAATATTTGAATATAACTATAATATTCTGCCTTTCCTGATGCAATTTTTAATGAATATTAGCAATTTTACAACTAAATATAGAGACATTTCTGGAGAACTTGGATTCACAATATACAAATGAATTCAAAATGTCTCATATCTTCAGAAAATCATGGAATTGACACCCATTAATGGAAAATTTTATAACAAACTCTTTCGTCAAATGTAGGAAGTCATTAAGAAAAAAACACTTCAAATCAAATCCTTCAGTGACTTCAATTGGACGAGTTTTAAGAACTTTAAGAGTACCCAAGAAACGGCTATTCTCAAGGAAAGAGATAGTTTGTGTATAATGATCCGCTCTTGGATCGCTTGTCTATCGAAGAACGTAAAGGAGGTGTTGAGGAGAGTGAAGAAGTGGATCAATGGGAGGAGTGAGAGTTCGTCAGCAATTTGAGGATGACAAAGAAAGGAAATACAACTACAACATGAGATAGAGAAAAAAAAGCCGGGTATTTACGGATTTGTAACTCAGGACAAATGAACAAAAAGTCGCGTCAACTCCATCGAGGATATAGTTATAACAAAAAGTGAAAATGCGAATCTTGCTGGAGAAAAAATACGAAAGGTACATGATTATTAAGGAACTGCTCAAAAAGGAGAATCTATTTTTGATATATATTTTTCATTATAGCCCCTGCTACTTTTCTAGGAGTCATGAGATGGGAGTTTGGTCCTTCGGCCAAACCAAAGCATTAGATCTTTTAAACATATTAACATGCTCATTATATTTTTACCTACGTTTTTCAATACAATGAACCCTTTGTAGTAATTAATTATTGATGGACCAAGTCAAATGAAAGGTTTTGTCATTGCTGTAAATTGACCAATTAATATATTTATGTAAAATTGAGATTAAGAATCAAATATAGTTGAAATTATGTCTTTTATATAATATTTGAATAAAATACATCTATTGGAAATTCATTCTATTGGAAAATAAAAAACTCTTGTAAGTAGGATACTCTTTTTTTGGTAATAAAATTACTTTGTTTTTATTTAAGTTTGACACTTATCACACTATAAATTATATAATCATCTGTTTATTACGATATATTTTAGTTATCATTTATATTTTTTTAAAGGAGTATAACTTTTTAAAAGTTATATATTTGTTGCTAAATATATCTATATATATAAATAGTGATGTAATTCGTGTGTATAATTTAGCTGATCCGTTTTTATTTTTGGAATTGGTGATCTGAAGAATACATTTTCTTTTCCTAACCAGTTGTCATTATTATTCAACTCCTGAGTAGTGAACTTCTTTTCCAACTACATTCAATTATATTCAATACCTGAATGAATACTCAAATGCTCATAAAAGCCGGAGAGTAACGTTGGGTATTTGTTGGGAAGTTATAATTCCAAGTCCTTGTCGGACTTGGAATGGAATTGAAGATCGACATCGGATTAAATATTTCCTGTCTCCTTCCTCGTCACAACTTTTCGTAGCTGATCCAATGAAACGTCATGACAGCTAAGCTGCTTGCCTCTAAAACATTCTTCAAATTGTCAGGGTTAACATGTTGATTTTTGGTTTTCTTTTTTTTTTAACATGCCCAAAATACATACAACTTTCATCACTAGTAATATACAATACTAATTTGATAGTGATGTGCCTCCAGCCGAATTTTGCTGCTCGAGAATTTTCATAATTCTTAAAACAAAAACACATGAATTAAGAGTTCTACTCGTTAATTGTCTGAATACTCGTTGCTTTCTTAAATATCCATTACTCACCTTAAAACTTCTTGCTTGCTATCAAATTAACATGCCCAAAAAAAACCAAACAAAAAAAACGACATAATTATAAAATAATTATTGAAAAATTGTCATTTAAAAATTGTTTTTCCCCTTCTTGAATAAGTAATAAAGACCCTCATTAATATTCTTAACAGGTTCGGATTAAGCATATTTTTTCTACTTGTAGACACAAAAATAAGAAAATATAGGTTATCAATTCACAGAGAAATGAAGTCGATTTAGAAAAAATTTGCATGCTATAATGTGCTCGAAAAGGAAAAAGGGGGAACCCCAAGTTTTGACGAGTGACGAGCAAATACACTCATTTTTTTGTTTACTTTATAAAAACTCAAGTGCTAATGAACAATTTTTGCTAATGACACATGCCATAATTTCTATGCGTACATAAATATTTATATAACATAGTTGTATACATTAAAAATGTAACCTTTTCCCCCTATTTTTTTGACAAACTGTAGGATTTTTTTTTCAATTTTCCTATTCAAAGAATAGTTTTGGAGTAAATGAGAGATTTAAAAAAACATTTTGGTAATAAATGTCTTCAGCAGGGGCTAATTAAAAAAGGAAGTAGGTCAATGACTAAAACAACAACAACAAAGGAAGAAGAAAATGAAGATATTGAGAAAGAATAATAAACTCTCTTTAGTAAATTAAAGCAAAATACACTGTTTTTACTCCTGCTTTGTTATTTTTGAAAATATTTCGAAAAAATTATTCACTTGACATCCTTTAATTGTAAATGTTTTTTATAACTCTGTTTGTGGAAAAAATTTTTTCTTCGAAAATATACAAAAGGGAAGGCATAAGATTTTTTTTATAATTCAATTAGAGTTTTATTTGTGTTTTTATAAAAAAACAATAACTTTTATTCTATAAAGTAAATATGAATTTTTCATAATCGATTCTTTGATGCCTTCAAAAATGCTTTACCATAAAAAACATCTTAGTTATAATTTTTGTTTTTTTTTGTTTGATAATTAAACGATCTAAACTCAATTTTTTTTTGTATACAGTTATAGTATATATCAAATATATGAATTTAGTTGTTTGAAAAGCTGTATTATTGGAATTTTAAGGCAAATAAAATATTCATTTCCCACTACATAAATGATGTAAATATAGTACTTCAAAAATCCTAAAACATTAATTATCAATAGCGTTAGGGATTGATATTTTGTAGCGCGTGAGGCGCCGGCGCCAGATTGTATTGCACAGTGAGGGAGGGAGAGACAAATTATATAAAGGTGAGCTTTTTTGTGCAGAGTAGGGGCTGGGGCACTTGTTTTTGTTTTTTCCAAGTTTGACACTTAAGTTTTAAGAAGTGACTAAATTTGAAAAAAAATACGCGTTGTTACCTTTATTGTATCACGCAACCTTTCTTCCGAAAAGAAACTGGGGAAAATGGCTCGAAATCATCTGTCAGTTAGCCAAATAAGTCAATCATACCCACTGCTATTTATTTCTTAATTACAACAATTTTCATTTGACTTCTCCACAATTTTTAAAATGAATTACACACTTATATATTTATAATATTAAAATCGTATATAGCATCGTATTCCATACTGTATTATTGTATTGGTTTGTAATATTTTATTATAAGCGTAGCTTTACATTGCTATGTGGATATCATTGCCAAAAGTTCTTCAAAGAAATAGATAAATTGGCTATTTATATATATAAATATTAGTAATGAGACGATTCTAAAAAAAAATCGAAAGCAATGCTGATTCCTTCATATTTGAAGTTGTAGTTAAAAAACACACTTAAATAGCTTCCTTCATTTAATTGTAAATTATATTTACAATAATTAAAGGAAGGCAATTTCTCAGTCCGGTGAGCTGTTTCTAAGGTGAATTTTCGGAGAGCGAGTAGTCCCACGACAAACTTTCATAAGGAAATTTTACAAAGGCGAGCTTTCCTAGATCCAGTAATGAATAGTTAAGTACCAGTAATAAATAATGTTACTAAAGAATTGGAATCGAAAACTAAACATTATTTCCCTGTTACTAATTCCAGAAAAAACAATTGATTCTCCCATTCCCCATTCCGATTAATCGTCCCATCACTAATAAGTATAAGTACATAAGGATCAACTAGAAATTGTATTCCTATTCTGTTGGAAACGTAGCATAAGTATAGCTGTATAACTTGTTACATCGTATATATTTATCAAAACTAATAAATTATAAAATACCCATGACGTATCAAGTGAGACGAGGGAATCGACAGCTGACAACAAAATACATAGGTTTTTTTGTGTGTGCTAGAGAGGTCCCACCGTGATAATAATTCAAAAAACAAAAGGGAAATTAATTATTTTTTTCCGAAAAATTATGACTTTACCAGATATACTCTTTTTTTTGCTGGAAAAGTGGATGGTGATGGCAATGGCTCTTTGGCCTTAATGGTTGCAACACCACTTGCACAAGGAGAAGGTCGAAGCAGTTCTGAACAGAGTATCCATATACTGTATTTAATACACCTACCAAAAATAACCTTTCTATCTAATCAACTTGAAGGAATAATCACCAGATAAACTACAAGCATCGGCTATAGCCAGGGGAGGGAGTTTATAAAATATCACAGGCAACCTTTATAATCGCTTAATATATTCTTTTATCTAAGGAAATGGCCACAGAATGCCTTTGGTTACTAGTAAATATAGTATGCATTTAAGATGCAAATTTTTGGCTGTTTCAGCCACACCACTGGTTACGTCATTGAATATGAACCCAAAATATGAGTTCATTTGAATAGCATGTTCAGAGTAATTTTTGAATTGCTCTTATTTTAACATAATTGTCTTGTCATACATTTACACTCACTCTAGTTTTAGATTCTAGTATTTTTTCATATAGGTACATATGCATATGGACAAGTTCTGGCTTAGCTATTCAATGGGAATAATTATGAATGTACACTAAGAGAAAAAGTCTTTTAACCAATAAACTAGTTCGCATAAAAGCAACATGATACTAAAAAAACGGATAAGTGCAACTTTTGAAGATAAGTTTACATAGAAATGTCTTGCAAATACATACATTAATTTTTTTTGTTGAAATTATCACAAGCTTATTTTCTATTCTATTCTAATAAATGTTGGAAGAAGATTTGTTCAATACAATGTACTTGACAAAATTACAATTGAGGAAATTACAAATAATAATGATTAATCAATCTGCAGCAAATTAAACAACAATAACAGAAAAATAACTGAATTTGTAGACAAAATTGCAAGAAATTATTTGTAAGTTGTCATATTTCATTGTAAAGATCCCCAATATAGTTCAATTATTAAACAATGTGATTTATTTTCTTCCCTCCGTAAAAAGTAAATATTTTTGTTGTATCCGAGGATTTGCCCTTATCTAGATTTTACTGTATTAACTACTTAAAACTTTAGTTCTAGAGTCTTGACTCACACTAGACTTCGTACAATGAGGGTAAAGCATAGGACTTGGACTTGAAATAATATAAAGTAGGACCTGACTTGGACTATAGGTGGATTTTGACATTTGTTTTAAGGGGAGGGTGGTCCTTCAAATTGTACAAAGTTTAGAAGTAAAATCTCTTGGTCGATTTAATCGTATTTTCATAATTTTTTTGAGTAAGATGCTCCCTTATTTTTTTGATTATGTGAATGCTTCATAAATAATCTTTGTATGATGAAGTTTTTGTTTTGAATCGGCTTCTGTGAACAGGATACCAAAAGCCGTCGTGCATCTGACTAGATTAACACACATATACCCCAAAATGCCATCGTTGCCATTAACAGGATCAATGTGAAAACCATCTACAATGCTAATAACATTGACAGAGGGACGTTCGAAGCTACAGGAACTGGATTACCACGCCCAAAAACTTGCTGATTTCTGACCCCAAGACATGTGGCATCTGTTATCCCCCGACTTGAAACCCAATTAATTACTTTTGGTGAGGCACTCTCGAGGGTATCACAAATGCAACCCCACAACGAAATGGGGATTATCTGAAGTCTACCATCTGCGCCAACTACACTGCGAAAGAAATTGGCAATGCCTGTGCTAGTTTTATGTACTGTATTAAGGCTGTCATTTCTTCTAATAGAGACATTATCAAATAAAATGTTGCCTTTGCGATCTGGAGTGAAATTAATAGGCAGATATTAATTTGCAAATAAAAGTTCATTGTGGACTAACAAAATTGACAGAAAGTTATATCAAACTAAATATGTGATAGTTAAATGTAGAAAGCGTGCATAGAAAACATCCTTTGGGAAAATCCAAGGAAAGTTGACCTGGAGAAAATTGCCACTTAGGAAAATTTCCCGTTTTTTTAAAACATCTTTATAATAACAAACACATTATAAATTCCTTTAATATTATACATGACAAATATCTAAACATATATGTTAGTTAGATCCGCCAATGTAATACCTTCAAGTGTGAGTAATATAATATTATTGCAATATGGGAGGAGGAGGGGGGGGGGGATAAATAGCTTAGGGCCTCTTAAAATATGTTTAAATACTCTACACCTTTTGATTGTCAGTGCCCTGGGGGTAGTGTGGAATTGTTAAAAACCACCACCAGTTCATCCAATACATCAAAGGAACCCTTCTAACACCACATACTAGTTCAAAACCCTCGGATTTGTCGGGGTTACGGGCGTAGGTGTGCAATAGTTAAAAACTACTGCCAAGCACCAAATACATCCAAGGAACCCCTCAAATACCAAAAAATATTTTTAAGCCCTTGGCTTGCGCGGGGTACTTGAGGGTAAAACTGTATCCTTAACCCCCCTCCTCCCACCACCACCAAACCATCATATACATCCAAGGAACCCTTCTAATAAATAAAAATAGGTTTTCAAGCACTAGGGTTGGGTTTGGAAGTCTTGTTATTGTTAAAAACCAAGTGTCATGGGCTAAATCAACTAGGTGCATGTATCTCATTCGCTAATAAGCTATTGTTGAAATTTTTTTAACCATCCTTCATGTCATATGTAATATATATTTTATTCAATTTTTTAAAGATTAAAAGCGTGAGGCCCTTTAGTAGAGCACTTAAGGTCAATATTTTATATTTTGTAACATCCATAAGATGGCTCTGGCATTAAATCAATGCCTGTCTTTTACAACCTCTGTAACTATTTTTTGTATTAGAGGGATTTCTTGGGGTATTCGATGAATTTGTGGTTGTTTTAATAATCCCACACTAACCCCGGGACATTGTCCAATCTGAGGGTGGAGAGTATTCAACCATATTTTAAGAGGCCCTAAGCTATTTATTTCCCCTCCAATTTTTCAATAATATTACTCACTTGAAGGGTTTCCCTTGGGAGATAAAACAAACAAATATGTTTTAATATTTTTCATAAATAATATTAAGCGAATTTATAATGTATTATTATTCATCATGAAATTTGAACGAAATACGGGCAATTTTCCTCCATGACAATCTCCCACGGGATATTTTCCCAAGGGAATTTTCCCTAGTAACTTAAAAAAGTTAGAAATTTGGAGATCGCGCTCTTTTTGTTATTGTTACCTGAAATTATATTATATTTACCAAAGCTTACATTATTATTGTTTTATTCCTGAAGAGAGAACATATAAGTTTAAAATAATCACTAGTGCGTGAAAGAGAAAAAGTAACACGGTGGATATGTTGTGGAGTTATAATTATAAGTTCTTTTCTGGACTCTGAGTAGAATTATTGATGGACTTTGTTGTAATTCTTGCCTATATAACTACTAGATATAGAGTGTGGGCGAAGCTTATTCCCTTCATCTCATTATCTCCTCCCAATTATTCCTCAAATTGTCAGGGGTACCACCTTCATTTTCTGTTCCTTTTTTTTAAAAATACCTGTGTTTCATATTATTAGAATATCTGGTGATAATCATTTGACGTAATAGCTCTTTTGTAATTCTATATCACATATTATGTACTATACACAGTGATTAAAATCTAATTTATCAAACTCATTATTCGGGGGGAAAATTTCTACATAATATAATTATAAGTATATGTATGTATGTAATTAGTACTTTAGTAAAGAAAGTCTTACTTGCGGTGAGTTAACACAAAAACAATTTTAAACAAAAATCAAGTAAAGAAAAATGTCCCCATTAACAATTTTTACATTCCATGTATATACCCATATTGACAAATATGTAAATCATTTAAAGGCTTTGTATTCAAATGTCTAGAACAAATTGCCAAGTGTCCCCAGGATTGTATTTTGAGTGGAATAGACAAATATTATAGATACACTTTTTTGCTAAGACAAATTTGTCAATAATTGTCTTTGCAAAAAACGTCGTCTTATGCCCTATCTGCCTCTCAAGGATTATCAGAATAATTTATCGGTTTAAATTGACGATAACTATTCGACAAAGAATACAAATATTATCCTCATACATGAAAATAGTAAATAGTATTATAATTTTATAGTTTCTACCTCAATATATCTTCTTTTTTTTTCCCAATGCTGTTGTCATTATTCTTTACTTCTTGGAAGAAAGGGAATAAGATATAAAATAATCACAAGTGTGGTAAAGAAGGTGAGTAACACTGAGGATTTATTATAGAACTACAAGTGTAATTCATTGTTGAATTCGGAGTAGTATTGTATATCGTCATCATCGCTGTAATTCCTGTCTATATGATTTCTAGATACAAAGTGGAGTCTGTGTTTATTTATTTCATCTTGTAGCTGCTCCCAGGTAATCCAATGAAACGTCATGACAGCTAATAGTCTGGGAGCCTACCACGTAAGATTTTACCCCCCATATGGTACAAAAGGTTTGCTCCTCTGAGATTATTTAAGTCCCTTCAATATTGATTTTATTTTTCGGCCGGACCCTCCCCCCACAAAAAAAAACAACAACAACTGGTGGAGGTTAGACCCCCCACACACACAAAGTACCACAAAAACCCGTAAAATTGACGTCTGTTTCACTACAACATCAGGTATAAGGATAAAACTTGCATCATTGTATTGTTCTACGTCAGGACATCATAAAAAACCAAAATTGACAAAAATTCCGTCGGAGAAGTGAGGTCATATCCCTCCTAAAAGTCACCACAAAATATGTTGATTTACGGTGAATTTAACCCCATAAAGTACATATACAAAACTTACATCCTTCTATAGTTCTATGTTAGGACATCATAAAAAAACAAAATTGACAAAAAAGTGAGCTCTTACAAAGTACCTCCAAGACCTCAAACGTACTCCCGAGCTCTATAGCATAAATGAAGATTACAAGAGCTGTAATGAGACATACAGTAACCAAAATGGTACAAACAAAGGTCTCACAAGTAACCACTTGTTTATCGTGTTACAGACATAAAAAGTGATTATCTTACAACTGAGGTTGCAAGATGAGTTGTGGTACTACTAACTGTAATTACAGCAGTCTCTTGAACATAGTACACAAATAGCATGCAATTTCATCAATTCCATCTTTGAAAGCTTGCTTCACTTTAAACAGTTTTACATCAATTAAATGGACTGTTATATTCCATGACTCCGGTAAATTTGTGTTTGAAAACATGGCAAACAATTCAAAAAAAATATGCAGTATGTGTTCTATTGAAAATTCCATTACTCCGGTAAATTTGTTTTTGAAAATATGGTAAACAATTCAAAAAAATATGCAGTATGTGTTCTATTGAAAAAAAAAAAAAAAAAAAAAAAAAACTTATTAAAATGTTATTCAATGATATACTCCTAAATAGTGTACAAAAAGCATCACAATTCGATCAATTTCATTTGTACAAATTTACAGCACTATCCAAAAATATTGCATTTAATTATCTCTGTAATATTCCATGACTCTCGTAAATGAATTTAGGCTGATTTGTTTTTGTAAGCATTCTAAACAAGAAATATTGTTAATGCTACAGTTCAGTGTATTAAATTGTCATGTGATTTTGGGGATTCCCTTTGTTACACACACCGCTTTCATATTTCCTCGTCACTATCTTCACTTTCGTCTTCTTCGCCGTTGTTATCTTCTTCAACTTGCACTAAAAGAAAAAAACAAAAAAGAAGTAGTATTTCATTAAGATCATTTTCTAAGGAATGTCATTTTTAAAATTGAGATAAAATATCATTTTGATGTATGTGGCATTAGTAGGGGAATTTAGTTGGACAAAATGTAGGCATCATAATTTTCAGTTTTTAAGGTGAATTCAGCCTTTCTATCCAAAATATAAACAGTTTTTTGGACTATAATTCAAAAAGTGTAAAAATATTGCAATATTGATCTTGCAGAATGATACATTATAAATAATATGAGGTCCTGAGCGCTTTTATAGAAAAATAGAACAAATAAATTACATCCACCACGATGATGTATTCGGTGGATTTTGATAAATATAACACACAGTGTCCACTACAGATTTAGGATTTAACCCGGCTGGGGAGTTATTTAATCATTCACTACATCCTAAATTCTACAATCATCACCCTGCCAGAATAATTGAAGAATTAGCATAAATGTGTTAATCTCCTGCTATCTGTCTTGGCTGTTTTTTCATTATTTGGTATAGCCCTATTAGTGGAATTATCATCCATCTGATGTAAAGAGAAATAACCTTGACCTACCCAAAATCTATACTTTAAGCATTAGTCAGTCTCCCTCGCATAAATATAATTCCAATGTATAGTACAGTGAGTGAGTGATATTTAAGTATTATTGATCAATAAAATATGTAAACTTACTATGAAAAGTACAAATTTGTCTCACTCTCGTGTGATTGATTGTATAAAACTTCCATCCAATCCACAGTACTATTTCTGCTAAATGAAACCTGTTATGCATTTTATATGTAGCCTGTTGCCCAAAAAGGATGACCAAGCTGTATGGAAAACAATACGGACATCTTATCCTCAAGTTTAATATCCACACTATCCATGGCAAATGTCTTTGTAATTTTCATTAAAATATGTATCTATAAAGTTTATAATACAATGTGTATCGTGTAACTGAAAATATGGTGAGATTGGGATTGTTTTAATTTTAGTGTGACTATTTAGGGAGTCGGACTTAATTGCCCATGTAAATTATGGGGGAAACAAACTGCAAATTTAATATTTTTTGGTGGGTATTTTGTGGATGGTTTGACTTCACTTTTCTGACATAAATTTTTGGTCTGACTTTGTTTTTTATGATCTCCTGATATGGTACTATACATTGATGTAAATCAATGTTCTAGGTGACATAATTAATTTCAGGTGGTCAAGCCTTATGAGGTAAAAACTTCCTTACAGACCATAAGCTACTCATCTCCAAAACATTCTTCAAATTATCTGGGCAAGTTTATTAATTTTTGGTTTCATTTTTAATATACCAGTGGAATATATTATAATTATCCTGATTCAATTTTGAGAAAAAAATACTATTGCTTGATTTTGGGTTGACGAGCCACACTAATAAAATAAGTAACATGTGAAAATGTAAGATCATTATATCAAATAACTAACTTTTTGGGATACTTCAAAGTAATATATTTATAAAATATGCTATGCTCATATACGCAAAGCTTCCTGGCCTTCTCTATTAATTGATCAGACTGTGACAAGTAGCAAATAATATTTAATATTAATACATGCACAGAATAACAGGGAATGTCTGCGTTAGGTACAGTACATGGTGTTCGGCCTGCGCGCGTGCACGCCATTTTTTGAGATTTTTTAATACTAAAAGTGGAAGAAGATTTTATTATTTAGTTCTGCAAATGCATAGGTGAGACAATGTGGTCACGTTATGTGTGATTCTTTATAAGAAATATGTAATAAGTTAATTCGTACTATTTGAAAATACTATGTCTTCAAAGACATCTACCATTCTTTGTTCAAGTGGAATCTTTATCATTTTACTTCTTTTGGCTGGTGCATTTTACTACACAGCGATTCTATCATCTCCTTTTCCTGAGAATGCAGTTTACTATGCCAAAGACATCTCATTAGGCATTGCTTTCTCAGATGAAGAAGATACACAGGCAGCTATCTCGTCTATTCAGCGAATTAAAAGAGGATTAAAAGACTTTTCTTGGAGTTTTACTCCAAATATTAAGCCAATCAATGTGTCTGTTGACTCCTTATCTCAAGACTATAATAAAGCCAGTGATGAAGTTAAATTCTTTTTTGGATATCAGGACGAAGAGCTATCAACTCTTGAAAGAGTGGCTAGCAAATACTCTGTTTTTATATCCCCATTCGCTCATTTTCCTCATCACCCGCTTCACCTTATTCGTAACAATTTGGATGCAGGTCTGTTAGCAAAAGTCTATAGAGCTTATTTTGAAGCATATCGAAGAGGAACCAAAACTGTTATAGTGTGTGTATTATCTCCTGAAGACCAATTGGCTATAGAATTCTATGGGCACCTTAAAGCATTAAAAACTCATAATCTTGAAATAAGCCTCCCTGTTGCATTTACACAGAACTCTTCTTTTCCATCAAGTGATGCTTGGCAAATTATCTCAGATATAGGCTCAAAATTAGCATGGGCAAAGCGCCCATACATTTTTTTTCTGTCAGATCCTAGTAATGTCATTCCCTATTTGTCGGAAATAGTTGAGACACATCCTGAAATAGCAGAACATCCTTGGGTTCTACGAACTTCATTAACACCATGGCCTGGACTCGAGAATTTAGCTGAAAAAGTTGGTCTACATACCATATCATACTTTGCATTAGGTGAGTATTTATTCCTGTTTATAATTTAAAACATATGTCCTTACATTTTTTGTTTTGATTAGGTGATGATGAACAAAATTTAGAAAGACGCGCACAATGTCTTGATGATGGCATTGAAGCTGACAAGTGTCATGTGTATGAGAGCTTAATGAGGTTTCATCGTTCAGCCTCTATAGCAATCCAGGACAAAACCAACTTAGAGTCAGCATATTCACGTGATGGATTTGAATCTCCCGATAGTCTTAGTCTTCAATCTGGAATCCTTGCAGTTAAATCTGGAGATGATAGAATCCGAGATATAATCAAAATGCAAGATGGAGTTGTTACAAAGGTTATTGTTGTACGTGAGAGCTATTTACATCGAAATGAAGTCTCCCGGTGGGCACGAAATGTATCCAAAATTGATATTTACTTAGAACCCGGGATTTTACTGCCATACTCGCATTTGATGTGGGAAAACTTTGAAAACTTTCCAGACTATTTAACAATACCTCAAACCAGAGAAGAAACTGAGTTTGGCCTTCATTTGAAATTAAAAATTGATTCAAAGACTGTTTGTATTTGTGTGCCAAGCAAATTAGATCACGGAAAGTATATCTGTGATCTTGCAGAGAATTACCCTGACTCCCTGTATGTTATTCCAAAGACAACTGCGTATTCATAACACAACGTTTTGTTTATTGTGCTCTTCATATCATCATTTATTTCTCATTTGAAGAGTCTGGTGACCTCATTTTAATTTTAATTAATAGGAATTTCTTTTACAGTTCAAGTATTATTTTAATAGAGTTACAAACAGAGTGATTATTTATTATACTTTTGGCTTGTATTTTGATCATCGTCATTCCATTATTATTTTTTTGTCAATACCTATTTGTGATAGATCATATTTATTAATTCTATTATTTTAACAAAATATTTATCAATTGTTTTATATTTATCATATTAGATGTTTATCAAATGAACATCAGTAATAATGCTTACTTATATTTCAAGTAAATGCTGTTTAGTTTGTTTTGATATTTGAAATGATTTTTTTTGCAAATACATACTATTAATTATGACCATAGATGAAATAATATTATAGTGGAAGAGTAACCGGCTTTTCGTAGGTAGTAGTACCTGAATACTAGCTGATCCATTGAAAACTGGACACTTACTGATTCAATTATCAATAAAGGTTAAGTGATTGAAATTAATAAGTATTTCGATACATTAAAGTATAAGAAATTCGTTACAAAAGAAAACAAACTTAAGCTCTCTAGCTTACAAACGTACAAATCAAGGATATGACACTTGAACGTGATCGACGAAGCTCAGTTCCATTTGTGCACTCCTACAAGTTAGGCGTCACCAGGACCACCATCTACGCTGTCAGCAAGTCTGAAACGTTGGAGAGGCATAAGGGCTCTGTAATAAAGACAAAACTGGATCCGGAGAATTTAAAGAAAACAGCCTAGGCCAATCCTCTCAAGTCCATGAGGGCCCATGCAATATATCTTTGGATTTCACTCTGGACTGTCCATAGAGCTATAAAAAAGTGGGCAGAAAGGGCCCTGTGAAGGTAGTGAGGCCACGTTTAACATCAACAATGAAAGAAACCTTTCTTCTTCGTTTTAAGACTATTTTGAAAGAGTCCTTGGACATTTTTGTGTACTCTTTTTTGACACTTTTGACCCCCTACAGCCCTGATGCCAACGCCCTCGAGTACACATGTAGTATCCGTCATCCAAACACTGAGGCCCTGAAAACTACTGTAGGTGTTGTGTTTATTTTCTTCATCTTATTGCTACTTCCTGCTAATTCAATGAAACGTTACGACATTCTTCTAATTGTCAGAGTGAATTCTTTAATTTTCGTTTTTTTTTCTTTTTTAAATACTAGTGGACGATATTATTATCATCTATGATTATGACTGTTTTTATATATATTACTTATGATGTATCAAGTTACAAAAGTATTACACTATCATATTATTTTAAATATAATTGTATTGGAATCTTTTGTGATTTAATCTTAATAAAACACAAAATTAACTGCATAAGCTGTATTCGAGTACACTTTTCTTTGTCCGAGTCTAGACTCGATTACTTCGACTACGAGTAAACTTTTAATATTAAGTACAAGTATATATATTTAATTTTGATTGCAGCATAGTTAAAATAATCAATGTTTTTTATTAGTTGATACCGTTCATCTCGGAAAAACAAATTACTTGTAGTATATACTTCACACGTACAGATAGGCGTAGGGATGTGAATATTTGCTAAATTGAGGCGAGCGAAAAACATTTTTCGTAACTTTGAAAGACAACATATCTGCTGACAAATATCACTATAAACTAAAGGGTTCCTTGCTCGTTGATAAGTTAAAATATTCAAAAAGAGGAAAAATTAATATGGGAATTCATATTTTGCTTTTACCAACATACATTTTTATAGAAAAATAACTTTCACTGTAATTTAGTAAATTTAAACTCCCTTAAGATAAATATGTAAATTGAAAGCATTTTCAGTATATATGTATATATAAAAGAAAACAAAAATCAACATAATAATCCTGACAATTTTAAGAATGTTTTAAAGGAGAGCATCTTAACTGTCATGATCTTATAACATCTGATACAAGCATTTGTGACGTGAAGTATGTAAGGAAGGACATTATTTCGATATCGATCCTCAATTTTACTCATTCTGAGAAGGACACATACCTAAAATCACTAAAAAATCTTCAGTGTCATCTTCAAATTGTCTTTAATGAGCATACCCACTTGCAATTGATTACACTATATATATTAACTCTGAAGTAAAAAAAATGAAATGATAACAGCTTTGGAAAATATGAAGCACTCTTCAGTTAGCCAAAAAAAAACCAAAAAACTCTTAAGAGAACATATGCTTAAGATATACAACTCTATTCGTATGTATGTCAAAAAAAACTATACTCAAGGCTAGAGATTGATGAGGATAGACAATATCGGGCTTCGGATAAGTCGGACAACTAGGTTTCTGGTTTCAGCCCAACCTGTAGGCTTTCCGGCCAAAATATGTGAATCTAAACAATAATGGTATTCCAATTTATACTCTAGAGAACTAAATATATTTAAAATATCAGAATGTAATGACTCATTCACAAAGTCAAATTCCACAAAATCAATTTAATTAAAAACATTAATTTTGAAAATTTATATATTTATTAAATTATTTCAAGACTTTCAATTTTACAAACACGTCTATTTTTTCACTTTCTAAGTTGGAGCTTAGTTGATTAGACATTTTAGTTGTTGAATCTATGTTGGTACAAAATCAATCACAGAAATACAGCGGACATGCCCCCTTCAGAGGGGAAAAACATTTCTAGTATTAAACTAATATTTCCTATCCCGTTGAAAAATAAAAGAAAATCTTGTTTGTCCCTTGGAGGACCACCACTACAGATGATTTAAAGTTCTCGGTTATAGTGGAATTTTGAAGTAATTTATGTTATCATATTCGGGATAAGAGGATTTTGAAATTTGTTCTCTCTCCTGGGAATTAATTTCTCCGTCAAAATAAGCCCACCAACTCGAAGATTCACATGACTTATTGGATACAGAGATGATATCTGTAATTTGAAATCTTGTATCTTCATTTTGATATAGTTTGATGAATTCTGAGCTTAATTACTCTACATTTCTTCGTTTGCTCACTTTCTCCCTAGTAATTTGTTTTTAAACCTTGGGTCAACGAGAGATAAAATAGCCAAAACATTAATCTCTTCCAATTTGTAAGATGTATTCAATAATGATAAGAGATGGGACATTCTTAAAATTTCGGTGAGCATAAAATTAGAAAAAATACATGTGGATAAGAAGAAGATAGTAATATTCTTATTAATCATTCCACTCGATTTTTTTTTTTTTTGTTCAACGAGCAAAGAACACATAATATATGGTGATCAATAATGATTAAAATTCAGTGTAGAATGGGTTAAAAGTAAAAGAAATCAAAAATTAACGTGATAACTCTGATAATTTAAAGAATGTTTTGAAAGAGAGAAAGAATAATGCTCATGACGTTTAATTAAATTAGCTACAATCAGCTGTGACAAGGGAGAAAAGGATATAAATAAGAACATTTGCTAGAATTACTCTCTTGTCGATCTCAAATTCTACTCTGAGTCCAAAAAGGACTTAGAATTATAACTCCACAACAAATGCTCAGGGTTACGCTCCGTCTTTTATCAGCACACACGAATACTCAATGATGTTTTGAATATAATTGAACCTATTTACGAAAGGATGTTCACTACTCAGGTATTAAATAATAATGACAGCTGCTAAGGAAAATAATTTATTTCTTCAGACTACCATTTCCAAAAGAAAAAACAAAAAAAAACGGCCCAGCTAAAAAAAAAAACCACGCCGGATTTACATCATTATTGATCACTGATCAGTAATCAATGATCTTTGTCAAAAGTTATATCTGTCTCTCAAGGCTATTAAATTTTATCTCTGGTTTGGTTTTTAAGCTCACCTCAATTTGGACAACTTAAACATTCCTAATGTACACCTTTAATATTTTTATGTATTATTAATAAATTAATTTTATATCATGAAGAATAGTGACAAACTAATCTCTTGTATAAAGTATATTTAAAGTTTTAATCAGCAAATTCATCAAATAAACTGTAGTATCTTACGATAATATTAGTAAAAAATAATGCCTTCTAGGCAGAGAGTGTTTTAAAATTTTGAATATTTATGAAGGACCAATAACAGGGATAACAAAATCGATATTATATCCTATATTTGAGGATATAATATCATCTCGTGCAATCTACAAGCCATATTTACCGCACCTACTTATTATAATATTTGTCATTTGTTCTTAGAATAGATATAATGAAATGACGTAATAGAATGTTCTATTCAAAAATTAAATGCATTCCTTTCAAATTCTAAATAATACCAAAACAACTCTTTAACTTGATTTTAAACCCTTGTACTTATGTAAAAAGAATAACAAAGCAGATATTATGTGTATTTATTGCACTCAAAGATGAGAAAAATATTTGCAAAGAAGAGGGCTCGACTTTTCTAGTTGCTAATTAAACATATGTTGTTGTTTTTTCTAATTTCCAAAGCTATTATCACTATTTTTTATTATTGAAGAGAGAACATAAAAGTAGAAAGTAGTGCGTGAAAAGTTAAGAAATAATAGTGATATTTTTAGCAGAGCTATATATTTAAGCCCTTGTTGGGCTCGCAGTAAAATTAAGAATCGACATCGGAGTTATTCCTGCCTATTCCATTGCTAGAAACTAGTGTTGGGATTCGGGCTGGAAATCCTAGATCGGGTTGAGACTGTTATATTTTATGTTGGACAGAATTAGTTCGGTCCCACAAAAAATATAACGGTCTGAGACCGGTCTCACATAAAAATTCGCTCTACATCAGTCCAAAGAAAAAGTTTGGCCTGGATAGGTCCAAAGGGAAAATTCGGTCTAGTTCAGTCCCTCCCCCAAAAAAAAAAAAAAAAAAAATCGGATAAGACCAATTTTATAGATATATTGTTTGTAACATGACATCATATGTTTTTTCAAGTACAAGGACGTTATACGAATTTTAAACAGAGATAGCTCGGATTAATTTTGATCCAGTCGTCTCTTATATGTGTACAGTATTTGTTTTAAAACTTATCTTGTACTTTTAAGATTTGTTGAACAAATGAATGACAGTTATTCTAGAAAAAAAAATAAAGTCTTTCATAATATATGAGACCAAAGAAAAATCGGTCCACAGTCTGAGAACGCGTGGTCAAATCGGTCTAGAAAAAATCACTTAAGACCGAACCGAAAAAAAATCGGTGCTGGACCGAGTCTCAACACTACTAGCTATGTTGTGGAGTTTGTGTTAATTTCCTGCATCAATTAGCTGCAAGCAGCTAATTGATGAAACATCATGGTAGCTATGCTGATCTTCTTTTAAATATTCTTGAAATTGTCAGCCTGACCTCATGAATTTTTAGTTTTTTTAGCATATTGGGAAATTATATTATTTTCAACTATGGAAATATCAACAACACGATGATCTATTAACACTGATGCCTAAAACATGTCCTGGCAGTATGGAAGTAACATCCAACTATATTAAATATTATTATACTCTGGTTCTCTTACGTCGTAAATACATATTTTTTATTCAAGTTACGCAACTAACTAAAAGCTAAATGCTTTTCCATTCTCTTAAAATTGAAATAATCGAATAAAAAGGGTCCATTATTGTTCAAGGTGCAGTTATATATGGCCCAAATTTACCGGAAAGACCCTTTATATACTATCCGCAAGGTGGTGTGGCAGTCTCTAGCTCTGAGACGTAACATATGCACCCTCTATGTGAGTAACATGTCTTTATTTTATATTAATAATCATTGAGCAAAGTTGGTTTTTTGTACGCAAAAGGCGCCACTTTCTGTGGCTTTTTTTAAAAACTTATATAAGTTAAAAAACCTTACTCACTATTATATGTTTAAGCTTTGTATAAAAATTATTTTGCCTTTTTTATTGCAAAAACATTTGGCAATATTCTAAAATAGTCATATAAGTACAATGTACATGATAAATCTACGTACAATTACATATACTCGTATATAGACACAACATGTCATAAACATAATACAAGAAGATAATGTAAGGGTATTTCTACAGAGTACCATTTATAGGCATAGATTAAAATAATATAAAATGTTGGTATTAAAAAGAAAACGAAAATGAACGTGATCACACAAACCAAGGACTTCTTAACTAAGAAGGGAGAAGCTTAACTGTTATGTCATAACAAACAGCTTTGAGATGAGGTCCCCCTGACAATTTGAAGAATGTTCAGAAAAGCATAATAGCTGTGAAGAGTTATGAGATAAAGGAAGTAAACACAAACCCAACTCTGCATATGGCAATGATATAGGCAGGAATTACTCGGATGTCAATCCCCAATACTACTCCGTGTTCAACAAGGACGTGAACTTATAACTCCGCAACAAATCCTTACAGTTTTACTCTTCATCTTTCAAGCACTAGGAATACATTTAGATTTATTCTTCTCGTATCAAGAATAAAAACAAAATGAGTGCGATCTTTAATGGTCATATTTTTTTACCTATATTTATTGCTATATAGTATCTTTTTTTTCATTTTTAGTACTCCTTTTCACTACCTTAAAATTGCTGGACTATTTATACGTGACATGGAATTAAATGATTAGATAGTTCCAGGATTTTAGATACACCAGAAAATGAGGTTTATTCATGCCGTTTGCTAATTTTTGAGGGCCTAAATGGGAAAAATTTAGCTATTCATTACTTTGTTCCTTTTTTTGTTACTGAGAGCATCATAAACTCCCTCCTAGTTAAATATAAATTGCTTGAGAGCGTTTCATCGTATTATTTCATGTCAATTACTGCCAATCGAACCTTTTGGTAAACATCTATTCTTCAAAATTACTTACAAGACCGAGGGGGGCTTATAGTACAAATTCCCCAGTAATAAGCCAAATTGGCCAAAATAGGTTCGAACAATGGGCTTTCGGACTCGGGCATAGACCGAATTCAAATCAACTCTAAAGTAACATCTCATAGATAAATGTTAATAAATTTGGACAAAAACTTTTGACATGGTTTTTGTTTCGTTTAAAAATAATTTCGGATTTTTAAAGAAAATAATGAATGAACAGAAAAATGTGAACAGTTTCCGAATCAGGATATTTCTCCTCAGAGGAAAAAATTTTGTTCTCGAAAGGTGGGACTAATTGACTAAAAATGACTTCAAAAAAAGTCTTGGGACTCGAACTCGTCTGGGATATAAGCATTTAAGGACTTGATAAGAATATTCAAAGAATTGGACTATTCTGCAAAGATTTGACACTCGGCTTGGACTTGCATAATTAATTTATCCTTGAACTCTATTATTTTTTGAGATAATTATTGATGTTTTTTTTTTTTTATACATTACTAGTGACAATCATTAGAATGTTAATTTTGATATTTTAAAATACCTTCAATTGGATTTTTTGCAATATATAATGTTATAAAGAAAATGAAACATTAGCCGGAGAAGCAACTTGATATTCCAACTTGAATGCCTTTTAACGCTATACACTAAAGATATACAATACAAATAGTCGAAGGTTAACTTCTTTAACCCTTTGAAGATGATTCATTTGGAATAAGTCAAGGTCATATTAGATATATGAAACTTTTGTGTGTGTATACAAGTTTCCAAATTGTTTAAATAAATCCATTTGATATTTTCTATCAATAATTAATTTAATAGGGAATGAGCAAACTAAAAAATACAGGGTCGTTCATCTGGTCTATCTTTAAATGCATCCTGATCAATAAGGGAAACAAGTAGAGGTTTAAAATTTTATTTACACGTTTTAATAATACAAAAAATCAACGTATTTGTTTGCATTTTTGCCAATTATTCACTCGATACGAGGCCTAAAGGATTTACAAGCCCTGACCACGTCTCTGGGGGGAAACTTTGTTCTAGTATTTGATGATGGAGGCCCTCAAAGAGTTGATGCTGCTGTGTTAATTGGTAGAGAACTTCCTCTCTAACTCCCTCGAAAATAAGTAATCGATGGGATTCATATTGGAAGAGTTAAAAGGCCAGGTGTGGGGGTATCAAAATGAGACCTTAATATACACTTTAATAGTACAGTGTTTGAAAACTTAAAACCTGTGATTTATTCTTTTCTTGTAGATTTAAGAGCCTGCAATCAAAATGGATGATATTTTGAGCTTTCAACAAAGTACCTAATATCTTGCCAAAAAAAATAGCCCTTACCATAATTTTTTCGCAACAAAATATTAACAGATTAAAATTTAAATTATCTCGTCTTTAAAAAGTTTAAATCATAAAAACCTGTGCTGCCAACCATTTTTCTAATAATTTATGAAGAAGTACTATTTTTCGAAAAAACGACTATTTTCAAAACTTTTAGCAAAAAGTGCGAGATCTAGTGTGTATTTAGAACCCCCCAAAAATGATTTTCTTTCTTCTCACATGTCAAAGCATTGGAAAAAATACATAACCCTTACAAATCTCAAGAAATCGTATTTTCAATAGTTCTAGTATACATATATCCTATCTAAGTGTTTAATTAACAATATTTGAGACTCTGGCTTGAAATTCCCATTAAACCAGGTACTTGTTTTTGAATTTCAAGTCGGACTCGGGCGTTGGAATTGCTCTTAAAGTTAAAGTTGGACTCGGTGAGTGGACTCGGCCTGAAATTTCAATGATCTCATAGCTTTAGAGTTAACACAAAAACAGTCTTGAACAGAAATAAAGAAAATGAGACAAGTACAATTTATTCTTTAATATCATATAAACAGCCAGCTCAATATTTTATATACAATTTTTAGTCAATTATAGGGTTTGTACTCTAATTTTCTTGATGAACTAAGATACCTAAGAATATTAGTTATAATTTTGAAGCTTTATTGGATTCATGTGATATAATTTGGCTTCGATAGGTCCATTCAATATAAATATATCAAAATATTTATAATATTTTGATTGAGCTTATAACTTTTTACTACATTAAGTGCCGTTAGAGGTGCCTGCAAAAGTTAAATCTGAATTATTGGTTCATATAAGTTGACAATAATTCATTGAATTGTACAAGTGGAATCCAGACTCAATTTTGAGAAAAATAATTCCAGCTTACTTTTGTGTTAATGGTCTACAAATATACAACTATTATAAATTATCATAATACCTTCAACTAAAAATATAATACTTCTAAAATATTTGTAGGTATAGTCTAAAAGTAAGAATCCCTATCCTTTGCTAAAGATTTAAACTTATCACACTTCCATCTATAAACATTAAATGTTATATATTTAGGTAACGGTATTATGATAGTCTAAGATAGTTTATGGAAATTAAGTGTTTAAGAATCCAAATCACAACTTAAACAGATATATCTCCTATGAAATATAAGTTTGCAGAATGCAAAATAAGTAAGTATTTAACATATTTTTTGACCTTTGTTGATCTTTGTCTACCTCCCATTAGGTAGTTTCATCTCACATGTACATAAAATCTCTGATTTTAATTCTATATTACCTTGCAAATAATTATATAAATGTATATTTAGTCTTTCCATATGTTTAACAATTTAAGAAATAAAAACAAAACGATTTCTTTATGTACAAAATAATAATTAAGACTAAGAGTTCAAAACAGTTAATTTAATTTAACTCATAATAATAATAAAGATATATGGAGTCATGACCTCGAAGATACAATTGCTATACTCATGCAAAGTGATTGTGTTTTTCACAATGTTCACAAATATTATTTCTTAATATCATATCTACACATCGTGATGTTGAAGGCTCAGCAAACAGTTAAATTTTGCATCCTCATCCTTAAAATTAGGGGTGTAACAGTCCACTGAAATGTATTTGCAAGTGGAAGTGGGATAAATTATATAACGTCATCAGAAACATGGGTTTTCTTTGGGGGTTAAAGGTCAGGGGTGTTGACATGGGGTGGGCTGGAGGGCCCGTATCGTCCCTCAAGTTAAGGATTTTTCTTCTTTAATAGAAAATTTAATATTTAAATTTTCAAATTTTTTTCCTCTAAAAATTTAATTTTTCAATGTTTTTCCAATCAATTTTATATGTATAATTTTTTGTGAACAGCTGTTGATTTTTGATTATTTTCCTACAAAATTTAATTTTCTGTGAATAGTTATAGATTTTTGAAATTTTTACCAGAAAATTTAATTTTTTTTCCACAAACTTTTAATTTTTGGAACTTTTTTTCCAAAAAGTAATGTTTTTATAATTAAAAAACTTTTTGAATAATTTTACAGTTAAATTTTCTTGGTAATGACTTAAAAAATTTGGTGACTAAAAAGCACAAGTACCCAATAATAAGAGCATTATAGTATAAATGAAGTTGAAGTAGACTCCGTATTTCAGTCAATTATATCCAATTTTTCTGGGCTTTATATTTTAGAAAAACGATCCATTCTTGTCATGCTTCTTCCCTTTTTTTTTTTTTTTTTTTTTTTTTTTGTGAATTCAAATATATTTTCGCCATTAAATGATAGATGCAATATGACACAAACCACAGTGAGACTGGTCCTATGGACTATTAATAAGACATATTGTTGACTTATAGTACTTGTGTATATATTGTGTACATGTAATAACATTTTTATATACGAAATACAATATTTTTTAATTGATTTTTAAAAAATAAGATGTCAATGTACATATTTTTTTGCCAGCCTCACTTTGAGAAACGCTGTATTAAGGAATGAACAAAAAAAAAAAAAAAAAAAAAAAAAAAAAAGAGTAGACAGGGGCGTCCATAAAGGGTGGGATAGAGCCCCCCAAATTAAGGAACTTTTGTTTTAAAACTAGAAAATTTAAAATATTATTTTTCAAATTTTGTCGCAAAAAAAATATATTTTTTCGAAAAATTTGATTTTGGATAAACAATTGTGGATTTTCGACATTTTTTCCAAAAAAATTTACTTTTTAAAATATTTTTGGCAAATAAAAAATTTGTAAATAGTTTTACATTTTCGAAACTTTATCAAATAAGTATCATTTTATATGTTTAATTTTTTCCCCCTAAAATTAAATGTTGAAATTTTTTTTTCAAAAATTTTTTGTGAATAGCTGTGAATTTTTAATTTTTTTGAAAAAAAAATGTAATATTTCAAATTTTCCAAATTTAGCCTCCTCTTCCCCCCAAATATAATCCTGCGGACGTTCTTGGCATATGTACCAACTGATTTTCTTTATCTAATCGTTATACAAACTCCATGAAATATTCATGAAACACAGGTCTGAAATAATCTTGAATATGAGTACGTTGCTTAATAAAAAAAAATAATAATTAATACAATAAATTGCAATGTACGACGAGAGATCGAACTGCGTGTGCCGCGTGTTTATGCCGAAAAGTTTTAAGCATATTAGCAATTTAAAAGTATGTTTAATAACGTATAATATTACAAATCAGATAAAAGAAGCAATCATGAGTTGAGATCTTTTAAATATTTAATAATATATTATTCGTGAAAAATGATATCTTATTTAAAAATAACATATTCGTACCTACAATGCATTAAAGTAGTATTTAGTGTGCTTCTTCAGTTTGTGGGATTAAAAAAGGTTATATCTTTTATTTTGTAGAATTTAATTGTTTTAATTAGTTTGACCTACTTTTCAGTTTATATATGTGACCCATCAACAGCAATAATCCATTCATTGTTGAGATGGAGGACAAAAAGAAAGTTTTGGACGATTTGATTTGCTCATAGCATAGCAACAAGACAAGAAAAACTGGACCTTGTACTAGTCGAAAAACTTCAAATACGACCTCTAACTCGTCTTCGCGGTCGATGAGGTTCTACCGGTTAACCAGACTAAGTTCCCAGCCTCTGCAATGATGCTGGGAATCGTGGTATCAGACAGGAAGATGATGCCACCCTGTATTGGTGGCCGAAAGGTATGAAAGTCGGAGCCAAGGATTTCCAGGACGTCCTCAAGGAGGAGGTTTTTGTCCCAAGTGACGTCCAACTATTCAGTGGGAAACTATGTCTTTCAGTTGGTGTAATGCCCGTGCATTACACCAGGACCACGAAGAAATGGCTTTAGGAGAATTTTTCCTCTTTCTGGAAACACGATTTGTGGCCTCCGTCCTCCTCCGACATTAATACTATCGACAATGTTATCTGGCTATGTCGAAACCAGGGCCTGTGCCGTCTCCCATCCCAGGTAAAAACCACTACAGAGAGAAATTTGGAACCCCTGTCCAAGGGCCACGTCGTTTAGGTGTGTTAAGAAGTAAAAAAATATAAACTTTGATTTCTTGAATTTTTTTAAAGTATGATTGGAACGGAACGCTGAAATCTTGTTATTAGTGTTCAACGTTGAGTGTTAAAAAATGAATTCCGTTCGATGAATGCACGTTCCATGGAACGTGGCTCAATTTTTTATTCCGTTCACATGCTTGCCTATATGATGTAGTTTAAAACCTTTATTTGATTTAATTAACCTATATTTGCCCATATATGTCCTCTCAAGTAAACATCCATCCATTTCTCATTCTTTTATTGGCACAATCAATTTTGGCTAGTTCAAGTACAATTTCCAGTGGCTCCAAAAGGTTATTTCATATAATTTGTTTATAGAAATTTATGATAATACTTTGGTAGAATACAAATGTAAACAACATTCAATTTTGAAATAAATCATTCTTCCTTACTTTTGTGTTGACGGGCACAATTCTCCTTTTTTTGGATTCTGGCTCAAGATAATTTTTCTGTGATATCAACACCAATAGAGAAATTGATTGTCAATTACCATAGTTTATAGAAAACACGCGGAAGAAGAACAGGTGAGAAGCTGAGGAGTCAAAGTAGCTCTGATGTTTGTTGTTCAAATGACTTTTTAACAATATACAAAATAAACAATGTAACGTGAGCAGATGTTAAATCCTTCGTTTCATATTTAATCATGTAGGTTTCAAAATTTCTATTGTATGTATAGTTGATTATATACATTGTATGTGAGGTGCAATATATTTTACTTTGCTTTCAATAGTCTAGAATTAGTTAAGGTTCTTAATGTTCAATCTACATTATGTATAACACTGAACCAACAACTAATTGATCTTGTACCAGGTGTTGCATCGGAATTAGGTCAAATAGATAATTATAGAATGTTGAAGGCGCTAGTATTCAGTAGGATTCCATGCCTCGGGCTAAGTAATTTCGCCTTAATATTTTTTTCCTTCAACCATTTTGCGCTAAAGCCAATTTGCCTCAAGGATATTTCGCCTTAATATATAAATAAATGAGATTTATATGTCATTTTTGGTTAAAATTGAAGGTCCCTTTGAAATTTTGTAATCAAAATATTTAATATGTATTACTATAAAGCGCAATAAATGGCTGTATTCAGTTGCAAAAATGATGGAATCTTGGCCCAAAATTTAAATGCATATACCAACAAAATCTCAGGATGTAATTAATTCAAACCGGAGACAAAGTAGCTAATAAAATTAATATAATAAGAAAAGAAAAAATAAATAACCAGGGCAACGATTCTAATAAAATAATTTCTATTCATATTTCTGTGAGTAAATATCATTAAACATGATGAATTATTCATACTAGAAAATACTCATGGAATGACAAACATGGATAAACTGAAGTGAAAACATTATTCCATTGTTATTCCAACAAAAAATTTAATGCATTTTATAGTAATAAAACTTACATATTTTGATTAAGTAAATTTTAAGGGAATATCAATTTCAACAAAAATAAACAATTTCGAGATATTAACCTCGTTTCTTTATATATTGAGGTGAAATATCCTTGAAGCATAATGGCGTTAAGAAAAATTGCTCTAAAACAAAATTACCAGGCACAGGATGCCACCACTAAATAATACATTTATTCTTAAATATTCTTTGAAAATTAAGAAAAATATGAAAAAATATAGATCCTTATAATATCAATACCCCAACAACCACTGACGTCATCTAGAGTCGATAACAACCATCTAAATAAAAACTTTGTTCCTCTATATATTTTCTATTCATCACTCTCAAGTTAAAGTCAAATCAGTACGATACCCTCAGATCAAGATCTCTGCATTTCTCGAGGCGGGAATAAATCCCACAGATATCTTTGACAGGCTCAAGGTGTCAAAGAACATAGTCTATCTTCTCAAGTAGAGGAATGCCAGCAGCAAGAATGAAAAAGAAACTCTCAGACGCAAAATTGGCAGTAAGAGTCAGTAAAAAGTTATGATACAAGTCGATTTTACTTCCGTACAATCGATTTACTTTACATTATTGGCACAAGTGGAGCTAAGTATTTGTATAGCTTCATATTCAAAACAAGTTGTCCCAGCTTTATACACACATCCTACAAATTTAGGATTTTTAATCCTCATAAAAATGTCCGAAAAATCCCCTAAGCCATTCCCAATATTACCCCCATGAGTCTGCTTCATATTACCCACAGACCAATTATATATTTTTTATTATGTTAATTAGAAATGAATGATTATTAGCACATACTTTTACATATTGTATTTTATGTTGACTATTTTATCATAGATAAGTATGTATAGGCTGCTTGAGGGCTCTAGTGTCGCGTAAGATCACATCAACTTTTGTGAACCCTTGTTAAATTTTTTGTCGCTTTCTATATTTTATCTATATTTGCGCAACAAGTCTAATCCACTACTAAAGTGTACTTTAAAAATCTGTGTAAACAAAGGTAAAAAAAATAAATATGTACCTTTTTTACATGGGTGGCACAATTAGCTTGCATGAAATATGGCTGAACGATTAATTTACTTTTCAAAACAAAGTTACTCTAGAATTAATAGCAAAATGTATATGTGTTAGGGTGTCTTGTATTACCAAGGGCCCATATTACCCCAGTTAACACTCCTCCATATCCAATCAAACATTTAATTGACTGTTGAGTCCAACTTAAGCCTTAAATGATTTTTGTTGCACATATCTAACACACCAAAAAAAAAAGTTCCTTAAATATAATATTCAATAGAAATGTGTTAATTGGAAACTTTTTTCTGATTTACAACGAATCTGTTCAAAAGCGTGAGTTGGTATTATTATTATCCAAAGACCGGGTAAAAAGGTCAGGCTTCAACTTTAAAGTCTATTGATAATAATGGTGATAAAAATATTTTAAGTTCTCTATTCTATTATAATTATTTAAATGCAAATATTTTAGTAAAATGTGCAACAAAATCAATTAGAGGAATTTTTGGTAAACTAAAAATTGGTTGCACATGTACAACATTTCTCTTTTTTTGCTTCAAATATTAAACAAATGCATTTAAGGCAGCTCAAACCTATACACTGTTGTTAACCGCATTTATGATGCATTTATTTTTAAAAAAATAATTCGTTATCTTCACTTCGCCAGAAACCAAAATATTACCTATCCCTTTGATGCAAATCATTACAGATTATATAAAATCCGCCCTGTCATTTAACATTTCAGAGAAACTTAGTCTCAGGTTCATTTTGAAGAGAGCCTTTACTATTGATAAGCAGATGTGCTCAACAAAAGTAAAATGTTTCTTTTGCATAAAACTTTTCCTTTTACGTGGTGCCTCAGGATATTAGTATAATTGCTGTGTGTGTACTGGGAGATAAAATAATCCTTCAGGAAGAAAAGACGATGAACCAGATTTAGAACCATCCTCTAATATTGTGGTGCGGTTGAGCTGAAAGATTCCAAGAAATGTGGATATAAAGTGTACATTGTTTTCATAAAGATTACAAATGTTTTCTTATATTTCATACGATATATTTAAAAATATATTCTGATATTATATCAGCAATAAGTTATTTTCTTTTCATGGATGGTTAGTAAAATGTATTTTTTTAGTTTATATTTTGATATTAAGGGCTTAGTCAATCAAAATCTTTTTGTTTTATATTCTGTATAAATAGATATATGTTGTACCAAATATGCCAATTGTTGTACATTTGCAACATCATTCATTTTTGTTCAATTATTTTCTTCTTTTTTTCCAAAATTCATTTTTTTCTACTGGATATTACTCCTATTTTATACTTCCATAAGATAAAAATTTTTTCATAGCAAAGAAAAAAAAATGTATTCCAGGGTTCAGTGTCTAGTTTTTACTGTTTTTGATCCATGTGGTCTAAACATTACGAAGCAATAACATTGTCAATGTTATTTTTTCGTAACATTGACCAATGTCATTTCTTCGTAATGTTTATACCCCTTCGGTGCAGGTGAGCATTATAATATGGCGCCTTAATAAAAATATATACATATATGTATTATTATGAATTAAAAAAAATAATGTTTAATACACTTCAAATAACCTACCAACTTATACACAAGCAAAAATATTTCTATATCAAAAGTCCATTTTTTATTTCTTTCAATAAATTGACCAAATTGAAATTATTGTAAAAAATTGCAAAAACTATTTTGTATTAATTTTGGAGAAAAGTAGAAAAAAAAATCATAAATTATAATTGTAAAGAGGAGCACAACCCTACTAATATTTTTTTTTCGTACTTGCAAAAACAAAAAAATTGTAGAGAATAATATCGTACAAAATATTACAGTTGACTGGTTCATTTCTGTAAATATTGCAAAAATTATGTAATGAATTGTTCCGGAAATTGAGAATACTCTATTCAATAGTTTGAGCTTAAAATTTTATTTCCAAAATACATCTCCTTGTAGCGATAAAAGAAAAAAATTAGTCAGAAAATGACAGATATTTCAGTCAAATTTATTTACCAAGGTATTTTCGGACAAATGTCTACATACTTTATTTTTATCTACGAATCCAAAATACCATTGGAAAAACTTTTAATCCTTAACCTGAAAAAAAAAAAATGAAAGTGCAATTTCCAACGATTTTATATTTTGCCCATAACTTTTTTTGATTATTAATAAATTTAGAAAACGTCATAATTCGTATAGTTGTTTTTGAGAGGGCAATCACTTTTTGATTTTTAACTCAACCCTCTTTCTAGTCTCCTTGATCTCCAAAAATTAATTTTGGCGTTTTGGATAAAGAATATGCCCAACAAAAATCGGCACTTCCGTCTTAGCCTTACCAGATACAAAAGAAGCACCCATGCAAAACTTCAGCCTCCTTAGTACAATGGTATGGGGACCAATAAAGGATACAGACACAAAAACTCTATTATGTATATACAGATAGTATAATTTGTGCTTTATGCTAGACGAATATATGCGTCTTTTGCTATGTAAAATTATTTCAATACAGCAGATGAATTTACTCGAATACATTCGTCGTCCGTTTTTTTGTAATTGTAAGCTTGACGAATAAATTCGTCCTCCGTATCAAATGAATGATGAACTAATGCTGTGTATTTGGATGTTAAAATGAGATTGACAAAAAGAAGGTCTTAAAGCTACATTATCTTAATTATATGTACTAGCGGCAGTATCCCGCCTTGTCCTGAGTTATAATGCGTTGGCAAACATACATTACTTTGCTTTATTAATATACATAGAAGCTAACTGCCCAATAAATTATTATTGTTGTTCTACATTTTCATAAGCACAATCGATTGACTACTTACTCAATACTTTGAGGTTCTCTCCTTAAGAATGAAATAATATCGATAACAGCTGAATTAGCTAATTACTCAACTAATTTTTATACAACTTTATGCAGTAAGGAGTTGTACAAAATAAGAGTTGACGCAAATGCCTCCAAGATTTAATCATTATTTCAACCCTGCAGTTCATATTTTCATGTACGGAAAACTGCACTGGGGAAAATTGCCAGAGGAAGATTACCATGGAGAAAAATTGCTTTTGATTCATGATGAATAATAACACATTATAAATTCACTTAATATTATTTGTAACAAATATCTAACATATTTGTTTGTTCCATCCTCCAATGGAGTCACTTCAAGTGTGAGTAATACTCTCTGCTCTTTAGTGTTAGGGAGTTATTTGGATGTATGTGATGCTTTGGCAGTTGTTTGCAAGGATCCAGGGGTCCCTGAAGTACCTTGCACAATCCGAGGCATTGGAACTATTTTTTGGTATTAGAGGGGCTTCTTGTATGTACTGGTTGAATTAGTGTTGGTTTTTAACGATCCCACTCTACCCTCGAGACAATCCGAGGGCGGAGGGTCTTCAACCATATTTTAAGAGGCCTTAAGTTATTTAATCCTCCCTCCCTCCTTCCGGGATTATCGATCCATTTCTTAGAATATTGGATTGAATTTAAAAAATTGCAAGGAAATTGTAATGCAATACTATTACTCATATTTGAAGGTACTCCCTTGGGGTATGGAAAAAACAAATATGCTTAGATATTAGATAAATAATATTAAGCGAATTTATAATGTTTTATCATTCATCATGAAATTTTAACAAAATACAGGCAATTTTTCCCAGGACAATCTTCCACTGGCAATTTTCCCCAGGGCAGTTTTCCAAGAACCTATATTTTATACAATTTTTAACATATGCATTACCGTATGGTCCACTAAAATCTAAACACTTTGAATTTTAAACTTCAACAAGCTATAATTTATTAGTTAATTATATAATTTTAACAAAATTAATGCTATAAATGAGTGTGTTTCTGAGATTTCTTAATCACTAATTTATCTCCCCCTCCCCCTTAGTGGCAATGATTGCTTCCAGGTGGAGCTGGAAAGCCTTGGACCTGCTTTGGATGTAGTCCACTGACACGGCATCTCAGTGCTGGCTGACAGTGGCTTTTAGTGCCCCAGCGTTTGGATGAAGGACACTACAGGCCTTCCCTTGTCATGCACCCAAAAGTTGCAGACTAGAGATTTGGCATAAGGGCTGTAGGGGCCGAAAAGTTTCAAAAGAAAGTTCAAAAGCCTCATTCAATACTCTTTCAAAAGAGGCTTGCAATGAAGGAGATGAATTTCTCTCATTGCTGTTGTCAAAAGTGGTCTCTCCACCCTCACAGGGATCTTTCCACCCAATTCTTTATAGTTCTCGAGTTTTGATGCTGATTAATTACTGTAGATAAGACTCGGATACACCATTATGCGCCCGAAACAAAAATACGAACAGGGTATCCTTCTTTTCTCGTCCCAATCGATCCAAAACAAACTTTATTTTAAAAAATCTAGACATTTCATGGGGATTTTCAGTACACATTGATTTGATTTTAATTCAAATATCACTGTTTTTAATGGTAAACATTAGTAATCATTCAATGCGTTGTTTTTTTAAATTTTCAAAGCCATTTGTTGATGTTTCGTTACGATTTCTTAGAAATTTGTCCATGTTATTTAATACATTTATTGGTAATAGACCCTTAACATGGTGTTTCTTCGATTATTTAATGTAGTTTTTGACATCAATGATCTCGCTTTATATGTATCTAATCATCAATGTAATTTCATCATCAATCATGGTAGATTAATCCGGAAATATAAGAAGTATTTCAAATTCATCATCCATGAAATACATCATTTATTTTATATTAACGAATGACTCATTTTCTTGGAATATTATTGCTATGACACACTCAAGGTGAAATACAAAATTTCTATATTTCTTTTTTCAGCCGTCAAAATGCATGTAAATATGATAATTATATATTTATAAACGTGGTTATAATGACGACTATAAAAATCTTTAATATTATTTTGTCTAAGTAAAAAATAATTATTTTTTAATTCTATTAATGAACTTTCTAATAAAGAATAGAAAGAAAGAAACCTAAAGTCTCAGAAATAAAATTATATAATTTTATATTCCATAGTTAAAACATATTTAGTTATTTGAAGAAAAAAAATTAACATAAAATATGGATGAGTTTTGCTTCCAATTTGGACGAGTTTGTCAACATTTAGGACGGAATTACATTTAAATCTCGAAGAAATATCCTGAATGTTAAACTGTTTCTCTCCCCCCCCCCCTCGCCTCCTCCTCATTTGTAATTTGTGGTATCGTTTTGTATGTACTTAGAGAGCAACAGTTCAAATCTCTCTGATGACCACAATATTTCGTAGTATAACACTTTCACGTCGTTAAATATGGATATTTTACGATTAAATTGGTAATAATAATTATAATCAATGAACCATTTTATTATAAGTAAAGAAAAAGGTTAAAAAAAGTTATGTTATATTTCACTGTTATTCGCTAAAACGCTCACTCAACGACAGGCACCAAGTAATACTGAGAGATGTAAACAAAAACTGCATCCCGGTGCTTGTAAAATAATAATCGTTTTATTTGCTGGCACCCTGCTTATTATTGTGGAATGTTATTATCATGGTTGTTATATTTGTAAAAAAAAACAAAAGAAAAAGAGAATTAGGAGAAGGTAGGAGCAAGACTCATGATTTATTGTATTAAAACCTTTTTGTCTATCAGCTGCCTGCTATATGACTCTTTTTTTTGGGGGGGAGGGGGGAGGAGAACATTAATTACTGGATTAAAGGGGGGAATCTTCTACATTTATACTATCATTAATGTAGGGAAAATAATATAATCATAATTAAATTCATATACATTTATTTTCTTATGCACTTTGAAACAATTTGCACCAAAAATAGGCAATCACACTTACTTCAGAGTAAGAAGTTAACACCAGGACGATTGATTAAATAATGAACCAAAAAAGAAGAAAGGACACACACAACAACCATTCTTCTTTTTTTATTTCTAAGCATAGTTTTTTTATTACAAAAATGGCATCCTCAGTTATTATTTACTTCTTTGTACTTTTTTTAATTTATTTATTTGCGGCTCCTAAATGCACAGATAGTATATGCCTATAAATGCTTGATAAACACCGGACATGCAACGCCTCGTGCGATGATTGATGGGATTTCTCACCCTCCCACACAGCCGTAAGAGACGAGCAGAACTTTGTAAAATTATAATAATAATAAAAAAATACTCACAAAAGAGATTAATATTGATCAAATCAAATATCTTCCCTCCTTCTTTCCTAGATGAACTGGTTAACGAGTCCTATTGCTTAATAACATTGGATTCATTGTTTTTAAAAGAGTCAGGCTCCATTAATAATCTTTTGACTAATTTTCCAATCCTTACTGGCACGGGTTGATCGTTTACTTTTGCTGAATATATTATCTCCTGAACTTTGCCTAGGATAAACTTTATCTTTATTAACTCTATTCTTTGTACTTTCTAATCAAGCCAAATCATTGCTCAACTTAAAGCCATTAATAAAACTGAAATGTAATTATAGACAAATTGTGGAGCGCTCTTAAGTTATTAATTATTTACCAAGATACTCCACAAAAATACCCTGAGAATTGATACATTTTATTCTTTACCTATATTGTATTTTGTAATCTTTTTTTTAATAAAAAGAAACAGAGAAAAGGTTCAAAGTAAATGATAAATTGACAATAATTCTGAAATACGTACTAATTATTATTCAAAAATGTTTGCAAATTGATCACAAGTAAACAAAAGCAAATCGAATTCAACGAACCAACGTAGAAAATACCGATAAGGGGAAAATAAATAGAAAAATTGACATTTGACTATAAAAAACACAGGATGGTATATAAAATAATAAGACCATATGTCAACAGTGTACTTATAAGATTTGTTTTTCCTTCCATGAGTTCCTTTATAACTTTTAATTACTTACTAGAGTCGATTCAGCTGTAATAATCTTCTGGAAGGTTCTTATCAAGATTTCATAGGAGAAGTAAAGTATAATTAACCTTTCAGTTAAGAGAAAAAATGTGTTGAAGGTCTGCAGAATAACTAATGAAAATAAAGTTTGTATTATAATGATTTTTTTGTAGAAATCATAAATAAATAATATATGGCTTTATACGAAAAATATTCTCTGATAATTTTGTGAAATGACTTGATGAATTGCAAACAAATTGTTGACTCCATAATGTGTAGTACCACAATATAAAATAACAAGAACCTAAATTCCAATAGAGATATATTTAGCCTCATCGTTTCCGAAAAAAATTATGTAAATTTAAGTGAAAAGAGGCTATTTATATTTTACAAGTCTAACAAAATTAGAAATACTCACTATACACTTTTATTAAATTGAGGAACAAAGAAAAATCAATATGTACCTTTTTCAAACTTGTGCAAGTTTTTTATTTATTTTGTGAGTAAATATGTAGGGCAAACTGGGGAAAGTTACTTAAGCCTAGGTCCTTTTTCTCTAACATCAAAAACCTTATGTTTTAAAAATTATATTATAATCTTTATACATAGAGCAAAGCTTATTGTCTGTATGTTGTAATGCAAATAAGGCATTTTTGGTCTAAGAAATAATAATGCAGTTATGTTGATGACATCTAAAAATCATTTTGGATGTACCTATTTTTTTAATCTAAGAGATAAAAATGTAGTCATCAGGTGTTTTACTTGCATGAATAAAAAGGGAGAAATGTTTTTGTTATTTAAAATAAAAAGTACTGAATGAGAAATGTAATGATCCTTAACAACGAGCGTGTGTAGGTAAAACACAGCCAGTGAGCGCTCTAGAGACATAAGTACTTCCTACCTCAGCAGATTATATTACATTTTTTGTGTCAAATTCTTATTTTTCTTCTGTCACTCTGGAACTTATTTTGGAGACTGAAAAGTACCGTACAGAAGCCTTATAATTCAATATGGCATCCAGTGTCTTTAATGATGGCCACGATTCTGGCCCTAAAGCTGAACCACACTTGCTTGATATTCTGTTCAGGGTAGTCTGCCACTCCTTGTCGATGACAAAATTAAGTTGACCACATTTAGGCAAGGAGTTGCATTGGCCTTCTTCTCGATGACGCCCCACCAGAAATAGTCGAGGAGGCTGAGGTTTTGCGAATTGGGCAGATTTTCTTGCACTTCTCGAGTCTTTTTTTTTTTTTTTTTCCTGACTAGGTGCCTTAGTCTTCGAATATAGAAATTGAGGTCCAAATCATCATAGATAACAAGCTGATGGACTTTAGGTAAACGCTTAGGTCTTTGGGGAGCCTCATCATGCTGTTTAGCTATGTCACTTTGGTTTACTTGGACAACTAGGAGATCAGTAACATTTGGCATTTGGCCTGTTGCTCGTTTTTTTTTTTTTGTGTTAGTGAAATGTTTAATATACAAAATAAAAGTTTTATGATAGAATAAAAATTTAGTTATAACCAGATGAGTATATAAGATTAAAAAAATAAACCACTCATTTTTGACTCCACACTCTGTAAGTATTGAGAAGTTACGTATGGATGTGCTCATAAAAAACAAAGATTAACACTGAGTATTTGTTAGGGAGTTATCCACCGAGATAAATCCGGAAAAATTTCAAAAGTGTATTTCTAAAATTGTAGAGAGATAGAGATGTTAGCAATAAAAAAACAATTATTTTTTGAAATTTTTCCGGATTTATCTCAGTGGTAATCACTTTCTCGATACTGATTCTGAAGCTTTTGCAGGCATTCTCCACATCTGCAGCCGAGATCCTCCCCACTCCTTCTTCATGGTTGCCTTCAGGCTGTCCAAATTATTGCGGTGTTTCGAACAACCTCCTTCTCCAACTTTCCATAGATGAAGTAATCCAACCGATTGCAATCGGGAGAGTTGGGGGGATAGATGTAGCGAAAGTTGGTCCGGGTGAATTCTTGGCCACAGAAGCACAATGGACCTTAAGCACTCCACATGTACATCCACATAAAAAAAGGGGCATCGCTAGAAAATTCGGTGCCAAAAAATGATACTAGATACAAACAGGGCCGTAGCTACCTTATACACATAGTACGTAGTGCCCCAAGTTCATGCAGGGGCCCTGAGAACTGAAGTTGCTTAAGCCAATAGTTTTCAATGTGGAGCCCGTGAAAGGAGGCTAGGGGAGGGGGCGGCGTAGGTAGATGGATTATTGAGGATTGCTATCAGTCTACACATACAGAGTACACATGTTTCGTACAAAGAAGTACTCATCTAAAATTGTATTCGTGTAGGGAGGGCCTTGGCATAGTTTGGGAAATACTGGCTTAAGAAATATTAGTTCCCGTTAAGCTTAGTAACGAACCTAGAACCGTAATCTACCCTTCCCTCTTTTATTTACACCATCTGATGCTAAAACCATTTCTCTATAGCCATAAGAAGACTTAAGCTATTTGGAACTCAAATACAACTGTATCCCCCTGGCTTCTAGAAAAAATCATTTGAAAACGCTGCAATTGCACAAAATAAAACTTGGAAATTTGACTTACTGATTAAAAATAATTTATTTTTATAAAATATATTGTATTTTCTTTATATATTCTACAAAAAAGTCCACAAACCAAGACTGATAACCAATATATTGCGGTATCGGATCGACTTTTTTGGTTTTGGTTCTAGCGATTCAAGAACCGGAACCGCTAGACCGATAACGATACAACCTTACAAATAAATCATTTTTTATTTTATTATTTGCAACAATATGGAATCGTCGCAGCTCAAGGACAACGTACTCGGGAGAAGTTATTTTCGTGAACTTATTGTGTGTAGGTTCTCGCCCAGGTGATTTCTAGAGAAAGAAACATACTTAGGGTATATGGGTTTTACCAAAAGATTCCTAGATTAGATAGAATAAATTTAAAACTCTAATGTTTACTTATACTTAATCAGTGCAACTCCATCTAACCAATTAAGGGAACATAAAAAAAAAACATTTTTAAAATGCACAACTAAAAATTCGGGAAAAAATGGAGCTTCTTCTTGTCTTAACAGTTATTTTTGACAAAAATTAACATTTTCAAATATCAAATGTCATTATTTACCACAGGTAATGTTTAATATTTTTTGTTTATAATGAAATACCAACAAAAAATGAATCCATTTACAAATGATGTACTGAAAACTGTAAGTATATGAAGTGTTGCATATAAGAAGAAGGATTAAGAAGGAAAAAAAGGAAAACAAAATGACGTCGATTGATTTTCATGTATCTTAAGCTTGATGTTTAGCGTAAGGTCTTGAAGAGGCTTTTGAAAATGCATTTATCCGATCTATAATACTGATCATTGATCTATAATATAAATCTTGTTATACCTTAATCTTCTATGTGAAAATAAATAGTTCAAAGGTCTTATTATTTATATTAAAAGTTACTTACTTTTAAGGGGGCGTGCTTGTTGTTTCCTTATATTAGTTTTTTAACAAAGCAGCAGATAGTGGCGCCCCTTGCGGTAAAATAATGCAACTCCCTAAATTATAATATTATTTAATATAAAATATGGGTGTGTTACTCACATTGAGGGCAACGTTAAAAAAAATTTTGTTCTTCGAAGCTACATACTTTCACATAACCTTGCGGATCATTTTATTTTGTTTACTCATGGCTCATTCAAATTGAATTTTTTTAATCCCTTACACCCATCTCCGGCTAAATATACAGTTACCCACTGAAGTTCAATTTTAGAAAAAAAACTTCTTACCGAAATAATTTGTAAATACATATAAAAAAATGCAGGTATATTCCTTTATATTTTAGTGTGCCTGATTGAGTCAAACCAACTCCCAGTAATTAGGATAAAGCACTAAGTAATGTAATTGTCAATGGCCTCTCCTTTTCTATAAAAACTTCTATAGCCATAAATCAACTGCTAATTATTTATTAAATTCCAAAATCTTCTTTCACAAGTATAATTTAATCACGAAAAGTAATCATTATTGCAATATTTCGTAAAATTAATTATATATTTTCTTTGAAATGTGAACATTTTATAATTTGTATATAAGAATGTCGGTTTTTATAATTAAATATATAAACACTGATGCTTCAGATTAATAACAATATTTGGGATGGTTAGGTGCTAGTAGTCAACAACAACAAAAAAGAAAAGAGTTTTGTAATGCAAAACTAATTACTACCATTCGATGATAAATATGTTTGGCTTTTTTAGAATGACTGAAGCAAGAAAACTTATTTCCAATCCAAGATATCACCATTTCTCAAAATTGAAAAAGTGCAATCTCATTTTGAGTCCACCTATACATATTGCTTGGGACCTATGCTAATATTTTTTAAAGATAAAACTAATCACCGATTTAGATAATTTAGCCCTTTTAAAATCCAGTGATAATAGTAATTACACACACAATTATTAGAAAATGAAAATTTGGACCATTTCTCAATTTTCTTCGTCAATATAATAATAAAGGCACCAAAAATTGTAGACAATCCCAAAAAAAAATTCCCGACCCTTTTTGGGCCTGTGGATTCATAATTGTAAAAGTGGACGAGTAGATTTGTACAAAATATGACCAACCCATATGCTAAAAAAAAGAAACCGAGAAGTTACATGGTAACTCTGAAAATTTGAAGAATGTTTAGGAGAATTGTAGTTTACCTGCCATGATTTTTTTTAGATTAACTACAAGTAGCTATTGGAGGAAGAAAATAAACACAAATCCACCTATGTATTTCGTATGCACATGGACTAAAATTACTATAATCCCGATCCTCAATTTTTTATATTCAGATTTCAACAAGGATATTTGATAACTGTTTGGAGTACGTGAATGAAAATTCGTCAATCACGTTCAAGTGTCATTTTCTCAAATTATACGTATGCTAAAGAGTTTAGGTTTGTTTTGTTTTGTAAATAGTTATTTATGCTTCAAAAATTTAATAATTTTTGAATTAGTATGTTCAGATTTTAATGGAACACCCCATATGAAGCAAAAGTACCCCAGAAACTAGAGAAATTGAAGGGATACGATATATTAAATATAATTCTTACCCATGAGAACAACAAATTATCTTATCCTTCGTTTTGCTTGATTTTTGACTTCAATTAGTAATTCGTTTTGTATATATATATAATTTCTATTAACATTTACTGACTGCTGCCTAACAAATCATGAACATATCCCTTTATGATTACCTTTTGCTTCGATGTTATCTACTTAATAATTATGAATAATGGTAAGAGTTATTAAAAAAACGTAGCTCAAATTGGAACTAATAAAAATCTTGCATTTGTTTTAAGTCTTATTTTCTACAGTTAAATTTAAATGAACACATAGGTGATGTATTCTTTTTATAATCAAAATATTCAACGGGCTTGGAATTTACTCTACAATTTTTAGTCGGTGTAATATAAATGATCAAATAAAGTTAATTAAATTATAAAACTATGATATTAATTTCTTATATATTTATTTTGAATCAGGTTGATATTTTTTATGGAAATGAAGGTGAGAGGGAAATAACTAAAAATATGGATATCCTTTCTACTATAATATTTATGTTAAATTCTTTGATTAAAGAGAAACTAACTAATAAATGACTTTCCAAAATTCTTAACTCATAATAGATGATACAGAAGTTGCTCATTGAATTTTCATTGAGAAAATCATCGTGTGTTTTTATATTCAGTGAAATGAAAACATTCGGAATATATAGAGTAACAAATATTTACTTGAGGGTGCTGCTGTTACATAACTGTTATAGGGTGAATTTATGATATACACTATGTAAGATTTTCAATTTATATATGTTATATATGGTACTAGGAAAACTGCCCTGGAGAAAATGGCAGTGGAAAGTTGCCCTGGAGAAAATTGCTATGGAGGAAAATTGCTCGTATTTTGTTCAAACGATATTGAGATAATAACTTACCTCTATTTATGATGTATAGTAATTGCAAACTTAATTATTCACAATTAATGCAAATGACCGAGTTGGGGCACTACAATAAGTGCGGCTGTACTGGGGGCAGCACTTTCGAAAGATCTCGCACTTAATTAAAAAATAAAATATTTGTCTTAAATTTTTATTTTCTAAAAAACTTAAAAAAAAAACTATCAAATGTTTGTCCCTATGTTAATGTATTTGTATTTGCATAAAAATATTTTAAAATACTTAAACTGCTATATCAAATTGATAAATCCTTAAATTAGAAAAAATAAGTTTTGATAATGTTTTACAAATCATTTAACAACTTTCTGATTATTTTCCCTTTAAGTTTTGAAAAAAAAAAACCATTTGTTGATATTGACTTTTATGTATCATTAAGTTATATATGCTTGGGTGCATGACTAGGAACGTGTTTTAAAACTTACTTTCATTTCGTATGTACTTGAATACTACCTTGTTTTACATCATGTAATGCTTAAAAGGCTTGAGACAAAATATTCATATTTACAACGACAGTAATTATTTTTAAGACAAGTCTCTAAACAGAAATATTTTTTAAGTTTAACGTCTAATATGAGTAGTAGGTAAGACCAAGAACAGTTGCAATATAGTAATTAAATTATAAATAATGAAAACTGACAAATTATGTTCTGATGAATTTTGGGGAGTCAAAATCAAAACAGCTCCAAGTAATTGAGTTAAAAATAAAATTTGTCGGAAATGCCCCAATATCTAGATACTTGACGTGCTGATAGTTAATCTAAAATTAGTTTAACATTTCAAATCTTGTTTCCGAAAAATTTCAATATGAAATATTTGAATTGATTTACAATTATAAGTACATATATCTTAAAATATGTGTTGTCTACACAAAAAAAAGTCCAACTTTTAGCGAATCAAAGTACATTTCCACCCACAAAACTTACTTGTCAGTATGTTATTTGATTATTGGAACTACATTAAGGAGTTGGTATTGCAAAGAATAATATATTATTAGAGGAATTGAAAGGAGCACAAAAACCAGAATATTTAAAACATCAAAAGATAACTTTTCTACAAGAGATTACACTAAAATTATTGTGTGGTAAGAATGTCAAGTTACAACACTACAGGTTCTTTGAAATATTTTAATGATAATGCTTAAATCATGTCAGAAAATAAGAAAATAGTTATTATTGACTTTTTTGTCACACACACACAGTGAAAATATTTGTGAAACTGGTAACAGATGCCAAAAAAGCATGTTTAACTAACAATGGTTCTAGAAATAGCTGTATTAAAACCCGATTGTAATCTTGAGTAGACACAAAAATGGGTTTAAGCTCCAAGCTTTTATCGTGGATTATAAGACCTACTTTAATTGTGGTATTTTTTTATGTTCTGTATTATTGATTTTAATACCTTTCAAAATTCATTAATATATTATTTTAAACATACGTTTCACATCTGTACTCAACGTCAAAGAGAAATAAAGCTTGCCAAATGATTAAATTTTTTAGTTTTTACTACTTTCGTAATATGTGCAAAATTACGAAAAATTAATCATACCTCTTGCATTTGAGAAGCCCCTCCCCCCAAAAAAAAAAAAAAAATACACAGCCTTAATATAAGATATAATTTAATTGAGAATGGTATAGGATCTAGTCGAAATATAAATTCCCCACAAATATGTAGATATGAATTATTATTAAAAATTATGTTATTTATAACATTGCAATCAACAAAATCAATTAAGTGTAGTGAGTTTTCTCAACAGGCACCGCTTATTTTTTTCACATGTTTCAACTCTAAATATATTTTTTTAAATATAAGAGTTAAATGATAGAGTTTCGAATTTTATCAATAAATGTTTCTGAAACTATTTGATATTTTGATATTGAATCTATAATGTACATATATATTTAATAAAAAAAAAAGGCTTTAAAATATTTTCTCTCAGAAAAGTGAAACTTGATCTGTTTTTAAATAGTTATAACTGTTTTAGAATAAATCATAAATATTTATGACAACTGTTCGTTATTTAAACGTATTTCTCTTTGATTTCAAATAAATAATTTCATTTCACGTTTGATTATGGTGTTACAATAATCTTGAAAATATCAACTATTTTGCATGCTTAGTTGTCTGTTTTTTTTTTGACAGATAAAATTGTAGACGTCTTTTAAGTGGGTTCCACGATTTGATACTGATGAAAAAAATGAGGAAAATGTTTGAAAACTTTGGAAAGATTGTTTATTTTTTTTAAATATATATTCACCACAAAATGCTAAATTTTGAAGTATAAACATGTCAAACGTGTTTTTAACAATTTTCCCTTCAACTGAATATTTTCTTTCCATTTTAAAAACAATAGAAAATTGCGAAGCGCACTAAAACTTTGAAGTTAATAAGTCAACTTTTGTTGGAGCAACAGGCAAAGTAAAACTATGTCTCATTGCCATATGGACTCTTCCCTCTTGCCCGTATCGTTTTTCGTGGAGTTTTTAAGGAAGAGGTCGAGTTGCAATGGGGAAAAGATGATTTCTTTGTTTTATCATCTGATCGGCTAATTTTTACTCTGCCTTATCATTTGATTAGCTTACAAAATCAAAGACTGTATAGAAAATTAAATAAAGAGCTATTTGAGTTAATGGTAGGCAAAAGTCCTTATACTACAAATCCGAGTCAAGTCTCAAGTCTTTGCTCACGAATCCAAGTAAATGAATATTTTTATCGAGTCCAGTTCAAGTCTTGAGAAAATAAAAAACATATTTTTTAAGAGTACCTGAAGTTATATACAGTAAAATAATTGAAATTACTTTCGTGCCCAAGTCGAGTCGTGTCTCTTAACTTTTGGGTCCAAGTCGAGATTTTAGTTTTTTATTGTGTAATCAAGTCATGTTGCAAGTCTAGAAAATAGAGAATCGAGTAAAAGTCTCCACCTCTTGTCTGACTTGTACAGTACTAAAAAAATCCTTAACAGTTTCAAAAATGAGCAATACTGGATCCTAAAAATCAAATTAAATTTGATATCGGAACATGTCATTTTGAATTTTCTGGTTTCTCATTTAGTTGAAAAGGATGGAGAGATGCCTTGGAGTAGTTTGAGATTTTATTTGGATGTTTCGGAGGTTTTTATTTGCCTGTATATATTTTAAATTAAATATCGAAATAAATCAATAGACTTATTTTGAAACTACATTTATTTATGAATATAGAATATTGATTCGTTAAATAACTTCTATTGTATTATGCACAAAAATAAAACTATTTTGTGATTTCCAAGATATTTAAATCATAACAAAAATATAAAGTTGAATATGTAATTTTTGGATGATAAAATAAATAAACCCAGTAAAAGTTAAATATACCTAGTAACTATTTTTTTTTTTCAAAAAGATGTTTATTATTCTTCACTGTCACTCTTAATCATAGGTTCAAAAATAGTCTTATCAATTGCTAATTAAATATTTGAAGAACTGTTGAAATCCTCATTATCATTTTCCTGATGCACTTCATATTGCTAAATTAGGAAATTGTATACATAGTGTGGGAATCAAAAATAAGGATAATGTTAATCTTTACTTATATTATAATATCAAAACAAGTGATTGAATAAACTTAAATATAATAATTTGTAATAAACCACAACCCATGGATTCTAAAATAAATAATTATAATTTTTACTTAATGGAAAAAATATATATAGGTTATATAAATAAATTTAAATGAATTTCAGTATACAACAATAGATTAAAATTAATTTCAATTTACAAAAACTAATTTAAAAGGATCATCTGGATATCATCATACTATCTATTCACACTCTACGTAGAAAAATGTCATCATAAAATTGGGAAGTAGGAATCAAGAGTAAGAAATTCAAAATTGCTTAGAAATTTACGATAAATCATTAAAAACTCGATAGTTGCTTCCATTGCACAAAAGATCAGAGATCTCTGATAAACATGGCATTTAGATTTCTATAAATTGTATGATGGTAAATTCTTGATAGATGTTGGTGTTTGTCAATTACCAATTACCTTAGTATCTGTCAAAATGATAATTTATTTTGAAATGAGAAAATAACGGGTTCTTTTTTATCAAACCGCGTATATATATATATATATATGATTGAGAGTTTAAATCCGGTAAATTTAAAGATAATATACATTACTTACAATTTATTTCCAAAAATTCAATCAGCAATTCACAAATCTTTTGCTCTTATGTGTAGTGAAGTCAATGCCTCAAACCAACCAACTTCAACATCAACCACAGCGTCCAACCTAGCCCTGAACCTGGCACAAGCTTTGATAAACTCATTGTCCATGTTGGCCACTACACCGAGAATGGAAGCCCACAAAGAGTCAACAGTGTTATGTGCAGTGATGCAAATCTGGTGAGTTTTTTAGTTGGCGATTTTTTTTTTTTGGAATTGGCAACCAGAAAAAGGGAATTTTCTCTTCCTCAACAGTTTTCATTATTAATTTTTATATAATTTTTTTTGACATTTATATTCTTCAAGATTATATTATCTTTTTATATAATGATGTCAATAACTAATTTTTGCAGCCACTCTAACCCTCTCCTCCTGAAGACGCCCCTCCACAACTAAATCTTAATTATTTTTTTCTTCGTTATTAAGAAAATATATTATTTTTCCAACAAAGTATTTTTATTATTATTTGATAAAATTCAGTCATTTAAAAAAATATTTTTGAGGAGTGTGACAAAGAGATATGAATTTTTACCCATAAAAACTACATTTGGGCCCAAAATTATTTTGTAATAAGAATGTATTTGATTATAGATATATAATACTGATGAACATTTGTATTTATATAGATTCTATTATAGATTATATGTATCCATGTGTATCATTGATGATAGGATATATCGAAAAGATTTTTGTATGTCCAATCATAGATTAATTACATATAGCATACATAACGACTTCAGAAGCTAATTAATTTACATATATGGTTGTATGAAAGACTGAATCAATGATATATATTTGAATTATGAATGCAATAAAGAAGTATCTTTGCATTTGCATTCACTTTGAAATACTTATTATTGACATCTAAGTTACAAAGATAGGATCAATTATTAGAATATTCATAAGTTCCGTCTTCAAATTCTACGTACAATAAAAATGAGTAATAATATATATTTTTTTTTTTTTTGACTTGATGAAGTTGAACTATAATAATAATAATTGGCGTTTATAAAATAACATGACAAAAGAAAAAGAAAAGTGAGAAATTGGGGGGGGTGTATGGAAGAAATTAAAATGAATCACTATGGATCGAAACCATTATAAAATATTATAAATACAATGGAGGAAAAAAATCCTTGTCGTTTTTGTATGTTTCTGAGGTCCTGAGATTGACTAGGCCACTCCAGTACTTTAATTTGCTTCTTCTTGATGCATTCCTTTGTTGCCATAACCGTAGGTTTTGTATCATTACCGTACTAGCAGACTAGAAAGAAGGAGTTTGTCGCTCTAAACTTCCTGGAGGATGGAATCCATCCTCCCTTCGATGGGGTGAAGTCGTTATTTCCCCCTAGCTGAGAAACCCTCCCTAAACATAATGTTTCCCCTACCACGCATGACATTAGGGATGTTGTTCTTTTGGCATTGCTTTTCCATCAAGGTCATTGTCATTGTCGGAAAATCTTTCATATTTTTATCGACTGTGATGGATTTCCTTCTAACATTCTCATTCAAAACTCGACTTTCTTCATCCTTCGTTGGGTTTCTTGAATATTTTTGTTAACATCCTGTCTTCACCAAGTCATATTTAGAAAGATCCAGTAAATGATGATAACTAATTATTATCTTTATATACCCTATTATTAGGTATTAAATAATTGACTTATAAGCAATAGATTATTTGCGTTAAATAATTGTCAACCCCACACTAAAAATGACTCTTCTATCAAGTACCTTGAGCTAAAGGGAGAGACGATCAACCATATATATATTGAACCACGTGATCCCTAACAATAATTACCCTTTAAAAAAAAATTAATTTTCAATAACTTTCAATGTGAAGGGGGACTTACAATACGAGGTAAGGCCAGGTCAGGTTCTAAGCTTCTACATGTAATGTCAAAGTTGTACTTATATTGGATCGTGGCGGCTCTAGAGGATTCACTTCTTTAACTAGTCGAGCCAAACCCCAAAAACTCAAACAATACCGTGTAATATGCTTATTAGCCTCAGTTCAAGAAATTGCTAGATGGTCAAGCTTTAATATTTGCAAATAGATTATGATTTATAATAGATTCCAAATATTTCAATACATGTTGACTTACAGTATATTTTTATGGATACAAAGTTTAAGTTTGGCTTTTGGTATTTTTGTTTTAAAGGATGAAATAATATAAATTGTTTTTTTTTATTAAAAAAATGCCATCACATTTCTTAGGTATCAGTAAAAATACACGATTGATCGTATCTAGTGGTACACATTATATTATTTTCAATGTATCGAGAGTAAAATATCAAAAGGAGGTTTTGCGAGAACATTTATTTTACAAAATCATTTAAAATAGGGCTTTGCACAACTTCCATTCAATATGTGAGCCCTCAGCTCTAATAATTGCTTCAATACTAATAGCCCTGAGTATATTATTTTATATGGAAGAGTATACGCCCTTCTATTTAATCAAAGGATGTCAAGTAGATGTAAGCATAATTTTTGCTCACGTAAGTGAGTCTAATGATGCCTGATGAAGCTATATTATTATATTATGCATTTTATCTCTGTATTGTGTAACAACCCGCCTCCCCTGAAGGCTTCTTAATTACTATTCCTTTTTTTCATGTATTAGATCGGTTAAAAAGTTCGTAGACTAACACATAGACGACACCATTATAATTGAACCACATGATTTTTAATTAGTATCAATCTTCAAACAATACATGAACATCCTTGTTTTCTGTCAGACAATTGATTCGTGAGATATGACATTGTGAGTGATGCAGCTTTTGTGATTGTTATATAAATGGATAAAAATAATCGTGAGTTAATGAAGCTATTACCTTTTTGCTTAAAAACAAACAAACTACTTTTTAAGCTAAGGCTTGGCTTGATAATTTTTTTTTGGACTCTGCTCTAGTGAAATCAATTGTTAAAAAATTGTTTGCTATATTTAAACGACCCCAAACGAGCGTCACTGAAGAAGCAAGCAGTGGGTGTCCGAAAGAGGCAGTTAACGGTGAAAATATTAAAAATAGACAACAAAATAAATTTGAATGATCGCAAAGTGAAGTTGATTGACATACTCCAAGATATAAAATGAATGTCTTGGACATATTGTGCATGAATATGCGGACATGCAAAAGCTGTGTTCAATGTGTGTGTCGTGTGATCTCACAATCTATCAAAAACAAGCAACAACATGTTCATATTTTCCGAACAAAATGTGCCTATGATGAAATGTTGTCCATCTCACTATTCCACAATTCAATTGACAGTCAGCAGCGTGGACTAAAAAAAAACAACTAAAGAGAAAAAGTACTATAAAAATGATATTCAAAAATTATAGGACCTTTATATTAGTTATATTGCCCTCGAATGTAACTACATTGTATAAATAAATTGAACTTGCTCAATAAATTGGTTTTTCTATGTTACCGTACGAACTTTTCAGCCCACCAGTTAAGTTGTGTTTTTCGTTAATCCAAAATTGAATCATATGTACGCAACGATAAATTGATAAGTAAACTCAAAAATAAACATTAATGTATATTCGTTTTCTGTGAATGGCTTTTCAAGTTCAGAACTTAACATCCTATATAGTATTAAAACAATTTATGCGTGTTCCTGATGACTGCCTCGCTAAGAAAAACAATGATAAAAATCTGTTTATTTCAAAAATTGAGATAGATACATACTTTAGAGATGAATAAAAGTTGTTCATAATTTTAAGTTACGTACTTAGGGCGATGTTTCATTCTGATATGACCAGATTCATGGGCTCTGGAGGGCAAGTTTATTTTTTCACTTTTGGGGTAATTGGGTTGTCAATTCCAAAATGCACCAAAAGTATTAAAAATCCAGAAAACGAACTATTGTAAAAGCGGAAAAAGGGAGAATGTATATTCTATACGAATCAAAAAAGGGAAGAAAGGAAGAAGAGTATTAGCGAGTTAGTCTTAGAATGCATCTTCATAATGGTTGAAAAAGGAACATATTATCTAATAATCGTATTTATTCCAAGAATCATCCTTATTTCTGGTGGCGATGAGTTTCCATTTTTACTTATACACATGACAATATATAGATTACCAAGTCAAACATTCGAAAACTTGCTGTATATTTACCAAGATCAGTTAATTATATGTTACATTTTCAAGAGTGTCCAAACGGGTGCAGATTTGATTATGTTATGTCAAATGGACAGAAAAAAAAAATGTTCTATACAAGGAAGTTTTACAATAGAAATTTACCTATTATATATTTATAACAGATCGTTTTAGGTTACAACTTTAACATAAAATCATAATATAAATTTAAAAAAAAACAATTTTTCATTTGCTACCTTTAGTGGTAGTAAATCTTGAAATTATTTATTTTAATTTTGAGACTTTTGTCTATAAACAATAAATTACATTAGTAGGCTTGGTTTTCATTTGATTGTTTGATCCATGTGGAAGGAAGATACTGAAGCTTAAATTTGTACAAAAAATAAAAAAAAAGAATGCAGGAACCAAAAAAAAAAAAAAAGAAGAAATAATAATAATAATTTTAGTTTACTTTTAACACAAGATCGATTGTGATACGTCAAAACAAAAGCAATCTAGAATAAAGATAAATATTATAAGAAATTATTTTATTAATTTTTAACTGTACAGTGTGTAAATATAAACGCTTCAATATATATATTGACATATTAAAATAAATTATGGGGCAAATACAGAAATTTTAGGCATTGGTTAAAATGTTTTTTTTTTTTGTTTAATAATATTTTATTTTACTAGGATAGAACCTTTCGAATATAATCTTTTATATTATATTTATTTAGAAGTGACTAGTATTATTTTTCACTTTCAATCAAAATTTGCGGCACTTCTGAAGAATAAATAAAAATAACTAATTATTTAAAGTGAGATATAGATAGCACTAAGTAAGGGCATTTTCACTTGCTACCTAAAAACAGTATTTATTATTGTTATTTAAGCCATAAAATACGGACTTGACCATTAAAAGTTTAAGCTGCCGGTGGTTTGACTTATGCCTTATTTTTAAATCACGTATATATAAATTTCTTTTTATTGAAAGTGGGCAGATGGAAAATGGAAAAAAATTTCATTGGGTCGAATAATATGTTCAGTGCTGTTATTGCAATTGATTTCAGTAAAGTGTTTGATTCTATTATTAATCGTCACCCCCTTTATTCTATCAAACAATTACTGTCCACGCGTTTTTTTAACCCAGTGAGGGTACTATTATTAAATGGGAGCTATACAATTACCTTGGATGGTCTTTAAAGTGCTTCAATTCTTCATAAAGAAACTATAAACAGGGATGTCCGGTGGCTCCCTCTTCTTTTTATTATTGCAATTAAGGAATTTGCTCAGGATATTCGGCACAAATACTCTGGTTTTTTAGTTAATTTCGGAAAGAAAAACATCTTTTAGACATATGTATATGCTGATGATGGAACTCTTCGTGTCGAATGGAAATCGGAATCGTAGTTAAAGAAAAGGATTGAAATTTTACTTTCTTTCTTTGCAAAGTACAAGAAATTATCAGGTTTGAAATTAAATGAAAAGAAAACAATAATCCTTCCATTGAGGGAGTGTACTCCTGAGTAGGATTATGAAATTCAGGGATGCTCAGTTAAGGATAACATTAAGTTTCTTGGAATGGATTGGGAAAGACATGGAGAGTCTGTTTCAAATAAAAGCTATATAGAAAGGTTTGTAAACCTTAGGATAGCTGAATGGAGGAGATCGAACTTGCAGACGCGTATCGACATGTACAACGTAAAGTTAATTCCTTCTGTGCTTTATTTAGCTACAGCGTTACCAAGATTGGACAATTAGGCGATCGAAGCTGAACATGATTGGCCACAGAAGTGATTTCAACGAAGTTATATTCATGCTCTAAAAAGGATGATGATACAACTTGGGGGAGGGCTAGTTGTTAGGGGATGTTCAATCTAAAATATACATGTAGATTATAATTGATATATTCTGTAATCCAGAAAAAGAATGGTTTTCTGTCATTTCAAATAGTAAAATAATAAAATACATTATAATGGGAACAGATGTATCTAATTCTCTTCTGTTTGACATATCTCCTTCCTGACCTGCCTCCCAAAGAGTTTTGTGAAAAGTTTCTACGACGCATGACTCGGCTTTTACTGTGGACATTATTCGTCAGTTTTAAAAAAAGAAGGCGTTCTTTTGACCTTTTCATAGCTCAATTAGTCTCGAGATTGAGGCTCTTTCCAAATAAATTTTAATTATATATTTACAATACAAGAGTCAAGAGTTAAGTCTAGAAAATTCTATTACCCTCTGCTAAAAGCAGCTAAGTTTCATAATTCACCTATACCTTGGCATTTAAGACTCCCTTAGAACACAATGCAAAGAAAATTTGCGAAACAAATTTTGATCTTCTTGACCTGTAGCAAAAATGGGAAAAGGTAATAATATAGTGTCTCTGGAAATTTACGGCTCTATTCCTAATTTCGACTCGCTGTATTTAGTTCACCTCTCCGTAAAAGGACTGTGGAAATAATTTTAAGTGAGTTATCAATGCATTTCCAAGATGCCCAACATTATTTGGTCTTCGATATTTCTTCTATTTTGAATTTTTAATTTGAGTGACTACCTTTCCCAAATTCTCATTTTCCTACATTCTTTTTGCAATGCCTTAGGGGCAGGAAAAGGCCAACCCAGAAACTCGGGTGCCTGCTTTGCTCTAGTTAGTGCTGAAGCATACATAGCTAGCTGTCTCACTTCTGGGAGTCCAATAAGCTTTCACTCTCTGAGGAAAATTTGCATTGTGTCTGCAGCAAGATACGCAACCTTTTGCTGAATGATCCTGCGTTACGAGGATAGAGAATGGAAATACGAAGCATACATTCTTCGATTTTTCCCACAATGGTCATGTAAGTACTAATCGACCCTTAAATGTTTAGTTAGATGATGAGGACAAGAACATTGAAGATATAGTTATTGTTTGTTTGTATGTTTTAATTTCATCCTTTTCATAATTTATGTAGTCATATTTTGTAGTGGTGGACATTAGTATATATTATTATATAGTCTGTAAAAAACATAAGTTGTTAGTATTGAAGGGCTGGGCTTTGATCTAGGAGGGGGTTAATTTTAAAATATAACATTTGCTTATTATTAATTTTTATTGCAATCCCTCTTGATGTATCCTGTTATTATTTTAATATTTATATTGTTGTACTAAATCCTAAAAAAAAAACAATTAAAAAATGGTAATAAAAATTGATTAACAACATTCCAGCATTCTTATTTGGAAGTTAATATTTTTTTCAATTGCTTTATATTATACCACTTACTAGTGTCATAATTAATGAAGGTTGAGTGATTAAAATTAATTCAAATTTTGATATACTAACACATAACCAATTTGTTATAAAACAAAACATCCCTGAGCTCTCTTACTTATGTACAATGACATACGAACGTGATCTATGAATTTCCATTCCCGCACTCAATGCAGTTGGACGTCTTCTGGACCACCATCTACACCACCAGCAAGTCCGAAACATTGGAAAGGAAGAATAGCTCTATCAAAAAGGCAAAACTGGATGAAGATGAGTTGAAGAATACAGCCAGGCCAATCTCCTCAGGTCCATGAGGGTCCATACATGAGATTTCCGGGCTTCACACCAGACTGTTGAGAGAGCCATCAAAAAAGGGGGTGGAAAGAGCCTTGCGAGGGTAGGGAGGTCACTTTTGACACTAGAAATGAAAGAAACTCATCTCCTCCGTTGAAAGACTCTTTTGGACGAGTTCTTATGAACTCGTTTTTGGTACTTTTGGTACCAAAAGGTATCCCGTATACTACACCTTTTGAGTGCATGTCAAGGGGAAAGCCTGAAGAGTCTTTCATCCATACTTTGATGCCCTCAAAGCCATTTTCAGCCAACACAGGGACGCCATGACAGAGGACAACATTCACAGCGGGTACCAGGGCTTTTACCAACGCCTGGAAGCCATCATTCTCAATAAGGACGGCTACATTGATGATTAAAAGAGCTCAGACACATATCTATTTATATATTATTTCTATTCTTGTTGAAGTTTAAAAATAAAAGTGTTCAGATTATTATAGGCCACTCGGTATTTGACATATTAATACTAAATTCAGAACTTTTCCTGCCTTTTGAACATTAGTAACGTAGTACAATTTTTCAAATTATTGACTTTATTATATTTAATTTTGTTACTTTTTTACGGAACCTTACATTGCATATTTATTAAATATTCTATATCCAATAAGAAAACTAAAAGTTAAACTTAAAAGATAGTTAAAAATTATTTTCCCTTTTTATGACTTCTTTATCCATGTTACAAACACTAAAATATTCCATAAATATAAACTTATTTCAAAATATATATATATATTTGTACATTTAAATATAATACTTTTTTAATTTAATGTAATTTAAAAAAACAAAAAATAAACACCAAGTCCTTACTTATAATAATAGAAGACAACTCTGTCTCTTGTTTCTTGCTTGTACTTCTTATATGGATGCATAATTAGCCTTAAAGTCATTTCATACCAAACTCACCCTATCTCCTGTGAGTTGTTGAACAATATACGCTTTACAGTTACTGATAGTTGTATTAATTACTTTTTCTAATCTAAACCTTGCTCCATGTTAGTTGGAATACCGAATAGTACAAACACTTACCAATATTTAGCCTCAAAATCTACAATATGTTTAGTAACATGAAATCCTTAATAATTTTCAGAACTGGACGATGAACATAAGCCTTTTTGATAGCATTGTATATTCGCCCACAGTTTTTGTAATATAGTGAAAACCGATGAAGCTAGTTGATATCTGAAAATGAAATGTTAACTTTTGATCATCATTGATGCCTTTCAAAGAGCTTATAAGCCTCATCTCCGTCTGGTAATTTTGTTTTATAACATTTTTGCCTTTTGTATATTTGCCACATGACATATTGGATATAGCATAATTACTGTTGTATCTTACTTATATATCAGATAAGGAGTCACAGATCCAGGATCACGAATGTGTTTTAAAAGGATTCGCTGACAAGTGGTACCTTATTCATAGTCATGATCTTAGTTGAGGCTTGAAGAAATGTAAGAAACAACATCGATAGATAGATAAAAATGCTCAACAGTGAAGACTAATTGTAAAGTTCGAACCTATAATAAAAACAAAAAAGGCAGCGAATATGTCATGTAACAAAATATCCAAGAGTGAAATTACCAGTGACAAAAATGTTTGCAGCAAATTCGCTTTAAACCCTTAATGTTTTGATAAAAAAACTACAAATTGTTAATTGGTGTTTTGTAGCACATTATAAAGTTCAAATAAACAATTAATTTTTGAAGATAAAAATAAGATAACTGCATCTGTTAATGGATAATAACTGAAATGACTAATGCTATATTGAAATAATTTGTTTTAAGAGTCGTATATTTGTAACTTTTACAATTTGGTTGTACAAGTTACAACTTGTACAAAAAAATTGCATTTTTATATAATGTATAGGCATAAAGCAAAATAAAATAAAAGAAAGTGTGGGCAAACCTACCTGATTCCTCAACAGGTATGGAAGTAAACGAAGTTGTTTCATATACTTCATTACACATTGACAACCTGTTTTGAACATAAAAACTTGCATCACAATTCGGTTAATATATTTATTTATATCCTCTTAGTCATCGAAATAAGGGCTTTTATAATCATTATCAAAGTGGATAAACGTTTTTCATTTTTAAACCACTAATGAGGGATTTAGATGGATCTCAGCTCCATATGTGGAGGTCTTATGCGTTAAAAATCAATAATAGCATATACGATAACTAGTTGCATTAAAATACTACACGTAATCCACACATTCAGGATTTGGTTGCTATTAAAAATATTTACTCAAAACAAATAAAAAAGTAGATATTTTAAAATATATTTATTAATAAATGGAAATCAGTATAGAAAATTTATCTTCATACATCCTTCGTTGTATATCGTAACCTTTCATTCTATGTGAAACACAGATGAAAAGGGTCAGAATTAGTTAAAAATTGTAAGTCAATTATTCTCCAATATTAAATTATAACTTAATAATTTTTATTTTTATGCACAAATTCAACTGATCTATGTATGGAATACTGATAAGGAAGAATGAAATACAATAAATTACAACTGACAACAAACACTATATATTAGTGAGAGAACCCTGTGACAAATAACCATCTTTATTGTCTTTTGAAAACAGAAAATAACTACCAAAATCAGTTGTTTGTAAATTATTTTCAAATATAAAATCATTATTTAATTACAGATAGGAATTGTTCATAACATAACAATCTAATTCAACCAATCACCGTTTAGACGACTGATACTGGGAAATAAGTAGAAAAAACGACGGTTAACGACAAAATACATAGTAAATTTTGGATATAAGTCAGGTAACACCTTCATATGTTACTTTATAAGTACAAGTACAAACATGCGATATCTTCTACATATTAACATATTGGACATACTATTTTAATCTTTGTTCCGTATTGCATAAGTAGCATATAAATTAATTAACTAATTATAAGATTAATAATTACCCTGTATAATTAAAATAATTTTTTTGTGTGGCTAATGTATGTTCGGCCCCCTTGGAACAACAATGTCATTTATTTCAAAAACAGAGACAAATACATACCTTAGACATAATATAAAAGTTGTTTAAAGTTCTGAGTTACGTACGTTGGGCCATGTTTTTTTATTCAGATCTGACAAGATTCCTGGGTTCTGGAGGGTAAGTTTTTTTTGGCTTATAAGTTAATTTTTATGATAAAACAAGATTGTTCCCCCTTGTATTATTATTTTTTAAAGTATGGGGGTTCGATTCGAATATGCACCAAAACAATCCAAAAAAACGAATTGGAGCACAAACAAAAAAGGGGGAACGTATAAAAAATAAAAAAGGGAATGAGGTAGATAAAGAAACAAGAGGATTAGCGAGTTAGTTTTAGTATGTATCTTCATTATGGCTGAAGAACGAACGTGACAAGTTAGCAATGGTAATGACAATAAATAAATTATATGATCAAACATTTGAAAATACAAATATTTTGTATTTACTAAAATCCGTATTTGCACATGGCCAATAATTTGTTGCATTTTATTTACAACAAATGGACAGTAAACAACAAATAAAGTTGTATACAAGAAGGTTTTACAATAGAAATATTTTTATAATAGATCATTTTAGTTTAACATTGTGATATAAACAAACTAAATATAAATAAAATCTTTTAAATTGCTGTCTATAAGAAAGTTTTTTTTTGTAAATAAACGAATTGTTATTTCTCATTATCAATAAATTAATAAAAGAGAGGCCCGATAAATATGAAGCAATATTTATAGGTGTGAACGTTTATAAAATTTAATATCTTCTTTTTTTTTTTAAACACACAGATGCATTCACACTGTATATTTTAGTTCACTTTTTTTTTTTGAGTTGGTAATCTGTAAATTCTCTTTTCTTGAGGTCTTATCATTATTAATTAACTCCTCATCAGTTAACTTCATTGTCCACTACATTCAATTATATTCAAAACCTGATTGAAAATTCCTTGGAAATTTATGTAGATTTATAATTGTATGATGTCCTTATTGGACTCAGAGTAGAATGAAACATCAAAATCGTACCAATTCTTGCCTATATCCTTGTTTATGTCCTCCCTTCCCCTTCGTTACAGCTGCTTGAAGTTGAACATAATCATAGTTAAGCTGTTCTCCTCCAAAATATTCTTGAAATTGTCAGGGTTACCATTTTGATCTTTGGTTTTTTTTAACATGCCCAACATATGTACCTACAATTTTCATCCTTACTCATAAAATATACAATGTTTGTTATACATGTAAAAATGTTTCAAGGGGGGAGGGTGGATAACACCCCCCCTCGATTATTTATGTAGGAAAAAACGGGATGTCAATTGTGAAATATCTCTGAAAAATATAAATAATTTCATATATGGTTGGAAAAAATTAAATTACCTTTTTTTTTTAAATTTTATTTTAAAAATAGATTTACATAATATTATTTTAAATAAAGGAGCTTAGTCTAAGAATGAAATAAAACATAATAATAATAAAAAAATAACAACAGGTAATTCTCTTATAAAAGGTTAATACGATATTTTTGACACATTAGAAAAAGTTTACAAAACAGTCCTGAAATTTTTTAATAATTTATTAAATCAAAAAATTCAAAAACTATTTGAACGGTGTGACTTCTGGCTTCGAATTCTACGCAAAGTAGGCACTCTCAGTTGTGATGACCTTCTCCAGCCTGGACCTGAGCCTGTTGCAGGCGCACTCAACCTGGTACCTGGGCAACTTGTTGAAAATCACGATGATGTGCTACTTTAACTCGGCAACCGTGTTGCACGAAGTTCGGGTTATGTCCCGTTCAACTGCGTAAAAGTAACAGGGATTGCATTCGGAGCTGCTGGGAGGCCAGGTGTGTGGGCTGGTATTGTCCTCAAAGTTCTTGGACATCCACATCTCGGACAAATGACAAATGGGCTGATGGTTTTCACTGTGTTACTCACTATGCAGTCATCCTTCATGATACCACAGTCCTTAAAACCGGCAAGAACCATCATAACCGCTGTTATTTTTTTCCACTAGTTGGATCGGTTAAAGTCGTTAGATTCCATTATACACACTTGTTCTCAACTACTGACTCAATTTTTGGGAAAAAATGCTACAGTAATTTACTGCCACCTAACGGTCATTATGTGCAAAATATCAAGTGTTAAAAATAATGTGTCGACCATGTATGACTAAAAAAAATTAAGCAGGGCATTTTTTTTGGGTTCCTGACTTTACCTTCTAAAAAAGTCATTTGATATTAGAGTTGGAAAAAGGGGACTTGGTTGAGGGACACCTCCCCCTAAAATTAAATTGAGTTATTAGTCTAAAATTGTTCCAAAGCTATGGTCAATTATGCATTTTGTATTACTATGATCTGGACCTCTTTAAATCCTAGTGACTAACAAACAAACAGAGGCAAAAACATAAACTCACTTCAATAAAACTGACCAATCTCAGTTCTTCCAGTAACATGTTTTTGTAATAATCTTGTACGAAGAAATTTTTAGAAAGTCTTGAATTGTCCAGTTTTATGAGGGACAAATTGCAACTATTGAAAATTGATTTATATTAGAAGTTAAATGAAAAGAACGAAAGATATTTATATATATCAAGGTATTAAACCCAACTAAATACTAAACCCAGCACTGATCAGGCCTAATAATTCTATGTCCCACAAAAACAACAACAAGGATTTTGTCTCCATAATTTTTTTCACCATCATTATATGTATTATTTAATCAAGATGGAATATCATCATGAGCAAGATAATGTACAAATATAACATTTTAGGTCAACTATGAAAATATAATGGATGAAATGATATACTTGTGATATTACTCTACGAGCCTTCTCCATCTAAAAAGGTGCCTGACCCAAATAAAGATATGTAGATAGTTATCTGCAGATAAGCTAAAAGAAAATAACTCTTCTAAGTTTCCAAATTACACACCAGGCCAACGGGTTGTGCAGGACTTCAACTATATGGCGATGCGTTTTTTTGTTCCAATTTGTAAATGCAGAAATTTTCTTCCCTTGAACTTTTTTCTTTTTTCTTGGTTAACCTACATGACTGGAGTGCGATCAAGGATATAGAAAAATATATTTAACTGTCATCCATCTATTGATAATTGATTTTATTAGGTCAGACACATCTTGAGATGGAACAAATTGGTAGATAAATCATAATGAATATAGTATAATTGCAAGCAATATTCCGTAATATAATTTTTCTGTAAGCAATTCTCCACGCACAGTATAATAAATATACATCTTTTTTAGAATACTAAAATATGCATATACACATTAAATTATTTATTAATTTTACTGTATGGTTTATATATTTATTTCTCTTATGGAAGAAACAGAAAAACACGCCATGTAGATTGAGTAGACAGCTATACACAGAAAATGTATTTTTTATTTGAGATAAACTCGGAAGAAATTAAAATGAAAAGACACGCAACCCCACGTTTAATTTTTAACTAAATAATCTTCGATTCTGAATTGCACGACTACTTAGTTTATTTTACTTTTACCTTTTTACTACCGATATAAATTATTTTTCCAATAAACCATTAATTACTACAAAATAATGAAAACAAATATCCATGATAGAAGGGGGTCACACTTCATGAGAGAATTAATATTAACCTTTTTGAGACATTTTAATTATTATTTGGGTTATATTGGGTAGTTGGTTTATATTGGTCTTTAATACGGGACTGAAAACCAGTTTCGTCCCTATAATCGATTATTGCCTCCTATTTGAAGCCACTCTTTACATGGAATTTTATTACCTTTGCCAATGAGATTAAGGCTATGATTAACGGAATAATAATAATCGTGGAGATATTAATATAATAAATTATGTATATTATTTCTATTAACAGGTTTATAATGGGAGGCCCTCCACCGTTTAGTAAGCATACAAAAAATCAAATTACTATGATAATAGAGACAATAGTAATTATGCCCTTGCTTATAAAAATGTCCAGAGTATTAGAAAAATAGTACACAATACCTGCAATAAAAAATATTATTGAAGAGGTAATCCATGAGCTACAAAGTTAATTATAGCTTTTGAACCCTTTGCAGAAGATATGAAGAAAATATAATAAAGATAGAGCCATGTTCTTGCCTAAGTTTGTCTGTCTGTAAGGAGGATTGCAGAAAAATATACGGACCGATTAGGCCAGGATATTTTCATGCCTATGGTACAGGCCCTTTGAATACGGGGCTATACTTATTTTGGCCAAATATTGATGTTAATGTTCAACCACCTTTGAGAAGTGTGAGCAGGGGGACCATCTTGTTGCAGAACCCCATTATCATCCCCTAAGTTAGCCCTAACCCATAGGAGGAAGTGAGCCTCAAGATTTTATTTCCTGCGAGTGTCATTTTCAAACACTATTTTCTTCATAACTTAAAAAAAGATAATCACTTAAAATTTTTACATAGTACTATGAAATGTTCAGCGTACCTGACTTTATTTATGTTGTTCCTTTGAAGAATCACCATAAATTCTCAATTTGCCAATAACCTAATCTTTAGATTTTAGTGTCACACCCAGTAGTTAGCCAGGTATTCACCTCTAAAAAACAATTATTTTTTTATTGTTGGAAATTTTTTATAGCTTTACAAAAACTAAATTCCAATTCAACCAATAAACATTCAAAATACTGATAAGGAAAAATTAAAATAATATATAAATTGACAGTCGACAGCCAAATAAACAGTAAATTGCTATATTGGTTAGGTCATTCCGTATTTGGACTTTCTAAATGGAGGGGACAATTCTCCGAAATTAGAAATTAGTAAACAAAATTATGAACTGATAATCGAAAATTTTAAGAAAAAAATTATTAAAATTGAATTTTAAGTATTCATCGACTAAACAATATCTTAATTTTCTTATAATCAAAGTGACATTCATAGTAATAAATGGAATACTTGAAGACTCATACGCTTTTTTATTTGTAATTTACTATGAAACAACTGAAATATAAATATTTTATGATTTATTTATTTATAAAGTGTAAGGTTAATTTTTAAAAACTTTATTCAATAAATTAAATAGTCTGTTAGCGTTACATTGTACTGTTATTATTTATGAAATATTGAAAAAGAAGTTTATATTTAACGGAGGAAATATTATATGTTCCACAAAACCTCTTTACAGGTTAACAACATAGAGGGCGCTTTCAATATTTTTTTCCTCTTGAAAACGAGATATATTTTTTTGTAAATTTCAAGAATTATGTACATTATAATAGATATATATTTCTATTATTTTTTCAAGCAAATTATTTTTTGAAATTTGCCCAGATACTGAAATGTTTAAAGTATCATTTAACACCCATTAATGTAGCTGACAAATTAACCATCTATTCGATATTGTATCCCAAAATAAAATACTATCGAATTAAATAAACGTAGAAAAGGAAATATTGGCATCCCTGAAATCAGGAGAAAGGGCATCATCACATAACGTTCATTATTACTTTTAAATTCAGTTTTTGTAAGTGTTTAACATGCCTACTTTATAGGCTTAGTTGCACAAGGATGAGTTCAAATTAAGTAAATGACCCTAAATCATTAATTAATCATAATTGTAATGAATCAATGTTTAGATTATATTAGTGCATAGTATGTCAATTACATTAATATAATACTTAAAATCAAGGTGGGCCTAATATAGGTTTCAGAAAAACTGGAGAGGGGATCAATTTTGTTATTTGTTAAGCATAATCAGCAACACATCATTACTTACTAGAATCGACAGACATGTGTATGGGGATGGAGGGAGTGTGGGATTGATCTGGAATTTCATTTCTTATCCTAATCAACAACATAATAATATAGAAAGTTGATCTTATCTAATGATACATATTGTATTTTTTTCAATTTTTCAAGAATAAAATTTCAACGAGAGGTTTTCTGAGGACATTTATTCAGTAAAATCCTCTGAAAATAGTGCTCAACATAACTCTAATTCCATTGGTGAGTTCCGAGCTCTAATAATTGCCTCAATAAGAGGTCTATATCCCTTGCAGACCTTGACCTTATATTCAAACTCGAGCTTGGTCCACTCCTTGATAGAAACCTCTAGAGACTGGACACTCCTGTAATACGTAGCACACACCTCTCCTCCAGACGGGCTTAAATAGAGTGGTCGAAGGGACTTCCCTCAGGGAAAGGAGAGCAGCCGAATTTAGAAGCCCAATAGAGTAGATAATTGTCTCTCAGGAATACCTGGGTCTTAGTAGCACTCCATCATGAGAGAAAACAAAGTTCGAAGTAAGCATATGTATTGAGTCGCTTCTTCCTCCCCACAGAAATTAGTGGTCAGACTTCAATGTTTTTGGCCACTGTATTATTGTTCTGAAGACATGTCTCATTGAAGCTGAGACATTGTCTGGATGTTTGGTTGTGATCTAGTAGTTGTTTTTTTCATCAGTAAAGACCAAAACTTTGCCTGAATATTTGGTTGGCCTTGAGAAAATTTAGAATATCCTTTGCTTCTTCCAACCATCTCAACTTGTTCTGTTCGGAGATCAGATGTCTTGTTGTTCTCCTCCGTTTCCGTGGACAAATATCATTCCGGATTAAAAGTAATAAAATGTGTACCATTAGATGAAATTAGTCCAGTAATTTTTTTTGAATGGCAGTCCTCATTTTTGTGAAGTTATAGTATTAAAAAAATAATAATCACTTCGACAAGGTAGATTATAGAAAGTAATGGAAAACAAACAATATATTGCAATGACAGCAGCATTCAAGTACAGACTAAAGAGCACCAGAAATGAAGACTAAATTTATCAAAGATGACATTCGAGATCGATAAAAGATGAAAAGTGAGAGAAAAAAGATTCCTGAAATTTACGCAATTAAAAAACAAAAGGAATGACGTTCCAAAACATAACTTAAAGGTTAACAACTGAAAGAATTGATTGGAAATCAGATAAAAACACAACAAAAGGGTTATACTCGAATTAAGGAAATGCAAGTTGTATTTAAAAAAACTTAGGCCTATACTAAATGTAACCATAGCGAAAGAAGAAGAAACGACGAATTATTCTTAGGATTTGATTCTGACTCCTGATAAATGCCCTCCAAAACCACTTAAAGATGAAGACAACTATGGCGATGACGATATTGATGATAAAGATCAGCCTAAAAAATATATTCCATAATGAGCATCAGGTTCTGCATTTTACCCAGTCATCGTCTCATAAAACCAATCCTCCTCCTGATACTTATCAGATTTTTAATGTCCCACCCATTCCTGACTTGAAACTTATGTTTTCCTTAGAGAATCACATATTCTTTAAAATAACATCATGTACAGTCTGGAATATGGCTCCCATTTCCCATTTCTGTTATTATGTTCATAAAATATACCACTACAGATAAGTATAATTTTTTAATCTACATGCAATTAATTTGTGTTTATCTTTCGTTCGGACTATTTTAAATAATATTATTTTCTTATTTACCGGTCAGTAGTGCTTCTGATGTTGAAGCCTTGTGATTTATGAGAGCTAGAACAATTGTATATCTGCCTTATTATAATAACCTCTGTCATATTGTGCAATATACCCTATTCAAACATAGGGGAGCATGGATAATGAGTCATTCTCCGTCTGTTTTTTAAGAGGATCAGCTAGTGAAAGCTTCGGAGGTTACAAAGTTCCCTGTTTTATCCTTTTTAACTCTGACTTAAGATGTTGCAAAGGTCCAATCTGTCAGGAAAAGGCGAAATTTGAGTGTTCCAGATGCAAAATTTTGCTATATCCACATTTCTTCTATGATTATCTTAAATAATAACAATTATACAAGTAATTATTTTATTTTGTCTTGAAATTTTGTTCATAAAAAGTTCAAAAGGAACCTATCTAATTATGTTTACATAATTTTTCAAGTTTGTATCAAATTATTAAATAAAGATATGTCTTCGAAAATTTTCGTAAGCACATTAACATGTAGCTACTCATTGAATACTTACACGTTCTCTCCTCAATAATAATAACTTAAAAATATAAATAATATGATTTGATGAGCCAGGGAGTACTTTAGATGTTTGCTTAACCTCGTTTTAAGTCAGATTCATTTTTTCAAAAATTTTATATCAAGTACTTTTTTTCTTTTTAAATATGTGTTAAACTTAACGCCTGTAAGATTTGATTAATTATATTTGATGCTCCTTGTATATTATACTAACTTTATTTCTTTAGAAAGTGTTACTGTATGACATATAACATGATATTAGGCGCCACTAACATTTATACAGTGCACCCTTTGACTGTTTTTCATACATTCAAACATATATACTGATAAATTTTGCTTAAAAAAACTTTTGATAAAAAGTGTCTATTTTTCAACATCTTTAAAAAAACCAATTTAAATATTCAATTTATCCGTGAATATTTAATTTATTTGAAATTATTTCTAGCTATGATGCTTATAATGATTTCGATAATATCATGTTCTTATATTTTTTTGATATAAAGTTAATTCTATTATAAATGTTTGTACAGTTATATTCACGAGAACAAGTTCAAGAATGGTGAATCTGACATTTTGAACGTAGTGTCACGACATTTTTAATTTTTTTTTTAAACTTTTATTAATATTTATTTTATATAAAATAAGAAAAATAATAATGGGAAATAATTGCACATATTTTGAGACTCGCAAATTAATTTTTATTTAAAAAATATCTTTTCGATATTAGGGAGGCATTATCAATTTTTTTAAAGAGTCCCTTCTGTATGTTTTTATAAGGCATATCATATTAAATAAGTTAATAATTAATGATTAAGTAATAGTCGCAAAATATAAGTGTTAATTTTGAGAATTTTAGATTCATTTTGCTCTTCGAAAAATATCATGTCAAAATAAGGATGTGTTCAAATTTGAAAAAAAAACACAACAACTTTTGGTCTTAAAGTACAAATATATTGGTCTTATGTATACTTCTAAAATATCCATTCAAATATTGTCATTTTAACATTAAGTAACCGAAGCGTACATTTATGATAGTTTCACTACTAAAAAAGTATAAAAATCAAATTTCACAAAAGATTCATAAACAAATTTCATTATTTTGATTTAATAATTAAAAAATAACTATATTCAAATAAATTGGGAGTTGAATATAGCAGAAAAATAGTATTGGACTCTTCAAATATTTATAAATATAATTATGTGCATAATTAAGAAACAAGCTTAATCATGTCTTCATAATGATTGAAATAATTGATTAAGAGCTTTAAAAAAATAATAATTAAATATTGATTTATGTTATAACTCATTACATTAGACATACAATAAAAATTTGTGTATGATTATGATTTAATCAAATAAAAAAATAAAAGATATTTAGTTATCAAAAATGTAATTATTCTTTTAACCTCTGCTTCTTTACTGGTACTTTGGAAAATTCCCATTTGCTAAATGAGTGTGTACTTTAATATTGCAACTATTCTAATATTATAGTTTTCGTCTTACTTTTATCAATATTCTAGGAGTTATGATCAAATATTCAATATTTTGCTTCTTTTTGATCGTGGTTTTGGGAAACCAAAATATACCTGACATTGAATGATAAAATCAAATTCAAAAGGAGCGAAAAAGGGAAAAAATCAGATTTATTCAAGAGACTAGAAAACCTTTTAACAAATTACAAATATAATTTTACATCACACATTCTTCATGTATCAAAAATTGCTGATTATATTTATGGAAAATTACATTTAAAGCCTCTGGATAAAACAGCACATATATACATATTTATTTTATCCGCAAGACACAACAATATTTAATACAAGACCATTGTAAATAAAATGTTCATATTGGTTCAGTATAATTATCTAAAAATAACAACTTTTTTTCAGAAATGGTGAGATATACAAAGCTGACAAAGGCTCCAATTGTTAATTAATATACATAAATTGATTTGAAATATCTTGTTAATCAAAATTAGAATGTTTAACTATTAAATTATATAACACACGCAACTTGATTAAAATTGATGCGAATTAATAGGACATGAGCAAGCTAAAAATATATTTAATTCGTAAGGTGCCGTTACAGTATTCAAGGGAATCACCCTCCTCCTGCTTGATATTCACCAATATAAAATAGACAAGGAAATTAGAAAGATAAGCCTCCCTCATCAGCTGGGAACACAAATCTAGAGATTCTTATCTGGTATCCATGCTACTAACTCCATCTTCTGAAGGAATAGATTGCATCTTATGTCATGCTTGTATACCCATCCCTATGATTCTTTCAATATCTCTTCCACAATTTATTCCCCGTTATGGATTCTAAGTCCAGTCAAGGATTTATGGAGTCTCTCCGAGTCCAAGGGACTCAAACTAATTATCTTTTCAAAGACGGACTATAATTATCTTCTCAGGTCTACTCCTATCTTCTGTACTCCAGACCAGTGATTTTTGAATGTTCGATCATAATTTTCAATAATTAAATAATGGTTTATTGATTATTATTTTTTAAATTTATATATTTAAGTGGGACTCTTCTATGCCATTATTTATCTTATTGTGATAATATTACAGGACTCGTACTTCAGCTCAGAGTGTAATTTGAAATCCATGAGAAAAAAAGAGAAAAATTGTAAAAGTTCATTTTCTTGCTTTTATTCGTTGCTATTATTTTTATTTTTTAATAAAAAAATTATTTGGATTACAAATAGTATACCAAGTAAATTCTATTGATAGATTAATATTTACTTAACTTGGTTCCTACGGAGTATTTGTAATCGAAAAATTACAATCATTCCGCTTATATTTTTCAAAATATACACGTGATATCTTCAATAATTATAATAATATTTCGTCTAAAAAATTTATTGTTTTAATAAAAACAAATTCAATCCAAGATTTTCATTTTATAATTTTATCTTCATGTTATGTTCAATCGATAGGGCATCTGTATTAAATTCCTGATGCCTAAACGAAGGCATAAAATTAGTTAGTTGATTTATATCATGTGAGATTTCAAAACATTCACCTATAATTAATAATCTCTGAAATACAAAATGTAATATCAAGCTACTCCATGGTATCTTTCACAAATAAACAGCAGAAACATAGAACTGTATTCAAGTTCATACAATCATCATGACTAAAATAATACAAGTCTGTTAAACTCTATGTTTTGTATATCGTTTATAAAAATGTATTTAGTTCTAGAAATAAATTTAAAAAAAAATGAGATATTGAAAACAGTATATTTCATTTATTATAAAATATATTAGCGAATGATAAAATGAAGTATACATAAAATATGAAACATTATCAAAATCATCCCTTAACTAGGTAGAAACATTATTTCAAATGTCAAAAGTTATTGGGTAGAATCGATAAAAAGTGCATAAGTAATAAAACTATCATATGCAATTTTTTTCTTTAGCATTGATAATATAATTGAAAAGTGTAAAAAAAGATTTCAAAAGAATTCTAAAGACTCATTCAATGGAGTCTTGCAAAAGAGGAAATTTCTTTCTTTCATTTCTAGTATCAAAAGTAGCCCCTCCGCCCTCAAAAGTATCTTTCCTCCCACTTTTTTGATAGCTCTCTGGCCAGTTTAGTGTGAAACCCCGATATTTCTTGCATGGGCTCTCACGGACTTGATGGAATTGGCCTTGGATATTTTCTTTTACACCTCCAGATCTAGTTCAGTCTTTTGATATCTTCGTTTCTATTGTTTCAGACTTGATGATGCCGTAAAAGGTGGCTCTGGAGTTTGTTTGGAGTGCGCGAATGGAAGTTCGTCGATCACGTTTAAGTGTCAGTTTCTCGAATTGTACGTAAGCTAGAGAGCTCATGTCTGTTTTGTCTTGTAACTAATTGTTTATGCTTTAATAAAAGGAAATATGAATTAATTTTCATAACTTAAACTACATTACTTATTGAATTATTAAGTGTTCAGATTTCTATGAACCACCTGGTCAAGGTAAAGTAACAAAGGATTGATAGAAACTTCTATCATATTATACTTTCTTAAATATTCATTAGATACTATCTCCACTTTCTTGTCACTAACTATAAATATTTAGACAATATATAAATGGTAATAATTATATGAATATGTATTCTTTTGAAATTAACAAAAAATAAAAATTTAAAAGCTTCACTCCCATAAATCATGCTGCATTTTCCTACAAAATATCTTTAAATAAGTATGCATTTAAATCTTTATTTTCTTTAGTAATAAATATATATTTTGTCTAGACTTACACATTTAACAAAAAAATTTTAAAGTTTTTTTATTGTATTTTACATAGTCCAAGAACATTATGCGAGACGGGGAACTTTTTGATTAACTTTTTACTCATGGCTTTTTTTCTCAGAGTTGATTTGACTCAGATAGGACAAGATATAATACAATGTACAAGAATATGTTTATTATTGTGTGAACTCTATTGATCGATTATCCCTTTCAAATCCTAAGAATAAATTAAAGTATTATTTGTTGATTATTTTGATGTCTCTAGGATCTTACTAATATTATTTCAATTAATATAATAAACCTATTCCAGACGAGTTCAAAATTAGTAGATATATGTTAAATTATATTATATAAGCTAATTGAATTTGAAAAACAAGAATTTTTTTGTCTTTCTTCATTTATTCATTTCGTATATGCAAATTATATGAATACCGATTTGTTACATTTTAATTAACACATTCAAAACATCGAGTTTTTTTGAGCCAATCATTGAAAAAACTTTCAAAGGAAGATGAGACTGATGAAAATTATCAAACATTAGTGAAGAAGATTGAAGTTGGTTTCTTAAATATCAAACCCGCGGTACTATTTTTACAACAGTTAAAAAATATTCTTAACTTTTTGACGCTGGATAATGATTTAGTCTTATATGGCTCGATACTTATCATTCTTCTAGCTTGTAAGAGAGACATCCTTAAAAAACTCCACTCCTGTCATCAAGGTGTGTTAAAAACCAAAGATTGTACTCTTTTAGAAGTATATTATTTTGTATTAAAAACGAAATAAAAGAAATTATCCAGAAATGCAATAGAAATCATGAAAGAAAACGTTCCTTGCAGATATAAACTATGAATTACGACGGCATTCTTACTTTTATCTTCAAGTCAACAGCATACAACTTATTTACACTCGCTTTTAAATATTTTTTAGATTGTGTGATCTTTAGTTCTTGTTTTATGTTGATTGAAAAATATTCCAAAGAACCTGACACAAATACAATTATTTGAAGGCTTTTGAAGGGAACACAAAATTGAACGGTGTTCAATTAAACGTACGTTCAATGAACGGAACGCTGAACAGAACGTTTTTGTTTTTTGAACGATGAAGGCTGAACGCTAAAAATGATATTTTTGCGTTCCGTTCGAATAGATAATAGTAATTTCGGAAGGGTTGTAGGTGTCTATGGGATAAGTATCCTAGAAACTATGCAAACTCAGGGGCAATTTTTGAAATTGGGGAGGTATCTAAAACTTACACCCCTGCAGACGTCCCTGATATTAATATTCGTGTAAATGTGAATTAACCACTCTTAAAAGTACAAGATTATTATTTATATCCCTTTTATGCAGTAATAATTTAATTTCTCTTCTACTCAATCAAACGAATTCTCACGCTCTTAGTTTTTATTTTTTGTTATAATTTTTCGTAGGGCTTTAAAGTACTTCACAGTGAGTGGATATTTGAGTGAGACAATATGTTTAACGTTACTGGCTCCAAACAAGGGTAATAGTATTTCCATTAATCTTGGCTGCAATGTAATTTTTCAATGTCGCCTACATGTCAGGGTTTAGTTTAAAAAACTATATTATTTTTATCAAAAATACACAAATCATATATACAAAGGTTCAATCATTTATTTTTGTTTAATGACAAGCAATATTTCAAAGAAATAGTACGGTCAATTATAGGCATTGAATTCTAATTTCTGAGATAAATTGATATACCCATGATTGTGATCTGTAGGTTAAAAACTCCGTTTTCTCTACTTGATTCAATTCGGCCCATATTTTCTTAGCATTATAATTTATTAATTTTATAAATGTGGCGGTGAATTTTGGCTGCTTTAAGTACAATTAGCGGTGCCTTACAAGGATCAAAATCATTCGTTCGTTGAAATAAACTATAATTTGTTTGAAAATTTATTTCAAGTTCAATTTTGAGAAAAATTATTCTAACTTCCTTTTGGGCGGACTTGCTACAAATATGCAATTTTATTACAATGACTCAGTACTATTAAGAGTTGCTCATAACTTATATATACTAGATTTTAATAATTAATTATGACTTAATGGATCTATATTTAGATATGGGATAAAGAGGAGATCGATATGAATAACAACGGGCATAGTTATTCTACTTTTGTGAAAATAAAAGATTGTTATTTTAGTCGGCTATTAGTCTTTTGAACTTTAGTTTTTTTTTTTTTTTATGATTCCCATTGACATTTCTGACAAAAAAAAACAAAAAAACTTTGGCACTCCAGACATAGATAAAAGCGTTCTCGTTTTTCTACATTCAACTTAATTTGGAGTATCCGACTTTTTATGCCTCAAAAACTGTACAACTTCATTTAGCAAGTGTGCTAGTATACGTATGTATACTGCACAAGCCTGATACCACTTAATAAATGGAATGCGGAACGGAACGAAAATAATGGGTAAACGCTGAACGAAAAATTGAACGGAACGCCAAAATAGCAGAACGCTTACTAGTCTGATTATTTGGAATTAAAATCTACAGATAGTGTTTAAAAACGGCGAATGCCAAGAATACTATCAAAATTAATAACGTATACACAAAAATGTCTTTATACATTTGTAGGAGAGAACATGAAAAGTTAGTTGAATAACTTGGAGATGATTAAAATTACCCATATCATGTTTTCATATGTAAAAATTCTAAAAGACAAACAAAATACAATAATACATTTATCCTGTTACAAGGACTACGTATAACTGAATATATCATAATATGAGAGCGTACATAGGAAGGAAATATATACACTAGTTACATACAAGTAAATATGGTAACACGCCCCTCAATATATATTTTGACATATATACATATATCAACCAAAATAATTTTAAAAATAGGATAATTCATGTCTTGGGTTTTGCATAAGTCGTTAATTTATTAAATTTATCATTTCTTATAAAGGTGCGTTCACTGAAGTGGCTTAAGAGTCCCGATTCCTTCTCTATTTATTTATAGTTTGTTTCGAATGTCCTCGTAGCGTATCAAAATATTGTTGCCAGTTAAACACTTGAAGGGTATGACTGGTCCATCCTTAACTTGTATTTTCAGTGGAGGACCCTTCATTGTTTTCAAACAATTCTAATAAATGAGTTGTTATGGAGTTTTCTTGGAATATGTAAATCTGCTATCGTACTCTTTAAGTGAATTGACAGTTGAAGTTTCTTATGAACAATATCCAATTTTAATGGAGTTTCCCAATCATGTGGAAATTAAGATGTAGTTTTCTTCGAATTTGTAAACTTGGTACTCGAAACTTTTGAATGAATTTGGACTTGAAGTTTCCTATGAAGAATATCCAATTTTACTAAAGTTTCCCAAACATGTATCACATCTACTTTAATGTGAAAATGTGATTTAGGAGGTCTGTAACTGTTTACTCTATGAGTTGTTTTGGCAATTTGATGCTCTGTCAAATCTTTCCTGTAGAGATAAATAATATGCTCACGAGGTTTCTTTTTGATTCCTATGATTAGACTGTTTACGTTCAAATCCTTAGAGGTTGGAATAGTATAATCAACTGATGGACACTGTGAAGTGTAAACTTTGATAGGAAATTGAACAAGTAATAACATACACCTTATAAATGTATGCCCTAAATTATATGAATTGCCCTGTTTATTTGACAAATGTATAGAGTCTCTATAAATAACAAATGCATAAAAATAGTAGGTACACTGTTTGATATAAATTAATAGACTCCTGAAAAAGAACACGCACTTCAAAAACTGAACTCGATAAAGATACTGCCTTTGTTTCCTCCCTTGAAGATCTCTTTGATAGATATCATGCTGATTCTCTTAATAGAAAATCCTTTGTAAAAGAGGATGAAAATTTATTGTTATTCCTGTAAGAGAAAGGAAGGAAGGGAATTATTGCTTGTATGATAGAATATTATGTTAAGGAACAAATGGCATCTAGCAGAAATGACAAAACTTGTGGGCAAACTATTTTTTTTTTTTTTGCAAGATCCTTCATCAAGTACCCTCATGAACAACTCTCAATATGTTCATTATGGAGATAATGGTTATGGAGATGAACACAAATAAATACAGAGATGAAGAAAAACCATAAAAACTCCTGAACTTTTGCAAACTCTTGATCCAAGCCATATTAGCTAAAACAACTAAAGTGATAGGGCAAAAATTAATGAACTGAACAATACAACGAAAACGAGCCCAGTTCCAGAAGACCAAACAAGAATCAATCTCGAAGGATTTCCAAAGTAACTTCTCTCTCATTATTCAATGCTTCTCGATCTAATAGGAAAGGAGAAGGTTGACCGACAGGCCATACTAGTTTCAGGGAGAGCAATTTCGAAATTACTGGATGTACCAAAGCTTTCATACAGTCTTTGCTCTTTTTGACCAATTACCACCTAACGTTAATAAAAAAAACTATTAAATTATTTTCTATTGCCAATTTGTGTAGTTAAATTTATTGTTTTTAAAAGATTTATTCTAACACACCATCGACTTAATTGATATTTATGTCAAAACTTTTTTTTTTTAAATTGGTAAATTTCAAATCTTTGAAAACATACCTTTAAATATTTTTCAAAACAGTTCAAAATTAATTTACGATGTTTTTACCCTGAAAGGAAATTATTGAGACCCTTAGAGCTCAACATTTCTCAAATTAAAAATAAAAATGGTCCGCCCTTGTTTCAGCATTTTTTAATGTTACAACTTTAACTATCCGTTATTTCTTTTGTACACAAACCAAACATGAAGCAAAATTAAGTCCTTCTTTAATATTCTAATAGACCTATATTAAAATTCCAGAACAATATTTTAATTTTTTATAAACTCAACCTCTTATAGCATTTCATTCATTAATTTGAAGAAAAAAATCTATTAACTATGTAACAACTATTACTAACGCAAAAACATGATTCTTTTAATTATATGTACATGAATTTATTATTAAGCTTTCTTGGCATGCAAGAAGGTACTTAAGCACATACGAGGGTGGTCTGAAAAGTTCATAATGTATGAATTTTGATTTGATTTTTCAACATAGTCTCCTTGTAACACTACACACTTTTCCCACTTTTTGATTAAATTTAGAACATGTCGTTATTCTAATAGTTGTTTTTTTTAGACCCCAATCACTTTGTAATTTATAACTTACCCTCTGATCTCCATAAAACAATGATTGTTTTTTGACTAAAGAATAAGCCCTCTCATATGAGCAAAAATTTTAACAGTTGTAGGTTTTAGAAGCTATCCAACACAAGTAAATCAACTGCTTAAGTGCACGCGTTTGCTCAAGAGGGAGCGCTAAAGTGATAGCATAGATAGCTTGCACCCCCATATGCAATTGTTTTAATTCTTTTCACTTAAACTTACTATACAGGATTAGGAATTGTAGCGTGCATGATTTCAAACTAGAAATTGAAATTAATGCTAATAAAAATTCACTTTATAAGGACTTTTTTTATTTATTACAGATACCTTTCCAGACAAAAAAAAAAAAGGGAGGGGGTCAGGTAGGGGTCTGAGGATAATTCCGTTTCATGCAGGGATATTTATTTACATTTAGTAAATTTGAAGTACCTATTCCCGTCATAGCTCATTTCTTGGTTTACCTATAACCCCAATAGGTCCAACAGTAGTTAGATAAATATTTTTGAAAAAAGGAACATTTTTCAATGTTTTATTTGCGTGGCTTTCGAATTTATTTAACGTTCTAAAGTAGAATGTATAACTTTACCCTCATTAAAATAATATATTTACTTATATCGTCTAAATATATATTTCAAAAAAGCGAGAAAAAAAGCTTTTGTCTTTTAAAAATATAAATAAAGCATAAAATATTTATTCTACCATGACACTTTTTTATGATCATTTTATAAGTAGGAAATCTTGTGAGGAGTGCTCCATATGGATTTAACTATTAATTTATATCAAACACTGTACCTACTTTTTTGATGCATTTACTATTTATAGAGACTATATACACTTGTTAAATAAACAGGGCAATTCATATAATTTAAGGCATACATTTATAAGGTTTCTGGTATGACTTGTTCAATTTCCTCCCAAAGTTTACACTTCACAGTGTGGTCCATCAATTGTTTATACTATTCCAACCTCTAAGGGTTTGAACGTAAACAGTCTAGTCATGGGAATAAAAAAGAACCCTCGTGAGTATATCATTTATCTCTACAGGTAAGATTTGACAGAGCATCAAATTCCCAAAACAACTCCTGGAGTAAACACTTACAGATGCACAATATCAATGCCAATTCAATTGTGCACAACATCCTTTTTTCACTTTAAGAAGACAAGAAAATATGTGCTTTATATGAAGCTCTATCATTGAGAATGCCCTTCACTTATTAGGTTCAAACGAACCACTGAAATATAACCCTCGGTTGAAGAGTAGGGGTGAGTTTGTCAGAAATTGAGGGATTACCTTTACTATGTATCTGACGGAAGCCCCTGTTGAATAACTTATTTCTGTCGTATTAAAAATGACTTATGGTCTGAAACCGCAATTTAAAAAGTAAAAATAACTGTTTTCAATCCCCGCTTTCAATGCCATTGGAATCATTCCTAACAAAATATTAAATCCAGTCTTAATTCTGTGTGAAGGTTCATTTTGAAAAATGTGTTTACCGATACACGTCAAAAAAGGTTAAAGTATAAATTAGGAATATAATGTATTTTTACATACAAATCCCAGGTTTGTATTTGTTATTATTGCCATGAAGAGTTGTAAATCGTGTTTCATTTATTCTACGAATGTCCCAAAATCACTTCAGGTCTGGGGATGGTAGAAAAAAAAATCTGAAAAAACATTCATATAAGACTGTGTCCCTCAGATTGGTTTATTGTAACGTCCGTACATTATAGAAAAAGTTGAAAAATTGAAAGACTTATCTCCAAAGTACAAATTATTATATTTGCTGCGATACACAAAACCAAAAACTCCCTTCGTGATTTCATTATAATGTCTCTCAAGCAATCCTTATAATGTTTAAACATAATTATGTATCAGAACTGGCTCAAGATATCATCTTTTCTCAGCTATATTCAGTCACTGAGAAGAAAAAAAATGTGTTCTAAACATATGGGGTTGGTGCATCTATTGCTATTTTGGGGGAATAAGTTTTGTTAACTGATCTAGGAAATCTCACCTTTGCAAAATGTATCTTTAGAAAGTTTGCCGAGGGATTAATCGCCCTGGGAAAAGCTCGTCGGGCAGAAGAATTGACTTCCTTTATTTATTGGAAATAATATTATCATTAAATAAAGGAAGGTGATTTATTGTATCAATTGTAATTCTTAGAAATCTATATGTAGCAAGATGGTATTCTCTAACTATTATTTAAAATATCAAAAAATTGGAATCGCCATCGGGAATTTTTACTAGAATCACAACGGAATCGGCACCAGATTTTATTTTTGGAATCGTCCCATGAAATAATAATGATAAATGTTTTAGGGAAAAAAAACAATAGTCAGATTCCAATCTACAAATAATCTTGCACCCTTAAAATTCCTTTTTATAAAGTATAAAGCCATTCGGCTTTATACTTTATAAAATTTCATCCCTATATCCTCGTATTGTACAAAAAAAAAATTATATTTAACGTGCGTCATTGATGATGAGGTTAAAATTTTCATGTAATTGTTCTTACTTTTATTTTATTTATATATGATACGGGAAGGATGCATTAATAGAAAAAAAATAAAATATTCCATTGATTTCAAATTTCTAATATATATATCTGATACAGTTTTATCTCATAACAAATAAAACATAATCATAATGATATTATTTAAGAGGGAGAACAAAAAGAAGAAAATAAATGATGTTTTGTTAAGTATGAGAGGCCCTTTTTTTTATGTTTATCTAATACGTAGATACAAAAAATCCTTTTGTATTAAATTACGTCATCTTGTAGAAGGTACATACTTATTTCAATTTGATCATATAGTGTTCAAATTAAACTCTTGCTATTTTCCATTGATTCTTAGTTAACTTATTCCAAATTGGATGCTCCATGCATAACTTAGTCCTAAAGTTCAAGAGTCTATATCTTCTATAATATAACCTAAGAGGGAAAAAATTAGATTATCTGCCAAGTTTTTTCTCGTTGATACTCTATTTCATTATAAGAATACACCAATTCAGCCAAGAAAATAAATATATTCCATTGTTATGTTAATCCCATGATAACATTTTACAGCATACGCCCACATGGGCAGATGACTTTGGTCTTTGTTAAAGATGCAATGACTTGAATAAAGTGGCTTAATAATATACATGATTTGCTTATTTTTATACCTTTACTTCTTTGCAATAATTTGTAGATGCTCAAAAAATTACTAGACATAAAAATTAATTAGAGTAATTTAAATTGAGTTGCCCTTCACGAACGTGTATACATTTACTTAGCTAAAAATCATAGTAACTAGTAATACTAAGTAACATACCTTTGATTTAAACATCCAGGTCCTACACAGATATAATTATATTGTTATTCCAATTCAACTTATTAGCATATCAGTCATAGTTTAAGTCTTAAAATGTAGATAGATAAGTTCTAAGTGTGGGTCGTGGTTATACTCATACTCAGAACATGAATGTAAAAAATAAAACCACATATTATCCGCAAAGACAAGAAATTACTCGTTGGTGTGTAATACTTACGATAAATATTCAGATCGGCTGATAACTGCTTTAATTAATGTTGTGTAGGTTATAATCTTAGGACCTGTCCTTAGAACGGGTCCTAAACTATCGGTTCTTGTAATTTTAAATAAAAATATCGTTGTTTCATTTAGTAAAATGAGATATATGTACCCATGTATTAAAATAATTGCACATTTATTGCTAAACAAATTATCTTTCTCTTTATGATACAATATAATTCGGTACGCAACATTACTGAGGACTGCAGCTCAGTACAGTCTGCCTTTTTAGACCTTAAATAAAGTAAAATTGATCCCTCATGAAATGATGGGGGAGTTTTTTTCTTTCTTTAAATTCTTTTGTGATAAATTGAATAATTTTTGAAAAATATATGCTCTTAATATATTTATGATTCATTTTATTTGGGTTGATACACCATCAACTTTTTTAAGAAAAGTTCCAAGGACCGATTGTATTAAGGACCTGTCTTAAGACAATACTGGACCGGTGAAATAAGGACCGACACAATATTAGAATTAATCCGTTTATTTTTTATTTACTAATTCGATTGACATAGTTTCATAAAAAGGACTCCATATATTGCTCACAACATGAACTATTTCATTATTATTGTTTTTTCAAAAAGTGGAGGGAGGGTGGGGGCAATAGTCCATTGGCCCTAGAGTTCCATTATCTATGCTCATCATCAGAGGTGAAGACTTGGATTCAAAACTAGCAACTCGACTTAATAACACAATCAAATAATTTTGGCTATAGGTATATGTAGAGTGGTGGTTTTAATTTCGGAAAATTTAAGGATAATGTATATTAAAACTTATTTCCAAAAATTAATTCAGTAATTAACAAATCTTTTTCTCTTATATGACAGGATCCATAGTAAAGTAAATCATTCAATCCCTTCACCTCCAGCTTCAATTACAGCCTCAAACTTGCCTCTGATCCTAGCACAAGCCTTGACGAGAAACTCCTTATACTTTTTGGTAACTGCCTCGACATTGGATGCCCGCAAGGAGTCAAGAGTATTACATGCACGTTTATTGTTCTCTCTCTCTTAAACACTCACACATGTTAGTACAAGGGGTTCAGATCATGCGAGATAGTAGGGCATATTTTATTTAATCAAAAAACCTTCAAGAAGTCTGAAGCGCGTTTTTTTTGCTCTTAAATCGATCATGAGTCGTCCATAGAGGTCTTCCCAAACCATTAGACTCCTGGAGAGCCTTTGCAACATCGTAAACAGTTGATTTGGGCAGCTTTTTAAGCTCAATAATTTTCTTAAGCTTGTGCCCAGCACCAAAGCACACAATAACGACCCCACAGCTTTCGTTCTAAGAGAACATCTTAAAGATTTTTTATTTATTTTTATATAGTTTTTTCAGCTGAATCGTATGAGCACACTTTTATTAACATAGATCTCAGGATTGCCAAGTTATTGAAGAATATACTTGTTCCAGATAATCTCCATCCTTTAAATAGTTTCAAATTACTCGTTCCTACTCTGTTCCATGAAAAAAAATACATGAAACACATCCTAAGTCAGTATTCTTAAGATTTAATCATGGATTCAACTTTACATCTTAAAAACTGTATTACAAAGTTTATTTTTCTGAAAGTTATTTTTTATATTGGAATAGTATACACCCAAAAAAAAAAGTAAATGAGAAAAATAAGGTGCATGCCCAAAAAAAGTAATTTTTGTTTTTTGGGTGTTACACAGCGTTTTTATTTACAATGAAATAATACTCATTTGTATTATTGTTAGCATAAATGATTAGTATTCAAGAGATCTTCAAATATTGAAGTTGCTGGATCTATTCCTTTAAAAATTTATACGATGGGTTCTATAAAGAAGAATATGTGTTTGACGGTAATATCAAAATCCTTCAGTATAATACGTATTACATTTGATCTTATTGTATTAGATTTTCATAACTTTAATTTTGATTACTTGAGGAAATAAAAAACTCACCTTTTTAAGTCATTCATATTTTTGAAGGGGATTTTTTTGTTGATCTATATTATAATTATTTTTTTTTTTACAAAATTGTTGATTGATATTATATTTTTATCCTCAATACACCTGAACTTTTTACTGTTAATAATCTGATTTTTTTTATGTTTGTAGATATTTGTTCTTTTTTTTCGTGGGAATAAGTCAAGGTTTACGAATCAGAAGAGATGAACTGGATGCTCTAAGGTAATACATATATTATTTATGCCTGAGTATTAAATATGAATATATATTGTAACATATTATAATTAGAAAAGTCATTCCCGGAGAACCAAAAGCTGACTATCCCATTTATTCAATCGATATTTTGAAGAAAATAAATCCAGCTCAATTTGGATTAGCACCTAGAAAAAAAAACACCAATGGAAAAGAAAATCCAGAAAAACGTGGAGGAAGAAAATCCCCCAATAACTCCAAAATGAATGGCAATAATAATTACGAATCAGAAATATCCTCTGGATCTATCCCTGGTATTGCTCAAAAGGACTACCCTGTCAACTCTCCTGCATCACTCCTCAAGAAGAATCCCACAAAATATAAAGGAATTCAACATGCGCCCTCCTTTTTAATTCCAAAGAATTACCCCAAAAATAAACTTCCTCCACGCCCCCAAAACTTACCATCAAATCTCCCAAAATCAAAATCCCCTAATGCTGGGGGATCCAATGAAGGTGCTGACTAATAGACTTTTCATTATTTTTCTTCTCTCTTAACGCTTTCAATAACCTTCAAAATGTAAAATTGCCAATTCCTTATTCTTCTTTTTTAATTTATTAAAGGTCAATCAGCACAACCCCTACTAATCAATAATGCAAATAATAATCAAAAAAGCTCCCTTGAAGAACTATCTGATGCTGCTACTAATTTCAATTACTGTAGAGGTGGATCACTGGATGAATGTATCAACTTTTGCCCAGGGCACTCTCAAGATGTTTACTCTAAGTGTGTAGAGGGCTGTGGTCGTTTTTGTGGTCAATAGTTTTTAAATGTGTCAAATGATGGAGTCAAATCATATTATTCTTTGTGTAGAACATGTTTTTTTATCTCCTAAGAATCAATCTAATATTGATTGGAAATTTTATCGAAAATTAAGCTAAAAAATGGAATGGTTAATTTTATACAATTGATTACACATTCATATTGACTATCTATACCTAATATAAATCTTTACTATTCAGCTTGAAATAAAAAACACCCCACAATAATTTTTGTTTGTTTAGTTAATCTATACAGCATGGACGATTGATATTCTTAATAACTCGTTTTTCAACAATGCTTTTCAGTAGTGATGGGACGATTATTAGGGAATCGGGTGTTTTTTCTTGAATTGGAATCTGCATCAGAAAATAATACTTAACTTACGATTTCCATTCTTATTTATTTTTTACTGATATTTAACTATTTATTACATTTAAAATGTTATAAAAAATAGTCCCCCCCCCCAAATTAAGGAATTTTTGATTTGATTTTTAAATTTTTTTTTCTAAAAAAAATAATTTTCCGTGAATATCTACGTATTTATGAAAAATTTTAAATTAAAATTTTTTGGAAAAATTTAATTTTTCAAATTATTTTACAAAAATTTTTAATTTTTCGTAAATAGCTGTGTATTATGAAAATTTTCCTGTATAAGTTTTTTTTTTTAAATAGCTGTGGATTTGGAAAATAATTTTGTGAACAGATTTTGATTTTGGAGAAATTATTATTATCAAATTGTATAATTGAAATTTTTTTCCAAAATTTTTATATTTTAGAAGTTTAATTTTGGAATTTTTTTTCCAAAATAGAAAGGATATTCACTTATAGAGGGTTGACTTAATCCAGCCTTGAGCTCCTTTTACTAATGAATTTAATCAAAAATCTTGTTCATAATTATTGCCTTTTGGTATTGTAGTTCCTAAACTTCTCATCTGATGGATGCGCCTGGTACATTATTTGATAGCTATTGAGTTTTGCAACAAAATACTTAAATCAGTTTTCCATAAAATAGAAAAAAACTGTATTCCATAATAATATTCAAGGACTCGAACTTGACTAGATGAAAATATTCAAAGACTTGGAATTGTGTGCAAAGACTTTAGACTTTCCTTATAAGGACTTTTTGCACCTCTGGTTTTTAACATTATTGGCAACAAAGATGACAATTATTTCATTATTATTTTTGATCAATATATTTCCTCCGCGACGATCTAACAAAGAATGATCATAATATTAAAAAATAACAACAACTGTACCGACCGTTTTCCTTTTTTTAATCGTAAAGTTGTATTTTTTCTATGCAAATATGATAGCCTATTTATATCCTTTAAAACATTAAACTTTCGTTATCTTAGTTTGAAGTACTACTCACCACTTAAACACTAATAAACAGAGTGAGTAAGTAACATTTTGTATGCTTAATTAAAAATGTACAGTTGTGTGAATGTATCTTTTTCTTTTATTTGTTTTCCCTTTGTGTGCTGCTACTTAAAAGGAAGCTTCTACTTTTTTATTATAGATTGGTATCTTATATTTACATAACAAAGTGTTTTTTTTAAATGAGTATTGTAATCGATCGCTTGGAACTACATTTCATAAGACATTTCGTGTCAATGTTTCATATACAGGGTGGGGCTCAAAAAGCGATAATTCATTAGTAGTCTTTATAATGGATTATCTATTTATCAAACATTAAGAAATGGGCGCCGATAAAAGAGCTCTTCTAGATCTTTCTATACAGGTTCTGACCTTCATTAGTATCTGTAAAGATGTCGAATCAAAAACAGTTCTTGACTTCCTCCACTCACATGTCCATTTTCAGACGATCAAGGAGGTCGTTGGCGTTGCTCAAAGTATATATTTTTGGGTCCAAGAGGTTGGAAAAAGGGTGGATTGTTAAATGTACTCCTGAAAAAAAATAGTGCCTATGCCAGGGATGATGAGAAAGAAATTTCTTTCCGATAAACAATCCAAAGTGCAATACGGAGATGTATGTCGCTGTACTCCGGGATGTTCCTAAGATCCAGAAGATTTACCCTAACGGAAATTATGTTTGGAAAAAAAATGGAGCCCCCTGTCACACCTCCAAAGTCACTCAAAGATACTGTTTGGAGGTTATTAGAAAAAACATATAATGGAATAAAGATAAATAGGCTTCAATATTAAGAGAATTGAATCCTCTGGATTAATATTTTTGAAGTGTTGTGGAGAAAATGCCTTTTTTGACTTGTCATCCAAAGTTGAAGCTCTGAGGGCCTCCATTTAGCATGAATGGTCTTTAATTGATACAGAAAAGTAATTCGTGACTCTCATAACCTCCGGTCTCGTTTGAAAAAATGTGTTTTAGGAGAAGGCCCAAAATATAAGAAATAATTATTTTGTAAAAATGTAAAATGTATATTAATACTATTTTCAGTAACTATTAAAAAATTATCAATTACTGTATGTTGAAACTTTACTTCATTTTACCAACACTTTATGAGCCGCACCCAGTTTATATTATGCAATAAGAGTGTTCCTGCAATTTGAACAATAACTTATATTTTTTATAGTAGGGGAGACCTGAAAGGGTTGCAAAGACGAACTATATTTTATATATTTTTTAATGTTCCTTTAATTGGTCAGATGGAGTTTAACTGAGTAATTGTAAGTAAACCTTGTAGTATTAAAATTCCTACATCTGACCTAGGAATTGTCTTTGAAGTTCTTAAATGGGTCTTAATTTTTAAAAGAATACAAGAGAAGTAGATGAAAGAGATGAAATATGAGTTTGAGAAGAAAAAGCCAATCTTCTGTATTCTTTTTGATGGAAGAATCGACTTGACTAATTTGGTGAAGGAAGCAACACAAAATTACAAAGTTTATATTTAAATGGATAAAGGGGAGGGGGTTTGCTAAAACAGTCATCCCATCGGAAGGGAATAAATAAATGAAACACTGGTGTAAATAAACTGGAGTTATGCGAAAACCTGAAATGAACTTTGGGAGAAAACTGGTCTGTTTGGTGTGCAGTCTGCATTCTAATAAATCTCTATTACGGTGACAAATTCTTGAGCTTGATGGCCCAATTATCTCAGAAAATCAATCATCTCGACCATTTGGAAATCTTCTAGACTCGATTACAGGCTTGGATATCAATTCAAACTTTCCTCTAATCTCTATTGGCCCATTAATAATCAAACTTTGTGATGATGTTATTCAATATTGGTCTACGGATTAAATATACGGTTAAAAGTTTAAAAAATTTAATTGATTCAAATATTTTCATCATATAATGAAATTAAATATTTGTTAATAATTTGTTCTGGATTGTGATATATTATTTTCTCTTATTATATATATTTAGAATCAAAATAAACAAACAAATAAAATATAGCATCAATATATATGTATCTTGAGGTTAATAAATAAAAGTATATCTTCCCAAGTATTCTCCAAACAAAACAGTATTGAAATTACTGCTTATTTATCTGTTTTAAAGTGCAAAAATAACTAAGTTAGAATTATTTACTGATTAAAATTTCTTTATATTTGAACTCTCACATCAATTTCAATACTGATACATTCCCTTAATATGAACTTCTATAAAGAACACAAAGAAAGCCAGCACTTGAAAATATATAAAAAAAACGCTTTTTCTCTATTTTTCAAATTTTTATTTATCTTTTTGGAAACTATATTTTTGAAATCCATGTGAAAAACACAACCAGTTTTTGATATTCAAAAAATAAAAAGTACAACCCACCTTAATATAAAATAAGTATAATTTCTTCTCTTGGAAGAACGCGAAGCAAATCAGGACATTAATTTCAAAAAAATTATTTTTTTGTATTGAACTACGTTGTTCCATTTGGACAATATTTGTATAAGGATGCAGTCAATTTTTCATTAATCTTATTGTAAATTATACCATTCGAATTATGGATTATTTTGCTATAAATTGATACAAAAGGTAAGTTATTTTAATGCTCTGTACATAGCAGTCAGTTGCAACAAGTGTTGTAATTTCCCTTGCAGACTTTTTTCTTCTTTAATATAATATATGTACATATATATAAACTTGATAACAAGAATGTTTTTTAGACAGGGCAGGACTCTGAGAAAGATTGAAAAAATAAGTTTCTCTTATCTACAATGCTCATAATTAATTCATCATAATATACAGAGTGTCCCTTAAGTCTGAGTACAACTTTAACAACCAAGAAGGTACTAAAATATTTATTTCTTCAAACATCTTTTTATATCATTGCAATTTGCGTAAAATTACCTTTGAAAGTAGTGCCTGGGTATTCTGGCAACCATTTGCGGCAGCTACAGCTCTCAGACACTTCAAAACTGTTTTACAAATTGTATGAATGATTTCCTTCGACAAGTTGTCACATACAAATACTACGGCGGCTTTCAATTCGTCGATGCTGTGGTAGAAAGTCACACTGATCTTCCTATCTAGAATGGACTATATGGAAAAGTCCGTTATCTAGACTTCTCAGGAAGAAGGGGGGGGTATGTTCTTGCTCCTAAAGTGCTAGAAAGGGGTCTGGCATCCACTTTTACACACATATTGCAGAAAGTAAAGGTGCTCCATCCTGCTGGAAGCAATAAAAAACCCTTCCCAGTCCTGTTTCAGGATACAAGGAAGTACTTGGGATTGTAGCATGTCCAGATAGACACATTGATTGACTTTCAAAGCCTCAGGAAGGAAGATCAAGGGTGTCTTAATCCCGCAGGAGGTAATGCCCGTCCAGACCATCACCGAGGATTGCCTTTGGCCCCTGAACGAGCGTAGCACCCCGTCGTTGTGGTTGTTGTACGGCAGCTCCACGGTGAAGATCTTCTCGTCAGTCCAAATGATTCAAACGTACGTACAATAATTGAGGAATTTCAGATACACTAATGCCTGCGTCAGCCTCTTGGTAATGGTGGCCTCATTTTGAAACTGCTGCTTTTGAAGATGATACTGCTTCATCCTCAGGTCCTGTTTGACCACCCTATGCATTGATTATTGAGACACACTAGTCTCAAAAGCCATCTTTTCTATGGAGAGCGTCTTTTTTCCAGATGATAATCGACCACTTTGCCTTGATCAACCTGGGTGTCAAAAAAGTTAGAGGCTCAAGAACATGTTTTAGAAATAATTTTGATTAACAATAAACAAAGATGGAGGTTGCATGAATCATATGCAAATAATGAATAAAAAAAATCACCCATCTAGGAGAAATATCAAGTTGTAGTTACTGTCCTAAGACTTATGGGTTAGCCTGCAAATCTTATTATATCTTTATCAGCTATGATACTTTGAAAATTAATAGTTCAACACCTTGAAAAATATAGTTTTTCATTCATAATAAATAATAATTTGTTTAAGTTTTTAATTTGAAAACTCAACTGGATTTTTTTAAATTGTTGCAACCCCCCTTGACTTTGGGAAGAGTAGCAACATTTGATAAATTGTATTTCAGAGAAATCTTAGGGAGACCTAACAGCTGTAATACTATATAAATAGATAAAACCATAACTTACAACTAATGATATGCTGCGTTACATTTTGGCGAGTCAAACTTGCTTATATTAATTGAGACAAAAATAAAAAAATGTTGCAACTGCCCTCGCCCGGATTCTGACCCCCTCTATTAGGCTATAGTATGTTTTTCGTATGAGACAGGAAATAAAATATCTTGCTAAATTTAAATTTGACTTTGTATCCAACAGAAAAAAGTTGAAGTTTTAGTTTAGTATTGATTTGTAAGTTAGTTTTAGGTAGTTAATAGTGTATCATTTTTTGTCAATGGACATCTTTTGGACAACATCAATCTTTTAAAAAACTTAATATTTAGTCATTCTTCAATATGTAGCTTATTTACATATAAAGTAAATAAATCAAAAATGTACCCATCATTATTTTCATCATTATAATACAAGGAAGTTTTTGTTGGCCTACTACCACTAGAAATATTTGGAAAAAATGGTAATGAGATTTTAGAACAGAAATCAAAAGTTATACTTACTGTTGAAGAATAATTCAACAATAAGCTTACTACAGACTGATTTTGGGCCTTTTTATCTGTTGCTGAAAGTTATAGATTTGCAATGGACTTAAATACATACATTTATAAAAAAATAGCTATGGACAAAGCAACTGTTAGTTTTGTAATTAAACAGAGCAATGTTTGAAATTAAATATGTTATAATGTTTTGTCAGACTTTTCAATTGTAGTAGTTTTAAAAATATAAAACTTTAGCAGATTTTATGGCTTCAGAGAGTGATTTTAAACCCATTTCATAATTATTTTTTTGGGAATATAGCCGAATCTAAAAATATTCGTTCCATCTAATTTTTTGAAGAAACGGTATTTATTGAGAATTTTTTATTATAACTTTTTTAACTCTGCAGAACCCCGCTTGATCACTAGCATACGATATCTTCCATTAGCTTAGGGTTATAAGTACTATTTTAGGTATCGTATAGCCTATAAAAATATCAAAGGATCTTAAATTTTAAACAACAAGAGGAAATTGAATTTAATTCGGAAGATTCAAATAACTTTGTGATATCATTTTCTTGTGATAAACACTTTGCTTTGAGCTTGAAATTTTCACATTTCATAATTGTTCCAGTCAAAATTATCTTTTCAAATCCTATTAAGTTTTTTTTGGAGATATTAGGTTATCGGGTATGCTAACACAACTTTGCAGGACGTTAAACAGTCCCTATTGGACAAGGTAAAAATAATATAAATATCTGCAAGATGGCGCCGATGTTGAACAAATAAGTATACAAACTACGCATAAATAATATTACAAGTTAGGTGTGCGATATAACTCTAAGCAAACTACAAATACGTAAAAAATGTTCATACACCACTGCTGTTATATTTAAGAAAATGACGAGTGGTCCATTAAAATATGAGCATTTTGAATTTTAAACTTCAAAAATACAGAATTTATTAATTAACAATAGAATTTAAAAAAAAATTAATAATGTAAATAGCTGTGAGTCTGAGCAAACTTAGTCATGAAGTAATTATCCTAAGCGGCAATGATGGCTTCCAGTAGGTAAGAGAAGGCCTGGATCTCGCTACGGATGTGGTCCTCTATTATGGTGTTCCAGTGCTGGCTGATAGTGGCTTTGGGGTCCTTGGTTTGTTTCATTGCTGGTGTCAAAAGTGAGGTCTCCCCCCTCACATTCCACCCATTTAATTTGATAATTCTCTGGACAGTCTGGTTTGAGACCCAAAAATATCTTGCATGGTCACCATGCAAGAGGGGATTGGCCTCGGTTTTTTCTTAAACTCCTACAGATCCAGTTTTGCCTTTTTGAGAGAGCCCTTCTTCCTCTCCAACATTTCTGAATTGTTGACGGCGTAGAAGGTGGCCTTGGAGATGCCCAACTGCTTGGAGTGCGGGAATGAAAATTCGTCGATCACGTTCAAGTGTCATTTTCTCGACTTATACGTAAGCTAGAGAGCTCTGGTTTGTTTTGTTTTATAATTAATTGCTTATGCTTTGATATATTGAAATAAAAATTGATTTTAACCCCTCAACTTAATTAATTATTGAATTAGTAACTGTTAAGTTTTGAATGGACCACCCAGTATTAGTATTTCTGTAGATTCTCAAAAATCTTTTTTTGATCATCTGTCATAATCTGTATATCAATAAGCTTAAATATTAATGTACTTTTTTATTCAGCATATGACAAAGGTCGAATAAAGAGTTGGGTCCATTATTTATTAATTATTATAACCAAAAATAATAACACAAATGTGTTTACTCTCCCTTTTTTTTTCGAGGACCCGCTAGAAGTTATAATAATTATGTATATAAGCTATTTCAGTTACAATCAATTATCCCCTTAGGAAAGAGACTATTTTCTCTACCAAAAAATTATAAGTTTGACTCAATAAAAAAGGCATTAAATTGTATTCAAAGACCGAAAATGTTATCTGAGTCTCCAATCAAAAATGACCCAAATTTGTTAGTATGTAAAATTGATTATGATGAAGAGCCAAAAACAAGGTCCTTATTTCAAGTAAGTTTATTCCATTACTAATTTACTGCATTTTCACTATGCTTATGTCAACTAATTTAGAAGAAAATATTCAGGCTAACTTAAATTACTTATTTATTCATCAATTTTGTTTTTGATGGGCTTTGCAGTCTATTTCCAAAGTTTATGTATTATTTTTAAATGAGGTTTAAAAAAAACAACTTTTTGTTGTTTTAAAGTTAATAGTTAATAAAGTAAAAATTATTTACTTGGTAAATTAAAACTAGTTTGAACCAAAATAAAGAAAACAGAATTGATAAATGCATTTTTTTCATTCAAACATAATTACATATAGCCCAATAGTTTATAGAGATAGTTTTCTAAATAACTGGGTTTTTATTTTAACTTCTGGGATCAGTTGAGATACTCAAAAAAGTTGTTTATAGTTTAAAGTATTCATTTGATTTCTGCAACTTCATTTGGTTCCGATATGGTCTTTCAAATAAGATTAATTAAATTCTAATTATTTCACTGTGAAGATAAAATTTTGATAGTTTATATGCAATTAGAGGAGGCTTTGAACTATTAATCAGTATTATTTGCTTATAGATGATACTTATTCGTCAAAGACTACAAATGTTATTCTGACTCCATTTTGAGAAAGCAATCTTTCTAGCTTGCTTTTCTGTTGACTGCCTCATGGCTGGATCACTCTTTAATTTCTAAAACTTAATTATTTTAACATTTCAGCTTGTTAGAGAAGGTGACCTATTTGGACTCAAAGGAATAATTTCTGGTTTTCCTACAGATCAAATTGCTAAAAGAATTAACATTTTGGATGAAAACAAAATATCATGTCTCCATTATGCTACACGCTACGCACATTTACCGATTCTTGAATATCTAATTGGGCATGGAGCCAATGTAAATATTCTCGGTGATGGAGGTCTTACACCCCTACACTTTGCAGCTAGGTTCTAATGATATTTTTATGAATAATTATGTGGTTTTTTTCGATTAAAAAGTAAAATAATTTAACAAATTAGACTGTAAATTTTTTGCATTTTTCTACTTTTAAAAAGAAGTTCCTGGTTTATCCTGATTATTCTATATTTAGTTTCTCTAGGTTCTTCTCGAATATTCTAGAAACTATAATTAATTAATCATTGAAATGGCTTTGCCTACAAATTTATTTATTGTATCAAAAAGATACTTCATTATAAAATTCAAAGTCATTTTAAAAATCATATCTATTTTTGGTGGATATTACAATACTCAAATTTTTTACAAATACATATAAATGGATTTGGATTTTATTATAAATGTTTCTTCTATTTTATGGTAGCAATATGATTTTATGTAATGAGGTGTTTTAAAATACTGGAAAGGTATCTTTTTAAACTTAAGTATTGGAGAGTTAGTTATCATAAATTCATCATCCAAAAATATTTTGATTTTGTGTACATCGATTTATTTTATGTTTCGTGTTTGTAAGTTAGAAAATGCCAAGATAAATTAAATTTCGAAGCACGAAAGTTTCAAACGTATTTTAAAATTTATTTTTTCAGGAAATTTCTCTATAACATACTCTTTTTAACTAATAAATTTCTTCATTTTAAAAAAATTGAATTTTTCAGGTTCCAAAATTATAACTTGTATATGTTTAAGTAACATATTCTAGAAGTACTATAATTTCAAACATAAATTGTATTAATGAAATTGTAACACAGCTTAGCGAAAAAATTTAAAAATAAGTAACCGTTCCATTAATTCAATCCAAATTTTAAAGTTGTTATACTTGCACATTTTTTTCGGATTTACGTTGTAAGATTGTTTTCCAATCACCTCACGATTGTTGTTCTTCTTTGAACTGGAGCAATTTCTTAAATTGAAGACTTGTGAGAATATCATCACAATTAATATATAATAATGTATATATTTATAATAACACAATAATAATATTTTTTCTTTAATTTGCATAAATGTATGTAATATTCCCAACCTCTACACTCAAGTCATTGTTAAAGCTGAAGTGGGTATTTCTAATCCTTTTTCTATGAAGATAAAACAAAATTTCATATTTTCGTAGTTGATATCAAATATTTAAAGAAAAAATAAATAAATAGAGATTGCAAATGTTAGTTTATAAATATTTTTTTATTTTGCTTTATATGCCTTCGAACATTTTATTGTAAACGTTCAACATATTATGTGAAAACTCAGATATTGACAGTCATGTATAAAACATGACCTACCGGTATGTACAAATACAAGAACCGATAATGAACGTGGTAATGCCGACAATTTGAAAAGTATTTGGTTGGAGAGCCGTTTATCTGTCATGATGTTTTATCAGATCAGGTACAAGTGGCCATGAGTAGAAAATCATATACAAAAATACCCTACCGTATCAAGTAAAAACAAAAGCTGTAGTTACTCCGATGTAGATCCTCAATTTGACTCCTAGTCCAACGAGGACTTACACTTATAACTTTAAGGAACAAGTTTTTTACACATCTGCTGATTCACAGGTTTAGGGATGTAACTTTTGTAGAAAGTGAAGATAAAGTAGGATCAACACTTATGTAATAATTAATTATACATACACTTCTGTTAGCACCTGTCTTTGATTATTTCGGAGAGATTAAAAAGTACTATTACTTTTAAGGATAACCCAATATCAACATACTAAATTCTGGTTTTTATCCTTGGACGCCATCCATATTAGCAGAATCACAATATGCAGACCAAAAAAAATAAAAAATAAGGAAAGGGCCACGAACTGTTGCAAGGTAGCCAGTCCAGGGAAGGCTAAGAACAGTGTGAATACCGTTTTCTCATCAAGCCCGTGTCTAACAAGATCTGGTGATAATCTTTTCGCTCCATAATGAAGATAGCCACGTAGTACAATATTGGTAGGAAGATTGTAGGTTTGGAACTATGACTCAAAGCTAATAAGTTACAGAAAAAAGCAAAAACAGCTCTTGTCTGAGGACAAAAAAGAAAAGAAAAGAAGATATACTAAAAAAATGAGGATACTGCTTAACTAGTCAGCGAATTACCCGGATGTCATTGTTATTTACTCTAAAAAGAAACTTTTTGATGTCAAATGGAAATTTAACTCCCAAAGATACAGGATACTCTGCAAGAGTCCTTCTTAGATTAATCTGAGTGACAAGGTCCCAGAAGTCAGTTTCAACTATTATAAGGGCTGCTGTTGCTTCAAATGGGTAAAATATTCATTTTTTTAAATTTCTGGTGGGGCCAAGATAAACAGCCAAATTTATCTTGAGTTTCTAAATTCAATAGTATAGAGTCTGAACTCCAAGGAGCTTAAATATGACTCCAGTAGGATGGAGCCCCAACTCACAGTGTCAGTGAGGTTCAACCTTGGAGTAAGAATAATTTTCACTACTTTTTGTAAAGGAAAAGTGGTTTCTTCTTTGCATGGTCTCAATCTCCATTCTTGCAATGTAGGGTACGGCGGAGAAACTCTCAAGCTGAATAAGGATCACCTGAAGGCACCCATTGTCAAGGTAATTGCAATAATCTGGACGACAAGATGCAAGCCAGCTGTGAAGTAGTACTTTGCATTTAAAGACTGCCCAAGGGGCCCATATTGAATAAATTTTTTTGGAGAAATATTAATACCCTTGGGCACCTGTAATGTCAATTGTATTTTTGTATCTATATATTTTGTATTGAAGTTAATTGCTCCTATTCTAAATCAGTTACCAAAAAGTGATACAATAAAAAAAGTTTAAAGAAATATTAAACATAGGAATATATAAAATAAACATATATCTCGATTGGTGCAAAGGCCATTCAGATATTTCAGGAAAATAAATTTGCAGACTCAAAGAGTGTTACTGTAAGACAAAATTGTTTGTGCGTTGATGTGTCTCAAAGCAACATAAAAAAGGTGGTGGGGGACTTTTTTTCGATGTTTGATCCAAAAGATAAGGGGAAGATCAAAGAATGAAACATACACATCATATATTCAAGAAACCAAAAAAAAAAGTGTCAAATTTTTGTGTCAAAACATGAATTTACTTGTTTAAGCCTAGAGATATCATGGGCCATATTTGGCCCATCTGAGTAATTGGAAAAATAAATGTACAATATTTGCATAAAGCGCAAACCACCTTATTAACAGATACCCATCCCTCTCATCTGAGATATACCAAGCCATGCATGGAGAGGAGGAAGATTTTCGTATTATTAAATCTATGAAATGTACAAAAATGATTTTTTTTAATAATAACTATAAAATTAAGTAAGACATAAAATCATTTTCTGATGTAGTTGCACACATACCCCTTTGTGTGCTTGTGTACCTTGCCGTATGTACGTATAGTTTTGAAATATTTGCATATCTCTACTATTTTATAGTGTATGTATGCACTATGGTAAACATCAATAAATTCTTAAATAACAATGAAGATATTTTGTATTGAAGTCAACTCAATGTCAATGTGATAAATAGTGCTTACCCTATACATACTCATACATCTAAAATAGCATATATAACAATATAATTATACACTTTTAATAGAATGTACAACAAAATAGAATTAGATTTATAAATTTACATAAAGCGGAGATGTTACCATCGCAACGGTCTAACAAAGAATAAGCATTATTACATAGAAAAAAACTCATATACAGCTTTTTTTCATTTTCTAATGGACAAAATTCGTGCAATTAAAATTGCTTGTCGTTTATAAGCATTTTCAGGCTCAATAATATTTCTTTGTACCCACGCATTACAATGGATTTGTTCATATCATTTGCTTTTATAGTGAATTTGGAAAAACCACGTTTTTTTAACGGCTTTGGTAAAAGTGTTGAACCAATATTTTAATCTTATTAACTTAGCATGGAATACAACATTTTGATTTCTTTTTCTTTCTACAAAGAAGCCGGAGTCTTTTCGTTTTATTCTCATTAAGTTAAAAACATCAGACTCCCAAGAACAACAAAGGTGAAAGATTGGAACTGCTTACCACTGGAATTTCTGCAAAAATAGTTATTGGAGAAAAATATAGCACACAGAAAGCCGTGTACCCTATAAGGGAGAGCCTGGATAAGGTTGATGATACTGGAAGAACCCTAATGAGTAGTTGTCCAAGAAAATTGAATACTGAAGCTGTAGTCAAAATATGGGACAAGAGCTCCTGGCCTCACAAATAACCAGATAGGAATTCCCTGGATTTTAGTATATAGTTGCAAGTATAATCTCAGGCCTCTAAAATACAACACGCAAATGTTGAGAGATTAAAGGACTCTGTAAAAAAAAAGTATTAGTGAGGCGAACTTTCTTAAGCAGGAGCAACCCGCTCATTGTTTTAAAAAACGAGCGGGAGCACGCTTGCCATTTTGGAAGAGCGATAAAATTGCTTAAATTTTCACTCATTTGTTTAAATATTTAGTGTTTTTTTACGTTTCTGCATCCTATGAGATAATATCAAAAATTTTGAGAGCTGAAGAATAATTTTAAAGATGTCAAGAAAAGAAGGTTGAAGTTAGGTATTATCTAATCTAATTTTTTTTTGAAAATGACAAATAATTTTTCTCGAAGGGATAATTTCTTCATGACAATTACCTTATAAATGTCCATTGTCCATTTCTAAAAATATTTTTGTAATGAAGTCAAAATCTAAAATATTTGATTTATTTCAATCCACTTATGGATAAAGCTAAGAAGTGGGCCTACGTAATAGAAAAGTTTTGTATTTGTTTATCTTGTAATATTAATTAACGTTGAAAATGGAGGTCTGTAGTTTTCTGGACGCACTATAGAGACATTTACAAAAACTGTTGCTAAATAATTGAGGGTAAAGTAAGTATCATCCGAGAATTTTATTATTTAACATTAGCAAAGAAGTGAATTTAATATAAATGTCTAAGGTATATTACACCTTAGCCATGAGGGAGTTGCCAAGGAGGGGAAAAGGAGAAACAGGCCTCCTCATACTCAAGATTTGTAATCTGTGTGTATATAATAGAGTTTGTTTGTCCTTTATTTGTGTTTAAATCATTTATTAAAACTCCCCTTCTAAGTGATTATAAGTGTTAAAAATAGTCTTTTTGATTTGATTTCCGAGATAAATGTATTTATATGGTTCATTTTTGAAGAATTCATTATCAAGGATATATTTTTTATCTTCTCCTTAATATTTTATAAATATATAAAATTCAATGTGTGGTTGTGTATTTTTGGGTACTGACAACCTGGGATCCAGTTGAACTGTTTGGATGCCTCTTTTGAGCTTGTTAAAACGGGGGTGCCTCTTTTATAAGAACAAGGGTGTTGATGGGCGGGTTGAGTTATAAATAAAAAAGTTACTGGTGTTCAAAAAAACAATACAAATACGAAGGTTTTCTAAATTAAATCAAATTCAAAAAAATTATGGGTAAAATAAGAAATCAGTCAAAATTGCAGTTTCGTTTTTATTTTCAGGTACATAAAATGGATTTCCAGGGGAATATTGAATTCGTAGATGAAATAAAGATTGAACAAATTTGTCTGGAAATTTCTTTGCATATAAATTTGACAAACAAATTTATATGTTTAGCTATTATATGTCAATTTTTTTCATATTTTTTATCAAACTTCAACTTTCAATGTTTAAGAAGAAAACCTCCTATTTTAGAAATAATATTAAAACCTCAACAAAATAATTATAAATTATTTTTCATTTCTTGAACATTAAATTTGCAAAAATGAACAAGTAAACAAGGGTTATTTTTTATACGGAAATCATCTCCATAACTGTTTTTGTTTTGTAAGAACGACAACAATCTTCGTTGGTTTTTGTTACTCTTTGCAATGCCAATGTGCTGTTATTTTTTTTGCATAGTCAGTGCAAAATAGTTTTTGGCATTTTTTTTGCAAATTTCGATTTGGCAATTTTTTAATAAAAATAAAGATAGATTTCTCCTTTACACAAATATTTTCATTTAAATATATTGGTATAATAAACACTTTTTTTTTCTCAAGATGTATTTATTCATAATTATTTATATAAATATAAAAACAAAAAATAATACAGAAAGTGAAAATTTCGTTGGTAAAGATATAATTCATCATTAAATTAAACATTAATATACATTAATAATACATTAGTTAAAAATTAATTTCCTTTTAAATACCTAAAAATCAAAAAACCAACCATATTCGCACATACGTTATGATAATATAAAAACCGACTACGAAATGTATACAAAAACCTTTTCTGAAAGGTATAAGAATATGAAAAAACAAAATGATAACAACAATAAGAAAGCAAAACAAAAACACAATCCTTCTACAATAAGTAACATAGAATCAGACTTTAATTTTTCTTTTACAAACTGTCTCATGATAAAATGATAATGATAACGACAGTCAATGCCTTTTCTTCTTCAGTATTATTTAACTGACTAGAAGTGATGCCGAATAATATTGTAGCTTTCAAAACATTGGACTGCTTTTCTTCAAACTCAACCCTAGAAACTTATTGACTATCTACAGAGAGGGACAGTCAAAAATGATAATAACTTATGATATCATTCGATATCTGTAACTGAGAAGATATTTTCCTCCTGTTAATTATTCCTTTCATTGAACAGAGTATTTTTTTCTCCCAAGACACTCGTAGTTCTAGGCATGATACATGCATTTTTTTTTTTACAAATGCTTCCCGGTTCCATAGACTTCACAACACCATAATGAAATATCATTTACCATGACATCAGAAGTAAGTGTATTTTCGATCCTCTCTGAAGATCAAAAAATAATTTTCTAATATTAAAATAGGAATCAAGTATCAGATCGTGAACTGTAAAGGTTTTTTTTAACCGGAGCAATGCTCTTAAGCTCCTCAGGTGCTGAAAGGTTTTTGAAGGAGTGTCTTGAATGTCAGTTTTGCTGGATAATATCAATCATATTACTATTGTCAAATTTCGGATTTCTAGAACAAACGATTTTTTGGGCAACTGCTCATTCAATAGAAAACGCACTGATGGAATAATTTGAGATAACAGAAGCAAACTTAAGAATGTCGTAGATTGACGATTTCGTGGTAAAACTTCTCCATTTTTATGGAGGCCTTTTTGTAATATGAACAAATATGTTTGCAGTTATATTTGTCAGAATATTTGACAATAAGGACACCCCCCCCCCCCATATTGTTTGCACGATTTTTTTAAGGCTGAAATATAAATGTAATGGAAAAATATTTTCAGACAAACTTTTTCCTCTTTCATGACTTTCTCAGCTACTGAGGGAATAGCTGATAAAATATAAATTATATTTGAACATGCTTGTTATTATATCCATGGACTCCTTGTTAAAAGTTAAATTTACCCAATTCATAGCAAAATCTTTATGCAAAACAACGTAAGTGTGCCCCATTGGAGGGTCAGGGTCCTTTAAAGTTCTATACTATCCCCAAAATAATCACATGAGTTGATAACCATAAGTGATAACGATTTTAATTGGCCAAAAAGGATAATTGAGGTCTTTTCCACATTGATTTGAAATCCTGATTTCACTGAGAACTTACTAAAGAAAGCAAGGAGGAGATGTATTCTCTGCGCCAGTTGAACTTCTGAATTCCCCTCCACCATGAAGTTAATATCATCCGCATACGAATCCACTAAATGGAGTTTCTCACTGAGGAAGATACTAAAACCCTGTACTTATTTAATACAGTAGAAGTCATTAATTCTATAGCTGTAACAAGCATGAGAGGAGAAACTGGGCAGCCCTGTTACAACTTTTTCCCTACTCTGTCGGTTCACTCTGTATTCCATTGATGGAGATGGATGATGTTCCAATATAAAGAAGAGCACGTATAGGGTAAAAAAACATCTTGGTAAGTATGTCTTCACAGCTTTGAGGATGAATAAACGGAAAATAATGTGGAAGATGTTGCTAAAATCAATAGCAATGAGTGCATCATACTTTTTTGTATACCTAAACGAATCCAAGGAAGATAAAATATTTCTTGAGACATCAGAAATGCTTCTGTTTTTATAAAAAAATCGTCGAGGGTATCCAATGGCTGAGTTTTTTTACATTGCCATTTTTTGGGATTGGGGCTATTCCAGGCTGGTGAGGGATAGGAGATGCTTACCCTTCCTCTCCATATCATTTTCAAAACTTAAACTATATAAAATATAGAGATTTTATAATGCATTATCGTATACATTTACCTTCACGAGCACTGAAGAGATCTAAACATTAAGAATGATTTGAATGAGGAAACAAAATTCTAAATTTTCTCAAAGCCAACAAATATTCAGACAAAGTTTTGGTTTTTCTTATGGAAAAACTTTCACCGTTGATGTCACAGTGAATAAGCAAAACATCCGCTACATCAGACCAAAACATCCAGACAATGTATCAACAACTTCAGTGAGACATGTATTCAGAAAAAAAATCAATTCGCCAGTACAGGTGTACTCTACCATTATATTTTGTAGGAGAGAAGCAGCGGCTTAATACAGATGCTTACATCAAAATTCTGGATAAGTTTTTTTACCCTTAAGACGGAGCTTTACGACATCGTGCCGCTAAGACTCGGGCCTTCCTGTCAGACATCTTTATGGACTTTTGGGACCTCAACTTGTGGCAAACTCATCTCCAAATGAGAACTCCTTCGATTACTATGTCAAGGCGCGTCTGAAGGAGAGGGTGTATGCTACACATCACAGCATTGTCCAGTCTCTCCAGGCTTCCATCCAGAAGAATCCTGGCCAAACTCAAGTTTGACTACATAGTCAAGGTCTGCTAGGGTGTATGCCTCTTATTCAGACAATAATTAGAGCTGAGGCTCACATAATGAGTTGTACGAAGGACTATTTTCAGTATAAGCTTGTAAAATAAATGTCCTTACAAAATTTTGCCACTCCCCTTTCATCTAGTCAAACTTTTATTCTCTTACCTCCACCCTTGAAATTTTTTCAAAAGTGTGTGTTATTGCATATTCAAAAATTGTTGGACAGTCTGTTTTTCTGTTCAAACATAACCTTACATTTTTCATGAAATCGTCAACCATGAAGATTCTGAATATATAGTAGTCAGAATTCGTAAAATATATTTCATTAACAATAAAATGAAGAGGTGTAGATTTTATATTATTTCATATATAGAAATATCTTTGCTACAGTTAATTGGGGTTTATTTTTTCCCTTTTGCTTATGTACAAGTCCTGGTACTTCTTCTTCCTCGGTACTATCTATCATGATAAATAAAGAAAGTCACACTCATTATTCATAATAGTTACCCTATGTATATTTAGATATTCTGCTAAGTTATCGTCCAAAACATTTGAATCAGTATGTGAAAGAGGAAATTTTTGACAAAATAAATCCAAAAATTAAAGTTTCTGACAATTTGATTTTCAAAAATTCAATTCTATTTACTAAAAATTAAATTGGTTGAAAAAAAATTTAGAAATCTACAGTTCTTCACAAGAATTTCAATTCTTTGTAAAAATATTTCAAAATCCATAGCTTTTCACAAAAAAATTCAAAAATTCAATTTTGTAGTAAAAAGTAAAAATCCTGAATTACCCACTGTGGAGAACCATAGTGTTTATTTGTAATTATGATTTTTTTTTGCGTCCAGAAAATTTTAACCATGTAATTATGTGTTAAATCGAGAATTGTAAGTTTATTTATTGTTCAGTGTAACTGATGAAAGATTATTACTGACGTTAATATCAAAATGAAGGAACTTCTCCATAAAGCAAATCTTCTAAAGTAACATTTATAACTTTTCAAAAAACATTTGGTTTGCAACTTTTTCGTTTGCAGAACTAAAAGTCATAAGTAAGAAATTTGCCATTTTTCCGTTTAGAAAAAGTAGAAAAGTAGAATTCGACACGCCCTTAAATAATGCATGTTTTCATTGTTATCCTTAGTCAAAACTTGTATTCACTTGTTTCAATGAGCCATTAGAGACAATAGGTTATTTATTTAACACTATATATGCATATGTATGCATTTTTCAATCTACATGCAACATGGATTAATACATTTCAGTAAATAGTATAAATATAAATTAACTACATTTTATAATAGCACAGGTCAACTTTTTTTTTATCTTGAAGAATTTCATAGTAATTCCCTATACACATTTTTAGCGCTGATTTCAATTCTAACTTCCTCTTTTTGTAGCACGTTGAGTTTGTCGAAATTCAGTGGCTTGAAATTTCATCAATCTTTTGAGATTTATGTATGACATAGATTAAACTTTATGCAAATGTACTTATTTTCGGAGCACAAAACAACTATATATTATTTAATAGAAATGTTGTGAATGTATCTTCCTCTTGTATATTTTGCCTGGATTGTCACGATAAAAAGCATCTAATAATGGTAAGCCATCATACTTTCAGTCCAAAATCCATGGTAGCGATTCTTCATTATGCAATTATCTTGGTAAAATCACATTCCTTGTTCGTCTCTCACTTCACAAAGGTTTTTGAATAAGAAATCTATGTGGGAATGCAGGAAGTGGATTTTCAACGACATTTAACATTCAATTCCTTTGTAAACATAAAACAAATTCTTGACTCTAACTTTATACGCAGACGACTTGTTGATTCCAAAAAAATTCAGATTGCTCCAACAAAAAATCTGTGATGACTAACTTGAACATTCTGTTTCAGTAAAATGTTCTCCATTAGTCTTGAAGAAAGAAGTTTTGATTTTTCATTACACAGTCACAAGTATCAAATATGATCATTCAACTGTTTTTGGCTGAGGAGCTTAGGATTCTAAAGTTGTACTTTTGTAAGTGTAATCTGTATCTGCAAATGGTCCAGAAACTTAAATTGCTCTCTCAGGACTTTTTATATAATCTAGCCATTCATCTGGAGCGGTTGGAAGTGGCAATGAATCATTATATTTAGTGTACGTGCTGACTCTATGTTTGGATATTGAATCAGGTGCTTGTTCTTGGCACAAAAACCACATTTATTTTACACTACAGAAGACATCACGACATTTTTTATTTTTTTATATGTCATGTATTTTAAAAGAATAACATGGAGATATCTGTACAAATTTTTGGACTCGTATATAAATTTTTAATTTAGAATATATCATTTCAACATAAGGAGTCTTTATCAAATATTTGATTTACCACTAGTAAATAAGGAAAAAATGCAAAAAAAAATCAGATTTATCTTAAGAGCTTTACGAACTAGAAGAAACATAAAAACAGATTTGAAAATCAGCGTCAAAAATGCTATAAGATACACTCAAAAAAATTTGATGAAAGTTATATGTTGACACATGTAATTATATTTAGAAATTTAGAGAGAAATATATATATAGATACTCGTATATCCCTTTAATAAAGAGCATATTATAACATGTTCCTATATTAAATTTTGGCGAAAATGAGTTTATTGCATTTTGTAAGTTGTTGGTATGTTCTATTTAATTTCCAAGTGGTTTTATTTCAAAATTTAATTAAAAAATGATCAAGTGGACACGCCTCCGGACTCATACCTAGTAACTTTGTTATGAAATATTTTCCTATGAGCATCAATGTAGAACTAGAAGTTCTTATGTCTCATAGAAAGCCAATCAGTGATTGTGTAGCGCTTCATATGACTCGTTTACTGCCCACATATACTTTATAGCATTAAAGACGTTTTTGATGATTTAATCATAAGAAATGGACGTGGCAGAAGGTATTTTCGCACCCAGTAATTCTCAGGAAAACTTGTCAAATGTTCGTAAGATAATGCAATTCCTGAAGCGGGCATTACACTTCTCATCATCAGGATACACTTTACCAAATTAAGCTGAAAGACTCCCATCTTGACTTCCTCCCCATAAGGGATACAACGCTCGGAGATGATAAAGCCTTCCTGATCCATGGTTACTAGTCATGAGTAAACCTGTCAACATTGAAAACAAACATTATGAGAATGAACCCTTCAACACCTGTTTTTTTTTACTTTCCCTGACTTTGTTAACTTTTTATGACAACTTGACAGGAATAAGAAAAGACATCAAAGAAGTGAAGGAATATGAGTAAACCTGTCAACTTTCATAAAAAACATTTATAAAATTAACACTTGAACCCTCGTTTGGTTCTGCATTCCTGTGTCTCAATGTTTTTTTCTTTGTTTGCCAAATGTTTTGTTTTTGATTGACATGAAGAAAATTACCTTGCTATTTTTGTTGATATTTTTAACTGATAATATATTATTTTTGTCTCAGTGGTAAAATATAGGAAATGATGAATAAAAACAGGATTAAAGACAGCTTGCTTTTCAAAATGCAATAAATATATTTTTTTCATGATCTTGATGTATTTATAATAATAGAAGTTCCTATGTTCACTGCTGTGGCGCTAAAAGTTCCTTTGTTCTAATTATTGATTAGTGAAAATCAATAAGTAATTTATTCAGAAATTTGTCCATATATATTTATATTGTGGAAATGGAGTGAACATTCAAAAACTGAACTTTATATGAGCTCATATACGATTTGTGGGGATTTTTAAAAACTTCAAAGCCATTTATTTCATAACTAGTATTATATAACATTGGAAATTCTGTTGCTACACTCTTATTATAAATTAATTTAATACAACATAACACATAAAATAGATATATAACAATCATAGTCACAGTCCTTAGTGGAGGAACGTCATATTTAGGTTATGCCTTCCCCATTTATAATCTGTTTGATTATAATTGTGTTACTTGGATATATTTATATTTTATCATGTGAAACACACAATAAAAAGTTTAAAAACAACTTAGTCAAATGATAGTTACTACGGTTGAGACTCTGCCCGATATTATTTAATTTTTCAGTATAGTCTTTAATGACTTTTTTATACCGATATTTCGATCCACACCACAGTTTGAAACTGTGGATCGAAAAATATAAGATGGTGGACAAATGTATTTCAAAAAAGGGTGTACTTTTTTTTGATCGATCTAGGATTCTACGATTATAAATAAGTTCTTAAATTTAATAACTGTATTAGAACTGATAATAATTGATGTAGTATATTTTTTCTATGTAGATTTAAAAAACTAAATGGAATAGAAAGTTATACCAGTTCAAGAAGAAGTTCTTCCTATAGAGGATCGAGTCTGTTCTTAAACAAAGCTGGCGTGAAAAAGACTAATGATAAAGAAGAAGCCTACTGTCTTTTAAACAATGTATTAGGTAAATTATTATATTGTCTTTGAGTATTCAATTATGAATGTTAAAACCTATCCTTTGGATATGTAAGCATATGTATGTATCATCATCAATTCTTTTTCAGATCATAATATCTCAAAAAAAAAAAAAAGAAAAAAAAGGCCCCATAACAAATAAACCCTTTTGTTAATATCCTGTAGATGACATTCAAAACAACACAAATTTTGATTAAGGCGCTGTTCCAGATCTTGAGAACTGGTTATTTGATTTCATGCTATTATTCCATATTTTGTAAATTACACTTAAAGCTTAAAAAATAAATTCCATTCGACGAAAATAAAATTGGATCTATGATGTCGAATTTAATATTCAATGCCGTAATATTAGGTCATGACCTCAAAAAGAGCTATTATTTAAACAAGCTATAAATAAAACTTTTCTTAATACCAAGAATTACTTTAGTTTTTGAAATTGAACCACAGGCTTAGAAAATATGACAATTTGAAATTTGGTGTAAAACACGTTTCCTTTTCTAAAACTGGGAAAATAAATCACTCCATACCTAGAAAATTATTATTTGATTGTAAAAAATATAAATGGGTGGTGATTTTAAATCCGGAAGAAGTTTATACCTAAATGTCTTGGCATCCCTGAGATCTATGCTTTTGCTCATCAGATTCAACTGATAAAACTGTATAAGAAACAGTTTAAAAACTTTGAGATGTCCTCATCAACGCCGTACAAGTATTACTATATTATTATGCCCCTCCGCGCGCGGCGAATGCCCAAGAAGATAATTGATTTTATGAACATGCTCAAATCTACTTTATATCGCACATCGCCCTTAGGATGTTCCAATCATAGGATGGACCAAGTTTCCAGCCTATGTCCACGTTTTCCTCCTTGTTTCCAAGGAGGAAGATGTTGTGAACCCGAACTCCTTTACCAAGGGGGAAAAATTGCTCTTAAGTCATTTGGGAAATGACTTGGGTAAAGAAAATGTGGCCTACTAGCTCACAAAATCTGAGCCTCTTGGACTACACTTTATGGGGCATCGTTGGGTGAGAGTCTAATAAACAAGTACATATGACTGTTACCCCTTTGGGCTTCCATTCTAAAGGAGTTCATCATCAAGGCCTTTGCCAGCTTAAAGGTTGTGGTTCAAGCTGCAGTTGCTTGGTTTCAATGATTTATTTCACAAAAAAAACCCTAAATGTAATAGTAAAAGATTTGTGAATTGCCGAATTAATCTGGTAAATAAATTATAATATACATTATCCTTAAATTTTACGGATTTAAAATCCCGCCTTAAAATACAATTGCAATTTACTGATAAAAGTCTAATACAAATATTCAAAAGTTGTTGAAGTAAAAACCTTTGTTATGGAGACAACCCATTGTAGAATACATATATGTATATACTTTCTCAAATAAGTTTTTAATTACATTATTATTCATTTACGAACTACATTACAAATCACATTATTATACATTTACAAATCACATTATCTTCTTATAGCATTTTGCCACTATTCATTGCGCAATTTATTGTCGGTCTCTATTCATTGAGATCCTTTTCATAACCCAAAATTACTTTGGTATAGCTCAGTGTTTTTTCTTTTGTAAAAATATCTATTCTCAATGAAAAGGCTTGTATATGTATGTGCATGTATATACGTACATATGAAATTATTCCTTATGCTCAATATAAATATTTTAGATCCCTTAATGCCAAGAAAAGCTCAAGAAGACTCATATTTAGAGGCCAACCTAAATTATGTATCAATTTTTCATGGTCTAATAGCATAAGTACCATGAATTACCGTACCTCAGCTTTGAGTAAAGTATACGGAAGTATGCATAATACTTGAAAATCGATGGTATAGTAATGGTATATTAATACTTGCGCTGCTCAGATTCTCAATCATTACAATATTCTCTAACATAATTAAATAATAAATATTGTATTATCCCTACTGTAATCAATAAAACGGACTTCTTATCTTCCATAGATGAAATAGACAAGTTACCTATGCCTCCGTCCGTCATATCTTACCTTATTTTAAGTGGAGCAAAAGTCAATGAAAAGGATAGTTATGGATTGAGTCCTTTACATTATGCGGCAATGAGAGGGAATTATCAAGCCACTAGAGAACTTCTTCAATGTATAGATATTCAAATAGAGGTGTGTATACATCAAATAATTATTTATTATTATTATTAGGTAATAAACAAATAAATTTTACAGTAGGAGAGATACTGAAAGAATGAACTATAATTTTTTCTTTTGTATAATGTCAATCTTGGTAACTAACTTTTTTGCTTAAAAATATATAGATTACTAAGGCAGGACTTAAAATCCGTTTTGTTCTTTTGATTGGTTCATAAAAAGCTCTCCAATTTTTAGAACATCCTTTAAAAGGTATATCTTTGATTACAACTACAATAAAGAATATGTATTGAGCTACTCCAGTTAAGTAAAACTTTAATAAAAGGTATAATAAAATGAAAAAAAAAAAATTAGTTTACAAATAAAATGATTCCATTAATTGTTTTTGTTTTGAGTAGACACAATTTTTAGGACAAGTAATCAAGTTAATATAACAATTTATTAATCTTTCATATGCTTCAGGGCTTTTATCCATTGATTTATATTTTTTTCATATATAAAGTTTTTTCACTTCAAAATATGGCTCTCAATTGAAAATATAATCTAAAAACGTAATATTTAAAAAGTTTCTGAAGGACCCAATTCCCGAGAAAATAAATCTTTATTTATAAATATTCTTAATAACATGAGTTTGAAGTTTTAACTTGATATAATTTGATAATGTTTACATAGAAAATATATGATAAAAATGTTCATAAAATATTCAGTACTTTATTCCAATTTGGGGAATCATTATATAACTTATCAGTTTTTGATGAGGTTGTGTGTATCAAAAAATATCTACAATATTATAATTATGTAGCTACTATTGTAAATTTGTCTTTGTCTTCACATTAAAAAAATGAAGGATTCAAGAAATCACAAGATAAATACAGAACTGCATAACGTCAAATTGAATGTTTTAGGAGCATGCTGAAACGTATTGGCGATACTTTATATATTCAAAGGAATAAGAAGCTTTTTCATAAATCTCGGGGCGTATAAAATCCCAATTCACTAACGGAGGGTTAAATTTTTATACAAAACTGGACGAGACGTTAAGATTTTGGTACGCTTACATCCCAAATGATTAATAATTGTTTGTGACTTGTGCTGATATATTTACATTTTTGGTTTGTTCTTTTTAAAATTTCATAGAAACGTTTTTTTTGCAAAAAAGTTTCTATCGTACACTATATTAATTTTTTTTTCTTCTTCAAAATAAAAAAACTTACAATAGACATGTAAATAGCTAAAGTTATACAAATTGGTCAGTTAATATTGTAGACCCAGCTAAATTGGTTTGTTGTCACGTTTTTATAATATGAGGAGTATCTCAAAATATAGAAAAAAATGTTTATAAGGTCCAGGAAGTGTTCCACTGGTAAAGCATACGAATGGACATATTCCACTCGGAGTACGAAGGTGCGTGTCCATCTTCATTAATATCATGGACTCCTTCTCAGGTGGAGGCAAACCACTACCCATATAATATTTTTTTAATCACACTGTTGTCAAATATCGTCTATCCAAGTTTTTTCGTCTTCTTCTCCATCTCTCATTGTGAATATCGGATTCTGGAATTAGATAGTTGATCTTATTCAATTGTAATTAATTATTTAAATGCTAAAATATGATTTTTTTTAAATTATAATTATTGTAGATTAGCTGAAATCATTCACAGTATAGTAATAATTGTGTTGTAATATGTAAAATTAATTATCATTAAAAATATGAATGATTTTTAATGATATAATAAAAACAAAAAAACATTGTAGTTAAGTTTCAACTATTACTTAACTAAGTAAAGAAATCAAATATTCAAGAAATAACTCAACAATTATTTTTTTTGTCTCTAAACTCCCCGACAGATGTTTTATTTTTTAGTTTATTGTGATTCCAGTTATAGTGGAAAAAATCAATCATTTCTGTAAACTTATATTTGAGATACTAGAAAAAAAACTAATTCACAATTAGAGTTGAAAGTTATTATTAGAAAAACTATAAAGTAATTAATCCCTTAACAACATACCAAGAACATCTTTTTTATCATATTAAACGAAAATGTGTAAAATTGAAAAAAAAAAAAAAATAACATCTGAAACTCTATTAGTGAGTGTGTGAATATATATTAGTATGATTTGGTATCCGCAAATGCTTTAAATAGATCATAAATTTTTTTGCATTTATTGCTTCTATGAAGCGTTTTTCATCGATAAAATTATTATCTTTAAAAAAAACTAACAACAAAAAAAAAAACACACACATTTGAAATATTAATTAAAACCTTTTGATATTTTATTCTTAAAATTCAAAAATTAAGGTGGATTTACTGTAAAAATGTGCTAATATTAAAATATTTTCCAATCAAATATTTTACAGATGGTTGAATGTAAAATAAATAATTAGAAGCTTTGTTTTTGTTTCGTTTGTTTGGAAATTAATATCATAAAACTACAATATTTAAAAAAATCAAAAGTAAATAATGAAAAAAAAGATACTTATCTCTAGTTGAGTAGGTAAAATCAGTTTCGAGTAATTAAGTAAAAGTCAAAAAGTCAAGGACCTTCCTAAATCCTGAATTATAAGTGGTTTTATAATTAAGTTGTAAGAGTATACCTTCAACCTGTTTTACATGCTAATACAAAAAAGTTCAAGTTTGACTTTGAATAAGTTATTATACTTTTAATTTACAGCTTGCTTAGATTAATTTCTACAGAAAAAACTGGTGGTTTTTAAACATTTTTCATTGATTTACCTCCTTTGAAATATATTTCAGTAACATATTTCCTTCGTCGTTTAAAAAAATGTTGTTAGTAAATAAATATTCAGGAAAGGCAGCAAAACTTGGTCTCAAGAGATGGAATTAGAAATACATCAATAATTATATATTTTCAATAACAGAAATAAAAAAAATAATGTTAACAAAACACGTAGACAAAATTTTTTCAAGACTTTTTTCACTCAATATGACCACCTTCATAATCAAGTACAGACGTCGCCTAATGGCCATTCAGGAGTTGATGAAATACTCCTCTGACAAGTTGTCCTATGCATCCATCTATTTTATAACCGAAATTGCTGGGTGACAAGTATGTAGCAGGGTAAAGATGTTGAAGGTAAGCATTTATGGTGGTGGCAAATATGCTTGACGGTCGAGTGCACTCGAGGTAAAAAAATGTGAAGTGAACGTGTTTGAGGCAAATCCCCCTGTCACGGGAAATAATAATATTTCATAAAATAACAAAATCACATTCTTCATTCAAACGGAAGCTAAGAAAATGATGATAAATGACCAGACATTAAATATTAATATATATAACAAATATTCAAAACATCGCGACTTTTTTTATACGTCATATTAGCATACAATTATCCCTCAATGACTGCCTCTGAAATAAATTATTCATCCAATATTTGTCGTATTATTTCCTAATTATTGTTTCTTCACATAGTAGATTACAGGAGAAGTTATGTAGTTGAGTCAAAGCTAGGTTAATCCAATGTGGGAACAACAGGAACGAAGTCAAGCATTAATTTATGATCTTTGACACATAATTTATATGTTTCGTTTCGTAGGCATTTTCTACGTACAATGTCCATATAGCTTGGCCAAAAAAAAAACATGAATTATTTAAGGAAAGCCTTATAAATATATGAATTTGGGATATATTAGGAGCTATATTTTATGGATATTGTTTGATTCAGTAATTACTAATTATAATCAGGCCTATATAATAATAAACATATTATGTAGGGCATTTTGTGCTTACACATTCAATAGATACTAACATATTTTACAAAACAAGTATAAATATAAAATATGGATAATATTTATATCTGAAACATTTTCGATTTATAGAGCGTTGTTTTGTGACGTGAGTATTTTGGATCTCCACCATTTTGAGAAACAATCAAATTTTACAAGAAAAAAAAACACCTTCTTTCATTAAAATGACGGAAAATGGTGAACTAATGTCGTATATCTTGATGTCAAAATAGTAAAAACTATTTAAAAGACTTAACTGTTTAGCCATAACTGTCCATTAAAATATATCACTTTAACGACAAACCTAAATATATATATACATATATGTATGATGAATATGCTGTGACGTCAGTATAAATTCTTATTTACATGATACAAGGAATTCCCCCTGCATGGAATATGCAATCTTTTCCCCTTTCCTTTTGAACAACTGAGAGCTATTTTTTATATCTTATTTAATGACTCATTAAGTCAGGCCAGAAGTCAGCTATAATGTTATAACATTACTTTGGGTTCTTCTTGAATGTATGGGGCTATAATTGAATAATTTATTTCGGCAGTTCAGATGGATATTGTCAATGGTATCTGCAGCCTTCTTGGCTTCTTGTTTTATTTAATCCTATGAATAAAGCTACAAGTGTTAATTTTAAAAGTACTTTATATATAGAGGATTTATAATGATAAATCAAAGTTTGTATGTCTGTATATTTTTTTTTATTTTCTCAAATTATTATCATTATCCTTTCATTCCTGAGGAGAGAATAACTAAGTTTCGAGTAGATACGTATGAGTGTTTTGATGGAAAACAGAGTGTTAGACTGATGATTTGTTGGGAAGTTATCTTAAGCAAATACATCTACAAATATATTTGATGTTTGAACTAGTTTGAATACTGAGGTGTTCAAACATCCGTCGACACTAATAGATTAAATCAAATTAATTTCAAAATTTTAAAGATGACAAAATCTGTATAATACTGAGTAGTGTAAAGAATTTATAACTAACTATATAATACCCAATATAAACATTGAAGTTGAGGAAAACTTAAAAATAACGTCGATCAGAATAGTTTTCCCTACACCCTCTGTGTGAGTAACATGCCTACATTCCTTTTTCTGCAATTATACTAACCTATATTTAGATAAATTGAAATTGCATACATTAATTATACATCAAAGTCCTAAAATATTTAATAAAAAACTTTATTGCTCTTCTAAACGACCAACTATTATGCAAAATGAAAATAAATCACTTTTACCGTGTCATGAACAATTAATTTCTATTAGCCTCTCGATAGCTTCAGTTCATTCCACTCATTTTCTATGATTGCAATGTGTAATATTATTTTTCATATTCTTAGATTCGTGATCAGCAAAACTTGACTCCTCTCCATTTGGCTTGTGTATATGGACATATCGATGTTGTGAGACTTTTGTTATCTAAAGGAGCGAGGATACAAAGCTCCGGAGAGCATAATCAAAATGTTCTTCATAAGGCATCTTCTGTTGGTAAAATTGAAATCTTGGAGTTAATTGTGAATGACATAATTGATAAATTTGGGGAAGAAGAGCTTCAAATGGTAAGATATAAGTTAACCTATACCTTTCTACGTTAAAAAATATGTATAATTTACTAAATGTTTGTGGGTGGGTTATTCCACAACACATTGCCTGTTAGATTTCTTTAATAAACTTCCAATTTGAAGGAATTTATTATGCATATATACTTTATTGTTCATATTCTTTTTATCGAGGGTCATCAATAATCCCTATCAACTTGAACATGTATAATTTTAAATAAAAATTCTAAATCATTTTTTTTTATTTTTTACAATTTGGACATTGTTTTATGAGATATAAATATGAAAGTATTTTTAAAATTTCCAAACTGTGGAGGGTATGCATTTCTAACCGTAAAAGGGTTCCAATTCAGGGAAGAAATTATTTCTGTAAAGTTAAAAAGTGTAATTTTTTTGTACGAAAATATTTTAATATTAGCTTGTTTTGGGATTATGACCTAATAATCTGTCCTTTGAACATTGTCGATTTCATAAAATTGAAACAATTATATAGTTCTGAATCTCCCCTACAAGTATAAACATTATGAATATTTAATTTTAAAGAAATTTAGATTTGAGCTAGGAAGGAAATACAGTTCCTTTTACAAATATACCCGTATAAAAACATTTATTTTATCATGTTTTAAAAAAAAGACAATGATTTGAAATTTGATATTTATATAATACAGGGAAACGCTCATTTTGTACAAATAAATTCAACCCAGAAAAAAAAAAAAAAGATCTTTAAGGCCAAAATCCGAAACTGATCTAAGTTTTTCTCTCAGTCATCTAAATTATGAAATATTTGGGATTATAATAATTCGACTCTATTATTGTTCTGAGTCATTTTTCACCATCCCCAAATTAAAATTAGGATTAATAAAACTTACGTAAAAGTGTTTATGATTAAAAAGTGATATTTTGAGATTCTGTATCTTGTTCCGAGGTTAATATATTTACATTTTTAGGATAAAAATGATGAAAAAAGATACTCGGATCAGTTATGGGTTCTACACTCATAGATACATTACATTATTGTCTTCATTTCAATCATTTGTAACTAATTCCTCCTTCTCTTAATTGTTCCCCTGTGTAATAGGATTATATAATTAATAATTGAAATCAAAATATATGAGAAAAATCAAATGGGGTAATTTTCTTGGGATTTGTTATGAAATAAATCGAATTCATTTATATAGCTACTTTTGGAGGATGATAGTGATGGAAATAGTCCGTTACTTCTGGCTGTAGAAGGTGGCTGTACCAAAACAGTGGAGTATCTCATTAAAAAAGGATCTGACGTCAACTATTCGAACGCATCTAAATCAACTGCTTTACATATTGCATGCAAAATTGGAAATATCGATATTGTCAAAGTACTGATACAAGTAAGGCCATTTGAATGGAGCGTATGGGAGATCACAAACCAAAAAAAAAAAAAAGGGAGTATATTTTGCCAATTATATTTCAAATGAATTTTTCAGGAAAGAGCTCATATTGATAGTCTTAATGGGCAATATCAGACTCCTTTAATGATGTCCTGTAAGTTTAATAATGTGGATATTACAGATTACCTTTTAACGTGTGGTGCGTCTATTGAGCGTAAAGACAAACATAATCATACTCCTTTGCTGTTGGCATCCATGGATGGGAATATAGAAGCTGTACGTATGTTACTGGAAAGAGGTGCAGATATATTCGCTCTTGACAGAACAGATAAGTCAGCGATATTTTTGGCCGCTGAAAGTAACAATCCAAATACTTTAATGGTATCTATGTATAAATAATTCATAAAAAACATAGTCAGAAGTTTTTTGATTAATTAACCCTTTGTTACGTCCCTTCAAATCCTAACGCAAGTACTTTCCTGGGATGTTTAGCCACTCTAACATTATATATCATATTTAAGCTATGTAAAAATTTGTCTACCCTTACATTTGACGCTAGAAGCACGGATGTACAAATGGATCACTTTTTTTAACATTTTATGTTGTAAATGTATATTTATAATATGAAATAATATTAAAAGATTACTGAACTACGTGGCAGGGAGAAGTTACGCTCCTGAAATCTGCTTCAAAAAGTTCGACTCATGGTCGTTACTGGAGAAGAATATGTATTTAGATAAACAGTGTCATATGAAGGGGAAGTTGGGATGTAGGGGTCTGTTGACGCCCCAAATAAGTTTGTTTATCTTCAACATCACTATATAAATGTATTTTTTCATAGAAAAGTTATAAATAACAAATTTATGGAAAAATAATCAGCTTACTTTTCTAAAATAAAAAGATAATTCTGTCAAATTTAGAGTATAAAACCCTTGATAATGTATATATATTCACTTCAATTTTGTAGGTCAGATGAATCACTTGTTGTACTAAAATGTTTTTCTTAAACATAGGTGGTGCAACTTTATTTCACAGTTCAGGGGAAAAAATTAATGTTGCAGAAACTTATGTCGACTGTAAAAGGTATAATATTTGAAGGTTAGATTAATAAATTATTCACAAACGAAAAATGTTCTATTTACACAAAATAAAACATTTCCCACTTCTTTTCCTTCAATATTTTTTATATTAATAATAAGAAAATATAAAAATATTCTATGAAACCTCGATAATTAATTCCATAATTTATTAATTATTTATAAAGTGATGTAGTAGCGTTACCCAAAAAATGAATACAGAAAGTAATCTGATAAATTATGACTTTATAAAAATGATTGATCAAATATAGAAGGCTAAATCTGTCCTAGTGGTGAATAAACTTCCTCCAAATATAATGATAAAGATTAATTAAAATTTTGAGTAAAAAACTTCTTACTAAGTACAATTTTAACTTTTTTGGACAATATATTAATTTGTGTATGATCATAATTTCTTTCAATTCAATAAGGCTTTACTACAAGATTGCCGATCATTCGATTTGGTTAACTTTGGAGACCATTTTGATAACTCTCCATTACATGTGGCTGCATTAAAAGGTTATGAAGAAATTGTTGATGTTCTTCTTGAGTTTGGAGCAGATATTGCCAAAAAGAATGATGATGAACAAACACCACTACATTTAGCTGCCAAGGAAGGACAAAAAAAGTATAAATCTATATGTTTATTAGTGATGCGTAGATTTAGTTTTAGTCAAGACATTTACACTAAAGTTGTTTATTTTGAATTTGCAGTTTTAACGAAAATCATCTCGTTCATCACTGAGTTCTTTTTGAACGCTTTAATTGTAATAAACTAGAATATCAGACAAATAATGTAACAGTAAAGAGTGGGGGGTCCAAATCTGTGATAAGGTCTTTTACAAACAGTTCAGTTCTACTTAAAAGCGTATGTAGAACTAAAAATATAATATAATTTTGTAAAAAATACTTCAACAATTGTATAATATCAATTCATCAAAGTGTATTGTAAATGGATTTAGGACAAGAAATAATGAAGTTTCTTTATAAAGTTTTTACGCTCCTTTATAAGCATCTTCTTTATAACGTAACGGGATTAGTGAACTGGTTAAAAAAAGAAATAAAACCTATTACATACCGTAATAAACAGTAGAACTTTATTAATAATTATGTCATTTAAATTACGGGGTAAGGACTCAAAAATTAGAAAATTTAAAAAAGCCATTGTCACTTTTACATCTTGCTATTTTTTGCAATTTTGTGGCAAACTTTTTAACTAAAAGTTGGTAATTCAACAATTTTCTAAGCTGTATATTTAATATGTTAACCTCGTTTCTGAATAATGGTTTCACTACAGGGATAAACAGAAGCACAGCTGGCCTTGATGAAGTCTGGAGACAACTTTTTTCACTCCTCTGTGATCACGGGCTTCAGTTCATCTACATTTGGGTGAGAAGTTGCGGAGATTCACGTTGGGTGAGGATGAAAAGAATAAGTCTGCCGGCCAGAAGACAGTCATGTTTTCCCTACAGAAATGCTGCACCTTCTTGGAACTTGTACCAGGACGCCATCTTGGGTAAATACATAGTTGTCCTTGGAGAACGTGCTCTGAAACCATGGTAAGACATGGTATTTGGGGATCTTGTAGTAGACATTCGTGTTGACTTGCTCGTTGGCCTCGAAGAAGTAAGAAGGTATCTTGCTGCTGTCGGACGCCTTACACCGAGGACCATGATCTGAGCTGAATGTTTGCTGCTAAAAGTTCCCTCGATCTGAGATCGTGATTTAGCTAATAAGCAATTATTTCTCCTGTGCAGAACAGTGTCCACTGTGAAGATCTACTTGTGAGAGATCGAATTTTGTACAGAAGGGATTGCACACTCTTTGCCGTTTTGCTTGGACATTTTTGATCGAACAAAAACAGAACAAACATTAAATTGTAGCTTTTTGTCAGTTCTTTTGGGTTAGTGCCATATACAAAATTATCAATCTTTAAGAACTGAGGATAGAAAACCCTGAAGAAGACTCTAAGACTCTAATTTTGGAGTCTTCATCCTTATATTTTTTTTTCTATTCCATCCATTTTACATTCGCAGACATTAATTAGGGGGTACGGGTGATGAAAAACAAAAATTACGTGTTTTTAATATTATAGATAAAGAAAAAATAGATTATTATTTAAGATAATCTTAACAACAAGAGTTTGGGGTTTCAACAAAATCTAAATTGTTATTTTTATAATAAAAACATTAAACTTCTTTTTTAATAAATATTTAAAGTAATTCTTCATTACTTTACGAGAGTTTAAGGAACGAAATAGAAGAAATAACGAAAAAAGAAGAATCCAAGAAATAAAAAAACAAATGAATGAGGTTTTCGGTAAACAGTTAATTAATCAATAAAACCTGGATAAAAAATGTTTTAATTTAAGAATCAATCCAAAACAAGGGAATTCTCAAGATGAATAAAAAAATGCATATAATCTGATTTAATGCTTCAACAGTATAACAAAAAGTAATGGCGATAAAATGTAATTTGATAGGATTAAAAAGGATTTTATTAAATTTAGGGAGTAAAATATCATAGTTGACTAACACAGCATTAACGTAGTCATAATAGATCAGATGTAGTAAATTGTATAGTGTTACATAGATTAAAAGTCAACCTGCGCATCATTAATCTAATTTTTAGGTCCTATTGTGAGAATTAGATATTGAGGAAATGTCAAACAGATATTTAAAAAAAAAAATCTGTTATTTTAATTATGTTTGTAACTTTCAAATTATACAATGCAAATGGATATGAGATTAAGCATCTTACCTGTTATTGAACCATTTTTTTACTTCTTATTTCTTTCAATATTTTGATTATATGGTATTTCTTAAATTTATAATAAGTCAACTTTAAAATATACTTTTATTTGATAATACATGATTGCATTGGCTTTGTGTTCAATGTAAATACAACGCATGTCTCTTCCGCAGAATTGTTATGGATATTCTAAAACGAGATCGATTTTCTGTGAATGACTCAGATTTCGAATCCCATACTTCACTTCACTTAGCTTGTATCTTTGGACACTCCAAAGTTGTATCAACATTGATTGCAGCAGGTGCTGACATTGAGGCAAGAAATTACTGTCTTTGGACTCCATTGGACTGTGCAGCAGCATATGGACAAACAAAGTGTGCCAATCTATTATTGAATGTAAGCTTCAAAGGAATATTAAGTGCATTTTAGTGTCATATTATAAATCCACTTAGGCAAATGCCCCAATTGATGCAAGGGATAAAAATAAAACGACACCTCTTCATTTAAGTGCTCGTTATGGTCATGAAAATGTTGCGAAGCTATTAATTAAAAATGGGGCATCATTATGGCAATCCAACAGCGCCGGACATAATGCTCTCACTTTAGCTATTACACACGGAAAAAGGTATACGTTTAGAATCAATACATTCTCTTCTCTTTGAAGCAATGCTTACCAAGAAAAGATATTTTTATATTTCCATTGACACGTTGTTGTTCTAAAAATGTATCTTTCTACTAGTACCAAAAGAAAAAAATAACTGTATATATACTAGTATGAGCGTGTCCATTAAAGGACGCAAAGGACATAAAATGCTGTTGGTGTATAGTCCATGTTTTTGTCTGTCAAATAGTTTAAACATTCAAAGAAAGAATCTTATTTATAACTTATGTTTATCCATTTAAATCGAATGTAAAAGTATTCCAGAGCTATAATTAAAAAACTTAAAAACATAAATATATTACTGTTCAGTAATAGCGGATTAAAATGGTAATCGAAATTGGAACTTTAAATTACTAGATTTTTTAAAAAATGATCCTTTAATTAGTGAAATGAAGTTGCATTGATTAAGTATAAGTAAACTTTATAGTATTACAATTACTCCGTATAATCAAGAAATCTTGTGTGAAGTCCATATACATAAAGTAGAATTCTTTCTCTATGAATGACCGGGCGCAAACCTACGCACACTGATTTCAAGAGTATAATTTCTCTTGAACACGTTGTCTATGAGCTATATCGAATCAATCCAGAATTTAAAATTTTTCTTGGGAGTCGATTTTTTTGATGATTTTTTCATTTTTTTGTTGCAGCAGCTAGCACACATAATAATTAACAAACTAAATAAATTTTACTCTTAAACTAACCTCAAATAATTTGATTTCATAAATCAAAAAGATTAAGAGCTAAAGCAAATACTTGAGTTTCTAAAAAAATCAATAAATATGAAAAAAAAAATATTCTGAGGGTGAAAATTGAGAAAAAAAATGTGTCACAGGTCGGTACTGAGTGTGTTGACCAACCACCTTGAAAGAGGTGTAACGAATGCAACACTAATAATGAATTATTTCACAAAAGTGTTATAGCACAATTCACTAAAATCTTGCTATAAGTTGAAGAGTGTCACCTTGCCTCAACTAACCCCTCTCCCATTCCCCCTACGAATGTATTAAAAATATATATATATATATGTTTCTATCTTAAGAGAAGTTGCAAGGGTTATCATTGAGAGCGATAATTGGATGGGTGCATTGAACAGTAGCTTTCAATCTCTTCAGACCGGATTGCGAGAAACACCTCTTCGACTATTGATAAAACAATTCCCTGATTTAGCAAAATTGGTTTTTGATAGATGCCTCACAACGAATCTTCAATCTCACAATATCATCGAAGAAAGCAAAAATAATCGGCACACCTTTTCAGCCTCATCCTCAGATGATGAGAGGTAAAGTCATTCTGTGATGCATTTTGAAATTACAATAAGGATACATTTTTATTTATCAGATTTGCTATTACGTTTAATTATGAACTTTTGGACGACACCTACATTCATTTACATAATGAGATGTATGACATGGATACATCAACAAAGGAAGGCTTAGATGAGGTTTGGGATGACAATGGCCGCCTTCTTTCGACCACTGTACCTTATTGCTTCTCTAAAAACATTATCAAAAATAATCATCCACTTATGCTAATGGTCAAAGAAAAAAGAGTTGTAAGCAGATATTAGTTATTTTACTTTCATATACATTTTTGAGAAATTGGTCTTCTGTTAAATACCCGGTAATAAATTCTTAAGTTTAGCAATCTGGTAATAAAAATAACAAATAATGTGTAGTTTAAGTAATGTGCTTGATATTTAGAAAAATAATACATTAAGCTAGCTGTAAAATATCAAAATAGAATCAATGTCTGTTCTATTTAGAGGGGATGTTACAATTAAATATTCATTGGTTGTTTTTAGTAGGTCCTTTTTGCTAGGGCATAATTTTTTGTTTTTGCCAGTTTTACCGTGCGTGGGATCTAGAGTAAATATTAAATTTCAAATTTGCTTTATTCATAATTATTTTTACATAAAAATAATGACCTTTTTTTATTAAGAAATTATTTAAAATTTATGACAAATCTACTTATTGAATGAGAAAATAATTCTAATCCCTCCCTCAAACTGGCTCTTGACGAATATTATTTGCACTGTATCATAAGTCTTTCAATTTGTATTTAAAATACGTACTTATTAAACTTGGAACTGAATTAATTGCATAAAGGAACCTGTTATTTTATGAAACGATTAAATGTATGATTTACTTTGAAATATTTTTCCCGATTTTTTTCGTAAGTTTGAAATTCAGATAAATGCCAAGGAGGGAACTCAACATCTTACATTGAAACGAGGGTGGCCCAAAAGGACCCGGGCTGACTAAGAGCGGTATTAGAAAGTAAACAATTGATAAATCATATTTTTTCAAGTTTGAAGGAGCCACACTTTTTATTATTTGTTTGCCAGCCATCCATAATAAAAGTTGTTGGTGAATTTGTGAAAATGGAGAAAATTGGTCATCGTTAAATTTGGGGAGGCTTATATTTGAAATGCCTCCTCCCAACCAATGTAATAGCTGAATAGGATTCTACTCTGAGTGAGTCTGTACCTTCGTTACAAAAGTAATACTTTGGCTAGCTGTGTTTAAACGAGGTAGGGCATCGAAGTAATTGACTAAATGAAATGATGACTCCAGAACTTGTGAAAAAAATCCAGTAAAGCAGTGCTGATGGATCGTCGACGGAAGTATGGGAGCTAGCAGACATTATAGGCACTTCAAAAAGTGCAGTACATCACTTATTATTTCAAAATTTGAACATAAGAAAATTGTGTGCAAGAATGGTACCGCATTTTCTCACGCACGTGCAAAAACAGTTCAGTTAAGGGGCTTCAATTGATTGATTAGTGAATTTTCAAAATCAAGAAAAAATATAACTTTAGGAATTTTTTTCAAAACAATTTCAAAAATTCCATAATTGTAATTAATTTTTTTTTAAGTTTATATACTTAAGGAAGTTCCTGTTCAGAAATAAATATTTTTGTACAAAAGTTTTTTGCCTTTTCTTTCTTGGCTCCGTTACTTCTGGGACAGCCCTCTTAACTTTGTACCGTGTACATATAAATGAAAACAATAATTTTACTTTAAGGACCTTCTGGGACATCCCTTGTGCATGGCTCTAGTTAGACTCAAGTGGAACAAATTTGGTCGATATGTTTACTACTTAAACCTTTCAGTATATTTAATGTTTGTACTTTTCTTGACTTTTTATATACTGGAGACCCCAGCTCCATATTCAATCGCTCAAATCTTCAATTTGGGTAAAATGAAGTCGTCTCTAGATGAGGGGTGAGTAGAAGTCTTATTATTTTGCATAAATAATGGTTTTCTTATTCAATTATTAAGGTTGAAGAAAAAAATAACAAATGGAATTTCTAATAGCAGTTCGGAAACACTCATTGATATTTGTAGTCTTCTTACAAAAGAGGACATTTCAGAAGGCAAATTGAAACGTGTTTACCTGTCAAGTTTAACTCAATATGTTATAATGTTATTATGTACTGTTCATATACTCAAAGAAATATTTTTGTTCACCCAGGTACGCACTAAAACTATCACCAGAGTTGTAAATTCTAAGCATTTTCCCACGTAATAATTATTTTGTAGTTGGCAAACAAAACAGTTTTTTATTTTCCAAACTGATATTAATACTTTTTATTATTAAATATTTTGACCATCTGACTACATAGTATATAAAAAAAAGAATTTTTATAAGACTATGTAAAATTTAGGATTAGATAAATAACTAGAAGGGTACTAAAAAAACTGCCCTGGGGAAAATTGCCAGTGTAAGATTGTCCGTATTTTGTTCAAACTTATGGATGAATAATAACACATTGTAAATTGGCTAAATATTATTTTCACAAATATATAAACAAATTTTTTTGTTCCATCCCCCAAGTAAGTACCTTCGAGTGTAAGTAATATTAGTGCAATACAATTTCCTTGAAATTTTTAAAATTCAATCCAATCTTCTAAGAAATGGATCGAGAGGATTGATAAGGAGAGAGGAAGAATAAATAGGGTATGTCTGTTTAAAATATGCTTGAATACCCTTCGGTTTGGCCCGGGGGTAGTGTGGTATTGGTAAAAACCACTGTCAATTCATCCAATACATCCAAGGAACCCCTTTAATACCAAATCATTGTTGCAAGCCCTCGGGTTGTACGGGTACTTTGAGGTACTCTGGATCCTTAAAAACCACACTGGCCAATCCAAGGGCAGAGAGTATTCAACCATATTTTAAGAGGGCCTCAGCTATAAATTCCCTCTCTCCTAAATTACAATAATAATAATAACACTTAAAGGTATTTCCTGGGGGGGATGAAACAAACTAATATGTTTGGATATGTGCCATAAATCATACTATACAAATTTATGGTGTCTTATTAATATTTATCTTGAAGTTTGAACAAAGTACGGCAATTTTTTGCAGTCAATTAACGGGTAATTTTCCTGTATGTCAATTTTCTCCAGGGAATTTTTCGGCGAACGAACTAGACGATATCAAGTTACAAAAACAGACACATATTTCCTATAATAACTATTCAGTTGAATTTAAAATTAGACAAATTTTGATTTTCCTGTCTTGTTAAAAGATATAAGAAAAATGGTATAAAAATATAATTTATTGGTACATAGTGTTTATGTAGCACAGAATCATCTCCTCGAGGCCAATTAGAAGAGTGATTCTTTTAAATTTGTATATGTTTGAAAGCGTTATGAGAATCTGTAAAAAAAGTTCTGTCTAGACCGGAAAATATCGATAGATTCAATCTTAAACAGTCTAAATTGAAAATATTTGGTAATGTTCGGTCCCCCAAAAAATGTATAATTAAAATGTGGTTTGGACTAAATTTTACATATAAATTGTTTAAAACGTCTTATGTATTTTAAAATTAAGAAAACTGTACATTGTACAAAGAAGTCACGTGAAGTTGAAACAGAGATGACTAGGTTGAATTTTCATTTTGTTGTCTCTCCTAGAATACAAAAATCCAAATTTAAGCATATCTTCAGATGGATGATCAAGTTAAAAAGTGTATTCCTACGATGTCACTGTATTTTCCTTTGTTTCTAAATCTAGGAGAACATGGAAGTTCCGTTAATCCGGTCTTAGTGAATTAAAATGATCATCAGCCCCAGCAATTGTAAAAATCTAAAAAAATTGTATATATCGAAATTTTATTCATATATATATATTATAGTTTTGTGGTTATACTTTCTTATTGTAATACCTATATGGATGAATAGATTCGGAATTATTCTGAAATATATATAGTATTTGTTTGTATAACATATAAAATACTCTTTTAATTTTCAAAGTTGTCAAGATGTTTATAATCTAAGAAAGATCTTTGTTCACTGTAATAAAAACATCAATGACGGTGGATCTAGAAAAAAGAAAAAATCGGTTTCTTATAATATATGAAACTGAAAAAATGTTCCGTAGAATGAGACCAAAAAAACGGTCCATACAGTGAGACGAAAAAATATCAGTCCTCTGTTTCAGATCCCGATCTGAACGGAAAAATCGGTCTAGAAATAATTACTTAAGACAGAAATAATTGGAGCTGAACCGAATCTTAATATTACTGATAACATCTAAACATAAGATAAATACGTATGATTGCCTGAAAGGTGGAGACGAAAACTATAAGATTTATTGGAGAGTTATTAGTGTAATTCCTTCTTGGACTCTGATTGTATCGACATCTGAGTAACACCCGTATATTTCCTTGTTAGATATGGAGTTTAATTTGTGTATATAACTTTATTTTTCCTCTCAGAATTACATGTAGCTAGTTTAATGAAACGTCCTGAAGATTAATCTCCTATATATTTATAAGTATTTCTTAAATTGTCACAGTTATCATCTCATTTTTCTGGTTTTTTTTTACATATTACATGTGCTTAGAATTTACTATTCTAGCTCTCATGTAGTTCATTAACATTACATACTTGTTATTTCTGTAGGATCAGTTGGCCGGTCCTATTTTGTCTTGGGTAAATATAATAATAGATTTATATCAAATTTATTTACATCCAAGTTTAATTTACTCTGTACTTATTCCTTAAGGCACGGTTATCCTATTTCTCTTTTGAAAATTTAGTTGAGTGGACTTGTTACATTTTAGCTTCTATATTGGTGTATGACTTTGATGAATGTCAGCAAATTACAGGACTTCGCTCAGGATGGCAATGGCAAGTTAGTGGATCTAACTTCCTTTAATTTTCAAGTCTACAAATAGGTTGTAATTTTATTATAGATTGGAGCAGTAATCGTTACTCTATCATGGCTAAACTTGCTTTCAAATGTACGCAAAGTTCCTCTACTCGGAATTTATGTTGTTATGTTCTCAGATGTTCTAAAAACTTTTCTTAAGTTTTCCATAATTTGTGGTTTGTTTATAGTAGCCTTCTCCCTTGGATTTCAAACTTTACTTGGAGGACAAGTATAGTATTTTAATTGCTCTCTTGTTATTTTTATTATTATTTCATTATTTAGGAAAACTTTAACACTATTGACAAATCAATGATGAAAACAATTGTAATGATGATTGGAGAATTTGAATATGATGACATATTTTATGATAACGTTCGCAATGCAGGAGAAACTCTCAAACGTTCTTCACTTCCCTATAGTTATCTTACTCAGGGATTCTTTCTAGTGTTTTTAATAATCATGCCAATCATTATTATGAATCTATTGGTTGGATTAGCAGTCGATGATATCAAGGCTGTTCAAGACAATGCAGTTCTCCAAAGACTTGCAATGCAGGTATGCAACATTCAAATAAGATTCATAAATATGATAACCTATGTTAAATTTCTACAAAAGTATGCAGAAAATACTTATTTTAATCTTCCCTCTTTAAATTATGCCCTCCACTCCTTGACATCCTGAGGAGGTCTTCTCTATTTTTTTCATATTGGCCAACTTAAAAACCAGGATCGTAGAAAACTGAACAATCAACTGCAGCATCTAGGAGAACTGGGATCCCCTGCCTTTTTCCTTGTTTCTCACTTTCGATGATGAATTGTTAGTTTAGTTTGTTTATGTAAAGAGGACGGGGAAAAATGAGTATCAAAAACTAATACCAAAACCTTTTCATAGTAATGATATAATAAACATTAGTTAATAGTCCACGTTTTTCTACCCTATAAAATACAAATATTATTAAAAATTCAAAATAAATTTCATAAAACTTCTTATATAGATTATACAATGCTTATGAGGCATCTGGGTGGTTTACTTTTATTTGTTTACAAACAAAGTGCAGCAAAATATTGATAATATTATTGAATATAAAATTATATATTTCAAAATATATCATTTATATCAGCCTTTGCCTTATTTATTTTAGTTTACTTATTCCCTATTGGTACAAAATTTATATCAATGCTATGGGAGACAATGGAAAAGAAAAAACTATTACCACACACAAATTCATCTTTTATTTATCCAATAATATGATAAGAATAAAAGCGTGTGAGAAAATATTATAAGCAGTAATTGTTATAATAATTTCACCTTTTCATAAGTAGCTTAGAAATATTTTTTTTAACGTTGATATTGGTAATTTATGACTTTAAAAAACAGTTGCTATAAATGTACTAAATATATGTCTTTTTGGCTTTTGTGATTCTAAAAACAAATGTCAAAGAGATATATCATGCATAAAAATTTTTCTTATTTATTTATTGGTCATTTGTCATGAAGTTAAATATTTTGGTGTATTTTTTTTCGAAGTAATGAGTAAGAAATTCAATAAAAATCATATAAAGATCTTGACTAAGTGGAAAAAACCTTTAAAATTCCAAAAAATAACTTCTTTTATTTTTAAAAGATAAATAGTACAAATTTTTATTAATCAGAAAAGTTTAAATTTTTTCATAATGGTCGTACACATTTAAAGTTAAACGAACTTTGATATTTTAAAACTCTTTGAATAGTTTTTTTATAACAAATATTTCAGAAGAATAATTTTAAAATAAGAAAGATGCAAAATTAAAACAGAAACATTTTTTTTTCTTTAGATTGTGGATAAATAGTAGATTAAGCAATTCAATTTTGCTATTTTCCATAGATCTTAATAATTTTGAGTTTTCTGGAATACATCCGATTTTAATTAACTAATTTGGATTAATTTATAATCTGTTACTAACACAAAATGTGATAGTACCAGTTTTATCTCTATATCATCATTATTCGTGAAGTTATTTTGCATTCAAAGAATTTTGCTAATTTGAAATTATAAAAACGAGTTGGAAAAAATACTTTTTTTTATAAATTAGAAACTGAAGTAATTGATTGATTCTCCAAAATTGCTGTAATTAAAGGAATTTAATTGTCATATACATGTATTTAATCTGTTAAAATATTCTGCCAAACCATTTTTTTTGTTGGCAGTATTTATTTTCGACGACAAACAAATGTTTTTCACTACTTACACATGTTAGTAACTGACTTTATTTTCAAGACAATTTTAGAATTTATTTTTAGAATGAAACCACTCCCATCCTCATACTAATTATAAAGCATGATTGCTACGCATTGTAATAAAAAAAAAGAACTTTTTTGAATCCTGTATAATATTTTATGATAGTGATCCTCAATTTTTATATGGATCATTTTTTTCGAGTGCTGGGTTATACCTTAAATAATGTTGTTATTTTGTATTGAAAGTACCAAGCCGTCAAAAAGTATAGGAAACATAATGAACTTTGAACATTTAATTACACATAGCGGCTTTAGATAAAAGTAAATATTTTTTTATATATTGAAACTTGTTTATTACTCATTAGATAACATTATTCATGTATTTGAGCACCTTTGGCCTCAATCATACGCTCCACTCGATCCAAGAGCGCTTTGCACACGTTGAAAACGAAATGTTTCGACATTGATGGCTACTCTTTGTAAACCGATTGTTGAAGGGACTCAATATTGCTGAGACGTTGTCTACAGGCATTGCTTTCAATTACCACTAGATACTGTAATCAAGGAGATTAAGGTGGGGGCTCTGCCGTGGGTAGAATTTTTTCAGTAAACACTTCATGGAGGTATCAGTTCATTTTTCCAAAAAATATGACACGATCATTTTGCCTATTGTACACGGGATCCACTAAAAATGTTTTCTTATCCTAGAAGAACAAAATTTAGGTTGCCATGATACCTGAGGTCATTTTAAAGCTTTTTGAATCCATTATATCGAAAATTCCTATTGCTGTTGAGTGAACATAGCCCGTTTAATATATCAGATATTCATCAGCCATCAGCTTTTTATGGCATAGGCTACTGTGGAACGTCTCACTGCCTGCTTCTTCTTCATGTTCATCATAGTAATCTTTCGATTTTTTCAAAAAATCTTTTCTTGGCGTATCAGGTTTTAATTTGGTCAGCTTCCATTTCTATGACGATCTTTGATGTATTCACCATTGTGTACCTTAATACTAACCCTCCAAGCGGTAGTTCTGCCGACATTAAAAGTCTTTACAATATCAGAATTGCTAAATCCGGCACGGACTAAACAAGCAAACATTTTTTACTCCATTTTTGCAAATATTTATGCTAGAGACTTAGTAAATAAATCATAAAAAAAGTAAACAATGAGCTGTTCTTTTTTGTTAACATAACTTTTGCATAAAATTAACCAAAACCTCTCACAGCGCCATTAAAGTCATGTTCCATGACTTTTTGAAAGCCCAGTATCGTCATACTTAGGGATGTAAATCGTGTGAGCTTTTATCTGGCCCGTTTTTTTTGTAATTGGTAATCTGAAGAATGAATATTCTTTTCATTTGAAGTTGTCATTGTTTTTCAACTTCTAAGCAGTGAACTTCTTTTTTTAACTGAGTTTTATTCAAAACCTGATTGAACATTGGTGTGTGCTCATAGAAAACAGAGAGTAAACTTGGGGATTTGTTAAGGAGTTATATTTGTAAATCATTGTTGGAATCGGAGTAGAATTTAATATCGACAGTGGAGTCATTCTTGATAATTTTTGCTTATTTCCTTCTCCCCTCATCCCTTGTCACAGCTGATTGAAGCTGATCTAATGAAACGTCATGAGCGTTATTCTTTCTCTCCAAAATATTCTTCAAATTGTCTGGGTTACCAATTTGATTTTCACTTTCTTTATTTTTAACATACAAAGTATTTACACGTTTTTCATCACAGGTCATAATGTATTAATTACCCTTAGATAATTTATTTTTAGTATGTTTTAAACAAGGCAGAGGGTTTCCCTGAAATGATATGGAACAACCTATTTTAAATAAGTTACAGCGTTACTTTACGAACAGAAAAATTTACTTTCGATTTTGTTGTCAGCTGTCGCTATTTCTTTTTCATTTTCCCTTATCACTATTCGTAACGTTGATTGGTCGAGTTATAATTAGCTCTTGTTATGCTGTAAACAATTATTTTGAAGTTTTTTAATGATAATTGCTAAATTAGGAAGAATGACCTAATTGACCAGTGATTTTTTTGTACTATGTCACGATGAACAGTAAATTTACTTATCTTTGTAATTATTTTGTTAATAACTACTAACAAGATTTGTTGATGAATACATAAATTAAAGGGAAGAGAAGACGATAAAGGGTATTCTTATGCCTTTAATATTTGATAAGTAAATCATTGTAAGTAAGAATATTAATAATAACATTGTTCAATAAAATTTAGATAAGTGAAAGTTTTGTTAAGGCTGAATAATATTATAAATACTTCTATTGAAATAAAAAATCCTTTTAATCTAACCCATTTGAATTTCAAATCTTAATTTACTCTTTAGTTTTGATTTAATATATTTTTTTCTTTTTAAATATCATCATTTCCTTCGAAACTAATTTTTTCCCATACATTTCAAAATTTGCCCCAAATTTAAAACAATCAAAATGATCTTCGTTATCATATTCAATGTAAAGAATTTCCAGAACGTATAAGTATTTTGCAATTAGTTATAAAATATTAGGGAAAATATTCTTTAGGTCCTTTTTGTAAAAGATATCTCTTTTGAGACTATATACCTGTTGTTTTTAATTTCTGAAAATATTCATTAACAAAACGTACACACTAAGAAAAGTAAGCACACCAGTGACTTTTTTTAGACTTCCATGCCTTGTAACTTTTACGGTATTCTGGAACAAATAAATATCCACCATGTCGATGGACTTCATTGCAAGGCACTTATGAAGAAATTTTACACCCATAAAAATTGGTCAACAAAATCTTACGTTTTTACAACGTATCTAAATATTTAGAAGTATGCCATTGTAATAAGTGTAGTAAATTAACCAATGAATAAATTAGGCTAAATAATTAAGACGAAATTTATATATAAACTTAAATCAATGGAGTACATAATTAAATACATTTTTATGTGGGTGTATTAAACCATCATTTAAAATTAAATATAAGAAAATAATTTTAAATTTTAATGTCATATTAATATGTTTTATAATTTATAAGACACTTGATCGATCCTTTAATGTCTATAAATACTGAAAAAAAAAATGTATCTAGTTTTGTCACATCATACACGTTTAGTGTAATAGATAATTAATTTATTCAATATTGATGTGGAGATCTTAAATCTTCGCGAGAGTTATATTTAAATATGATCAACAGTCATTTAGTAATTGAGAAAATGAGTCTTGACTCACTAACTTTTAAAATATGTTATACAAAATTTACATTTTTTAATATAAGTCTACTAAAGTTATAAGATCACGAATAAGTTATTAACATGTTTATCATGTTAAAATTTCTAAGAATTATTTGCCCATATATGTAGATTATAGGTTATACAAAAGTTGAATAGGTTGTTTAAGTTTGCTAATAAAGATATCTAGAAAAGAGTAACACTTTAAATTTCATAATTCAATAATGTTTTTGTTTTTTTACTTTGATTGCAATGACAGGAGAGATTCTTAAGTAATAATATAATTGGTAGTGAGGATGAAGTGTGTAGAATTACATGAAAAATTCAGTCATATAAATGTATTTAGTATCATGTATTTGAGTTTTTTCCATGTTATGTATATCAATGACAATTAAGGACTCCAATCAATGAAAGAGTTTTCTAAGATATTAGGAGACGAAATAGAAGTAGAGATTGGAATGCGTTTCAATTTAAGAGCTGCAGATGAAGTGCCCTTGGACAAAAGACATATCATCAATTATCTTTGTTCCTCACAGTTCATTTTATTGCCGTATAACTCATCTTTATTAAAGGTATCCTTATTTCTTATAATAGTATAATACAGTGTGCGTTTGAACCATTATATTACTCTTTTACCCCATGATGTACTTTGATTGTAGGAGGTTTTGTGGAGTTTCTTATTCAATCTTGCTAAGATATTATTCGATTTGTACATTTCCTTCAGTTAGGCGAATATGTGTGACGTCATTGAAAACGTTCAATAATGTTAAAATAATCTTATGAAGTTGAGAATATATTCATTAAAATTTTTCTTTACCAATTTATTTTAAAAAACCAATTAATCTAATGAATATTGTATTTACTATTGTATACAATATATATATATATATATATAATTTACAAAACAAACATCTTTGTTTATATTGCATATATCATTATTAAACAGGTTACTCTTAATTTGGATGTGGAAAAATTATTACCGGACTGTTTGAGGCGTAAATTTTTAATAAGGAAGGAAAAAATTTATCCCAACAAACAATCACAAGGCTGGGGAGACCCAACGCTTACTCGCATTACTCAAATTATATTGGCAGGTCGCAGAATGGTAAGAAATAAAACATAATTTTACTTTTATATACTTGAAGAAATCAATGATATATACATCTATATATATGTACTATTGTAAGGTAAGACTGCAAAAATCTATTTATAATGCTGTCATTATTTTTTTTAGTCTGACTTGGAGCAACTCACAAAGAAGCAAGAGGAGCTGATGGGGAAATTTAAAATAATGAAAGAACAATTCAAAAAAGTATATGAGGAATTGGCGCACCTTCGCTTAAGTTTCAGTACATTGTACGAGAGGGAGAAAACTCAAAAGGATAAAAAAGATGTTATTATTGAAATTGATAGAAGTTAGGAGTTGCAAAATTTTACAAATTGCCCTTTTTGAATATAATTATGAATATTTTTGAGTAATTTATTTTTGTATATGCATTTAAAAATTTTGATTTGTGTAAGGTCATTTATTTTCTAAAAAGAGACAATTTCATTTCTAATAGATTGAAGCAAATTCGTTTTTATGTCATAAGGAAATCTGATTTCCTTACAAATAAAGAAGTTATGAGCAATTTATCATCAAAATTTCAAACATTTTTTTCGTACTATTTATGTTATAACCTACATCAAAATCTGTAATCCAATAAAATATTATATTTCAATAAAACAATCCAAATTTCTTAAACATAAAGATAATTGAATGAAATTTTCATGAATTACAGAATATAGTATTGTGCAAAAGATGATACTTTTAAATACCTGCAATTGAGTTGTATAATATGAAACTGTAGTGTATGAATATATTCCCACACTTTACTGACAATAAATGATAATTTTTGAGAAAAAAAGTGGGATAAAAAATTGAGATAAAGTACTTTCGTATTGTGCAGTAATAAAGAAAGATGTTCCCAATGTCGGGTTAAAACTTATAAATTTTGCACAAGCAAATCTATAAAAAACTATTTAAGATTTTCAAAAAAATATAATTTTCAACCGATGCCGATATTAAATAATGTCTGTAGTGAGAGCAAAAGTACTCTAAAAATTATGAGAGATTTTACGGAGAGTGATGATTTTACCTTATTGAAAGCTTCTGTATGAACTTCAGTCCATGTGAAATGGACGTCTTTTTTTAGTATATCATTTAACGGCCGAATATACGTTGCTAGATTTATAGTAAATCTAGAGTAATATTGCTTTTGTAACTTTTGTAAAGATATGACAGATGTAGGGACCAGAGTATTTTGGGGAGTCTTAATATGATATGGATTACGTCGAAGGCCTTTTCTGAAATAACGTAGCCTAAAAATTGAATTTCCTTCATAATAAACTCAGACTTCTCTGTAGAGAGGACCCGTACGGAATATGATATTTAAGCGTTCGTGATGTGTTTCAATACCTTCTGAAGCTACAAGGATATAGTAAAAATAGAAAAATACTACTGCAATATTGCCTAAGACATTGCCCCAGAATCGTTAAACTGTCTGGACAGAGTTTTTAAGACCGAAAGACATTCTTACAGGCCACTGTTGTAATTATTGCAGTTTTGTGAATGGAATCTTTTTCCATGGGGATTTGGTTATATGCTCTAGAAACATCTAGGTTAGAAAGATTTTTGGCACCAGACAAATTGGAGGGAAAATCCCTCAAGTTAGAAAGAGGATAACGATCTAGGTCTGACATGTTGTACAGAAAACAATAGTCTCTGCATAGTCTAAACCCTCCATTGTATTTTTGAACTATGTGGATGGTTGAGGAAAATGTTGAGTTTGAAGGCCAAATTATTTCAAAACTTTGAAATTTTATTACTTCATCCTTTAGAAATAATTACTATTTGTAATTAATTCGTCTTGCCCTTGCAAAGCATGGCGTTCCTTTGATAACAATAGAGTGTAAGACTTTATGTTTTGCCTCATTAAAATGGCTTAAAGGCATTTTTTCAGATGAAAACACTTAGCAATTTCATTTGAATGTATGAAACGTAGGTTGTGTCGTTTCCCAAAAAAATGAAGGTGGTTGTCCATTTTTTTTTTCTTCAACTAGATATTTGTTTATTCACACATGCACACACACACTAAAAAAATTTGTACACATTTGTAAAATTAATATAAGAAAAATTTGTATTTAGAATAAACTATAAATAAACATTATAGTTTAAAATTAATTTTCTCTTTAGACATCTAAAATCTTACAGATACAACAATTATACAAAAACATTTCAACAAAAGTCAGAAAATATACTATACAACATAAGTAATCATAAAATGATAGTCAAAAGGCCTCATAATGTTACAAAATATTACAACAAAAAATCCCAAGTGGTCAGTCTACGATGTTCTTACAGTGTCTGTTGTAGATATTGATGTTGTTTCTTAAAAAGCTTTTTAATAACTTATTGAGGAAGACGGGTAATATTTTATAAGATCCGAAGCGTAATTCCAATCGATCATCTAAATTCTTAAAAAAAGGTTTCGTGCTAGAGTGCTGGCAAATAATGTCTACAGTGCTATTAGAGTCAAACAAAGGTATTTTAGTCCATATTATTCTATGAACAGCTGCCCATTCACTAGAGAAATTCATAATTACATCATTTGATAGATCTGAACCGCATAATAAAAATTTGTAATCAGGAGATCCAGTATTACCATTCCTCCATTCTGAATGTTATTATGCCACAATGTTTGTAAGAATCTCCCCGTCTCCCAAAGAACACACCAGATACCCGAACCACATCCCAGCTCTTCAGAGCAAGTAGAGCTATTGAATCGCATGATGGGATTGATAAACTCGGGAAAGAGCATATACAACATAAATTGTCATTTTAACCTCCACATGTTTAAGAACATGAGATATTTTAATAAGCTGAGCATATCCCACATCACATGTGCGATTGGTGATCTGGCGCTCATCTCTAAGGATGGCTCTCAGATATGGAATTCAAATTGCAAGATCTTTACTTTATTTAAAGCCTTGCACCCACCAACTTTATCAGTAGGTAAAGGAAACCAATGACCTATGGGGAGAATAGAAGTTTTTTCCACATTAATTTTAAGTCCTGAATTACTTAAGAATTTTTCAAAATAGGACCGAAGTATTTCAATTCTCCTCGACAGTTGTTTTTCAGAATTCTCTTCTAACATCATCCGCTTATAAATCCATTAAGTGTGTTTTTTCACCTAAATAGATTTTGAAAGCTCCATACTTGCGTTCCATGGAGTAATTTAAGTACTCCATTGCAGTAATGAAAAGTAAAGGAGAGACCGGACATCCTTGTTTGCAGCTTTTACCTAGCATTATTGGGTCACTCTATTCTCCATCTAACATAATATTTGAAGTCCCATTATAAAGAAGGGCTCGGATTGAATTGAAAAATATTTTTGGGAGGTATTTCTTCACTGAAGAAAGGATAAAATTATGACACACTGTATCAAACGCATTGCTAAAATCTAATGCAGTTAATGCTCCATTTCCTCCCTCTTTTTGTTGACTCAATACCCGACTAAATATTTCTTGAAATATCATAAATGTGTCTTTTTTTAAAGAACCCTTTCTGCTCTGATCCCAACATTTAATTTAAAATCTGTTCAATTTGTTTTGCCACCACTCCTGCTCCAATCTTATAAGATTAATTTAGAATCCTTAAAGGTATCCAATGACTAATCTTAGTTCCATCTCTCTTTTTGGGAATGAGACATATCCTACAACAAGTCAGTCCATCAGGAAGTCTTCCTTTGTTTTCCATTTGAGTACTAAGAAGATACGGAATAATAATCTGGACCAGTTGCTTTGTTATCTTTATAATATATCCTCATATAATCAGAAATACTTTTATAAGAAAACACAGTGCAATTCCACACTTTTTTGGGTCTAGGGAAACTACTTGTAGCGCAAGCGTTATTCATAATAACAATTTTATTGATTCTTCTGGCAGAAAGACCTTTCCTTGATGAAAGAGCCTTAAATCTTTTATAATAGTTATTTTCAGTATCAATTTTCCTCAGCATTTCCTCTTCGGTGATTACTAAAATACAAAAAGTTTCGAATAAATAATGATCCAGTATTCATTATTCCTTCAGCATTAGCCTGTAATTTATCTTCCTTCTTTTTTTCACAAATTTATGAACAATAAAGTTGTGTCCTGAACTAGTTTTATTAAAGTATTATAATGTCATTAGCATGACAGAGCTGGGTCGTATGATATTCTGAGTTTATTTCTTAGTTCTAGTTTATATTTTGAGCCTATTTTGAAGTTGTAGTTTATATTCCGAGTCTATTTCTAAGTTGTAGTTTATATTCCGAGTCTATTGCTAAGTTGTAGTTTATATTCCGAGTCTATTTCTTAGTTGTAGTTTATATTCTGAGTCTATTTCTTAGTTGTAGTTTATATTCTTCTAGATCAATGATTCCCTTAGGGATCCTAATTGTGAAGAATTCTAAATTTATCATTTTATGATGGGAATAAGGCTCAAAAGCATATTAAGCTTTTTTGGTCAAAGAGAGAAAACGACAATACACCTGAACAAGATCGATCCTCGAGGACAGCTTACCACATCTCCAAAGGGATTCCTTTCCTCATTCGATATCCTCATCACATCAGACAGTTTTAGCTGATGAATTAATTTCATTAATACTTAGGTATTCAGATGTGTGAAAGGTTTCTTATCAATATCAACATCAAGGTCACTAATTAAGATTAAAGAAAGGTACTCTTTTTTTGGCTATTAATAATAGCCTGAAAGAAGGAGGTTGATTTCCTATTAGGTCCATTAGTGTTGATAATGATAAAATCTGGGACATTAGAATATATTTTAATCCTGTGCCAATCGCTTTTATTGGAATAATGCTTTCAACATACCGAATTTCCAATTAACTTAGCCACAAATGTGATTTCCCTCTAAAGGGGCAGTATAGGAATACGAATAATTAGCAGGAAGACATAAAGCACAGGAACTAGTCCAAGTAAATCTGATATCTGTTTATATTTATATGTTTTAAAGAGATTACTGCAGAATTACGAGTTTTTTTTGGGATCATGTTAAAGAAAATGCAGGTGGAGATAAAAATGTTTGCAATATGTAAAATTATTTGAACAAAAATAAGTTTTTTTTTTTTTTTTTGGACGTGGATCATTAGACGTTTTGGCCACTCCTTTGACTTTGGGCTCTTCGCAACTGTCCTCCACTGATGAGACAGGATGATTTGGGGGAAGATAAAGAGAGGCAGTTACAAAATTTTGCAAACTCATCATCATCTTCAATATGACTCATCCTAGATAGAGCCCTTTTAGAAGAATGAACAGTACAGACCATAATTTCGCCAATGACGTTGCTTGTATGACAGAGAAGTTGTGAGCTTCTCCTGAAAACAAATCACTGAGCCTTTGAACTATTTCTTCTTCTGACAATCAGTACTTTTTGAGGAGTAAACTTTTTGTTACAGCGTAATTGTTCTTGGTCTCAAGATCTACAAAAAGATCGAATGCTTCAGGAGGAATTGCTGTGTCAAAAGTGCAAACCTTGTCCTCGTAGACTTTATTTTGCTGAGCACCACTTCGATTGTAAGTCAACAAAACCAACGTTCAGGATGGGATGTTATGAATGGCAAGGGGTGATAATTAATTGCCGCTGAGTTTGAAAGTGTCTACGGCAATATCCCGGAACTATTACGTATTTTCGTCTTTGAATAACGTCGTGGTCACCAAGGGAGACGTGATGTTCTTTATCTAAGTTTATACTAAATACTATTTATTTATTCAGATCATATGCACATTATATTCCACGCTGAGCCTATCTTGTAAGACTGACTCCCTATAAATGAATCGCATCTAGAAAAATTAATTTTCTTGTTCCCTTGTGGATTAAATGGTCATTCATTCGGAGATTTTGATCTGGAGAGTGAGACACCTTTTTAATAATGGATCCATAATAATTTTTTATAGTCTACTGGCAATGGCTTAGCGGGTGTTCCTCAGGGCAAGGAGGGAAGGGGAAATAACATTAACAATGGTCAGTGTTATTTCTTCTTAATGATTAGACACCTTCCATGCGGGAGAGCATTATAATAACCGAAAAACACAAAAGAAATTATGGTATAAACTTCAAATAACAAAGCAACATTTATAAATGAAACAAATAACCATTGATTACTGGTTTATTCTTAAAAATATTACAAAAAAAATTAAATAAAGTGATCCTAAAATTGAAAATACTATTTTGTACATTTACAATTTATTATTTATGTCCAAAATACCTCATTTTGCGGCATTTCTTCTTAAAAATTGAACATGAAATATTAAAACAGACAACAATTGAAAAAATATTCAGAAAATGACTCATATCTCAGTTAAGTATCAATTTTTATGTGTCATATCTATATGCAAACAAATCTTGTGACACATTTCTTGAAACTTTATTTGGTTTACGAATCCAATATTCCATTGAAAGTTCAATTTTTAGCACCTGAAAAAAAAAAAACTGCAATTTTCACCGATTTTTTTTTTGTCCATAACTGTTTTGATTTTGCCCAAATTAAGAAATTATATCTATTCACATTTAAGTGAAAGCTCAACTCCCTATCTTGTCTCCTTGAGCTCCAAAAAGAAATGTTTATATTTTGGGAAAAGAATGATGGCCTCTTATAAATGGGTTCTCCGTTTTAGCCTCCCTTTTTTCAAAAAATGCACCCATGCATAGTTTCAACCTCCCAGGTCCAATAATGTTGGCACCTAAAAGGAGACACACACAAACTTTACTAATATATATACAAATTATCCTACGTAAGCGTTGTGTTCACAACTCGATACCCCGTAGTATCTTAGTAAAAGGAATAAATACTCCATATTATAAATAAAATATGATCAAAGCAAGAGAATTTCACAAATTAGTCAAATAATCATCTAATCAAGAAAAAAAAAAAAAAAACAATCACAAAATGGATTTAAAAAAACTAAATTTGTTAAGAGCAGAGTAAGCAATATTTGTGTGGAGTTTAATATTTTAGAAATTGGATCTTACAACCATGTTTTGCAATAGATATTGATCCAATTTTAATCAAAAGAGCCACGTTTTCTTTTTGTTGAAGGCATTACAGGACACGGCGACACTCTCTCTCTATAATAAACTTCATTCTTTTAATTAATCCAAGGTCAATGGATACACAGTTATACCATAACGCGTGTACGACTGATGTTTGACTTCCATCACACTTTTTAATAGTAATGTCATAGAGTATGATTGGTTGCGTGGTTTGTCAAAATCTATCTGTCTTACCCAACAGTGAGTAAAATAAATCAAATTGAAAATTGTAGCAAAAGTGACTTTGCGGAATATGTTTGGTTGGCTGTTTTGTCAAAATCTGTGTGTCTTGCCCAGCAGTCGGTACTTTACATCAAATTGAAAATTCTAGCAAACCCGATTACATGATGGTCTAACCTTTTATTTTTGTTAATCTTGAATTAATCTAAGATTCAGGCAAATTCTTTTCTTGTTGTAAAAGAAAGGGAACTTTTGCGAACAAATATTTTGAATTTTTTGTTTTTTTGAATAACTAAAAGCAGGTTACTACATCGATTGTGCATGGACACGTCTAAATGTATATATATGTTACAATATACATATATATATAAATTATATTTTTGTGAGAGCAAATCTTCTCCCAATATCATTTATATATATACACATAAACGTGTACACGCAGGATAGATATGGTAAAAAAAAATTATGTAATGTTCTGCATAAGAAAATAAGTTTTATGTCATATATAAACATTTCTGTTCAAAAAGACCTGAGGCGTCCTGGACAAAATTATTTATATACCGTATCTTACTTGGTAAATTGATAATTTTTGTATGCTCAGATTTATCTTAATTTGTTTTTATTTTCCATGATATCCCTTACTATATATTATCTAACAAAGAGGTGGATCAGCCCATTTCTGTGCCGCTGATGATCTATTTGTGGTTCTCAAGCACGACATATATTCATTATACCAACTTCAAAGAATCGATCTTTTCTCCACCTAAAATGTTTTTTATTCTTTAAGAGGGGAGGGGGAAATAGTTTAACGATCAAATTTAATTTTAGCCATAATTTTTGGATGCAAGAGCACTCTAGAAAAGTTTTTTTTTGAAATTTCGGTCAAAACCTAAAAAAACCCTGTCCTGATGACTACCAAGAGCCAACACTAAAACATTACAAAACAATTTTTCTATTTTGTCACCAATATTTTACTTCTGGTTTGAACTATAAATCATTGAATCAATTAATATGAGTTTGAATATTATTAATTGTAGGGGTTTAATGTGTTTACTCAAAATATGGGTGTAACACAAAAACACATTGTCGTTGGAGGAAGTCAATTTTTTCTAAATTTATTTAATATTTACATGTATTGTTAGATGTCTATTTTAGAATCTTTTCTGTGAATAGCAACATCCAAAAATATTTATACAATAAATAAAAAGTTCTCCCAACCCCTTGGAGTCATTCAAGATTTAAAAAAAAATTGGGTCTCTCCATCAACATCGAGAAGACTAGGATCTTATCGGACTGTGACGACTATCTTAAGACACATGATGGTCTTAGTGAATTAGTTGGCTGCAGTGTGGATACAGAGAGAATAAATGAGTTAAAAAATGTCACATTTTCAATATTAATATCCTCCAAAAACATTTTCGTGATTTCATTGAGTTGAAACCGGTTTATACTTCGAGGCAAGGGTCTTGACTAGTTATAAACAAAACTCCAGCAAAATCTAAATAGCAACAGTGAAACAACAGCCGATATTATGGAGAGACGTCGAGTCGCAATTTTGGAACTTTCCATGCAGGGAAAAACTCCCACTGAAATTGTCAAGGTTCTGAACTGCAGCCGCACCACCGCTTACAGCATGGTAGCCAAAGGGACTCCTAAGGCGACCACAATATCTAAGTCAAGGTCTCGAAGGTTGGACGAAATGGTTGCTGCCATGGAAAAGTCTGTCGAGGACAAGAGAGGCAAGTTCACCGTCAGTGGCCTCTCCAGGGAGTTCAACGTCAGCAAAAGGACCATTGACCGGCTAGTTAAGAAAGATCTTGGTCTTAAGGTCTACAAGAGAACCCCTTGTCAATCCTTCGAGCCTGTAGTCAAGGAAAAACACCTCGCATGGTCGAGGATTCTTCTCAACAAGCTTAAGAAAAAGGCCTCACTCGCCTGATTGTTCGCCGCTTGACTTCGCAGTTTTCGGGCGTTTAAAGGCGATGCTGGCAGGAGTCCAATACAAGTCCAAGGACCAGCTGAAGTCTGCCCTAGGTAATGCTTGAGCCAACCTTGACCAAGGTTTCTTGGCCAAGTTATATAGCAATTTCCGGTGCAGGCTGGAGTTGGTAGTGGAGAACATGGGCGGCCATATTGAATAGACATGTGTCTAAGACTCTCATGTTCCATGCAAAAATAAATTAATTCGTCGACCACTTTAAAAATTGCAGAATTATTTAACTAATTTAAAAATTTGAGAGTGTTCAGTTTTAGACGCATGCACATATATTGATTTCCTGATTTTCTTCTCTTCTCTTACCTAATAAACAGTTTCCTTCATAATCGGTTGTCCAAATATAGAATTTGATTTTAATACTCAACATAACAGTAATTTATCCACTTTAGTCATTGGCAATAAAAACTTAGTCTGAATTTGGATATCAGTACAGTATTTCTGATCGTTTGAGTATCCAAAGTACATAGTTTGTCAGGTTACAATTTAGTTGGGTTCAAAATGAAAATTTTTTATGACTGGAAAAAAAGGGACAAAATGAAACTTTTGGAGTTCAGCAACAAAACGCAGGTAGAGAGTTTTTTCTTATTATTTGTGAAAATGGGGTAATCAAAATATGTATTCAGGATTGAAAAAGTAATTTTCGAGGTATGGAAGTTTTATTTTTAGGCATCCAATATTTTTTTTTTTTTTTACAAAAATATATTTATTAAGAAAGTTGAATTTGCAAATTTTAATAAATGAACACCCCTCCTCTACTTTAGGATTGTATATACTTCTGATCTGAATTATCATAAGTTTTTAGTTTAGAGCTCTCAGTATAAATGATCAACAATACTTTAAAAATAAATGTAAAAAGTCATCAGGATTAAGATGAGAAATTTTCCACCTTTCATTGTTTTGGAAAGAGTTAATATGATTAGGGTGTTTAATAAAACAAATAAGAAATATTATATCGTAAATATATGCATTAATTAAGTGTAATATGAGAGATCATTATAATTTGTATTACATATCATCATAATACAACATTACAAAAGTTTTGTATCATTTTCAAAATTTTGAAATCATTGATTTTGAATGGTTATTTTTTCTTCAAATTGAAACTCCAATTAACCTTGACTTTTTTGGGTGTATTATCGCTTTGAAATATCCGTATACGCCTGTAATATAATACAATACATTTTAAAATGTTGTTTGTTTTTAATTGTATTATTTAAAAAAATGAAAAAAATAATTATCACTTGATTATACATAAATATTTTATATATCATCATTAATAAATTTATTTACAAAGTTATTTACAATGGGTCAATCAATCATTGACTAAATTTTGTTAGTTCTTCTTTATGCTTACATCCCTTCAGTACGGGTAAGCATTATAATAAAAAGTATGTATTTTATATATTTATATGAATTGTATTGTTTTGAATTTAAAAAAAATATCTATCGTAAACTTCAAATAGCATACCAACATATATTAATGAAAAAAATTTCTGAATGAGATGTCCATCTTTTATTTTTGTCAAAAAATAGACAAATTGAAATTGCGAAGAACATTACAGGAAATATTTTTTGACAAGTTTTTTCAAAAAAAAGTAAATAGCATTTATTAGCATTGTTGAGAAAAATATACAGCTTCTAATATTTTTTCGTACTTGCAAAACAAACAAAAAATATGAAAATGATATCTTTGAAAAAATAACAAACGATAAAAAGTTCATTTTTGTAAATATTACAAAATTTATGGAATAATACATTTGGAAAATTGAAAAGACTATAATGTATTGTTAGAGTTTAAAATTTTAAGTTCAAAATCTATTTTTTTGTGGCATTAAGTCTTAAAAATTGAAAATTCACGTTTGATGAAAAAGAGAAAAAAAAAATAGATGTTAAAAAAAATGGATTTACACGAATATATCTCAAATTTTCATATATGATATGTTTTGTAAATATCCCAAACTATGTAGAAAATATTTTATTTTAAATATATGATTATTATAAAACTTCAAAAGAAAAAATATTAACATGACGAAAAGCCTATGAGAACTGTTTTAGATTTATTTTTTTGAAAATAGGATTAGTACCCTATTTATTATGTTATAAAATCAGGAGACAAACAAAATTACAAATAAAAGAAGTTATATTCAGAAACTATCTAATTGCACCATTATAAGCTCCAATATTTACTTTTAGGCATTGGTGATTACTAATTTTGTCTTATATTATTGGGTTATAATACATCCAATCTATCAAAAGTTTCCACTTCAAAAATAAAATTCAGTTTATTACATTCAATATTAAGTTTCAAATTGACCATTTTTATACTATGACAAAGTATATGTTAATTCTATTTCAATTTATAACTCTAATCAAAATATGTATCCCTCCTTAAATACTCGTGATGAAACTTAAAATGGTTACTTACTATCTAGCCAAAACTATCAATTTCTACTTTGAAGAAGATTGGAGGTAAAGGCCACCTTCAGATGACCAATTTATAGATCTTGATAATTTCATAAAATACATATACATAAAAAAGAAAGTTGGTCGTCTAAATTATGTTTATATTATTAAATAATGAGCGAAAAACCCTTTTACAAGCTGGCTGAAAAAAAAAAAAAATTCGGATGTAAATGGCTGACTTCAGATAATAAAGTTTGAACTTCTATGTTAATATCTAATTAAGAACCAAAGTATTGATAAAATTGTGTTTTTTTTTGTTTATATCTAATGAAAAATATACTTTTATTATTTTAACTCTCAAACTTGCGTGGGATTTTTTACAGAATTAATATTGTAGATAAACTAATTATGATCCATGAGCATAAACTTTTTTTTGGAAAATTGGATTTCTAAGGAATTTGATTTAGGACTTTTGATTAAAAATGAGACAAATCAAGTAAAACATAAATATTTAATTTACTTTTATATCGAGAGTTAGTGAATCTGGAGAAAAGGTTTGTGTTGTCTAGAGGTATTTGGGGACTAAGAACTCCTAATATTCTACAAAATAGGTAAACTTCTTTTTTGTTTTTTTTGGGAAACTCGAAAGAGACTACTAGCGGCCAAATATATGTAACATGTTTTTTTTTCTCTTATAATAATTTGAATTAGACATGATTTGATTTATAAAAATTACAAAATATGAAAAATTAGCAATAGATAAATCATACAAAAGTCAATCTTGATTAGTTTCATTGAAAATTCTCTTTCAATTGACATTATTTATTAATTGTTGAGATGTCATACATATTTTTGACTAAAAACATCTGCAAAATGATATCATATGTAATTTAATGTGTAATTTTAGTATAACTATGTTTTTTTTAAAAAATAGACTATTATTTAAAATTACTTTTGAGCATTAAAAGGATATATGGACATGCTTAAAAAAAGTGTATCATATGTGTTTTACTTGAATAATTCTGTAAGACAAACTATTGGTCCATACCGTGGGACTAAAAAAATTGGTCCATTATTCCATAACTATTAAATTTTGTTTCCAAGTCGTAGACCGTATTCTAAACCATTTTGGTCTAAGAAACAAATCATCACTTAAGACAATCACCTAATCCTGAGCTATGATACACTTCCTGAATTTTCAACCTTGAAGTAACAGTATTGATGTTCATTAATTTTCTTCTGAAATTCAAAACTTCAATACATTATAAAATATTTCTTTAATATAAAAATATAATTATAAATTTTGCACACTTTTTGGGCATCTTGAAAAATATATTCAATGGAATAACAGCAATAATGTTTATTTTTCTAATTTTTTTTTGTGTGTAGAGAATATTATTTTAATTATAAATATCGAGATAGTTACAAGTTAACAGAAGATAACAAGGCCAATAATATATATCTTAATTCAATAGAGATTATTATTTAATTAGTTTTTTTGGTTATATGTAGTTGCAGCAATTACGTATAAACAAACATTATTGTAATACATTTACTCCATCTGATCTAAGAATGGTCTTTGAAGCCAATTTATATAATATAACAGTTATTTATTTGGTCCTTTCAGACCGTGAGTTTAACCTACATCTATTTAGTTCAAGAAAGTAATTTTCCCAATGCATTTTCCACTGAGATTTGTAGCACCCTATTATTTTATGTTATGAGTCATAAATACTGTTTCAACGTATCTCAGAGCTGAGTCAACTTGACCGATCGATGGTTCATTCAAAATATTGTCAATATTAAATTATTATCAGAGCTAAAGTCCCATTCATTATTGCATGAAATGGCTGTCAAAAGTTGCATATTGTTTTGAACATGGCAAAAATAATATTATATTCGCAATATCCGTTCAACAACCTCATATAAATACTAAAAATGGATTTTAGTGATTATATTCCAAGAGCTATTACATTCAATGTAATTGGATAATTTATTTGCACCTGGTTAACATCTTATTAGAAAGCTTTTTAAAAGGATTTGTCAGAGTTATCATTGCATTTTGGTTCAATTACTTAAACTTGTTTAAGACAGACTTGCCAAAAATTGACGCAAAATATGCTTGTTATAGATTATATTAGTAAGTAATATAAAAAAAATCATTTGAATTTGAACTGGCAAATGTTGCCATTGTACCCAAAGTCATGGATGGTTGCCAGAGATATAAAGAATTTGAGTTAAAAATGAGGTATTTTTTTAACAAGTCCTTTCAAGGTTATGTATTATTAATTTTATTAAAACATTTACGTTATACGTTATTGATCAATATTATAGATCGGATAAATTTACTTAGTCTGATTGATTTTTCAAATGAATAATTTCCGTTATATTAAAATACGTTAAGTAAAAAAAAAACCATTATTTTTACTCGATTAAAAAAAACTCAATTAATGTTTATCTTCTTGGCAATCAAAACAGTACATACATGAAGATCGAACTCTACGATTTCAATTATTTTTTCCACATTTTCGACAATTGACCTTCCTGAGAGTGGTAAATCTATGATATCCAAATCAAAATTGTGCGTAATTGGCTGTTACAGTGTCAAGACCATAAACGTATTTTATATATGTTGATGTCCAGCCTTGACGTAAGCTCAAACAATTATTATAATTATAATAATATAATTATTAAATCATTTATTGTAAAAAATAATGGATGTCTTTTTAATACACGTATTACAATTGTTATGTAAATTCTGTATCGGCAGCCTTTTCTATGTTTGAGAAAGTTTGACTTTACTAACAATTTTTTTTAAGTCAATTGATAAAAAAATCTATTTATATGCATTGCTTCAAATCTATGTATTCTGTGATACTACCAATTTACTAATATTGTGCTGATCTTTATTTAAGACTGAATACTTCAGTCCCATCCAATTCAGTCCTCAAACTTAAAAAGTTCGTTCCTGGATGACGTCAAACAACTTTTTTTTTTAATCAGTTCTAGTACTGACATTCCTACTAAGTAACAGCTGTCGTAAGGACTTATCCTTTCGACCGGATTGGACAGAATAAATAAGGTCTGCCACAATATTACTATTTCCTAAGCTTCTACGTTTGTATGAAAATTTTATTTCCGACCCCAATTTGGAATTTCAATTGATCTTTTCCTATTTGTATACATATTGAAGCTAGGCAGATATGTTTTCCAAAAGAATATTTTATGTTTGTTTACGAGGGGTGTCTGAAAAGTTTCAGCCCTAATAAAGATAACCTACCTTTTTTCTTGATTTTTTTTTTCTTTTTCACTACAAACTTCTACTCGTGAAGTTACCAACTTTGTAGTCTGTCTAAATAGTTTTTGGCGTTTTTCTCTACAAAATAATAGTTCATAAAATTCTACATGTTTTTGGCTCAATCACTCCTAGTTGGATTGACTTCTTTATGAACTTTAACATAATAAGCCTTCATGTGTCTCCTACGGTTTGAATGTATTTAAAGGTCACACTTTCAAAAAAAAAAAATAAATGACATCTCAATACTGGATTTTTGTCAATTTTCACAAAAAGACTCACATCAACTCACTCAAACTACAAATAACATTACAACTGCGCGTCCAAGATAGCTGAAATTTTGTTATGTAACTGTCGAAAGATGCTAAATAGATGTTACTAATTTTTATTAACCAGTGCTTTCACTTTGAGATCGGAAACTTTTCAGACCCACCTCTTATTCAAAAACAAATACAAACATGAAGTGACATAAGTTTATTCAAAAACACAAAATAATTATTTCCTTTTTTGATCATGAAAATATATTACATGTTATATCAAATTTATATGTACCAAATTGATATAATAAATAATAAATGAAGAAGACAAATTATTAAAAAACCCGTCAATTTTCGAAACTTTAACAGCGTTGGGTGATTTCCCAAATTTCTTCCTGATGGTTCAAATTTTGTCAAGGATCCGTTTTACCTAAGTGCATATTTTTAGTCTATGAGAGCTGAACATTTTCCAAATAAGTAAAAAATGGACCAGTATGTTATTACCGATATAAATATAAAAGTTTCAGATTCTTGGTTAATTTTTTTATAACAACGTTATGTGGTGTGTCAACCCAAAATCATTTTTCTACACATATGAATAAAAGAAAGAAACTTTACTCCTTAAGTATAAACGGCTCATTATTTAATTGCCATTTTTAGGTACATAATGTGCTTCATATTATAATTTGTAGCATGGTTTATTTACTTCTAGGAATATTAATTATAGTTTGGAGCCTTCGTTAAATAAATTAAACTTTCTATAGTTCCAATATGCCCTTTAAAGTAGAATTCTTTTTTTTAGAACATATTGATAATTTTTACGATCTCTATGAACATTCTTCGATGTCTCCAAATGATTCATGAAAAAAATAATAGCTAATTCGATTCAAAACACAAATATAATTTTGGGCTCATTTTTTAGAAAAATTATCCCAATTTGTGTTGTATTGACGGCCTATATATTTATTGCATCAAAAGACACCAAAATATAACTTTAAGGGCATTGTAACATACCGGGCCAACCGTTATTAATAACCAATTTGAACACTAAAAGTGTTGAAGTCCATGGCAGGATCCTGGGTGAACTAGAAAACAAGTTTAAAAGCTATTAAATATTTCATTCAACCCCAAAGAACATGGTTCATTAATGTATCCGCCTCAGAAATGAAGGTGAGCTCCAAAAGCTACTGTAGACCCTCTGGATGTAGTTGCTACTCATGGAAGCCAAGCCTCATTAACATAAATTATTAGGGGCAGTTGCTGTTTTGGTGTCTCCTGTAGGACTTGGACTACACGTTCGTCTAGATGGAATAGTCTAGGGGCTTGAGGCGTGGGCTCTGTCGCAGCCAGAAGTATTTTGACCAGAAGTGCAAGTTGAGCTGGATAAACTCTAGGATTTTCTGGGCTGTCTGGGAGGTGCTTGTGTTGTTGGAACACTCATGGAGAATTGCCAAAGATGGATTTGATCCATGGAAGATCCTTGGTGACCATAGTTTTGATATACTCATCAGCTTTTAGCCTGTATCCTAAAAGTAACCAAACGGGATTTATGGCCTTCCAGTTGCAACCAGGCCTAATATCATAACTGAAGTAGGGTATTTTGTGGGGGATCCTTATGTGTACTCCTGTCCTACATCCCCAAATGCCAGTACTCGATCATTCTGCCTGATGAAGACAGGGTGAACGGTAAAGGGTTTCTCTTCAGAAAAAGACTTTTCTCTGCTTTTATATCAACAGAGACCATATATTACGTCGCAAAGTCTTTTCTCCTGCCTTGTTTGAAGCCCTGAGAACAGCTGATGGGGAGTTGTTTATCTGCTTGCCCATGTCAGCAATTGAAGAATGTAGCTTTTTCTTAAAGGCTGACTTTTGGGGGTTGACTAACATGAACTGCTTCCTGCCTACACATTGAGAGTGTTTTAAGTCCTCCCTGGCCTTCAACCGCACGGAGACATTGAAAATAGTCATCGTTGAGGTCCCAGCCTGCTCCCAGATGGCCTTTGGGGATGGTCCTTATCGGAAGAGCGCTATTATCTCAATCTTCTTTTCATACTTTGTGCTCATGATGGCGAACAGAATAATATTTTTCTTAGCAAATTATCTGTTCTACCTCATTTCTCAACAGTAATTATTAAAAAAAAGGACTCTTGACCTCTTAAGTTTGCATAATAGAGAAGAGTAAAAAATAACGGCCGGCCAAGTACCTATATATATCTAACAAAAATTTAGGATTCAAATTCAAACAGTATTTCATTTGATTTAACTTAAATGCTAAAAACAGTGCTTATTACGAACAATTCGTGCTTCATTCATGCCTTTAAATGGCATCTTTGAATAATATAAAATAATAGTAACAAAAAAAAACAACAGATTTCATTTTAAAATAAAAATAATTTTGAGATCTTTTATTACATCAGAAATGACTATTTCTTAAGCCTTATTGTATTTTTATATTACATAAAATATATGTAGGTATTACAACACAAGGACAGATAAAATAAAATAATATATCTTTTTACATTGTTGTTTAAAACAAATAAATACTATTTATATCTTTACTTGATCCTCAATCTCTTTGTAACAATTAGACCGTTAAGTAACTAATTTCTTTAGAAAGGAAAATTATCTTCCTTTTTTCACAAATATATATAAATTGACAAAACGGGTGCAGTGATTTTTGTACACATATACAAGCATGAATTAGGCTAAAAGGCTATAAGATGCCATATAATTTTTCCATTAAAAACATATGTATATAAATAGAAAAAGTTTAACAAAAAAGAAACAAAAAACTTCATTCTTGTAAGCACTTTTGAAAGTATGAAAGGTATTAAACCTTTGTTAGTGAATGGGGATATTATACACCCAGGATTTATAAAAATGTTTCTTATTCCTTTGAATTTACATTCTATCTCCAATACTTCTTATTTTACTCCTGAAATAGTTTGTTACATTATAGGGATGGGCAGAATCTGAACGTTTTTCAAATTGCTTTTTTTTAATCTAGTGTATTAATCTTACTATGCTCTAACTTCACCTGAAAGTACTGTTCATAGACAACAACTTTTGTTTTTATACTTATTCTGTTCAGTTTCACCATGAAGTAGCAAATGGACAAACGTAGAGGAATTACAAGATTGACAATCATAAAAGACACAAAATATGCCTGAAGCACGTTCAATGACGTCTGAAAGCGGGTAAGGGCCTTTATTATTCCTCGTGTGTTTCACACAAATCCAAAAAAATTACTGGTCACTTCCTTGTTGGGCTCAAAAGGTCCATCATAACAAATCCTGAAATCTTAATGGCTACTCATAGCCGGAGGAGGTCTATTAGTAAGGAGACGGTGACTAGGGTCATTAAAACTACCTTGAATTGAAGTCCTACATCAGCTAAAGGCGTCACTTTCTTACCACAAAGATGAAAGACATCAGGTAGCAGAGAGGCAAAATACTCTGTCATTTTTTCTAAATTAAATCCAAGCATCATAAACCTATTCAGTGATGAGTCAAACACCCGTTTTGACGCTGATTACAACCCAAAGAATTACCGCTGGCTAGAAGAAAACAGAGGTAATTTTCCTCCTGTGATGAAGACCAAGTTCCCGTCCAAGATAATGGTGTTTGGCTTGATCACCAGTAACATGAATGTAATGCTGGCTAATATTTTAAAAAATGCTCTCAAGTTGACCTCTTCAGTGTACTCAGACCTACTTAAGAATGTTGGGATGCCATTACTGTAAGCCACATATGTACCCTCCAGGTACAATGTTCATGTGGATTCAAGATTTAGCGCCTTGTCATATGGCCAAAACTGTCAAACATTATCTCGAAAACCAGTTTCCACGTGGTCATCAAATCTGATGAGTGGCTTTCCAACAGTCCTGCATTATTTTTAGTATTGGTCAGAGCTGGGAAATAAGATATAGGTACTTGAATTCCCTGAAGCTCTCTGTGAAGAAAAAATGTCCTGCTTCAACAAGAAAGATATAATAAAGGCCTACTCTGTCTGTATGCCTCGTTATATTTGTTGATCAATGTTGAAGGTGATCACGTTGAATGATATTAAAATGTCATCTAATATTATTTCAACTTACTTGAAAATATTTTCCGGATATTTTTGCCTACTCCTGTTTATACAATTTTGAATTTAACTTTGCTTTAAGTTAGTTCTTTTTTTTCTGAGATTCTTCTTTTTATAATGTGAGGACTGGGGCATACAATATTAGTCACAAAAATGAAACATTGTATATATGTTATACGCAACCTGATCAAAAATCAAGGGTCCTAATTTGATTTCCTAAATTTGCATAAAGATTTAAATATTTAATAGAGTTTTTAAATAGAAAATATAATTTCAATGTTTTTACTTTAAAATTAACAAGTTACATCTTGTGAAAACCCTACACACAAGTTGTGGATTAAATTAAAATAAGGATATCTTATAATCAAAATAAATATTTTAATTGATATTTACGGCTACAAAAGGGACAGCATGGTTTAAAAAGTGATACAAAATTTAAATATTGTATTAAATATGACCCTTTAAATGCTTACAATGTAAGCATAAAACGTATTTGAATATATACGTTTTATTTTTGGAGTGTCTTTCTTACTCAGTTAACAAAACTTCTTATAAAAAGAATGTTCAGGAACAAAGGGCAGACACATATCTATAGGCAATTGGGGGTGGGGCTTATAGACGTAATCTAAAATGTGAAGAAGAATGCCGAAATTAAAATGAATCATAGAAGCTGTAGAAAGGCTGCTGATCTATTTGATCAGATTTTATGATCTGATAACGCACTGACTATTGACTCAATTATATAATAACTATATGAATGTTTGTCTGATCAATTTTAATCCAGTGAATCGAAGAATTTACATGATAGTAATATACTTTTCTTGTAAGATGGTACATTTTTTACAGGAAATGTAGCTACAATACACCCATGATGCTGCACCATTGGAATATGCCAAAAGCTACATACAAGGATAATTTTGCAGGGTAGTATTGGGGGTATTTGTACTGTCCCTACGATTGATTAAAAAAAAAGGATCCTGCAAAAATATTTTTGTCTTAACCCCGTGGTTGTATTGAAAGACCAAGAAGACCTGTTGTGTACGATAACCTTAATTTCAATACTTTCAAGGGCTCTGTCAAGGAATGATGGGATAAGTTATTTCTGGCTAAATAATAAAAACGTTTTCCCCATTCAAGAAGCACCTTGAGAAAATAATGAATGTGGTATGTCCTATAATAGTTATTATTTTTTTGAAAATCATATAAAAATTAGTATATACTTGTATGTAATATAGAATATTATATAGTGAAAATTTCATGCGTCATGTGCAATTTTTTTATTGGCACCCGTTCTGTATAAAAACCATTACGTTTAATCTAACTGCTACTTAAATTCAGATCATTATCATACTATAATTAGTGATTATTTATCGTCAAAAATATATAATATAATGTATACTATGTAATTATTGCTATATAAAAATATTTTTACTACTCCTACTAAATAATAACTTAAATATCGTAGTTTAAAAACAAATTTGAGGCTTTCAAAAAGTAAATTTTATGCTACAAAAAAAAAAGTACATCATATAAAATTATTCTATATAAATCACATCTCAAATAAAACTTACTATGTAAAAATGTAGTTAAGCAAGGAAATGAAATGCATTGAATTCTATATAGGAATCCCTTGTGCCAATCAAAAAAAAAAAAAAAAAAAAGGACACAAAGGTGTAGCAAATCGTTAATTATATCAGTGTGTCAAACAATGTGCTTTAAATATATTAATGAATGCACGTAAGTCTCTATTTTTGTCATAGATTTTTGCATCTGCTCCTTTTTCAATTAATTACGAATTACAATGTTAGAAGATCCAAGGAACAAATCCCATCAAACATGAGTACTTTTAAAGAAGAAAAAACAAACAAAATTATCAACTTAGTTTGAGCTTAATACACAAAGAATTAAGTTTTTAATGAACTGCTATCAATTCATATTTTACACCATGAACATAATTCTATGAGGATGACATATTAAAAGTTTGTTAAAATACATAATTAGAGTTACATTAATACCCATTAGACTATATGAATACGAATAAAAAGACTACTTTAACCACTCGCATCCCATCCTAAAAGTAATTTCCTTTAAGTATGAGGGCGAGTGCTTATTATCAAACATATTCAACATTAGAATGGGTATTAATACCGGACCATTCCTTTTGAGAATGTTCATTCCTCGATCGAAACCAGCAAAAGGTTTTGCGTAATATGTCCGAAAAAGCGTCTTTGAAATCTCGGTTTGTCATCACGTAGATCACTGGATTAAGAGTCGAATTAAAATATCCAATCCAAAATAGGATACTCACAACTATTCGAGGACACGGGCACTGCTCATCTCCACAAATAGCTACTGTTAGGTACCTGAAAAATACAATAAAAGTTCTTCATTATCTTTTAAATTTTAGGAATAAAGTTATTAATAATGAAGTATGTGTGTAATATAAATAATTTATTATAATGTTAGACGAATCGGATCAATTTTTGATAATATATATAATTATGGTAAAAAACTATTTGTGTTGGTTTTTAATCAGGAAATCCAAGCAATTTTAGTGCTTAAAATTGCGAAAAATAAGGGGAACTGGTGAAATCTGAATGAAGTCAAATGTACTCGGACGTGTTAGACATAAACAGAGATAAATATTAAATGTTTATATCAATTTATTTTAAGAGCTTAGCCAGTATTAGCAGTAATGACAGCCTCGAAACGGGAACGGAAGGCTGTGCAAACATGTGATATTTAGCTGCATCTCATCTGTTCAAATTTATATAAATTGATTCCATGATTATAATTCAAATCAGGACTAAAATATTGGTGACACAATATTTAAACTGTTATTATCTGCTATAGTGTTGGCTCAAGGTCAGGAATGCAAAAAAAAATATTTTTTAATAAATATTTGATAAATATGTTGAATACAACAAAAACTATAAAATTTGAAAAATGTTAATACGTACAAAAAAAAAAAAAGCTCAATTAATCAAATTCTTTTGTATTATCCATTGTATAATTACGACTTCTTTATTGACAAATTTTCCCATTAAGTTATATTTTTTTCTTAAGTGCTTAAAATACAAGTAGTGTTAAATTGAATTTGATTTTAAAACTCTAGAGTATTTAAAAAAGAATCAGGATTTGAGAGTGTAGTTTCAATTCAGACCCATGCATCGACATAAAGGAACTATTTAGATAAAAATTAAAAGTTAAAATCAATTGAAAAAAAAAAAAACATTGGAACACTTTGATATTATTTTTTAAAATTCAGCGGTCTATAATATTTTAGTCGTAGGTAAAATGATAACACTTTTGATTTTTTTCGCTCTATTTGATTCAAATTTCACGGTAAGGAAGCTGCCTTCTAAATGAAGATATTTTTAAAACATTATAACAATTGATTTTCCGTTCAAAAGATCAGAGTTTTTTTTGTTAAAAAATATATTTTACAATTTGGGAAAGAAAATTAATGGCCCTATTCAATCAAAATTTTATTTTTATCAATTCTAATATCTCACAAATTAGTTAACCAATTTAAAATTACTCTATGCACTAATTGTGGCTAGTGGTTCCTAGTTTAATTACTTAAGAGATATTTTTTAAACAATGTTATGTAGCCATTTATTTAAAAAAAAAAAAAAGAAGCAGAAAACACTTCTTGTAAAAATATTTTAAATTATGGGTTATAATTAAAATTTCCATTCATTCACAAAAAGAAAATGATATTATAAATGAGAATATGTATATATGGGAAATATAGATATACATTACAAATATAAGATTATTTTAAGGCTTTTATTAATGGCGAAAATATATTTGTATTTATGTAAAAAATAAGAAAAAAACTTTCATCATATAAAAATAAAAGTAACTGAAAGAGAAAAATATATTTGATTGATATCTGAGCCCTCAGTATTGATTTTTGCATCAGTGAGGGCTTGGTAGGAATTGAAGAAAGAGTCGTATTTTTACATGTATCAGAGATTGGTATATTTTAAAACAAGGGGGAAGTTGAGAAATTATTGGTGAAAAATTACAAGAAGAAGAAAATTCTTGCTAGTAATTAAAAATAGCTTTTTTGAAAACTCCATTACTTCCCTGGGGGTATTTATGAATCAGAGAGACAAAAATATTACTAAAGAAGGAATATGTGTAAATAAATGCTAAATATAGCGATGATAAAACGAAAAAAAGTTGATGCATATCCTCTTTCTTTTTGTTTTGTTCATTATGTAATGAGTCGTTGGGTATTCACATCTACCACTAAAAAAATAATTTTTGCCTTTCTTTAGTGTAAATTGATTAAATAATGAATAATATATACATATATTCAAATAAATTTATACATGATTATAATATTTTCCTTGCACTAAGAATATTTTAAATGTAGAAGGTTCTCCTGTTTGAAACCATAATTCATTTTCTCCCCTAAAAGGCAGCTGATATTAACAATGGTCTCAATTCAGTATTACTATATTTCTAGCCCCCACCTTCTTACACAAATCCCATCCCGAAATATTCCTGTATTATCATGTGTGTATCCTATTTTTTGCTCTACCTTCTATGTAAATATATAAATTATTATATACTTTCTGTAACTAATTTTTCTTTTGAGAAACTTAATTAGTTCCTAAGATATTAATGAATATATAGTCTTAATTAATCATTGAGATTTAAAGGAATGTTTTTAATGATTTATATATCTACTCCAAACAAGGAATAATATATAAAAAAAGAGATTAGCGATGGTACTATGTATGAACAAATGGACTAAGTCTTGATTAATTGTAATTTATAATTAATATATCATCAACAGTCTAAAAAAGGGGTTATCAACAGGTTTTGGATGTGAGCCTAGTTGAGATAAGGAGATAATCTCGTTGACAACACAAATTTAAAATTGGGTAAAATTTTAATTCTATAGAAGAAGATACAAACATGATAAAAGTGAATGAATTTTCAACATAATTTTTTTTACATACTTTAATGACCTAAATTTGCTCCTGAATTCTTAGCTTTCTTTTCAAAGTTTGCCTCCAGACTGCATGTAGAAATCCTCATTATTTAATCTTAGTGCTCATAAGTTAGTTTTATTAGGTTAAAAAAAACTTTTAAAAATCTACATTTGTCAGAATGGAGGCCAAAAAGAGAATGGTTTCTGACTTTCACTACACCCAGGTGAGTGCCAAGTAGATTATGAATGTCATAGGATACACCAAGATTCTTGTGTACAAGATTAAAATCATGGTTAATTCATATCAAAGTCTTGAGATGTCCCCTGGTAGTAAATGCCGTAAAATCGGGATCATGTTGAACATAGGCACCGTGGTCACCATAAGTCCGGCTAAGTCGATGAACCAACATTCCAATGCTCTCAATGTAAGTCATTGGACAGTGTTGAAATATGTGCAGGGTTTGGTGCAGGCTTATCCGACGAACTGGGCAACTTTTTTCAACAGAAGTCAAGGCCAACCTGGTAAAGAAAGACCAAAATCTTCCGTTGTGGCACCCTTCTCCCTTACTGTTCCCTCCTCGACCCTGCCATTTAAACTGTAGTTGAGAATAGAGCCTGTGCTACCCTTTGCCAAAATATGGAAGGCTTCAAGACCTCCGTCGAGCAGCAAGAGGCGCAGTGTCTGGGATATTCTACTACATGTACTGCAGTGCGTTTAGGTACCAGTTTGAGGTCATGGTAGCAGCCAAAGGGAATTATTTGAAAAATAGAACGATAAATCTATAGAGAATTTAGTGATAAATTTAATAATGATTTCATCCTGCTCATCGTTGAAAAAGTTTACCCTATATGTTCATCAACAAAAATTCCACGATTGAAAATGTTTGCATGTGGGTAATGTAGGGACCATTTTAATTTCCAGCCCATAAACTTATTTATAAAATATATATAGATAAAATAATGCTCCATTTAACCCATGAATGCTTTTGTCTTTGGTTTGAAAATGATTTTATCTTGTGAAAAACGGTACCTACTTAGCGTGTTTGCTGATGCAAATGCATATTAATATCTTATCACACTTACTAACAGAGTTGTTCCTGATGTAAAAAAAATTAGCTTGAAAGTAGACACATTTTTGTTGAATGATATAAAAAAAGGTGTTTTTCTGAAATGTTGCATATGTGAAAAAAAACAAAACACTTATTATGAACACACCCATGTATTACATTTGAATTACTATACTTATATACAATTAGAATATATTTAAAATATGTACTTATATGCACATTTGTTCATTGTATCTAGATAAATATTTGGAAAATTCACACTGACAAAAAATATAATAGAATTGATGCAAGATATCAATCATAATAGAATATAATTATGAGGAATTAAGCTGTTTATTACAAGAATTCATAGAGAAGAGAGCTGAGTACATTTTTTTTAATTCACTTGTTTTTTAGTTAGTACTAACCAATAAAAGACAGCTGTGAAAAATTTGTCAGGGTTACCAATTTTTTATTTTTTATTTTTTTCACATGCATGCATTTCATATAAATTGAATCTATTGTGATTAGTATTGTGCCAGTTCTTGTTGTTCTAATTCAGTATTAGAGCCGATTCTGTCAGTCCTTGGGACCTGTCTTTAAGACCATCAGTCCTACGGAGTGTCAGTAATATAACTGATATTTAAAACAAGAAATAAAGATTAGTGACGTAGTCTATAACTGAATTTTATAAGTTTTAGGACTGAACTTGATCATACCAAGACTAAAGCTGGGGTTTTACAATCACGACACTATGTATTGCTATCAAACTAACTAAATTGCATTAAAAATGTGTATTTTATCATTTATAGAAAAGTTTTCATTTCGTAATTCTTGGTTTTAAAATATGAAAGAATAAACTATATTATTAAGAATAAGGTATAACAAAACAAATTATTACTGTATTTGTTAGTTTGAACAACTTAATATAAGACTTTGATGCAATAAAATAACTAATCAATATAATATGTACTTTAAATATTTTTTTGGGTTATTCAAGAGCAAAAGTTGAATTGTTTTATTTTGCAAAAAGTTATTATTCTACATATCTTTTTAATAATGCATTGTTGTTTTACTTTTATATACGTATATATTTAAAAAACTTGTTCAAAAATCAATGATATTAAAAATACTCATTTATCGTTGTTATGATTTTGAAATAACATCAAAATATTTGACAAATTAAAATAATAGATCTCATTATGGATGGATAGGTCCCAAAATTTTGAAATCGGTTCAAATTTGTTGTTAAATTTTATGGACGTGTTATATAAGACGCACAAGCCCTCACATACAACAATATCAATCAGTGATGTCAACATCAAACTATCAATTTTCATATAAACTTTTATAAGAACAACAAGTTCTTTAATTTGGCCTCAATGAAAAAAAAATTAACAAACTATTCTCATTCATGAAAAATTAATAAGGGTTTCTTTAACTAATTTAAATGGTGAACTGAAATAATATACTGTAATATATGAAAGGCGAAACCATTTGTTTTAAAATTTGGAACGTTTTTCAGAGACCAATGTTAAGGGTTATATCAAGTACCAATACAATTCTAGACATAATTTAAATCTTTATATTTATTTTTCATACTTACCATGTAAAAAATGGGACCCAGCATAGAAGGAAAGCACCCATTACAATCCCCAATGTCACAAAAGCTTTATGTTCTTTTCTCCAGGATGAATAATTTCGATTTCTCTCCTTCAGACCTGTAAGAAATTGATTTACAGTTTTAGTTATGATATGTTCATAATGTACATTAAAGGTGTACAATGTACATTTTTTATTTTTGGGTATCAAATCTATGTACAAGTACACTAATAAATAAAGTATTGAATGATTCATCGTAAAAAGACCCATTAATTTACTGTTATATTCCCAAAGTATTAATATATTTGTATAACAAATGATAAAGTTAATAACATTATTTTTTTATTAAGCTGTACAAAAGTTGCGTTTTTACAAAGCAGGACTAGAATATTTAAATATTTTTTAGGACAGTTGAAAAATAAAGTTGATATATCGTTAAAATGTGACAAATGTAATTAAAATTAATATTCGGACCTTCACAAGAGACGTTAACAATTTTTATTCCTTGTTAGGTATACATATATTATAATAATGGGTAGTTAGTTATACACAAGAGTACAATTATTTTTATATCTAATCCATGTTATTACTTACGTCTTGAAAGACATTAGAAAATACTTAGGTAATAATGATTTTTCCTCCAATTATGTTTTCTGTTGGATATTTATAGTTTTTATATCGATTAATTGGTTTTCTATTTCCATGGTACAATATGTTAAAGCAAACAAAACTATTAAACTTACTATTACTTTTTATAATATTATTTGTAGACAAAATTAAGAAAACAATTTTTTTTAGTCTAGTTCAGTAGCTGGTCCACGTCAAGTGTACATTCCCTCACAGCATAACCATTAAGTCATATTTTTATTGTTATCTTATAAAATACATAAATATTTAATTAATTAACGTTTAAATAGGAATCCTAATTTATGTTATTAATCATCAGCAAATATGTATATTATATAAATTATGAGTTTAAATATAGAACAATAATATTAATAATATAAAAGTGGCTTTACATTAATACTCTTTAATGCTCTCGTTGGAAGTGATCCCGTTAAGATCTCACGTTGAATTTGGGATATATTTGAAAACAAATAAGAAGATAAGTTCTTTTACAATTAAAATAAAATCAGATTTGCTGCTTGGCAGGGGAACCATATTGAAGGCCACCCCAGAGTCCCAAACTTTTACTTGTAATAATAAAATAATTATGATTGAATATAAGCTAAAGTTTCGTTCTTGTACATCTTTTGACGTATTTTTTATTAAATCGAGCAAATCAGAAGCTTAATTATGGCCGTCTGAACAACACTGGTCCAACAAATCGGTACAACGGGTCAAGAATGGCCCAAGTGAGTCATAGACCCCTAATATTTCATACAGTCTCTTATTTTATCTAGAAAAGCCAGCTCACCCAAAATCATTAAAATCGGGGATGATCATCCCGTAAATTACAAAAAAGTGTGTACCCTTGACGTAGAATGACCCACCTATAATTTTTTTATCAATGGCCTAATTAATTCATGAAGAAAGTTTCACCATTAAATAAAAATTTAATTTGTAAATACTTACATTTCGTTGGTGTATAGATAGACATATGAAAGTACAGAGTTGATATATCTGGCTGTTTTGTAGAGCGTTTTTACTGGTATAAGCTAGCATTATGATACTATTTAATTTTATATTGACATTCAATTGTTGGAAACCATATGGTAGTTTTTTTGCTCAGTGTATTAAGACAAAAAAGTACACATTAGTAAACTACTTTTCGAAAGCTCGGCCAAAGTTATACACGAAATGTTGAAAGTATGTTATGTTTAATTGATATTAACTATTCCAACATTATATAATTATTTTGATTGTATTTTTTTTAAATAAAGGGTTTCCCAAAAATATACAATAAATACGCAATTTTGAATTGATTGAACAATGAGAAAGATTGTTTCACGTATTTGAAGTAGAGAGTAACTTTTTTTGGTATTGTCAGCTACTTTTGTATCTCTAAGTCTATCATTTATAATATCAAGAAGATGTATAATGAGTGTGGGCACATGAAAGTAAAGCCAAATACATAATAACTCAAGACATGCTCCCTATAACAGTGCGACCCCAATTAAACGTACATTATCAACAATTCAAAGTCTAGTATATTTTAGAATAAGGAAATATGACCACTGACATCTCTTAACCTCAACCAACTCGACTAAAACGAATGGATTCAAATAGAACAGGAGACTAGTAGGAGCAGGCAAAGCAATATTTCAAGCCTAAAAGATATTTCCAGAAGGCATTCATGAGAATGAATGAGTCCACGATTGAAAAATCCTACAAGGTGTCCTGCCATCGAGGAGAGGCTGGCATTGAGCCTAAGGGAAGAGTAACATTAATTATTTTTCAAAAAATGTATTTTCTCAACAAAGTCCAAAGTGTTCCATGTCTAAAGACGTACCCACAACTCTATTGCCAGCCAAGGGCGTCAGTCTAAGCACAAATATTACTCTATGACGTCTTACGAACCCTTTATGAATTCAACCTTTTGATTGAGTTATCAAGGTAAATTCTACGAAACTAAGAAAATAATATATCAGTCACAAGGAAAAATTATAGAGTAACATTATCATTTGACTTTCATAAATTGTACAAAAAAACAAAAAACAAGAATAGTAGCTACATTACAATTAGTTTAATTTGTTATAATTATTTTTTGCCAGTATTTATTTTCGACAGACCTGCACAATTACCTCAATATTCAGTGCAAAATTTTCATCCATCTAGGGTAACAGGACGTCTTGCAGGATCTTCAAGTACTCAGCTGTGTTACCCTTTAGTTTAGTCTCGATTAAATGTAAAATGAAAATTAATTAACTACAGTATTTAGATAAATTTTTAATTTTTGTCATATTGAAATTCAAAAGATACTCGGGAAATTACAAAAGAAATAAATCTTTATTGAACAAAGACAAAAATAAAGCATTGCTCAAATTGCTATTCTCTGGGGTAATAGTGGTGTACAGTTTGAAGAAAAACCTTCTATATATTACCTATATTAGGGCAAAACTTATGACCCAAATAAGTTGAAAAATCTTACATTTTTCTATGGTATTGTAAAATAAATCTGTTAGAATATAAAAACGACCACTTATTATAAGAAAAGTGACTGATATTTAAAAAGAACGTTAATATTTATTTAATCTGTAGGCATATTTAAAAAATATATATTTATAAATATTTTTCATCATTATATATTTAACAATTAATTCAAAATATAAGTATATCATAAAAGAGAAAAATTCAAAATTCAAAAATGTGTTTCTTATAGTTTCCTCTACTTTTTACAAAAACTTTATTGGCTCACGCTAAATATTAATATATTTATTAAAGTAATGCCCAAAGTTTGTATAAAAAAAAATTAAAAATTTGGGAATTTTTTCAGGACCAACCTCACTATCATCTAAATATTTATAAACTGTTATTTGTAAAATTAAAAAAAAATAGTATTATTTATAAAACAAGTTTTCAATATTAATATTTTATTAGGAAAATGAAATTATAGTTTTTAAAAAAAAATCAAAATAATACTTTTTTCTATATTTTAAATGCAATAACAATTTGCATTTATAATGAAATGATAATCTTATGAAATTTACAAGAAAATAAATATTCCTTTATCTTTTTTTTTCTATACATGTAAAAAAAAAATTACGTAATTGTATATTGGTTATTGTGATAGTTATTATAGTATTGAAAAGTTTTGATAATAATCCTTTCTCATCTATATCAAATAATATGTTTTTTTTCTTTAAAGATAAAATTTTACTGCCAGAGTTCTTTTGAATTAAATTTCTAAAAATATTATAATTTTTTGTAGATTAATTAGTGCTTTATACAAAATATTAAGATGGCACCAACACAACAACTATTGCACGGCTTCTTGCTTGAAAGGCAAAAAATGATTTGAGGATAGCCTCCAAGGCAGTGGCAAAGTTCCAGACAATGATGGTGAAGAAAACATCATTAGGATTACATTTCTCAAGGAAAGTGGCCCAAGTCAGAATGAGGGATATTAATTTTAAAAAGTACTTTTCCGGAACATGTTTTAAGATTCCTATTTGTTTTGTCCGTTTGCTATTCTTTATTTAAACTATTATTCTGATATAATTTTAATAATTAATTTCTCGGAATATTTTTATAAATTGACACAACCTCGAGTATATGCATTGTATTATGTGAACGGCTCACACGAGTAGTACTACTTTTTTTTTAAATCCAGGTATAGTTTTTTATTTATTGTAACAAACTTTAATAAATTTATTGTTTTTGTTCATTATTAATGTATTCATTAACTTTTATTTTTGATATTTTTGTGCAATAAATAACGGCATAAAAAAATAATTTGACAAAAAATAGGAGTCAATTCACTGTTTTTGAGTCAGTTCAGATTAATCATTACAAAATGGTAGAATATTGTATTAAAACTTAAATGTAGAAAGAAAGAAGAAAAATATGATATTACTTAATTTGAACCTCTAAAAAAGTTTATGATTGTATAAATTTTTTTTTGAGTCAGTTTGATTATTAATAGAGCAAAATTAAATTTACATGTCTCAGATTTAACATTAATACTTCAACATCCTATCACCATTTTATTTTTGATACTTCAGAATATTTTAATATTAACATCAATGCAAATATATGTTTCCCTTAATGTGAATGTATTGGCAATATTATAGGAACTTAAAAAAGTATTCTTGGGCATTCAATGCGATATAAATGTAACAAAACTAGGTACTAGTTCATCTACTGACCAGATAATCATTTTATGATCCTAAGATTTAGAAGCATGCATATTATTAATAATTTGATACTCGAATACTTAGTTGAAACCAAACATAATTCATATTTGGAATTAAAGTATGGACACTAAATATTTACACATATTATTTTTCCAAATGGCAGAGAGCATCTAGACATACTCGGAGTTCGACAGAAAAGGACGAATAAATTTTTAGAAATGGACCCAATTCAAGTGACTTAGCAGAATTTTGTTTCATTGTTGTTTAATCCATAAAATATAAAAATGAGCATAAAAATATTAAATTTAAGTTGATTTGGCCAAAAAAGCTATTTTTAAATCATGTATAAGAGTATAATTTCAATTCAGAGCCATAATTTGAACTAAATGACTAAATAGTTAAAAATTAAAGGTAATATTAATCAATAAAAAATAAACATTCTACTATTAATAAGTTTATATAAAGGGGGTTTTAATAGGGACGCTCACATTTTACGTTCATAGGTTTCGATAACAAAGTGATATTTGTTATTGTTTCATTGACAGCTGTGCTCAAAAATAACTGTAGTTTCATCATGGAGTAGTACACACTCGAGCAACGCTTGCAAACTATTAAAATTTATAGTGGTGAGTTTTTGATCCAAACATTAAGAGCGTTAACGCCAATTTATGGTCAACGTAATCGACCTACAAAATCAACAATTCAACATTTGGTGAAAAAATTTGAATCCACATACACGCTACATAATGTTCCTGTGCCAGTGAGACAAAGAAATGCACGAAGTGTAAAAAATATTGCTACCGCAAGCGCATCAATTCAAGATGACCCAAATTTGTCTCTTACGCGCCGTTCTCAATCGTTGGACATATCTGTGACATCGTTGTGGCGAATTTTGCGAAAAGATTTTGGCCTACACCCGTATAAGATCAAGTTGACACAAGAACTAAAGCCGCTTGACCACTTCAAATGTAGGAAATTTGTAAAATGGGGTGAACAAAAATTCGAAAATTATCCTGATTTTCAACGTAAAATCATCTTCAGCAATAAGGCACATTTTTGTCTCAATGGCTTTGTTAACAAGCAAAATATGCGCTATTGGGCCGGAAACCCCCCACACGTGACTCATGAGATGCCATTACATCCCCAAACAATTACTGTTTGGCGTGGATTGCATGCTGGCAGTGTCATTGGGCCGTACTTTTTCGTTGACGATGCCAATCGCCACGTTACTGGGAATGGAAATTGTTACGGCACCATGAAAACCGATTTTTTTTTGGCCTGAATTGGTAGATATGGACTTGGACGATATGTGGTTTCAACCCAGCAACACTTCACACACAGCAAATGTTACAATCGATTTATTGAAGAATAAGTTTGGTGAGCATCTTATCCAAAAATGGACCCGTTTTATTTGGCAGACTCACTCGTGCGATTTAACGCCTCTAGACTATTTTCTTTGGGGTCATGTGAAAGCCCTGGTCTACACCAATAATCCGTCGACGTTAAAAGAGCTCAGAACAAATATTCAACGCGAAATTGCTGCAGTTTCAGCCAATTTATGCGGAAAAGTAGTCAAAAATTGGATTCAACGATTGGACTTCGTAAAACGTGCACGTGGTGATCATTCAAACAACATCGAATTTTATTCATAAATTAACTTGAACGTATTTTAACGGCAAATAAAGAAATTGTCGATACTCAAACCATTTTTGTTTTATTTAAAAAAAAAAAAAAATTTGAGCGCTGTTAACCTTTATTTCTTAACTTATCTTGAATGCAGTTCCTAAAAACAGTGACTTACCAAAAAAAAATCTTAAATTAATTGACTTTACCCATTGTTTTTACAAATTTCTTCGTTAAACAAAGTTTAATGTGGAGAAGTGGTAGAAATATTCTTTTGAGAGCCACTAAAGGGATAGACTTGACTCTGCTTGTCTCTGGTAAATATATAGATCTAAGATGCAACTAATTTTTGTGTAATGATCCATAGTGGGAAGGAAATTTTGTTAATCCTGATTGTATACCCATAAGTATTCCTTTAACTTTGAGAAGTCCACAGACGTTTAAGAAGTACTACAATATATTTTATAATAAAATAAACGTTAAAATAATACCAAGGGCATATGTGAGAAAATTTTAAGACTCGCAGATCCATTGTTATTTAGAAATATATCATTTAAATATAAGTAGGTTTTATCAAAATTATTGATGTACTAAGAATAAATTAGCAAATTTATAAAAGACAAAATTATATTAATCTTAAAAACTGTAAGCACTAGAAGAAATAAAAAAGAACAGTTTTGGAATCAACGTCAAAATTGTTGTAAGATACCCACAAAAGGATTTCTGATGATAATTCTATGTTGACCTGTGTTATCATTTATATTGTTATATCACGTCAAAATAGGGTTCTGAATCGTAATTGTACTCTAAAAAAATGATTTTTAAATAAAAGTCACCTCTGAAAACCAAATCTATTTTGGTTAAAGGATTCAATGTATTCTACAGCCTAAACAAAATTAATAAATGTTGGTGTACTGTAGAGGTTACATTTACTGTTTTAATTATGTGTTTTTTTATATTATTTACATCTCAACATATTTTTTTGAAATCTTTGTATAAATTTGTCAACGTTAGGTTAAAAAATAAATCTTTACGAATGGATTAATTCGTTTTAGTCATTTTTATGGGAAAAATGTATTTGATTGCATTATTTTTGGAACTAATTACTGTCGAGTTCCGGGTTTTTGTGGTTTTTTAAGGAACATAATTACGAAGTATGTTTGGTTGCTTCATATTTCCTTCTTTTTTTTTTTTGACAACCATTATTTACTCGGCTTAAGTTAACAAAAACGCCACCACGATTAATACTTTTACGAATAAATTAAAAAAACTAATTTTTCGTTACCTAATGAATAAAGGTTTTTGTACAGAAGAAAATGTGTAAACACTTTTTTGTTTCTTTCAAAGAAACATAAATTTTTAAATTCGATATAAACACAAATTTTAATTGATAATATGTTTTTTAGGTTAAAAACTATTTAGAATACCTACATTTACTTCCTATAAAAACAAAATAGGTACACGTATGTAAATAATAAAAGTTTCTATTCATGTAGTAGTGATTCATTAAACGATATTTTTTCCAACATAAATTGCTTGCTAATTAAAAAGTAAAAAGCCTGTAGGGTTTTTCTTAAATAGAGAAAAAAATATTTCACTTTGTTCTATGTGATGAAAAATAAATAAATCTTTATTATTTCTGCTTATAGGTGTAGTAAAAATAAATCATCTTTAATTTATTTTTTACAATTAATGTTTATCTTTTTGGCAATTAAAGCACTGCTTACATGAGGGTCAGACTAGATTTTTTCGTTCTTATTTTCACATTTGCAGCTATTGGCCTTCAACAGCGTCACGGATCTTTGAAATCAAAATTACCAGAACAGAATTGACGAAACTAAAGTTACCTGAAGTTATCTGTTACAATATCAGAACCAACAACACTATTCACATTTACAGCCATCTAGCTTCTGTTTGACTCTTTATCGAGGAAAAACTGTAAAATATGGCGTATTTTGTCCTTATTGCTATATATCTTTAATGCTCACTCAAACAATACTGAGTTAAATTAATAAAGAAACTGTATCATAAGATTTGTTAGTACAAAATCTAATCTTACTAACGCCATCAAGCATGAATTGATTGCACTTTGACAATCTATGATACACATTACAATGGAAAAAAATAAGTTTTTTCTTTTTATACTACACATTTTGTATTGGTATATTAGAGTCTTTTTCATTTCTAAATGTTGAGATGTTATGGCTTAAAAATGTTTACTCTGTCAAAAGAAAGAAAGGATAAAAAGTTAAAGCCTTAATAACTAATGTGAATGGATTACATAGAGGGTACAAAGTTGTAAATTTCAAAGTTTTATAGAAATATAAACTTCTTATCTAAAATATGGATAATATTTGTCAAAATAAAGCATTTATAATAAATCCCTTTTTTAATTATACTATTAACAATTTCTCAGAAATGATAATGTACAAAGTTTTCCTCCAAATTTTTTATTTTTTGTACAAAAAGACAAATAAAGTATTTTCGCACCACTTTTTTGTCCTTCATCTATTATTAAAGATCAACAAAAAAATTTAGAACGTTATTTATAGTAAATAAGTACATATTTTTATCTCACATCTTCCTTATGATATCCATCTAACATTGTGTATTAGATAGGCATGGCTGAATTTACTCCTTAAGCTAAAGTACCGGCCCAGAAAAGTATTTTTCATAAAAAAAATCTATTTTTTTAATAAATAAAATTGCGTAATTTACCATTCCATGGACACTGCATAGCTTCAAAACATTGATTCTTTCTAAAAAGTACCTATATAAATAATTTCAACATTTCTCAAAAAAAAATTCATTATTTATCTAATATCCTTCTCATTTTGACTGTAAATTCTTTTTGGGAAAAATTTATATTTTGTAAGAGGGAATTTCTGGATTGTAATTAGTTGGCAAGGGTTTTGATTTATCTCTAATCTACTCATTCTATGAAAGAGAATGTATATAGTAGATATTTATTACATTGGTTTAGTTTTTTTTAATTAGGGGTATTTAAGATTCAATGAGAGGAAATTAGATTATAAGGATAGTGAAATCACATATTTTATCTTTAATAACATTTTTGGTATGGTTTTTTTACAGAGTGCAAAAAGAAATTTTCCGTGTGATAATTTTTTTTTATGCACAAATTAAGGGTTCAGGTGATATCTTAATGTTCCGATAAATTTGTTGCTTCTCTTGTGAATTGTTTTAATTTGATCAAAATCGGCAATATATGAGTGAACTAGAATCAAAAAGGCAAAGAGTTTTGAAATTTTTTGACATGGATGTTGATCCAAAAATAATTTCAGATATTGTGGGCATGATGGTGACGACAGTCCGGAACATCAGTGTGGCGAAGAAGAATGGGAAAAGAGTCAAAAGGAAGCCAGAAATTGGAGGAAATGGTTTGAAGTAAAATGAAACATTTATGAATTCCCTAGAGGCCAAGATCAAGGAAGATCCATAAACATCAATGTATCGCTAGGCTGACAAGGCCAACATGGATGAAATCACCATCTGGAGAACAGTTCATGATTACCTGATTACGACTGTGAAGATCTTCTCATACAAGAATATCTTCACAGTCGACCAGGTTTTGAAAGGCAGAAAAGAAAGATTTATAGCAGCATCACCTTAAGTAGTCCAATGCACCTTAAGGACAAAATATCCGGTCCAAAAAATGTGTTTGGGAGTCATGGCCTCTGATATAAAGAAAATGGATTGCTTCTTCTTCAAGCCGAATAATAAAATACTTAGCTAACTTCTGGTACAAGAAATTATTTCCCTCCTTCATTTCTAATCTAAATTCCCTCGACTTCAGTGTATGGAGTGTCTTAAAGAGGAAGGTTGGTAAGACATCGCAGAGAAATGGCAGTAGCTCAAGGATAGCATCAAGAAGCAATGTGCTAACATGTCCAACGATTATAATGTAGAAACCTGTGCTAAGTTATTACCCCATGTGGAGGCTTTGATAAAGGCTGGAGGCGCCTGATTGAATAATTATTAACAAGATTTATTGCTAAAAGTTTTTTAATAAAATTTTTCATTATACTTTTCTAATAAAAAGATTTTGCTACATAATCGTGGAAAATTTCCCTGTCGCACTCTGTATATATTTCATATATGGAATTATGTTTTATCTCAAAATCAGCTTAAAGTTTTTTTAAGAAAGTATGATATTTCTGAAGAATTGAGATCAATGGGCTCATGAATTCAGAGAGTTTTGTTCTTTTGCCTCCCTCCATCCTTTTTGTAAACAAATAAACAACGCTCATGCTGCTGTCAAGTAATTAATGGTCTTTCCACGTAGTTCTAGGAATTTCCCCGGTGGCTTTGTTCGCCTTGGATACGGTAGAGGGATCCACTTATTTTGTTTTTTGCAAATTAGACCATGGACATGGTGGGATTGTCCACAATCGCCTTCTTGGCAACTTCTGGGGTCATTTTGGCCGCCTTTTCACTACTGGGCTCGATTTTAAGGGGGTTTCCCTATTTCATGAGAACAATTAGTGACAATACAAAACAAATCTGTGCTCTTTAACTTACGTACAAGTCAAGAAAAGGACACTTGAACATGATCGACAAATTTTGATTCGCACCCTTCCAGCAGTTGGGCGTCTCCAGGACTGCCGTCTACGCCATCAACAAGTCCGAAACAATAGAGAGGAAGAAGGGCAATGTGAAAAAGCCCAAACTGGACCCGCATGAGTTGAAAATGAGGTCTAATGCAAGATATCTCGGGATTCCACACAAGACTGTTTAAAGAGCTATCAAAAATGTGGATGAAAAGAAACATGTTTGGAGAAGAGGCCACTTTTGACAATAGCAATGACATAAACCCATCTCCTCCGTTGCAAGACTCCTTTTTAGGAGTTTAAAATAAGTTTTAGAGTTATTTTGACCTCTTTTTTGATCCTCTTGGCCCCCTCTTCAGCCTAAAAGCCAACCCTTAACTCCAAAGGCTACATTAATGATGAAGAGAGCTCAGACATTTATTTATTTATAGTATAAATTTTGATGGCATTTTATTTTTAATAACTAAATTATATTTTGTTGAAGTTTAAAATTTAAAGTGCTTTTTTATTGGACCACTCGGTACAAGTTGATGTCAAAAAAATGACACCTGTTAAAAGTTTCCTTGTTAAATGTAATTGGCTTTCGTAAATTATTTCAAATTGACACTTGAATTATATAAATAATTTTTTTTTCTGCAGGTCTTAAAAATGGAATAATTTATGTATAGACATAAGTTATTTTACTTCGTTGAAATAAAGTGATACATTAATTAGTTTAATAAATACATACATATATGGATTTAAGTTATAGAAAGCTAAAAGATAATCTTGTATAAAACTCATTACTCACTTAAATTACCGTGTTATGATAGTGAAAAATTGTTTGAACTCCACAACAACAAGTTAAATACACTAAACTTTCTATTTATAACTTTTAGTCAAAAAATAAACTAAATAACTAAATATCATTTCAGATGTTAGTTTATTCTCAAATCAATTAATAGGAGTTTATTCAGTAAAACCATTAAAGTTTATGTGTCGCTAATTAATTTTTAGTCCATTCGATTTGCCTCATGGACTCAAAGGAAAAAATTGGACATGAATATCATTTTATAAGGTATCATTTTCATTTATATTCCATATATTAAATTATAAACTTTTCTTTATTAATAAGGCAATGTTGGGATTTTTAAAAGTTAGTCAAACATAAGCATTTTTAAATATTGGAGTTTTTTTTGTTATTGGCAACCTGAACAGTCTTTTTTATTGTCTATAAACGTTATTTTTTTTATTTCTATGGTGTTTACAATAAAGTATTAAGTATAACTACAAAGTTGTCCACTCAGAAATAGCGTAGAGTTATGCTGATGTTTTTTTGTCTGAATTTTTTTGCGTGCTCGTTTAAAAAAAAATTGTTTTATGCAAAAAAAAAAGAATTTTCTTTTCCTTAGCAGTTGTCATTATTATTTAACTTTTGAGTAGTGAACTGCCTTTCCTATATAGAATCAACTAAATTGAAAACCTGATTGAACATTGTATGTGCTCATAAAAGACGGAGAGTAACCCTAAGGATTTTTTGCAGAGTTATAATTATAAGTCCTTGTTGGATTCACAGTAGATTTGGGGAACTAATCTAAAGCTTAACAATATATCCAATATATTCGACTCCTCTTTTGACAATTTCAAACTTTTCCCTCACCCATGAATTTCCAAATTGTATACAAAGACTTTACATTGTTTCTACTCTCGTTACATGATCCTTGACGTTTTTGTCATTTATCAAGATATCCTGTATCAGTTTCTTCATTTTGTTAAGACCATTGTAGGCAAAGTCCATCATACATATAATAGAAAACATCTCTGGTTGCGATCAATCAAATTGACAACCTTTTAAACTCGCCATTGCATGTATTGGCCTTCTAACAAATGTATTCACCTTCGTGAAATCTACCGTAATTATTATGCCGACAATTTCTACACTCCTTTCCCTGTGTTCAAAGCTGGTGACAATCCCTACGTGATTGCACATAACTTTGGGAGCGGTAGGACCACTGTAAACAACGGCAAGAAGCAACGAAACTGAATCCTTTGTCGATTATCACAGGTCCGGAAGATAAAAATTGGTCCCCACATAAAGTCTCATATGGAGTGTGAAGGCAAACAAGGACACGAACCTTTGTGACAACATCTGCCAAAAGGTCGAGGACTTAAGGGTTGACGAAACGGCTATCTGGTGCATCTTTTTTGGGGTTAGGGTTTGACGGCTTTACACTTACAAAAGAGGCTGGAACGATCGCAGATCCTCTATAATAAATTGAAGAAAACCCAATAGGAAAATTTTCACAGTCGACCAAGTCAGCCACTCACACAGCTTTTGGTACATTGCCAAAAACTCCAAAGACACTCCGCCCCTCCAAACGTAAAATTCGCGGGGTTTTGAAACACCCAACCAATGCCATGATGCTCAGTGTCATTGGTTCAGGCGGTACGGCGTTTCCACCAAAGTGGATAAAAGAAACCTTGAAGGCTAATGAATATAAAATATCATGGGCAAGAAGGTGTTTCCCGCCCTTAATCCAACCTACATTATTGGAAATTGAGGTTGGAACATTTCTCCTATGAGATTCTATATCTTATTAGTACAATATCAATACATAACAACAATCAAGTAATAACTTTTAAAAAACTTTAAACAAGTTTGATACTTCAAATGTTCATTTGCATTGTAATAATGCTCATTCATAGGAAATTTCAATTTATTAAAATCAGAAAGTTTCATTTTACTTTCTTATTGCATGGAAGTGCAATTTATTAAGGTTATTGATGTGTCACTACTAAAACCCGTAAATTGATACTTGAGTTTTATGAAATAAACTAAAATGACATCAAAAACTCTACTTGTGTCTCACTCGTATCTTATTAAAAACTATACTTCTCTCCTTTACAAAATGAGTCTGTATCGATGAATTAAAAATTCGGTCCAGAATAATTCCAAGTATTAATTGTTGATGCCTTAATGTGTGTTATAAAATTGTGAAATTTGCCACATTAACTTAAGATATAAATAAATCTATTGACTACATCACATTCTTATATCTCATAAATCAGGACAGATGAGAGAATCGATCCATAGGTTGAGACCCAAATATATTAGTTTCAATATTGAGGCATAAAAAAATCGGTCAACAGCAGTCTGTGATCTAAAATAGCGGTCTAGATGGTAATATGATACATGGAGATGTAAAAACCTTCAGAACCGCTTCATTACATTTGGACAAATGATAAAGTTCAAAAGTTTCGTGACAAATTGCTAAGAACCCAAAACAATCCCCTTCCAATGGTACTGGAATAACAATTTTAGAAAAACAAAAACTCTATTTCCAACAAGGTGGAGCTCTTTGACTTACGAATACAAAATACTCAAAAATGGTTGGATTAAAATATGGGCTTTTGCCAAATTAAATTTAGATATTCACAGTCACGAAAAACATGGGTGAGCGTTTTATTTTTGTTGCAGTCATTGTAATATTACAGTCCTAAGGCTACCCTGTATCTCAAGTAGGACTGCTTAGGCGTGAGGTATTGATCGAATAATTACCTTATATATTGTTTCTGGATCCTTCTATACTTTATTTTGCATTTTAAAGTGTTGCAGAGATCGTATGAAGGCTGCCTTTTTCTAACTCCCTCTTTAATTGCTTTATTATTAATATTTAGTGTTACTCTTAGATGAAGGTTTTTTTTGGTTGGCTTGAAGAACCTTAGGAGGTAATCATGGAGCATACTCACGATCGGAGGGTTGATTGTATCCATGGTAATTGAATTTTATAGCCTTGTGAATAATTACTAACATAAATTTGCATTTGACACCTGCATTACATCCTATTCATTATAAATCATACTACAATAACAATATCGTTATGAAAAGATAAACAAATGAAAACAATATTTCTTACCGAATTTAGAATATCTAAAGCTTTCAACTCTATGTATCAATTAATAAATAGAGTTGAAGATTATAAGCATATACGCGGGTGATACACTTTTTGTATTTTGGCCACATAAGAAAGTGCGTTTTTATCATTTTGGAAACCTGAAATCATTATCCTTTTGTTTTTGATCATTTAAGGTTTCTTTTAATTTTTTACATTCCGGGGAGTGGTCATTGAGCCAATTCCAAAATTAAATAATATATACAGTGAAATTATACTTATATTTTTATTTCAAGAAGAATAAATACCTCTGTGGGCCATTTATTCTGATTTTTCATATTTTTTTAAAGCCCTTCAGGAATTTAATAGTTGTGATTTCCCACGGCGTTACCTCACCCATACAAAAATAATCAGTGTGTTTTGTTGTCATTTATCATTTCCTGCGTCTCACTTGATACATCATGGGCATTTCATAATTTATTATATTTGAAAAATAAAGGATGTAATAAGTTATACTATACTTATGCACCATTTTCAAAAACATAGGAATACATTTTTTATTTTTCCCTAGTCGTCTATATTGACCATTTTGTTATTCCTGTATATAAATATAAATACGACTACAATTTTAATATAGTATTACGAACCAATGTTACAATAAAGTAAAATACAATGCTGGATTAATATATATATATATATGTGTGTGATATGTATGTAATTTATTTTTGAAATTGTAGATAAATAATGTGACAATGATTGTATGGCAGTATATAAGAGATAAATAGTATTTGATATGTTTGATTTTTTAAGCTAACTACGAAATGATGGCTGACCTTTTTTCGGTTTCTTTTTGTAAACATGTTCTGGGACACGATAAAAATAACATGTTCCATGTAGAATTATATTAATTTTTACTATAATATGAAAATACATCATTGTTTTATTTTTCTTGAAGAGGATGGCCATAAATAAATGAACAAGCCAAACTAATCATCCGTAAAGAACCGCCACTTCTCTCCTAGGTGTTTGTAGCTAATCAAGTAAAATTTCATCACAACGAAGATTCTCTCCTCAAAAAACAACCTTTAAATTGTCAGAGGTTACCATGACAAATTTCCATTTTTCTATTTTTACATATCGGCTGAACATATTTTTTACAACTCAATGTTTATCCTTCTCTTAAATACATACAAATCCTATATATATGTACAGTTTCACGAATAATTAATATGCAAATCAAATACTTAATATGTTTTGTTAAAGGTAAAAAAATAAAATTACAGTTTATCACGTTTTAATTCAAACTCTTGTGAATTATTTAAAATATATATGAAACATGTACATGTAAAACAGAAAAAAAAAACAATTCGTTAGCTGTGAGTTAATGATTGATTAGTATAAGAAGATATTTTAGTTCATATACAGCGTGCGCTCTTAAAAATATCTAGTTTAATAACACAACTTTTTATTTAATACGACTATCATATTTAAATTTGAATGAGAATAAAAGTGATATACTTTAAAGAAAGCGTTAGTTATCCTAAGCTAACCTCTTTCCCTAAGCCTGGTACTAGGGGTGATTTTTTTATTTCTGGCTTTGAACAAACTACCTTTTTCTTTACTTATTCTGTTTTTGAAAGGTTAATACTTGTGAACATAATCTTAATCAGATTATTCTTTTAATTGGACGTGATTTGTACAACTGACAAAAATTTTGGCCTGTTTTAGAGAGCCCTCTTTCGCCTTCCATACATCTCTTTAGGCTTGTTTTGTTACTTAAATAGATATATTACAATTACATAGGCGTCCATAAAGGGGTGTCTACAGGGAATGGATTGTAACTATTCTGACAATAAATATTGGTGTTGATATTTTTTTCGAATAAATTTAATACTTACATTATTTATAATTAATTTCATTGTGTATTTTTGAATTATTTATGCAAAATATTTAATATTTCAATTATTTAAGCAACAAATTTAATATTTCAATTATTTCTGCAAAAACTTATTTTATTTTGTATTTTTGATTCATTTTTTCTAAAAAATTAAATTTTCTTTGAATAACTGAAGAAATGTTTAGAAAACAAATTTTCAAATATTGAATTTTTTGATTTGTGATTTTTTTTCCAAAAAATTAAATATTTGAAATTTTATTTTTGAAATATTATTTCACCTATTTATTCTTGAATTTTTTTTTCAGAAAACTTTTTACCTGAAATTTTTTTAAAAAGGATTATATTTTGTGTATAACTGTGATTTGAAAAAAAAAGATTTTTTAATATCTCATTTTACAATTTCATTTTTGAAATTATTTTCCTAAAAGTTGATTTTTTGTTATTAACAATTGATTTTTTTTTAGAAAATTGCGAAAAAAAAATTTTTTTTAAATATTTAATGTTTGAATTTTTTTTTCCAAAAAATAATTATTTTTAGAGTGTTTTTTTTTTTAAATTTCAAAAATTAAGCCCTCCCCCCTCCTAAAAATATATATATATATATAATCCTGTGGAGCAACAAATCCTTTATAAGGGTGCTTCATCCCCTCAAGCCTACTCCTCCACCCCCCCCCCCTGAAGACGCTCTGATCTGTCTCTTTTTAGGCAGATCCTGTAGTTCACTTTGAAGAACCAGCTCATAGAGCCGTTATGTTCTCGAACGAAATATTACTAATTTGTACTTTTTACAGTAACATAAACTACTTGCTTCTGGTAAAAAGATTACTGAAAACTTGAATATTTCCTCACACTTCTGCTCAAACGAAGGACTTGTTTCCCTACCATGTCCACAAATGTATGGGAAATTCACTGTAAAGGTTTGATTTGGCTCCTATACCTTATTTGTGGGAGCCCATATAAGAAAATGGGTTAAGTGCACCAAGATTTTTGACATCCAAAGATCGATGAATTTTCAAAAATGTAGTATTTACGATCTTGGTCTGAATAAATCAATGTTTACTCTAATAAAACGACCTCGATCAGTGCAATTTGTTTTTGTATTACTATGCCAGAAATATAGTTAGCAACCATCTTAAAAGTCTTTTTGGCTGAATTCTATCGATCAAGTCTGAACTAATGCCACCGGCCCTTTCCTTGATCATCTCACTTTCTATTTATAATACAGTATTTTCGGTATGTAATATTTGCCAAACGAAGCGGAAGTTTATTCCACCAAAAATCTTTGGAATGCCTTCTGATTTCTTTGTACGTCAAGACGTTCATGGTTTCAATGATTATTTACTAATCACTCATCTTTTGTGAGATTTTAATAAAACTTTCAGACACCAATATATTTTTTTTGTAAATAAAGACACATCGTTACATTTTTGCTGCCAGATAAAAAAAAACAATTTGAGAAGTAATTTTTTCCCGCGCACTCTGTAGGTCATTATTATTTTTAATACATGCACCAAGGCACCTTTTTCTTATTAGTATATACACAAATATTTTTTTAATTGAAATTTTTTTCCCGAATTAAATTGATATGGTTGTTAATATGTACATGTTATAGAACTAATAGAAAATATTTAATGGGACATTTACGAGCATTAAGAAACTATTTTCAATACGAATTTGAAAATAATAGAAGCTATCTAAATGACATTCAACACTCACGCCTCTCAAGAACTCCTTGGCCAATGGTCCAAACACCTAGGGGTGAAGCTATTTCACCTTCAAAGATGGATGTCATTTTTTCTGATAACTCTATTCGATTTTTTCTATTGCAAAGAACTTTCGACGATGTTGTAGAATCTGGAAAAAGATGCAATTGGCTGAAATGGATGTCATATAATTTAACAGATAATTTCAATTGATTGATACATAGGAGTGTGCAAGTTGGATTAAATACATACACATATATGTACAACTACATTCCGTGACTCAATCGTGCTGAATAAAGTAGGTCATGGTAATGGTATGATATTTTCTCTAATGTCTTTTTCGGGTTACTACAATATTAGATACGTATAATATTGATGGACCAAATACCGTTGATACAATATGTACACTATTGATGATCTATGTATCTTTGTAAATTATGTTATGAAATTAGATTTACTATTTATTCAATACTAGTTAAAAATGCAAAAAATATTTCTTCGTTTTTCACTCGTTTATTTTTTTACTGTGTTGTTTTTACGAATGCCCATGTAAGTGGATGTGGAATACCATTAACGACATCCTTCTTTAGTTTTTTTGTTGTAAAATAATTGAAATAGTAATAACAATTTTGTCTATGAAACTAGTACAAAATACTTGTATTGTTACAACACTAGACTGCACAATTATCCAGATTCTCGAAATTGAAGATGAATTAATTCAAAACAGTTTCCTCCATTATTAATATTAAGAAAAAATACCATCTAATTTGGTGAAATTTAATAATAACAAAGAAATATTATTTAACGTCATTTGATGCAAAATAAGTTTGGGATGCTTCTCAGACACCTTACACTGTATTTTTTTTACCTATGTAGTAATAAAATTACAATATTAAATATCTTACATTGAAATCTGAATGGTAAAAAATGACGAAAAATATCTCATTATTCACCTTTCAGTACTGTGCCAAATATAGAATTAGAACCAAACTGGAGAATACTCTTAAGTCTTTGTCAATACTTACATAAATATCAAGTTGAAGATATTGTCTGTTAAGTATTTCCGATAATTTCTTGAATAAACCAAAAACATATTGTTTATTAATCTTGCCTTACCATTTGCATAAACAAAAAATAATTGACTTACTAACTATTTCTTTAAGTTTCATTTAATATTTCGTGTGGTAAAAAGTGAGCTCATTTTGCGTATATCTCTGATAAATGTAAAAATGTATTTAAACTACTCTGAAAATGATCGTAAATTATTTAAATAATTTAACTTCCTATATGAATAATTAACGTACAAATGAGTTTTTACTATTTTTTTTTGTCGTGTATGTCACGAAATAAATGGAATTATTAAAAAAAAAAAACACCATATCAATTTTTTAATAGATTAATTTGACTTCAAAACACTATATAATTATTAAATGTGGTTCTTTTGATTGTACAGAAGGAAGGGGACAGTTGAAACATGCAAAAATTAAAAAAAGTTACGGCCACAAAAATTACAATATAACTGTTTTATGTGATTTAGGTTTTTGTAAAAAAATGTAAATACCTTTTGTCAACTTCTCTTCAAGATTTTGGATAAAAACTAATTTTGAGCAGTAGAAATAGATTTGTGAAACCACATTTTTGTAAAGTAATGTTGTAAATTTTTCATTCAAATGCAATTATAGGAAAAATTACAGACTGGTTAATATTTGACATAATTAAACAATTGTAACCCTATGAAGTTTTGTTTGGTTAAATATTGGGATTTCTGAGTCAAACCATCTCTGGATCATTGAAAACAAAAGTTTTTTTAACTCGAAATATGCAATAAAGCAAGTGGTGAAAAGTGATAATTAGCTGAAGTAGATTCTTAGGTCTACAAATAATTTTTCCTCGCAAGATTTTGTTATTTATGATACTAAAAGATGATATTTTAAACATTACCCCTTAAGTTTTAAATTTAGAAGAACTTATATCAACTAATAAAAAAAAAAAAAATTAAATTTTACCAGTTACAGCAAAAACCATGAAAAAATGAATGCATTTAAAAAAAAATATTTTGTGTACAAAAAAATACTTTTATACCTCAAAATGAACTTATTCCTTATATTTTATTTAGTTTATTTCTGTCAGCATCAATTGTTGTGCCTCAAATTATTAGAATATCTATTTATAAAAGTGTACAAAGATTCATACTGATATGCAAAGAGAATAAATCTTCAAATTATACGTTCTTGATTTTTGATTTATATTAAAAAGCTCCATATTAGTCAAAATAATTGTTTTTAGAAAAATACTATGTAAAGGCCGCTATGGCCTTGAAAGCCAAAAAAATCGTTACCAGAACCATCTTTTGAGCCTTGAAAAAATACAAAATCCATTCCTTTGTTTGGGTGTGATTCCTGGACAAATTCACACAAAAACTTATACACAGACATTCGTATTAAATATATAGAAGATTTATGCAGTTAAAAGTTGCGATGTCTGTACAATTATATTTTAGTAATTTTTATAAAATAATTAAAAATTACACCTTTAATATACCAATTATCAAAGTGAGCAATATATTTTTGGAGTTAAATAAGAGGGATCTCAACTTTTTTGAAACATTCGAACCATTAGCACATCAGAGGCCCATACAAATAAACGAAATGTGTATGATTGAGTGGTAGAAGGTGCAAGTTTGTCTATTATGGAGTATTTGGTGTTTGGAGTTGTGGACTTGAAGTCAATATGTGGACTGAGGGATGATGCCGCAAGAAGTACAACTTATAATGAAATACACTACGGCTTTTCCTTGTGTATTCACCTCATCGCTCAGTTCACAAATCGACTCCGAGTACGTTTACCTGCCTTAATATTCATAATTGTCCCAATATCTGAGAAATGTCAAAACCCCTTCTCGTCCAACTCTTATTATTGATCATTTGCTTCACTTTGCTTTTTGAAGTTATTCCGTAATTGTGAAAAGTTTGTGTTGATTAAATTTCGACTTTTTGTTAATACAGTTTCAAATTAAAAGAGAAAAAAGATCAAGCATGGCGTATAGTCAAATTTATCAAGGGTACTGTAACTTATATAAAAAGTTATGATTTTAGGAAATATGGGACTATGAAGTTAAACTAGTGAATCTTCTGCAGTTAATTTTATTTCAATTGTTTTACAAAACTGTTCAATGATCACAATGATAACTTATCAAATAAAAACAATTTACAAGTTTCTTTCTCCTCAAAAGAGGTCCATACTAAGGCTTCTTATTTCCCAGATAATATCGGAATATTATAAGCTTGTCTTACCAACAACATAACATAAAACAAATTAAATAGTAATTCATGAAAGAACTAATTTCTGATGGAGCTAGAGGTTGTATAATTGTGAAATACACAGTGCGACCCTTAGGAAAAACGTCTACTCCTCCACATCTCTAGAACTCATTTAACTTTTTTGTATAAAAATATGGGCCATTTTAATTTTAACAACTCATACTTTTCTTCAAAAACAGAAATTATATTTTAAATACATAACTTCTGTGCAGATAAGGCAAATATTTATTAATCGCATATCACTAGAATCGTAAAAACTTTAATTGATTCTTCAATGTAGAGTTAGATAACGTTTTATAATAATATAGATAAATGATATTTATATAATCAAATAATTAAGTAAATGAATTCCAAGGAGTTGTACCGTCGGTCTAAAATCTTGAAAAAACCGCTGTAAACAGGAACCCAGTGGATAAAATTATTCATGCGTAATTATTTATGAAATAGTTTATTATCTGTTTTTGGAGTAATCTTTTTTGAAAGGTATATTAATATATATTTTTGCACATTTCTACTTAATATAAAACGTTTTAGTGCATTAAAGTTAAGTTATTCATTTAGGTAAGTTCTACTCAATTAATGACGCGTTACAAAAGAAAGTAGAAAACATTAAAACATCACCATTTTAAGTAATTTCATTTGCATCATTAACATTAGAAAAATGACAACCATAATGTAAAGTAAAGATGAGATAAAGTCATGAATGATATTCATTCAAATTAAATTGATGAATATTATACCTACAGTAAAAAGGTTTCAAAAAACTATTTACAATATTTAAGATATTTGATTATATTGTGATTAGTCTTTGTTCAATAGTTTTCTAATGATCGATTTGAGTAAGAATAAAAAGTTTCTTATCTCAAAAACTTCATAGATGCATGTATAAGTTTATAGTCGATGGTTCATTAAACAGAAAGAAGACATATATAAAAAAAAATTCATAAGTCAATAGAATTGTACCAATTTAATATAAGGGAACATTATAGTATTATACTAATTCTATATAGCCAAAGAATGGACTTCGAATTAATTGATATAATATATATTTTCTTTTCAAGGGATTACTGTGGATAAACTTTTCACTTGGATTGATATGGTGAGATCTATATTGGTTATTAAAGCATTAAAATAAAATTTATAGTGTAAATTTTCTACTTTTGTAGTCCAAGGAGAGCAAAATTTTATTCACATTCAATTAGCATTGATAGCTTAATTACTGCACATAAATATTATAAAGATGCACTAATCTTGAATATTTTTTTTTCTCAGACATTCTTATTATGAAGTTGTTTGTCATTACTTTACGACAATTTTATATTGAATAGGCATTGTCTCTGATTACGACAAATAACCAAAACAAAGAATCTGGAAAAATATATTACAGACTTTATAAAAAAGCTAACTCATTTAGATGTTTAAATACAATATAAAAAATACTTAGTAAGTCACAAATCCAGAACTTTTGGAATATATAAGGGATTTTTATATTTTTCGGGATAATTAGGAACACATATAAAAATTGACATTTTATGAACAAGTTTATTTATTATTTTAGCCAAGGAATTATACATTTATGACGTTTAGTTGACGGGAGAGGAAATGCTACTGATTCAAAGAGTTTTTTTAGGATGCAGGGGGGGGAGGGGTGCTCAATTTTTAATATGAAGTATATCAACGGTCTCCAAGATAATCAATATATTTTATTTACAAATGCATACTACTTAGATCAATATCAAAACCTTTTCTAAGTTGGAAACACTGGTGCTTAAAATCTATGAAAACCAAAGAATAAAGGATTCACAGGTTATTTTGTTACCTTATCAGCTATTATACTCTTACTTATGCCAAAAAGATTCCATTTTAAAAAAGAATCCAAAGAATAAGGAGGAACAGTATTAATGATCGATGGAAGTGTATTATCGAGCTTATTCTTATTTAAAGAAGCAAGAAGGTCACAAAAAAGCTTATAAGGCGTGCAACCTAGTGAAAGGCTCTCCCAATGAGTAACAGATTATTCTTGAATCATTGCAGGGCAAGACTTGAAGAAGAAACCCGTTTAATTAAATTGGTGGGTTATTAATTATAAAAATACTGCAACCAATTTCAGTGAGGGTCATATCAAATATTAAAAGGGGTGGGGGTAAAAATTTAGGACGTACAATCTAAAGGGGTATCCAGTTTTGGACCATCACAGACAGGGGGAGGGGAGAGGCTATAATAGTACTTTTTTCCGGACATCATCACTGTATGACACCGAATGTGTAGCCAAGCAATAAACGTAAAAACAAATGTTGAAAATGTCATCTAAAAGCTTTGTTTTCTCTATCATAGTGTTGCTAGACTTCATTATTTTGTATTAACAGAGTTTAGATTTGATATGAATATTGTTTTTTCCATACATGTTAATTAATACATAGTATACATACTAATTCATGTCTATTGAGACTTTTATTCATTGCTTACGTTTTAATACATGTCATATGATGATAATTATTATGTGGATATCATACCCAAAAGAAAAAAATAAATAACTGCCACTCAGAGTTTTTAAGAATTTTTGTGGACGTCCCAATAATAAGATAAATTAGTTAAAAGTATTTAATTATTAAACAAGGTAAAATGTGTGCATTTGGGTTTATTACTCATCTTAATAAATACACTTTTCTCATACAATATATAACTTGTACAAACATATTGTACAAGTTATTTTACGTGTAACCTGTCTTCCAAAAATATATCATTTTTGTGAAACTGAATGCCGGTCTCGTATGGGTACCTATTCTGTGCTTTTGACCAAAAAAAAATTGTTCCTTGAAAACATTAATAAATGTAGAAATATTTTTTTTACAAAGTATAATCTTTGTCAATAATTCAAGGTTTTATAACACTCAGTACAAAGAAGTCAATTCCAACAAGTTATGAAATTTGATATATATTGCCTTTATCTCTTAATTATTTTATATATTTATGATTTACAGTAACCATGTTTGTTAGTCAGGTCAGTACCTTGATGGGGGCAATGGGAATGAATTTATTCAATCTATGTATAATACTCATCAATCAATGGTGTAGATTATTTCCACACATTCCTAAAAAATATTATTTAGCTGTATTTTCTTAATTTGTAACATATAGGATAAATGCAAAATTGAACGGATCACCACCAAATACATTATAATATTTTTTTGCAATAATATTAGGCTTATAACTGTTTTTGATCTCTTTTACACCTATCTACGCTTACTTCATACATATTTGATCTTGAGTCTCGATTCAAACTTGCTAAGTAAGGCCCTATTTGATTCTTTTTACATATAGTTACAGATATCTGAGCAATAATTATCAGAGTAATTAGTAAAGGATTTATAAAAATGACATGTAACACCATGCAAACCAACTTAATTTAATTTGAGATACGATGTAGTTAAATAAGTTGTTTGTACTGTGCCGTTGCTAAAAATTTGACAAATTTGTGCAACAAAGGGGAATTAAAAGGATGGAGGAATCTAACTTACCATCAGAGTTGATACTATGAGCCATGGAAACTCTCCTTGCTTTTGCATTTATAACTGAAAGAAGGTTATTAGAAGCAGGTGGAGTTAAGGAACAATTCCTAGATGGAGTTGGTGATGCACATCTGCTTAGAGTCATAGAAAAGTTTCCTTCAACAAACTTGGTTTCCTTCTTGGTCGAGCTAGATACGTTCAAGGGAAGGCTCTCATCCTCTGTTGAGGGGCTGATTCGATAGGATGATGTAGAGGCAGGAACACCAAGACGGTTAGGAGGATACCGATTATAGTTGTTATTTGAATGAATTTCATGTAGAGTAATGTTACCAGAAGAGTCAGTTCCGGATTTAAAACCATTTGCCTGCAACTCCTATATATCGGGGAAAAAATTTAATAGTTGCTAATAATGTTGACATAAATTATGAAAGGGATTTTAACTTTTGATATTTTTTGATGTTATTTTATGAATTAATAATTACCTTTATTATACATAAAAAAACCAACATCAACGTAATTTGATGTGTCACTAGAATTAACTTTGTTTTTTTATACTTTGTGTATGAATATAAAATGAGAGTTTTACATATTTTTAAATGTATGTTTCTTTTTTTTAAATAAAATATTTCTTTGTTATGTTTTCAACACATTTTTTAGCTTTTCTTAGTGAAGGATCACGTATGTATATTAAACCATGAGTAAAGGTATAATTGAAATTATAAGTATTGTTTGGTGGAGTTTTGTATAAAAACAATGAGTAGAGAAAACGTTGGATTCCAGTAAAAATACGACATAATAAATTATTAACATCATTTGTTAATTTTTTTATAAATCACAACGTGAACACTTTCTTAGAGTTAATCCAGAAGTGAGTCAAATCAAATGCAAATCAGGTAACTGATACTTTACCTATATTTCTAAAATTGTCGATAAACTTTTCGACGTTGTGATGAAGCGTTGATTACTGAAGATAAAATTTTTGTTCAAGTTTATATAATTTTAATTTAGATAAAAAGGCAATATTTGATCAAACTAAAAAGGATTTATGAAATAGAAAACATTCAATATTGCTTTTAAGCCATAGATTACGAAAATGAACATTAAAACTTTTAACTTTCAAAGGCTTGGCCTTAAAAGCCTATTTTAAAGAATCAAGTTTTTATGGCATAATTACGATTAAGTGCCACATGTTGACATGAAAGAATTATATATATGATAGTCAAAGTAAATAATAAATTGATACAAACATTTCAGCATTTGAAAAGTGAATTATTCATTACTTTATCACGATTAAAATTAATAATAAAAAATGTATATAACCACCAAAAAATGGAGTAAAATGAAAGATATTACTTAGAAGCTAATACTTTTTTTATTTTTTCTTCAAGTGCTTAATATCCCAGTTGAAGTAATAGAATATATATTATATTTCAAATTAAAATATTTGCCTTTATAAAAGGTTGATTTTGGTAAATTTTTGGTCAATTTAGTTTTTAATATTTAAATATAATTAGTTGATTAGATTGCGTTATTAATATAGATTACTGAAATATTCCGGGAGGGGGGGGGAATTAGATCGTTTATAAGATTATAACTAATAATTAAAAAATAAAATAAGCAATAATTTCGATGTAAGGGTATTAAAAAAGTTTATGGATGCTTTATATTCAAAATAATTGATTAATTGATAGTTATAAACTGATAAACGATTCAATTTTCCCACGCAGAAATTTTTGCAAATATATATTTACACAACCTAACCAGCAACTTTTCATTTGCGTGTTCTACGGCTTAAATAACAATATTAAATGTGTGTTTCAGCCTAAATGCCGAAATGATGTTGCATGGTGTAATCCCTCATAATATTCAAGAAATATAAACGAAAACTAAAAATAGAATATTGCAGATTTATTAAGAATTTCCGTTGAAGAAAAAGCCAAAAAAGCGTGTGAATAAGAAATTATATACGTAATAAAAAAAAAAAAAAATTTGACAACAAATATCCCAGAAAAGTAAAAGAAGGTTAACAAATATTTTTGTTGTACACTTACATTAAATCTTGTTCTAACTCGGTCCGAATCAATGATTAAATGTTGTTGCGAGGGAACTGAGGATCTTCTTATTGATTCCTTTTGACGAAGAGCCTCCTTATATATTCGATGATACATACACAACATGATTGCCACAGGGGCCCAAAACGTTAGTGCGGATGAAATGAAAGCATATGGCTGCCAAAAAATTGAAATAAATATTAGTATTATTTTGAAAATGCATCAATTTTTGCTTAAGATCTGTAATTTATTTCAAATATTTTTTCCTCAATTCAATTCTAAAAAAATTAATTATTGATACCTTGTTAGCATCGTAAATATCGGCCATTTTTGGAGTTTAAACAATTAAATTTATAAGAATGAAACATTTCAACATCGAAATGTTTCTAACAAATAAAATAAGGAAGACCTTTACAATCTTTTATAGGCTATATATTTCCAACATCCTGCTTTATTTTATATCAGACCCTTTATAAATATTAAAAATGTGTTTTCATATCATTAAGCTTTATTATTAATTTAGTGCATCCAATAAATTAACTAATACATTAGAAAGGATGATATATATTTTTGCAATTATCCTTCTTATTCCTTATCGATATAAAACAAAATTAATTGCAAAAAATTACCCATTACATAAATATTTTAGTATCTATTATCTCATTACTACGTCGTACTTTGAGGAACGTAAAAAATACCTTTTTCAAGTGGCTACTGTTTTTCTCCCAATTCATTTACAATGTTATGATTTTCTTAACTGGTTGATAATATGTTTAACTTGGATTTCAGACATCTTTTTGTGCACTTTATTTCCATAGTTTTTGAACAGTGACTATATTAAGTTTGTTATTGCTCATTATGTCAATCCTATTGCTAGATCATTGTCGGTCTATAAATCTCTATTAGTAAAATGGGTAATATAAAAAAAATTAAATATTATATACAATAACTTATTTATAGTTTGCTAACTAATATCATTGTCAATACGAACTATTTTTCGCTCTGAAAAGGTATATAACATCTTTTACGTTCCTTAAAGTACGTGTGGGAAGTCTTACTAAGAAAATCACTATAGTATTCTAATTCAGTTACTTCCTTGGACCTAATGAATAAACTAGCAATTAAGAACATTGGTTTTCGTGGGACTAGGATAAGGATCATACTTGAGGGACTTGATTTATTCAACAAATCAGCACTGTCCAAAATGAAGAAAGGATCTATATATACTAAGATCGACCAATAACTGCTTGGAAGCACTCTCCGGATGTATTTGTTGCCTCAAAATTTCTAGGACTGGATCCAGTTGGATCTGTGAACCAACATTCATAAGACCAAAAGATAAATATTTGTTGTGAAAATATCTTCATTCTACATTAATCCAAAATAGTATAAAGTACTTGATTGATAATTAATCTTCCTTTGTTGAATTTTAATTCGTGGTTATTAAACTCTTTTAAATTTCGAATCATTTTTTTTTATATTTCATACATATTGTATTTTTAAATGTCAATTAAAAAAAGGAAAAAAATATTTTATGAATATTTAAGCTATAATTTAAAATAATAGACGAAATATGAAATTTTTCTGTTTACCGTTGTGCAACAATTGCGTCGGGAATCTTTCACTTACTTATTTCTTCTTACTATTTTGATAACAATTTTTTCAAGATACCTTTGTTTTTTGCTGTCTTTCAGCACACATCTAGGTCAAAATGATAAAAAAGCAAGAGAAATACCATTTCAAATTAACAATTTATGTTTTTTACTACTTTATTAATATAAAGTCTTAGAAACATAGAAAGATCTTCATATTATAGATATATCACATTGGATTACTCTCACCTCTAATTCTAACATTAATATGAGTAATAAGCCTTTTATCACTACTACCCTATAGAAATTTTATTTATAGTTTGGCATACTACATAACGTAGTACAGCATTATAATTTTTAGTATACTGTTATCAACAGTAGCTTAATGAAAGGGTATGTTATTTTCAGATAAAGGAGAGTAATTGATTACCCAACTTTAAAATACTAGATCAGATTTGAATATTATTTCAGCATGTTGAAATTATTGGAGATTGTCAATCAATAAAGTATTTTATCCCTTAATATAAGAAGTATTATATTTTCTTTATCATATTTTAAATATACTTGAATGGATAATTCATTTATTAAATTAAAATTTCCTATTCACTTTTTTAATTGCTCACAAAATATACTTATATACCAAATTTTTAGTAGTTAATTAATACTAATGGTTGCTCCAATTTGAAACAAGGTTTTCCTCAAGACTTAGTTTCCATAGGCTACCTACAGATCCAGGTAAATATTAGATTGAAAATTATATGTTCAAATTCAATTTCTAGTTTCATTTTGTTTATTTTAATGGAGATTCGGGATAATTATATAACAAGCTGTGCGTTGGAGAGACTTCACGCCGGTGTCTCATTTAGTATTATGCTCTGATCACTTTTTGCTGAGAAACTATTTAAACAGCCAAAATAACAGAGTGATTATCATAAGGAAAGTAATATTCAACGTTTTTTTATGCATCTTTATGCGCTCATATCATACATGTTAATTTGTATAAAGATAAATACGGAACCTAAAATAATATATTATTAATACTATATGAGAAATTGCGTTATATCAACGTTCTAGCTTAAAATTAGACTTCCTAGCCAAGATCTACAACTAAGAACAAGCTAATTTAAGACTAAATACTAAAATGACACACATTTTGATCTCCATTCAAACTCTGGTTTATTAGATGTATCAAAAAATATTTTAATGTATATTTTGAGTAAATCTCCCACATGAGTACTACTTCATCATCAATATGTTTTGGAAGTATTTAAAAAGGGTGAATATATGTGTTAAAAGAGACACAAAAGCTATTTGATTTCTTCTTTGATTACCAAATCTACACATAATGATTGGATAAGATTCAAACCTTGTCGAAAAGAGATTATTTTATATATTGTAGTTGATAGTGTAACCCAGTTTGAACAAAATTCTCCTAGACTTTCATATTCAAATACAATACATTAGTTTTTCATTTGATAGTGCAACCTACAAACTTTGATCCTTTAACTGGAATATATTACCTAATAGAAGAATACTAGTTTTTCTCTGATTAATTTCCGTACAAGACTTTTCTTAATTTAAAAAAGATGAAAAAATTAACTCAATCCTTCTAATAAATTGGGTTGATGAGTTGACTTCTATAAAAAAATGTCAAATCGTCGGCGTAAAGATAAATTAAATAGGTGTGTCAAATTAAATACCAAATCCACCAAACTTGTGATTTATTTTTATAGCTAATTATTATATGGACATAACAAACAAAAGAACATCCAGGAAGACAGCTTTTAATTAGCATTAAGATCCTTTTTTTTCTTCGGTTGTAAAAACGCTTTCGAAGAAATTTCTTCGTAATATGTAGAATATAGTGGTAATTTACCGTATCCAATGGCTTACAAAAATCAACAGCGATAGGGGCACCATATCTTTTCCTACTTTATACAGAATGAATCGCACTTTGTGTATTTCGAAACACAACTGACACTTTTCTTCCTTTTTGGAAATCTTTCTGAAAGTAACATTTTTCTTATTTAATATTTGGGTGAATCAGATCAGAAAATAAACCAAATATAATTTGATATGTCTCGTTTAGCAATGTTATTGGCCCCCAATGACCATTCTCAGTCCTTTCTCCCTTTTTCGAATTAATATTATTCCTTCTTCACTGATTGATTAAGAAAACTTTTCATAGATTTACCACCACTTAGTAAATAAGGAAATTCTCATGATATTTAAATCTAGAATAAAATTTTACTTCCATTTCATCAGGAACAGGAGTTTTGTTATTATTAAAATTAATTTAAATGCAGTTGAATATTTATTCATAAGAATAAAGAGTAGCCGTTGACTTTTTACTATATTTAGAAACGATTACTCTTCTCACACATCCTGCCCTGCAAATCTTTTTGAAACATTACAATATATCTTCGGTTTTAGTCTAAACCTTGTCATTATAAATTATACTTTAACTTTTAAGAGATTATTTTTTATTTAACTTTAGTTTCCTAGTTCTTCGACTGGGGTTATTATCCGCTGCAATTTTCCTTTGAATGTCCTCCTCCATTATATCAGAATTTCTCAAACAATTAAGATTGTCTGATGTGAATTTTCGCCAAATAAAAGATCTATTTTTGAAAATTTCATCTATCTTCTCTTGTAAACAATCACCTGCTTTGTTTTTGATTATTCACAAATCTTTTGGAAGAATCAAGGATAGAATGCAATAGAGTATAAGCTGCCCTGGGTGCAATAAAAGTTAGATCCAATTTTCCTTTCGATCTATCCCACAGTAGTTGTTTATATTTATCCTACATTAAAATCCACTCTGATATTTTGAATATACGTGATGAAAAAACAATCATTAACTCAAGTTCAAATAGTTTATGGTTTAAAGATAGGTCAGGGCAATATATGCTTTTTTAACGTAAAATATGTTCCTATACGTAGGATATGAAAAGCCATATCAATCCTTGAAATTGTTTTTCTATTCTTCATAATATACAATCCTTTTGATTCAAAATAACAACCTTGTCCAGTAGATCGAGTTTTAGAATCAAGGATATTTATACAAAACTTTACTTTGGTAAATATTTTTGTAAAAAAAAATAAAGATCCGTGACATCATTTTTAGTTGTCGAAGACCAGGAAATTAGGCTTAAAATGAGACATATGGACAAGCACTTCATACATACGAGAAATTTATTATGTGTAATTATTAAATTAATTTCAAGATATTTTTTTTAATAAATCAATAGATAAATTAACATTTGGATTAATTTTTAAACTGCTCCTAATGATTTATCAATCAGAATCTAGAAAGATGATTAAGACTACAAATTTTATCCAGTCTTTAAGAAATATGATGAAAAAAACCCAGGTATTTATTATGTCAATAATTTAAATAAATTGCATTCATAACTTCATTCAAAGGTCATTTTGCTCCACTTGAAATATACATTATATAAAATTCAAATAATATTGTATAATATATTTTTCAAAAGCACATATGACGTCATTTCTTTTGAGAATATTCAATTATTCCGGTAGAGTAAATTGCTCACTCTGTAGCTCACCTTCTTCCCTTTATGTATTTATTTCTCTATGCCCAGTCAAAACATTGAAAAAAAGTAGAATTAGAAATATAATAAGGAAATACTTCAATGCAGAAATGGCTAATCATATTCACGAAGTAGAAAGAAGAAAAGGACTTGTTGGGACTAAACGATAGCTGACATATCGTATCAAAATAGAAAACCCGATATATTTGAAAAAATATTCAATATGAGCAGCATTGTATCGATATTCGAGAAAATTCTTAGAAATTTGGACAATATTTTAAATGATGCAATTAGAAAAAATTAGAAAATGGTAAAAATATTGAAGAATACAATTTTTATACGATTCTCTCAGAGCCAGGGAGTGCTCAATACATATAATAAATACACATTGTAAAAAAAAGACGAAAAAGAAGAGGAAGCCTGCCGCTCGTATACAAGATTTATAGTCCAAATTTAGATAAACATCACTAATTATAGAAGGGAACACTCATTTTGTACAAATGAATTCAAGCCGAAAAAGTAATTTATATTTGAGCACAGAATCCAAAACTGATTTCAATTTTTATCTTTGTCATCTGAATTCTGAAATATCTGGAATTATTGTAACTTGGAACTATTATTTTTGCAGAGTCATATTTTACATTGAAAACAGTCCCCAAATCAGAAGTAAATTTAATAAAAACTTATGTACAAATGTTTTTACTGATTCTGTATCTTGTTCTGAAATAGATTCATTTCCATTTTTACGGAGAAAAATTATAATAACGAGACTCTTCGTTAGATCCTTATAAATTAATCCTAATAGATAGTGAGGGAGAAATATTATTCGGGAGGAAAATTGTCAGACCTCATAAAGGAGTAAAGTTGACTCCTTTCTTGGTAATGATATTCCAGGATCGAAAGAATAAAACAATCAATGTACATAGTTTTAATATTTCATAATGGGATCACTTAAAAAAATACAATATGGAACCAAAATCCGTGAAGATGCATTTTTTTAAATTTATATCTTTTTTTAAAATTATACATTGATTATTGTTCATTAATAATAGCAAGGATATTTCTCATTGAGAGAAAAATTGAGATGAGTTTTGGATATAAATTCGATTATTGTTTTCAATTCATTTGTTAAATTCCCCCAACCCCCCACTAATAGTTCATCTGTATTATTAATTTACAGGTCCTGCTGCTGAAATATAAATGTTCAAGGGAAACGCCGAATCTTTAAACTATTTTTAGACATCTATTTGCTGATACACAAGATCCACCAGGCCTAATGGAATTTTTATTTCACCTACTTTCACGGTATACATAATTGCTTAATTTTTTTCCATTAAGAAGTCAATAAACTTTTAATGTTAATTTTTTTTTGGAAAATTATAAGAGTATCACGAATCAAACAATATATAAATATTTTTGTTTTTGTATTATTTTTATTTTGTTTATTTATTTTTTACTCAAATGAGAATGGCTCAAAAGTTTCAATTAATTGGAACGTCGACAATTTTTTGTGCGCAATTTCAGATACATACAAACGTAGACTGTTACAAATAGTTGTTGAAGGTCAAAAATTTAATATACATTTTTATTACAAAGTGTCACTCAATTCAAAGTTGTCAAACACATTCTAATAAATTATACCATATGTTAGAAAATATACGACACTACGTTTATTTGATATTACTCGTGATTTTTCAGTTAGTGGGGATTACATATTTCATTTCTAAGAAAATAGTTAGTATTTATGATGTTAGTCGTGCTCTTACAAATACTGAAAGTGTTAGTTTAATATTTTATTTCTATGCAACTTAGTTATTTTTAGAATTGGGGTCATTCTACATCCGTGGTTTAAAGATATTCTTATGTGAATTACTGCATAAAATACAGTCTATTATATAAATGTAAAATAAATGTTCTTCATTAAGGGTTTGATTGTGTATACACCTGCATAATTAACTGTAATTCATATATAATTCAAATCAAAATATCTGCAAAAAAGTAAAGATAACAATATCCATATTTTCTATGTATAACACATGGGCTGAAAAGTCGAGGGCTTCACAAATAGGCGGTGGAAATTTTTTTTCACCTCATTTTCAGTTAGTACCAACCTTCGAAAGACAGTTGTAAAAATTCCATGAACATATTTTGTTATTTCCATAAAAAAATTTGTGTTATAATTTTACACTGCTCCCTGTTTTGAAAAAAATACAGTTTAAGTTAGCAATGGTTTGAAAAGTATTATGGGAATCCACTCCATAAACCAAGTAAAAAAAGGCAACTTTAAACAAAACAGATAAACGTGTTTTCATTGTTAAGCCTGGTACTTTTCTGCCCGTCTGCAAATATTTTAAATGAGGTTTAGATATAAATGATTATTCGATTTAATTACCATACAATTGGATACAAGAGTTCAAATTTAAAATAAAATGTAATGACAACTAAACGACCTAATATATCCCCACATTAAAAAAAAAATTTCTTCCCTTTTTTAATTTACATAAATATGTTGTTGATTGTAATAAAACCAAGGATTCGGAAAAAATGATTATTTTAAATTTATGAACAAAAAATAGAATTAATATAAATTAAAAAGTACGAGAGTCCCCCCTCCTTGTCTCCCTCCTTGTTAACGCGTGTATTAACTATGATTGAAGTTTATATTAATTATATTTTGTAATTATGTGGAAACATAGTTGTATTGTTGTACAAAGAAAATTAGTACAATTGATTCTTTACCATTATACTTGAAAAATTCTTTAACTTGAATATGTTAATCGAGATTGCTACCGAGTACATATTTTCTGAGTCAGTTTCAAATCATTTGTATCGTCCGGGGTCCGTTATAAGACACAAGTCTTGACTCAAGCACTGGTTAATAAATATTTCAATTCATATGGCAAGAATACAAATCTCAGTTAGGAACTGTAGACAGTTCAAGACCGATTGATCTCATATGGACCAGACTAGTAAAATAATTGAAAATAGCCTTTTTTTTAGTGCTCCAAGTATTTTTTTTTAATGAGTGAAGTAGTTGAAATTAGATTAGAGATCGAGAGGTGAGGAAGTTGACTTTAAATAACATAAAAAGTTATGGCTTTCAATCTCCCTTATGAGCCAACAAGAAATTCATTGATTTTTGAGCATGCAGAAAAATTAACTTTTTTAAATTTAAATTTTATTTACAACAAATGATAACTAATAATTTGGTGTATTTTTTTAAATTAATAAAAGTTAATCATCAAAAAAAGTTAACAGTCAACAGGAAAATCCGAACAATTCTACCGGGATCTCTAAGGCGAGAATATCTGGAAACTTTTAATCCTTTATCCAAAAAGACCAAAGACCTAGAAATTTTTTAGGTAATTTGGGATTTTAAGAACAAATCCCTTTCAGCTTTTATTTTTCCCATTTTTCCAATCCAAAACTATTTTATCCCACACTGGGTTTACCTCATTGGTTTTCTACAAAGTGATGACAAAAGGAGCGTAATCTTAAAATTATATATTTTTTAACACAGATTCTCAGCTCATACTAATAGTAAAATTAATTTAAACATATTACAAGTGCAAACGCTCTATCTTAAAGATACAAAATGAATAATCAAAAAAGATTTGTATTTATATTTTGTTTCTTTATGTTAAAATTCTATAGTAAAATGATTTATTATAAATACATGAAAGGTTTATTTTTAATGTAAAACCTCCTTTTACAAATTTTTGTTGTTATTTTCTTTACATTTTAAAGTAAATATAGTACCAACTGCAACCCTTTTGACACTCTTGAAAATGCAAGATATAATTAACCATAACTAAATACTTATTTTGGTAAATATACAGTTTAAAAAAAAAAATGTTTGACCATGTAATTTATTTATTGTCATTGCTATTGATAGCTTGCCATGTTTCTTTTTCTACCATAATGAAGGTACATTCTAAGACTAACTAACTGATCCTTTTCTTCCTTCATTTACCTAATTCCCTATTTTAGTTCGTATGTATTATACGTTTTCTCTTTTTTAGTTTGTACAATAATTTGCTTTTTGGATTTTTAATTTTGTAATCTATTTTAGAATCGACATCCAAAATAAATAAAAAATTGAGACACAGGAAATCAATCTTGTTTTATGAAAAAAAAAACAACAACTGATAAGTGAAAAAAAAACTTGTCCTTTAGAGTCCAAGAATCTTGTTTGATCAGAATTAAACATGGCTTTACGTAAGTAACTCAGAATACTAAACAACTTTTATTTAATGCCTAAAGTCTGTATCTGGCCCCTTTTGCAATTTTTTATCAATATTTTTTTAAGAAGGGCTAACATTAGACACACACATAAACTATTTTAATACTATGTAGGCTAACTAATGTTGTTAAGATACTACTATTTTTGTTCTAACTCTGGTACAGAAAATGTGATGGCTCAGAAATGTAATTATTTATATTTATAAAAGACCATTTTCTTTTATTATAATTTTATATTTATAATATATGAATATTTTTATACCTGATTAACTTTGAATATGCATTCATCTGGGTTTTGTTTCCTCCATTCAAGATGTTCTTTAGTTGTGTACCATCCCAAAAATATTGGAAGAAATGATATTAAGGTGGGCGCCGTCCAGGCTACTCCAATCATAACTGCAGCAACTTTAACAGTCATGTATGAAGTATATTTTAAAGGTTTGACAATGGCAAAGTATCTATCCACTGAGATACAACATAAATGAAGGGTGGAGACTGTGGAGAAGTGAACATCCAAAGAGTTCCACAAATCACAAATTATATAACCAAAGTTCCATTCCCCAGTAATTTCAACAAGGGCATTAAAAGTCATTGCAAAGCATGCAACGAGGAGATCTGCCACTGCTAGACTGACTAGAAAATAGTTGTTGATATGTCTAAGACGATGATATCGAAATACTGAAATAACCACTAAGAGATTGTTGAATATAGCAAGAATAATGATGAGAATGAGAATCCCGGATTTGAGTACAAGGAAGAGAGTATCAAGGCTTTCATCGTCAGGGCTGCCTTCTGTGTCAGATTCATAGACTGTGTTATATGCCAATGATGAGTTGTTCCTAATAACTGAGTTGGGGTCTCTGATGGAGTCATTGAGCTCTGTTAGAGGTTTTATTGAGCTTATAATATTAATTGATTGAGTCACAGAATCACTTATAGTCAGTTTAATACTAGCAATAAAGGTTAGTATAACTATTAGTCCGTACATGTCTTCACACACTAATATCTTATTTAATATTAGCTCGATATTTGGTTGGTATCCTAGATATATTCGAGTATTAGCTTTGACATATCATCAAAGACTCACTTGCCTGAAAGAAAAATACAATTATAGTTGAAGGCATATTTTGTAGTTAAAACATAACATGAGAAAATAAATAAATTAATATTGAATAGATATTAGGATTTATCGCCAGGGATCCTGTTTTCTTGGAATATTTTAAAGCGTTTTGAACATCCAAAATATATTATATTTAATTATTTCATAATATGAACTTAATTTAATTATATTATTATCAAATAAAACCAGAATAAATATTGAAGAATCACTTGACTTAAAGTTTGTGCAATTTATGCTTTTCAAATGATACGATAATAAATGATACCGAACAAAGAATCAAAGGTTTGCTATTTAATACAACAACAGTCTTATACATTTTTTTTTCCTTTTTTACTTTTTATAGCCTATACATGAAATACCACTAATACATTAGTAACAAATAACTCACATAATGAACGTTTCCTATATGGAAAACAAAATAAAATTATGGACCAAGAATCAACCAAAAACTTTCACATAATTTGTGTGTCCGATAAATAATTTATAAATTGTTCTATTTTAGCATAAACGTTCCTTATTTGAAAAGTAATATCTGTTTTTTTGAGAATGGTGATATATACAGTCTCATATTTTTATAGAAATGGTTAAATATATATTTTATGGTTGTTATTGTTTGATAACAATATCACTCTGAAGGAAATGAGAAACCCTATATATAAATATTTGCCTCATTGATCAAAATTATATTAGATTTGTTACTTATTATTTTATATTTATTAATTACATTTTAATGCAGGATAAATATAAGCAACTACAGTAGGGAAGGTTGAAGGGAACATTGGATTTATTTATTGTAGCAGGGAGGGCAATTTATACTCTGAAGAAGTGTATCCTTGATTCTTGAAAGAGATTTGTTTGAAATTATAACAATGCAGATACTGACATTCAACAGAAGATAAATTAGAAAAGTGCAAAATATGGAACAAAATTTTGCATTACATTCATATCCGATAGTTTTTTCAGTATACTAGAGGAGGAAAATGGTTCGAGGAATGAACCCAGTTGAAGAATTAGGAAATTGAAATTAAACATAGCAAGAAATGAAACATATTAATAACACATTATATTTTCAAAAACAAAATTCGTCACAAAACTGACTCATATTGGTTCTACTTAAAAAATAAGTAAGGTACATGATTAAAGTTATTTTTATTAAAAAAGTTAGTTAATGATGGACTTTTCAAAATTATTTTTAACTATCCGTTACTTGCCCTTAATGTACTAAGGTGTATATGTTACAAGGGATTTTAAACAGCCAAATAAAAACTTTATATTGTTTCAATTCCAAGAAAAATGAATCTTTCGAGATATTTTAAATCCATAATTGTATTTTGATAAACAATACAAGTATTTTTCAAATTTGTATCACATCAATTTTTTTTACAACAATCTATTTTTTTCAAATTTTAATACCAAACAAATACTAAGGTTTATAATTTATCAGTTATTTACATTAAATTAATATTTATTAATTCCAAAACCTTTGAGAAAAAAAAATTAGAATTGAATAAATCTATCCAAAAACGGTGAATAATAAAATAAGAATAATTAATAATGGAATATTTTAAGGTTTTTTTTTACAAAATATTGTTAAAAAAACAAAATAGTGAAAAGTAAATAATACAATTTATTATATTCGATAAATATCTTGGAAAAAATAAATAATATATTATATGTTTTTGAGAAATACGAAAAAATATATTTTTTTTATCAAACCACCAGAAAAATAACAAAAAGTGAGAATTTTTCTAATAAAAGATAAATCAAAACAGTTGCAAAAGGTCGAGGCTTTTCGAGAATTGATACAGTTTTTATTATAATCATAATTTACAGTACAATTGAATAAAAAATACATAAAAATGATATTTGTGTTACTTTATTCCAGATAATGAGTTTAAACTATTTCTGATTAAGGGCGATTTTTTAATACTAATGTAGTCAGTTTTTCATGGTTTTTTTAAAAATAATATCTTATTATTTAGCAAATTTTATTATCACAAAAAAAATTATTGATTGAGAAGAAATGTTTTATATTGTAACGCTAAATACAATAGGTACGTTTGCAATATGTGTAGCAACTGTTCTGACTAAAGGGGCAGTTCAACATTTTAAGAGTCAAAATAACACTGAGATATTTATCAAATAGTAAAAAGTGTTACAACTCTCATGGGTATCCCCTATAAAACAAACAAATATAGATAAATGTGAGAAAGTGACTCATGTATACTATATCTACATATTTGATACTACTTCTTTCACCTTTTTCAAATGACATCCAACAGTTTTTAAAGAACTTCAAGTAAAACGTAAATATGAAACATTTACGCAATAAAATATTTTATTACTTACTGTATATTAGATTATTATTAGCTTTTGTAGCAAGAGTCGATTTAAAGCATTTGATGTTGCCTTTCTCAATGTATGAATAAAAGATTTATATATCTTTAAATATCAGCGAAACGTTGAATTATGCATTTCTATAAATAAATAAGTATGCTAATATCGTTTAATTTATAGCATATCATTTATTCATGTTTTGCTAGGAATAAATCAATAGATAAACTTTTCTTCAAAAGAAAGCAGAATAATAATATCGAAATCAAACGTGATAAGAGCAACCTATAAATTTTTAAAGCTTTGGAAGGATTTTAAACTTGAAGGGCTTTGGGAATATGGTCCATTTTGGAGGAAAGGGCCTGAAAGAAACATGATCTAAATTAAGATGGACTTAACACCTCCCTAATTCGAAATTGCCAAAGAGATGGTAGTGCCTGCTATGAGACCTTCCTCAACAGACAAAAGGCTGTATTTTTTGAAAGAGGAGACCCTTTTAAATATTTTTTTGTCACTTATTTGTAGGATAGTAATAAAATAAAAAAATAATAAAGTTACATTTATGTATTAATTCTACAGTATTTAAGGTCCATCAATTTATAGAATATCGTGGAGAGCTTACTTTATAGGAAACATTTTAAAGATGATTGTTTTTCTTTGTGCAGAATACAACAAAACTAATGACGTATAATGCAATAATAAAATGCCTCTGGAATAGGACAGGGAAAGATTGGAAAGAGTTTTGTTTAACACAGATTCGTAAATAGTTTTTAGGGAAGACGTAAAACATTTTGTGGGCCTCTAAAGTAAGCATTAGACTCCAGTAGTTGATTTATATTGGATGGTATAAGAATTTTTATCTTTCTATTAACATAGGAGGATAGAAAGTTTCGAATATATCAATAACAAGAAATCTTAATTTTATGAATCTCAACTATTACACAAAGTTTTTTAATTTATTTTCAAAAGGATAATTTTTATTCACTTAAATCCCAATAAATATTTAGATTAAGCTACAATTTAAATAAAAAAATAATTAATGAAGAATAATTTTAAGATTGATAATAAGATCATTATAAGCATTACTTGTCAGAAACCATAAAATATTAAATTTTATTTATCTGAACAAATTAAATATCTCATATATTTTCTATATTACTCTTAAACTTCAAATAAATTGGTTAGCTAATAGATGCTTAATTTATTTTATATTTTTTTCTTTTCTTAATGAAATTATTGATTTAGTTACACCATAACATAATATTTAAAGGGGAAAAAATAAGTTCGAGGTAAACCATTTTTATAAAATAACTCGTATGAAAATTGCATAGCTTAATAGCTATCGGAGCATTCCATGTCAAATCAACGAGGGCATGTCACCCGACACTCTAATATTTGAAAAAAAAATTGGCACACAAGCTCGAATTTAGTTTTCTTTTTCAGTCTATATATATCATAATATAAGTTTATGATGTAAAAACGTATATAAAATTGACCAAATTTCGAAATAAAAGTAACTTAACTTAGAAATCCCACCCTGGTAAAAAAGCCAACACAATTTGTCTGCTAAATTTTCATATTCATTTGAGTTGGGATTTTTTTTACTGTTGATCAAGTACTAGTGTATTTCAGATATTTTTTGAAATCAAAATTGAAGATATAAGAAATTTAAATATTTTGATTTTGACTTCAAAAAGGTTGAAAAAAATAAAATCTAATCTACATATTGAATGGAACAATTCAAAAACATATGGTAAAATATTTTATAAACATACATGAGTAAATTTTTGTGTTTTTTAGTTCAATTTCTAGGTTGAATGTTAATTGTAGTTTAAAACATATATTTGATTTATAAAACAATATTAAAAACAGATATGGTCTTTTTAAAAAATACAATTTATTAAACTACTTCAATGTTACAATGATTGTTTGCTACTTTGATGTGGCCTATTTTTGGCGTTATGAAAAGGTTAATCAGAATAAGTTGGCCATAGGAATTTACAATTATATTTTGTCATAGAATAGATATATAAATTGGGACTCCAATTTGAGAAATATCATTTCATCTTTCAATTATGTTTTTACAAATACAAACAAACTTTAATATAATAAATGTACATATAAGAAAAAATATGAATTTAAAAACCTGGAAGATATCTTTTTTTTTTCCTTTTTTGGCATCAACTTCATTCTAATTCATGATAATAACAAATTTTCACGATATTTTTCCATTTTTTATAGGTAAATCTTTTTAATTATTTGTTCCTTTTTAAATTCATTATATAATTATATCTGAATCAATACAGATACATACCATGGGTACCATCCAAAAACACTTTTGTTGACAGATTAGCTAAAAATCCTTTATGATCTTTCAAAAACAGGACTTAAAACTAGATTTTAATCAAACACTGGTTGCTTTATAATTTACATAAGTATTGACAAAATTGTTGTTTTTCTATATATGTCGGATAACATAAAGCTTCAAATATGGTCAATTTTTCATCTACAAAATAATTGTTTACTTTACTCAAATTTGACTGTATTTCCACTTAACTCTTTCATAAAAAAAAGGTTACTAAAACCATATAATAGATTTTTGTTAGTATTTATTGACTTACAATGTGAATATAACTTTGACATAAGTAGTCAGAACAAATATCAGTTTTGTAAAAACCTTATAAAGTTAATGTAAAATATATTTTTTTATATCTATCATTTGTGTTCTTCAGATATAAATTAGCTCACTGACTGTGTTCATATTCTTTTCCACAGATATAACACATTTTTTCAAAAGATAAAATTTGAATATAATATCATTTGTATCACATATGATAATATATTAGTTACATTGTTTTCGGTCAATTTTAGTCTTAACAACTATTTTTTTAATTTCATTTGTGTAAATAAATGTTTTCTATAAGTCATGGTAGATGAAAAATAATTTTGAATATAATTCTATATTTCATTGGTATGCGTAAAAAAAGGGGTAGTTTATGCACTATACAATTGAAAAAATAGTATTTAGATCTTAGTTTTGTGTTTGAAAAATTTGAAAACATTATACAACTGTTGGAACAAAATTTAGTTATAGTTTAATATAGTTTTTAGTTTTTTATCCAAAAAAATATCAATTTATAAATTTAAATGTTGATATTTTTTAAACCAACTAAAACCATCCATGGGGAAATTTGACACAGTAGTGATTATTAATAGTATTTATTGGTATAATTGAAACAAAATTTAATTTAGCTAAAAATATATATTTCAAATAAACCTATACTTATAATAATATTAATTTAGAAAATAAATATATTGTCACATATTTGTATCAACTTACACCTCCTCAATTATACTTTGAATTGAAGTATTTTACAGAATAGTTAAAGAATTAGTTATGTTTAATTATTTGATTAACCACCAATAGTTATACATTTATAGAAAAAGAAGAATTTAAGAACGTAAGCTAATACTTTAGTTTCAAAAACTGACCAATAAAAAAATATTGAGCGACGGAGCTCATTGGACTACGCAATTGGGGGAAAATATTCTCTTGAACTCAATAAGCGTACGTTTAATTTACAGTCAGTTCTACAGTATGGATTTATCAAAAACAATCGAATGATCAGCCTCAATAAATACTCACACAACCTTCCATTTTTGTCAGTCGCTATTCTTATTCTACCTTTTCATTTCCTATTCTCCTACTTTCTTCAAAGTTAAAATATTTATAGAATAATACATTTATTTTTGCATTTATTTTCAATGAGCAATGAAAATCATGTTGTAAAATCTGGTATTATTTTTTGGTTAAAATTCATAGTGATGATTACAACAAATTTTTAATTCACTCATTGACTGAATTGAAGTTCTTACGTTTCATATTGCTGATGGTGATCTTTTTATTTTAAGTTCATAACTTTTTTCATATGACGACAAACTATTCATTAATATGTTTAAAAAATGTTCTTGCAACAAACAAAAAAAAAAAAAAGTCATAAATATCCTTTAAATGTATATGAAAACTTTTCGAAGGGACAAACTTGATAAAATATCTTTTAGGAAATGATGTTGTTTCATTAATTTCTAGTTAAAGTTTAAATCCCTGTAAGCATACAAGATAAAATATATATATAAGGTATATAAGGTCTCTTTTAGTAACAATATATATATATATTTAGTTAATAGTGATACCGTATGTCCAAAAATTGATGTTTAAAAAAAAAAAAAATCATGAAATAACCTAAACAAGTAATTTTTTTTGGCACAAACTTTATTTACTTCCCAATATGACAACCTTTAATCTTAATACATGTTTTCATGTGTTTTAGCATCCCTTCTTACAGATTATTCAAAGTATCTGGATACATTTTTTCCCAAGCTTCTGTCAGTTTTTTTAAAATTAATCCTCTGAAGTTGTTGGTGTATTTTCATTGAGTTCCCTCTGAACCAAGGCTCACAACTTTTCAATGGGAGGCAAATCAGGACTGTTGGGAGGAATCTAATTTGTCTGAACACCACTTTTGTGCCTTTTTGGAGTGGTGAGCAGGGGCACCATCCTGCTGGAAAATGGTTCTTTGATGTGTCAGACAAAATTTTCCTCTTCAAAGGAGATCCAGATTCTTCAGTAGGAGACAAATCTGACAACAGAGACTTGCTGAGGATCTCCGTTAAGTAGTATTCGGATGTTACAGTTTGGTTTCGTTAAATCAGATGAAGATCTGACACTACCTGGTAGCGGATAACGGCCCAAACCTGAATTTTCAGAGGAAATTTCACAGTTTTAGTGGGTTGGGTTCCACATCTCCCTTATATCTTACCCAAACCCGATCTGTTTGGTGATTTGGAGCATGAAATAGGTCAAACAGACTTTCATCACCGAAGAGGACGCATTTCCAGTCATCTGCGTTTCAGTGTTTTCTCTCACGACAGAATTGAAACTTGGCCTACCTTTGGTTTTCTGAAAGTTTGGGGTGCAGACGAGGTTAGTATTGCGAAGAGTTCAAAAAGTACCTCAGGTAGATGTGGAAATATACTTGGATATTGGATAGCCCTTTGAAGTCAATCTTGCTGCAAGTTTCCTTGTGGATTGCCTCTATTTGGTCAAAGATTTTGAAATCACCTGTTTGGGAACTTTGCTAATTTTTTTCTTCCTTCCTCGACCCTTCTGATTTACAAGGGTTGTCCATTCTTTCTTTTCTTACACCAATTCTCAATGGTCCTGAGAGGAATCTGTAACCTTTCAATAACGTCTCTCTGGCTTGATTCGCCCTTTATCATGCCAACAACCTTGGCCCTGGTCTCCAAAGAGTGATCTCTCACCATATTGAATTTCAAATAACATCTTGTAGTGTTTTCTGAGCCCTTTTATACTAATGTATGATGCAATCATCGAAAATTATTGCATCACAAAAATTCAATATTACCTAATGATTGTATCAGCCAAATTTCATTTTATTCCGACCAATTTTTTTTATAACTATAAAACGGATATTTTTAATACAATCATACTTTATATTTCATCTATTTGCTCATTGAAAATTGAATACTGGTAGATCTTTATAAAAATTTCGCTAGCTTTTTAGAATAATATATAGTCATTGTATTTTTAATTTTATGACCCGTTAATATCGAAAAGACTTTTTATTGACATTAAAAATCTTGAAAGGATGGTTGTGTATTATTATCACTAAGTCCTTTCCCCCTCTCAGTCTCTTGTATTATAGTGTACTTATATGTTCTTTACCCATAAATATCCTGACAGGCGAGTCACAGTCAGGTAGTATAACTATGTAAATAAAGTGTTAGACATACTTGAAGTCTCCTGCATGCCTTTATTTTCTTTCTCTCGGTAACGTCACAATATCTGGCGACAAGGATGGAATCAAATCCAATGTGTATTGCACATTGGGTGTCCTGTTGATGTATTTTTTTTAAAGCTATACAAACACAAGGTGCATCAAAATTTGGGTAATTTTGCACAAATGATTAAAATAGCAATTTTTTTTTGCATCATTTGGAGGGCTCTACCATTTTTCAAAGTCTTGAAAAAATGTACGTCTTCACAGATTTAAACATTATGTTTGAAATAAAATAAAAATTAATTATGAGAGTTGTTTAGGATTAAAAATCAAATATACAAAAATAGTTTAAGCAAAGTAGAGATTATAATCCACGAAACAAACTTAAAATTTAAATTCGAGATTTTGAAAAATGCACATGTGTTACTTCTCTGTTGTAGGTTCCTGGGTGGAATTTTTATAGATGGCGTTCGTATTTGAAGTTTAAATGGTTGTGACTAGAGTTTTGTGTCTTGGAAGATGAAGCTACATACCTGTTTGGTGCCCTACTAGGGACAACTATCCATTTTTGGATCGACCTGTGTCTGCTTCCTCCTTTCGATCCTGTAGTTGGGGAAAAAAGATATCTCCCGTTGATGAGCTGTATACTCAGGGTAGCAATGGCATAGGTTCTGACCCGTGTATGGATGAAAAGATTCCAAGAATGCGGATTTGTATTATCACCTCCCAACGAGTCGTTGCTCCAGATAGAGATGTTCTTTTTTATATATTTATTGTTCTAATAACCAGCTTGGTGTTGCTTGGTGATTGAAGGGGCAGTGTTCTTTATTATTGTAACTAATTCCGTTCCCACCTCTTAAATTCTTGTATTATCATAAACCGTTTGTATTAAAATGTGTTTATACTTGTTAACTATAAATATCCTGATAGGAGAGTCCCTGTTAGGTGTATGGTCTTGTATATAAAGTGTTACATATACTCTCCTACACGCCTTTCTCTCTCTTTCTCTCAGTCACGTCACAACAGGATGAATATTAAGCAAATTTTTAATTATTATCCCGACATAAACAATAATTTTATTCACAACTCATTCACAATCGGATAAGTTTCTAACAAATTGAAATTTATAAACTTTGTTTAAAGACTAAGAATATAAAAATTAAAATCATCCATATAAATATTTAAACCAAAAAATAATGTCTATATAATGAATATGAGAAATAACAAACTATCAATACTAAAAAAAAAAATTTTATCTTTGTAAATTAAAGAAAAATAAATAACAAAGATTTTTGCCAAACTTCTGAATTTAACTTGGAACTAATGACCATTAAGTGTGGCAGTGCAGATAATGTCACCAAATTTGTAGTTTATTTTTGTTTTTATTACTTAATTACAAATGGTACATTTTACTAAGCACGAATTATGTCTAACACTTTTTCTCTATGTAAATTAAATATTTTTTTTTTTATCTAGATGTGAGTGTTTATTTCTCTTATTACTTATAACTCCATAAGCCTATAAAAACTTAAATATTTTAAAATCATGTGTAAGCAGCTTTTCGGTTGATGAATATAATATCAGAAGTTTCATTTTATTTTTAAGACTGTATAATTAATATAAGATCTTAATTATCAGTCAAACTGTAATCAATAGTGAAGGATAGCGAAGAGAAAGATGTACCTATCAGAAGTGAGTATTATATGAAGTTTTTTCATGCATATGATAAACCTCACAATGATACAAGATGACAAGGGTAACGATGTTCACCTTTCCTAGTCTTCCTATTTTCGAATACAAATTCTTCTGAGTCCCACAAAAGTCCATAAAAATATTGTTTGAATCAGGACTTGAGACAAGTTCAGACTCATGTACTACAGCTCTGCTATAGATTAAGCACCTTTGAACCCCAAATATGAAGGAACAGCAGTGTCATTAGAAACACATTCGAAAATTATTTTAACATTAAATGACTTCATAGAATATATATTCATCAATAATACATGATTCTTTGAATTGATTTATTACAGAGAAAAATAATGGTAAAAAATAAAAATCTATTAAAAAAAAGTCCATAGGGCGAATATCATTGGAATCCATTTGTTACTATGTTTCAAAGTGATGGCTTCCAGGTGGCGACGGAAAATCTGGCACCCCCAACAGATGAAGTCCTCTGTCATGTGTTCTAGTGCTGGCTGACAATGGCATTGAGGGTCTCAATGTTAGGAACGAAATTTATTTTCCAAAAAAAAGAAATATTTCTCATTTTAAGAGTTTCAATACAAAAAAAGTCAACGTACAACGCAGATTTTTCTTCTTCCCAAAAGCTGTAATGAGCGAGTCCCCCTGTACTATTATTTAATGGGAAATACATAAATTGTCATGTTGTTATTTTAATAATATCAATCTTTCCATTGAGAGGCATTTTGAACGACTTCATATTATTTATGAGAAAACAAAGAAAGGAAAAGATTATAGAAAATATCGAAAATCATTAATTAATCAAACAATAAATCTTAAAATACTAAACCTAGCCAATTTTTTTCTATAGTAAGGAAAAAGTAATAATTTATTCATCCATTGTGTAATTTGTATGAAATAACATATGTTAATTCATTAAAATTTTTGCATTGATAAATTATCTTTAGTGAGAGGGAAAAGTTGGGGATTGTCTCTGTCCTGATTAAATCTACCTCGTCTCTCCTAACAAACCTTGAAAAACGTATCATATCTTAAAACATATACGTTTAGACATATTTAGTGGAACTTTTATGGCATTTAGATAATGATGTATAGAACACTTAAAAAATTTCCATTTTTTTTCTTTCTGTATTTTGAAAAATTAAAAATCTAATTATCTTTTATTTGATTTAATCATTAGTGTATAGTACATACCAAGTGGTCCATTGCAGCCTGAACACTTCATAAATAATGATGGTTGAGAGATTGAAATTAAGTCCTATTTCAATATATTAAAGGAACAAGAATTAGTTGGAAAAACAAAACAAATCTGAGTTCTTTTGCATACGTAATAGTCAAGAAAGTGAGACTTGAACTTTATAAAAATATTTCCAATCACGTACTTCAAGGAGTTTAGATCACCGTCTACACCGTCAGCAAGTCCAAAACGTTGCTGAGGAAAAAAGATTTGGACTGGGATGAGTTAAAGAAAACAGCTCAGGATAATCTTCTTAAGTCCATGATGTCCCATGCAAGAGATGTCTGGATTTCATGGTAGATTGTCCAGAGAGCGATTAAAAAAATAGGTGAAAATAGCTTTCTGTGCGTGAAGAGGCCACTTTCGACGCCATATATGAACGAAGCCCATTTCTTCCTTGCATGAATCTTTTGAATGAGTCTTTTGAGTTATTTCGAACACCATTTTGATAATAATAATGGTCCCCCAGAGCCCCCTACACTTATTATATTTCACTAATATGAAAATCAGAATGATTTAACTTTTATATTTTCTTAGACTTCTATTATTCAAAACGTAAAATTTAGACAGATAGTTATTGGACTAAGTTAATAATAACCTAGTTTAGCTACATACTTGTTTGTTATTATTTAAGAATTAAGACTCTTGAAATGACTTGGTAAATAGGGTTCTTGGTTGAGACTGCATATGACTTTCTCTCAAAAAATTATAGAATGTGATATATAATGCAATACCATTGATCGTTTAGGACTAGCTGACAGAACATTAACATGTGTTGTTTGTACTTGTACAAAATCTGGCTGGGCAGACTTATATAATTTCTTTGTAACTACATCAACTACTCGTCAAAACATGATGATTTCTAGACATGAATTTAATGAAACATACATGTGGGGATTCTTTTGAGATCCTCCTCCATATGCTGCACTACACTAACATACCAAAATGGTAATCCAACACGGATATTCTGAAAGAAAACTGTTTTGAGCTCTAGTGATTTGCAGCTCAACAGGAGAATGCTATGCCGGTGAATCAATAGATCTCTTCGAGATGTGGAAATTACGGATATGATAAATGATCTGGTGTTTTGACACCACCTCCAGTAATAGCGGAATTCATATTGTAGCCGCTTAGGTTATATAAAAACATATTAGACAAAAGCTATTATATCTTGCATGTATGCATATACTAAATTAAGTTGTAGACAAAGTTTGGGGAAAAGTTGATAAGTAAAGTTATGTCTGCAGAAAATCTATGGTTCAAACACTTCAATCCCAAATGGGGTAACTGAATAAAGAACAACCAAAAAGCCTCACTATTAAAGGATAATGGCAAAAAAAAGACAAATTACTTAAAGAAAATCGATAAAATTTTGAAATCATACACATCTCTATGAGTTAATTATCAAAATATGGTAGAAATCACTGTGATTTCACTTCTCCTTTATGTAACCACTGGAAGAAACCAGGATCAATTCATCAAACAAGATGGATGCCCAGGAATATATATTCCCAAACGATAGTTTTATTAATTGAGGAAATGAAATATGATAAAGATTCAATGAAAAAGCTGGATAGGAAGAAGAAATTCCTTAGTTTGTTTTACAAACTAATATAAACTACTTAAGGATTTGCAGCGGATGCTCCTGTCAATGACTTGAAATTTTACCAAGACATGTTTTTGTACAAAAAAAAGAAGAAGAAAGAAAGTCATCTAGCAGAGATAGTCATGAAAAAGCTTCATAACCACATGTTGTGTATGGCACAGGAGTTGGTAATGGTCCCTCTATTCAGCAATACTTTAGATGATGATCAAAGTAGGAATATAGTCCTAATATTATATTCTACTCAAAAGCCTGATAATTTTAGATTAGGCAAACCTATAGTTCAGATTATAAGTGAAAAAACTAACAAAAAAATAATCTTATTGGTCCAGAATTACATCTTTTTCTTTAGCTATACTAAATATAGGATCAAATAGGAGTTAAGAACCTATTGAATCATGGTCAAGAGATTAAGACTACGTGAAACAAAAGAAAAATTATACATAATATTCAGGTATTACAAAGAGATGAATAAAAATGATGATTGACTATGGGAACTAAATAACTAAAAATCCGAAGCAGAGAGAGTATTTACTTCAAGGCGTAAAATATAATAGGCAACGATTTGAAAATTTGATAAAATATGTCTTCAATAAATAAATGCATAATATAAATAATACCTTTTTTGTGATTTTTACGCTGTTTTAGAAGTCTAAGAAAATATATGAAATAGTTATAAAAGATACGATTATATTATTCTTATTTTATATTGGTAGTATAAATTTTACTTATAAAATAATAAATTGAGGTAAGTGTATAATCTATGGAATTTTTTATTATCTTTTTCCCAAAAATTTGGATATCCAATCAGATTAAAAAATATGGATAGTTACAAGTTCACATTTTTAGTAATGCAGTCCGTGCAAATAGATGTATGTATCTCTCTATTTTCATTGTACTGAGCAATCTTAATTCTTAAATAATAAAATTTATATAAGGTATTATTCAAATTTAATATTATTTTTGTTAATGTCTGTTTGGCATTTAATCGTGTGTCTTAACTACACTTTTTGTCAAAAACTACTCAAATTAATCAAAAATAGCATTTTGGAAATATTTTAAGGCCAAGGGGTGAGGGTATCTAAAAAGAAAGATTTTCGAGCTTCTCATATGTTCAAGCAATGAAAAAAAGGTGGAAACGTATTAAAATTAAAAAATGTATTGTATTGATGTACTGAAGAGCTAAGGAACTTTTCGTTTGAGCACTTGCAATGTTATGATGAAGAATGATTTCCCCCTTTTCTGGGGTTTTTTTTCCGGATTTATTGGAAGTATTTGACAGACAAATAGGCGTGTATCATTCAAAATTAACTGTTTTATGTTAGTTTACTATCATTAAAGCAACGTGACTTATCAAACTGAAAAAATAACCACCATTGGCTTTGATGTGCTTCTCCCACGATCAACTTTAGTTAAATTTGACTAATATTGAAAGACACATACAGAAGATTGATTTTTTTTTAGGCTCATATAAATAGAATCATGTTTTGTGACCTGTTTAAATATTCAATAAAACTTGTGATGCACCTCTTTCAAAAAAATTCAGGATTTGCTGACACCAATAACCTACGTTGAAAGTTTTTTAAAAATGATGGCTCGAAAATATTCACAATATTCACTATTTTTTAATGGAAATTATATTCAAATCATTTGTAAATAATTAAGTGTTATTTAAAACTGGATATTTTTAAATAATAAGCTATCAACAGGATACATAGGATGGAGCTAGCAACCAATTGTTTCTTTCAAGGCAGAAATATGAATAATAACTTACGTATTAATAATTGTTTTTTTTTTTTAAATATATAACATTTTATTTTAATATTATATATGTAAATTAGTCATATATATTTTTATTAAACGTCATTTTAAGAACATTTTCACGATTTAATTATATGTTATTTTACAAGAAATTAAAAAGCACAATATTGCAATAATCTAATAAATTCTGTTAAGAATTCCGTTGATGGCTTTACTATATTAAAGGTATACAAAAAAAAAGCAATATTTTATTCCTCCAAAATAAATAAAAGTATGAAAAAAAGTTAAAACTTTTTAATATGGTAACGTATTCAATTTGTATAAAAAATCAGTTAAGCTCAGCATTTACATAGTTTTTCATTTTGTATTTAAATTTATATCCTACAGGATATAAAAAATAATCTTGAATATTTAAATATGATACAACGTAGCAATACAACAGAAGTACACTAGTAAAACGTTAATAGTTACTCGGGTGTTTATTCTACAACTATACATACGAAGAAATATATATAAAAACCAATTAAATTAAGTTTTTTCATGGAAAAATGAAAGTCATTTTCTTTATTTCTTTCTAAGATAAAATGTAGAGTACATTTTTAAATATCTGGGATGTAGTATCCAAAACAATTTACAAAATATCGAAAAAAGATATTTGTTGGTGTGTGCAAGAATATTTTTTATTGTTCTTTCTTCAGTTTTTTTTTTTGGAGGATATAACACTGAATTTAGTAAATATTTTGATGAAAACTTTTATTAAATAATACGCATATTCAATTAATTGTTGATTATCATAATATTTGGAAATTACGCCCAAAAAATAATATTGTTAAAATTTTGAATGATTTTCAGCAAGTAAGTATATAATAATTTCATCAAATGCACCAAAAAAAAATGCCATAATGATAAAAAATTTATTTTGATCTCTGTAAAGAAAATTAATTTTGAAAAGAAGAAAAACATCCCTTCTTATTATAACTTTCGCAGAATACCACACATACTCATTCATGATATAAAAGGGATTTCATACAAGACCTATTTAAAAATATACTTTTTTGAATTTTGATATGTTTCAATGTCTAAGAAACATTTGTGAAATAATAAAAAAGGTATATATCACTCTGATTTTCAAGTTGGTATAAAAAAAGTTATTTTAAAATAAGAAATTGAGGTAATTATACCTCATATCTTTTGATATTTTTAATATCTTTTCAGCAAAAAATGGCTACAAATAAGAGAAAATAACATTGATTGAGAATTCTAGTACTGGGGTCAGTGTACCTAGATGCTTCTCTTCAACGTCATTGTACTCGGCAATTTTGATACTTATACATATAATAAAATGCATAAAAAAACTATTACTTAAAAATTATTATATTTTAGTTAAATGTCTTTTTTGGCATTCAGTGGTATGTTTTATTTATATTTTTTGTCCAAAAATACGCAAAATCATAGAATATGGTAGTTTGCAAAAACATAAAGGCCGATGAGGCAGGGCAAAAGACATACTTAAAACCATAAACAATTATTTTCAAGCTTTTCACATCTTAAAGTATGAGAAAAAATACGGAAACATATCAAAATTAAAAAAAGTATATTTTTGAACTGGTCTAATGCCACACAATTTTGGCCTTTCATAATAGTTTTATTAAAAATATTTTTGAACAAGGTTACAAAGACTCAAAACATTAGATATTAATGTACTTGCTAAACCTTCATATATATAAATATATTGTTGAGTTCTAAATCCTCATTCTCAGTAGCAAAAGGTTAACTTAATAAAGATAAATGGAATGCGTCTTTCTTTTTTGAGTTTACAAAGTTCATTTAGCTTCAGAAAAATCACCAGTCAATAAAAAAACAAATTCTTGATGATTTTTGGCGTATTCAATCTTTTTGTTGTTTCCCCCCCCCTTCATTTTAGGCATGATGAATGTTCTTCTTAATACTGTCATTATTATTGAATATTCAGTCAACTAAGGAATCTTTTTTGTATAGATTATCTGTATAATGGAGGCAATTCTTGCAAGTGATCATTAAATAAATGGGAAACATTGCTTTGCTGTCCCATAAAAGTATTTCAAAGACAAATAAAAGTGGATACACTGCAATGTTCATCGTACCCTTCATCAAATATGATTCTTTATACTTATTATATACAACTTTCTTATTCCAATAAATGGGGAAACATATAAATTAAGGATCATAGTAATCATAATATCTTCATTGTACAAAAATCCCTCAGTTGGTTCTCCAAAAAATGTTAAACATTATCATTTCTCATTAAAATTTCGATTATACAGGTTATTATTTTGATTTAGAGTGAACTGATGTTGTTTATATGGGAACCCTTTTTTCTAATAAGAAGTGTTAAGTTCCTCCACTATGGACACCCCTCTAGCCACGAGGAAATAAATAGTTGTGAGAAAAAATCTCCGGCCACTAATGTAGAAGTTTATCTTTTGATCTTCCATATCCAGGAGACCAAAACGTTCAAGCTCAAAGGCTTCATGACTTAATACAGAAATAAAAGAAATTTCTTTGCATTGATCTCACAAAATAAAAAACAAAAACACAATCATAATCAAACTCATTTTTCCTAATGTATCCAATGTTCTTTGAGAACAGGAACAACCAATTTGAGATATCTTTCAATTAAATATGCGTCGTTAATATCCCACGTAAGGAAATGTGACGTGTCCGTGCTCAAAAGTCCGTTATAACCTAATCCTACCACCATCAATTTTGACTCATCCTTATAATCAAGAGGTCGGTAACCCCGAAAAACTAATGATGTTATTGTTTGGAAGCACATATGTTTGTGAACAACTTTTTTCCAGAATGAAGTACGCTAACTGTAATTTGTGTTTTACTATAAGTTATTTCCAGAAATATTGTTGTAACTTTATATAAATTGGAAAGACATGAAGGTCAAACCACATGGGCCGGAAGTGTGTTGGACACTATAGTATAAACTACATCTAGATTCATCGAATATATAAAATTTATTATCAGAAGTATAAATACTTGTTAAATTATATCGACAAAATAAAAACAAAAACTGGACTAAAATTTGATTAAATGAGCATTTATAAGAAAAACTAACTTCTGGGTTAAGAAAGGAGGCGAGTTGGATTTTAACTATCCCCTACCATAAGTAGTGAAATTACAAAAGCAGTTACACCATGAAGTTTAAAACCACTACTTACACGTTACAAAGTATTTAAGAAGCCTCCAAATACTTAAAAATGAACCCCAGGCCCATTGAATAATAAAAGATACGACAAAGTAATAAGGATATTTATATATTTTTTTCAAATAAAAAAATAATTATAATACACTCTCATTGAATATTTGTGAAATTAATTCTTATATTTCCTGTGCTGATAACTAACTTCATTTATGTACATTATGCATAGACATAAAAAAATAGATTACTATTAAAACAGTAATATCATATCAAATAAATATGAGCTATCAACAGCATGAATTTAGAAAAAATGAAATGCTTTTTTTCACAGTATAAAACGACCTATGTATCTTATAAAGCTACAACGAGATAATTTTAAATATATATATATGTAAATAATGTTTTCTTAAAAACTCTATCATTTTTATGGGGTATTTGAACCCGACTTATATTTCATATATATCATTTTGTTTTGAACTATTTCAAAAACTTTAATGGTCATCGTTCAACGTAAATTTATGATTTATCTTTAGTTTCTCATATTATCTATGAGTTTTTCATTATAACTCATCATTTTTGCTCTAATTGATGGAATTTTTATACAACAAAGTGGGTGTTACAATTTAAAAAAAGGAACGACTGAGTCCAGAGTAAAAATTGATCTAATGTAAATATTCACAAGTAAAACTTAAATATATTACAAATATAATGTTTTACTTCTTAATTCCTCATGATCTCATCAAAAATGATTTTTCCCCCTAAAAAGTAATATGATCGAGTTTAAGCAATATTTATTTATTTCATTAGATATACCAAAAAAAAAAAAAAAATCCACGGTCATAATAAATATTATATTCATATTTGCCCGGTATTCATATCTGAAAAAAAAAATTTGTCATTTAATTAAAGAGCTACAAAGTTCAAGCATACTTATAGTCTGATTTTTTGTGTTGGGGTGTTGACAAAACCCAGGAAAGCATTATCATTAGTATTTAAAGGGAAAGTAAAGGTTGGTTAAACTATACATGTACACACAAAATATAAATGTCAAGTAGGCTTCTAATTATCAATCAACACATTGAAACCAATTTTAGAGTCACGCGTATGTAATTTTTTTTTCTATTTGAAGAAATGTTTCAGAGGATGGATGTCATTATGAAATTTAGCTTTTTTTGTCGGATATATTTTCTGAAATTCACACTCAAACGAGCAATATCTATCTATGAATACCAACTTGATGAAAACGTAGCGTTCCCATTAAGGTCTTATTTTGCGGTATTTCTATTCATGTCCAGTTTAAGTAGAAGTAATATATATATTTCAGTACCTATATTCAAATGTGCGTATACACATTCATTATTTATCGTTAATTAAGTACATAAATTTACAACAGAAAATAAGATGAATGTCTTAAATAGATTTATTTAGATAAATATATATCTATTAAAAGATACTTTCATCAATCAACTTGCCCTTGTAAATAAATAAAAAAAATTACAAATTCCCAAGTTATAAAGCTTCCTCTTATTGAAAACATAGAGTGTATTTTGAAAGAAATGTAAATGTACTTGATGAAGGTATATCTGGAAAGTTAATAAATGAATGATCTACTTAGTTAATGCTCCTTAATGTACATATAAAAAAACTCACACCTTGTACTAATTTCATAGGAATAGTTTTGTATACGTATAGATATCCAAATTAGAGTAATTACTTTTTTACAATCTTATATTCTTAAATTATTTTTGGTGGGGGTTTATGATGTTAGCTTTTATAAAATATAGTTTTGAATAAAAAAATAAAGTTAATGATCACATAAATGTAAATAAAATCAAAATCATTAGACCCTGTAATAATTCAAATTAGTTGTTGCAAAACAACCATGAAGTATAATGAATCTCATGGATGAGCTATCTTTGCTACAAGAGGAACAGTATTAATTTAACATTTTGAGATATTAGATTAGGAAAAAGTAATTTTGTATTTTTGGCCTTATTTTAATGCTTTATAAGAAGTATTACAGCCATTCGATTGAAGTCAAGTATGTCTTATTCTGTTCGATAACTTGTTGCCAACGAAAATGTAACTTCAATGTTGACTTGTCCTAGAATACTTTGTTCATATTGTCAAAAACTCGGACAACCAATTTTTAAAGCCCTCTATTGAGGCAAAATTTATATCTCAGAGCTCGTTGGCCATAGACAGAAACAGGTAGTAGTACATGGTGCCAAGTACGAATTACTTCCCATCCAAGCTTCCAGAGTGTAATCAGGTGTGATCTTAATGAGATCGAGTTGTCTCCTATTCACCAACGCTGACCACTTTTGTTCAATTGCAAGCTTCAAACAGTCGAGTTATTCACAGGAAAGGCCAAAGTTGAGTTGGATTTTTTTTCTCCAATCACAGTTGTGCAACACGAACCGAAAAAAGTTCGGCAACATAACCATCCTTTTTTTTTTGATTGCTTTTGACGCAATTTTTCATTTAAGATAGTAAAAATGTAAAATATAATTAATTTCTTCCCTTGATACCTTCAAACTCGAGCACTATAATTCACAACTGAACCAAGCAAGCTCAATACTGTAAAAAGAAACGTTTGTATTATAGATTCATAAATTTTAAAAAGCTTTATTAGGTGTGACCAAGCTATACTTATTTTTTAAAAAGGGCAGAAATCCGAAATTACTTTTTCTCCAACCTAATATTTAGTACATAAGGGACGACGATATATTACATTTTATTTTTGAACAGCTATTCGTAACCTACTTTTGGAACAGACTCCTAAACATATTCATAATATTATACTTACATCTATATAAAAAAATAATTGTATAGAAATCACAAGTAAATATTTCTGATATTTGTACAAAAAAAATTATGAATAAAATTACTTAATCTATTATAAAATTTTTTTTTTGTCAGGGATCTAAAATTAATAAAATGTTAGACTAACATTTCATCAATGACTTTAAAAGAGATTTATCCGTAAGTTTTTTTTGTTTGGTTTTAATTTTACTAAAAAATATATGTAGAATATTTTACATTTTCGAAAATGACTCTACTATTACAAATACAGAAAATAACTTTGTAAAATGATATTTCAAAAAGTCATTACCCTATAATATATATATGTTACCTTTATTTTCCTAATAGAAAGCCCATATTTAATTTAATACTCCAGTAGTTTTGACGGAATTGTCTTCCCAGGAAGACAATGTGTGGGATGTACCTTATGATGTTACATTTATATAATGAACAATGAGTATCTCTATGTATGTATCGTACAAAAAATCATTTCTTTTGCCAATTAAGTGTAATTACATTCATTCACAAATTGTATATGAACGTAGAAATAAATATATATCTTGATTTGTTTTCGTATCAGAGTTCTTATTCATCTATGCATCTGTGACCACAAACCCATGTGTTTTTGAAAGAATACCATCCAATACTTATCTCACACATTTAGTATTTATAATATCTATATTTCAGGTTGGTGAAAAAGTTATTTTGTTATCCCTGCGTTTTTTTTAACAACAAACATCTTTTTCATTATTTGCCAAATCGGATCATATGATGAAATACTGAAAAGGTGTGAGGGTATTCTACAAACGCTTGTTGTATAGTATTGCGCTTAGCCGGTTCAGTCGTGAATGATTGTGCTTCAAGTATGGAGGTATCAAATAAATAAATTATCTATATTTTATATTTTCACTACCTGAAAGGGAAAACGAGTTAAAAGCGACCAAGAAAATTTGCAATGTATACGGGGGCTTAGGTTCGTGCTGCACAACAGTGGTTCCAGCAGTTATTTTTTCCCTCCCAACTCTGACCTCTACATTGGATATACCAACCGTTAGAAGTGGCCAGCATTGGTGAATAGGAGACAACAAGATGTCATCGACATAATGCCAGGCTGCACACATCTTTGATGATGTGCCATAAGCTCCAGGAGCTCGGATCAAAATTGTTTATGCATCAACCCTACAGTCAAAAATAGCACAAAGTGACTACTACCTGTTATTATATATAGCCAACGCCTATAGGGATACGAATTTGGCCCGTAAAGACGCCTGCAAAAATTGTTTTGCAAATTGGTCCAAGTTTTTTGCAATTAGGGCCAAGTCCATTATAAAGATGGCACAAGTTATCGAACAGAGATAAGCATACTTGGTCTAGTCGAGATGATTATAAAAAATTAATTTTTGTCCAACCTATTATTAATGTTTCAAATGAAAAAAAACATTTTCAAACATTTGGGAGGCTTAGTCCCCTGTATCCAAAAAATAAACTTATGACAACATTGTTTTCAGCATTACCATACAACTATACAAAATAGGAGGAGAATAGGTCATATTTGCAATTACTATAGGCAAAAGATTTGCCCTGCCATTAATTATAAGTACACTGGTTGTAAACTATTTAAACAATATTATTTATCATTTACTCACCTTGCCAAACAAAAGGAGTAGATTATTATATCTCTATTGAAGTCAAATATTTAATATTTTTTTCAATTTTTGTAGAGTAAATAATCCCTCAAACTTTTCAAATCTTTCTCCTCTTCTACCCACTTTTGTGCCCTGTTTGTATAATCTAAAATCGAAACTTTTTTTGAAGTGAAAAAATGCAGAGTGTTTTTAAATTATACATTTTTAGTAAACATTTGATTTACTATGTTGTTATTAATTTATTGATTTCAGAATGAAAATTTTTGTTTTAGTTTTGGACATAATCATTTATGTTTACGAAAAATATATCAATAAATTAAAATTTATACATTTTCTTAAACTTGAAATTTAAAACTTTAATTTTCTGTTAATCAATAACTTTTTCATTAGCCAGTAAGTGACTTGAGTAAAAAAAGAGAATTGTAAATTAAAGAGAGTTTAAGTACATAAGTAACAGTAGAAAGGTAATAACAGCTACATCAAATAAATTTTCTATCATTTTTAAATTATACCATACATTTTCTATTGGTTAAAATGCTAAAGTACTTAGGAATAAAAGACACACAAAAAAAAGAATATTATTTTATTATGATCTTAAGAAGATGAGTTTGGGGTTTTAACATTAAATTATTATTTTTGATATACATTTCAATGAAATATCTATTAATTTATCCGAATTTTGAATAAAAAATTATTACAAATCAGCTTTTTGATAAGGTTGCATGTCAGATACAAAAAAAAAATATCTTCAATAATTTAATTATAAAGCTATTGTTCCCCTCCAAGTCCTCACATAAAAAAAAAAGAGTCAAAAAATTTACAGACAAAACAGAAAAATGATTTTACAACAATGTAGTAAATTAAATTGACTAAATCTTATTTAAAAGTTGCTAAATCCCAAAATGAATCTTGAAAAAGTCAATATAAAGATCAATAAAGAATTGAGTTTATTATATTTTATGATTTAAAAGTATATTGAAAAATATAGATTCAAAGGAATAAGAATCATTATTATAAATCTCGGGCTGTACCGGTTGGCTCGTTGAAATCTAAATACTTACTAATTCAATAATTAATAAAGGTTGATTACTAGAAATTAATTCATATTTCGAAATATTAAAAATAAACAATTAGTTAGAAAACCAAACAAACCAGAGCTCTCTTGCTTAAATAGAAGTTGAAAAAAATACACTTAATTGTGATTGACGAATTTCCATTCCTATACTCCAAGAAGTTGAGTGTCTCCAAGACCAACGTCTACATTGTTAGCGTGCCAATAAGGTCAAACTAGACCCAGAGGAGTTAAGGACAACAACCCAGGCCTATCCCCTCAAGTGCATAAGTGATTATGAAAGATAACCCGTGATTTCACACCAAACTGTCCAGTGAGCTTTCAAAAAGTGGCTGGAATGAGTCTAGTGAAGGGGGAAAGGCCACTTTTAACACCAGCAACGAAAGAAACCATCTCTTCAGTTCCAATACCTTTTTGAATTTGTTGTATGAGTTGTTCATTTGAACTCTTTTTTGACACTTTTTCCCCTCCCCCTCCTACAACCCTTGAGCCAACTACTTTGACTACACCTTTTGGATGCACGTTGAAGGGAATGCCTGAAGTGTTCGTCATCCAAACACCGATGACTTCAATATCACTGTCAGCCAGCACTGCGAAGACAGGACTACATCCGCTGTGGGTACCAGATCTTTTGCCACCGCCGGGAAGCCCTAATTACCGCTTAGGGCGGCTAAATTAATGATTAAGTGTTTTTAATTTGGTAACAGTTAAATTTTTAATTAATTCATTATTACTTCTCAAAGTTTAAAATTGAAAGTGTTTAGATTTTAATTGACCATTTGGTAAAATATCTCGGTTGGCAAACAAAGATTGGTCCAGATATTGATCAATATAATATAATAAAAGTTTTTTTTTCTTCATTTAACATCAAAATGAATATTTTTGAAGTAGTTAACCCCGCGGTGGACAAAAATGGAAAAACATAATTCGGGTTTAATAATCGTCACATCAAAATTTTATTCTCGATTTTAGTCTATAGTATGGAACAAATGGAAGGATAGCTAGGCATTCATCTACCTACCGACTCTGTTATGTTTTCTACTTGGACCAATGACCTCAACGATAAATAGGTCGCCAAAAAGATTGCAAAAGTTCAGATATTGGACAGTATTGCATCAATCGTTAAAAGACATTGCAGTAGACTGGATATCTTAGTTTTTAACAGGGACTCTAAAACAAGATTCGGGATTTTTTTTTAATTTGTATAAAAAAAACTTTATGTATTTTGATATAATTTTTTAAATTGTTCTATTTTAAACATTTGTATGAGTTGAAATGTAATTTTTGTTTAATTATCTATGACATTTTTGTTGGATAATTTTGTAATAAGTACTGCTTTTCACGTATAATGCTTATTTAAAAAAAAAAAAACATTTTGGTAATTAAAGTAAAAAAAACTAATTAACACCAACATATGTTTTAAAAACACCTCCATTAGAAATAAAATATAGGTCGTAAAAACATAATATATTTGCTATAAGGATTGTTAGAGAATATTTTTTTTTATCAAATACCATATTATGTATAATGTTAAAATATATGGGGAAATTGTAATTCAACATTTGTTGGAAACATATATTTAAGTATATAGAACTAATTTCTCTCTCTTTCTTTGACAATAACTATATTATCTCAATTTCTTGAGCATTTAATTTAGAAAGTGTTTGAATACAATAGACCGAATTTTTAATACATGCACATCCTTTTACTGCATATAATTCACCACCAGCTATCCCTTATACCAATTCAAGGAAATACTATGCGTATTATTATTTACTGCTTACAAAACATACACGTGAAGCAGCATTATTTGCATTAAATGTGTCACTAAATTTAAATTTGAAATGTAATGAAATATGTGAGGTGAAATGGAATGCAAGTTTCTGAATTTAAGATAAGGTTAAGAAAGTAAATAAAATTGCAAGTATTTTTATAAATAATAATTAGAGCAAGGGTGGTTAAAATTTTAGGTTAAAGGGCCATCTTAAATAAGTTTTGATTTTTAAAAAGCTGCATTCCCAAAAATAATTATTTCGGTTTATTTATAAAAATATATGTTATGTTACGTATCAACATAAAAGAATGCACAAAATAAATTTTGTACAAAGCAATCAATAAATTAAAATTATGTATTTAGTTCTGCTTTTAAAATAGTATTAACAATTATTTGCGATTTGTTGGATGAAACCCGCAGTTTTAACTTTTAAAAGACAAAAGTACACAGATTGTTTTAATTAAAAAAGTGCAACTTCAAAGGTATTTTTTTTTTTTTAAATGATAAGTATCTTAAAAACCTCAAAGCCTTATTTATAATCAAAAAATACCAATTGATAATATTTTTTGGATATAAGGGTCCATTATGTCTTTTAAAAATCATTAAATCCTTTTTTATAAAGTTAAGTATTTAGAAACAGAAAAATCATTTTTTCTGAATTTATTATTTTTTACACCACCCTGATTTCATTTTGACACATCAGATTTATAAAACAACTGGAATCAAATAAAGTAGAATCTCTGAACTCCACTACCTTCATACTCGATATTTTTGAAGCTTTACTTCAAATAGTGAGAAAAGTTTGTCCCTAAACTACAGCTAAACATTGAAATCAGATGTCACTACTAACATGAATTTTCTTTAAAAAAAGTACATTTTCTATTTTGGTCAAATGTTTCGAGATGACTTAAACAATAAAATCAGGATTTAAAGCTCTAGCCTGCATGTTTGTACATTGTTAATTTCATACCCTCTACATAGTTTGGAGATTTCAATTACGATCCTTTACCCATTATTTTTAATCACAAGGTCAAATTAACCGAACCAAACGACAGGTTAAAATGAAAAAAGTTTTATTTTTATCCCATGTCTAAAAATATAAGAGTGACATTAAAAATTTCAAGGATTGTGCAATCCTCTTTGCGCTAGTGTTGATGATCAGAAAGCTGCATAGACCGTTGGTATCTCCTGCCATATTGCCTATAACATCAACAAGTATATTGCAGCCCATACAGACCAAAAAGTACCAAAACTTCGACAGCAGCAATATTGCGGACTTTTTTCCTCACTCCAAATGACCCTCATATAGTCCTCCTGAACTCAACATCATGGACTTTGCAGTTTTTGATGACTTGTTGAACAGTTTAGGTCACATATCAACTCCAAATTTGGATTCGTTTTGCCTGGCATAATGACGGTACAGCCTTCATTGTAAAGAGCAGTCAATCTGTTGGACGGGCGTGTTGCAGCTGTTATTTCTTGTTAAGCAATACACAATGAATTTAAAATATCACAAATTGATTTTGAGTTGTCATTTCTTGATCCATAAAAATCACGTTTTTCGTAATTTAGTCATACTTCTGCAAGTTTTAGACTCCTTATCTCTATGTTTTTTTCATCAGCTATCAATTTTCTACAGTTCATGTCCGTATTAAGGATCAAAACTCAATGTAGGCATTTTTAAAATATGGAAAATTTCCTAATATATACGAAATAAAGAATAATACCATATTTGGAAATAATTTGTCAACTAAAATACAATTTCAGTTAATATTTCTCTCTCTTTTTGGACCAAATGTTATAAAATACCATAAAAAGTTATCTCAAACCTATAAAAAGGCTTACATTATTAAAAAATAACAAAAACAACATTCCTGAAAACCAGATATGATGGGGAAAAAATTAGATACAGATTCGCGATCAGTGCATCAAGTGCTACAAATATTTGATTACATAATTCTTAAAAAATGTAAAATTTTGTGGACTTGCATAAATTAGGTCTTAAATTTTAAAATAGATAATCTTATTAATTTGGCAGTAATTAGTTCGACAATCTTTATTTCCAAAAATTTTAATTTAAAATTGTACGTGTTTTATGAACCAGCTATCAAATGGGAAAATTAATAACAACAAATTTACATAATTAATGTTATCACAGGACCCAGTATCAATAACCCGCTTGGCTAACGAGTTCAAGTAGACGAGATCACCATAAGGAGGGCAGTTCATGATGACCTCAGCCATAATCTTTCGACTTCGGTATGTGCTGCGTCTTAGAGCGCAAAGTTGGGAAGACATCGCTCATAACTGTGCAAGATCTTAAGTACAGCATCAAAAGGCAATGTGCCAACATGTCGGCCGATTGTATTGTGGCAACCTGCGCCAAGTTTCAATCTTGTGTGGAGGCTGTGATAGATGCTAGAAACGGCTATATTGAATAATTCTTGTCAATACTGATTGCTAAAAGTATTTTCATTAACATTCTTTATAATTTTTTCTAATAAAAAGTTAGTAAGGTTTTGGGTTTGCTTCTTTAATGCAGAAAATTTCCCTGTTGCACCATGATTATGTTTTTCACTAGACCTCATCAAAGTTTCAACTTTGTGTTATTATAATTTAATGATTGCATCTACAAAAAAAATTATTTATTGCTTGGCAATGTCAGTATTGATGAATTCCATATTTTTATAAGGTCAAAAACATCTGAAAGTTTGATTGTGCTGTTAAAAAGTGCGTGGTATACATTATTATGTGATATGCTCCATCCCAATAGTTCAAGTAGTTGAGATATGGTGATGAAGGTGATAGGAAATTAGCTAAATTGCCCTAACCCTATATTGACCAGTGTTGTTTTTTCATTTTTCACTGGAGTTGAATTTAGAAACGGGAATAGACTTTTGAGTTTTTCTTCTAATTTGAACTTGATGCTATATTAATATACCAAATTATATTCTTAATTGTGCTATATTATCTTTTGAGAAAGTATGCAAAGATTAATAAAAGTTAGACTATAAATATGAATTATGTGAATGATTTTTTGGCGTACTTCTAAAAGGACACTGGTCCAAATAAGGCTAATATAATTTTTGAGTTTTTACTTCAGTGTGCAAGAAAACACCATTTTACTACCATACATACTGTCTTTCATTTTCTTATAATCCATGGAAGAATATTATTGTACCGTTTAGTACTATAATAAGCATAATTTTTGATTTTAATTTTTCAGAGTTATATGAAATAAAATGCGTGCAACATATCCTTTTTTGTTGGCAAAAATAGTCTTTTCTAGAGCTCTTATCATACTATTTTTTAAATTTATGAAGAGATAATGTATAAGAATAAAGGCGACGTAGGTCAATGGACAACACATTCAGGAGATATGTACATAAGTACAATTCATAGTTGCTCCTAAAGAAATAGATTTAAATTATGTACGTAGGTTTATAGACTTCAAAAATCATTCATTGGTCAGATGGAGTAATTGTAATAAAATAAAGTTTGGCAATAAGTGTAACTCCATTTGCACAAAAAAGGCATTTAAAGATATATAAAGTAAATTCAAGTCCTTTTAAATGACGGACAAAATTATAGGAGAATGGACGATCTACGTTGGGGTCTATTTTTTTAATGCTAGATATGGAGTGGAATATGTGGTTATTTCTTCCAATCACGACAGCTTGCAGTTAATTTAATCAAACATAATGACTTCTAAGCTGATTTCCTGGAAAATTGTATTCCATTTGCCAGGGTTAACCTGTCATTTATCGTTTTTTTTTAAATTTATACCGGTTAGTTATCTTTTATACAACTCTAGATAGTTTACTATTTTAGTTTCCAGAAAAAAAAAACCTTGTTCATAATTATTTTCATGCACTTTGTAGAATGTTAAAGTATATCCGTTAAATATTGTGTACATGGAATCTTGAAAAAGTTGATAAAATGAGGATATACTTTTTTTATTTATTTTCTTTATTCAAAGGTGAACTCTATTTTAAAAGAAAAAAACATAAAATAAAAAAAAACATTATTAGGTTTTTAATGAAGGATCATGCTTTGTACATAGATCAAAAATAAGCATGATATTATATTTTGTGATGATGTTTATAACATTTATGTAGTTCAAATATTTTGTTATTTTGCACCTATGTAGACATGGAGTGAGTTAACATCAACACAATCTTAAACAAAACCAAGAAAAGGAGTAATGTGATAGACATACTTCATACTCAGCTATAGCTTTGTATCAATTCAAATTTCTGATATGAATTGAGAAACGCAAGGACAAATCATTTGCTTACCTCAATTTAGTGGAACTTGGAGAAAGGCTCAAGATTTATGAGCAGGAATACACGTATTGATTTTCAAAATGATGAAATTTTAGGAAAGCAAAAAATATCGTTCTTTCGCTCACTAATATCTTACGGAAGATTAGTTTTCACCAAAAAGGGAATAAAATAATTTTAAGGAACAAATTAATAAAATGAAAGCCCAAATGAGCAATGGGATTTTCAAAATGAGTTTATCCTGCATTATTTGAGTGGCACAAATGCTTTGACTAAAGATTTCAAATATACAAAGCGACCCATAAGTCTTAGGACAACATCAATAGTAAAGATAGAGAAGAAATATATATCTCTCAATATATGTTTTTACAGCATTGCAATCAACTTGTATTTTCCTTCAAATGAGTGGCATTTCATTCCACATGGTCACTACTCGATGTAACTTTAGCTCTCGAAAGCTAAGGAACTGCTTTATACGCTTTTTCTAGTGGGCTCATCAAACAAATTGTCCCATGCAGTCACTATGGTGTCCTACAAGTCGTCGATGCTGCGGGGAGAAGTTACACTTACTTCCCTCTTGAGAATGTAATATATAGAAAAATCCATAACGTTGAGATCTGGGGAACAAGGGGGCCATATCCCTTTACTTCAAAAGTACTAAAAAGTGGTTTGGCCCACTTTTCTACAGACTTCGCAGTATGTGAAGGTGCTTCGTCCTCCTGAAAGCAGTAAGACCCGTCTCAGTTCTGTTCCTGGATCAGTGATGTTATAAAATATAAATTTACTTGTTGATTGTCCTTCACACCCTTGGAAATTAAGATCAAGGATGTTTTTATCCCCCAAGCTTGGAGTTTGGCCTCTGATCATGCTGCACTTGAAAATGGGAATGTCACCGATTCTCTTACCAGCACCCGGCTGTTGTGACTATTGTGAGCCAGCTGGACGGTGAAGATCTTCTCGTCATTTCAAATGATTGAAACGTGTGTATACCATTTAAGGAATTTCAGAAGCAGCTTCGCCAGGGTCAGTCTCTTGCCCATTGCGGCCTCGCTAAAAAGCTGCACCTTTTGTTGACGATACTACTTCATCCTCAGAACCTCTTTACAACAGTACACTTGGTTTATCGAGACAAACCAGCTTCATACATTCTCATTGAGCACCTCTTTTAGCGCTTGATCTTCGACCTCATTGCCTCGATCAACCTGAGGTTGTTCATGGATCTTGGCGACCATTTTTGTGCCTGTTATCGAGACTCTCGGTCTCCTTGTCCCACTTTATCTTTTGATTGTGTAGTTGACCGATTACTTAGACACATTGCTGTCATTTAGGTCCATGGTAATGACTCTGCAGGTCTCTTCTTCCAAATGAACCGAAATAATTGTAAGCATCGGTTTATAATATCGTCGTTAGAGGCTCAAAAACACATTTTAGAGCTACATTTGTTTTTACAAAAAACAAAGATAGAGGTTCCATAAATTATAAGGAACAACATAATTAAAAAAATATACACAAGTCTAACAGATATAAGTCGCTGTCTTAAGACTTATTGGTCACCCAGATCAGAGCTTTTTATATGAGACTTCGTTCAGCCCAAAATGACCAATCTCAATTAACATCCATGAATGTACAATTCAAAAGTTTAAAGTTGACCTTGAGTTACCTTAAGTGCAATTTGCAGCCCTTTCAAAGAATTAATTTGAATAAATTGTTCATATTATTTGACGAAAAATATTCGTGATGGAGCAAGCTATATTTTTACTAGGCCACATTTCATTTTGAGTACAGTGCATAATTATAAAAATATGTATGCAATTAGATTGAAGTAATGTCAAAAACTTTCAATAATCAAACTTACAAACATTCATAGTTACAATTCTTTAAAGATAATTTATTAAATATTGCTCAATTATTTAATTTGTCTGCAATTTATAACTACAACTAACGATACTATATTTTGTTAGATATTCGAAAAAACAAAAATCCTTTGTGGATATGTTAATATCTTCATTTTTATAATTGAATAAAGAATAAGTTATTTTTCGGTCATTGTAAAAGAGTTTAAGTGGCTTACCACATCTATTATGCGTGTGCAAGTAATTTATTTTGAAGAACTTTTCATGTTATAAGTTTCAAAACTTTAAACAGTTATCCTTTTCGGAATGAAAAGGTTCTGCGATTTAAAATATTATTTGTTTGGGAGAGGTTACACGAACACAAAATCTGCTAGACTCGGTTAAAGACTTGGATATTAGTTCAAATTTTTAACGAATCTCTATTGACCCACCACTAGTCAAACCTTGTGATAAGGTCATTCAATATTTGTCTTTAGATTAACATTACAGTTATATGATAGTGTGTGCTATCAGGGAGGGATGACTTTATTAAAGATCAAACCTGTTTACCACGACCACTGGATCACCACTGTTAACATATTTTTAAGAATTCGGGTATCAAAGTATGCACTGAAATCTGCGATGCATAGTTGAGTTTATAATTCGTGTATATTATCCATCTTGGTTCAATAAGAAGGTGAAGAACAGTTGGATCCTTAACAACTTCCGAGTTGAAGAATTATATCCCAACACCAATGAAGGAGTTGAAAAGGCCCTCCTACACAAAAAGTTGTCCGGAGTTTTTTAAAATGATTTCAGCAGCTTCTTAACAGTATTTCTTACAAAAAAAAAGAAGAGAAATGGAAGAATTAGAAATCAAGAGACCAGCAGGAAAGAGATTTTAAATAATGACTCCAAGCAAGACCTCTATAACCTTCTAAAATTAAATACATTATAGAATGTTATAGAGGCCTTGCTTGGAGTCATTATTTCTGAAAGAAAGAGATAAAAATTTTAAATTTATTCAAATGTAACATAGTCTTTTTAATAAATTATGGCATCAAAAAATATGCATCTTGAGGTTAATAAATAAAAGTATATGTTCCCAAGTATTCTCCAAACAAAACAATCTTGAAATTACTGTTTATTGATATATTTTAAAGTGCAGAAATAACTTAGTTAAAATGTTTTAATGAATAAAAATTGTTCATATTTGAGCTCTTCACATCAAGGACAATAAATATACATTCCCTTACTATGAATATCTTTAAAGGATGTCATAAAAGCCAGCACTGGAAAATATCGAAAGAAAGGAATAAATTTTAAAGTGAAATGAATGTATCTTAGAGTTATTCCATCTTTTTGATAATTACTTTTTTGAAATTTACGTGAAAAAACACAGTAAAAAAACAGTACTGTTTTTGATTTTCAAAAAAATGAAAAATACTACCCACCTTACTCAAAATGGTATCATTAGAATGGGCTTGAGAGGTCTGATTTATGAATTATTGTGTGAACATTAACATCTCAACGTTCAAAAAACTTTTTGGTGTAAACAAGTAATTACAATTTCCTACCATTTTGGGGACAAAAAACACATGCATACATTATAAATTTCCTTGTCTTTCGTTACCATTATTTCAAATGTGAGACTCATTTATCCTAGTCTTTGTGTAAATAATAGCAAAATCGGAGGTGGTCTATTCTAGCTTTCCAGCACATATTGTATATTTCAATGATCCATTTAATATATTCAAAACTAAACATGTTTGATATAAAATTAGAACTCTTGAAGGAACACTCTAAAAATATACATCATATTGGAAAAAAATCTGCAAAATTTTGAAAAATCACAACAACAATAACGAAACATTTATATTTTAAAGTAGTGTGTAAAGACCTGAGGAAACTTAAAATGGTAATAATAACTATGCATGAAATTTGATACACTAAACAAATAATTATTTGACTATTTAATTTTATTTTAATTTACTACAAAGTAATACACAATACACCATCAAATCTGTTATATGAGTTTAGTGGTATTTTCAGTTATTGCAATGTAAACGTCAAAGGCTAGATCTGCAGGGTAACCTTTGAGTTATGAAATCATGTCACTATAGAAGATCGTAGATGACAAGGTAAGCCTTCCAGCCTGCCCTCAGGCTCTGAAATTGATTTTGTAGCACATTCAGGAAGAGATTGACATATGAAAACAAATGCAACAAGGCATTGTGAAATCTGCAAAGAAATACTTAACTTTCTTAATGCCCATTGAAAAAGTTGACTTCAAACACAAATGTTTTATCAAGCAACTTCATATGTATTGAAAAAATTGATATTAAATCATAAGCTACTCGACAAGACTTTCAAGATACGGACACAAAATGCATTGTAGGTGAACATCAAAGTTGAAAATAAAGCCTTTTTACTATTTTTGAAGTATGGCAGATTAGCATTGTTTGGTATAGTTGTACACTAGAAAAAAAATAACCCATTGAGGAAGAGACTAAAAGAATAAAACGTAATAAAATATTTTTTTCTGTTGATGTTCAAGATTTTTCCAGCTCTCCTGATAGTGATTATCCAGAATGGGTAGCCGAACAAGTGAAATCATTGCAAAGAACACACTTTATTTTTAAATAAATGGAAATGCTAGGAGTCTATTGTGAACATGTATTTCAACATTACAGCAACAAATACTTGGGGATATTAGAGTTGTTTGTTTCACAATTTTGTCCAAGATATTAATTGCACTTTTATTATTTGAATACGTCTTCTTGAAAATAATTGTTGTTGAGATACTTTTGATATATATATTTACAGCTTTAAAAAATGAACAATCAAAATATCAAGAAGTGTCTCTTTTCATAAGATTTAAAAATAAAAAGGAACGTATATTTAATTGAAAGGAAAATAATATCCTAAAATTTAACATATATGTGTATAATGAAAATGCAAATAATTTTCTCTCGTCCTGAACAATTAATACCATATGCTACATTTGTACCGAAGGTATGACTAAAAGAAAAGAAATAAAACCAGATAGATGTCGAAAATTCTATCCTCGATTAAAATTCGCTTTCTTGATCATCAAATTTTATTACCAACTCAAGGAACTGTTCAAACATAGTATCAAATAAGGAAAACTGAAGAAATTTGTTGTTTATAAATACACTAATTGGTGGCTTCAGTCCACATTTATTTTTGTTAAACATTTCTATGAAATATTCATTACCTAATGAGTTCTCTGCATTTCTTGATCAGGTTGCATGTACTACATAAAAAATATCTGCAATATTACATTATTCTAACGACGATTGTACCCGTCAGTTGTCGCATTAAAAGAAGAAGTAAAATTCAATAAATTAGAAAGAAAAACCAAATTAACGACTATTTAGCAAATCAGTCCATTAAAGACACTAGATCTTTATCAAAATTGCTAATTATGTGAATAAATCCTTAAGACTATAAAGATAAATTTTAAATTGCATATGATAAGATTTTATGTTATAGCAGAATACTGAAAAGTTTTGCGGCTGAAATGTAAACTCAATTTTCAGATTGTATGATATCCCGGTTTATTGGCGGAGGCTTTAATATTAGAGAGGTTTGATTTCATTTTTTTCGAATTTCGATTACGGGTAGTGATGGAAAGTTTTCATTTGGTATGAAAAATACTTATGCATTATTGCATTTGGCAAAAAGGTCATCTTTAGGTAACACATTTGGATCAAAACTTTGTAAAAAGGCAAAAACTTTTTACTTATAGATACTAAGAAGGCACTTAGAGTTATTTTGCATTAAATAAATTTTACATAATTTTTTTTTCCTATAAAAGAGTTAAAAAAGAAAACTGTAAAAATTTCATTATCCGCATATAGCACGCATTTTTATTTTTAAATTTTCGGAAAGCAAAAATCAAAAAATTCTTATGTTATTCTTTTTTTTTGTACCATACTGTAGTTTACAAAAAAAAATATTTATTGTTTTTTATAGGATGGATCAATGTCCTTCATAGTAAAAATAAATTATATTTGTATCCTTTCAAAATTTAAACTAGATTTGCTACCTAAAGATAACATCTTAGGACAATGAAATTTGGTCACATGACAACTTTTACAAACCAGCCGTAATCGAAATTCGAAAAAAATAGAAAAAAACCCCATCTTATAAAACATATTTATTGAAGCTGAATAATAATTTACAATTGTATGCTTTTAAGAACTTGAAACTACTATAGACTGGAATCGTTAATCTTCTAAATATATTAGCTTTTCTCTTCCCATAGCACATGATGGTTTTGCATATTTTATTTTTATTTTTTGATAAAAAGAAAGACATCCTTTCTTTCTTTGTCCCTCATCTTAGTTGGAGTGGGAAAAGAAAGGAAAATCGACATACTAAGAAAGAGAGAGAAATAGAAAAGGAAACCAAAGAGAAAAATGATTTCCATTTGTCCCATGTAGACTGTATGTATTGAAACCCCCAGCACCGTATTTCTTATCCCAAACACAAAAGAAAAGGGAAAGTAGTTATGCATGCAGCTGATTCTTTTTTATATATGAGCGTACCGCTCCTACACATTGATTACAGTATTGAAGACATTGATATAATATATTGTATCTATCTATATTATATTTCTATTTTCAAAATCATTGCATTCAAATGTTGGTTTGTAAGGAATATAATATATGTAATAGAAGCGTTGTTATCAGATTTGAAAAAAAATGTCTTACTAATTTTCGAGTTGGTAAAATATGGTATCTTCATGTTTTAGTTCAATTGCAAGTAAAATTAGAAACGTGACTAAAGAGGGATTACAATGAAAAAATAGCTTCAAAAAATTATTACTTTTTCTGAAAAGAAGGATATTTGTTAAAAGACTGAAAATTATTTAATAAAAGAAATAAAGAGTGTGTCAATATTAAAAAATCACATTAGAAAAATGAGCATGAGGGTTGAGCATTTAAACAAGATAGACTGATTTTTATTTTCCAAGTTGAATGGGGACTATATTTGTATTTCTGACGAATTATCGTCAATTTGTTTTATCAAGTTCTTCTTATTAATACTTTTGAAGCACTGCATATTGCAATCGAAAGAATCAAAATTGATTGTTTCTATAAAATAATTAAAATTGATATTTCTTTTAAATTTTAATGAGCCATAAGGGGGCCACTATAAGTCTCTTACATCAAATAAAGGTGTTAAGCTGCTCCTAAAATTCTTAGAGTATATTAACACATTCAACGCCTTTACTTGACTCAAATATGCCTATGAAGTATTGAGTTGAATGTACATTAGACCTGTTCAACTTTTATTTTTTTTGTCAAACCCTTTAATATTTGACTTTTTCCCGTTCTCCAAGGTATATGGTAACTAAATTTACCAGTCATTTTGATTTTGGAGCGCGGCTAAGCCTGCCGCATGGGCCTTGAAAATTTATTGTCGGTGGCTCTAAGAAAGGGCGGAAGAAAATGGACTTTTTGTATTCTTTTTACTTTAGCTTTGTAATGGCTTATCGTATAGCATTGATATAGGTATCAAATCAAATCCAATAAACTGTGCTTCAATTTCTTTTATCTCTTTCCATGAGTAAATTTTACCCCAGATATTTAGGAATGCTTGTTTTTTATTTTTTTATCCTGTCTATTTAGGTGTTCTTCTACGTTATTATTATCTTGGCGTATATGTATACAAAAATAGAATAAAACACAAATCAAAGCCAAAAAACTGTGCTTCAATTTATATAAATATGTTATTACCCCTTTATTTGTGCCCATGAATAAATTGTTTGTTACATACACATAAATGATATCTTCAAAGTACTTTTCTTTGTTTTATGATCCGCGTACTTATCTATATACTATCCAAATAAATACATCGAAGAAACCTTGAGTGCAATCTGAACACTGAATTTTTTCTTTGTTTTAGACTTGACAAATTAATTTATTGGGTACTCTGTCAGTAATTTTCTTTATAAATGCCACGCATCAAGCAAATTAATAAACAGTATTATTTTGGTTGCTCTACTTTATATGAATGTTAGTGAACAACTGAGATATATCATCGGGACAGGAAGTTCGGAGCGGTAGGCGAGATACGTAATTAGGATGAGTCAGTGGAAATACAAAAAAAAATAATTCAAGGCCCATGCGGAAGGCTTAGCCGCGCTCCAAAATCCAAATGACTCATAAGTTTAGTTTCTATATACCTTGAAGAACGGGAAAAAGTCAAATATTAAAGGGGTTGAAAAAAAATTTAAAATTTGAACAGGTCTAATAGACATAAAAATGAAGCTATAAACAATAAAGTATTTTTCTATTTTTTGTGTTTTGGTGATCCACTAAAAATGACATCCATGTAATTCTGGATATTTTGTACAAAAAAAAAACAGTATGATTTTAATATGAGAAGTTTATTGATCAATTATTTTTTTTATAACCGGTTCGAAATTGAATAAATTATATTTATAAAAATAGAGGAATAAGAAAATTATAATTTCTCTCATCAGCTGCCAATCTGTATTTATTGACACTCCCCCAATTTATAATACAATCTATCAAAAAATGGCCTTACATAAATACAAAGGAATCGATATTAATGATCTATTTCGCGATGAACAAAGATCAAAACTACTTGAGTTAGAGAAGCAGACATACTATTTACAAAGTCATAAAGGCTTAAAGGGTATTGACATGGAAACTAGCTCACCGGCATACAAAGGGTAAAACGATCCTTTCTGGAAAGCAACATTTCATTAAGGCGAAAAACAATGTTTTGCCCATACTCCTTAGATGTCATGCTGCTTGACTTTACTTTCTAATCGCACGTCGAGGGCATTGGTCTTGCCGGACAAGTACACCAAAATTAAAAACTCACAAAGCTTCTGTTGATGAGCATTTCAACTCCATGAGCCCAAATTAAAGTTTTACTACCTGCCAAGGCTTCGAGCAGTTAATCAAGGTCATGGTCAAAGTCGATGGAAGTTCCATTGAAGATTAGAAATGGCATCACATATGCAAACATCTGAACAAAGTATACAAAAAGTAGCTGCTCTAATACAACTAATTAAAATTCCACATTCAAAATGTCTAGTTTCCAATGACACACCTAGTAATTAAAAAAATAAATCCCATATTTTTTAGCATTCTATTAAAAATTGGCAAATTTCTAGTCATAGCCCTTGGTCCAGGCACAGTCTATATTATGATAACTAATATTAAGAACTGTCTTTTTTAACTTTTTTAATATGCATTATTCAATTCTAGAATCATAATAGAACCATTATCTCTTGCCATCTTAGATTAACTTTTTTAATTTGGAAAAAATTAATGACTTTTTAATACAATTCAACGACAATTTATCATTTTTATGATATATTATAATGTAATTTTCTAAAAGACATTTAGAAACTAAATCTCAATTTTCTCTCCCTTAAAACATTGAAAACTTATGAACGATTTGAGAAATACAAAACTTGTAATGTAATTAAAGGTTTGGTGGTAATTAAAGTTTTTTTATATGTTCTTCTTATTTCCTTTGTTCCTCCTTGTTTCTTTGATTTAATTATTTAAAACCTGTTATAATATAAAGCTTACATTTTGTTTCACAAAATCTAAATGAGAAAAAAGCAAGAATTGTGCATAATTGCGTTACAGAAAAAATAATCTTTTGGCTTTAGGAATTGAGCTTCTCCAAGTCACTGATCTCAATACATTGGATTATTCTATTTGGTAGCAAGTAAAGTTCAATGCTACCATTATTATTCAAATATGGACAGCATCAAAGCTGATGTTAACAAGCACTGGAAGTTCATTTCACGCAGTTACACAGGAGAGTGTGATTGAAAATTGATGTTCTACAGATAGCATATTACCCACAACTGAGGGAATGTCACAAAAAATAAGATAGGTATGATCGACGACATACTTACTGACAGAGATGACTATACAATACTATGCTACTCACTCCCTGATACGTTATAAATGTTCAAAATAGAGAGGACTAATTAATAAGAGCATTCATATCTTGCTCATACTAACAATTTTTTTATAGTATTTATGCTCAATTCTCTTTATCCAAATAATCACATCCTGGGGCCTCATCACTCATCAGTATATTAGGTTCAATACTTCTTTCCATTAATTCATTACTATATACTTCGATCAGGTTTTTTGTAAATTATGATATAGTTATATGTTATTGCAATTTACTTGCATGTATACAAGGCTATATTTCCGGTTATACCCTAGTCGGAAGCTCAATTACGAGTGTCTACCCCATTTCAAAAAAACAAAATAGGCACAACCCTTTTCTAATATAAGTATTAACTTGTATCATATTAGATAAATATTGTTAATTATAAAAGTCTTATACTGAGAAAGTAAGTATGGTTCCCTCTTTGAATTACAATAACTGCACTTCTGGCTAAATAAGTGGACTTATGGCAGATAGTGAAAGCCATTATTGGGTGTAAGTACTTTATGTAGTTGTACTTTCTATAATAGCATAAAGAAAAACAAAAGGATTGCGGGAATATCTACAATTCAGTCCTATGTGCTTTCCTGGGGTGTCTAGGAATGTAGGAGCTGCTGTATTTATTAAGGTATAATGCTATGTTGTTGGGCTTGGAAGGTTTCCCTTCAAACCATATGAACGCCCATATTTTGATTGGGATTCCTATAAAAAAAAATTCCAGTCTCGAAATTTGTGCGGTAAATTATGCATTAATAAGTTCTAAAGCTCTTATAACAAATCGAATTACATCCAGCAATGAACTACGGTTAGGGGAAATTAGGAAGATAATTATTGCATCTGCAGCAAGATATGCCACTTTTTCCTTAAGCATTCCTAGAGGAAATTCCTTGGATTTGGGACTTCGCCTCATATTTGGCTCGATATTTTCCTTCTTGGTCTGTTAGATATCATCATAAAATAAAAACTATAATAGACAGACTCTGGAAAAGTAAAAAATGAGAGGAAAATCGTGCTTTGGTTCTTTTTTTAAAAGTTGTATATGTCCCTTAGAAATTTTAGATTTTAGAAAGTAATTTTAATCAATACGTATTTGTTTAAGCTATATCAATGTTTGTCAATGTATTTTTTATGGAAATTATATTTTGGTATTTTATGTTTCCAATGAATACAAATAGGATGGTGGGCTTTAATTGAGGAGGAAAATTTTAACCTAGATTGTTTATATATGATTTTCGTATTCCCCCTTAATTTTATATTTTATGATGTTATGTATGTTTCTATATATTTTTGTGAAATAAAGGCCATAAAAATACAATCAAATATAACTTTTTGAAACAAGTGTTATACATTGAGAAGTTGTTGAATGTTGTACAGATTTGAAAGTATTTAACTTATTTTTAAGAAACTTTAGTTTCAAAAAGTTTTGAAACAGATATGAAGACATCTTTTTAATTTAATTTCTCCAAAAAAAAAAGGTTTTATAGTTAAATGATATTTCTGTTCAAATTAAGTTACTCATTAATAAACACAAATAAACTAAAAATAGATTAAACATAAACACACCACAATGAATTTATAAGTGATATTGCATGTTAAATAAAATATATGACAAGTAAATCATGTTCAAGAAAACGCTGAATCTAAATTGTTGACCCTAATTAATGGAGAAGCTGAACATTTCTACGTCAAAGATATTTATACCAACGGATCTCTTGGAATTTGAATCACTTTTTTGCGTTTGAAGATATATATAACATAAGGCTCCCAATCTAATGATCCCGTTTATAAAAACCGAACATAACTTTTAACATGTATATTAATGGAATGATGATGAAATTAGTTATTAGACCATGAATGACTCCCGATAAAGACGTCTACAGGTGATGATGGGATATTAAGAAAGGAAATGTCGGATTTAATTTCCTATAAGATCAGAAAACACTGATTTGTTTATATCCTTAGAGAATAATTTGAATTGTCAAGAGTTCTTCTGATCCCAGGTTCCATAATTATAAAGCATTTTATTATCACAGTAATATCAATTATAAAATGGAAGAGACAGAGTCTTGAGTATTATAGAATGGTAATTATTGAAGATGTGTATCATTAAACATTTGAAAAGGTCGAGTCTAGGAGCATACAACAGTTCATATTTCACTAACATCTTATATGATAAGTTGAAGCAGGACACTCCGAAGAGACTTTGAACTATCCCTTGGTTAGGATTAAAAATATAAAGAGATGAACAAACGAAGGATCGAATATTGCCATATTGGGTATTTATATGTATATATATATATATAGGATTGAATATATCTTACTCTATTTTATCCAAAAACGGAGTAAAAGGCAAGGAAATAGCTAGTAGTCAGCTTTTAGAAAACACTATTACAAAACACATATCAAAATAAAGCCTCTGTATCGATAAGAATATTATAACAGAAAAACCCTTTAACGATTTCTGCTACTACTTTCAGAATATGACTCACTTAACAATTAGAAACCATTCTTTGATAAAGTTTATATATACATATATGTATATATCAAGTATGATGATGATATTCATACAAAAGTTGTAAAAAAACCCTGAGACCTCGATAATTAGTTAGTTAAACTTATCACCAGTATCAGTATCATTTAGATGTAAGAAGAAATATTTGATAAAGATACATATTTATTATTTAATTATTAGATTAATTTTTTTTTTTAAATAAAAAAAATATATTTGGATATGTTCATTTTAAATTTACTTTTACAAATTTCAATCAAAAATACTTGTATTATTTTTATTAATTGTGATAATTATGGAAAATAATGTGGAGGTTGGCTAATATTATATCTGAAGCACCCAAATTTCACCTCTCCTTGTACATGGGACCTTTGCTACATCTTAACAGAGGGTAAATATATTAAGGAGAAGACCATTATTGCCTTTTAAGCTTTTGCTTGCTACTTCTCTAAAAAAAGAGAAAGAAACCAACTAAATATAATTGAAATATTATAAACTAGATAGATACACTTTTGTTTTAGTTTCATGAAGCGCCAAGCTTTAACAATAAAATTACTAATTACTTAGTAAATATAAATTTCTACTCCTTTCTTCATCTAATTCTCCAAGATAGACAGTTTTTATTACATCCTAGAGAGCAACTCTGAATATACTCTTGTTATATTAAGAAATACTATCAGGAAACGTCAGGTTCTTCTACTTTTTTCAACTATATTTTACTCTCTTGCCTGAACAAATGTATAAATTTGAAACTGTCTATAGATTTTAGTTAACAGTTAGATTTTTCCTAAGAAAACAATATATAGACATGAATAATTAGGCTTATCCGACTAGCGGGATGTTAATTTCAAAATGAAATAAAACTGTAAAAAAAATTATGGAAATGATTAAAAATTGATTCGGAGTAACATCAAGGATTACAAAAAAATCCAATTAAAACTTAATATATACACCTTATTCTTCATGATATATTTAACTTTTCGAGGAAGCCATAATTTTCCATTGATCAAATCTCTCGATTTGAGCTAAATGTTGATGCTCTGAAGGCCGTGATCATAGAGGAGTGGGCAACATATCCTTGGACTTCATCAAAGCCAGCTATGCTTTTTGTTATCCCTGTATTGTTGCCCCATCATTCCGAATTGAGGGTACATATTGAATAAAACGCGTTGGAAATTGTTATTTTAAAAACTTTGTGCGTCAAAAGTTTGCCATAAAAATTTGAATAATTTTAAAAATGATGTTAAATTTACAACTAGTTATTTATTATTAATACTCGTTCTTGTTTTCATCATCTAATTAAAATGTTATATTTACGGCGTACATTTTTAACCAATTGATTAAGTACGTTGATAGGAAGATGTGCATAAGAGTGGTCAATAGAGTAAATTACAAAACAAAACAATGATTATTACTATGTTTTGATTTATTTATAAGTGATATTAAAATACGAAAGTCATCCGCAAACAAAAATTATATTTCACTTGATTAATGCAATTGTAATTTTAAAAAAAAGGCTATCCTAACTTTTATAACTCTTACCTATTATAAACAATGAAACAGTCAAAATTCATTTATACGTAAAATGATGTTTGTATCATTACTTATATTTAAATGTATCATTGATTTTGCCAAAATTAATTTGCTTATGCCTATATATAACTACAAAATATGTAGGTAGATTTTTTTTCAGGGCCCGGAGTTCGGGAAGTTTATTTTCCTGAAAGTAACACATAAAAGTAACAAGATCATAATTAACTTCTAAAACAAATAACAAAACAAGCACTAAAAATAACTAACAAAACAAATAATTAATGTAACATAATTGTTAAAAAAAAGTAATTACATATTTCAAAATAGTTTTTTAATTTAAAATAAAGTCTTTAAAGTCTATAAAATTTCGATCCAGAGCTATTGCTTTCTTGTCAATCAATAATATTCTATAGATTGTTGACACAAATTTCCTTTTAATAATATGAGATCTTATTATTTCCTACAAAAAAAGTAGTTTCTTATCAACAATTCCCAAATATTGTCTTAGTCTTATTCTTCCATTATGTAAATAAGAACAATTCAGGAATAAATGAATATCATCATCTTATTTTTCCATAAACACCCTAAAAAACTTGTAACGTTATTTTTCTACCATTGTTTTGAAAGCAGCAAATTTGTTAAGAGCCTATAATTTTCACACCATATGTAATGCGAAATCAAAAGGCTTTGAATACTTTTTAAAATCATATTGGCACACTTTTGGTTGATTCTCAACCTGTTCTTGAATTTCTCAATGAGCTATGTGAAGTTATGTGGTTCTTGAATCTCTCTATCAAAATACATTCACAGGTCTTTCAGGATAAACCAACGACTCATTTTTTGTAAATGCGTATACTTTATCAAAATGAGACAATCATTTTGTAACTCCTACAACATTAAATCACCTTCCACTCTCCATCCTGTTTGGATTAGTTTCCTCTGACCTTGCTCTCCAAAGATATTTTATTACTCTTGGATTTCGAAATAAAAGTTCAGCTCCTTTCAAACCCATAAAACTTTGTTGACTAACTTCAAATAGGCAGCACCTATAACATTCCTAAATCGTCCCTTAATTTTAAATAGTTTTATTATGTCGACATAACTGGATTGATGTTGGTAATGAAGGTCATAAATATATATTTTTTTCATATCAACCTTTATTATGCTTTAAATTTTTCAATCGAAGATGAAATTCCTTTTCATTTGATTGTTTCTTTTTCTTCAGTGTATAGAACAAAAAAATTAAATGCCCTATCTTTGACACAATCATTTGATTCCATATAAATATTCTTCCAGGCCGATCCAAATGGTAATTTTAAAAGTGAAAATATGTTTTTTTATTTTACTTTCCCTTTCTTTAAAGTTTAAGCTACTTGTTCTCCCAAACTCAATACTTAATAGTATAGTTTGAGTAGTTTTTTTTTACTTGGTATTTGTTTTCTTTGTTTTCCTTTCCTATAGCGATCAACGCAGTCTTTTTTGCATTCATTTTTAATCAACTTTTTCTTCCTAAACTTTCAAACACTTCACATTTATGTCTCCGACAAATATCCCACATATTCGTTCATTATTATATACTGTATTAAGTTACTCTTCTTGTGTAATTATAAAGATATATTAGCAGACAAAGGGTCTCTTTGTCTACAAGAAAAGTTAGATCTTGAAATGTTTTAGTTGCCACTTCCATGTATGCAAGGTTTTGCTCTCAAAATCAATGTCCCCACATTCCAAATAAAAACGTATCCAAAATTCTTGCGTTTCAATGAATTGATAATGTGTGAAAAGGAGTCAAATGCTTTTTCAATTGCAATTTCTATCACAATAGCTTATTTTTCCTCCAAAAAGTCTTGCTCACTCCTAACTGCGTCCTACAAGGGCCAAACCCTTACTGATTTCCATGTATAATTTTTCTTATAACCATTTTTAATGTTTCAGGGACAATTCCTGTCATTATTTTATTACCACTATTTAAAAGAATAATCGGTTTAAGATTTTGTACATATCTGGATTTGTTTTCCCTTTTGGTATTAAATAATTAAACCTTCCATAAAATTTGAAAGATGTTATTTCTCAAAACATTACTCATATGTATATCCTGCACAGTATCAGAGCCAGCAGTTACCTAAATGTCATGTACAACTGAATAGGAAATCCTGAATTTCCAAGGAACTTATTCTTCTTTTTATAATTTATCAAATAAATCAAAATCTCCTCCGTACCAATTTTGGTATCCATAATTATTTTGTCTTTTTCATTCAGTATTAGATCAATACTCTTTACATAAGTTATATATTCAAAAAAATCTGCTGTTTTGTACTTACATTTTAGGCTCAGAGTAACGTCATTACAATATGTAAAACTTATAAAGGTTTTTGTAGTAATCTTTCAGAGTTGCATCAATTTCTTTTGGGTCTTCAGTGATCCTACCTTATTAACTGAACAAAATGTTCAAAAATTCCTTGTTTTGCTTTACATTCTCCATTCCCTGAAGAATTTTCTTCCCCTTAAAGTATTCAGTTCCAGTATTTTACTTGCATCAGATTATCACCACTCTAGTGTCTTCTGCACTTAAATCCTACACTTTTTTATATTTTTACAACCGGCCTTTTGCCATATGAGGATTTCCAAATGTGCATAGCGTTTTGTCTTCTTCTCTCGGATCAAGGAGCTATGATTTCTTAGAAAAGATATGTATCTTTGAAGTATTTTTTCAGACTCATTGTACTGAGCAACACTTATTTCTGATTCAAACAAATGTCCAGATCGTTTGATTATAATTTCCAACTCAGAGACAGGTCAGAGTAAAATCTCGGCAGTAACGAGTATTGTTTAACATTGCATCTCAAACCATCAAAAATCAGTCATGTCTTCCCTATTTTATAACTTATTTTATAGATTTAATTTCAAATGTGTTCTGCGGTAATGGCTCCAAGTGATATGCAACGTCCCACATTCTTAAAGTAGTAATCAATTCATTCATTTTGATAACAGCACTGCGATTATTTTCATTTTTATAATTCATTGTGTTCTTTATAATGTCATTCACAGGATTAAAATCAAACTTTATAATTGCAGACGTTCGTTTAGAGAGATCATATATATATTTATTGGCAATATTGTTGAAAAAAAATAAATACTCGGGTGATCAACATTTGGACAATAAAGCACTGCGGTTCTTATCATATCTCCTTCATTTTTTACATCACAAATAACAAAATTTGCACCCTTGTCCAGCTCCACACTCTTTTATTCAATAGCTTTTCATTTCAGTAGAAGTACACCTTTCGATGAATGTTTTTCTCTCTGCGTAGCATAGGGGTACACTTAATTGTAATTATTATTAATGGGAAGCAAGTTAATGTTTTCCTTAAATCTAATGTTTACTAGAGCCACCATGTCAGCATCAACTTAAGATGTCCTATATTTCAATATTTTTCTTCTCCTCCCATAACTGGCAATTTAATTTTCATTAAGGGATACAATATTAATGATATATACGTATAAGACCTTATCACATTTCATTCTTTTATTCATATCTCCAATGTCTTTAAAATATTCAGAAGCACTAATTTTCTTTGATCACTTCTCTTCCAACTTTTTTACAGGACTAGATTTCTTTTTTGGACTCTCCTTATTTTGGGGTTTAAAACTTAGGGTAGGCTTCTAAAGCACCTTTTTCCGTTTTCTCAATATAATTATCCAATAATCTCTAAGATAAATAGTTTACAACTTTAGACATGGAACCAGTTACAAACACAATATTTCCCATAAAAAATGAGAATGGACCTTCACAGTACACGTTTATGACTTGAATTAAATTTAATACTTGATAGATCTATTTTTAGTATACCAATTTCAATTGCAATCTAAAAATTTAACTACTAAGTCAAAAGACTCTAGATTTTCACAAAATTGATTGATTATAATAAATAAAGTCGAGCAAAAAAAAAAACAACTCATAACTTTGAGAAATTCAAGTTTCCAAAGTTTACTGTAGCTTTGCAATAGTAAGAAGAAGTTAAATAAAATATTTTTTTATGACGAATAGGCTTAAAAAAAGTAATACAAATTGTATCATGTTCAAAACTTACAATAAAGTAACAGCAGTTTTTAAGTCTGGTGGGTGCATATAATATAATTTCAATTTGTATGGAATTACATTCAGAAAAACTCATTTGCAAATTTGATAATATATAAAATAATTAATAGATTAAAAGGCGGAATGGTAGAAGTATAAGGAAAAAAAAAACAACGTGGTGGTCAGTTTTTTTTTCCTCATATATCGAGTATTATTATTTAGGTATTGATGAATCAACAAATAGTTCTTTGTTTTTTTATCTGCTGTTGATTTCTTACTTTTCATACTCCTTACCAGTTTTTACAAACTCTTACTAGGTATCGTGTAGCTATAGAGTGTTTTCTGTGTAAAAAATGAAAAATTGTTCTACTGTAGATGAGAAAAATTTCATTGTCATTTTTCCTACTTTTTTTGGAGGAATGTTTTAAATGGGTCTACGGATTGTTTTTTTAAATGATATATATGATGTATCTATCGGATGTAACAAATTGATATTAATAAATAGAGAATATTATTTTGTAGAAGAAATTACATTTTTTGATGATTTTATTTATTCAATAATTTTTTTTTCCATCATTTTTTAAATCTGTCTCTTTTTTTTCCGTATCAAATCAGGTAAATGATAATTTTCGATTCGAAATTTTGAGTAATTTTACACTTATACAAAGGGCTGAGACAACTTTTGAATGGAGAAAAATAAGTAACTCACATATATTTATATTTTTTTTTGAAAAAATAAATATTGCTTTTTATATTTTTTCCATTTTATATGCAATCATCAAATTTTTAGAAAATAAAATTCAGGTATTAAAAATGAGTTAAAAAGTTGTTTGTTTAGCTCTGAGAAACCCCCCACCACATCAGAACTCAATCCGGTATTAATTGGTAAAGGTACATCTATGAGTTTCTAACTTTATTATAATAAAATAAATCATAATTATACAATAAATTAAAAATCCTTAAAACCTTCAAAGTAACTCCTCGATTGATCCTTTCTTTTCCACAGACTCCATAGCAAGTTCAGTTATTTCCTGCATTGTACGGCAACAGTCATACATAAGATTAAATGGTGTTTCCTTATCTTCGTCACGGAGTTGACAAATTGGGCTCAGGGTTTTACCAATTTCAAAAATATGTATATTAGGTTGTATCTGGCCACTAACCATACCGACTATACTTGAGATTTGATGTCTCTTGTATTTATAAACTTTTGTTTCGATGTATGGCTTGACGATAAACTGCTGAAAGTGGTGGCAACCACTTTCGCCAATCATTCAAAGTATCTTTTCTATTAGCTTTCTTAGCCTGACACACGGAATTGGGGACAAAGACGGGTGTACCTCCTTCAACACCGTCCTTAGCCAAAGCATCAGCAAACTTGTTCCCTGTGCTATTATTATGACCCTTGATCCATCCAACTGTGATACAACGCATGGAATTCGAGGGCATTTTTACAACCAAAAATTTCTTCTCTTAATATGCCCAATAATTAAACTATCTATATCGGATAGGCTATCAGATAATATTAATATTTTTCTTCTTCAAATTACTTGCAAGATTTCTCTGTTTAAATTTCAATGGAGCAACCGGTGTGTGTAAATAGTAAAAGTTTCAATTTTAAGAATAATATACGTTCATAATATGTCTGTTGTCATGGAACTATACAAACTATGACTAAAATAAAACCAAATTTAAAAATAAAATGTAAGCAAGTATAATGGTTTTAAAAGTATGCAAGATATGCCTTAGGCTTAGAATATTTTTTTGCCGATAATTAAACTTTTGTAACATTTTTCAACTTCAATGAGTAAAATTTATTAAAACACAGTTTAATTAATCAAAAAATCAAATTAACAACGAGTAACATTCTTATTAAAGAAATAAAACTTTACCTATGTAGTTAATTAAAAACAAATGTGTTGTAATTAAATTTGATGAATAAATACAAATACAAAAACTAATCAATTCATCAATTCAAGTGATGAACTCCATTTGTTGATAAGAATTTTTTATTTTTTATTTATATTACAAATAAATTAATTTTGTGCAACATTCTTAATATGAAATTTGTTAAATTAAGGAAAATATTAATTATTATCAACTTTTCAATCATCCTTCTCCTAACACACTATATGTTTAAGCTGACCCCATCTGCGTATATAGAAATAAATATAATACCGGGCCGTACAAAATTATTTACCGATGATGTAAATATACTTTTTAAGAGGTTTTGTGGCAACCAATCTGATTGTTTCGTATTTTTACTGTTAAAATAAACAAAAATCCTTCTTGTGAGAGTGTAACAACTTCCACAGGTGAGTCCATGTCCAATGAGGAAACAAGGAAGATCGAAATTGCAGCCCTCCTCCGAGCGGGAGTGCCTCATAACAACATTAAGGAACAGGTTGGGCCGTCGTTGAAGACAATTTACAACGTTTCCAAGCGCTTGGAGGCTGGGAGTGATCTCAAGCATTCCCCTGGGGCTGGCAGGAAGCCCACTGTCTCAACAAGGCAAGTAAAGACAGTGTTCAAGAGGAATCCCAACAGGTCCATTGCCGACATGGCCTGAAAGATGGAAACGTCGACATCAACTGTTTCAAGGGCATTGAAAAGGGCTGGAGGAAAGTCCCTGAGGCGTACTGAATTCCCTCTGCTAACTGAACGTCAGCGAGAAGTTAGACTTGAGCGTGCCAAGAAAATCTTGAATGATATCAAGAGCTCATCTGAACGCATCATCATTTTTTCAGATGAGAAACTTTTACGGGCGATCCTGTTTTCAACAGGCAAAATGACCGTGTTGTGAGCTTTGGAGTTGTTTGGAGATCCAACGGGAAGGCCGTGAAGCCGGTATGGTTCCCCACTGGCTCAGATTAACAGCGGAGGATTATGTCAAGATTCTGGCGTCCAAGGTCCTTCCGTGGATCAAATCCATAGTCGGCAACTCTCCTTGGGGTTTTCAACAAGATGGAGCACCCGCCCACGCTTCCAAGAAAGCTCAGGAGTGGCTCAAGGGCAACATGAACATTTGGCAAAGGACTACTGGCCCCCTCACAGCCCAGATCTGAACCCACTATACTTCCCTATCTAGTCGCACGTGGAGACCAAGGCCTGCAAAAAACGACACAAGAACATAAATGCCTTAAAGGCTGCTGTCAACAAGGCCTGGGTCTCCATGGACGCCGATTACATCCAGCAAGTCTGTGTCAGCTTCAGACGTCGCCTGACCAGTGTCATTGAGTCAAATGGTGGCTACATTGATTAAATTTGATCACAAACTATTTTATTATTCTAAAAATGTATGAATAAATTATCTCTCGAGTCATTCAAATGTCATTATTGTCCGCAATATGTTCTGAACAAAAATCGGTAAATAATTCTGCACGGCCCGGTATGTACTTATTTGGTAATAATATATTTGTTGAAAAGAAGTCCTTAAACTACAAATTTAAATAACAGTTTTACTTATTCCATCATTTTTGCTCATATCTGTTACCAAAGCTGTAGTACTAGAATAATTCTTCATGAACTTATTTTAAATTTGGAACCACTTGGAATTGGACTCGACCTTGACTCAACATAGTTCTCTGTTTACTTCTTGTCGTGGGTGACTTGGACTAATTAACCTAGTTTTTTTTAACTTAGATCACCTTCCAAAGTAATTTCGTTTTGTTTCATTTCATTTCCTCAGGTATTCGTAACATTTAGTCTATACTTTATTTCCTCAAATATATGTATATATATATTTGTTTTATTTAGGTGAAATATTAGAAAAATTTACTTCAATTCATTAAAAAAAAAAAAATGTTTTATCTATGTATTCAATAATAATAATATTCGGTAAAATAAAAATTGAATAATACAATCACTGTAATTTTACAATGTACAACTTTTGATGGAACCTTGGGCGTGAAAAATGATACTTTTTAGAAGGAACAACTTTAATTTTGTTCGAATATACAGAACTACAGAGTGTGGTAGGGAAATTTTCCACGATCAAAAAGCAAAACCATAACCTTAATAACTTTTTATAAAAAAAATATAATGACAAATTTTATAAAAATAACATTTAGCAATCAATCTTGGCAAAAATGATTCAATATGGCCCCCTCCAGTCTTCATCAGAGTCTCCACACAAGATTGGAAATTGGTGCAGGTTGCCACAACAAAATCGGCAGACATGTTGGTCCATAGCTTGTTGATACTAGCCTTGAGGTCCAGCACATTTCTAAGTAATTTCTTCCCAAACAGTGCTCAATTGAGCACATTTCAAAATTCTTGAGCGAGAGTGGTAGTGCACTCAAATAATATCAAAAAATTTGAGAGAAAAATAATAATTTTAAAGTGTGTACAAATAGACAGTAGAAGATTTGTTGCAACAAATCCTAGAATTTTTTTCCCCCATGCTGTATATGTGACTCTCTTCTGCTTTCGATTGACAAGCTTGTCTCTCATGTAGATGGCCACTTTAAAAAGACTCTGATATGGGTTCACACAGAGACACCGCAAGCTTCTTTTTGTGTAAAAATAATGTTGGAAGATAAATTTTTATTATTTGTAAATTATTTTTCCCAACTGAAATAGGTTTTTCTAATATTTTTATGTAATAAATTATCAAAAATTTCAAAATCTCTATCAAGCCTAAGTTCAACTACTTGAGAAACCTTTAAACAACCTGAAGCTAAGCTTAATTGGATGATATAGCACGAAATCTCGTAAATGGAACTTTTTTTTCTAGAGCACACCAATAGATAAATAAAAATTTATTGACACACGTATTTAAATGAAACCAATCATTTGGATTACTATAGTTGTCACAAATCAAACGGCACACTTGAACTTGCAATATGTTGAATTTAATTGCAATAATTAGGAGTTGTCAAATTCAAATACATCTGCACGTGCGAAAAAATGGGCGCTGCTCATTTTTGATTCATTGGCAGTGCACTCAATGATTTAAAAGGTAAATAATAGTTTTTTGAAAGAAAAAAATGTTAGAACTTCTAGACCGTCGAGTGACCTATTATAATTTCCAAAAAAAATTAAAAATATGCATAATGTTGATTAAGAACATTGTAGGAAGAGCGCATCTTAAAACTTTAAGCTATAAAATAAAGTGGCGAAAATTTTCAGTTCGCTTGTGTAGATTCTTTGTCATATCACTTTGATTTTCTCACTCACTGCTGTCACTTTTTAGACTAACTCAGATGACGTCACTTTATCATTTTATGTCATTTGGTTCCAGCTTGTCCATTTTGTGTTCTCTACTTATAACGTGGGCAAGGTTTTCTTCTCTTTGCAGAATTATCCTTGTTAATTCCAATGGAATTTCAATTAAAAGGGTGACCTCATGTATCGTAAGTTATTGGGTAGTATTAAAGTATACTTAATGCCTTGAGCCGGCATACAAACTGCAGAAAAATTGAAAATTTGGTTGTAAGCGTCTTCTCAATACTCTAATTGATCCGGTGCAGAGGGATGGAGATCCCAAGCAGTTTAGAGAAATATATGGAGTAATCCTCCGTATCTCCGGATATTTCACAGATAAGGGAATCCGGTTTGGATCGGAAGGATGGACGGACGATTGGGTATAGGAAAGGATGGATGGTGGGAAAAAATATATTTTATAAAATTGTTTTGTCTATATACTTTTTTATACTTTACACCAACTGTTGGTTTTCGAAATGATAGTTTTTTATTCTTATGCTTACATAGCTTATCTACGATCAAACGGAATTTATGAAAGGAAAGGATGAGTGCTTGCTCATCAACTCTCCCTCTATTTCTGTTTTTTTATCTCCTGCGTTTTTCTTACGTCAGAGGAAGGGGGGAGAAATATAAATTGTGTGTATCATGTTTATATTGATATATATTAGTTCATGTTGTAATAACTGAAAAAAAAGTATGGTCAGCACCTCTAACTGACAAAAAATTTGTCAATTAGTTGACCTATTAATATTTTGATCATGTGGTCTTCTTTCCGTCGCTTGCTGTAACTCAGAGAAAACCCTATATAATTTTCTTTGTCAATTTTCATTTCTACGTAAAACATTATTCTTTTCAGTAGGGCTTTTTTCGGGAGAAGTTTTTTCAGCACAGGTTCTTCTCTGCAGGCTTCTATTTTAAGACTCAAAGCAAACATACACAACAAAGAGAGTAAATAGATAACTAATTATAGGAAGATTCCGTTCTCAAGTGTCCATTCTATGTAGTTTAACATTTATTGTTACTCTTGGTTATTGACGAACATTGAGGTAATGGAATTAATTAGTGATGATGTGTTCCTTCATTATATAATTTCTTTTGACTGAAGGTAATTTTAATTAGGATGAAATATAACAAATTTTTATATTCATTTCTCAATTTGTATAAATTAAAGTATGTAATCATTTAATTAAAAGAATATTAAGTGGAGCGGAATTGTTTTCTATAGTTCTGTTATGATATTTAGATATGACTAGAATTAAATGCATTTATGATGCAAATATACTTAAATGTCGTCCAAATTATATTGCACGAAAAAAAAAACACTGATGAAAATATGTGCATAAAAAACGCACAAATGATTGAACATGCTTTTAACCAATTAATACCGACTGGAAACATATGTACCCATAGCAAAAAAATTGTTATTACTACACAACCAAAAAATATTTCAATGTTATAACGGATTACACAGTTTCTTATAAGTTTTGTAAATATTTTATACCAATTACAAACATATGTAGTCAGTAACTTACGAGTAGTAGCAGATAAAAAAGTTCTTTTAACTTCCTTGTACTCTATAAAAAAATTAATGTTCAACAAAAGTAAGTTATTTCATACAGGCCTAATTAAATTGATATTTCATATATTTTTTATGAAAACTTTACAATCTATTAGTAATGATGGTGTACTACCTATTTAGTTTTAAAAGCAACTCTTTAACTTTGAGTTGTCGAGGACTTATTAAGGCTCAAAGTTATTTCTCTTGATTCAATAATAATTGTAAGATATCCATTTTCTCAAAAAGCTCAATATTTTTTCCTTTTTTTTCAAATTTGAGAAATATGTAAAAATTTATTCAGCAGCTTTCAAAAATTTTAGTATTGAATTTGACAAAAAAAAGTTTTCAAAAGTGTTAGAGTTTTAAAGACGTAGTGATGTTAATTAATGCGAACTTAAAACTATTAAATGTTGTAAGTACTTTGTTGAAATATAGTAAATGAATAGTGAATGTACTTAATTAAATGTTGTAATAGAGATTGCTCCAAAGTGAAACATCACCAAAAATTTCACTTCCTTTATGAACTCATTTCCTGTAAAACTTCAAAGATGTATTCAGGTTGATCCTTCATTAGTCAAATGGGATTTTATGTTCTCCATTTTTAAAAAAACTATCAATATTTCATTCTTGAAACTGTTAAGCATGCTCATGTAACGTACAATCAGACTAAATGTAGTTTTTTTTAAATTTTTGTAATAGTTTCTTTTTTTGGAATAATTTGTATAATTGATCTTTTTCAACAAAAGTTGACTAAATTATATAATCTTGATATTTTATAAGTTATTAAGTAAATTACAGCCGTACAATTTGTTACTAAATAGAAAAAAAAGTGAAAAAAGGAAACAACATTAGCCAAAAATCGTTTAAAGTAGTGAATATATTACAATAATTTATTTTCTTGAATGAAATCATAATTTTGAGTGTATCAAATTAAAAAAATATATATAATGAGCCTTGAAAACAAATGCCGTTACGATTGTTTTTTCTTCTTAAAAGTATTTTTTGTATTTTAATTATGTTTACAAGTGCAAAAAAAGTGAAATAATTAAACATTTTAGTAATTTAAATTATGTAAATTTTAGTCTATATACATTTTATCTCATGTCATATAATTCATTAAAATTTTTATGTAAAATTCTACTTCAGCATACTAATTATGTTAAAAAAAGGATGTTTATTAATGTTACATAAAGGTCCTAATCCATGGAACTTATAAGTACGAATATTTTAAACCAAAAAAAATTGCTTCTAAGGATGAAAGGGATGTAAAGTTGCAGAATGTAATTAAAATCTTAAAAGTGAATATCTATCTGTATGTGGGTGTATTTGTTCGGAAATCACATCTAAGTGAAAAAACAAATTTACTGATTTAACTTTATTTAGTTTTTTAAAGCTACAGAAACGGTTCTGGATTTTTTTTTTTTTTTTTGGCAAACATAGAAGTATGCAACAAAAATAACTCATAATGTTTTCTTAATATAAAGCAGAGGAATTTAGAAATCAATTTTAATTTCTGAATGTCTTGGCAACATCAGGCAAACCTATACTAGTTAAAAATGAAAAATTGGTGACTTAGTCAATAATTTGCTTTCTATGTACAAATTTCAAATCTTTTAAGCGCAAGTTGAAGTCAAGCCTAATTCCATTAATATGTAATATTTCTTCATTAAGGTGTTGTTATCTATCTTTTATTTTCTTAGTACAGAAATTATATTAAGACAGAATTTTTAAATTGGAAAAATAATAATTATTATTTATGTTCTAATATTCAAATATAAACTCATTTGATTACAAATATTATTTTTTTACCATAATTTTTTATTAATTTTGAACTTATCCTTACTTTTCCCTTCCATTCTTGGCAATGGGCCGATCGATCTTAAATTTCTTTCCTGGCACAGTTCCGTTTCGAACTGTTTTAAAAATTATATATTCTTATGATTATAATATTTTGTTAAACAAAATCTTTTTTTTTTTCAAATTTAGCAGTATTTAATTCCAAAGGAAGTGAGTAATTCCATACCATATTTAACAAATCTAAATGCAATTATATAAAAAGAAAGAGGTGTGTAAAATGTGATTTTTTTTTTTTCAAAGGGATATCATGATTGTACTGACAAAAAACTGCCAGATAATATTTCATCTATCTTTTTGGATTTCCAATAAAGGAGAAGAGAAAAAAAGGCATTTGGGTGTTATTTTATTTCATGAAACAAATTAATAATTGATTGTATTTTTTAAAATACTTATTTATACTGCGTATAGCAGTATCCATACAGCATCTAAATAATTATTAAACTTTTTTTAATAAAAAAGAGTCATTTTTGAGAGATAACATAAAAAAAAATACTAATGACAAATTATGTGTAGTTCTACAAAACTAATTTTTTTTTAGTTCATTGAACTTCCTTGTATTTTTTTACAAAAAGTTATGTTCCACAAAGGCTAGTAATTTCACCTACAAAATACATACAAAAACTTTGATTAAATTTACAGTTTTGCATATTTTTATACAGTCTGTTAGAAATGATATTATACGACACTTCTAATGAAAAAAACTACAACTTTCTAAGATTGAATTGTGAGAGAAATTTTAAGATAAGATACCCATTTTCTGAAAAAAGCCCGATATATTTTTGTTTAGATTTTTGAATTACATCATAATAATAATGTTTTTGGAACAATTTTTACAAAAATTATTTTTTTACAAGCCTTGCTTAAGATTATTCATTTTGTTGCTAATAAGCTGAAAAGATATATTTAAAGAGGTAAACGACCCAAACTGTTTTTATTATTAAAACTTTTTAATTACGTATATTGTCTCACATATGTATAGTATATATTAGGGATGCAATCCAATAAAATGAAACATTTTATTAAATGATGTTTGGTTTAACCCCAAAAATTTATTTCTTTTGACGTTTAGATCAGCATATCAATAATAAAATAAAAGAATTTTTAACGTTTGGAGGTCGTTCATCATCTTTACAGTTATGAAAATTAATGATTAAAAATTAATTATTCTTCCTTTATTATCATTCATATAGGTAGCTTGAGAAATACTTTTTAATTAATTTTTTTAAGTTTAATAAAGAACCTTAAAAATGTATTCCTAAATGTTTTCTGCAATGTATAATTTTTCCATTATTGGAAACTGTGGTGTAATGAATGTATGTATGCGTTTAGAGGCTTATCTTAATAATTGGGGTATACTTTCAAATGATTCATGTTTCTATGTAAGCACTTTATATTATTGCATCATTAATTTATAATTGCAAAATATCCTCAAAAATATGGAAATATTGCGTAGTTCTATGTTAGGAATATAATTTAGTGTTTTTTTTTTGCAAGAGGAAATCATGTTCAAGTTAAACATTATGTGTAGAAGTTAATTGAAAGAAATTATTGTCAATATTTTTTATTCGTAAATTTCCCCTGTTTTATTTTATTGTTGAGGAAAAAAACAATATCTTAATCTATATAAACAAGTACATCCGGTGTTGGAACAAGTGAGTTTCTAGGAACACCACATATATTCTTGACATAGAATTATATAAATTTTATTTAACAGCTGTGGATTTCATCATTGGCTTGACTGAACCGTGTGCAAGACTCAGCTTCCACAGTTTCCTGTCAAATCACGGTTACATTAAATGTCCAAGAGGTACATATAAACATTATAAGAAATAACAGGCAATGGACCACCATCATCCCCGTCTTAACCGTTCACCTAGCCTTCATGGATCAAAGCCTCCTAACAACCGACTCATCAATTTATCGTAACTTGTATGGGAAGCTGACATCTTAAAATGGCTACTGCCTTGCCTTATGACTCTTATGTTTTACATCCACAATCAACCCAGAATTAATAATTTACCAGACCAATCACCGAGTTATCGGTTTTAATACAGCAGATGCTCCTTTTCAGGCCTGATCAAAGTTTTTTTTATATTACTAATGATGTCTTTGTCTTTATAAATATAGGCCGTCGTGAGATTGTCTAACTCCCCTCACGATTGACCTGATTTGAATCACCCAGTTTCACTTTGGAGGGAGCAATAGTTGCAATTGCTGGACAGTTACATATTTTCCAGCTCTTGGACAAGCCCTGTTTGACCTCTATGTTGAAATTGGCGGTTTATTGTTTAATCTAATTTAGATAGGGAAAAAGTCATTCTAACTTAATAATTTAATCTATTAAAAAGTCCTATTTAAAAAAATAATACCTTTTTTTCTTAAGAACCCCATAATTGGGTGAGATTTTGAGTTAATATCTTTTAAAGCATATTTTGAACCAAAAGAAGAGGGTCGTCTAGTATATACCAGGAAGGGAGACCCAGAGCCTCGACAGCATAGTTCATGCTCGTCTTCTAATCAACTCCAATCTTCATCTCAGCACTTTAAAAGTTGCAACCAACGTTTGTCTATCACAAAAACCGTTCATCGGATACTGACAGACGATATAGAGAACAAAAAATATCAATAAGAAACTGGCTAATTTATACGTCTGGAGTATTAAATCGGTTTTTGTTCAAGAAGATCATACATCTACTCCAAATGGACGATTTTTACGCCTCTAAAGAAGTACTGTCTGGCGTGTAGCAAACAAGTAAGAAGGTGATAGAGTAGGTGCACTTGGACCAACTTAATAGTTACGAGACCTTGACGTGACGTAATAATATTTCAGGTCGACTATGTAATAAGATTGTTTATTTATTACTCAAACTAATGCATAAATTTTTCTGAAGAAGGGATGGGTCAATAAATTGAAATTATCAAGGCATCAAAATTATTTAGGGTCAAAGCCTTCCTATAACTTTATTTTTTCGCCTCTTTACATTGACATTTAAAAAGTAAGTTGCAATAATAAAAGAGAAAGTCTGAAACTGTAAAAGATTTTTTTTCCCTTCATACATTTATATGAGCAATATTCTTGCTTTCTTTCTTTTTTGCTTTTATAATGTTGTTCTTTCTCTCTAAATACTTCAAAATAAAAATAGATTAAATATTTACCCATGAACAAACTTATAATTAATCACCTTCAAATGAAATGCAATTATCATGATTAGAACTGATAAATGTACTGATTACATGATATAAATAACATATTAACCCATATGTAACTATTTGAATTTCTGAGTACTCAAGTATTCAAGAAATTAATACCTTTTAAACGAAATACAATTATATATAAGATAATATCAAATTTCTAGAACATTTAAAATAGTATTCAATACAGGGAAAAAATATTTTTCTTGTAATAATAGGTTAATTGTATATTCTAGGTATATTTTGTATCTACAAAATGATTAAAGTAACTTTAAAGCTAATCAACAAAATTTATAGCAAAATGATTTGAAAACACTAATATTTGTTAGGTTTTTGGACAGTGCGAAAAAAAAATGAAATTCTTATGATTCCAGTTAGTATCATAGTTATTTCTACATCTTATGGAAAAGTATTCCCTGAAGCAACAATTCTATCTCTGTTCCATGATTATATAATAAAAAAACAAAGAATTAAGACTGTATTTTGTGGAAGAAAAAAAAAAGATATTATAAGAACATTTTAGTCTCTGGAGTGAATAAATACTCAACTTTTAATGATTTAAAAAGTTTAAGTTTGACTCAAAACTTGCAGTTCAACTTGCTCATAGTATCTACAATGTGAGACTTCTCTTGAGCTTGGAAGCTAAGATTTGCAACTATATTTGGACACTAAAGTCATTTCAATTTTTCAACAATAAAGTACTCTTTAAAATATATATTTTTTTATTTACTTGGGACTTAATCTAGGCTCGATACAAAATTCAAGGAATCGAACTGGACTTTGACTCAATATGATATTACCTTTTTAGTTTTTTTTAAGGACTTGGAAATTTTAGCAACGACTTGAAACTTGATTATAAGAACTCTTTGACAGTGTTAATTGTTTAATATAAATGATGTTATATGTAATCATGCAATTATTCGTTAGTATCATTTCTTTATACATTCTAGTATATGGATAAATAATTAAGGTGATGTAGTTTTATAAATACTCTTAAAAGGGCAATAGTTAATAGGATAACTCCTTAATTTGACAAGCATCTAACAATTATTTTCTTAATATATTAAAAAAATTATGTACGTCCTTTCTTTTTATTTAATCACTTTCCTTTTGCTTAATCTAAATGTTTGTAAAAAAAGTGAATTTAAAAAAAAAAAAAAAGAAGCCACGAGAATTATTTTACTGAAATTTTCTTTGTTTTTAGTGTAGGTATCATATCAAAACAAAGTGTAGTATAACCTTTTTACGCCATCGTGTATTCGCTCATGTATACGAGGAAATGATTTTTGAAAAGGAAATTAAATAAATTAATTATTTTTATTCTTTCATTAATATTTATATCTTACCAAAATAGTTACAACTCAAAATCAATTCATTGAAATACCAAAATAAAAGTATCAGAACTAAGCGGTGTATGTATAAATATTTTTTATATATTAACCATTTTTAATCAAAAGGCTTCACAAGTTAAAACCAATTTTAATTTTATTTTAGAGACCAAAATATCCTAAAAATATCATTCTTGTTTCATATTTTTGCTACATCTTCTATGGAAACTCTAAACTTATCATAATATATAAATTAAGGTTGGTGAACAATTCATATCTGTGTTTTTCTTTATTTCAATGATTTATAAGAAGTTTTACATTCATCCAATTTAAGCCAAAAATGCTCTGTTCTGTTTGATTACTTGTTACCAACCAGAATTCAACTTCATGCTACCCTATTACTTGAAGCCCTTGTTCCTTTTGGTAATAAACTCGGACAACCAATTTTCACAGGCCTCTATTGAGGCCAAATTTGTATCCCCAAGCGTTTTGTTCATATACAAGAACAGCTAATAGTTACTTGGTGCCAGGCCTGGACCAATTTGGTGAATAGATAAGAACTTCCCATCCGAGGTCCCACAGCTGCTGGTGCTGCATCCAAGATATGTTCGGCTCGGCATTGTCTTGATGAAACAAAATTACTATTCTATTCAACATGGCTGACCGCTTTTGTTCGATTGCCAGCTTCAAACGGTCGAGTGTTTCACAGTAGAGGGGGAAATTGAGCATTTGGTCATAGGGAAGCAGCTCATAGTGGATTATTCCCATCTAATCCTACCGGACACACAACATGACATTCCTGGCCGTTCATTCTATCTTGGCCAAAGTCTGGTCCGCTTTGTAGGCTTTCGACCACGATCTTTGTTCGCTAAAATTGAGGTAGGTGATCCAATTTTGATCGTCCGTCACAATCCAATTCAGAAATGAATCAATTTGGTTTGGGTCCCTGATACTTTTATATATGACCCATTTTTTCCTTTGAGACCCCTATAATGAACACACAATAATTCACAATGGAACAGGTCAAGCGCAATACTATCCAAAAAATTGTTTGCACTATATACTCACACCTTTACAATGCCTTATTGTCGTATGTTCCATGTAATCAATAATGTATAAACTATACTTAGTTAAATAAGAAGGAATGAAATACAAAATCCCTTTTGTCCCAAACTAATTTCATTTAACTAACTTTTTTCAATGGTATTTTGCTAGGTTCCCAGATTTTAATAAGTTAATGAATTAATTGGGGAGGTTTCCAAGAATGAAAAATTTGTATTCTTGCCTTCTTTTTATTTATCTATCTTGACAATGAAGTTAAATAAGGAATATAGAATGAGTTTGGGAAATGTTTTATTCTTTAGGGAACATTATAAATTCTTTGATAACAATTTATCTTCAAAAGAATTAAATTTTATTTTAAAACTTCTATATTAAACTATTAACTTACAAATAAAATTTGTTAGGTGTTCTAAAAATAAATTTATTATTTTAAATGGATATTTGTAAATTTAAAAGTTTGTTTTCTATAAATGGTTTTCTCCTTTTTGATCAAAACAGTGCTTAAATGACGGCCAAACTCAACAATTTTCATTATTTTTTCCACATTTCTAACAATTGGCCTAATGCAATAAATCGACTAAACTAAAATAACGCGTAATTGGCTGTTACAGTATCACGACCATTACCACTATTCAAATTTTTACCCCCCTGAATTGCATTTTTTTCTTTATCGAGAAAAATATGCAATATATTGTCTATTTTTTCTTTACTAGTGTCCATATTTGACATGCACTCTAACAATCATAAGACAAAAAAATCAAAAATTGTCTGAAAAACTTTTTTAATGCAACATCTTATCATTCTAATGTCATAAATTGATTGCACATATACAACACGAAAAATACATTACTAATCCATTTATATGAAAATAATGGTTTTTATTACCACATTTATATAAATGGTAGAAAAATTATTCATTTTTTTAGTAATACTGATTATATGTAGTATTTCCTGTTAAATTTACTAAAGGAAAGCACAATTTTTTATAGCTATTACTATTAAATATGATAGTACATATATATTCGTAAAAAAATGAAATTAACTGAATGTTAGAAAATGAAAAAGTATTAACATACACTGAATTTCTATTGTTTGATATAAAATGTAATTAGGCAATTAGTAGTCATCAAATAAAGTAATACTTATTTTTATATTAGTTTATGACAGTATAAATAGTTAAAAGTCATCGTCTATCTATCTATATACATAGAAAAGTTACATTTAAAGTTTAAATAAAAATATAAAGGTAATTTCTTTAATTTTATAACTATATAAATCAAAATATTAATGCCTTTATATAATGTTAAATTATATTACGTAAAATATTTTGTCAGTTTATAGATTATTTACATTAATCTGAGTAATTCTTATAAGAACTATATTTTAAATCATTTTATTTATTTCATATCTAAGTGCTACTTATTTTATGTACTGTGAAATATTTGATTGATAGATACATCATTTACATTCAATTGATTTAAAAAATAGAAAAAAAATAACTAAGATAATGTTTTCATCTTGAGCGTAGCAGATGAAGCTTTTAAAATTGATGGAATTATCAACAAGAGTAAACGTTACTCTAATAAATGCTGTAGCAAATGTTCATAAATCAATTAAATTCATATGATATAAAAATGTGTTTTCTTTTGAATGTTGATTCTTTTTTTAAAGTTTATGCGATCATACTAACATTATTTACATTAACTAAGAAGTTGTAGGTTCTACCGTTGATTAACGAATATTATGGGATATTGGTGTCCTTTTGGTGGTATTTTTTTATCTTATCAAAATCTAGGTTTAATTATTCATTTTGATAATGTATTTTAATACTTTTACTTCATATTCTACTTGACAAAACAATTTTAAAGGATATCCTTGTATACAACAGAGTAATAAATTTGAATAAACTATCATGGTTTTTTTACTATTTTCTTTAATAAAATATTAAAAAAAGTTATAAAATATATATTGGAATCAATTACTATGATTTTGTAAACACACAGGTACATATTACTAAACTTCTATTTCTTAATCTTTTCTAGCAAAATGTACACATTTTTTGCAAGTTTTTGCTATTTTTTAAAGCTAAGTGATCAAGAATTATGTAAATAAATTCATTTGATCCAGTATTTATTTCAAAATCTTAAATAATGTTGTATTTTTATTGGTAATCCCTTATTTGCTTTTTTTTCTTTAATTTTCAAAATAATGTGACTGTTGCCAGAGGGGCTCTAAACTAATTACATTGCATAGTTCTTATTTTGAAATCTCTATATCAATAATAAATTCCGTATTTAAAGCATTTACCTTATTATCTATATATTTTTCACCTCGACTATCCACTTTATCAAAAAAGTACTGATTTGTTGACTAGTAAAACCACCATTGAATTGGAAATATATATTTTTTAATCTCCATTATCTCTATATAATTCAACTGTAAAATATTTCAGTTGATACAACGACATAAAAACTTCTTTGATACATAAGGGACATTAATGTCCCAAGAATTAAACTATGAATAATTTGATTTGTATACATTAAACCAACAAAATTCTTAAACATAGATATCTCAAAAAATAAAATAAAATATACCTTTAATTCATTCAGCACTCTTCTTTTTTTTTTTTTTTAAGTTAGAGAGGTATAAAGTTCTCTTATGATTATGTTCAGTAGATGACAAAATATTCATAACTCTCTTTTAATACTTACTAGAGTATGCTTGATCGAACATTACCAAATTAAAATTTAATTATAAACTGTTCTTGTTCATATAAAACCAAACAAAAACAGAAATAGTTATACTCTCTTCATCTTTAAAGTGTATCCTTGTACTTTTTTTAGCAGAAATTATAAGTTTAAAAAGAGAAAAAAAGAGTCTCTTGAACTGTTTGTACTTCAACTTCCATATTATGATCAAAAATCTTTTTTTTTTAATCGTTCTTCAACATTTTTTTAGTAGAACTAAAAATAATTCTTAGAATTTTACGGTATTATTTTATGTTTTATATAAAGTAGTCGTTTGATCATGAAAATTATCGTTTAAACAAATGTTCTTTTAATGGCACTACGGCCTTGCGGCCAAAACCATCCATTTAGGCTTAAAAACTTGAATAACTTTTTTTTTTAAATCCATCCTTCAGGTTGGCCGTGATTTCCGGATATACCCATATATAAATAGACAGTCACATTGATATCAAATTGATGATATTAAATATATTCTAAAATCTTAATTTCTAGTAAAAGAAAATACTAAATTTTGCTAACATTGATGCCTGCTGAGTGTAAAAGGATTTAAACGATAATATTAGTAAGATTTGACCCAAGAATATATAAATTTATCATTTTGAAAACAGATTTCCATTATTTAAAATTGATAATTAGAAGGTTGTAGAGGATATTCTAGTCATCAGTGACTGAAAAAGATAACAGAACAAAGAAATCAAAATACATGTTGACTGTAAACCTCCAGAAGTTTCTAGATTTTTTTTTACTTTTCCGAAAAAAAGTTTTTACAAAATACAGGAAATATAGAATTGTTGGATTTCGGAAAGAGGATATGCAGTTTTTTTTAAGTAAAAGAGACAATAAGTTAAATGGGATTTGGAGGAGAAGTCGAGATAAAATTGGATGGGTGAAAACTTTTTCTTATCACATCAGTGGGAGCCACACACAATGATAGTATTATTAAATTATTGCATATGCCTGATTTAAATTAATTAGTGAACACTAAATGGTTCAATTTTAACATATCTAGAAATTATATTTATATATTTGAATAAATTGATTATTTTGTTCTTTAGTGTTGCACATTACGTATGCTGTGTCACAATCAATAACGTCTATTATTTTATCCTTTTCGTTGATAACTAATGTATGTGTTTTTGTAGGATATATTTATGTCGTAGAAATACAAAATAAGCTTATTCAAAAAAGAAGGTTTAAACATAAAATACTTGCTTCAATGAAGTAAATTCATACATTTAAATATATGTATTTTGATAGTTATGAGACAAATTCCTACTCAAATTTTAAAGGAAGCTCCAAGGGACCAGGTGTTTATTATTTATTTCATAACACCAAGTTAAGTTTACAATTTCGTTTTTGCAATAAGTGTGTCCAACTCTTTTTAAGATCCTTAACTTCCGAACTCACAACTCATTGTTCTGAAATATCAGTGATATCTACAAGGCAGTATCTTTAGTCATGTGCCAACGATAAAAAATTAGTGTACTCTTTTCGGAGCACAATCAAAGCAATGATATAAAAGGTAATATAAATTACTGTGATTTGGAGAGGCAAAATCATATGTAGACATAGTTAAGTTAAGGATAAAAAGGGAAACTGTTTATGAAGAAAGAGAATAAACAAATAAAAAAAAATATTGCAGAAAAATTATACATATTACTGAAGGGTATCAAACTTCTATGCAAATACCATAACAAGTATTTTTAATATTCGTAATGTATATTTTTGAATTGATGTATCTATATATAAATTATTTTTCCGGATTGCATCTAGAATAATTATGAGTAAAGATGTACAATATACATATATATATATTTGCTGTCAGAAACCCAATTCTATAGTACAATACAATGAATTCTTACTTATTAAGTTTATACTTTTCTGTTAAAAGAAGCCATTTATACGATTGGTAGTAAATTGCTCTATATTGACAATTCTATAAAACATAAAACCTCGGGTGTGACTCAAAATGATTGATTGGTTCCAGTTGATTTTTATTCGTCCTTTAATCTCCAGGAGAAAAATAATGATACAGACAGAAGTTGCCATTTCATTATTGTTCCAACTTTATATTGCAATCTCCATCATGGCCCATTTAAATTGAATTTATTACTTTGTATAAAAAATGATATAATAATTTTTTGAACTTTGTTTGGTTAGATACAATCAATTTTCTGATCATATCAAAAAACATGTGTCTTCTGTTGATGAAATCATTCATTTAGTACGGCCAAAAATTGAAAAATATTATTCATGGACCTTAAAAAGTTTATTATAATTAAGTTTAAGCCTTAACTTGAAGATGAAATTTATTAATTTTTTTTTAGTATCACGCATTATTAGCTATCTGTTTAATATAATTTTAGCAACATCCATAGTTGTTGGATACATTAAATTAGTACGGAACTTTATCTTTTTTGAAAACAATAGATCATTAAGATATTATACATATGCAATTAATTCAGATAGAATTGTAAAATTAATTGCTTTTCTTAAACAAACCGAAGGATTTTATCGACAGAGAATAAATGTATTTAGATTGGAAGATTTTGATATAATCAAAAATTCATAAATATATTAAAAGATTTTTAGACAAATTAATTAGATAATCATGAAACACAATTTCAAAGGTCATTGATGGTTATCGTCATATTAAGTTAAAGTTAAAAGGATACACTTTGAAAATGACAAAATTTTGTTATTTTTCAAAAAATATCATCAAAAAATTTAATTTGTAAATTCAATCAAAGAACCCCTTATTTTACATTTGCAATCGATATAGCCATCTCTCGCCTTGATGCCCTATTTCAGCCAGGTGCATAACTAAAGTCTAGGAAGGACAGTCAGAACTGTAAGGAGGCCAGGAGACATACTTTTTAAGATTGTTGAGGATGATTTAACACCGGGTTGCACACTTTACTCCATCCAAAGTTTTGAAACTATGATGATAAGTTCACTTGTATGCATTACAGGATAGGCCTTCCTTCGCCTAGTGGCGCATAGTGATGTGGGTGCTGTCAAATGCACGCGATTGACGGTCAACTTGTCTCTCTTGCCATTAACTACAGCAACCAATTCTTTTGGCCATGAGCTTGACCATAAACTTATGCAAGCTTTTGTGCTGCCTATCCCGGTCATCCCATTCACAGTAGAGTGGTTACAACTCAGCACATAAAATACATGTGATAATTATTTTCTACACGTGAATAGCTCTGGAATTGCAGCTCTGCGTTGCTGCATGTTTTTTGTTTGTGACACTCTATTTTTTTAGTTGAATTTATTTATTTTCTTTACAGTTCCTACATATAATTGTTTACAATAAGTTATATGGGATAAACATCAAATATAACGATTAGAAAAAAGCGTGCTATCTAAAAAAAGAGTTGCATATAAAACAAAAGGGTGTGTATAATGCAATGACAACTTTTGTTTGATAATATTATTTTTATCTAGGACATTAAAAGTTTGATATTTAATCAACTGGAACCAATAAATCATTCTGAGTCATGCTCGAATTGTTATTTTTTAAGAAATATTTAAAAGAAAAGTAAGGGCTAAATAACATATAGTTCATTGAATTCATATAATGTACCCTCAGAATAGGTACGCATTTTAATTTAAATACTGTTAGGAATGGATATTGCATAAAGTCTTTTAAAGCAAACAAGGTCATTTTTGAGAAAGCAGAAAGGATTTGTATATAAATAGGAATTTCCTTTGGTACTAAACAAAATCGATTATTCTAATGGTTATTGTAAACCATGTTTTTGGATATTTTTGGCTAACGCTTGCAATTGAGTTAAATAACAAATAGTCCACCACTTTTTTTGAAGAAAAATCGATATTTGTATTAATGATTGATATTTTCTGAGTCTATGGTTGACTTTTTTAAAGGGTATTTCAATTAAATGTTTTCAATTTACTTTGGCTTCATCCTGCCCCCCTAAAAACCATTTTTAATATACGCACACACTAATAGAGAGTAAGTTTGGGGTTGCTCATTATGCTTTCTTATCATTATGAATTCCTGGCTTCTTTTAATCAGGAACATAAATGTTACGTACATTTATGATTTTGTGCAATTTTATATTGTAAAAGAGACAACGCATTTTCGGTTGAAACGGTCCGTCGTACAACTCGATTCGTCCAAAACTTCAGAAAAACATATCGAATCAGATAGTGTGGACCTACTGACGAGGATTTTCAAAAAGCTTTATGACCTAGAAGCGGCCTTAATCTTCTGAAGTTCTGCTTAAAAGGAGAAAAATTTCTGTCAAACCCAAAAGCATAACACAAGAAACAATAGATGGGTTGCAAAAAGTCTTTATAACGTCTTTAGCATCATGAAAGTAAAGTACCCACTGCTTGTTATGATCTTGCCGTTTTTAGCAGTCACGGGTCACGTTATGCCGACCTTTATCTTTAAGCAAGGCCTAAGTCAAAGCCAAGATCCGCATCAGGGTTCTGAGGGCAAAGTATTTCTTTTGATCAGCCGTATCATGAAAGATCGACCTTAGGTCTGGCAGGAAAACGGAGCACCCTATCACACAAGCAAAAAATTACTTGATTTACTTGAGTATGAGAATGTAATGTACGTCCCACAAAGTTATTGGCTTCCTAACTGACCGGAATTAAACCTTGTATATTATTTTGCCTTGGTCAATTTTAAACGGGTTTCTGATGAAGATCCCAACAGCACAACAAGATCCCTGAAATTTAAGATAACGAGGGCATTCTGGGCTTTACCTAGTGAGACGGTAAAATAGGAAGTGGGATGTTTTTGGGGACGCTATCAACATGTTGTCCAATCAGCCTTTAACTTTTGTTTTCTCTGATTGCGAATGTTTAAATGAACCATCGTTTATGTAAGTACATTAAATTTATTTTTCATACAGATTCAGTTGAGCTTTCCCGATGAATATTAGTTTTAGGAATGAATAGATCCCTAACTGATTAGTTATATTCATGATTAAAGTAGTAAATCTTTTTGTATATTTACCAAATTTTTTTATTGGCTCCTTGAAAATATAAAAAAACAAATATGAGTGAATATTGCATGTTTTTATATTATAGTTTTTTTGAATAATAAAAGTTCCTCTGAGACCATATAATTAGTACTTATTCACATTCTGTGTGAACAAAAAAGTACTTGTTGTTTCAATAACAATATGAATAAATAATGCTATTGATTTCACTCGAAATAATACTAAACAACAAAAAAATATCCTTTCCAATATTATTAAATCAACGTTTCAGAATCAATGAATAAATTCAACTTTTTTTACACAAATCAATATTTATCAAGCAAAGCTTATTTGTTTTGATACTGAGTTATTTTTGAGTGTACCCTTGTACAGCGTGGAAACTTGGTCACAGACAAAACAACGCAATTGAGCCAGAGCGTCCTTTAATAATATAAAATCAAAGGAAGTATATATGTAGGTAGTTTGAAGAATTCAGTGCAAAGTCTGTGAGATGGCATTATTGGTTTGAATCGAGTTTATTTTTAGTTAGTTGCATCACTTGGAAGAACACACACCAACATTCAGCCAGATCTGTCTATTTCTTTCTGATCGGCATTCGTTTGAATCGATGAATCGTCCGGTAGGATTATGGCGACTGTGTTTTGAATTCACAAGGAATAATCCTCATCGATGATCTTGAAAAGGGTAAAACTTATAGGGGGCATATTATTTATCGTTATTGAACCGTTGGAAAATCGAGGTGTAATAAAAACACCAACGATTTTCCCACAAAACAGTTCATTTCCATTAATACAATTCACCACCTCACACCTCAGCAATTTTGACCACAAAATTAATGGAAATAGGGATTCAACTTGAAATGCCCACACCACTAGTAATATCACGCACCTTCACTCTTTTACCATCCATCACCATATCATGGAATTCATCAACAGTTTCTGGAGTTGTAATCTGAACAGGGCGTAGATAATATTTAGCGCCCCTTGTGCCCCTATAGCCACTCCGAAAATCTTGAAATCACTTATAAACTGTTAAAATTGAAGGTGCAGAGTCCTTATTATGTTTATCAAACTTCTTTATACAGTAGTCTCATAAGCCATTTCTTAAAGAAATGTTTAATCAACACACGTAATTATTTTAACATAAGAGCTTTTTTTTTTCAAATTGCTATAATTTTTTTTTTTGTTTGAAGATATAATCTTAAAAATGAGTAATTCAACATGAATGTGCTTTAAAGAGAACATGGTAATACTAAGCTGTTTGTGAGAGTTATATTCTATGTTAATTTTTTCGCTAGTGAACTGGATTTGTCAGTACTAGAACTTATTAAAAAAAGAAGAAATAAAGTTGAGTGACATCATCATGGACTGAATGTTTTAGGACTGATATGCAGTAGTAAACTGGATTAGACCGAAACTATACTGGACTGCAGTCATGGTTCTCAATAAGGACTAACGCAGGACTAACGAACAGTATTTAATGTAAGACCAAATATTTTTTAATATACGAGTAAGAAATAAACCAGTCTGTGCCATTTCAGATTTCTAAGCTTATATATCAAATATTTAAAAGAGAAATAGTTCATGTAAAAAAAAATTTACATGCGTCATATGACTACATTAATATATGTATTAACCAAAAAATCTTTAATGCGCGTTAGTTTTATTTTATGTTGTAACATAAAACACTACTAAATATACCTACAGTTCCGTTTCTCTCTCTCTCGTTTTTCAAGAATAGGAACTTATATCTACATTATTTATGTGAACATAATGTGTAAAAAGTTGTAGTGGGTATGAATTACTCTCAAAGTATATAATTTTACATACTTCTTCTATTGAAGAAGAAAGATCGGGACATTAGAAAGCAGGTAACGTATTTCTCATAAACTTTAAGGAAAAATTGTTCTACATACTCCTAAGGAAATGTTATACATTTATTAGAATGTCCCTTTTTTGCGTTAACCATAAGCTAATATATTTCCTGCAGGGAACAACAAAAAACAAAATCAAACGCCTCTTAAGCCATTTTTAATCTTTTTTTCAATCAGCTAGTGAACATCCTTTTTATAATGCATTAAGTAAACTGGGTAAATAACAAAACATAATAAGTTTCATGATAAACAGTTGAACGAACATAATAATTACGTCATTTTAATTTTGAATCATTTTTTTAACTAATTAATCCATTTTACACTAGAAATATCAGATAAAATTCTAAATATACTACTATGAAAAAAGATATCGAGATGACATAAATCATAACATTTTTGAACAATAAATTTTTGTTATTTAAAGAAAAAAAAATATTCTATAGCTTATACAAATTTTGGGAATCAAATTAGTACCCAATAATTTTGATGAGGAGGAAGGTCTTATATCAGGGGGGGTCCGTAACGTCCTATTTAGGAAGGTGCATGTTTTCCTCTAATTTTATGGAAAAAATTCAAAATTTAATTTTTTTACTCCGCGCGATTTCTAGAAGAAATGTTTGCCTAATTATGTTCATTCATTCACGTACCCTCGATCAAAATATCATTATTAAACTGTAATGACAATCTACAAAAATAAAATTTATATCAATGACTCAATTAACCCTTTACCACATGAATTAAATTTAAAAAAAAGTATATTTTTTTAATTATTAAAATCTGAATATTAGGGTATATATAGTTAATATTTGTATTTTTTTTCCTATGTCTGGAAAAATGTACATTGATAAAAGTAAAAATTGGTAGTTGGTACTGCAGATTTACTAAAAAGTCCCACCAAAAAACTATTCCATTTGTCTTAATCTCAACTTATATTGTGTTTTAGTGGTATAAACGAATACTTTTATAAACGTACCTTGTTGTTTTAAAATATTTAGCTTACCAGGAATTTTGTCTATTCAGTAAACTGAAACGCATGTCAAAGAGAACTGAAATGCAGGTAAATGTATCAGCAAAGTTTTTGTTTTGACTGAAAAGTCCTGCGTTTTTTGATGTAACACTAACATAAAACGTAAACAAAACCTTTTCTCTATCAGCCTCATTCTATGTCGAAGTTTTTCTTGTTTTGTTCTTTATTTATATTTTTTTTTATAGTATGCCGAATTAGTCATATACGATCATAAAGGATTAAAATAATGGACATATTACACATAGGTATAGAATGTTTTTTTGTTTCGAATTGAGATCCTTTAAAAATAAATTTTCTGTATAAAAAAATTGCTTTTTCAAAAATTTTCTTCTACTTTATTCATTTCTTTTGTCCAGTCAATTTTTTTTCATTCTCACACACTCCCTACAGACAACACTCCTTCAGATATCCCTTAAGATAAAATAATTAATACAATATGACCATTTTTAAATACTGATATAATGTATCAGTATTGACAATGAAAAAATAGTAGAATCTTCGATACAGACAAAAGAACAACTTTGAAGCGAATAATTAATTAATTAATTAAATTAACTAAACCTTGATTAAAAAATTTCTTTGTCTATTTTAAAAATTTCATACATAAATGTCATTTACCACGCCATACATGGATGAGAACATAAAACTTTGTCGAAGTTGGTCTCAAGATTGCCTCTGGCAGCAAAGGCTTTTTAGCGCAGAGGGGGGGGTAATATCAATTTATAAAGGGGCATTCCCATATATACAAGGTGGTCCTGCCCCATGTAGTTTGTTCTTTATATGCCTTAAAATAAGTGGCCCAATGTATCTGGACCCCCTTGTATGTATATCTATTATATATAAAGTGATTTATAAAAAATGGAAATAATATACACAGCCAAATAGGGTTAGTATATAACTACTATATACATATTATATCCATACACCTGCAAGAAAGTCGGTATATACATATACCTAACCCACAATATATATATATATAACAAAAGGGAAAGATCGATAAATCTGTTTGAAATTAACTATCGTCACTGAATTTCCCAAAACTTTTTCAATAAAACTTTTTAATAGAAAAAAAAGTCATTTGAAGAACGAATAAAAGTATTCAATAAAAAAAATAACACTTTAATTTAATTTTTTTAATAATAGGAGTTGTAAAATGAAATCAATTATTTTTCCAATAGATGACTTTTGTAATTTGTATATCGCGTGGTGTCAAGGCGATCTTTTTTTCTATGAATGACGTAAAAAAAGATAAAATTTTATACTATAAAAATCTTCACAGACAGTTTTGTAATTATTTTAATCCGTGTTTTTAGAGTGCACAAACAAGATGTACATCAGCAAAAAGAAAATACACTATATTTTACAGCTTCTCTTCAAACAAGGGGAAAACGCTCGCAAGGCAGCTGTATATGGTCCTAATGCTGTAACATCCAATTAGGCACAATTTTGGTATTGGCTGATTTTGTTCAAGTAATTTTTATGTCTTTAACACGCTCTGAATGACCTATAGATAGAATAATGTAGATCCTCGAGTTCGACCGTTATATAAGCACTGTTTTCATTGCCATGGAGTTATCATATTAATTGGAAAAAAGTATGATTTTTTTTTAATATTCATTTATTTAATATCATATAAATATCATATAACAGTGCATAATTATGCATTTGACGTTCTTGGATTTCTTACTCATTCCCTCAAATGTGACACTAGGCCATATAAACAAATATGAAACAAAAATATCCGACCAACTAAAGGAGTATTCAAATAAACCGAAAAATAGCAAGAACTTTTGTATGATATCAAACAGGATTAAGTTCTATGAGGTTCTATAAGGAAGTTAAGCATTAATATATTATGGCTCTATTTTAAGTTTCCAAATTATAAGTTATTTGCCCGTCTATATTTTATTCAAATTGCATGCAAAACATATGCATGCAAAAAAAAAAATATCCATGGATATACTCATACCGAGTGTTCTATTAATATCTGAACACTTTGAATTTTAAGTTTTAACAAGATATCATTTATTAATTAATAATATGATTTCAAAACCATAAAAAGCTTTGTGACTCAGCTCACTTAACCCATTATGTAGCCCCTCTTAGCAGCAACGATAGTTTCCAGAGGATGGTAGAAGACTGGTACCCGATGCAGATTTAGTCCTCTTTCATGGCGTCCCTGTGTTGACTGACAATGTCTTTGAGGTACTCGATGTTTGGATTACTGACACTGCAAGCCTTTTTCTCGACATATACATAAAAATTGTAGTTGAGGATATTTACTTCAGGGCTAAAGGGGTGACCAAAAGTGTAAAAAAGAGTTAATCAAGGCTATTTTGTAAGCTCTCGGGAAAGTCTGGTGAGAAACACCGGGATCGCTTGCATCAGTCCTCATGAAAAATGAGGGGATTAGTATGAACTGTTTTTTTTACTCCTCCACGTCCAGTATAGTCTTTTTTGACAAAGCCCTTCTTCTTATCCATCGTTTCGGTTTTTTGGACAGCCAAGACGGAGGTGTTGGAGACGCCCAACTGCTTGGAGTGTGCGAATGGAATATCACGTTGAATTGTCATTTGGACATTCACTGGAGAGCTTGATTTTGTATGTTTTATAACTAATTATTTATGCTTTCATATATAAAAAATGAATTAGTTTCAATCACTCAACTTTCCGTAATAATTGAATTAATAAGTTTTCCGATTTCAATTGCCCACCCGGTATACTGATATTTTCATAAAAACAATCTATAAGACATTTTTTGCACTGTTTCAAATGCAGAACTTATTAAAATTTATAAAAAAGACATGTGTCAAACAAATATTTTTGTATTTACAGGGTAAGGATTTAATATCTGTAAAATTTTAGGAGAATGTTTATCACAAAGTTAATTAAGGAGGCATATATATTTATCTCTTATTTATAGAGGACCATACGGAAGTAAATCACTCAATCCATTAAGCTACGGCTTCAAAAAAATTTACCCACACTCCCAATGGCCTTGGTGTTGAAGTCGTTGTCCATTTTAGTCACTGCCTCGAAAATGAAAGCCCGTAAGGATACCAAACTGCTATGTGCATATTTATTATACTCTCTTTTCAAAACTCCCCGCACATAGTAAACTAAGGGATCCCGATATGAGGAGCTAGGATGTCTAATTTCCTTAACCCCTTTGGCTCCAGGAAGTATAAAGTGCTGTTTTTTGTTTATTTTGTTCTCTGAATGATCATGAGTCTACCTCGTATGTGATTTCGACCCATCAGACTCCTTGAAAGGCTTGGAAAAATCGTAGACAGTGGGAATCTTTGAAAACTCAATAATTTTCTTGGTCAGAGTAGGTCTGTATTTCTTCTTATACAGTTTGTCAGCTGAATCTGATGAGCGCGCTTTTCTAAACATAGAGTCAGGGTCGCTAAGATATAGAGGTATAATCCTCACCCTGTGTTAATTTTATTGCGTACAATTTTGTATTTCACATTTAAAAGATAGAATGAGGCTTTTTTTTTTTCAACCATCTTAAAGTGAAGTAACAATTTATATTGCACATATATACTTAAGATGATAAATATGGCCTTTAGTTTTACGATAGTAAATTTAATTATCATACAATATAATTGATGTTAATAGCAAACCCATCATTTATTTGATGAGAATTTAACGTCGCATGTTCAAAATTAAAAACAAATTTAATTTAGGAAGAGTGACGTAGAATACTTAAAAAAACACATAACTTTTTATTTTCTTACAATAAATCATTTCTGATAGGATTAAAGTCCAGTGAACTATTTTCATATTAAATACATTGGCTTCATAAAACCAAATACATCATATATTAAAACACGTATAGTCTTTGTACTGTTAAATTTATCTGCAACATATATTTTACTTCCTTCAGGCGTTAATCCACACTAGAGACTGAAATATCCTTCTAATATCTTTTATATAAAATGTGTTTTTGCTTCACCTTCTATGTAAATTATTTATTTATTATATACTTCCACTATGAAGGCCTGCCCTTCAAACATTTTTATAATTTATTTACATCAATGATAAATATGATAACAGGAAATTGGTAAAATGGGATTAGGAGATGTCTTATTTAGTATAAGTTAGGCTGGGCTTGATAATAATTTAGAAGTGATCTACAACTTATATAATGTAAAAGGTAGTGATCAGAATATTTCACTTATATATCTGATTCCCACATCTTACTAACATCAGATCACATTTTTTAAATTAAATTAACGCGTGTTGGAGCATACTAAATATACATGGGATTTTTGTAAGAGGGCAAAAAGAAGGCAGGGGCTAGACATATCGTATTATTAAATTAAGACACATTTTAATATTGGTAGCTTTGTATGTGATTTTGGAGGGAGAAAATGAGCTAATGCTATAAGGAGGAGAATCCTTTATATTTAAAAAAGCATTAGTGCAATAGTTCATTATAATAACAATTGATTCTCCAAATGCATGAGTTTGAAACATGTTTCTTTATGTTCAATTTGTTTCTTCTCATTTTTTGATTATATTTGATCATAAATTATTTTACTACAATGTGTAAAAAAATCTTTAAGGCTTAAGTCATATTTTCAAATATTTGTTTTCTGTATCTTGAGATAGATATATATATATTTTTTTACTTATAAAAGTAATACACATTCTAAAGCTAGTAATACACAAGAATCCAAAGTGTTTCTTGCGTTCGATTTTAATCGTCCCATTAGAAAAAACAGGCTTTAATTTGTTAACTGATGATTATAGTTTGTATCATATGTAACGACCACTAAGAGCAAATACATACAGTTATATATTGCTAAAATATCCATTTGGATCTTGGTGTATCAAAACACTAATGGTAATTATTTTAAGTATGACTTAAATTGAATTGGGGGGGGGGGATAGGAGTGTAAACTAAATTTTATTAAAAACCTATTGTGTACAAAGGTTTAATTAATTTAAAACATATGTATTTATATTTAAAACAACAGCGTATTGTTGAATCTTCATAAATACTTATAAAGACCTGACAAATGTTTCAAAAAATGATCCCTACTAGCTGTGAATCTTTGCATTTCCAATTTCTTGAGTGCTTACAAATTAAGCGTACAAAACTAAAATTACACTTCTTCACTGTCAGTTAAGTATGTGAGAAAACACATTTGTTGGCTTGTAGATATATTTTTGGGTAGAAAATAAGTTTTTTATAAGATATTGTATTATGATTTCAGAAAAAGTGCACTCATACAGTTTTACTAATGATAATGCAGCATAAGTTCGATATTGTGCATTCTACATCAAGGATAAACAACAATGGAAAGACTTCAAAATTAACAACTATGGAAAGACTTCAAAAATAACAAAATATTAACTATTTCTGCATATTATACGTCTCGTAGCTCATAAAATAATAATGTTTTTTTGTTTTTTTTGTATTTTTCGTTAATGAAGGAATGATCGACTATCACTTATTGGAACTAATTGAAACAGAATAGGTATTGTTTGCAACAGAATAACAACAAACTATGTTGGATATCCGGAAAACAGGAGGTAAATAGTGAATTTGGACTAATTTCATTCGTTGAACAAGATATCTATTGCAAAAATAAGTCCAGGAAAATTGTTTTCACTATCATTCGACATAATCATTGGAAGATATCTCATTAGAGTCGAATGAATAAGAATAAGAAAAAGAAACCCCTTCGTAGTATAGTAGAAACTATGACCTTATATACAAGGTCAAGATCAGTTACAAAAAGATCATCTTGAGATACTGATTGTTCTCCAAAGAAACAGTAAATCTCAGAAAGTACAGAGGAATTAATATGTGCATCCATTGAAACATTCAAAATACTTTCACTAAACAGAAGAGATAGAAGAGACAGAAAGACCAGACAACATTCCTAAATCTCGGAATAAAAAATGACCGATCCCGTATCGTTAAGTTACAACATGTACAAAGAGTGTACATGTACAAGTCATGAGAAAGAGTTAAATTTCAAACCCAATGCGCTCATTTTCACTTATTTCTTATGATGCATACAGCTTTTTTTTTACATTTACGGAACTCAAAGGTGAATTTATGGAGGTTGTATGGTTAATAATATAGTAATATTGAAGTATATTCGATTCGAACATGGGCGAACAAAAAAAACCTATCGCTTATCAAAAATATTCGAATAAATATTAATCCACGAGAAATGGTTTCGTATTTGATTAAGTAAAAATAATAAATATCTTCTTTTGAACAATTTACATTGAAACATTCTTATGAGGAATATCGTTTTGTTCTATACATACATAAATAAAATTCAAGTATGTAATGCGTCAATAGAGTAAAAAAACAACATTTGTATAGTTTCTGATAAGTAGTTTATTTGTGATACTATATGGAATCTTATTTTGTTTGAATAAAACATATTTGTATAGTAAAACATATAATCTTATACACAATGTTCAATTCCCTCATCTTTTTATTTCTTCATATAATTTTAAAAAAAAATGTGTATAATGCTATTCAAAAAGCTGTTCTTATTCCATTCTATATATGTTACTTTTTTGTTACAAAAAAAAACTAATTTGTTTGATAATCCAAAAAAGATTTTAAAACAGAGATATTCAGTCATTGTATGACTGCGGTAAGCTTTGGTACTTTTTACGCAAGGTGACAGCTAGTTTTGATTGAATATGATTTATTTTATATTTCCATTTTCTATTTTTGTTTAACTAAAGGCTATCTTTTCAATATTTATATTACCCCTTTGTCATTGAGGATCCTTTTTATAAAACAGTTAGTTAACTTTGGAAAAAAGAAAGCCCCAAAAATAAAACGTCATCATATGCATGTTAAACATTTAAAAAAATTGAGCTATTTAAATTTAATAAGATTTTTTAAATTACATCATTATTTTTTTACTAGTGAATCTCAAACAATATGGTAAAAAAAATCTGTATGAATATAAGACATCCAAAAAAAATCCTTATTTAAAAGAAATGTAATTTGTTAGTCATATAGTAATGTAAGGTGTAAGTATAAGGTAACTTGTATGTTATATATAATAATTATTTGCAAGATTATGTTTTTCTAATAATCCGAAGAATCAAAAGGAAGAACAAATTTTGAATAAAAATCTTTGATTAAAAAAAGAATTGAATATAATATATAACTTTATTTTTAAGTGCATATTGAAAAGTATTATACCTAAAAATATAAACTAATAGAAGAAAAATCATTTTTTATCAATATCGGCTGTAAAATATCCCAGTTTACAAATACAGACTTATTATTATCGTTATTGAATGAATAAAGTAATTGAATTTAACCAATCCTTGATTGAATATCTTAAGGTATTGTGTTAACTTTTTAATAATTGTATTTTTCTCATTAATTAAAAAAATAAAAACAGATAAAGAATATAAATATTTTAAAGCTTACAGTCATTCATTATACGATTATTTTAATTAAACTTCCTTTTTTCATTTAATTACTATTCTGCTCTAAATAAATTAACCCTAAGTTGGTCAAAAAAATTAATAGAGGCAAAAAGAGTTAATTCCTAGAATAATCCAACAAAATAATGTTTTTATGTTGTTAGTTACAAAAAATATATATAACTTTTATTAATGCATAAAATAAACTTTATAAACTAGTAGAATGAAAACCCCAATTTAGTTTTATTTATAACCAAATTATTTCACGTTTTAGAAATGCATTTAAAAATTGATGTAATATAATTAATGTGTAAAGTCGTGCAGAGAACTTGAATTGCAAAACATTTGAAGGGGCAAAACTATTTTTTATTGCTTCATAATTTATTCAAAATAATAAATGAAAGAGGCTTGAGCATATGAAATAGAAATAACAAGTTACCCCCCTCTAAATTATGTTGTCCACGATGTTACTTTTTTGTCTTCTAGAGATCGTAAGAGTCTCATAATTAATCTAATGAATTTTGATCAATTAAATTCAAACTATGTCTTTATAAGCTTTAACCAATTCCCAATTCCCAACAACAGTTGAATATTGATATCATATTTGAAAGAATTTGAGGACTAACCACTGATTTTGAAGAAAAGGTTGTACAATAAAATAAGGAATATCAGAAGGAAATCAACAGGGAAATTAACAAGAATTACATCGATGTCGATCCCCAATTCTAGTGTGAGTCTAACAAAGACTTACAATTATAACTCCACTACAAATCTTAAGGGTTACACTCCGTCTTTTATGAGCACGCACGAATGTTCCATCAGATTTTGAATATAATTGAATCTATTTAGGAAAGATACTACTCAGGAATTAATAATAATGGCAAGTGTTAGAAAAGAAAATTCATTTTTCAGATGATCAATTTCAAACAAGCGGTCCAGCTAAAAAATACACACAATTTACATAACTATTTATAAAGAACAAGAAGGGAAAAAAGTCTGCCAAAAGAATTAAATGATTTATAAAAAAGAAGAAGTAAATGTAAACTGTACTGGAAAAGTAATATGTTGAAATTAAGGTATTAAACTTTTTATACATAACGTAATATTTTTCTAAATGGTTCCTCCATAAACAAATTAATCTTTAAAATATTATGATTAACGATTATATAATAAGTACTGCTTATAATTTATAAACTATATTTAACGCAAATGAAAGTTTAGTTTTAATGTACTTAATAAAATTATTATGTGTATTGTCCTCTGAATAAAACTGCCTTTTCATTTGTCTTCCTCACTGATTCCGATTGTAATTTTAGCTCATTGACTATCCATTGATGAAAAAGATTGATCCTGGAATACGTTGATGCCAACTGTAGATCTATATAAACATGTGATTATCCGTTTTGATTTCCATTAAACATGTATTCATCAAGAGTATTACCAACCTAATTATGGTTTTTACTAATCTTTTTTAATTCTTTGCTTGCAATTGAAAGATGAATTAAATTGAAATAAAAATTAGAGGTTTTATCTATTAAAATAGTTTGAACGATAACTCTTTCAGTTTCTTGAACCACACAAATTGCAACTTTTGAAGGTTATATGAGGCATCCTAAATCTTTTCTTACCATCAATGATAAATTTTTGCAATAAAATTTGGATAAATCTGTAAATACTTATTTGCAAGAGATGCAGCATAGTTGTCTTTGCAATTTGAAGATAACAAATCCAGTTTAATAGCTGATTACAGCTTCCATAACAATGAAAAAACTGTAAGAGGTGGAATCTCAGAATAATTATGTTCTTCTATAATTAGAGAAATATTAAACTGTATTTTTAAAGAAATAGCGCCAGAGTCTATCTGTTTACAGTTTCCATGAGTAAGCATTATAGTGGCAGCCCAAATCAAGGAGTGTACCTACCTTTTTTTTGACTTTTTGATGCAGGAGAAGCATTTGATAACTTGTCTAAAGTGATGAATACATTTGGTTTATAAACTAATTGTTTAAAATTTAATAATTTTTATAAGCCTCAAAAATTGACAGGCTGTTGGATTTTTATTTTTCCCCAATCTGCAAGGTTAGGTACAAAAAAAGGTCTCATAAATAGAGGTAATTTCTACTGTTGGAGGGTATTATATCTTCTCTAAATATATTATTTCTAACTTTATAGAAAAGTAGTATAAAGATGATAATGCCTTTGGTACAGATGAAGTCTTGGGAAAAGTATTTTCAAATTTTAGCGATGAAGTCATTCTGTATCTTTTAAAAAGTTGAGGTTCTATGGAAAAATTGGACGATTACGCAAATCAAAGACAAAGGAAGAATTGAATTTATTTAGAAGAAGGGAGATGGGACATATTATACTCATTAGAGACCAATTATTTATCTTATAATATTCTCTCTGGAGTATTGGCCGAACCAATAGAACCAATTCTCCATAAAAAAATGGATTGAACAAACCTGATTTTTGAAGTATAGGGAGATTTGCAATGTCTTTCAAAATATTCAAACTACAATTGATAGAGAGGAAAGGAGGAAAAAGTTTAGAGTGATTATAGCGATACATTTTTTGTAAAGTTTTTGATTCTATTACACATAAGCAAATTCTTATATTTTTCAAAAAATATATTTTTACTGGTTTTTTTCGTTGTAAATAGGTTTTTTTTTGTAACAGCACTTCAACAATTTCATTAGATGAACAAGAGAGGAAGCCAATCAATTTACAAAAGAGTTTTTGTCAAGGATACCCCTCAGCTCCACTAATTTTCATTGATACAATCCGAGAACTTTTTTGAAGGGTTAAAAAGAGGTAAATAAGCTTGTTTGCTAGCTTTGAGGGATCTCAACATGTTATTGATTTTGATGCCGATGATGTATCTTTAACTGTAGAATCAAATTCTGAGTCTTGGATAATTAAAAGAATACAAGCCCTACTGAATAATTTTCGGAAGATTTCAAGAAAAAGGATAAACTGTGAATAGAAATAAGACTTGTATTTTATCTTTAGGGTTCTAGAAGCCTGAAGATGATTTTAAAGATGGAAGCTGTACATTTAGAAAAATGGTGGAAATCATGGGTATAAATACAATTCGGGTCTTTCTCAACAAAAATATTTATTTTTGGAAAAGATTTTGGAATATCATATAAAGTCCATCCTATTTTAGAAGAGGATAAATGAAATAATGTTTTATTTTATAATTATTATAGTGAGGCCATGATAAGACCTAAATCCCATAAAGATATTGGACTAGCACAACTATCTCATATTGTTTGCTCCAAAATTTTTGTGGATATTTCATTAAATCCATTTGTAGAATTGATAAAAACTATTATGAACCAAGACTGTAAATTTGGCTTATAATGAGAACCAATCTACCCAACAAAATTACATATTTAACTTCACAAATTTAAGCCTCAGATCAAAGAATAATTTGGATGCTTACCCCGTCATTTAAAAATGACTCAACAATTGATATAATTCGACAAAATATAAATAATTTTTTTTATAAATTTAAAGAACTCTTTGACTTCGAAGAACATAAAATTAGACTAAATATTTTCACAGTTCATGATTTCAACTCAGCTACACAATGGTATAATAACATTTCTACTGGTTAATATTCAATATATTTTTTAATGCCTTGACATGGGACTTTAAAATCGTCCCCCTAAGCTTTGATGCATCTGTTTATGGGCTCTGGGAGCTGTATAGTAAGCGTTTAGGCCTCCCTATTGTTTGGAAAATGCTCCAAAATGGCATAATCGGAAAATATTTGGTCCTGGGAGTATGGCAGCCACAATTGAAGGCCAGATATTTTCTTTTTTGCCTTAAATAGTTGCAACAGTTAAACATGGTATTAATTAATTTTGTCAGTCAGCAAAGGCTTCTCCTGTATCCTATAAGGTGGAATTAGCAAAGAACATATCTTTTTGGATAAAAGTGCAAAGACTTAAAAGCATTGGCCTCTACAATCTCTTTTGCTGTCTCAACATCAATTATCTTGACTTGTGACTTCCAGGCTTCTTTTTAACTCCATATCTGTCTTACAAATGTAAGAAAGTGTGGTTTTCATATATTTACGCTTCTTGCTCCTATGGATCTCTTTTTCCTTCTTTTAAATAATTGTTGTTATCATTACTTAATACGCGAGTAACAGTTATGACATTGAATGCTTCTAAATTTATTACTATATATATGTTATGATTGTTAATGCCAAAGTAATATGAAAATTGTTTGACATATATAGAATTTATTAATATATCCTATCCCTCCATGACTTCTCTACTATTGTCTAGGTAATTCTGTGTCCTCTTTAGGTAGTTTGTATCTAGTAAAATCGTCAGACACGATATTGAAGTATCCTTTTTTTTAAAGGAAGAATATTAAACTTCTCCAAAATGTAGAGCAGAACTGTTTGTTACATGTTGAGGATGATATTAAACTCTTGCCCTTGAAAGATATTAGTTGCGTATCCGATTGAGAGATCACAGTATGCTTGAATACACTGGATTTTTTTCATTCCTACATGACCTACTCTCCTGTTCATCTTTTTATTTAAGGGTAAATGTGGTTTACAACTATATTTCTCCTTTCTCAAGTACACATATTGGGAGAATGGTATGTGTGTAGAGATAGTGTAAATGGTCGAAGGTATTCTCTGGGCGTGCTTTTGAACATAAATGGTTTTAGATGGTTTGTCCACACTTGCATGTGGTTGGAGCTTATCTACAAACTTTTCCTTAGGCAGTACCTTGTGAATCAACTGCACGGATATGGTTTAATGTACTTACTCTTCTTGATGATATGTATCTCCTTCCTCCTTCTTCTTTTAAATATTATTATTATTTATATGTATTTTTTATTTATGACATTTAATACTTATATTTTCCTTACTATAAATATCCTGACATGATTGTGAATGTCAGAGTAGTAAAATAATCGTTTGTGTATATATTATATTAAATATCTTATTCATTCACAACTTCTTTCTCATACCCTATGTCATTCTAGATTCTCTTTTGTTAGTTAGCGTCTACACACCTCTTTAGAAACAACACCCCTAGATACACTCAAGAACATAAAGATCTCTGTTGATGTTTTTCATACGTTTAAAAGAGGGCACTCCTTAACTCCAGTATAACTTTGGGCTGCTATTTTCTCTTAGAGAATGGAAAATTTTCAGCTATTAACTTTACCTGTTTATTTATTTGCAAGTTACATCGTTTTTCTTTAAGATTGGAAAATAAATTTTTCTTTTTGAAAACTTCATTATATTAATATACACATTTTTGCCCCCCCCCCCTGTACATAGGAACTACGTAATTACATAGTAAGAAGTTTATATTCTTGCTATATTTGATAAAGGACAAATTTATCCTTCCCCCGGCCGCCCTTCCCCCAAAAAAAAAAAAAAAGTTGTATAGCTATGAGTAGATTTTTCCCCAGAGATAACATGCATTTAAGAGAAGGAGTAATGTAGTACCGGCTCATCGAACCATAGTGATTTATACAAGGTTATTTATATGTGTTAAACGTTCCATAACTATTCTTAAATTTTTCAATGCTAAAAAATTGGTAAGTTGAATAACTTGTATCTCAAGGCATTGTTATAAAAAGCTACATTTAAGAAAATGTTTCGAAATTATATATGATTAAATCGTTATTTTTGAATAATTGTAATAAAAAACTAATATTTAGAGTGAGGATAATTTAAATTTATAATTGTTTCATATCTCATGTATATAAATAGTATTTAACGATTAGATGTAAATAATCAAAATAAACTTATTCATATTAACTTTTGCTGCCTCTAAAATATTTATTACTTCTTAATTATATTTAACTTCGAAACATGTTTACACTACCTCGCATTGCATTTTCATAACATATTCTGTAGAAAACAAAAAGTTAAACTTAAAATAATCAAACTTTTTTCCACAGACACCTTTTTTTACAATTTAACAAAATATCACCTTCAAAATAAGAGTAACAAAGATTTGATTTTTATGTGATGAGACACTTTTTGATTGGGAATGCATATGATATAACTTCAAAATATTTATATTTAACATCGTAAAATGTTTTTCATCATTATAATTACCTTAATTTCCATCTTTTTAGTTATTTCATTATGAAATGTGGCATTGAATCGAAATTAAACCCTAAAAACTTGCAAACTTTATGAAATTAAAAATTTTAAATCTCATTTTTGTGTGATCTGGTGGTTAATTGAAATTGCAACACATACCAATAGTAAATGAAGGTTGAGTATTTAAATTAGTTCATATTTCGATATAGAAAATCATATACAATTAGATACAAAACACAAAAAAAGAAGTAGCCTATGAACATGTTGAGAAAATAACACTTGCACGTAGGCAACCAATTTCCATTTGAGCCCTTTAATCGGATGGGAGTCTCTAGAACTACCGTTTATAACGTAAACAAGTCCAAAACGTTGGTGAGAAAGAAGGGATCCATTAAAAAGACCAAACTAAACACGCATGAGTTATTTAAAATAGGCCAAGCCAATCCTTCCAAGTCCGGGGTTGCATTTCAAATTGTCCAGAGATATTTACAAAAAGTGGGTGGAAATATACTTTTGAGGGTGTAGAGGCCCCTTTTGGCACCAGCAGTGATATAAACTCATCTTCTCCGTTACAAAACTATTTTGAATGAGTCTCTGTAGTTCTGTTGAAATCTTATTGATCCCTTTTGCCCCCCTAATAGCACTGATGCCAAACCCCAAGACTTTACAATTTGGATAAATGTCGAGAGGAAGGCCAGAAGTGGCCGCCATGCCAATGTCAAGGCCCTAAAAAACCACTATCAGCAAGTATTAGTACGCCAGGACAGAGGACTATATCTGTAGCAGGTGCCAGGCCTTCCACCACCTGGAAGCCTTCATTTTTGTGAAGGGCTGCTACATTTATGATTAATAGAGCTCATACACACATATATTTATAATATTATTGCTGTTGAAATTCTATTGTTAATTCAAAAATTATATCTTGTTGAAATTTAAATTAAAAATGTTAAGATTTTTTAAGGACCACTCGGTATATGGCTTAATTATTGATAACTAAAGGTAAGTTTACGCCAGCAGGCGTCCCAAAATTTGATTTGTATAGTATAATATTTGAATCAAATAACATTAATATAGTCTGAATATCCTTATTAAATGTATAAGGACGATATATGTACGATAGATGAAGAAAAAATATCTGATCCTTGCAAATGTTATGCTTAAAGTATTATGTATACAAAAGAATTTATAATGCAGTAATAACATATTTTAATACAAATTAGGGTATAATTTATAGGTATAATAAAACGTGACGTTAGATAAATATACTTTTATTTTGACGGTAATTTTTTTTATGTCCTGATATTTTTCCACTCCCCTTTAGCATTCAACTACACGGCAATAGTTGACAATTTTATTTTAACTTAATGAAAGAAGAGTTTTTCTTCTTATACAATTTGATTCTTGTCAACTCCCAACATGACTGACATCTACATGACTAACTTTGCATGAAAATATTTTTTTGATAGTGGGTGTTAGATATTCTTACCATCATAAAACAGATAAAACATCATCATTGCTTAACCTTTTTGCCAGAGAAGAACTTCCCTGATATTGAACTCTGGTATTGCATTAAGTCCCCCTTATATTACATATACGAATTCTTCGCCACCATTCTCTGGAATTTTGTTATCCCCTTATAAGCAATATTTTTATAAATATATAGTATCGATAAAAAACAAAACCATATTTTAAAAAAATCTTAACAACACGACTTTGGAGTCTCAACAAGATAACATTTGGTATTCGTATAGTAAAACCATTTGTTTCTTTTTTATGATAATCAAAGAAATATTTTTTTATTAAAAATAAAAGCTAGAATATTAGCATTTTGTAGATACTATTTACCCGTCAGTCCTAAAAACAAACCAACAGAAAGATAATAAAATTTTATTATAGTATTCCCTCGTTACGTGACAACTTTTTTAATGTTTCTTTAATTGGTCAGATGGAGTTACATTGATAAAGTATAAATAAACATTATAGTGTTATATTTACTCAATCTGTATAAGAAATCTATTTTGAAGTCCAAATAAATCTAGTATATTTCCTATCTAGGAACGACTGAACCAATAATCTATCCACATTGAGTTCAAGAGAATAATAATTTCTTCTTATCGCATTGTCCATGGAGTTAAGTCGTTACATTATTTGACCTCTTGACTTCAACTCTTCTCCTCAAAAGTACATATTCATAAAGTTAGATCTTGCAGAAACATGTATTTTTACTACATTCTGTCAAAGTATTTTTTATAAATTCATAAAAATACGTCCCCACCCCCAACCCCCCAATAAAAAACGACTCTTGGTAGGCCAAGTGTCCTTTGGAAATCAAAAATGTTTACCTTAAATAAAGATTCGAACTTAACATATATTCAACTCATATATATTCAAATATTTAGTAGTTTTTTGAAATACCATATGAGTATTTTAAAATTAAGTAAGCTTTCAATGAAATAGTCCATATAAAATTTCTTACCTAAAACGAAGATAAAAATACATAATTAGATTTTATAAGAATAAGTATAGTATTAAAACATATTGGCATTTCAAAACGATTTATAAAATATAAAACCAGTATTGTTTGTTGTCATGTTGTATCATACACCGACAATAATTACTTTATTTGAGAAATATAGCTGATACACATCAATGTCCACAATGATATTGCCATGACAAAAAACTTGGTATACTTAAGAAATAACCCAGGATGAATTCGTTTAACTGCAAATAATCCCATTCAGAATTATAGTCCAATTTTACTGTATTTATGTGGGCGCTTACTTTTGTGGTTCCTTAAAAAAATATTATCAAATGAAAAAATGTTGACTTCAAATTTATAATAGGATTAAAAAATCCTATTTCTCACTTTCAAAGACTATTTTTAAAAACGTAGAAATCTTAGGTAATACATAAAGAACAAAAAAATGACAAGCGCGTGTTATAAACGGTACAACAATAATATATTTTTCCTATTTTTGATAAAAAATACTCTGGAGGTAATCAAGTAAAACCTAATAAAGATTTTTATAAATTATTATTTTTTTTAAAATTATTGCTATATATTGAATTTTTAAAAGTTAATATATTACTTTTTTCTAAAAGGTCAAAGTAAAAAGGAGAAACTTCTACATTAATGCGCAATTTTTAAACATTGATAAACATAACTTAAACTGCAAATTTTCTCTTACCCATAAAAAAACAAAATATATTTAAAGGACCAATCTAGTGTTTACCCATAAGACTTTTTTTTCATGATGCTCATTTAAAAAAAATTATTTAATATATATAATGAAAGATGGTTAATGTCTTTTTTTATATATGTGTACTTGTATATATATATATGTATTATTCTGAAAATATTTGCTTTCCTAAAAAATTAAATCATTAAAGCGCATTAATTACTATGAGGTCAACGTTCAAGTGCATTGTATTTTCTATTTTGCAAAAAAATGAGTGATGGTAGCCTTTTGAAGCGACCATAAAGAAAACCATTTTGCTTAATAATACTTTAAATTATTTTTTTTATTAAAGACATCTTATAAATTGAAATATCAGGCATGACTAAATCATATTATCTTGGGTGGAATGGGTACTTCCTAACGAACATAAATCGGTATTATCACTGCTATGGATCCTTGTAGAAAGTTACCACTCTAATATCATAGGAATATTAATAAGACTGATTTGTAATTTACAAAGTGTCACAGTTGCTTGAATAAATTACAAGAACATAATTTTTTTAGAATCAAGAAAAGACGACTCAAAATCAATTTTTGATATGTTTCAATACTTTGCTTAGCTATATTCCCTTCTTCACAATTAATAGCAATCTTGACTGGCCGGCGAACTGATTGGCAGCTTTTGACGATGAGGGCTATGCCCGTAATGGGGGTATGGTGTGAATACAAATTTGGAGAAGAGAAGGGCGGATATTTTTCTCCAGAACGCCCAAAACTACAAATTACAGGAATTTGAGATCAGGGCTAGAAAAAAGACACACGAAGGTAGGCCAAAAGTAATAACTTGTTTATTTTGGTTTCATCGGACCTTTGGTTAGGTAATGATGCTAATTTAAAATTACAAGTTTAGGTCTCCACTCTGTACCCTATATGGTATTATTCAAAAACATATTAATTCAGTGTAAATTTTTGTTTGTCTCAATGAGAGAGATCAAACAAATGCATCAGTTACTTTAAATCCCACAAATACATAATTATAATATTTATTACATGAGTTTTAGAATCTTAAACAAGAGAAAATTGACTATTTTTATGCTATATATAATTATTGAAAGTATTGAAAATATGTAAATAACAGATAACTGAACTTAAAAATTTAAATTTCTAATGTATGACCAAGCTTGCAAATATTTTGTCACATCAAAAAGTACTAAAACACGTGTTTTTTCGAGAGGGTACACCTCTAATTTTAGAGGTGTTTCATGTAGAAAATAATTCAATTTTGTATTAACATGAGCTGTAAACTATCTGTAAGTTACTTTTAATAAAAAATTATATTCATTCCAATATATTTAAAATCTTTATTTTAAGGAAGTTCAAAAAATATCGCTCATACAAAAATGAAGCCAAAATTTGGTTTTTAATAATGATTCAATATTGTAATTTTATAAAATTACAATATTATGACTTAAAATTAAACTAATGTACATTTTAATGTAAAGAAAGTCAATAAAGAAGAACTATCAGTTTCACAATTTAAAAAAAGCGGTACGATGGTTATGATAAAACTTTGCCGCCATCAAGTTCCCCAGTAACATAAACATTCAATACAAATAATAAATTTAAACTAGTTGTTATAAACATCTTCTATTGCCTTCAATATTATTATATAAACGAAGTAAAACTTTAAAAGAAGATAATTAGATGTGAAGTAAGTGTACAAAATATATAATAAAGATAATACGATTTTGCTTTTCCAAAGGTTCAACTTTTTTTTATCTAGAAGTGAAATAAAATGTTTTGCAATATATATACGAATACAGTATGTTGTTAAAAGTTTATAAATATCCTGACGGGATATTAAATAATTAACATTAATTTATTATATTAAATTTACACATATATTTACAAAAGTGTATGAAATATGTACTCAAAGGGGGGAACATCCTTTTTTAGTTGGCAATCTGAACAAGATATTTTATATTTCAAATTTGTTATCATTAATATTCCATTCTTGAATACATAACATATAAGTATAAAATAATGTGTGTTTGATTAAGACAAATGGGGGATGGCTTGGGAGTAGTGAGTGCAAGTCCTTGTTAGTCTTGGAGTAGATTTGACGATCGACAACTGAACTATTGTTGCCTATATTCCTTGCTTTATTAAAAGTAGGATTTGCAATTATTTCCTACCTCTCAGGACTGCTTGCTGCTGATCCAATAAACGTCGTGGCAGCTAATCCCCTCTCCTTCTAAACATTCTTCAAACAATTAAGATCACCGAATGATCTAGAGGGATGGAAAATCACTCCAGAGTATACAAAAAATAATTTACATATCTGTGCATATATCATAGTGACAAAAATAAAAATACTTTCATTGAGTTTTTTTTTTTTTCGAACCTTAGAATAAAAGGAATACAAACAGTATCACAAAATTTTGGTACAACTTTATTCCCAAAGTTATTTCTTTAAAAAAAGTTGCAAAAATATTGTATTTGGTGTATAACAAATGCATAAATCTACATTATAAAAATAGTTTTTATATCATACTATATATTCTTAAAAACAAATAACGATGCAATTATAGAAATATAAATTTTCTTTTGTTTGATCAATGTTTGAAGAAAAACATTCATAACTTTAAGAATTTGAAAGAACTGTAAATATTTTTAAATATAAATATTATTCAAATAATATTCAATATGTGAAGCAAAAAAGCCTCAATTTTTTAAAGAAAATAGACACGCAGTAAACAAAAAAGTGAAACTTAATTTACTCCGTGTGTGGTCACACATATGTCTCACGGTTCATAATGGGCCGTTCTTAAATATTTACTTATAAACACCGTATTTATTTTAAATTCAAGATTTGAAAATATATAAATAAACTATCAAATGTTGAACACTACATATCAATCTTAGTTTTGGCTTTATACATTTAATTTTTTACATATTTGTACATAAAAAGCTTGTTTTATAGTCGTTTAGGAAGATGCAAAATTAATATCATTGTCTGGAAGTCTTTAAAGGTTATTGTAGGCATAAACATTGTTCTACTACTCTCGGTGTCCCAAAAACTAGGAGTAGCCGGACCACATAATCAATAGACACCTGCCAATGTCAATAGTCCTATCTAAGTTTGCAAGTCAGTCTTAATCAAGGGATACTCAATTCTCCTCATATCTTGAAAAAAAATTTAAACTAATTATTTTCAATGTGATTTGTTCAATATTTGGAGTAATGAAAAAGAAAAATATTAAAGAGATGTTTTTTGAATGGTCTAAGGTGTATGTTGGTTGTGTCCCTAGGAGTCACTGTTTAGATATTATGAGTATAATTCCTACTCTCGTTTTTATTTTTTGCTGATGAGGATAATTCATTCTCAATATTTTCATTAAACATCGGGTTCTTTTATCCTTATTGGAAATTTGTCAATACTTAAAGCACTTGTGTTAAGTAAAAAAATATATTTTTCTGTGTTTTTCATTATCTTTAGTTATTATAGTTAATCACATAAGATAAAAAGAGATAATATAATTAATGCAAAATTAAATTATAAAATTTGAATTTTAGTCAAAATAGTAAGTTTGTTCACTAACAAAGAAAAAAACGCCTTATAATTTTATTTGTAGATTAAAATTAATGGTGAGAATATAAATTATTAATTCCCTCTGTTGAAAATACCGAAAATGAGTCGTAAATAGGCCTTTTTGTACATTAATCGCCCAAAAGATACAGAAACATTGAAGTATCTAAAGAATTATTACATTAAGATCAAAAAATGCCTAATTAGTCTCCAGATCTAAATCATAAAGAAAACCTTTTTCAGTTGTCAAATTTACAAAATAGGGAATGAATCAAATACTCATTTTTTCGACTATTTATCAACTCGTATATGCTATTAATATTTTATATTTTGAGTAAGTTTTGCCATCAATTGAAATATCCTGTGACTCCAATTAGGCATAAAAGAAATACAAATGCGGCCCTTCTGAAAAGAAAGTAACTTATTTTTCTTTTGGAGGTACATCGGTCCTTAAATATTTTATATTGAAAGAGTCTCAATATTTTTTAAATGAAGAAAATACTTAGTAATAGTTTATTTTATAATGACAGCAATAAATAAGTTTTGACACCCCAAAGTTAATACATACCTAATGTACTTTTTTTAAATAAACGTACGAAATTGGGCTTATATTTTTTTCTCCGCCTAATTACTTTCCCTATGCAAGTGATCGTATCTATTGTAACATATATATTTTTTTCAATTTTTCAAGAGTAAATTTAAACGAAAGTTTTTGTGACGATATTAATTTTAAAAAATCATCTAAAAATAGGGTTTGACGCGTCTTTCATTCAATATGCCGCCCTTCAGAAAATGATTCCTCAATACAGGGCCTAATCCCTTGCAGACATTGACTATGTTATCAGACTTGAGATTGGTCGACTCTTTCTTGATTTAAGCATCTTAAGACTGAACACTCTTGTAAGAAGTAGAACAAACTACCTCCTTCAGACACACCTAGATAAAGTAGTGCAAGTCCAAGAGATACAATAAAAAATTATTATATTAAATATTTATAACCAAATAATAAACCCTTTGTAACTTTCCTGGTGTCCTGATGAATCCAGATACTGTAGTGTATATTTATTCTGTATCCAATTTTTTAGTGATATGTCAATAGTTTCTGAATAATTATTTAATTCAGATAATAATGATGCAGGTTTTATAAAAAAGTTTTTGAAATATTATTGTTATTTATCTAGTACAGCAATAAACACTATTAATCTGGAAAATGTCTTACTCCACACAGAAAATGTCGTGTTTGATATTAATTTATAATTTTATATTCTACAAATTGAAATATTCTTTTTGCCAATTACTAATTGAGATTATGAATTCATTATAGTAATTATAATGCTAATAATACAACAAATTTTTCATGGCTGCTACTATAATTATGAAAATAATTAATTTATTTGTAAAGTATATTCTATACGTTTTTTATTTAATGAAACGTTATGTTTGTATTTTACACAATAAATGAAGGTATGATTTCTATTAATCACGCCATGTCCCCTAATTTAATAAATTTTCCTTATTACACTTTTTCAAAGATTTTTGTGCGTTTTATCTAAAAATGATTAAAATTTCAAAAAAAAAAAAAAAAATCAAAGGCAATAAACCTTGAAAAATTACTTTTTTTTCTTATAAAAAATTTATATAAATTTAGCTATATGATGATGTATTAAACTTCCCATTACTTTGATTTACGATATATCACTAATCAAATATTTTTCAAAATGCTAATTTCCTCATATTTAAGATATATATACGAGAATTGATTGAGTTAAAGTTACAAAAATTTTAATTACAATAATAACATAATCAAATTTAATTCGAATCCTCTAGATTAATAAAATCTGTATGCAAAATTATATATTAGCATTTTTCATGTATATTTAGTTCTGAAAGTATGAACATACAATTTCTAATATAGGTAGATACTCAGAGCAGTACAAAAAATTTGTTCTCATGACAAAATTAGTCAAATGTAAGGAAAATTATCTGCACCACAACATCTATAATGCACTCATATGTTATCTATGAGTAGAGCCTATTCAACTATGAATATATAATTATTAGATTTTAGGAAAATAATGTATAATTTATTTTATTTTGCAAAACACAATTATTGGGTAAGTATAATTTATATTTATGAACAATGCCTATATATTGTACCATAAAAATGCAAACAAAATTTATTACATTAAGTGTAATTACTTAATATTTTTTCCAAGAAAAATAGTCTTTAATATGTGCAAAATTACTTATGAATTTTGCACATACGCTAATTGAGCTATATTGTTTTATTATTTGGCTTATATTCTCGTCCAACTTTATTTCTGTTACTTTCAAAAATAGACTTAAACCTGTAATCAAAGTACTTAAAACTTATCATTAGGATAATTAGGATAGTTTTATTTTACAAAAAGTGCATTAATGCAAATATAAATTCTCATTTTGTAAATATGGAAAATAAATGTTCCTTTTTTGTAAATGGAGATAAGCATTACATGTCAAACCTGCTCTAATGACTGCATATTGTATGTGTGTCACTACTCCGAGCAGTCATCTCTAGTTTACAAATGTGTGAATTGTTACAAAATATTTAAAACTGGTTTCATTTTTAACAACGAGCGAGTGTAACTTAGTCATATCCAAAAAACAGAGTACATATAAAAAAAATAATGAATAGACTTTAGATCAGGTTATCAAGAAGCATATGTAGGCTCAGCGCGTCAAATACTGAAATTATGTATAAAAACCAATGTAAGTGATTTTATGATGAGCTTTAACAAAGAGTGGGTGTAGGGTTAGTCTTACATATTAAAAAGAAAAGATAATTTAAATTTTTTGGGGCTATATATTCTTAACATTTGAATTTGCAAATTTTGTAATTGGCGTTGTGTAGAACCTAAACTATTTATATTTATTTCTTCAATCCCTAGTCCTTATTATTTCATTTGTGAGGAAATAACATTTATATATTGAGTACCTAAGTGTGTTGATGTAAAAAGGAGCGAAACACTGATGATTTGTTTTTAAGTTATTTTCTATTTTAATAAAGTAAAGATTGTATATATTTTAGTATGTTTGTCGACATTTAATAACTCAAGCCATGCAGGATACTAAAGCTAGCGTGTCGATTTATAACAAAAAAACTTTTGCCGTTTTGTGCACACTCCCGCTTTGAACAATTGGGCGCTCATTTTTTTTGTTTTTTTTTGTTATTGTGTTGTTTTTTAGACGACTTTGTATTTCTAACAAACTATACGCATGTTCATTTTATATAGTTCTGATAATCATAGTTATCTAGTTCACAAAAAGGACTATTTTGCATTATATATAACTCAATATAAGGCACTGATGACCACACATCTCCATCCCCCTTATGAATTTATATTATATAAATAATGAAATAATTAATTTTAATTTTATAAGAGAGTTCAGATCGTGTTGTATACAGGTCTCATTTTGCACCGTAGTAAGTAATTGTAAAACCACACATTTGTTCAACACCATCTCGTTGTCGGCCGCGGGTAACCAGTATCCAACAAAAAAATCAAATGGGATGTATTTTTTCTCTAATTGATGCCTCCATCCCACACATTATCACAGAGGCCGGATGTTTTGTCTAGGCGACTGTGCCATTGTTTTTGTCAGCCTTTCCAAAGCATACCACCTGATCATAATCAAAATTACCAAGTTGCAGGTGTGCTTCGGATCATTCAAGAGTTGTTGATATCGCTGAAGACGGAATTCGTTTTACATTGGGACAGGATTAGCCTCTCGATTTTTCTAAGAGACTTTCTTCCAGCCTTTCGGATGTCCTTGTCCACAGTAGACCGATGCACCTTTTTCGTTTTGGTGTACTCTGACATATTCATCGTTGGGTTGACCTAAAAGGTCTCCATGATGTCTTCAGGCTTAACTTTGGTGGATCTTCCACTCTTGGGGGTGTCCTTAAGGTTGTTTCCATCATCCAAACAATTTCTGAACTGACATACTGTGGTCTTGCTGACGTTTAAGGACTTAATGATGCCCGATATGGTCCTCCTGGAGTTCATTAAATTGCCTATGATGGCTTTTTTTGGCTCCACCGTGACATATACATAAGTTTTGTTAACAACATGAACATCAATCTATCAATCTAAGGCATAGAATCTAAGCTATTTTTTTTAATATAAGATAAAATGTATATTTAAAGGAATATGAACCATTTTATCAATCTCGTGGTGTTATAGTCCAAATTGTAAACATGATTCCCATACTCTTTCAAGTGCTGCTCACTAATGCTTTGATAATAGGATATTAGGATTCTTTGAAAAAATACACAAGGTAAATAACACAAATGACTAACAAATAAATGTATACATATTTAGCTGCATCGAATAAAGGTATGAACCTAATTCCTCACCAATATTTATTCACCGGGTAATATTTTCTATGTCGACAATAGAAAATGATTCATTTTTTTAGTGTAACTAGACAAACATTTGTGTAGAAATAAATATATGTAAAAATCGAAACATTTGTTAGGAAAATATCATATTTCATGAAAAATTTTATTTTTTATTTCGGGGAGAGTGTTTGTCTATTTTTTCATTATACATTTTTCAGGACTTTTATCCTAATTATATATATATCACAGCTTGTTTTTGCATGTTAGTAATAGTTTCATGTCAAAATACGTTATTTATGAATAAATGTATTTCTGAAAAGAAAAGAAAATAAAAATCGCACTTGTCCAATATTATAATAATTTTTTACATGTCAAATGTTCATATTGAAGGACACAATGTTCAATAAAATTAAATTAACATAATGTACAATAAATATGTTAATTTAAAAAAAAAAAAAATAGTTAAATAATTGTTTCCCATAAATAGTCAACTCATTTATAAAGCAAAATATATAACTATTTTTTGAAACAATGAATTTAATATTTTGAATTGTGAAGCCATAGATTCTTAAATTGAGAAATAATATAATATTTCTCAAAATGTATGACAAATCAGGATAGGTCCAGATTTGTCCACTTGTGATTTTGGACTCGTACGCGGAAAATCAATGTAAAAAATATAAATTGCAAAAACGGCATTTGGATTTCTATTTATTTGGAAGCACTAATTTATACCCATATATTTTTTTATATATTTATGAGGAATTTTTTAGTCTCTTCTTGTTGATAGCAGTACTTATGTACACAAAAGATGAGTCATCGTTGACATCATACATGGAACGCCCAATCTTTTCTTTCCTGCGCTCTCCTTTATCACTAGATGCACTGGAAACCAAATCAAAATTGAGGAGCTGTACGTCATATATTAATGTTTTATTATTACGCAACTTTTCATTGTTGTAATTTTTCAAAAACTGGATTAGACAATGGCTCCCTGTAAGGGAGTCTTTTTACTAACAATTGTCTAAAGTGCATTACTAAGTTGAATTAATACATTACTCTGAACAACCAAAATATTAAGTTTAACTAATGTTATATGTATACAGGTTAGAGCAGCAAAACGTGGACTCAAAAAATGGATTTTGAAATTAATCAATAATTTTATACTTTCAATAATAGGCAAAAACATATTGTTATCAAAAAATGCAGACAAAGTTTTTTGCAATACAATTTTGACTCAATTGGCCACCTTATTTATCAAGCACAGTCTTTACACGTCACCTGAAGGCCCTACAAGAGTTGATGACAAAATCATCTGACAGGGTGTCGCATGCAGCCGCTATAGGGGGACTTAGTAAGTCCATATTTGAATGTGAGGTCCAGTTGGTTTCCCTCTCAAAAGTGCCACATATAGAAAAGTCCTGTGGGTTCAAATATGGTGAGGAAGGGGCTACATATCTTTGGGCCAGAATTGAGCCATGTTATCTACACAGAAGTTTTGGGACTTGTTGTACGTGTGAGTGGGGGTGAAGTCCTGAGTTCACACGTAGTTACCCTCCAGAGAGTTGGTTTTCAGCCATGGCAAGATGGTGTACCTAGGCACCTTATAATAGGCCTCATCGGCGAACATCTGTCCGGCTTCGGGAAAAAGGCATCTTCTTTTCATCAGAGGCCATAAAACCGAACACCATTGTTTGCACCATATATTTGGTGTATAAACCCTTGGACCTCTATTGTTGTTTCTGCAAGCCAACGGTCGTTCCGGTGGTTGTATAATTGGTCAACTGTGAAAATTTTGTTGACCAATTTTTTTTTACAATTGACCAATTTCCCTTAATCTATGTTAGGATTTTCTTGATCCTCTTGACCCCTCCTGACGGTCCTATGAACCACTGAGAATTTGTTGGCGAGACGATTCATGGAATTATTGGGATCCTCCTTTATATTCTTCTCCAAACTTAAAAAAACTTCTATCCCTCCTTAAATTGATTGTGCCATCCAATTCCTGGAAATCTGGAAAGGTCTTCTTCATTTTTTTTTAATTTTTCATCTGGGTCAAGTTAAACACCATGCCCTTATAACACTTTACAATGTCCTTAATCTTTATCACATCAACTCCGGCATCTAGGAGATCTGAGATGCTCTGCCTTTTAGCTTTTGCTTGCTCATGATAATGAAATACCTAAATGATTACTATAGTCTGTTTATGTAAAAAGGATAGCCAAAACAAAATATAAAAAAATAATCACTGAACTTTTCATAGTGTTGAGAAAATAAACATACCTTTCCTCCAATGTATGTAATTACAAATTACTTGCAGCTATTAAAATAATCGAATATACCCGGTTCCCTAAAAACAAGCAACCCATCCTTATATACATTACTTAATTAAATAAAATAAGTCATTTGTGAATATACAACATACAGTCATTCATCAGTGTATGTTAGGACTGTCTTACACTTGATCTAAAAAAAAAAAAAAATAACAATACAATCAAGTGTACTCGTCATACTAAAAAAAGAAAATATAAAGAAGTACATTGTTATAGATTTTATAATTGCGGTATGTAAGAATTTAAAAAATCTAAAACACGTAGTAAAAAAGTGAAATCAGTTACAAAGGGAAAACTTGTTTAAATTCCTATCAAGGGAGATAGAACTGATATTAGTCCATGCCGAGTAGTAACAATTCCAAATATATCATGTAAAATTCTTTCAGTTATTGTTGCTAAACAAATGTAAACAATACCGAATATAAAATAGCTGCCCATCAATAGGTTTTTTTCTACATAAAAACTTACAACTGATGTTTCAAAAAATATACAATACGCAATTGACTAAATGAATAGAAGGAAACACTCGGGACTCTAGAGGTTGGGGATTTTAAGAAACCGTTCGATTTCATTCTTGCTCTTTCTGTAAGACTTTAATACCTCTGTTTTGGGATCCCCCAAAAGTGGTTCACTTCGTACATATGACCGCTGAGTCTTTGAGGGAATATTGCAAATCAGCAAAAACGATGTGGAATGGGCTTGTAATGTCGCTGCTTACACACAAATTTGACCTTAAAAAAGATAACTTAGTCACTAAAGTCTTATTTATCCTTTTGTAGGAAGAAACAACAACTTTTGCATACATATTAGTCTAAACAAACTCCTCTTAAGATCCCACGAAGTGCTAAAGAGATTCGATAAGATTGGAATGCGTATTGTGAATACAAAACGACGCATATAATCGAATCCCTTTTTACAATGGGTTTTGAGATTGAAGGAATGTCCTAATGGTCATGAACATATTGTACATAGTCGTGATTTCTGTCATTGTACAAGTGTAGATCTATACTAATGATCAAGAAATTGTGCAGTACCTTTCACATGAACAATCTCTTTCTTTATAATTTTGACTGGCCTTTCATCCAGAAGAAACCGTAAGAACTATCAGATATTATCTGGTCATTTGATAAAATTAAGAATATTTAATGGATAATTAATAAATTATATGCCTTGTGTTTTTGTGTCGTAATTATGTAATAACACCTTCATCAAACTTAATGAATTCTTGTCATATTTTATCAACTATTTAATCTATATATTATAGTTTTGAATTTGTATTTAGGTTTTGAAATATAAAGTCCACATAAATAGAAAAAAAACCCTGATTTGTAAATATTGTTGATTATGAATTATTTTTATGATTCTAAACATTTTATCGATCTATATGCTGATGTCACACTGTGTACAAAGTGTGTCAACGAATCATGTAGTAGGATTTAAACTAGTTTAGAACTAGTATCACTTATTTTAAATTATTTTATGTTACATGAGCTTATTCTATAATTCAATTTTTTTAACTTTTTATATTACTGCAACATTTGTATTACTATCGAGAGCGTGATGGAGGTTCACCGAAAAAATAAACCTGACTTGCTCGACGCCCATATCAAGGTAGCAGAAATTCTCAGGATCGTCGTCTGATTTATGAAGAAGCTTAAAAAGGATGGCCAAGCTTTGCAAGGAGTCTTGTGAGCGATTTTCTTCACAAAATTAGGACTCTATCCTTTTTGGACTTAGTGAAGGAGAAAATAGACAGGAGCCTAATGAAGAGCATGAGAAAGATGCCCCATTTTGAAATAAAAAAATAATAATATAGTTTTGTTTTCACTTATGAACATTTGATTAATATATTATCATAATACACTCAAAAATAACATTTTTCTGAGTAATTGAGTTCTAAAGAAGTTGTTTCAATATAAAATATGGCTTATATTGATGCTGTGGATAACATTGATGATCTAATGAATGATTTTGAATAATCCTTGATAAAGTGGGGTCCTTGTTTTTTTTTCTTAGCCGGAGTTTGGCCGGTTTATTATACTCAAAGTAAACCCATATAAGTAACAGGAGTACAACCACCTTCTCTAACTAACAACCCAACAAGTATTAAAGTAACCAACGTACAGATATTTTAAATAACATAAGCTTTAAAATGGCAAAGTATTTACATATCTAAAACTAGTTTATCACTTAAAATAGACAATTCATAGTCAATAAAACTCTCCTTCAAAGCTTTGGGGTTCTTGTCGATCGATAATAGTCGATCATTATAGACCCTAATTTCACTGTACTAACATTATATCTCATTAAGTAGATATCTCCCTCATAATCGATTACCAAATGTTATCATTTATCATTCTTCCACTTTTGGAATATCGAAACTTCGAGAAAAAATGAACATCATCCTCTTCCATCACTTCACATAACCTAATAATACGTCTACTGTTCTTGTTCATACGTTTATTTGTAGGCAGCAAATTTTGATGAGCCTATAATTTACGCAATATATTTAATGAAAAATCAGAAAGCTTTCAATATTAAAAAAAATCAATTTGGCACATTTGTTGATCCCCAATCTCTTCCTGAATTTTAGGATAAGCCTCAAATTAGATGAGGTAGTTGGAGTTTTGGGGTTGTTGATCCTTTTCATTGAAAAAACTTTTTAGTGAATGGAAAATACATTCACTGATCTTTTGGTACAAACTAACAACCCATTTTTTTTTAAAAATGCGTTTATGTTTATCAAAATAGGACCATCATTTTGTAACTATTCCAATTGTATATTGCCCGCCACTCTCCATCTTCATTGGATCAGTTACCTCATACCGTGCTTTCCAAAGATCCTTAATACTTTTTAGTTTCGAACGAGAGTTTCATATCCACCTTTATTATTCTTTCCCATGTACTTTTACTCCCATTCAATCTTCTAAACCACTTTGAATTACTCATACTCCAACGTTTCTATTGTCCACTATTCCATAGGTATTTTTTTTTTTTTTGAAAATAAGGCTACGATGTATCTACAAAAGAAAACTTTACGCCAATACTTTTCAATTGATCAACAAGAAAATCCTACAATAGCATCAAATCCCAATAATTTATATTTGCAAGCCTTTGAAAAGAAAACAAATCATGAGCTGTTCTCTTTATTTTACAGAATGTTATTACATTCATTAGCATTTTTGACTATCTTCTATTTTTATGACATTGTTTTATAATTTAAAATTAATTTTCATTAATTAATTTCTAAAAGTAAAAGCTTAACAAAAATAATAATGTTCATAAAATAATTATACAAATTAGGAAAATAATTAGATATACACTTATATTTGTTGTAATATTTACGCATAAAAAGTAGCAATTAATATAAAAAGTTATATTTGCTTGCATAAGGGAAAATATTGATTTGTGACAATTGCCAATTTTGTTTTACATCTAAAACAACCATGTCATTAAGTATTTTTTATATTTAGTACGATTTTGATCACAAAACAAACTGAATAGGTAATTATTTATTAGTAATTCGTATTAAATAAAAATCACTATATCATTTTATTTCAACAAATATTTCTGTTAATTCAAAAAACTATAAAGGGTTAAGACTGAAGTGAAAAAAAAATCATTCTAAGTAAAAAAATATATTGAGTCACCTGCAACGGAGAGCCAAACTGTGTCAAACGTAAGAACTCCTCCTTGCACTCATGTGACGCGCAATTCTTCAAATCTACCTGCAATTAACTCTAAGAACTGTCAATCTTCTATATTCTTTTTTATCTATTTCGGTTATCAATAAAATCATCTTGTTATCATCAGGGTCATTGGTAAGAAAAAAAGAAACAGGGATACCTCTGATTCTCTTCAGTCTATGTACACTATCGATGAACAAATGGAAAAATTAACGTCTATTGACAAGAAGTTTGAGTCTCTGAATAACAAATTAGAAGCACTCACTCAGAAAATAGAATAAACCAACAAGAGAATTGATAATGTGGAACAGGAGCTGGACAGTTTCAAACAATAGAATGACTATAAAGGACGGGAGAGAGAAAACAATAGAAGAACACGAGACATTTACGGTCTACGGTCAGAGATGGAGTCGATAAATTTATACCAATAAGACGGAAATCAATATTTTAAATCACAATTCCCTCCTTAATATTTCAACTAATTCAATTCATATTATCTCATTCAATTCTTCTACATTATATCATATATTATTTTTATCATAGTGCTTTATAATATTTTATCATGAGTCGACAATATTGAGCTTTTTTTTTTGACAATAGTAGAAACCAAACAAATGTAAATATAAAATTGAGGATCGACATTGGAACTATTCTAGCCTATATGTCCTTGCTATATATGGAGAAAAATTTGTGTTTATTTCCTTCTTTCCCGACTGCTTACAGCTAATCTAATACAACGGCATGACAGCAGAACTGCAACCTCCCAAACTTTTTTTAAATTGTTAGTGTAACCACGTACATTTTCTATCTTTTTTACTTTTACAGTCCCTTGGGACATAAATTATGCATATCTCTCAATATGAGTGAGTGCATCAATTGGCTTTCCAGCTAATAACATATTTTTCAAAACAAAACAAAATATGATATATAATGAATAACTAATATTTAACTATTAAAATAAAAGCAAATGAATTTATTATCATAAAATAAAAATAAAAAAAGTTATTAGTCGAACATTAAAAAGTACTCCGAGGCTGTAAATTCAAAAAATTTACCACAGCTTAGGATAGGGTTTACACTCACCACCTTGAAAGAACCATATCCTACGCAACATTAATAAGTGATAATGAAACGAAAAATACAAATTACAGCTCGTAGAATGATACTACAAATTGAATAACGTCATGTTGACCCCTGCACCAACGACCTCTGCTCTCTCCTTATACTAAACTTTGGCCCTACCACAACCAACACGTTTTAAAGCAATGCTGTAGTTCTTTAATTAGGACTCAAAATGTTTGCAGTTTCATCATTAAGAAATCTGAATAATCTGAGCCCGTTAAAATTGTTGAATCTAATGGGAAAATGAGTAGATTTGGCGTGTAAAAATTTACTCCTATTCTTAATTTATATAATTTGTAAGTAGGAACTTGTAAAAGTAGGGAAAATAAAATAACGTTCTCAAGTAAATGCAATACCAAAACGAATAAATGTTATGCTTTTTTTTGCAGAAAAACGTTTCTGTGTGGACGGTGTCCTCAACCAAAGTCAGAGTTTAAAATTTACAATGCATGGGAGAGGCAAATTACTTTTATTTACATACTAAATATATAATTATGATTTCTTATACACAAAAATGTAAAGAGACAGAAGAAGGGGCTGGGGCCTGTTAATACTGAAAAGTCCGACTACAGTTATATGCAAAAGTATAAGGCAACCTCTAACATTTCACCTTATTCCATAATAATCGTTTTCTTGACGTTTATAAACTCATATTATACAAGTATAGTACGTATCATGTTATACTTGGTCGAGCAAGTGTGTTTATAAACATCTGCCTCAAGACGCTTGCATGAGAAGTTTGTGATTGCATACAGATTTGCAGGTCTAAAACAGAACACTCCTTTAAATTTTACGCCATGCACATATTCGTGATTTTATTGAGTTGAAACCGATTTATACTTCGAGGCAAGGGTCTTGACTAGTTATAATCAAAACTCCAGTAAAATCTAAATAGCAACAGTGAAACAACAGCCAATAAGAGATGTCGAGTCGCAATTTTGGAACTTTCCGCGCGGGGAAAAACTCCTACTGAAATTGCCAAGGTTCTGAGCTGCAGCAGCACCACCTTTTACAGCGTAGTAGCCAAAGGGACTCCTGAGGCGACTTCAAGATCTAAGTCAAGGCCTCGAAGGCCGGACAAAATGGTTGCTGCTGTGAAAAAGTATGTCGAGGACAAGAGAGGCAAGGTCACCGTCAGTGGCCTCTCCAGGGAGTTCAACGTTAGCAGAAGGACCATGGACCGGATAGTTAAGAAAGATCTTGGCCTTACGGTCTACAAGAGAATCCCTCGACAAGCTCTCAAGCTTGTAGACATTGAATATAATTGTGTCTCAGACTCTCATCTTTCATGTTAAATATATTATGGTGGACCACTTTAAAAATTACAAAATTATTTGACTATTTTTAAAAAATTTCATAGTTTTCAGTTTTAGACGTGCACACATGTATTAGGTCTAATTGATATTCTTCAAATAATTGTAAAAAGCTACCTTTTCTGATGTTCAAAGTTGAAGTTGATTGTTTCAAGACATTCCAATAGTTTGTGCCAAAAAAAAACAAAAAAAAAACACAGTTTAATTTTATTCGAAAGGTTGCAAAATATGTATCTGCACTAATTCACGTCATTTGGCAAAATTAGTCATATTTTGTTTTATTTCTGAAATTTATTTATATTCTGCTAAAAATAACAACATATCATAAATGATCTTAAACGTTTTCAAATGACTGTGTGATTTGGAATTAAAATAATTAAAAGAAATTATTATAACATGAAAAAAAAATAATGCAATTTAGTTAAGGAGATGTGAGTACACAATACCAATCCAGTATGCCAGTTATAAGATATTAAATGCACATCCAAAAATTTCTTTACAACCATACAGACATATAAACTTTCTTCTATTAACATATACATATATAATTTCAAAAAACATTATTTGTAATGGCTCAACTATTAAAAATGATTGTATGTGTATTTTTTTTAAATATTAGATGTATTAAATTTATGTGGGGAGCACAAAAATTTAAAAAAAAAAAATCAAAATTGTTTGAAATTTGTTTTTTATCATTTATACATTAAGTCCTAGATTTCATGGACATATTTCGGCCAATTATTTATTTTGTATTCAAATTTGAGGGATAAGTGGAGATAAATAATGATTTAAAATATAGTTTTATGTGTTTATTTGATATCTGAAGCATTTTTCGGCCCGTATATGGCTGTTGAAACACATACTATAATTTTCTTATCATTCCACAGTGACAATCAATTATTTTCTACGTTAAGTAATACTTTCAGTACCTCCAAGGTATTATCAGATGAATTTTTTGAATGAAATTTAGGATATTTAAAAAAAAAATGTAACATGGAATAAATTTAAACAAAAATCATTCTAGATTGTTTTATTATTTACGGGTCTCATACCTACATTTTAACTCCTTGTTTGCTGTTCATCAACCGTTTCTCTATTATATACATAAATATGCAAGCATTTTATAGATATTCTTATTTGATTTTAATTTTTTTCTTTAAAATGTGGCTCACTGTATTTTACGTCTTTTATTGCATGTATATAAAACGTTACTTTGTATAGCGATTTGTAATTTTTTTATTATTTGAGAATTATCATTTCGAAGAAAAAAATAAGAATTATTATATAAGCTTATAAGTAAAGAAATAATGTAAAAAGTTGGATTTTTTTTTGCAAATATTTATTCTTTATAGCCTGCAAAAAAAAAATCATTTATATTGTTGCGAGATATCCAAATTGTAGGTATTAAGATAATAGTTTGTCTGATTTTAGTAACAACTATGAGCTTGAGAATTAAATTTACCGTGCCTTTAACATTTGTAAGTGATTTAAATGTTAACATTATTTGTTAAATATGTAATGTAAGAAATTATTATATTTTTTGTACCTTAAAGGTGAGTCGTCCTATTGTTAAAGTTTTAATAATGTAGGTCTGTACTTTCCAAAGACTTTTTAAGACACCAGTTGTTAAATAAAAACAACATGTTATTCCTTGTTCCCACACATTTCCCCCCCATTTTCAACATAAATTTCTTGAGTTACATTCATTATTTTGTATTAATTTTTTCTAGCTATCTCAAATATTGAACAAGTTACTTTAAACTATTTTTCATGAAACAATAGTACATATTATTTACTATAATTTATCTTGGAAGTTGGAACTAAATTTTATAAGGACAAACGTGGAAAATGCCCTTTTATCTGTTTAATGGAGATTACCAATCATTTCTAGGGGGAAAATTTAAATATAATATATAAAGACTTTCTTTCAGTTTTAGATTACTTTTTTGAGTACAAGCTTACAAAATTACATAAAATTTTGTACATTCAATGGTCAAGGAAAAAGAAAAGGACACAGGATGAGTTTTCAAATTTTTAAAATATCAAGTATAGTTGTCATTTTTACAGGGGAGATTATGAATCTGTTTAATATTCATTTTTGCATGTTTCATTTTGTTTGTGTCTTTGTCCTTTATGTTTTTAAATTTGAAAGTATATTAATCCCAAATAAAGACCAACAGAAAAAAATGACAATCTGAGTAATGATTTTTATTTTTTTTTAAAGCTGTAATCATAGATTTTAATTATAAAGAGGGAACATCTAAGAATAAAGTTATTATCATTGCTTGTGACGGAGAGAAAATTGATAACTTTTTGGGAATTTATATGTTTACAAACTGACTGAATTCACAGTAAAATTCAATATTGATATCAGAGTCATTATAACGTATATGTCCTTACTGTATACGGGGAGGCATTTATAGTTATTTTCTTCCTCTCGTGGCTATTTCCAGCTGATCTCATAAAAATAACATAGCTCCTCTTTTCCAAACATACTTTGATTTATCACGATTACCATGTTTATTTTTCGGTTTCTTTTATTTTTACAAACTAGTACAACATATTTTATGCATCACTTATGATTAAAGAGAGAAGGAATTAAAGGCCTAAGCAGAATTTATTACTTTGTCTCTTATCAATTGAGTAACAATCAAAGAAAAATAATATTAATATAACCTTGAAATATACATTTTGGAAGTGGTTTTTATTATTTTTGAAGAAAAATTAATATTATTTTCGAAATAAATAACTCTCAACAAGAACATTCTTGGAAACTTAATGTTTTTTTAAATTTTACCGCCTCTTATTTGACTTCCTCTTTCTTTTAAATTTTTTTATATATTTATAAATCGATCTTATAGTAAATATATGGGACAAAATATTATCTTTTACGAAATTCTTTGTTTCAAAATTGAAGTGATTTGTTATTCTGTCTTGAAAGATTCAAATAAATATATAAATAATTTCTAGTTATTTATAGATTCAATTTTTAAAAGAATATTTTCGTATTGTTTTCCAATTTGGAGAAAATGCCTCGTAAGCATTCGAAAGCCACCTTTTTTTCTTTTTTTAAACCCTGACAGTTTTTTGAAGCCCCCCTAAAATTTTAATGGATAATACATATAGTTTATGTTACAAATGAATGACAGTTTCACAATTCTTTCATTTTGAAACTATGTTGATTAAGCTAAGTATTTAATCCAATATAAGCATACCAGCATATCTATACATTTGAAAATCCCATGATCTATAAATCCATTTTTCTCACGATTAAAATAATAAAATATATGAAATTATTTGTTGCCTATTGAAAATTGAACAAAATTTAAGACTACTGAAATGCAATATTTCAGGAATATTTTCAAGGACTACATAAATTGAATATGACATATAAATCTAGGTTTTTTCCTAACATGTGTACAAGAGATATTTTAGTATTAGTAACACACAGGGTCTGTTTAATTCTAGATATAACAAAGAAAGCACATTTTTTTCCTTTAAAATTGGATTTTTTTAAATTATCAATATTATTTTTTTTTATTCCCTTATAAAGCAAAGTCCCCATATAACTTTTCAAGCCCCTGCATATCTTTAACTGTAATTTTTCCATATCAAAGAAAATTATCAAATTAAAACAGGTTGTTATTTTGCGCCATTTTGTTTTTAAATAAAAAAGTAGCTTTACATTTAGTACTAGCCCAATAACTTTGCAAACTTAAGAACAGATTGTCATAAAATTTTGATTGCTGTGTTAAGGTGAATTTAAAAAAAAAACTAATGTCATATCTATGTGAAGCCCGGGACGTATCAGCCCATGTCTTATATATTGAGTCTATGAAAACTCAGGCAAACAATAGAATAGCTTTTTTAAGTTATAATGTTGCAGATATTTTATTTTTTAAATGTATGATTTTGTTTAATGTCGTAATATGTACTTTTCTAAAGTCTGGGAGACATTAAATAAATCATCAACACATGTAATAAAGATAATAATATTTTTTTATATATTACAACAAAGAAAATATTGTGTCAAAATTCAAACCCATCCACACTTCTTCAGAGTATCTGTCAAACCCAAAGATTCAAAAAATATCCTTGGAATAGTTTATTATATTATACATTTGCTACATCTCATATATAAATTACTAAATTTTTACGTTCCTTTTTTTCTGAGCACCAATACAGCTTTATCCACATAATTATATTTTAATAAAATAATAAACTGCTATTATTAATTAATATAAAATATTGTTGCTTGTTATGTTTTGATTTTATCAATTAGAACCCATTCACTACAGATAAATGTGAGATATTGTAACACTCTATACAAAATATAAAAATACAAAAAGTCATACAAACACCCTATATTATTCATTACCTGTATATATTTACGTATACAGTATAAGTAAGGAAATTTTACCTTTTTTTGATATTAAAATATAAGAAGCTTTCTCAAGAACAACATATAAACAAGATTAGTACTTAAAATGATGATACCTTACAATATAATCAATTTTTCTTTAAATGTCCTCTGTCTACTGCCATTTTGGTCTCCAGTATAGACCCAAAGGTCTTACACACCTTGATGACCTAGTTATTTGACTTATCATCCCAGCAAATCACAAGCAAGACCTTCAATTAATCAAAACTGTGTGGGGGATATTGCAGGCCTTGCTTTCCAGTACACCCCATATCCCATGGTCTAGTAAGAAACAGTCCAGTAAATATGGGAGCCACTCAGTGAGCTTTTCTTTGCAGATAACTGGAGCTGTTATAACCCTATGACAAGGTTCTGAGTCTTGTTACCAACAGTAATTATTTTGAGGTAGTTGGTATCCAACCAGGGCTTCAAGAACTCTTTCATCACCTCCTGGTACTGATTGGTCTCCACCCTGAGCCCCCCATTCACGAAGTCTTCTGTCGTGTTCTCCACTTCTTGTCGTTCTGGGGAGACTCTGGCGTTTGTTAATAAGCATCATGACTTTAAGGATAAGGTTATCTGACCAGTTCACAATGTCTGCGACCCGTTGCTTTTTTATTCTTTTTTATTGACGTTCTCAAATTATAATAAAGCGTATGAAATTTGATACATTTTGAAGAAAGATTGTTCTATAATCTAAGATCCATTGCAATGGAAAATACAAATTGAAATAAAGGCTCTATGAAGCTTTAATTGGCCCAATAGCACTTGATTACGCACACTTTTGGATATAGAATGTATCTCATATGTATGCATAGTAAAATCTTGAAAAGGGTTTTTTGAGATAGGGACCAAATGCACAGTGAATTGAAGTGAATATAAAATATATTTCAGATCTATAATACTTTACAATTTAATGTTGTATGGTTCATTGATGTTAAACCATTCATTGATTCCATTAAAAATATTATTTAGTCTAACTTTCTTAATTTTTAACAAAACTCTATTATTTAGCTATTATTAATCTCTCCTGAGACTGTTGCAGCCGTATCTGATGACAGAAACAGTTATAGCATTTCAGGAGTTGTATTTAAATGCAATTTCAGGAAAAATTAATGAGAGGTAAACACTCTAAATGTATTCAATAATGTAAAAGAGTGACATAGATCAGTAACGAACACAAACTCAAGACAAATTGGTTTTTTAACTAAATGTGCGTGGGTTTGATTCATGGTTGTTCCTCAAAAAAGGAAATATATTTTATGTTTATGGAACTTGAAGACAATTCGTAGTTCAGATAGAATAATTATAATGCCAATTAAAGAAACATTAAGAATTGCATAAATATGAACCTTTCTTGTGTTAAACTTTGTAGGACTAAGTAAAATTAGCTCTGTACAATTTAGCCAATTGCAAAAAAAAGTTGTAATGTTTCCCAATTTCCTCCTTTCCAATATATACATACAAAATTTTTTGGGATAATAATTCATAAGTATTAAAAATTTAGAAATTCCTGTAAACTCTACAAAAAAATAGATATTAATACCAAGATATCATTAACTTTTTATGAAATCAGTGACTAAAGTTACTTAATGTTTTAAACATTGCAAAATAAAATGAAACCTAAATTTCAAAGGTAAAAGCGCTAAAAAATAACTTTAGAATAAATTTGCATAAATTTTCAATTGTCTTCCAAATTTTAGCACTAAGATCTTTGATTGATAAAGAAGAAAGTAAAGTAAAAGACCCAAATAAATTGAAAATTACGTGTAAAATTCTAAAATTTACTTAAATAAACACATTTTTTTATAATTCGGTACTTAAAACTTTTATTTCAAATGAAGGTGATTATGTTTGATATAAGCATTCATTGAATTAATCATTTGTACTTTCAGAATACCGGAACATTTGATCAGGAACTAAATTTTTAAATGATTTTATAAATATTTATATAACAAAAATATCTACTTTTATGCTATCATTATTCTTAGGGAAAAGGCATTAGAAAGGCATAAAAATATAACCTGATAAATTTTCTAAAGGCATAAAATAAATTTAATATCTATACATATATTTTTTAAAGATAATACTATGATAAGCTCCATTAATACACAGGAAATTTCATATCTGCAAGTTAATTAAAGTGTTAAATTACATTATTTTTTTTAATTTTAATATTCTTACCTAATATGTATTAAAACGTATAACCTGTTTGTAAACGTGAATTTTAAAATCAATGATATTTTATATTTTACAAATATTAACTAGGAGTGAACCATTATAGGCTTTGACTATCGCAGCTTGTTGAAAATCAATAATTAAATATGCCCTTGCCATGTAGAGAGTAGAGACTATGTATTGATGTGTTTCCTCTGACGGCTGCTTGCAGCGGATCTATTACAATGTCATGACAGCTAAGCAACTCTTATGTAAAACTTTAAAACATAATGTATATATACTACAAAGATAAAATTTTTATATTAGATGGAGTGATAGTAATACAATAATGTTAATTATGCTCAATCAGTACAACTCCATTTAACCTAATAAAGGAACATTAAAAAAAATTCCGTATACAAAATTGGTTTCTTGGGATGAGTTCATCAAAAAAAGTGTTAATAGTAGTAGCCAAATAAAAACATAATTTTTTAAAGTTAAGTAAATTTTTTAAGAACAAAAAAGTTCAGTTTGTGCTAAATATTTTCTGAGCGAGATTAAGGAAAAATTAGAAATTATGTCACAAATTTTTATTCAAGTTATCAACAACTACAATTTTTAAAACTTATATCTCAAATTGTTCAACATCTATGGCCACACATACTTTAGGACAAGGTTGGAAGCTTCTTCATGTTCCGACAATTTCTGCAGAATCAACAAAAGTCAATATTCTGATAATTGAAGTTTTTAAATTAATGAAATTATTCTGGTGGGTCCTTTAGGCTCCATTTTGCTCTAAAAAAATAATCCAAAGGATTCAAATATGGTATTCCTCTTTAGAATCAACTTCATCCTTTGAGAATAAATGTGGAGGCATCAATACCTCCTTACCTCTTACAAGTTTAGGTTATAGGTTTTTAAATAAATAGTACCATAAGACATAGTCCGATCTTTTCCTTTTCTTCTGCAAAGGTTGTATCTGTAAGTATTGTTTTTTTTAAAGACATTGATTAGATACTTTAAAAAAATAATATTTGAAAGGATCACAAAATTACATACACATAACATAAGACAATATAACATAAAATCTTTTATTTTTCATATCTACTTATAACAGTACTTGACGCGTTAATTAGAAATCTGTAATTTTTTTTTCGTATCTAATTGGTTCTAAGAATCTTTTTGACCCACTCTATAATTTTGAGTTAAAAAAACAACCCAGATTTCTACAAGAAAATAAAAAATTATTAAGATTTTTTTTATTATTTTTATAAATTTCTTGTGAAATCATCCAATCATGAAAAAGTACAAAATAAATGTAAAAACCCCTAAGGCTTCTAATGTAAAAGAAATACTATGTTTTTTTTACAAACGATTTTTTTAATTGAAAGGATTTAATTAGAAGCCTAAATAATTGACCTTTTATACACAAAAGAGTATTTGCTTTTGAAATGTTTAATTTAGCTACAAAAAAGATTTAATTTAATTTTTTTAATACAAAAATTGCTCAAGGCAAATTCCTTTTTAATAAACTATTTCGTTTTCAAAATGAAATTAAAAAGTAAAAAGATAAACAATGGAGTTGGAAATGTTATTTCATATATCCTCCTCGAGCAATCTCTGGATCATAAAGTAGAAATGAATGACTGAACTAGACCTTCTATTGTTATTAATGTTCTTTAAAGAGAAATCTCTGTTGAATTTAATTATTTGTATTATATTGTATTTTTAAGACAAATGTTTGATCAAACTTAATTAATTACTCAAAATAGACAATATGAATATATTTGAAAATTGACAGATTTGTAAAAATTGTGTCAAATACATCTGATTTATAGAATACAAATCATTTTTGATAAAGTCAAAACTTTTATTGCTTGTGTGATGATTAATAAATATCATATTTTTTTACATCAAATCACCACATTTTTCCCAAATCTTTGTTTAAACCTCCAATAATTCCGAATTAACTCCGGAGACTAAAAAATCCTTCTCTTATCATGTGTGCATCATATTCTATTTTATCTTTGATGTCAGCTCTTAATTCATCATCCCTTCCATTGTACTATTTTTTTGCATAGGTACATTATTATTATTTCAAAACTATTAACAAATTTTTTGAACTAGTTATATAAGTTATAATGAAGGTTTGTATGAACTATTATCGTTTATTTACCCAAACAATGAATGTAAAAAAAGAGGAAGAAGGACAATAAGAGCTCTATAAAATAAATATTTGTGATTATAATTTAGAAATAATCAATTTTCTACAGTCTACAATATAGATTTTTCTTTTATCCAACTTCTATAATACAAAGTCATGCAAATACTATAAGACATTTATATAAAAAACTTATATCTCAGCGCATGCAAAAGAACAATTTAATAATTTTTTCCTTCAAAAGAGAGGTTTGCGTCTCCTCTTTTTGTTAACGTTAAATTCAAAATATTAGAGATTATTAACATACTATAGGAACGACATAAGGGAAAGATTCCTCCCTTGCTTGCCACTGGAATGCCCCCAAAAGTAGTAAATAATACCAAATATGGTTCAAAAGTAATTGTATACCGAATCAAAGAGAGCCAGGATAAGGGTGAAAATGAAAATTAGAAAATAAACTACTGAAACTGTCAAATTTTGAACAAGAACTCTTGACATTATCAATCATCAGATCTCTCCATGACAAAGATGACCATTGACGTCAATTTCTTAAGGTTGAACATGTCAAAGCACTGGTTGTGTCTCTTTATGAGACCAAAAAACAGCAAAAATGGTGAAAATGTGAACCTTCAGCTCAGTTGTATCGGGAACACTCCCCCCCCCCCCTCAAAATCACGAAATCGGAATCCCCTATACTATAGGATCTGGTTGCAAGTAAAGTCCCAAGTGTGTGCAAAATCCGATACCCAAATGTAAAAGATGGATAGGGTTTTATCAATCCAAAGTTGCCTGACATGTCACAGGCCTAGATCAAAATAACCTGTAGCAAATTCTGCCCCTACCAAGAAGTCGTTATTCCTGCTTACAGTGATTCTATTTAAGATTATTTATCCTTCATATTATTATACATAATTATATGTATTGATATAATACTTTTGGATAATAAATATATAAATTATTCATCGTATAGTTCGTACCTTTCAGTTCAGAACTATTGTCTGGTCCGTTTTATTATGAATTCACAGGTATAATGTATTTTAAATAATATTTATTTCCACACTAAATCTAATTGTATCAAAAGTAACAACTACAATGTGTAAATAATGATACATATTAATTCTAATATCGGGGTTGTTAAACCCCCCGGAAGAAATACTATCAAAAAGAATTGGAGTGAAGTTACGTAAGGTTAAAATTAAATATATTCCTTTATTACATATTAAGAAAAATTGGCACAAAGCCATTGTTTTTGTTTCTAATGCAAAGCACTCAAATTTTAAGAATAGCTTTATTCAAGGTTATTTTTGTACTGTTGTTGTGTGCAAATAATGTGTATTGTCTATAAATGAAGAGTCACTTATGAAAGTAATAGGAACATCCTTGATATTTTTATTTTTAGAGTATTTTGAAGATATATATTTATGTTTGTAAATATTATAATGTAAATGTTTCTTTTTCATAAATAAATGATAGTTTCCATTCTTTTCAAGATGGTCACATTTTCTATTTTTATGTCAAACATTATAAAAAAAAACCACACTCATTGAAAGAGAAAGAACAAAAAACATAATAGAAAGCTTTCCCATAATAGGTTCCTTTCAAAATGAAAAATAATTTCTCTTTCATTTTGCATATTTGCATTTTTAGTATAAGCAATCCTCAAAAATGTTAAGAAATTTAAATATTTTATTACGTAATAAACATATACAACTGTCTAAAATAAGTAAATGATTTAATGAGTATTCAAAAATACCAAGACCAAAACAGAGCTAACTGAACTAAGTACAAATCTTAAAGAAATTAATATAGTCTAATAAATAGAAATGCGTCGGTCTTAAAATTTTGCAATCCCATATGATGCCATCCCAAAAACTGAGGAATACATCCTAATTTTACACAAAAAAATTGTCATGGAATAATTACGTCATCATCATTATACCTCAGGCATCTTAGAGTTATTAAGCCGCAATTAATATAGGAATGATAAAAAATACTAAATTTAAAAGTAAGTATATTGATAATTACTTTTATAATTGGTAATGGCGTATGCCCCGTATATGATATTGGTTTTTAAAAATATTTCAAATTTTAAATCACCCTCTACATGTAATCATTATCAAAATTATTTTTTAATATGAAACCATCCACAATCACAGTCAATTTAAAAAGATAAAATATCACAAAATAACTTATAGAATATTGAATGATTAATAATGTAAAGAAATGAATAGTATTAATTATTTTAAAAAAAAAGACTTAATTTTGATACAACATTTTGGCTCAATAAATTTTTTCTTATGAAAAGAATGAAAAAAGGGAGATGAGATGATCTGTTTATTAATCCGACGCTTGGTGAATAAATCCTAGAAGCCTATCCCTCAAACCTTTAAAGATAGTCTTCTTCTCTCCTCTCGGACAACTTTGTCCACACAAACTCGTTTAGAACAGTCAGAGCAAAACTCCTCGTGGGATTTACATTTTTATATTATGCTCTAAATAATAATATCAATGCAAGTTAATAAAAACCTTTGAGGTCACTCACTCGAGATCAGTAGCTCCCCTAAGACCATATAAAGCTCGTCGTACAATGATTTCCTAGCCATTATGGACTCAACATCCTGGCTAATTTCTTGAGGCATATACTTCAGGGAGCTGCAGGTACTGAAATTATGGGATATTGTTTGTTGTTTTCATCAAATTCTTTGCAGATTGCCCGCTCATCCTTGAAGGGCCCTTTTGAGAAAATGACCAGAGACAAGAAAATTTCACAAATATTATCATATTTACTTTTATATACCAATTAGCTAAATGAAAATTAAAGTACCTCTAATGCAAGAGAAACGTTTTTCATTATTCTTGATTTATGTCTAATTAAAGTATTTATTACTTAGAAAAGTTATTAGTTTATATTGATAGAAGACGATGTTAAAAATTTTGAACCCCTTCTTCCTAAATTTTATTTAGTCAGAATGAACTTAAATAGTAAACTTTGCTATGTATAGCGTGTCCAAGCAAATCGTGAATGAAACTTTTTTTTAAATTCAATTGACTTACAAAAACAATTTTAACATTTTTTTCTACCATTCACTTGGAGAGTAATAAAGACAAAAAAATCTTGTGAAACAACTTTCTTTATTAAGATCAGTACAACTGAGATGGAGGCCAAAAAAATTGATGTGGCAGTGCTTCTTGACACAAGAATGAACTGTGATGAGATTTCCCGCTTAGTCCCCTACTGCTAGGTTCTTAAACACCAAGATTAAAAGGCTTAAGAAAAACAACAAGCCCCTTGGGAAGAACCTTATCAGTCACAAGGCAAAAAAAACAACAACAACTGAAAAGTGGTGTTTAGACAAGGTTACAGGTTATGGTCAATGTGACCTCCGTTCTCATCAGATTGCAACCCTCCTGATTATGGTATCCGGGCACCATCGACATGAATACCTATGTCATCTCACATGGGAAGGGTAATTTTGATAAATAATGCGAACGTACGGTGCGAAAAATACTTGCAGTAGGCGTGCACTGAAGTCCAGAAGTCTTTGGAGGATCCCCCATATCAATGTATTGGTTAAATGGAGGGAAACAAACTTGATTTCAAATCTTATGGCCTTGATAACTTCTAAAATCTTTCACCCAATAAAAAAATCACTACGTTCCTTCTTTTAATCGCACCATTCGCTGGAAAATAAGTCACATCAAGATAGCCTTCAAAATTATAAATGGGGTGTTATGGATGAAATAAAAGGTAAAAAAGACGTTAATTTTTTCATTCATCTAGTTAACGGTATAATTTTTCAATTAATCTGTCTCCTCAAATTACATAAATTTAAACCAAAGATTACTACCTTAAATCTTTGTTATTGGACAACACAAAAGTACTTTGTCGTAATTGTTTAACTTTTTTTTTTTCAATTATTATCATTTATCAGCTGTAGCTAATTAACTAATTATACAATTCCATAGCAGGTTTTTAAAAGTAACATTTTTTTCAAAATGCTATATTCCTTAATTCTTAAAATTTTCATTCATTTTTCTTGATGAAAATTTTGTTTTTTTATTACAGTATCATATTAGATCACAAATTTTTGCTGTCGGCTATTACATAAACAGTAAAAAAACTTAATAATATTCCAAAGATAAATTACCCAGAACTTCCTAAACATTGAAGTTAGAGGCATGAGATAGATATCAAAATATTTCTTTTACTTTTACCAATAGGATAAAACAGATTTAAAATGGAAATATTAAACTTAAATTTTTTGTGGCCTACTAAAGCAGAACAATTAAGATGAGTGTGCTGACATGTAGGAAGAATACGTGGAAAAGATCTGTAATGACTTCATGTTTAGGACTGAGGCCATGATGGAAGCCAGAAATGGCGATTGTCAGATTTTATTCCAAGAATAAAATCACAAAAATATATAAAAGTCTGATTATCTTTCTACTTGTACTGCTTGAGAATTCAGATAATGTTTCGTTCGGGAAAATTCATACACAAAATCTTTTTCAATTCAATGGTTTAGGTAATTTTGCCATATACCTTATGGAAGTTGCATTTAAATTCATGGGGCTTTTCTAAAAACGACAACAGAGACAAAACAACTTTAAGTCCCCATATTAAGGATCCATACAACCCAAGTAATAACTCTTGCATAAGATAATTTTATTGAGTGATCGATTTTATTCAGCACCATTCACTTTATATTTAGTATTGAATAAATTAAACAGCTTAATGCTGGATTAAACACTAGTGAAATTAAATTATTTGCAATTGGCTTTACATAACAATGAGATTTGTATTTATGTAAATTGTGTATAGACAGTATAAATATATTTTCTATACATTATTTAATGAATATTTTAAATAATGATTAATTGTTTTGCAAATTCATAATGCACAAATTGGTCATGATCTAGTTCTGTATAAAACTATAAAATACTTTTAAAATAATATGAAAATTATATTTGCTTATTTTTATATTTGCCAGCCCCGAAATGATTGAGACAGGTTTATTTGAAGGTTTTATTTATTTATGGGTCGGGCGTTGAATTTTTACGCCCAGGCGTCAAAGGAGTGACTCTTACATGCTATGACATTTAGTGTCAAATACGAGTATAATTTCTACAAAATTTCACTAGAATCGAGTTTATCATTAAATTTATGGTGATAAAACATTCAATTGCTATTCAGTGATTAAATACACAATGGATTTATAATTCATTTGCAAATGTCTTTCCATTCGTTGCATAAGATGGAGATCCACACCAACCCCATAATTGTCTACCCTAATTCCTTACCTAGTCGTGCAACCATCTTTCAGTGGGATTGTGAGATCCGGGATGAATCTTTTAAGCTCGATAAATATGTGTCATCAGGACCTCCACGGGAGACAAGGACACAAATCAGCATCAAGTCAAGGACCTGGAGCAGAAAAAAACCCAATTCAGCGTTTGAGAGATCTCATTAGAGCTTTCCCTAGCTTTCCCTTTTTTCCTGAGCGAGTGAAGAGTTATCTGAGCCGGAGGAGACTATGTGACATAATTGAGTACTTTTTTAAACTTTTGCATGTAATTTCTTGTCTTACTGGGCCAGTGTCAATCACTTTACTTACTTATAGAGTTTTCTGATCGCTAGAAAAACTTTGTGAAAAGGTAAAAACAGTAAAGTAAATGAAATAGTTAAATTTTAAATTGATAAGATAAATCTAGTTGAATCCTGTGTTAATAAACATCCATTTATTTCTTTTATCCTAATAAAACAGATTAAAATTATTTTACTTACGAAACATTCTATGAAATTTTAGGTCAATATTTGGTGGAGCATCGAGCAAAGTAGAACTATGACACCATAGGTTTACTTTGCCTAATTTCTATTGCCCTATTTCCCTTTTTCAATTTTTGTTGGATAAACTCTGCCTTTTACCTGATTGCAAAACTTTTGTACGTCACTCGCCTAGTTAGACTAGGATGCTATCAATATCTGGCATTTAATTCATTCATGAAACCTTCTTCATCATTTTGTACAAAATACGAATTACTCAGGAGAGAAAGCGAGGTGAGAGAAGAGAAGAAAAATGTTGGAACTACGTGAAAAGACAAATTCAGTCACAGTGATTTGGATGGATCTTTCATACGAAGCATTCCGATGTAGACATCCGCATCGATCTATTGTTCCCGTTTCTTAGGAAATAATCTTTTCCCATTCGGATATCCAATCCACACCCCCTTAAGATCATCTCTTCAACTTCATATTCAAGGGATATCGCCTCTTCAGAACTCATGCGGTAAATCTCATCTCTTATAATGGAAAGATCGCTTGATTCGCAGATGATCCTTCACTTAAAGGAGAAGACGGGGTTAAGGGATTCATATCTGTGCCTCTGACTGACTCTGTCTGTGGAAGAAATAGAGTGAGATATCAATACAATGGATTTTTTCAATATCTGATCATTAATGAACTGTTTGTTCCTCTTTCTAGATTTTTAATCTAACTCAAGGGATAATGGTAAGTATCTAGCGGTGCTCCACTTCAACTCATCATAGTATCCGTTAGGAAAATGTCAACTGTTCTATGATCCTTGACACGTGATTCCTACGTGGCTAAAAAAACTCCTTGGTTTCATCAGATAATGAGTAGTGATTTAATTAATTATTCTATCAAACGACTTTATATTTGGGAATCCCTCCCATGTACTTATGAGAAACGTTCGTTTACAAAGAGGAATTCACTTATTTGTCTCTTTGCCTCAATTTTCCTGTTTCTTTGGAAAGAGTTTTGTCAGGCTATTATCCTCATTTAGATAGTAATGTCAAAGAAGTTCAACCCTCGGAATCTGTCTCTTTACTGGCCAAGGACTGAATTACGGATAAAAGGGAAGAGGTGATATGTTTTGGATCAAGATCTTTCTAGAGAATATGAATATATTTCATTCATGAATTACTCTTATATACGTAGTGACGAATTATCAACTTAAATAGTGTTCTTTGCATAACAGTAATTTCAAAAAGGTTTAAAGAAAGTTTCTAAAAATTTCTTCCTACGAGAGTGAAGATAATTTTATTGAGGAATGATTACTTTATAGCTAAATAAAGGCAACCACAACAGACACCAACAACTATTAAGAATGTATCTTCATACAATTTATAGAAATATAGATCCTATGTTTATCAAATACCTCCAAACTCTTGTGCAATGGAATCAACTATCGATGTTTTTTAATAATTTACTTTATATTTCTAAACAATTTTCAATCTCTTACTCTTGACTCATACTTCTAATCAATTTTACAATCATATTTCTTTTTATAGAATGGGAATATTTAGTACATATATGGTGATATCCAGATGGTCCATTTAAATTAATTTTGTAAATTGAAATTCAATTAAATTTATTTATTTTACCTATATTTTTTTTTCATTAAGTTAGAACTTAATTATTTATTTTCGAATTCATGGGTGGGGGAGTTTATTCGATCACTTTTTTCGGTATTATAATCTTAGCAAAGATTGATGTTGTCATTATTTTTGATTTCCCCACTATGCATACAATTTTATAATTTAGGAAGATGAAGTCCATTAGGAAAGTGATAATGAGGATTCCACCAGTTCGGATTTAAATATCTAGGAAAATATAAAATAGTTCAATTTTTGTTACTTTTTATTTTGATATTTATTTAATTTTCTATCAACTCTTTGATTTTTTCTAAGATATATCTTCATATTTAATTTTCTATCCATTCTTTCATTTTGTATGCCAACCGAATGATAAGGCAGAGTAAAAATTAGCTTAGGATAAAGAAAGGACAAAAGAACAATTGCCCAACAAATTAATCAAATTCACCAAACCTTGATTAAAAATTGCAAAATTTACGAAATATTCGAAGTTATTGTATTTTTACAAGACCATTAAGTTGCATTTTTAAAAATGTTTTAAAAGGAAATTAATCCACTGCCAATATTAGTTATTTTTGACAGATTTGAATCAAATTTATAAAATCCCAGTTCACAAGCGAAGGGTTAAGTACTTTATTTTTTTTTTCAATGTTAATTATAAAAAGGTATTTTGAACCTTTTTATTAAAAACTTCAGAGTTGAAAGTTTTAAAAGTTAAGAAATTCTTTTTTTATTACAAATATTTAAAAAAATATAACTTAAGTCTTTTTAAGATAATTGATAGCTCTTCAATGATGAATTACAAATGTATATTATCAAAGTGAATAGAAATACAAGATTATAACAGAAAACTTTAAGGTGGTACTCGGCCTTAACGCAGATAATTTATCAGGAAGTTAAAAGTGGAAGTCCTAGTTGGACTAAAAGTATGTAAGATTGAGGATCGACATTAAAGTAATTCCTGATAATGTCCTTACTAAATACAGTATGGGATTTGAGTTCAATTTTCCCCTCTCTCATACGCTGTTTGTAAATGGTCTTGTGACAACAAAGCTGATCTCCTCTCTTTCAAATTGTTATGAAAACTAATATTTTTTTTTAAATATATACAAAAAAAGTTAATAGTTTATACATAAGCAAACACATGTAAAGAAATAACCCTTTCTCGTTATATGTTATGTACTCTTTAAAGCTGAACTGAATTACCCTTTTGATTAAAAAAAATAAATAGTTTTTATTAATTTTAGTAGAGGACACATCTAGTTAATATATTCACATGTTTTTTAAATAATAAATGAATGTCGAAATTATATCCTTTGCATTGAGAAAATATAACGAAATGCACTTATTATCAAAAATGACTTTTTCATTTTTTTATGTGTGAAGTGCTTAAATAGAATAAAAAAAAGTTCTTTGACATAAAGGAGATTCTTTATTATTTATTATTTAAGACTCAAATTTCAACAGAATATAAATAATGTTGTAATATCTGTTATTGGTAAAATGATTACTTTTTTTAATTTTAAGTATCCTTTTTCAAAGTAAAAATTACATTTAGATGGGTCGTTCTTATTAAAAATAGAGTACACATATTAAAAAAAAAAAAAAAACTCATTGTATAGAATGAAAAAATTGTCAAAAATGGAATCAAACTTGAACACAAAAACATGACCAAACTCGAAAATTTTAATTGAATCCCAACACTATTTAGTAAAAAAAAAAGATACGAATAAAGAGTAATTTATACGTCAATTCAATTTAAGGACAACAAACAAATTAATAGCAAGTTTGCAAACCTACGCACATTGAGTTCAAGAGAATAATTTCTCCAGAGTATGTTGACCATTAGCTACGTGATTCCATTATAATTTTACGATGTCAGCAATCTTTTCATTTTACCATTGCGCTACGATTAATATTATTCGTCAATAATGTTTTTACATAAACATTATTGGTCGAATTGGAACATATAATATATCATTTAAATAATAAAAGCAAGTGGTAATAATTACATTTAAAACATTTTTATAAATAAGCCTTTAAATTAAATGACAATAAATTTATGTCAACCCTTAGTCCAGAGTCACAATTCCCACCACTCCCCATCACCAAATAAAATGAAAATTGAATCTTTCCTAATTTAAGCTCCTCCTACAAAAATATGTATCTATTTTTTTCCGAAAAAAATATAATGTAATTTATTATTTAAGTAAAAAGCTCAGCTGATATTTATTCTAACTTTGTTATTTTTATTACAGAAAACATATGTAAAAACTTTATGTTTTTATTTCTTTAGTAAATGATTGATGTCATACTTGAAATACACTTTTTTTTATTTTTTTGCGTATAACCCTTTACACCCATATGTGACTAATTCGTCATACAATAAAGAAATATATATATCACGAATATATAAAGAAGAGCTTAGAAACAAAACGAAAGTGGTAGAGAAAAGGTTTCTTTTATTTTTTAGTAAGTGTTGCATCAAAAAAGGCCACAACTTTTTAGTCTGTACAAAAACTTGGGGGTTCATGTGTGCGCATTTCAGTTCTTCTTGACATCCGTTTCAATTTACTGAATGGAAAAAAATTATTGGTACGCTTAAAAGATGTAAACAATCATGTACGTTCATAAAAGTATCAGTTTATGCCACTAAAACACATTATAATTTGAGATTAAGACATATACAACAGTTTGTATCAGTTGGACTTTTTAAATTGTACATTATTTAAATGAGTATAACACTTCACTCCAAAGTTGTGTCAGAGAGATTTTTCTATTACACGCAACATCTTATATTTGGATAATTTACTAATAATTTTGAACTTTCCAATGTCTGTTAAGTACTAACAATTATCATTAGAGTGACTTCCAAACCCTAGTTAAGATGATTTTCATTACTTAGAAACTAAGTACTTAGATTTTTTAGAGTCTACTATTTCATTTTGAATTTTTAGTTTAACATTTCAAGATGAGCCTTCACTTAAATGATTGGTATTTGATATAAAAGTAGCTAATTTTGTTTTCTTAAAAAAAAAGTCTTAACAGGTCGACTCTATAATAAAACAAATTTTTAACATCACAAAAATCACATGCAACATCTAAAGAGATAACTAAATTATAAATAATAAAGCCAATTAATGAATTATTTACATTCCTTCATAAGGTCAATTATATTTTCAAAATCCCGTTTAATATTCCAATAAAAATAAATATTCCCATAATAAGATCATCTCCTTATTATTTTAATTTATGGGGATAGGAGCGGAGATTGGACGGTTGATCTCATCTTTCAAATTCTTTATTGCTGATCATTTTTAAGCTTATATTATTTAATATATATAATGGTAAATTCCTTAAATAATTTTAAATATTTTGGAAATCCCCATCAAATGTTATTGTTTGTTTATAGGACCATTAACTCGTAGGTAATAAGGTTCTTATGAAGATGTAGTAAATGTTCAATTTAGATTAATTTGATGAACTTACTCCTCCTACCCCTCTCGCGAGAAAAAATCATATTTATTTTGAGGAAACAAGAGTAAAAATAAAATTTCAATTTTAATAGATCTTTCAACAGCTTTTAAGTTAAAAAAATTAACGATATTAATAATGTATTCTTTTATTAAAAAACATACAAAACGATCTTTTGTCCGTGCAGATTGTGATCTTGTCGGACTTGATAACACTTTTTGGATGGAGGTTTGTAGTTTAATGGTTCAGGATAAATTATTCTTTCAAACACTACTTTTATAAATTTGACACTTGGTTGTTCTTAGGTTAGAAATAAACGTTAATTAAATTGACTTCATATATTATTCCTAGGTCAGGCGGGGTAATGAATGAATAAAATGTTTACTTTTACATACTCTATAGAAATTTATCTGACCAAAAAAGGAGCCTTAAAAATTGCATACCAGTCTGTGTTAAATTTTTGTAGGTGTAATTCAAACCAATTCTGTGCAATTTAGACAATTTTGCAATTGTCATCTGTCTATTTTCTACTTTACATATGCAATTTTGTAGTGTGACGTCTTTTGTGAAATATACTTTTACCATTATAATAGACACTAAATGGCCTAGCTACAATAGAGAGAGTTTTGTGATTGTTTTTACTAAGTATTATATGAGTGTGTGTACAATATGGACAGTGTCAAACAGAAAATATGATATGTTTTACAGTTTTTCTTTTAATAAGGTGAAAAGGCTCTTACGTCCATGAAACTAAAAAATTTTAAAATTGTCTTTTTTTTTTTTTTTTTTTGAATTTAAAGTTTTTGAATTACTCTGAACTAAAAAAAAATCCTTCAAAAGTCACATTGTGGATACAAATTTAAATACACTATTGATTACCTTCAACGAATTATAAATGAATGAAATAACAGCTTATTTTACGAAGTGACAATTTGTACACCTCACCAATTCCAAAAAAGAAACTTGAAATAAACTAAAATTAAATTTGCCAAACTTTTATTAAAATTACAAAATTTACTAATAATTCCTAGAATTAACACTATTACTACAGCAGAAATGTTGTGTATAATTTTAGCTGCAAAGCCAAAAGTGCATCTAATAATATTCTATCTTTTTAACAAAATTGGGTAATAACACAAAAAAATCTGCTGTTGGATTGGATCTATGGATTAGTACCTTAATAGAAATTAAATTTAAATACTCTCCGTTTATTGAATCCAAATGTTTTTAAAACTTTTATATTGAAAAATAAAATATGAGAAGAAAATATTGTACCATGGTTATGATAGAATATAATTTATCTTTTATAAGATGAATGATATTGAAAGAAATACTTATATTGTAACCATAAAATTTTTAGAAATATTTATATCATTTCTCGTTTAGATCGTGCACAAAAAATAAGAACTTCTTCGTAGCTGTCCCTGCCAGAATCTGTTTACACTAATCAATCAAATAACAGTCAATTCCCAAAATCCCCTGAATGGAAATGAAGAATGTAAGATGAATCTGGGGCTGCAAATCTTGCTTACCTGAAATAAATAATAATAAAGTTAGTTTAAGTTCATTTTTATTCGTTTAACTTTATGATAATTCAATGAAGGGATCTAGCTGCATAGACAACGCGACAGAAGGACATTATTTTATAAGCTCAATATGTTAGAGTGGATGCTTTGTCGCTTCTACCAAAAAAAATATATATACACTATGTTTATGGACTTCAAAGACATTAATAGTATCTACTACAATTAGTGTGTTTGTAAAGTTTTATACTTTTTTTCTATTTTGCGTCCCCTACAATATGTCAAAGGAGGATTCATAAACTCTTACCTCACTTCCAGTACGCCACTAAATAGATTTGTCGAAAAAAAGGGATAATCAACTGAGATAATATCAAGTAAAAATCATATAACCAAGTAACCATCGTATTGCAGTAACCAATTAAATTTGAACTTGTAGGACTAACGGTTCCAAAAATTTTCATAAAACTTTAATAGGTAGGAAAAAAACATGACTTCTTTTGTATTCACTACATTACATAATAGCATAAGTACAAATACTTAAGATTTTGATCGTGTTTACCATAAAAACAAACCTATCTCCAGGTTAAGGTGGTTCTTATTTCGTATTTAAAAAAAAACATTCGCTCTTTTCTTTCCAAAAGCATATAAATAGGGTCAAGTATATTCCTATTCTAAAAATTATAATATTTAAATGACATTCAGAGCCTTTTGAGCAAGCTTTTGACTAAAATTGGATATAAACCATCATTTGCTAAGGTTTATATTCTAAACATAATTTAAATGAAGGGCACAAATAATTTTTAGTACTGCTGGGGAAAAAAATCAACTAAAGAAAAAAAATTTGGTAGATAAATTATTTGGTAATATAACAATTATGTTACATATATTCTAATTGATTGAATATCAAAAGCTATATATACCTACATTGTAATTTTATTTGTATAAAAATTTTAGGGAAAATTACGAATTTTTTCTCCACCAATATTTCAATAAAGAGCAAAAATATATAAAACGGTGCCACCTTTTAATACTAATTAAAGTCCAAAATAAATTTAACAACATTGAAGTCTACAACGTTGATTTTATCTTATAGTACATTTTTTATTTTATTTTCTAGAGTAAAATTTAAACAAAAGGTTTTGTGAGGAAATTTATTTTACAAGATCTTCTTAAAGTAGTACTCAGCACAACTATGATTTAATATGTCATTCCTCAGCTTTAAAAAATGCATCAATACGAGGCCTAAATCCCTTGTATACTTTGACTATGTAGTCAGACTCGAGCTTTGTCCAATCCTTTTTGATGGAAGCTTAGGAGTGACTAGACACTCCGGTGAGAAGTAGCACAAACAATCTTCTCCAGACGTGCCTAGACTGTACAGTCAAAGTGGTTTGTGTACCAAGAGTAGGGCAACCACATATTGAGATCCCAAAAGTCTGGAACGTTGTCGTTTAGGGAAGACAGTGTCTTGGCGGTGCAATGCCACAGAGCTCAGTATTCAGTAAAAAATCTTTTCTCCGACTTTTTATAGCCCAAAGTACTACTTTCTTATCCAAAAGTTCGATCTAAGCATCTGCATTGAACCGCTCCTGAAACTACGCCAAAAGAGAGGGCAGACTTCGTCTATACTGGCCAAAACGCCCATGATTCCTACTGGATGTTTTCTTCTGAAGACAAATCTCACTGAAGTTGAGGCATTGTCTGAATGTTTTGTTTATTCATAGTAGAATCAATGGTGTATTGTTGTCCTCCTTTGTGATTTTGCACAAATGTTTTTGAAGTTTGAAAATAATACAGTTTGTAGCACTAAATAAGATCAACCATGTAGATATATTGACATCTATCGACGTCTATAGTTTTCATTTTGTCCCCCACTTGAGTAAAATCCTTCTTTATGGGAAGTACTTAATTGCACTTAAAGTTCTTAATGTATAATTTGTATTGAGATATAATTTTTTGGTAATTCTTTGTAAATAATCTAATTATACAGTATGTTATGTTAGTAATGAGTTTTTTCTTGAACACTATAAAATTAAAGATTTTATTTAAAAAAATTATTATAATTAAAATGTGGATTGAAAACATATGAGGGATACATATTGAAAATGTTATAAACATTATATTTGGGCTCTATTTTACTCTGATATCTGAGGAATTTTTAATACCAGATGTCTAAAGTTCCATGGATGAGACCAGTAAAAGTAAAACATTTATTTCTAAGGTCACCCTAAGCAAAGGGTAAAACTACCCAAGATATCTCGATTAAATGTATCAGAAGCATACCTTATATTTACAAAAACTATCAATTCCAAGAGCATATTTCAAACTCTGTTTTGTCCTATTTACTAGCATAATAAATAAAAAACACTATATTACCGAGTGGTCCATTAAAATCTACACACTTTGAATTTTAAACTTTAACAAGATAATAATATATTAATTATCAATTTAATTTCAACAAAATTAATACTAAAAACTGATGTGAGTGTGAGCTCTCTTAATCAATAATGTAGCCCTCATTAGTGGCAATGATGGCTTCCACAGGACGGTGGAAGGCCTGGCACCTTCTTCAGATGTAGGCCTCTGACATTAATCCACAAAATGTTGTAAAGAGCTGGAATCCAGAGTATAAAGGGCCAAAATTGTCAAAAAAGAGTTCAAAAGAACTGAAAAAACTTGTTTAAAAAATTCCTGCAACGGAGAAAGTGGCTTTATTTTATTACTGGTGTCAAAAGTGGCCTCTTCAACCTCACAAGGTTCCTTCCATAAACTCTTTTGATAACTCTCTTGATAGTCTGGTTTGAAACCCCAAGATCTCCTGCATAGACCGTCCTGGACTGAGGAGATTGACCTGGGCAGTTTTTCTTTAATTTTTCTGGGTTCAGTTTGGCCTTTTTACAATTCTTCCTCTCAAACGTTACAGACTTGCTGATGGGGTTGATCGTGGTCCCGGAGACGCTTAGCTACTTGGAGTACGTGAATGGAAAATCATCGATCACATTCATTGGCATTTTCTATAATTGTACGTAAGCTGGAGAGCTATATATATTTTTTTTTTCTAACTAATCCTTTATGCTTTAAAATACTGAAATATGAATTAATTCCAATCCCTCAATCTTCATTGATTATTGAATTAGTAATTGTTTTAATTCAATGAACCACCCAGTAACTCACATAATAAATATACATACATCATATTATTTATTAGATAATAAATGTTTACTTAATATAACTACAACTATTCTCTAAGTACATTAATTTGTAAAATGTTGAAAATGACTAATTATATCACTTAGGATTCATATTTAATTGAGGTCGCAGATGTTATGTCTTAGATTTCATGTTATGAATTTAGATAAATTAAAAAAGTGGTAAAAAATAAAATAGAGATATATTCAAAACTAATTATTTTTTAAATGTCTCCAATGCAATTTCCCTTCGTAGTTTCAGTATTTTTATGGTGTGTAAACTTACAAATGTATAACTTTGTAATATGTTATACATACTTATACTCGTACATATTATAAATGACAAAAAATGACATCTTTTGTGGTGAGAAGGATTTTAACTTAGACCATGAACCCATTCAAGCATACGCGGTCGTTGAGCTAGTTGATTTATAGTTGTAATGAGGAATAATTAATAAAAATAATTATATCATGCAAATTAGGAAATTATTATTGTGTGAATTTCGACAGTTTGCACATCTCTAACAATCATAGATATAAAGGAAATGTTTTTCATTTACACAAATTAAAAGAATATAAGTTGCATGTATGCTAAAAAAATGAACAAAGAATTAATGTGGTCTCCCTGTCAATTTGAAAAATGTTTCGGAAAAGAGCAGCCTTGCTTCTTTAGTATTTCATTAGATTACCCTCCAGCAGCTATGATAAGAGAGAGAAAAACACAAATCTCACTCCAAATTTAGCAAATTTAGCTGGAGCTACATTAATAACGATCTTCAATTCTACTCAGAATCCAATCATAACTTTGATTTAGAACTCTGCAAATATTTCAAGTAATATTCTTTGTTACTTGTGAATACTTTTTATTTATTCCACTCTCTTTAAGAATAAATTAATAATGATAACAGCTTTAGACATTAAAAAAATCTGAATTACGGTTGCAGTTACACAAAAACGCATGATCCTCCAACTTTATCATTATTTAACCCATATTTATTCATTTGTCGAAAGGTCTTGAGTATTAAAGTATAGAATTAAATTTATAACAGGAATAAATCATTACACAAGGGGCTTGAAATACAAGTTAGTAAATATTCTTATAAATAAAGTTAATGCAATTGTTGATGTAAACTTTAACATCTGGGTATATTTCAAACTATTATTACTCTTAATCTATTTGCTGACAAAAAAATCTAAAAAATCTTATAAATATTTTGACAAGGGCATTGATATGTTTTTAAAACAGGCTATAAAGTTTTTTGTCTAAAAACTGAGTCAAGATTTTATACATGGTTATATTTCCCAGAATTATCTTCAATTTCTATTAACAAATTATTCTTATAAATAATTTAGAGGCGTAGCAAATGCGTTTGAAGTAGTATGAATTGATAGTCAATTAAACAAAATTTGAAATGATCATACTTTAGTCAATTTAAGATTAATATGTTTGAGAAAAGTTGGTAGGTATAGCTAAAGTTACGACTCTGAATGGGTTATTCCAACATCTCTCAGTCACCATGAGGCTTTGAAAATTGCAAAATTGAAAACATAATTATGTATGCAGTGAAGTTTTGTGAAAGAAGAATTCCAACTTGCCTAGAGGCTCTCGTATTCCAGCAGATAGACGTACTGAAAATTTTTGAGGGGGTTCTTGTCTAAGAACCAGACTTTGCTAGGACTGGTCAACTAACAAATAGTTTTTTATCTTTAGCTATGTTGACGACTGCCTCGCTTGCAGTAATATTGTCATTATAAATGTATGTTTATCTACTATATAAGGTAAGGAGTGAGGACAAAGAGTCTATGTGAGTGACGAGAAGAAGAAGAATAGGTGAAATATTTGCCATAAAGACTCCTGGTTAAGCGCCTTCTCTCCCTTTTATTTTACAATAGACTGGCCTCCACTCCCTTTTTTTCCGTCTGCCTCCTTTACGTATATTTCACAAAAATATACTTATATTACTGCTTTGAAAAAAGATATTTTTATGGCTTAAATTAATGAGTGAAAGTTGTACTTTTATAAAATTGTAAAATATTACAATTAGATCTGTTTAATAATATATTAAATAAAATTTCTTCCTTTCTTGATTTTTGTTCTGGATTGCTTTATTTTTAACTCACCTTATGGTTCCATTTTTTTGGTGATTTAATAGAGTAATAAATTAGTTTAATAAATACTCAGAAGTCTGTTATACAGATGATTCATATTTAATAAATTATAATAATCAATATCAAAAATATTTCAAAATCAGAATGGGCTTAACTGAGTAAAGGTAATTTAAACATTTAAATATAATAGTCTTAAACATTATACATATATTTGTTTCAAATTATTTAAGAAAAGCTCCAAAAGTACATGGTAGTTTACACTAATTGAAGTGTTTTGGTATGGTAGATTCAATTATATGAATTTATTCCAAAACCTAAGGTTTAAAGACTCTAAAATTCATTTTTAACGCCTTTATCCTATTACAAACTCTAATAATCTTTATTGTTTTATTAAGGAAATTTATAGTTTTTTTAATCATAAGCTCATAATATCAAAAAATAATAACTCTACAAAGTTTCAAAATATCTTATTTGAAATGAAAAAGTCTGAACCTTGATTTAAAATAAAGATCTCTTTTCAAAAAAGCCTTTTTAGTTCGAGAACAGACAAAAAAGTGTAATTTTGTTAGAAAGTCGAATTTGCTAGCAATTTTTGATATTTGCACCTGTTTAAATGAGGATTGTTACCATATGTGTAGATGAGTTTTTTTTTTTTTTTGGGGGGATGAGGGTGACACTTAAGTTTTGGCCAAATATTTGTGACCTGCTTTAATTTTTTTAATTAACTTTTTTTGATAATTTTTTCTAAAGAAGAAACGTTCCTAGGTGAGATTTATAAAAACAAGCATACTTTTTTCTTAAAGAGTTTTTTTTAAAGAACGAAATGAAAATAAATTATCACATTGTGAAAAAAACAACTTTCTGCAAGTGTGCACAGAAATCTAAAAGTGTTGAAGGATCTCCATAGAAATTCTATATTTTCATGAGTTAAATGGGGGGGGGGGAATTATTTTGAAGTCAAAGCAAATGACGTAGATAAATTCTAAAATTTTTCCCCCAGTCTAAATTCTTTTAATACCTTGCTTCGTTTAATCACACAATTCGTTAGAAAATAAATTGCAAATGGGGAAATCTGTATCATAAAAAAGGTATAATGGACGTTAATGCATTTATTTATCTAGTATATTCAAAAGTTTTAAACCAATTCGTCGATGTGAAGTACATACATTTCAATCCGATACTGGAACTTTCAATCTTTATAACCACGCAATTTGATAGTAATTTGCCTTATTTTTTTCAATAGCAGGTATTTTAATGCAATATGTTTTGCTCAATAGTGTACTTTGCAATTCCTGATAATTTTATTCAATTTTCTTGATGTTTAAAAAAGTTGTGTCAGATATTATATTTGATTTTTTTTGTAAAATATCTATTTATAGTTTTTTCATAATTGAGGGATAATTGACCCTCCCCACATTCATCTACGTTTATTGCTTTAATAACTAAATAAATAATTTATATATATAGAAGAAAATTACCTCACCTTAAAATATAGTATACTTAATATAGATAATTAAATCGTCAGAAAAAGTAAATTTTGTATAAAGTTTTAGCTAAATTAAACTTTGTATTGTATTGACGACAAATACTTTATCAAATCAATAAATCTATTTAGGTTCCTTTACAATCTGTTTTGAATTACTTGAAAAAAAACCTGTTTAAGATATATGTACATAAATAGAATGATACAATTTGGATTCAGGTTTCTAATACTGAACTAATTCATCTCTAAAGAAGCTAATTTATGATGTCTTACAGATTCTTGTAATTTTTACGTCTTTCCAAATTATCTTTATTACAATTTTTTTCATACAAATCTTCAGTCATATTCAACAATATTCTTATTTTTGTATGATAAGTATTGATTATATTTATTTATGATCTCTCATTTGATGGACTGATATAATTCTACGTTTAAAAGTAGGCAACACAAAATAATATACTTATACATAAATTAAACTTAAAGAATAATACAATTCAGTATCTGATTAGCTCGTCAGTATTAATAAAATCCCTTTTTTATAAATTTGAAGGGAAATAAAGATTTATTCGATATCAAAATAGGACCCACAAATAAAATCCCAATTGATTTTTTATTTATCTATTGCTTAGTTTTATTTTTTTAATCTGAACCTATAATGTATTCAAAATATATTATTATATCATTGTTGTATCTTACATAATGAACATACAATTACGCTTAGAATGGAAAGAATAAAATATTTGTTATTCAAATTTATACATCTTTAATTTATGAAAAAACAATAATATAAGTCTAGCCAATTTTAGTACATACAAATTATATTTAAACATAATTTACATATGGTAAAGTTTTAGAAAGGTTTATAGAAATTTGTACATTTTTGTTGTATAAATATATTAACTTTGAGCACCCAAACTGACGTATTCTTCAATTAGGATGCAATTTATGACGTCAATAAAAATGTTCTTTACATAACATACACTTACTGAAAGTATCATGTTTTAATGGCCTGTCAACTGGAAAGCAAGTTAAAATGATATTTCTTAAAATTAAGTAAAGATTGTATTTTTATTCTTCGACGAAATAATTATATTTTTTTATTTTTCGACGAATTAGTTATATTTAATTTCTATTCAGAAATTAATTCGTAGAAAATTCTACAAATTACACATAAAGCAGTGAAAATTTATCTTCAAATTATATCATCATTATTATACCAAATCAAGTACTACAAATGAAATAAAGGTGTAAATATTTAGATACCTTTCTTAAATAACTCAATTATCCAAGAAATTTGAATAGAAAACTTAAAATTCACCAATTTATGTACATGAAATATTAAGGTGTAATATAAAAAAAAATAATTTGTTGTATTTTTTTTTTTTTTTTTTTTTTTTCATTTGAATAAAAAAAATTTCCATTAAACTATTGGAGAAACTAAAAAAATTATTTGAGATCTCCAACTCAATTTATTTTTAAGTCCTTAGATACATTTCATAATGAATTTGACCAAAAATTGTCTTAAAATCCCTTTTTTTTAGACTGTAGTTTGTCAAAACACGGATGATAGTTGCATATAATTAATCTTTTGAGTTATAAATAAAATCTCTTTGTAACATTTTTTTTATTCCCTAACAAAAACAATGGTTGACCTTTACCCTATTTTTCAAACTTGAATATTTGAAATAAAATATAGCCTCATTTTCATAAAACTATTTCCAAAACATAACAAAATCAATATTTAACTTAAGGAAAAAAAAGATTAGAGTGGTAGATTTAAGGACATGTGTGATATAAGAGATTAAATTTGTATAAGTGCAAACAATTAGTGGGACGACGTAGCTCAATGGAAAACGTGCTTGAGATAAATTGTTCTCTTGAACTCAATTCGTTCCTATAGAAGGAAATATACTTTATGTATATGCACATCAAAGAAGATTCCTAGGTTAGATGGAGTAGTTGTAATACAAAACTGTATACTTATACTTAATCAGTACAACTCCATATGACTAAAAAAATGATGAAGTTATAAATATTTACTTGTTTTAAGGGGTGTAATGCCTATAAATTTTAGCAAATCTATTAAAGTTAAACAAATTAATATGTAATTCTCATTTTTATAAACGCTAATGATTGTAATTTTTTCCCCACTCGAAACCAATAGTTACAAAAAATTATTTACTTATAATTAGTCACTTTTATTTAGAAGTCATAAATTACATCATTAATTATATTGCTTAATACATTAATATAACTTGTATAAAGTTGCTTATAAAAGTTACAATATTTGTACAAAAAATACATTAAAAGAAATTAATGTAAATATTTCACATCCTTATTTTATTGTTTGATCAATACTCCAAGATTTACCACTTTGATAACAATAAAGTTTATTATGAATAATCAAAAATCTATTGTTTTATGACGAAAATATATCAACTATTTATAAAAGGCCTACATCAACGTTTTTAATTGATGGAGAAAAAAAAACAAGTTATGTTTTAAAAACTTGTAAAACTCTAAATTACGATAAAATAAAGACATTTGTGATTGCCGTTATCAAAATAACTCAACTTTTGTTAGTTTAGAGACATAGATTTAATATAAGTATTTAATTAAATGTAAATTTCCCTAAAAATCTTAATAAAACTTTATCAAATGTATTTAACAATAAAATAGGACTAAATATCTATATTAAATATTAATTTATGCCACAGAAAATCAGCCATATTTAAATTAAATTAAATATAAAGATATTGAAAATCACATTGAACTTTAGATTATTTTTTGGTTTTAGATCGATTTGGAACAAGAAATGTAAGAAATTTTCAATACACATATTTGATTCTTGCAACTATCGCCTTGCAGGCAAAGCCATGTATATAAAAATATAAAATGAAGTAATATTATATTTTAGCACATAATTAGGGTCTGATATATAAACCCTAAATAGAAAGATGTAAGATCAAGCGTAATTATTTAAATCATAATATTTGTCAACACCACCTTAACACCCAAACAGAAATAATTTTTCTTAAACTAAAGGAAAAAAGAGGTTTTATTCTGAAAGAATTGTTTAAACCTCAAAGATGGTCAAAATTCACAAATGTTGACGTCACAAAACCGTATTCATGCCTTGACCTCAGTAATTGTTAATTATTATATATGCATATGAAAATGGACAAACACAATACTTTTTGTAGAGGCAACCTGAAAAATGAATGGTAAAATGTAAAACAGAAGATTGGATACGGAGTTATTAGTCCCATTAACGCCTGAACTACTATATATGCTATGTTGAAGGAGCAAACTCCTGCAACTATAATTTTAGATTAATTTTGATGAAATTACACATGATGCAATACCAACAAGTTCTTAGCTCGTTTTAAACCAGAGGACAATACATCATTGCTTTAAAGAATCAGTGGGAGCCATAGGTAATACACGACCGTTAACAGCACACAAAAGGACATATAATTTTTAAGTGAGTAATAACTGGTATTTAAATTAACATAGGGCTACAAAATTCTCCAGACTCTTAAAGTTTTAGTTGAACGTACATAATGTCAATTTGGTCAGTTTGCTTTGGGTATAATAGAACATAAATTCTGAGGTTTAAAGTACTGCCTACTATATAGGGTAGGTTCGAAAGCTATGAAGTACAATTTGATTTTAAATAATTACATACATGACTTAGACTTAGCATATTCTTGCACATAGTTATTTTATTTAACTGATTGAAGGGATGCCATTATTATTGTTCAAATAACAAATATATTTTTTTTAGACGCAGCTTGACTGTTGAAAAAGTTTTGGCCCTTTTGAAGAAGATGAAGAATAAGTTGAAAGGGTATATTTGCACCATCAGAACTTCTGATACAATTATCTACCACATAGAAGAATGTATTGGCATTAGGAAAGTGATGTAAGGAATGCATTTATATACATAGCTCTTTCCGGAGACAGATTTGATACAATACTTCGTTGTCTTCACTTTACATACAACAATCAACTAAAAAAAATCTGATAAAATGCACAAAATAAGACAAAATCCTTGATCTCAATGAGAGTATGATAGAATATTTTGGCAAATATGGATGTAAGCAATGGATTAGGAATACGCCCATAAAAGTCTGGTGCCTCCATTCTCCATTATGTTATTTACTTTCATTTGATACATATCAGTGCAAGTCTGCAAATCAATCTGAAGAACACCAAGAAAAATTTGGAAAAAGTGGCTCAGTTCTTTTGGAACTTATTGATCGATTACCAGAGCGGTTAAAAGAGCTTGGATGTTTATTTTTATTTTGATAATTATTTCATAAATTTTCCAGTGGTATTTTATACTACGTTAAATATTCATTTTTATTTACCCCTTTAATCATTGACTCATAATTTGTCAAAGATGTACCATGTAGGTGGAGTATCAGGGTTGTAGGGAGGCAAAAGTGACAAAAAGGAGTTGAAAATAACTAAAACACTAATTCAAAGGAGTTTTGCGTTGTCAGTTTTGAAGACTGATAGTCAATTCATTATCTAATATATCTGCGAAATGGGGGGGCGACCCCCCATACATAAGTCTAACCCTCACTTAATATTTATTAAATGATTAAAATAAGTTAAGAACAGAGAAGATGAGTTTCTTTCATGGGTGCAGCCAAAAGGGACCTATCAACCTTAACAAGGCTCCTTCCGCCCACTTTTTTGATAACACTCTGGACAGCCTGATGTGATACCCCAAGATCTCTCGCATGGGGCTTCATTGACTTGAGATGATTTCTTTGGTCTTTTTTAATACACTCTTCAGGTCCAGTTTGTCCTTTTTGACAGAGGCTTTCATCTTCTCCAACGTTTTGTACTTGCTGATGGCGTAGATGGTGGTCCTGGATACTCCCAACTGATTGGATTGGGTGAACGGAAGTTTGTCGAATTACATGTGTCAATTTCTATACTTACAAGTAAGCTAGAGGGTTCAGGTTTGTTTTATTTTGTTGTAATTAATTGTTTATGTTTTAATATACCAAAATATGAATTAATTTCATATATCACCCTTTATTATTTATTGAATTAGTAAGTATTCAGATTTCAATGCACCACCCGCTATACAATTATAAGTTTTTCACCTTTTTCAAAGTTTTTTTTTCATTAAATATACATAATATATAATTAGTAGTTTGTCATAGCCTTAGGATTTAAAAAAAAAATTAATAAGGTTATGTGTACATTTATGTAAATAAATCAGAACATTTTAATTAATGTATATAAATAGTGTTGATGATTACACTTATTATTTGATTTGATTACGAAAATACTTTTTTTGTAAGTATAGAGACACTCATACAACAAATAACATCATGATTGCATTCATTAATATGAATCATTCTCATCATCAGAAAGAGTTGTTATGTTACAATACAAATTCATTTCATAGATCAAGGAGTTCTAATAAAAATGAATTTTAAAATCTACAAAGAGGGGGATTTTTTTCACATATTTTAAAAAATGACCTCATTTATGACATTTAAATTAAAATATTCTGTAATATAAAGGGGTTTTATTTGTAAGATAATAAAAAAAGAATCACACTAGTGTATACGCATAACAGATGCAGTAATCTAGATTTAATATTTGAGACAAACAAAAAGTAAGATTTAGTGTATTTTAAACTTTAACAAAGGATTTTCTTTCTTGTGTACAATGTACAGTAAACTCATTTAGAGAAAATCTATCCATTAAAATACTTTTTTCTATTGACAAATACACGAATGTTTTTTTATGTTTATTTTAAGTTAGAATAAAATAATAATTTTTTTTAAAGTATTTCATTTGAGAAATAATTGTTTTGTAAGAGAGTCCTCATTCTTTACATACTTATGAATATACAAATAACACAGTTCTAATAATAAGCATAATATTTTTTTTGGTAAAATTGGAATATTTTCATAGATACAATTTAAAAATAAATTATATTTAATATATTCCATCCGTATCAGGTTTTTTTTCCGTCTCAATAGTAAATTATGGGATATTTTTGTCAAATATATTTATTTTGCAGTTAAATTTCCTATGACGAAATTATTTACGACTTACATGTATGTGGAGAAATGATCAAATGCTAATGGTAAATACCAAACGGGAAGAGATTTGAACAGCAGGGAAACATTTTAAAATTGTGGAAATGTTAAAATATATTTAAAAAAATATATTTAGGTCATGAATTAGTAATTTATGACTCACCAAATGTTCGAAACCTTTGTATAAGTTCTCAAAATTTTTTAGATTATTCATCTAAAAGCAAAATAAACTAACCAATAGATAAAATTATAGTATTTTTTGCTATTTTTGATAATATGAAATACAAGATTTCCTTCTTAACCAACATATTCTTTAAAAAAAAAAGTTATCACTGATAAGTGTTGTTTCAGTCCTTATTCATTCTGTCTTATCGGTCTTAAAGACCATCAGTTCTCAAACTCGGAATTTAATAATGGGTCTAAGGAATTTTTGATACAAATATCGATGGTTTATTAATCCAAATATAATATATAAAATATGTATTCAGATTATGGCACATATCTCAATATAATACGAACATATTATATTATTAGTTAGGTTATAATTTATTATTAAATAAGTGAATAATTTAAAGGACAAAAACACCCTCATTGACGTGACGCGGGATCGATTTTACCACCTTTAAGGGCTGACAAGAGGGACTGGACTGGATTGCAGTCCTTGGTCCTAAATAAGGACCAACATAACCCTAACAGTGATAACTTTTACAGGAATTGTAAGTGTAAGTTAATGACGGACTAAGAGCAGAATTGATTATGTCTATCTTCTTACAAATAGAGAGTGTTATTGCAGCATATATAATCAAATTATATAAGCAAAGATATTAATTTTAAAACCTCTATTAGTGACGGGACAATTAATTGGAATCGGAGAAAAGGGTGTTTTTTCTTGAATCAGAATTGTCATTTGGGAAATAATATTAAATTTGGGATTATGATTCTTATTTAACTAGTATTGAACTATTTATTACTTTTCTAAGTTATGAAAATAAATATAGTGAATACATCCGTCAAGACATAAAAAAAGACCATGTGAATTTATTACTTGAGCCTTATTATTTTATAAATATTGTAATAAATTAATTTATGATAAAAAATGAGAAGAAACAAATTGAACACCAGTAAAACGTGAACAACAGTGTTTTAAACACATGCAGTGATGCAAATATTGATAATTTAAGAGAAAATGTTTTGTAAAGGGGTTGTTATGAGTTTTAATAGACCAAACTAATTCAAATCTTAAAATAAGTTCGGTAAAGAACGCTCTCAAACTAGATCCTTTTACAAAACTTATTCCCCCAAAATAACAATATTTGACAAAAACAAAAATTGGAATTTTGTTGTGGGGATGCTCGCCCTAGAACATTTGTCTCAGAAAAAGCTCGCTGGCAGAAATTTCACTTCCTTTATTTATTTTAAATTATTTTATTTTATTAAAAAAAAGGAAGGCGATTTTTAATTGTAATTATTACAAATCTGTATCAAAATGTTAATTCTTAACTAATATTACAAATATTTAAGAATCAGCATAGGAAATTTTTAACAAAATCCTTTGAGAATCGGCATTGAGATTTTTTTTGGAATCGTCTCTTTGCAAATCTTAATTCATAATTAATCATTTATATGTTTTGACAGTAATTAAAGAAAAAAAGTGTATTTTTCTACAGTCAAAAAAGTTTACCATTGATTAATACTTGTTCACTATAATCTTAAGTGTTTTTACATTAGCAGAAACAATATAATTTTTTAAATCAGAGAAAATGTGTCATTTTTTCTATCTAAATAGAATGAGCAAAAATATTTGTCTAGACAGATATCATGAATATAATAGTATTTATGTGTGTATTTTATGATCAAGTTAATCAGCAGAAAGATTATTTATAATTAGGGGTATACAAATAACTGCAAATACAATTTTAAATAATGTTATGACAAACATGTTGTGTAACATAAATCCTTTCATTATAATTTTACTTTTCTCAACAAAGTGAGAAATATATATAAAAAAAAGAGATCTGTCGACTTGAACAATCATACTAGTCCACAAATTTTTTTAAAAGTATTTTTTGTCCGCTATTACCATTTTTATAGTTTTGAGCCATCTTTTGAGAATGAAATGAGAAAAAGTTTACATAAAAATTTGTTTAGTCTTTGGAAAACTTTAATTATATTTTCAATAAGTGTTTACATTTAAATATGATTATTCAGTCTTGATAAAGTACAATTTCAACCACCATATTTGTAGGTGATTGTCTGAAAAGTGATTAGCCCTTGGTTTTTAATCGGTTTTAAACGGAAAGAATTTACTTGTATCATGAATAATTAGGGTTTTATCGATAAAAGATAATTTATACAAGTACTACTGGAATTAAAAATTAAATTCAAAAGATATTTGTTTTTGCCACGTTTTCTCCACTGGGTTCGATTCTACTTGAGTTAATGATTTTTTTAATCGACTTAAATGATTATGGCGTTTTTCAAATTCCAAAATTACTGAGTCGACTTCATATTTTAAATAGGTAGTCTTCATATTTGTAGCTAGTCGGCTTGATTTTTATCACTAACCTCATTAATTGAGAAACGTTTTTGTGACACATTTGATTTTGTAATAATCAAACCCAAACTTATTTTTTAGAGCAAATGAGATTTTATTGATGTTTTTGAAGGAACTACCAGATAATAAAAAAAGTAAGGATTCCTACTATCAATTGTTTCTACTATTATGAGATATTGATAAAATTATCGGCCAATATGGTTTGTACTCGTCATAAAGAATTTGAGAGAGATTCTGCAACTTTTTCACCATATAGGTCCTTATCAAACCTATATTAATAAATATCTAGAAAGAATAATATCTACAAGACAAAATCAATATATCATTATTTGTTGTAACTTTCTATGTTTAGCCTTGACATGAAATTGTTCTTAATCAATCAAAAGCTAAAAATACACTTAAAAGGCAATATTTAGTGTAAAATTATCTATAATTCATTAATGTGCAGTGAGGTTTTTTATTTTTTATCTTTTTTTATTATTATCTCTTATAATTTACCAACTCCTTTGACCCAATACTTCAAATACATATATATATATTTCGGACCGACATCAATTCTCACTTTACCTTTTATGATGCATTTGGCACAACTTTGAATTAACTTACCTCATCATTACTTATTATATATATATATATAGTCGTATATATAAAATAAAAAGATATGCTTATATAATTTCATACATCTTAATTATCTGTATATATAAAAAAGAGTTTGGGGTGTTTGTAGGGATCAACCACTGTAAGACCTACGAAGCTGAAACTTAGTTAGGGTGCCTCCTTTGAACCTGGTGAGGATAAGGCGAGAGTCCCAATTTTCTTGGAGGAATAAAAAAAGGGGGACTTATTTTAACCCAAAAACAAAAAAATATTTTCTGGAGCTCAAGGAGACTTGATAGGGTGTTTAATTATCAAACAAAAAATGACCGGCATCTCAAAAGACAACTTTATAAAATTAATATCCTTAATTTGTTCCAAATGAAAAAGTTATGGTTAAAAAAAGCAAATTTGTGAAACATTGATTTTTTTTTTCAGGTCCAAAAAAATGGATTACCAATGGAATATTGCATTCGCAGATAAAATAAATTTTGTAAAACAAATGTTTAAAGATTCATTTGCATCTGAATTTGACACGTAAAAACTCATGTTTAATTGAAATATATGTCATTTTCTGTTTAATTTATCTATTCAAACGTCCATTTTTAAGCAAAAATGCCATAAAACGATACTTTTTAGGCATAAAGGTATATCATATACTTTTTTTAGTCCTTATATTATTTTCAGTTTACTAAAGATTTCATTCCCTAATTTTTGCGATATATGGAAAAACACACTTGAAGCTGAGGTTTACTTTTAAGACATTATTATTCTGCATAACTTTTTTTGGTTTTGCAAATACAAAAAGGTTTTTCAAGGTTTGTGTTTCTTTTTGCAATAACGTAAATGCTTTTTTCTACTTTTCTTTTCAAAATTAGTAGTATAAGGTTGTGTTTTTTTTTCAATTTTCTTCGCAAATTTAGATTTTTGGAATTTTGTGACAAAAATAAATAATGAACTTCTCAAAGTTTGAAATTTGAATGATTATTTAAAGGTTATACCACTCTTCCTTTATTCATGAATATAAATTTAATGTAATATACAGAATATTATCTAGCATCGTGTTTATAAAATAAAAATAAAATTTTGAGGATTTGAAACAACTTTTCCTTTATTTGAATATTTACTTCAGTACTTTTTATCTTTTCAAAAATAGCTAAAAAGTTATATCCATCAGTGAAACTTTAAAGTCTGGTAAAGTGTGAGTAATAAAAACGTACATATGCATCAATAATTTTAAAATACATTAATCGTTTTTATATTATACTAGATGAAATCTGCCGACCTTGATCGTAATATGGTTTCTTATCAAATAACTGATTATGAACTTAATATAATTTATAGGAAATTTATTTTAATAAATAATATAATAATTTTGTTTGATTGCTTTTACAAGTCGTACTGGTGTATTAAACATAGGCTACCTTTTTTATGCTGTATGTAGCAGAGCGTCTTTGGAATGTTTTTCAATTCCATTATTATTCAAGTTTTATGATAATTTTAAGGTTTACAACCTATACAAAAAATCTACTTGGCAAAAATAATGGTTTTACTTATGATCTGATGCATGGGAAGAAAAAAATATTTTGTAATCTGTGTTAAACTATAATTAGACAAGATATTATTTATTATAAAGTATAAGTTTTATATTATAATATTAAGATGTAAATGCCTGTATAAAAGTAATTACTTTTACACTAATTGAGATCAAGTAAAATTACTTATTAGGATAGGCAAATTATTTTTTATTTCATAATGCTGTAAGGTATATATTTTTTCTAAAAGTTTCATATTCAGGAAATTAGTAATAATCACTTCGGGGAAAAAGTAAACTATGCTCAGAACAGTGTCTTAAGGGGCATAAATATCAAAAAATATTGTTTTGTCTTCATTTAATGGAAAGACAGAAGTATATTATTATTCATAAGATGTAGAATGTAGAATCTAAATATTAAAAAATAATCCTTGTTATGATTTCTTTGGAATCAGTCAATAAAAAAGCAAGCTAAAATCTTTTTTTTTTGTGCATAAAGTTGCAAGTGCATCTGCATGAGTGGCTTGCATGACACTTAGCCCTCCCTAAATTTAAGAGTTTTTGCATTTACTAATTTACAAGAAAAAATAATATTTGTAATTTAAAAAAAGAAAAATAATAACTTTTTTAAATATTTCTCCCTAAAACTTCATTTTTCAAATATTTTTCAGGATTATTCCAAAAACTATAACAAAATTATGAATTAGGCATATATATTGAAAAGTAAAAGAAAATGTTTTTGCTCTACGTGCATCTGAAGAGAAAAAATATTTTAAACGGCTTTCATTTTTGTCTCAATTTTCTTCGCAACTTAGTTGTTCGTCTCAAAAATATATTTTATTGAAGGATCAAAGCTAAAAGCAAGGAATAAAACTATGCCCTTTTTTGTTCTTCTTTTAATGTTCATCTAATTGGGCAAATGGAGTTGTACAGATTAAGTTTAAGTAAACATTATAGAATTACAATTACTCCATCTCACATAGGAATTGTCTTAAAAAACCACATACATAATGCATATTTCCTTCTCTAGGAGCGACCGGTGTAGGAACATACACACACTCACTTCAAGAGAATAATTTATTCCTCGAGTTTGAGCTATGTTGTCAAATTTTAATTGGCAACGTGAATATTTTGTCCCTCTAGAGGGCTGAGGGTACCATTAATTACTGTATAACTCTGTAATAAGGAAACATGATCAAGTAACGACATTTCTTGTACCTTAAAATTAAGATCTTTTTATAAGCCCATTCTATGTTGACGAAAGTTGATAGGGTGGTCGTTGTTTTGTTTAAAAAAATCTAAGGATGAACGTAAAGTAATTCACGAATGTTCGTCTGAAGGAATTAATTTCAAAATGAACCGCGGAAGGAAAGTTGTGTGATAGGATACACGCCTACAATAATCGAAACAAACTAATTAAAAATATAGTTCAATTCAATTGGACGTTAGTGGGTGAATATGGGTTATAAACATTTATCCTTTCCAGGCTTGAAAGCCTTCCGCAATTTTGACGTTCCATTCATTTTTTTTTCGTTCAGGACAATGTTGAACAATTACTTGCGTTCCGTTCCTAGTTCAAATCATAAGGTAGTACCATATACGCTGTGCGACACCAAATCGCTAGATCCAATTTTAGGGAGACCTCATTTGAGAACTAGGTTTCAATAGTTTAAAAAAAAAAAATTGGTGAATATTAGTGTTCAAATGAACTAGAACATACTAAAGTCGGTTCATTCATTGTCGAGATAGAGGGCAAAAGTCAAAGAATAGCTGATTTATTCCACCCAGCACAGCAACAAGACAAGAAAAACTGGACCGTCTACTAGTCAAGAAACACCAGGAACTACTGCTATCTCACTTGCGCGGTTGATGAGGTTCGAATATCATGCTGGGAATCTTGACATCAGACGGGAAGAGGATGACTCTATATTGGTTCCCGAAAGGGCAGAAAATAGGGGCCTAAAAGTAACAGGACGCCCTCAAGGATAAAGTATTACCCTGGGCGAAGTCCAACTACTCAAAGGGGCAGGACAACTCAACTGAATCGAGGATAATTTTTCCAGTTTATAGATTTCTATATAATCCTTTGAAAAGTTGCCCTTCAGTTCCCTGTACCACTGCCACAAAAATAAGTCACCGAAGTGTTCTTCTTTGCTTAATCAGATCCATCAGATAATAATTTAAGAAAAATAATTTATTGAATTTTTTGTAAGTCCTATTGTAACAGAACGCTAAAATCTCATTTTTAACGTTGAGCGTTGAATGTAAAAATAGAAAAATCTGTTCCGTTCATTGAATACACATTGCATAGAACGACGTTCAATTTTGTGTTCTTTTCAAGAGTCTGATCCTTTCTAATAAAAACATAAGGTTTATTTTTGCACATAGATGGATTTGAATGAATAGAATTTGTCCCAAATTATTGATATATAACAAATTCTTTAAAAGATACTCAGTTGATTGAATTGCATTTTTATTGAGATTGATAAATTTACTAGATAAATGCGATAAGAATATTGAAATTTATTTCTCTATTTTTAGAATAAAATATATTTGTGGGTGTGTTACTTTTTCAAAGATAACAACCAAAAGTCAATAAATTATTTGTAGAGTATACAATTACTTTATTGATTATAATAATGAATCATTTTAGAAATTATTTATAATACTTTTTTTAACTTTAAAAAAAAAATGTATTATAGTTTTACACCAATCCATAACTAAAGATGATTATTTTTATAACTTGATATTTTGGGCATCTTACGACGTTGAATCAAAATCCATTGCAATTTTGCCTGTACCTTTAATTAAAGTTAATAAATTTGTAGTTCAATATATATTTTTGAATCCCTTTTTTTTCAAGTTTCTAAAAATTGGTTGATATATTGTCAAGAGTCACAAAATTTTAATTATACGTTGTTGCATCTACTTTGAGAAAGTTAAAAACGACTCAAGTCCAGAATATTACATTCACCCTTGACAATATCGGCAATATGTTTATTGAATAGAGTCAGTATTCCTTAGTATATGAAAAATCAACGGCAGTTCAATTATCATAAGACTGTCCTTATAATTTATAAGTGTGTTCATTCATATCTTCGTCGAGGACATCTATAATTTTAACACTACCTTCGATGAGTTCTATAACAGCGGATTCACTTTGAATTTAATTTAATTTCGACTGATTGTTTATATATTTTCTACTGGTAGTACTCGGCCTTGCCCAGAGTAACTAAGCGTCGTCTTAGATACAAATTTGGCTTTATCATAGAAAATATATCTCTTCGACAAATCCTCATTGTTAATCTCCCTTTTTCCATGAATACACTCATATATAACTACTCCACACTTATATTAATTCATATATATTTTCTCCTTATGAATGAAAAAATACAACATCTTTATTGGAAAAAAAAAAATAATATAATGGAAAGTTTGATGGGTACTTTAGTCTCTAGAACACTTACACAAAAAAAAGTGTTCCCAGTATTATACATAAAACAGGAGCAAAAGTTTTTTCATTTTACATTGCGGTATTTATACTTGATTTAAATGGTAACATTATTAATTAAGATATGTATGAGAGCAAAAACAAAACCAACTGAGACAGTGCAATATATTTGATGCTACAAGCTTGCAATATTTACTTTAATTACATTTTATTCTTCTCAAATTAACATTTGAAATAAAATATTTTATAATATTTTCGTAATGGGTTTAAACACACTTAAGCAGAAGGTATGACATAAAAATAATTAATAGTTTTTTTTATGTCAAACAAATGAGAATTTGAGTTTATTTACTATTACAATCCTTCCTTTCCCTTTTTTTGAATATAAATAATATACATTAATTAATGAATGACTTTTAATACATTTTATCCACGTATAAAATGAAGATATACGTTAATATCAAAATCGACAAATAAGGAAAGGGGAAAATGAAAACCGGTAGACCTTGTTGGAGATCTAATAAGCAGGTTATTATGTTAGTATAAGGGAAAGAGGAGTCATGTATATCAATCAAAAATGTTTTTCCTTATCTCTAATTCTGATTCACCTAAAATTTTGTAAATGCCCTTTCAACTTCTATTGCACAGTCCATTGTTGTCACGTCTTTTGACAAAGATTCATCTAATGTCATTTAATAGAAGTCAAGGTTTTGTATAAGATTATTTATTTTTCATTAGATTTAATTAGAAACTGAAACTATTAATTAAAACAATCGTTCATAGTATTTAAATCATATTTATTCTCTAAAAAATTATAAAAGTTATTTTAGAACAAACACACAGTGTAAAATGAGTGTAAATATTGTGAATATCCAAAATAATAAAAATCTACGATAAAGAGTAATATTGAGGCCTTGGTTCATGTTATATTCTAATATTATTATTATTAACTCAATGTATATCAATTTGAGTTCAAATGCTTCCCTCATAAACTTTTATTTAATTATAAGAGCCTTAGTCTATTTAATTATTTATGGCTTAAAAAAATATATAACTTTTTTTATCAACACAATTGCCTGAGGGTATGTGGGTGTAGCTTAAAATACAGCTCAATTGCTTATTTAATTAATTTTGTCAAAGAAATAGGTCGCTACTTATATTTCTGGCTTCAAAAAAACATTGCCTTGTAAGCTCCATCTGTTGTATCTTGTTGATACTAGGTATTTACAAGTATCATCTTTATAATAACAATTTGTTATTTAAATATTTTTTAATGATTTAAAAAATTTCTAAGTAAAAAAATGAAATTTACTTGTGAACATTTTGTGCAATCATTTTTCATGATTTTCAACATTGTTTATCAAGGCAATAGTGCATAAATAAACTTAAGACCTAATATAAGGGTCATGTACCATCCTATAGTCCAATACAAAAATGGGTTAAAAATACAAGCGAGGCAGGAGTTTGCTCTACCACGATTTTCGTAAAGGTCGCCCAAATTGTTTTTTGCAAGAATACATCAATGCTATTGCATGTGATTTTAAACCAAAATCGTCATGTGACTTTACACGAGATCGAGGCATCTTTGGAGATGAATATGACCAAATTTACAGGATTTTGCATTAAAATTTAGCTATGAAGAAGATTTGTTCAGGTTGGTTCTCACATTATATGACAAATTATGAAATGAGGCTCAGTGCTATTAGTGTCAAGAAATGCTGAAAAAAACTATTAGGGATGAATACAAAATTGTTTATAATACTTACAGAGCCTTAATTAAAACAGCAATCAACTAAATGGGTCTTTCAAGCTGAGCCTAATCCTACAAAACTTTTGCGTATGAGAAGCATATTTAAAAAAATGGTTTTCTGTTTATTCACTTTGTCAGATCACGTAGCTTCAGTGGTTTGAAAGCAACGTAGACAAGATTATTCAGAATAGGTCATGAAAATAGTACCTGCAAGTTAATTCCGAAAAAAGGAAAAATAGGCAAATCATCCTTCAGCATGAAAATAAATGTGTTCGCACTTCGTCTTGATGAAAGAGCTTTTTGGGCCATCCGCTGTATAGCCCTGTTGTAGCCTCCTAAGACTTTTTTTCTATTTTTATATATTTAAGCTAAATTTTGTGGTCAGCGTTTTTCAAAAGCAGAAGAAGCCACTGTTGCAATAAAAGCCCATGTTTTGGACCTTCCTTAATCAATATGAAAACAAAATGCTTTCAAAACTGGTTTCAGCATATGCAAAAATGTATTGATCTTCAAGGAAATTTTTTTTAGAATCAATCGAGCCAATATTGCTATTAACTATTTGTTTTATCATTAATAAAACATAAATATAAATTACAACCTATGTAAAAACTTTCAAAAGTCAATATTAGTTTTTATTAATTTTAATAGGGATTTTTTATCTATTAATCGTTTTCTTATTTTACAAAGTTGGCAAACCCTCAAAACGAAATTTGATTAATATAGTATATACTTGGGAATTTTGTGCAAAGTTTTCATTCGACAAGCTGCCTCTTATACAACAAGTAGCGGTTACAGCAAGATATTGTATCCTACAATGCAAAGAAAATATTGACTTTGTAGTCATTTTTTTAAATTTTTTCAACACAGTGGTTGGCCTCAAAGCTCACCGGACTTTAACCCCATGGATTTATTTATGTAGGGCACAGTTAAAGAACAAACCAAGAGACCCTACTACAATACAAAATCTTAGCTGATCTCAAAAATCTGGGAGGAATTCCGGAATCTACATAAGGTGACCACAATCAAGTCCTGCTTCCAAAACTGAGTTAAGGCCTTTATTGATGCCAAAGACAATTATAGAGAGTCATTTTTTTTATTATTCAGCTTTCATTTGGTATTGGTTTTAATTAAAATTGGATGAGTAGTTAAGGAGAAAAACTATTTAAGAAAAAATCTTATTGTTTGTTAAATAAAGTACTTTTTAATTTGAAAAAACTGCATTTTGGGGTTTAAATTTTTGACCTTTCTTTGTTCCTTCCTTTGTATCAAACATCAAATAGAAAATATCAGTGAAGTGATAGTTGATGAAAAAAAAAGAAGATAAATCTAGGAAAAAGTAAATCATTATGTCAATTTAAGACCAAAATAAAGAGTAATTAAAATAAAGTGCAAAATATTTTCATACTTAAAGTACTGAGTACTTAAAAAATAAAAAAAGTACTGTTTCTGAATCATACTATAATATTTAAAACGGTATAATAGACCAAAAAATGTATAATTTCGACCCAAAAATTTTAAAATAGGTGCCACAGAATTGTCAAGCATTGAATTTTGGGTACACAGAAGAAAATGTATTTCTTCAAAATATTTAATTTGCACATTTTTTCCGATGCATAAAATACAGTTATATATTTTTTACTTTATTAATATAATTCATGTGATAATAAGGATTTTTGATGCACTTGGTCAAAATGCATAAGCATATTTTTTAATAGTATCATACTTATTTCTAATACATTTTCAAGTAATATACTTTTGGCACATAGCAGTAAAAAATATTTTTAACAAGATTTTAATTAAATAACAAAATAATGGAGACTATAAATGTAGGTAACTTACAGATTAGAAATAATGATATAAAAAAATAAGACATCTTGAAAGAACTTATTGTGAATAAAAAAAAATGTTGTGGCTTTGTCTATATAAGTACATAAGAGCTCTTAAAATACAAAATAAACCCAAAAATAAATAAGTACTATTACTTAATACACAGGCTATATAAGCTAAAAAAAAAAAATATTTTTTTTTCTTAGCTATATCATCTCATTCACACTTGTGAATGTCAATTAAAATACGCAATATATGCTTATATATGTATGTATTTGAGTTCAAGAAATGAATGAAAAATCCAATATCTTTTTTAATGAATCTTAATAAGATTGTTATTCTTGGGTATCAATAAGAAATAATAAAAATATTATTATTTATTTTTTGATTTATATTCTAGTGAAATAATTAGATACTAAATAATAGTGATGAATTTGTGTATAATACATAGAATTGCAGCATATATTACTCAAGTAGCAACGCATACTCCTCAATTGGATGAAAATTGAAAAACAATAGAAGGATCTACGAAGCGAAGAAAAATTTTGAATTCAAAAAATCTTAATTATAATACAGTAAAAATAATTCCTAAAAAGGACATTATTACAAAAATAAAATCGTTATATTTACCTAGACTGGACATTTTTGAAGCATATATATCAAGTTATCGTGATGAAATGTAGTTTAAAATATTTTTATGGAATTAGTTTACTAACGAAAGGATGATAATGAATATCATATAGCACCTTTATAACAAAATACATAATATAGTGATGTGTGTGTTATATCTAGCTATACTTTTTGTATAACTGTTCATCATATTTGACAGTAAATACAAGGTTTATCATTTATTAATGTTGTCTATTATGATATATTTAGTGTTGTGTCAACATGAGTCGTTAAAGATTGACTTGACTCAATAAAATAGAAAAAAAACAACAACAAAAAGATCAAACAGCCATACATAGCCACTGCCAATTTGAAAAAAATATACATAAATATTCAGTGTATGCACATTTCTTCTTCCAATTTTCCGACTCCTTTTTTAAATGTATATTTCATATAATATATGTTAAACATATCAACAACATATAATGTTTATTAACTTATAAATATTATTTTGAATCATTAATAAGTAATAATAGGATCTTTTTCGAAACACTAATTTACATACATTAATCCGTATATTAAATGTAAATGTCTGTGTGTGTGTGTTCAGGTTTCACAGCCAAACCGAGGAATGGATTTTGCTGAAATTTTTCATGTACAGAGTGCAACAGGGAAATTTTCCAGAAGCAAAACAAAAACCTTTTTAACTTTTTATTAAAAAAGTATAATGAAAAATGTGACTGAAAAAACTTTTAGCAATCAATCTTAGCAAGTATTATTCAATATAGCCGCCTCCATCCTCCTTCCCAAACTCCACACTAGGTTGAAAACTTTGCAGAGGTTGCCGCAATGTAATTGACAGACATGTAGGCCCATTGCTTCTTCATGCCGGCTTAATTTGTGGGATGTCTTCTCAACCTTACTTTCTCAGATGCTTTACACACGGAAGTCGAGGGAATTGAGAGGTCATAACTAGAAGAGAAGAAGAAGGTATTCATTTTCTTCCCATCCGATGCCACGACTCCCAAGCACATTATTTGGTCCGGATGTTTTGTCCTGAAGGTACCCTGTACACCCTCAGGTGATGCTGCAATGAATATGTCGTTTCTGCGTTTCAAAACTTGGTCAACTGAGAAGATCTTCTTGTTGGTGAGATCTTCACAGTCGACGGATGAGTAATTAAGGACTTTTTTCCTTCTCTCATCCCATAATGCCTTCATTTTTTTTGGTGATGAGATCTTTTTGAATCCTGAGGAAGCTGTTAAGGTCCAAATCATCATTAATTGCACTCCTGATAGTGATCTTGTCAACGTTGAACTCGTCAGCCAAGTGCACATTGATGCTTTTGAATCTTCCTTGATCTTGACCTCAAGGGACTTGAGTAATATTTCATATCGCTTCAAACCATTTTTTTCAATTTCTGCTTCCCTTTTGATTTATTTCCCATTCTCTTGGGCCATCCTGATATTCTGGACTATCTTCACGGTCACACCAACAATGTCTGAAATTGTTTTTGGTTTAGCATCCACGTTGAGAGGATCCAAAATCATTTCCCTTTTTTATTCCTGTTCACTTACTTTTCGTCCCATTGTGATCAAATCAAAACAATGCCAAGAAAAAAAACACATGTATTGGAACATGGCTTGAAATGTCACCTGAAACCTTAATTAGCGCAAAAAATTAATTTTAATGAGACAGAAAATTTCCATGTTGCACTCTCAAGGTTCTTAGGTCCTAGATATGGTTTTGGTAACAATTTTTTGCCTTTCAACACCACGGCAGCCTTAAAATTGCATATTTTTTTAAAAAGAATTTTTTGTGTCCCAAATGACTACTTCATCAAAAACGTAAAAAAGACAATAGAATTCTGAAAATTATTTTTTCTGTATGTTAGTATGTACCCTTGTACACTTTTTTATCAGGTATATGGAACTGGATTTATTTATGAAAAACTAACACTTTTAAGACCTTTGCGTAGTTGTCAATTAACTAAGTACGTTATTAACTAATCATACACAACTTATAAGGCATGATGTTTACTAAATTATGCACCCTTTTGTAAAACAAAAAACAAAAGAAACAATCCCTTTAATATATTTTAATAAAAATTTATTTTAGGATGAACAAAAAAGTTAAAGAAATACAGAGATTTAAAATATTGAAGCTATGTTTTCCCGTATATGCTCATTAAAAAACTTCACCTGTTTTTCATAAAGATGGAGAACAAAATATAGCATATGAAACTTGTTTTGTGTAAATATGTAATTGTAAAGTGAATATGTATATCTAAACACTAACTAAAGTTAATCAAGTTTCATTCTGCTAAATTATCTATTGAGTTATTATGGACAGCAATAGGACACTTAACACTTTCGTAGTGAACATCTCTTTTGTAACGCAGTTATTGGAACTGGTGAAAAAAGAAACACCTAATTTAAACGTATTTAATTACATCATAAAAAGTTGAACGATTTAAATTGTTACGTCATATAAAATATTTATAATTTTTTTTCTTTTCGGACCATTTTGTACTCTCGTAAATAGCAGTTAAAAAACTTTTATGAATAATAGAAATCTAAATAAATTAAATGTGTTTTTGTTTTAATAATATTATTTGTTATAGATTGACTACTTCTCGGAACGATTAGAAAAACTGAATTAAAAGTTGCTAAATCTACGAATAAGTATTAAACAAGGCAATATCAAAACAAATAATGAAAATTATGATAATCAGGCTTAGTGTTAATGAATACTTAAAAATATAGAGGATAAAATGCAGATTCAAAGGAAAATATCGGGATTTATAATCGATAAATTTGAAATACGTTATTCATATATTTCTAAAAGTACAACCTATCTAAATAAATTTTAAAAAAATGGAACATGGTTTGAGTAATTTTATGATAGAATAATTCCCTATCATACCGATACAGTGTGTCATGGTTATTGGAATACAAAATACATTTTAAAGTCAAAATTAATACTTTTTTTAAATAATTATAGTTTGGAATGTTCAGAAATCACAAAACTATTTTTTTAAATTGCTTTAATTATTCTTAGAAGTCAAGTTGTAGGTCTAATAAGCTGAAAAGGGATGAAAACAAAGTCTCTCATGTGGATTTCTAGTAATTTAAAGCAATATATTTATATAAATTGAAAAGATGTAAATAAAGAAGCAGATTTATTTAATAATCATTTGTATTTATTTTTCATAACGATAGATCAAATAATAAAGAGGAATACTCATTCTGTACAAATGAATTCAACACAAAAAAAATAATTTATATTTAACCGCAGAATCTCATACCGTTTTTTGTTTTTCTCTCAGAAATTTGAATTCTGAAATATTTTTCAAATTATAAATTAATTCGTGACTGTTATGCTTCAGTCATTTTTTACCATTGAAACACTCCCCAAATTAAAAGCAAGATTTATAAAACTTATGTTAAAGTGTTTTTTATGATTAAAAAGGGGTTTTATAATTCTGTATCTTCTTCTAAACTCAATGTATTTTCAATTTGAGGATGAAAATGACAAAAAACAACACTTTTCTTTAGACTTTTATAAATTATTCTTATTACATAGTAACAAATAATATTTTAGCTCATATCACAGAAAGTTATTTCATGTATAGTTTAAAAAAGATAAAAAAATTGCATCTCCAAGGATTTTTGTTCATTTTCTTTTTTTAATGATATCACTTTTTATAGGGGGTGTATTTGCAGGAGGCAACATTATCATAATATTGTTTACATTCAATATCAATTTCATATCGTCATGCCTTTATAAATAATAACAAATAAGTTATAAAAATAAGATAATAGTGCGCATTTGAGTTTTTTCTACAAATGCAAATATATTATTATGTATTATTGGAAACATTAAAATTCTCTTATCATCTTAAACTGATCTCTTCATTGTTCCAATCCTGGTATCTTACTCCCAAGTAGGGAGTCTGCTTTTTCCCTCATGAGGTCTGGAAGTATTTCTCGAATGAATTTTTATCCCGTCGTCTTTCTTGGAACTCGTAATCTGAATTTGAAAATCTTGCAAGATGGATGATCAAGTTCAAAGTATTTTCCTTCGACTCCTCCTATCTTCATTTTGGTTGTAATTTGGAGACAACATTAATGGCTGAATCATAACCTTAGCATGTATCAAATTAAAAGTACATCTAAGTATCAAATTTGTCTCTCCTAGAATTATTCAATTTTTCAGCTGTCTAATCATTTCAAATATCTATTTTATTGATTTTATGGAGCTAAAATAGTTTGGGTCCAAAGAATTCCACAAATCTTCTTTTTGAGTCTATAATCCTCAGGATTAATTGTATATCATTGAAAGTTAGTTTAAATTATCTTTATCTCCATGCCACTCATTTTTCGATCCAAATGCACTTATAAAGAATGCCATTGTTTCAGTTTCAAATATAACATTTTGTAAAAGTACGAGGATATACTTGAATCCCATTCACATGGAATCTTGAAAGCGTATCCTTCACTTCTCCAATCCCGGAAAATAAAGGAGGTTGAGAGAGGAATTCAATTTATCATAGTACTACTTTAATATTTGTGATTCCTTCATTGATGCACCGACCCACGATTTGTAACTCCACTCTTAATTATTTGTTATAATTATTTTTGATGTTTACTGGGCTTGTTAAAAGCTATTTAGTATTTAATATAAAATTTGTAAATTTGGCCAATTAATTGATCATTGGCTAAATTGCTCATTGGTTCATCAATTAATATATGGTACAATTTATCTATTAAAATAATAGCGTAACATAATACATAGATCAATTTTTTCACGCTGATTATTGAGAGAAAAAATGCACAAAAAGTTGAAAAAGATGAGCAACGGATTTAATGCATACCTACATATATATGTTTTTAGCAAAAATACAATATTTGCGAACAAAGTGGTCATTTAAAATAATGATAATTGCATTTTATTAGACGTTGCTTTTTTTTAATGGTCAATTAGGTGAAGATAAGTATTGTTTTCTCTATTTAAGAGGTTTTGATTTATTATTTATAAAAATCGTACTTAAATTATTTAATTTAAGATATATATATATATAAAAGTAATAATAATTCAACATTTAAAGTTTGATACGTAGTCTTCAATACATCATATTTACCTAATATAAAGTTAAAAATACTTGTAATATTCAAGATGGATCAAGGGCATCCGTAGAATTAAATATATAGAGGGTTTTTCATTAACAGCGCTCACATTTTATATTAAATAAAATGAAAACGGTTTGAGAGATATCGACGATTTATTTATTTGCCGTTAAAATAAATTTAAGTTAATTTATGAATCAAATTCGATTTCGTTTGAATGTCCACTACGTTTACGTTTTACGAAGTCCAATAGTTAAACCCAATTTTCGACTACTTTTCCGCATAAGTTGCCTTAAACTGTAGCAATTTCACGTTGAATATTTGTTCTGAGCTTTTCTAACGTAGATGGATTATTGGTGTAGACCAAAGCTTTCACGTGACTCCAAATAAAATAGTTTAGAGGCGTTAAATCGCACGAGCGAGGCAGCCAATTGACTGGTCCTTTTCTGGAGAAAAGACGCTCACCAAATAAATAAATCTTATCTTCAATAAATCGATTGTAACATTTGCTGTGTGTAAAGTGAATTGTGTATTGAAACCACATATCGTCCACGTCAATATCTTCCAATTCAGGCCAAAAAATCGGTTATCATGGCGCGGTAACGATTTCCATTCACAGTAACGTGGCGATTGTCATCGTTGACGAAAAAGTACGGCCCAATTACACCGCCAGCATGCAATCCACACCAAACAATAATTTTTGTGGATGTAATGGCGCCTCATGAATCATATGTGGGTTTTTTCCGGCCCAATAGCGCATATTTTGCTTGTTCACAAACTCATTGAGTCAAAAATGTGTCTCATCGCTGAAAATGTGATTTTATCTTGAAAATCAGGATCATTTTCGAATTTTCCTTCAGCCCATTTTACGAATTCCCGATGTTTGAAGTGGTCAAGCGGCTTCAGTTCTTGTGTCAACTGATCTTATACGGGTGTAGGCCAAGATCTTTCCGCAAAATTCGCCACAACGATGTCACAGAGATGCCCAACGATTGAGAACGGCGCGTAAGAGACAAATTTGGGACATCTTGAATTGATGTACTTGCTGCAGCAAAATTTTTTACACTTTGTGCATTTCTTTGTCTCACTGGCACAGGAACATTATGTAGTGTGTATATGGATTCAATTTTTTTCACCAACGTTCAATTGTTGATTTTGCAGGTCGATTACGTTGACCATAAATTGGCGTTAACGCTCTTTAAGTTTGGATCAAAGACTCAACCCCTTTTGTAATAAATTTTAATAATTTGCAAGCGTTGCTCGAGTTTGTACTGCTCCATGATGAAACTACATTTATTTTTGAGCACAGCAGTCAAACAAACAATAACAGATATGACATCGTTTTCGAAACTTATAAAGGTAAAAGGAGCGTCTCTATTGAAAAACCTTTTATATAAATTTTTTTTTGGGGGCTTGGTTTGTGGAATTCTAAATAAAATTATCTTTTTCAAATTCATATCTTAGACAAAAAATTTCAAATATTTATAGCTTTTCACAAAAAATAGAATAAACATTAAAAATGTTTTTGAAAAAAATTTGACCAATTATACTTCAAATATTTAATTTTTAGAAAAAAAATTAAAATTGATTGGTTTTAAAACATTTCCAATATTAAGTTTTTGGAAAAAAATTCAAATTTTACGTTTTTAGCTAATTGCAAAAAGTCATTTTTTTGGGTATCTCCTGTGAACACCCTTGTGTATACATGAACAAAGTTGAAAAAAAATATAACCACTTATGTTCTTAGATGAGGCTGTAAAAGGTTTATTAAAAGTTACTTACCGAGAGAAAATAAACAACTTTTTTTTAGTTCAGCTTTCTTAGTGAATGAATAATGGGAGAAGTCACATATCTAATATGATTTAAAAAACTTTAAGAATAAATGTTTAAAGTTTAAAACCAAAAAAAAAACTTTGTTATTTTATTGCTTTTTTGAAAACTAAAGTTACGTTTCTACACATTGTACATAAATAATTATTCTATTTATTCATATGAAAATATGGGAACAAAATTTCATGAAAGTTTACTAATTTCGAGTGAAAAGGAACACTTAATCACTACTTATGCTGTGTTCAATATCCATCCTGAATTAGGATCAAGGTATTTAAAAAAACTAGAAAAATCTGTTTAAATTTGAGATCACAATATTTAAAAGTTTCTAACAGCCATTTAAACTGGCACTTTTTAGGATCTTGTGTCTCAAAATGAATTGAAGGTTATTGATTTTAATGTTTTATTTCAAGTGATAACACATTATACTTAATAAAGGTTTGGTAAATTTAATCAACACAGGACAATAAAATCAAATAGATGATTCTTGCAAATATTTTAGGTAAAATATTCGTGTATAAACTATACAATTTTATTTGGCTTATCATTGATGCCTGAATAAGTTATTTCATAGGATCTATTTCCCTCAAACTAAAAATTATCTATGCTCACAAAAATACTGCCCAAAGTCTATCAAAAGCTGCTAATTGACCTTTCAAGACATCCAAAGACTGAGTGGCGTGCTACTTTTTCCTCACACCCGGTACACACATGAGTTATGCTGGGAACTGATTTTATAAATGATAAATGATGACTTGGTAGAATTATCTCCATCTTTAGTCCAAGATTATTTCCAAGGATTATTTGGAAAGGAGCACCGTCATTTTCATCCACCTCAACCATTGATGTGGGGCAACAGAACTGTAAAAAGAAGTTTCATTTTAAAAACCTCATAGAACCAAAATAGTTGGAATAGTAAGGCTTATCGAAGGGTATTTATTATCTTCTTTCACGATTTGAGCAATGAATACATGCTCAACTGTGGGAATTTGTTTAATCCACAAAAAAGAGCCGCAAAAAATCACATGATGCCCACCAATCCCTGGCATTTGAGAGGATATTTTGCATTAAATTAGAAGGAGGAAGCAAAAAAAATCTACGACAAGTTCTTAAAAGTATTGGACCTGCCCATATCATGGAAGAACAGAATCGTTGTTTCAATTTCTAAAGTTAAGGATGGAAAATGATTTACTTTGCATTTTCAAATATCTTCAGGATGTATAGTCTTCAATGCTCCTTCAAGGACTGGAAAATTGTTTAACACAGTTATTCATGCTTTTGTGACCTGCCCTTTATTACATAAATTGAAAAAATTTATATTACTGAACATAGCAGGAATAAATGATAAATTCGTGACTGGTATTCTTTTATTCGGCTCACTTCAAATTCGAGTGTTCCTACAAAAAATCACGGGATTGATTTAGCTCTCTCGAGCTGTAAAAGTAGGATAGTAGAGAGCGCTGACAGACGGCGACCCTATCCATGCAAAAATGTTGCGTTTTTTGTCTCCATTCTACTTGTTTTAGTCGTATAATTTTGATATTTTTTATTCATTTGTTTTCTACTAGATTATTTTACTAATTTCATTGAAGATTTTTATGAAATGGGATAAATTACTTGAGAGTATTGGTATTATATTAGTATATATTATTTTTTTTATCATTTTCACTACAATAACCCCCTATATTTGTAATTTTTGAGTTACAACAATATGACACTCAACCTCAAAAAAATATATTTACAACATTTAACTAAAAAATAAGAGACAAAATGTTGTTAGTTTAGACCAAAACTATAAACCAAGTGATTAAACAAAGACTATTGAATCCATGAAACCTAGAACAAATGTATATCTATTTTGTTCATAATTCATCAATCATATTTATTTGGTTTCTATTTATTATTTAGAGAAGCATATAGCAAATGCTTGAATGGAGACAATGGTCTTTTTTTATGGTTATAACCCTCATTTAAGACGTTGCAAAGATCAAATGTGTAAGAGAAAGGCAAAATTTGATTGTTTCAGATGGAATATTGGGCAATATCCATATTGCTTCTATAATTTTTTATAAATAATAGAAATTATTTAAGTATTTATGATATTTTTTCCTGAAGTTTTGTTTACGTAAATACATATGAACGTATTTGAATTTAATATTTTTAAAGATTGAATCAAATAATTTATTAACAAATATGTATACAAATAAAATATTTTACTTAAATCTAAATGCTACTGATAATGGCGATAGGTGAATTAATTAGCCGGCTCCTATTGGTGCCCCAGGGATTTTTACAAATATTCATTTTTAAATGTAATCCTCATATTTGAGTAATATATATTTATATAAACTTTATCTAGGAATTGTTTCTAACTTTACTGAGTACTTATTGCATGAAAATGGTTAAAAAGCATCGTATACTAATATAAAACTTACAAATGACTGTTTAATGTCTTTTCAGCAATCAAATTATTCTCATTTCCCTAACATTCAACATTAAAAGCTGTTCAAATAATAATACCTCAAATTTGATATACAACTCTATACGAATAAATAAATTGACATTTATTGTATACCATTTTCCATCTTACAAATTACATAATTCAAAAAAATATACCAAAATATGCGGGAAAACTGGGAAGAGGTACTACACAAAATATCACATAGACATAAAACTGTATATTATAATGGAATTTATTGTCAAAATATATTTTGAAACAATTTTTCTATGAGATATGTTTTAAAAAAAACTATTTTTGTGGGATAAAAGTTTGACGATGATTAATTATGTAATAATACATTCAGTTTTCTATTGTTTTCATATAACTGACTTCATTTAAACTATTAATTACTTTGCTATCATTTGAAAAAATTAAAAAATAACTAAAATCTTACTCAATGAGAATAAATTTACGACATTGTTACAATCAGTACAAAGAAGATAGTTGCAAAAAATGCTGGATTTATTATTGCATTCTTTATAAATATATATAGATACATTTCAAATCAAGCATATTTTTTTATCCAAAGCAAGTGTTTTAACTGGGTTTCTAGAATTGGAAATTAAAATATCAAATATGATCAAAAGTATAATTATTTATTTATCAAAAATTATTATTGTCAGAGTGGGGACCCAAAATTGCCAATAGTATGAGTTAATTCAGAAAAACATAATAGAAAAATCAAACCAAACCATTGCATATATGATATTTTTAAATAACATATTTAGTTTTTATTCAGTATGCCTTTTTTCATAACTAATAATAGCATCGCCACGCCGGTGAACAGATCTCTGGAGGATGAAGGCCGTACACATAGCGTACAACATTTTTATGATGGCATCAAAATTTGGATGAGGAGAACGGCAGATATTCTTTTGAAAGACACCCCAAACTGCAAATTTCAGGGAGTTGAGGGAAGGGCAATAGAAGAGACATATGGAAACAGGCCAAAAGGCAGTGTTTTTTTGCTCCAGAATTTTTGATTATTCTTGGCAGTAATTGACTTCCTGATGCTGCAGGTAGTCTCGATGGAGATGCAAATTGTCTTTGCAGCCTTCTCGGCACTTACTCTGGTCCAAACGAGATTTCAGACGCATTGATTTTTTTGTTGTTCCTCCGACATTATTATACTTTGAGATATGGAATGTAAAAAAACATGTTTACTTTTGTTTCGGCTATCGTTTGGTTGAGAAATAAAAACATTGTAATTAACAATAACTGCGATAAAATAGTAATTCAATACTATTGTAAAGCTTATGTTCCCACTCCTTACACTAATTATTAATTCTTTAAAATTTTAATTTATCCTAATTTTCTATTAAACTAACTAAAATTCAATTTAAAAAACAGAACAGAAGAGTTGTTTGTAAATACAATAAATCCATTACAAACATAATCTTTAAATAAATTCAAACAATAGCAAATATACTTGTATGTGTAGGTATAGTGTGTTAAATTTTAACATATCTATGTCAAACAAACTCCAGGCATTGAATTTATATGGTAATAAATATACAATACATAATAAGTGCATTACGAAAAAACAATCAATATCTTGCTTCTCCCCCTCCCCACATTGTATGTATATATATGTAACTATGTAAAGGATTGATTGAGTCATTTGTGCAAATGTAAGATGAATTACAGACTTGTAGATATAAAAACTTTTTGCATATCTATGTATGTAGAACATATGCATATAATGTTATGATCAAAAATATGTATATAGATATTTTTTCACATTTTACTTGGTATATAAAAATATTGTTTCGTTTTGAGACTATTAACTCCTTGCTATTTTTAAACATGTAAATCCAAAGCATTCTTAGGTTGTGTGTTTTCTTTTCTTGGCAACCTGTCATGTGTTTTATCTAATTTTTTTCTGAAGCAGTTATCATTATTCTTTCGTTGATGTGGAGATAGTTAATCTGTCTATAAAGTATCCACATCAACGAAAAAATAATGATAACTGCTTTAGAAAATTAGATGAAACACTATTAATTGATCTATACAAAGGTTGTTTGACAAAAAGCTTAATAAACATTATGGTGGCTCTACACTGTCGATTAGAATGGTTTATAAGTGGTTTCAAAAATTTTGAGTGACCATATGGACACAGAAGGCTATCTCATGGTGATGGGTGACAGAATAATTGAGAAACAGCTTACAACTGATTATGAGTATGTTGTTCCCTCCTGGTTTTTTTTTTGAGATAATGTAACAATGTGATAAAAATATAATTTATCTAGAAAAATGGTAATTTAAACTTACATTATGACTTGAGCGCCCATAAACTTGAACATTTCATAATCAAACACAAATGAAAGGAAAATGATTTATCATTAGTGTCTTTTAATCGGGTCCTGGTAATTTTACCTTAAAGCAATTTGCCTTGATATTAAATAAATCAGATTTATACGTCGTTATTTTTTATTTTTGGTCGAAATTGATGTTTCTTTTAAGTTTTTGTAACCAAAATATGTAATGAATATTACTATAAAATCCATTTAATGTTTGGTTTTTTGTTATAATAAGTATTAAATTAGCATTTTGCTGCATATTATTTCTTTTATGAATAATTCATCATGTGTAATGATAATTAGCTACGAAGAAGTGATTAGCAATTCTTTTATTCGAAACTGTGCGGTGTTTATTTATTTTTATTTTACTTATCAACTAATTATATTACCTATTTTGTATTGGTTCTAATTCATTACAGGTGGAGATTATGTTGGTGCATAAAATGATATTTTTGGCCATGATTCCATTATTTTTCTTAGAGAAAATAATATTTTAATGTGTTTTCTACTATTTCACATTACATATATTTATTAAAAATGCCAAAAAAACATAAATTTTAAGCAAAAAAATAACATAAACGACCTATAAATCTCATTTATTTATATATTGAGATTTATTCTAGAGTCAAAATGATTTGAAAAACAAATATCCTAAAGCAAACTGGTTTTAAGAAAAATAATATTAAGAGAGTTATATAGTGCCCATGTTATCAACTTGCCGTTTAATAAACTGATGTAAATTAATGGTGTACAGATTTGATATTATGTTTTCAGTCTCACAATGAGTAAAACTATAATAAATCAATAATGTTTTTGTTCTTTTAATCTTGGTGTTATTACAAAAAGTATTCAATTTTTTAATTAGTGCTTAAAATGAAAGATTATTTCAGTCTATTTTGAAAAGAACTCAATGTTACTTGCTTTAATTAACTTCAAAAATGCTTGTTTGTACATCATTTTGGATAAAGCAAACTTTGACGATAAAAATAGTACATCTACATTAGGAGACCAAATTTTCCTTCGTATCTTTGTCCTTTAAGGTATGGTCCACTTGGCAGCATTTTTAACAAGACAAGGAATGTTTTCATGTGACATTTAAAAAGTATCGCGTCCACACGTGGAAGAAAACTGCTTCATCCAAGTGGGTAAAAAAATGTTGTTGTATTTATTTAGAACCTTATATAATAACTGAAAAAGAAAAATGGCGACTGGAAATAAAATGTTATTTATACTCATAGCGAAAGAATCTTACTACGTAGAGTTTCATAGGAGTTTAAAAATATATATGTATTCCTTTAGTTTAGAAAAAATAATCTTTGATCAAAAAAGGGATTTAAATATATATACGAATATTTCTGGTATCAATATTAACTATTATCAACATATATGTATCTTGAGCTGTTTTGTTATATTATATATAGATATCATTAAATATAATATAACAAATATAATAACAATTTATTTGCTTATTCAAAATATTCATATTGAATGTAGTAAAAATGAATTCCTTATATTTAATAGATTTTTGTCCAATAATATTATCTCCTTGTCAATCGAAATAGTGTTTACATAATGGTCAGACTGGACAATTTCAATTATTTTATCCACACTTTCGACAATTCTTTAACATAAAAATTACTGGAACAGAATCAATAGAACAAATATTGCTTGGAATCGGCTGTTTAAGTATCAAAACCATAATTCACATTTTAAGCCGCCTAGCTTGCGGTTTTTACCTTTTTCGAAGAAAAACTGTTAAATATGACTTATTTTCTCTTTTTGATGTTGTTTATGTTTGACGACGGCTCAAATTTACTGAGTCTAACAATCAAAGAACTGATAGCACTTATACATCGCAAAATACAATTTCTAAAGCTATCTATTGGAAATATAATAGATTTTTTTTCCAAACATATTTTATTCCAAAAACAAATCATATTATAAACTTTTAGAAAATATTTACTACGAGTTATCATCATCTTGAAAAATTTCCGTCTATACTGTTATAGCCCATAAATGACGTCAGATTGCACACCTCAAGAAGCCGTTTCCAAAATGTATATTTTTTGTAGAATGTGCAAATTTATAACATAAAACATCACCGTGCCAACAGCCCTTAAATTCTCAAGACATTATAATTCTATGTTCCCATCTTTGTGACCTTGATTGGAGCATAATAATAATATTTCAGTGCTAAAACTTGATAGATGGAAATACAAGTATTCATTTATAATTCCATAAGATGATCATAGAATTACACTATTTATGACAAACAGTGTTGTATTTGTGGCGGGTTTTTTTATAGAATAATTATTTAATTTTAAAGGTGTTGTACGGATAAAATTATTTCTTTTTTTAATTTTACATCAACATGAATATTAAAAGAATAATTTAATAAAATTGAGTAATATTGAACTATGTTTCCAGGTTAAATTACAAAATTAAGAAAAAAGTGTTTCTGAATTTGATTACTGCAAACGTGTTTTTTGCTGCTCCTTCGTGATTATTTTTTGAAAGTGGAACTAACTTCTTGTCTAACAGTACATCCCATATACAAAGACCCATCCTATTTAATAAAGCTACAGTATTTGGACGGATCATCGTCTTCGCTTCGAAAGTCCGTTTTAAAATCAATAAGGATCATGGAAAGGGATTTTTTTTGCTTTGATCATCCTATTCTATTTGATTCCCTTTTATCACCTCGAGTATTAATTCTCTGCATTACTACTCTTTATAGGTGAACAGATAATATTTATATATTGTCACCTTTTTTTTTTTTTATCTCCATCTTCATCGTTGTCGATGTTATATGTATATGTTAGTATATTTAGTAATTATAAAGCGAGAATCCTGACAGAATTATCCTTTGATGACTTTATAACCCTTTTGGCAATAATGTTACGGCAAATAAATTGAAGACAATTAAACACAAACCTAAAGGAAAATAATATAAATAATGAAACTAATCAACATTTAATGACATACAGTGGAGCTGTCAACTCAAATTTAAATAAGGACTTACGATTGTCTTTTGAATATATATCAGATGGTAGAGTTAATAACTATAAAAAAGGGGAAAACTCCTGTCTATTTACTCAGGGAATGGATAAAACATGTATGTGAAGTAAAAACCAAATGCATCCAGGCCTTCGGGCGTTAATTGCAACAGAGGTTTTGAAAATCAACTCAAGTAAAGTGCACAGAATTAATTGGGACAGAGATAATTGTCCTCACATTATAAGTCGAGAAAAAAAATCGTATGGAGAGTGTTGCGTCTTGACGAGGGAGAGACGCAAGCTTATTTATAATAGGAGAGATCCAGGATGACCAAGAGACATGAGGAGAAGAATTCACGTGGAGGAATAATGTAACACTGTGTCTTCTAATTATACTCTAATATATTTACAAAAGACGACACTATTTATAATACGTAAAACTCAGTACTTATAATACATAGACGAATATACAGGAAGATAAAAACCAGAAAGGACATATTAAACACATAACAGAGAGAATTACGAAGGATATTATATTACCGGTTGAGATTGATCTTAGAGGCAAAAATAACAATCAGTTCAAAGTTGCGTTGGATTGCCGGAAACTCATCCTTACTAGAGATGGACATCTTCGACAAAAAACTAATCTACAGCAATGGAAAAATGTGTGAGGCGGTGTTATGATCTTTGCTTGAACCTTTTTGTAAGGGCAACTCTTTTCGCATTATAAATTCGTTCAATATTGAAAAGTCATATTTGAAAAAATATCAATTTTTAATGAGTCAAAATTTCAGCATTGGAATTCTAAAAGTTTGAATTTCATAGTCAATGTAACGGAAACCATCTTTGAACCATGAAAATTCACTGGGCAGATACAGCAATGTGGAAATTGTTATATGTTTGGACATGGAAGGTCTGCTTCCAAGGAAAAAACAAAAATTGTTGGCAACTATAAGTCTTGGATTATATCAAGACTCAGAAGATCCGGACAAGCAGATAAAATCTTGTTCACCAAAGACTGAGCAAAAACTGATAGTCTTACTTCGGCGTTACAGTTAGTTGATAATGAGAATCAAGAAAAGTGACACTGTTGATGATAATATTGAATAATCTTTAACAAAAACAAGCTATGAAAATTCGCTTATAAACGAGATCTCAGAATATATTTCAAATGGACAGGATAAGGAGGAATCAGAATGTGTTGATGCGAAGGTTAGCTTGCATGTTGATAGCCTTAAATTATCGACGATTATTCAAGACCTTATTAAGCTAGAAAAAACCTTCTCTAAAGGAGCATGTGGTTTCCTTGGCTCGAACCAGATCTCAATCATTAAACAAAAAGGAACAGACTTGATTCAAGCAGCAATCCAATTTCAAACCTTCATACTTCAAACGAAAAGAAGAAGAAGAGGAACTATTTAACTCATAAAATGACTGATTATCAAATGAAAGAAACGAACAAAATAGTACATGTAATAATTGCAATACTAAAAAGAACATGAGTATTGCAAAGATCCTGTTGCTAAATACTAGAGGGGGAAATAATCAATTAAACGCCATGCTTTAGTGAAAAGATTATCATCAGTTTATCTAGGTGATATATGTCTTGAGGACATGAAAGCTAAAGCATCCTCGTCATGTAAGGATAATTACGCCTTCTGTCTTCTAAGACAGTTTAACTATTTTATTACTAGTTCGGGTTTAAATAGAAAAGTTCTGTCCTTGGTTTCTAAATCTCTCGGTGATCCCACATGTACCAATTCTTACTCAAGTGCAAGTGACTGGAATAAAATTTTAATATTCACTGAACAGGTTAAATTTGAATCAATTAATGCTGATGGTCCTAATATAAATAGACAAACATTCTTCAAGGCCATCATTAAAAATTGTAAAGATAATAATTTACTACACTTACTCGTAGGAGACTTAATGTTGACCTACATTTTGTCAGCTGTTCATATCAAAATAAAAAAATCTAGAGAAACTTATATAAGAATTAAATTTGATTGACTTAACAGCCAATTTTAGCCTCAGTGATAATTTTTCATCAAAAGGAGGCCGATTAATGTTACAAATTGATTTAACACTTGCGTCAAAATACATCTATAAAAATATAAAGTATGCCTTTTACCGTTCTGAACCATTGACCAATCACAAGATAATAGGTGTTAGTTTTGTATTTGAAACTTCTTCAAATCCCCAGAAACTCCATTTGTGGTGGGTCGATGATGAAAAATGCGTTAAGAAATGAAAACTAGTATAGCAAATAATTTTAATTCTTCATTTTCTATGAAAAAAAAAATGTTTTCCCCTTGAACACACAATACATATTACTGCAAGAAGCTACATTAGTGAAAAAAGAAAAGTGGTGAATAATTTTAACGATATTTTGGAACGTACTTTGAACATGGATTCACTTATTCAACGAAATATAACTTCTGAGTTTTCACTTTTTTCGTGGTATAGAAATCTCCGACTTAGAAGCAAGGGCTAAAATAGAAAATAATCCCCTTAAAAAGATTGAAAACCTTACCTACAAAATAATAACACAGTCTTATTAATAAAGAGAATAGAGTAGGGAGCTAAAACTTTAAAAAGCAATAGGACAGTGCTGTGCCATTTTGTAAACCTTCCAGAACTTATTGGTGGGATCAGAAGTAATTTCACTAAAAGGAAATTAACCTTTATATTCTCTAACGGGATATTATCTGAATACATTAGGAAAAAATTTAAAGACAATAAAGCTTCTGGTCCAGATGAGATTGGGGAAAGATATAGATGACATGCAAATTGTCTTATATTTACATAAAATGGGAAATATTAAGGAAAAGAAGGGGCATGAGCCAGAAGCTGCTAGACGAATTATTCTAGTCTCCAAAAAGGGTGATAGTTTAACCTTGACAATTGGACCTATTCTAAATAAAAAGACAGGCCCAGAGCAAAAAGTATTTTTTTAACGTTTTCTGGAATATTCAGACAGCAATTGAAGTAGTAAATAGGAACAAGCGTTTTGTAGCTGTTATTGCGATAGGTTTTCAATAGGTAAAAACTAATACTAAGCCATTTTTTAACATTAGTAGGAACAGCTACTATTAGTTTTTATGCCTATCTTGAAATATGAGTATGACAAAGGGAATAGAATGCTCTTGAAAAATATATCAGAATAATACCTACAAAACGCTTGTTCCTATTCCCTCCTTTTATCTTTTTCATCACAATTACATTTTAGCATTAAAGGGACCAAGAAATAGACGAGATTGTGGGCTTAAATCTTTTGTGGACATAATCACAAAAATTTATTATAAAAAGTTTTGGTTAATATAACGAAGTATCCCAACATGGAATGGGGATTTGTGATAACATAAAGTACATTCTATGAATATATTATACTTGGATCTTATCTTATAAGGGGATAAATCGACTACTTTTCCCCTTCACTTGCTTCAACACAACGCGTTCTTTGGAAAGCGACACACACTTGCGAATGTGGAACAACCGTGGATATTATTCATAAAAATCATGGAAAAAACCTTTTTCAAGAATTTAAGGGACCTGGTATCTTTGGAATGGGAAAGACTCATAAAAAATCAGCTAACAATACATGATATTGGTGTTCACTCTGGTTTTTTTTTGGTTTTTTTTACGGGGAAATGTACTTTTCCTCGTATTAGACAAGCCAAGCTACACAATGTGCTCGTTCCTTGGCATTAGAAAATGAATAATTCAGAAGATTTGATTTAATTTTTTTAAATACATCTTCAACATAGAATTTTAGTTAATTCTAATTTTTATAAATTATTTGCTGTATAAATATTAGGAAAAAAAATCAAGTACCTATAGCATTCAATATTTTTAGATATATTTGTATACATAACTACATCAAACTTGATAGCAAACTCTGATTTTGTTATGGGTTTGAATATATATTGCCTCATTAATATTTTGTAACAGCATTGACGACTTAAAAAATATTTGTCATTATTTTTTTAAAGTAATACAAAATATTCCTAAAATATATGAATAAGATTGATACTTATTTCTAAGGATTTGCAAAAATTGACTTTGTCCCTCTAATTCTACTACTTTTCAAAATAAGTCAAGGATACGAATTTAATTGATTCATCCATTTTAATTCCATGGTTACTTTAAGCATTTATATCAAAATTATTTTTTAACAAATAATCCCTTTAGTGTAAATGGATTTTAAAACCAAATTTACAAATTATAGATCCTATTTAAATATTTTAATCACCAAAAAAAAGGTTCAATTTTTTTTAAAACAACGTGTCCACTCATATTTGTGTAGAACATTTTAGCTAAATCGATTATTATAATAAAAGGATAAACAAGTAATGAAAAAAAAAAATATATTAATCTTTACTTTAAGATAAAAAATGCAACATCCCTGGATAATTTAATAGAGAGTGGCCACTTAAACTTGCATTAGCGTGAGTAAATTACAAAAATATGTTTCTTTATGGAATCAATTGATCACAACTTAAAACGAATATGTGATATATTTAAATAGTACATTTAGCGATATTTTTATTTCATTTGTTCTCCTTTCAAGCAACAACAGCCTCAGAACCTCATTGAACAGATTGACAGCTTTTGACAACGAAGCTTGTGTCCATGGTTCACTACACTGTCATGAAGGGAGCTTGGGGTATTCCAATTTGGATGAGAGATTGATAGAATCATAAAAATACAACTCAAAACCAATACATATTTGTTATGATTTAAATACTCTTTTTATCCTTATTTTTTATTCAATATCTCCTCTTTTACAAGCAATAACAGCCTCGTCATGCCAATGAACTGATTGACAGCTCTTGACGTTGAATGCCAAGTAGAGGGCATGCCATGCTGTCAGCATGGCATCAAATTTGAATCAGAAATAGTGGGTGTTGATGTAATAGCTTTAGGAGGACAACATGGAATGAAGCTATAAATCAGCCATATTGTTGCAGCAAAAGTTTTGATTCTTCTTATTTGCCTCCACAGCTTTCTAAGCACTAACACCGGCCCAAAGGAGATTGTAAATATAATCCCCTTTTTATTGTTGATACGCCATTTTTACGAAAGAAGACATGGAATAATAACTAAACTTTAAAAAAAAATCAAATGTTCATTGGCTGCGTAATAAAACCTAATAATTAAAACTAGCGGGTAAGAAATCGCTGTTAAATGCTACTGATAGTATTAAGACCCCACTTTTTAGTCATTGAACAACGTTTCAATAATACATTGTCCTCTATTTATATCGAAAGGTTCTACTTCAATATAGTACTTGAATTCGTACAATGAAACTTTAGGCCAAATTCATCTACGTTACTTAATTTAAATCAGCTTAGATATAACAAAACCATCAGTCCCCAATTTCAGTCGTGTTGACAGATCCTAGAATGTATCTTTCATGAAGAAGAATAGTTTTTCGTTACTCTTAATCTAGGCTCCATTAAAATATTTACTTTTCTAATAAACATTCCATTTTTATACATTTAATTTGGAGGGAGGGGGGCATATTAAAATCAAAATCAATTGTAGCCATATTTTTCGGATACAAGAGCATCTTTTAAGCACTTTAAGAAAAAAAATTAGTGCCAATTTCCAATTAATCCTCTCCTATTTTAAGCTGAATGAAATCAATTTTTGTTGACATCATATGTTAATATTTTTAATGAATGACTTTATTTGTGTAAATTTGTTTCATTAACAGTTTTTTTTGTTAATCGTTTAGAGACACAACTGGACGGGACGTAAAAACTATAGTACCTCTACAAATATGTAAACTAATAATTGCTTATCTCATTCAAATAGTTTTATTTTACATAATAGATCCATTTACAAAAAGTATGCTATTTTTTTATTTTTTCATTAGGGTTATCAATTCCTTGATTTTGTCATCCTGTCTGGTTTTGTCTAAAAATTAAGGACGCCTCTGACACGTACGAAATAACATGCTAAATCACAATTGCATAATGACGTCAACATATGCGATGTCATCATTAAACTATATTTACTATGTTGTAGCTATATACATCCAATGCTTACTTACAGCACGATAATTACTTTAATTAAGCTTAAATCAAAAAATAATGTCAAACAGCAACTATTGTACATAATAATACAAGAGATTTTAGTGAACGTAATCAATTGGCAAACTAATATATGTAATTATATTAAATATTTGTTATAACTATAGAATATAGAGGGCGTTTTAGAATGTACTATGTTCTTCAAGGATGATAACGGGGACATGATAGATTTTAAGTTATATATTAAATACCATTTTTTGTCCATTTAAAAAAAAATTAAATATCTTATTTATACAATTTCCATTACATATTATTATTTAGAGAATTGTCCTATCTGAAATAAATACACCACTTATAATACATAGATATTTTTTGTCCTGGGTAGGTTGCTTTCTTTAGGGATATCTTTTTCAAGGTATTTCTTTAAATAGGAATATGTCAAGGATAGCTGCAAAAAGTATAAATATGCATAATATAGAGTATATGACCTTAATTTATTTATTTATAAACTATATGATGAAACATTCATTCAGCTTTGCAAACAATAGGAAATAAAACAGTTGTTTTTTCTATTTAAATATAAAGGAATTATTATTGAAAATAAATCATTTCTGAAAGCTTTTTTAACTTTGCTGATATAAACACCATATCAATGTACATTTGTTGTTCTTTGATACTGAAATAAGATTACCTGAGAAGTTTTTTTCATGGATGATGAATACATTTCATTTTTTAAGGACATTTAAACGTATTTTATAAATGGAAGTATGTTCTTTCATCTTAACAAATTTAATTTTTGAAGAAAAAAGAAGTTCGATACAAAGTTACTCAATAGGTCATTTAGTATATTCATGCAAACATAAGTAAGATTCAGGGTGTTGCATGGAAATTACGACGCTCCTGTTAACTGTTTTAACTCAAAATTATTTGAACTTATTTCAAAGATTGGAATGGCTTCATAAACTGTTGAGTCTGTGTTTGTTTTTCTACATTGCAAGTCACTCTCAGGGTAAAACTCAGCTCAAAAAGAGTCTCTCTGTTCAAGAACTATATCATAGTTTGGTCTAGACAAAGTTTATGGCATCAAGCAAGATGGGACTCCTAGCCATACGAAAAGCACCAAACAGAAGTTTCTTTGTGAAAACAGCAAAAAGTTGGACCTCTGATCCAAGTCGATGGGGCACACTACAGCCCTAATTTGAACCCACTAGACAATACAATATGACTCCGAAAGAAGTCAATGGCCAGTATCATCCTCCACACAAACATAGTCGCACCGACGGCTCCATCGATGAATACTAAAGAGGGCATAACTGAAGAAACTATACCGATTGGGTGAGCAACATAGTGACCCAATCTGATAACCATCATCCCCGCCAGAGACGATCCGATTGAGAAGCTACTGATATAAGGAGTGTGTGAAGAAGATTGGAAAAAAAGCTGTTGGTCTACCTATTTTTTATTGAATTTATTATTGAAAGAGGTCCTAATTACGATATAACATCAGATATGTAAGAGAAGACGGGGTTATAGGAACTAGTTAAATTAATACTTTTGTCGATAGTACTTAAGCCACATATAAAAAACAATTTTAATGTTGATATTTCTTCACTGGCGGAGTGTTAGCGACTATACCTAATTAATAATAGAAAAAAGTCTATTAATATTACCGAGTGGTCATTAAAATCTGAACAATTTGAGCTTTAAATTTCAAGAAGAAATAATTTATAAATATAATTTTAACAAAACTAATACCACAAATATATGTGTGTCTGAGCTCTCTGAATTATTATTGTAGCCGCCTGTAGCAGTAATGATGGCTTCCAGTCGGTGCAGAAGGACTGGCACCTGCTGCAGAAATAGTCCTATATCGTCGGGTTCAAGAACTGACGGACAGTATCTTTTTGGGTCACAGTATTTGAATGATAGAGACTTGAGACCCCCCCCCCCTCCATCATGCACCCAAAGGTTGTGTCGAAGGAGTTGGCATCATGGCTGTATGGGCCAATATGTTAACAAGACTCAAAAGACTCAGTCAGAAGAGATGGTTTTATTTTATCAATGGTGTCAAAAGTGGCTTCTCCACTGTCATAACGCTCATTTGACACACTTTTTTGATAGATCTCTGAACAATCTGATGTGAAAACACGAAAGCGTAGACGGTGGTTCTGGAGACTCCCAACTTTCTTGGATTCCGCAAATAGGAACTCGACGATCAAGTTCAAGTGGCATTTTCTTGACTTGCATGTAAGTTAGAGAGCTCAGAATTGTTTATTTTGTAACTAATCGGTTATGCTTAATATGAATTAATTCCCCACCCATACCCCCAAAATCTATTAACCTTCAATAATTAGTGAATTAGTAAATGTTCAGATTTCAAGGAACCACTCGGTATTAAAATAAATTTAATCAAAAACGAAAATGTACATGAATTATTTGATTCATGATGCTCATACCAAACAATTTTAACCTTTAAAATGGATTATCCTTTCTTTCTACTCACAATAGATTACATAAAAAAAATGTTTATATCCATATTTTTATTTGCCTGTGTCTCAAGTCTACAGTATGTTAACTTGTTCCCCAGTAACTGGTTGACTCCAAACAATGATATCTCACTGAATAACTAGTCGATTATTTTAATCACCATATGCTCAACGATTGTTTTGCAGGAATAAATTGAATATACATAAATAAAAAATCGACAAATAATTGATTTATTACTTAGAAAAACCTATCAACATATCATATATTATTGACTTCTGCTCAAATGTGCACATAAATGAATATTTAAGAATATAGAATGCAAAATAAAAATATTGCATATATACTGTACGTACAAAAATTATTCCGTAATTTTATCTTTAGTTTGTCAATATAAAATAATACCAAAAAAAGAAAAAAGTAAAGAAGGGATTTGTGTCATTAGGAACGTAAATCACGGTTGCTGTGTGTGTTCCTGCATTTTTTTTTCTTTGTCGTCGTGGTGTTAACTTTTATCCTTGAAATAAGAATAAGCATATTTTAAAAATGCATTATAAATAAATATATATACATTTAAAAAGAATTGTAATTAATTCTCTGCTTTAATGTAGTTTTAAATATAAAAGGTTTTCCTTTTAATAATAGTAATTCATTTTATTCTCCAAAAATAAACAAAGTGCTATATTTATTTAACCATATGTTTTTTGCACTCTTTTTCCTTGAAAGATCCCGATCCTTATAGATGAATTACGATACTTAAGAATTTCAACTATTGTTTATGCCTTTATTGGATTTCGGAGACTTATATTAAACCTGATATGGCTTTTCAAATAAACACTACTAATTGGTTACTCTTTTATTATCACAATCAATTTTTTGATTACTCCAAGTGCCATAGCTGGTGGTTTGAAAGAGTTTATTTTGTTCTAGAAATTGACAATTATTTGTCAAAATATACAATGTGAACAAAACTCAATTGGGGTGAAATCATTCCCCTATACTCTTTTGTTGAGAGGTCACAAATGTTTTAAATATCTTCCAGCTGTAGATCAATAAATGACCATTTTTTAATTACAAAATGATTGAAGTAGATGATTCATTATACCTGAAGCATTATCATTGATGAAGTTTCAGCTTCAAGTGATTTTCAATTGTATTTTATGACTCTGTAGATCAGGGATTCTAATAAATAAATTGTAGAACAAAATAAAATAAAAAGATATCATCTCTCGGGCCATACATAACATAAGGCATAATTTTAATTGGACAGTAAATCATCAAAATGATTGACGTTTGACAGTTAAAAAATATACATATTACAACTCTAATGACTGTAACTTCTCGTGAATTATGATCTATTTGGCATCCAGGCTAGTTGTTGCAATCATTATTATATAATTAAAGTGCTCATACGTGGGTTAAGTAGGATATTTATTTTTCACAACCTTCATCTCAGAGGAGACATACTTTTATCTATAATAAATATAAATTGACAATCAAACCAGGAAGGCTAAAATTTATTGTTTGATCAATTTTACCATTGAATAACTCAGCTTGGAGGTAATGCTGGTTGATGTTAAGGCGAAGCATGAAAAAAGAAGGTCACTACCAATCCCCGTTAAAAACAAACAGTGTTAATGTATTATCACATTCTTAAGATACTACGTGCCAGACTTGCCATACAACACAATTTAGGCTAATGATACATACATTAAGTTGTACATTTTTGTTGTATTATTGTTATTAACTAATTTTTGTAGGTAGTATGAAATGCACTCGCTTGCAAGAAATTGCATGTGGTCCCCCTGTTAAAAAATGGTGATCGAAATGCTTAATCTAAGAAAGAAGCTTTATTTCCAAAAGTAGAGTTAAATACAAATATATTAATTCAATTAATAGTTGGATTTAACAAATGTATAAAATAAACCTGATTTAAAAAAATAATCCAATGGAGGCAAGGGCATAGACTATCATTTAAATGTACATCAGTCCAGTAAAAGTACTTTATTTAAGTTTGAAGTACAAGTATTTGGATTATGTTTTAGAAGTATTTGAATTTAAATGGAAAACTCAGTAGTCTAAAAAATATATTTATTTATTGTTCTGTCTCATTGTCCCCGCCTTTTATGAGTCATTCTCATGTGATTTTCATTATTGGAAGTTAGCTATGAGATTCTTTGTAAAAAAGATCATTTATTGTTTTAAACGGTGTGGACAAGTCTTATTATTTTAAACTAAAAATTCTATTTAGATATATTCTTAGATTAAAGACTCTTTTGATCTTCAACATTTCATTTGCTAATGTTAATTTCGCAACCGATACAAATACATTAATATTACGTTCAGAGTCAAAGACTCTTAATATCAACATTTATTCCTTAATATTAACCGTTATTATTTATCAATCTTTATTATGCAAAGTTTGAGAGGTTAAGAGTTATTTTGTACAATTTTTCTTTGAACAAAGTTGATGAACAAATAATTAGCTGTCGACTACTATGAAAACATGTTGAGTTGTTAGACAAAAAAAAAATCCCAGGGCTTTGATAATCATGTAAATGTTCTTCTTGGAATGTTGCAAAGATTTAATGAAGACGGTCAAAGGTTGTTTAAAGATGACACACAGTCAAAGTAATATTTTTTTCTATGAATATTTAATAAAAACCATTGCTTATGAAAATTAAACATGCCACATTTATTCATAGTTAAAATATTTTTTTTTTTTGTAATCCCTAATTATATTTTCAACATAACCGGTTGTTAAATAAATTACTTTGCCTTTTATGTGTGAAATTTATATCACATTAAATTTTATTCATTTGCCATTTAATTGTTGATTTAATTGTAATGAACATGTTGAAAAAAAAGAAAAACTTGGAAAAACTATATATATATTTTTGCCATACTCTACAACGGTCATGTACTTTTTAAAGTTGTGCCTTTTCATATAGCGAATTATTTAGGAAATGATAAACAAATCAATACTTTACCTGGCCATAAAATATGTATGTAGACTGATTATTTAACTTACTATTATCGAACTGTGGAGAGGGACAACATGAGTTGAGACATTATGAGTCGAATACATATTGATAAATGTTTAGAAGCTGTAGAGGCTTTTGAAGTTATTAATTTTATAAACAAATACAGCTGTCTTACCTGAAAAAAGTAAAAGAACACAAATTTATAATAAGAATACTATTTTAAATGAATTCTCAATCTTTGAAAGCTGATTTTACTGTTTTCCGTTAAAATAATGATTTTTTTATCGAAAAGTTTCGTAAAAATTTTTTCTACCAATGTTATATAGTACCAGTTTTGAGATAAATGACTATGAAGTACCATAGGAACATTTTTCACAACAAAAATGCTAGGTGTGTATATGTAAATCTGTCCACTTCAACCTTTTGTTATTTCAATTTTGAAATAAAACTATTTGGAGCTTAATGAATACATACAAAAAACTTCAAAAAATTCATTTTCGTCAAAATGTCACATTGGAACTTCTTCTTCTACACTTTTAATTATTATACCTATAGAACAAGTATTTTTTTTATTTTATGTATAACACGTTATTTAAAATTTTATAGGGGCAATGGCCTAAATAAGCAAATCAAAGGAATAAGAAATTGATGTGTTTATTCTTGTATGATCGCCGTTCTATTTCTTTTTATAATTGCTTCAAAATTTTAATTTGACATAGCCAAAATAGTTATTAGAAATACAGTTTCAAACAAAAAAGGTTATGTTAAAAAAGTATTTGAACATTTTTGTATTGAACGTTCCTGTGCTAAATATTTGTTATAATCCATTTAGCATTCATTTAATATGAAAAAGTAATACAAAAACTTTAATTTAACAAATAAAGTTATATTGCAGTCAATATCAATCTATTTATTTATTTTGTAAATATAATTGTTTATAATATACATGTAGGGTCTATGAATTATTAATTATTGTATAAATGCTAAATGTAAATACCATTTGTAAATTAAAATGATATATTACCATGTATACTTTTTTTATTTTTTTAAATATATTATTTTCTTAATCTTTGAAAAAACTTATAGATATAATAAGATATAAAATAAACTTTCTGGAGATTTTTAATAATAAAAAAGACTGGGAAAATTTGTAATATTCGTTTTTTCTCAATTATTTAATGATCTACAAAATTTCCATTACATTTTATAAAAAAATGAAGATTTTGTGTATAAAAATATTGACTAAATTGGTTTTTAAAAGTGCAAGTAAATTTTTTGAAAAGCAATATTTTTATAATAATTTTGTTAGTTTTAAAAAATGTTTTCTGTACATTGAATAATAAAAATTATTATTATTATATTTTCTTTATTTTTAATCAGTAATTATTTACTTTAACAATTATAAAGTTGCATACTTTTCAACAGGTGCTTAAAACACACTTTTGAATATATATAGGTATGTATATATAATTTAAATGAATTTAATATAATTGAAAACTGATTAGTTGTATATACCAAGTGGTTCTATGAAATATGTACACTTACAAAATCAATGGTTTATGAAGGTTGGGTGATTGAAATTAAATCATGTTTAAAGCATAACTAATTAGTTACAAAAAAAAAACTGGAGCTGTCTAGCTTAATTACAAATTAAGAAAATGATACTTGAACATGATCAACGAATTTGAATTCTAGTACTCTAATCAGTTGATCATAATGCAGGACCACACTTTACACCTTCACAAGTACGAAGCATTGGAGAGGAAGAAAGCTTTTTTAAAAAAGGTTAAATTGGATCTGGAAAAGTTAAATAAAAAACCCAAGGCTAATCCCTTCAAGTCCATGAGGGTTCATGCAAGAAATATCGTGGCTTCACACCAGATTGTCCAGAGAGCGATAAAAAAGTAGGTGAAAAGTGCCATGTAAGGGTGTAGAGTCCACTTTCGACACCCCCAATGAAAGACAACATTTTCTCCTTTGCAAGACTCTTTTGAATTAGTCTGTTTGAGTTTTTGAACTCTTTTTGACACTTTTGGCCCCCTTCAGTCTTGATACAAAGCCCCTTGACTACTTTTGATTACATATCGAGGGGAAGGCGTGCAGTGTCCTTCATCCGAAAACTGAGGCCCTCAAAACCACTGTCAGCTAGAACTGGGACGCCATAATAGATACCTACATTTGCAGCAGGTGCCAGGCCTTTCATCGCCGCCGCCGCCTGGAGCACTCATTGTCGGCAAGGGCGGTTGTATATTGATTAAGAGAACTAAGACACCAATCCATTTTTGTATTAATTTTGTTGAAATTATATATTTAATACATAAACTACATCTTGTTGATCTTTAAAATTCAAAGTGTTCAGATTTTAATGGACCACTCAGTAAAATATAAAACTGACCTAAATTTCTCACGCAAAGCTGTAGAGGGGACTATACAGCGGATTTACCATTGAGTATATCTATATACAACGCAAAGTTTCCCTTTTCCCTAAGCTTTTTCCAAAATATTAAGTTTTTTCTTAACCATTTTGTCAAAGACTGAACAGATCCTATACTTATATGAATGTGCAGAGTAATAGAAACGTTGCAATTTGTTAAACATTATTTATATTTATGGGAAGGCACATAACTACCCAATCAGTCTTGGAGATCAATGTTTGAAACGAAGTCTCCACGAGCTCTAAAGTCCAATTTACCACGTGACATACTTTCTTACATTCGTAAATAATTGAAAAGAGGTTTCCTTCTTCAACTTTTCATTTCCTTCTCATATAAAATGTGGGTTATTTTGCTGTCCTCATCAAAATTTGGAACTGACTTATCGAGAAGAAACTTGAGGTATTTCAACACTAAACACAAAGACTGACAAGTGTTGCAATTAAATTTTGTATTGTTTCTTTCTATTAATTTATATGTTTACTCTTCACAGGTCATAAGAATTAAATTATAATAAATACCAGTCAGTGATATTTAAACGAGGTCTGTAGATGTTTATATACTCAATTGTATAGTATGTCTAATTTTCTAAATTATAATTAATTCATTTTTTTCAACAGCTGCCATTGCTTCTGAAAATGAAAAAAATTGCAATATTTGACAACCTGTCAAATACTGCAAATGATCTTAAAATTTGATTTATAAAACGTTTGACCTTATATAAATAAAAAGCAGAAATTTTATACATGTATGCATGTCTTATTAAATTTGTGACGTCCTTCAGTCAAATCCAGCTATGAGTAATTGAGACAAGGACATAAAGAGCTGCAAGTGTTCTCGGCCTGCCTACCTCTTTCATACTAGGTATCAAATACAGTATGTAGTTATATAGGATTAATAAAACAATGAATATTTATCAAAACATGTTTGGAACTTAATGATAAAATTAATGCACTCTTAAATACACGCATAAATCCTTTTAACACAGTTCTACCTTGAACTACGAACTTAATAAGTATATTAGAGGTACTCGCAAATCAAAAATACTTTAAAATTAGTATAAACTATTTTAAAACTATAACTTTATCAATGCGTCCAGGCATTATGGTAAATTAATCTAGCATACATATTCTCTGTGGCGGGAGGAATTGTCCGATTTAGTGTAATTAAATTTAGGGGCTTATTTAAAAGGGAACATAATAACGGCCGAAAACATTTTTTTCAATGGATATAGTGTCATTTTTAATTCAATTAAAATATTCCATTGCATGTAGCATTGTTCCACCATTTGATTTTGATGGGGAATGGGAAGGGAGAGCTTAGCCCAAAATATTATAAACACACAAATGTAATAACTTATTTAAATATCTTTTTTCTTTTTTTTTTAATAGACCCGAAAGAGTTACAGAAAATAGCCGAGGCAGTCCTTTCAAATTCATCAGGACCAATGAAAGAGATCTCGGAGTTGTACGCCAGACTGTTCAGCGAGCTATCAAAGAAGTGGGTGGAAAAAGCCTTTTAAGGGTAGAAAAGGCACTTTTAAAAACCAGTAATAAAAGATATCTATCTCTTCAATTTCAAGACTTTTTTGGATTAGTCTTGAATGAATTTTTGGAGTTCTTTTGAAGTCTTTTTTAACAATTTTTTCCCTTTGTCAGCCCTGATACCAGATACCAATCTCCTGGACTACATCTTTTGAATATACAGGTCGAGGAGAAGACCTGCACGGAAAACTACATCCACAGCGGCTGCTAGGCTTTCTTCTCGTGCCTGGAAGCCATGGTTCTCCTTAACAGCAGCTACATTCATTATTAAAAGAGCTCAGACATGCATCTACTTACAGTATTAATTTTGTTGCAATTTTATTCTTAATTAATTAATTATATCATATTGAAGTCTAAAAGTAAAAGTCTTTAGACTTTAATGGACCACACGGTATTTGTTTGGTTTTTTTTACTTATATGTTACATGTGTAGACCATGATAGTAATTGGGAAGGTAAAAAAGAAAGAGTTTTATATAATATCTGGAAGTACAAATAAAGCTGTAAAAAAATGGTGACCTGGTACTAATTAGAGAAGTAGGATTAACAAATATATTTTAAAGTGGCTCAAACGAACATTTTTAGTATCTTTTAAGGGAAACCCCTTCTTTAGTTATTTGAGATTCCTTTCATAAAAATGTTAACAATTCTAGTTAAACACATATTATCGATTTAGTTCGTTCTCAAAACGCCCATCTCTGTTTTTATAAATACAACTTTTTGCTTTTGTTAAGATAATTTCTTTTATAGGAATTAGTCATACCTTTGTATAATTTATAATAAATATTAAATGAATTTGATTAACTTATTCACTTTTAAGTCGTTATTTTATTTTTCCTCTTTTTTATTTTAAAAGAAAGTTGCTTCTGCTGTAAGTGTAAGTAGTTATTTTATATAGCACATGTAATCTTATCAAAATTGATGAGTACCTACTTTGTAACTGAAATTGGCTTGGAATAATGAATGTTTTATAGACTTTATTGTAAAACATAAAAAGTTATAACTTTTTAACTACATTATAATTTTTTTTTGACGACACTATAAATTTATATTATTAAGATTAATTGAATAAAAAAATAATATTATACTATTTAAAGATAAAATATTAAAAGAGCTAAAATTCCACATGCCTCTAGTTCCAAAAGATAAACAAGAATTAAAGAAAGTCACACTCCAAGTTACTGTAGTACACTATCATTAGACATAAAAAAATAAATAACAGAGACCTTTCAGCCATAATTTTGCTTAAATTTATATGTTTGTAATTAAAATTTATGAATTCCCTAATGAGAAATGGATTGTGAAGTAGGGGGAATAAAGAGGCTGGTTAAGACGCTGTTTAAGTAAATATTAGTTCTGAATTGTATGTGTAACTGATCATTTTATGATATAAAAATATAAGTATAAAAAAATCTATACAATTAAGTACGGAAAATTATTTAATGGTTAGGAGTCATTTTTAACACTTTGGTCATTTAGAGTATGAATAAGTTAGGATCATTCTAGTTTTAAAATATGAATAAAATGTGTGTTGTTTAATGTATTTGCCATATAAAGATATTTTAATTTCAATCATAATATGTACATATTTTTTGCAAAAAAAATATTTAGATCCATGTCAATCTTAAAGGATTTAAAAAAAAAATTATGTACAACATCATTTATATATATATTGTTTGTTTTTTTGAACGTGTATATATGTATCTATACCAAGTTTGTAAAAAATGGTTCATAATCCATGAAATAGCAGGTTGGAAGACACTGTCTCTTCTAATCTTATCTACATATTTATGCTATATTCAAATATTGAAATCCCCTAAACTCTGAAGATACATATTTAATCCTACATACATTAAGATATACATCTTTTAAGTGTGTTTCCATTCATAAAAATAACTTTATATACCAACATGCCAACCTATATTTGTTAAATATTATTTACTACTTCATGAAAATGTATTTTAATGCCCTGAAAAGTAAGTTTGATTGATTTGACTGTATATAGATATTTAATTTATTTTTTGTAAAAGTTTCACAAATGGCTATTAATGAATTATGCTACAACATAAATCAAACTAATTGGAGTGTATATTTATAAAATAAAGGGTTGATACTGTAAGGTTTTTTTCAGAAAAAATGAAATCCTATTGTTGTTTTCTATATAGTTTTAGTTTTTTTTCTTTTTTAAATTAAAAAAAAAAATTGAATCAAGAGTCAGGTTTAGTAGAAGTGCAAGCGCACATGGACCTTTAGGTTTTGAAAATTTAAAATGGTACTTAAAATCAGTTTAGAAAAATAATTTGAGCGTTGGTTATGATTCCTTTGCATATTTTAAAGGGGTTTTTAGAATAATATTTTAAATAATGACACTAAATTATATATATTGTTTCATTACAAAACTTTAAAAACAAAAACAAGGGACCTCAACGTAAATTACTTGCCTAGTACTTTCATAAAGAGTGAATATTGATTTGATTTGAATATTTTAGCCGAAAAATTAGTCACGAATTTGTAATTACTGATTATAAGCCCTGTCATTCTTGCAATAGTTGTATCGAATATAGTTTTTTAGTTGTTGTTTTTTACAACATCAAATGTTGATATATGAGTAGACAACTATTAACAAAATAAAAATCATTCTAAGTCTTATTTAAGGATAAAATAAGTCAAATAAAGTCATATAAAGTAACTTTTATACTATAATGTTTACTAGTACTTAATCAGTGCAACTCTTCCTCCCCAGTTAAATGATCATTAATTATAAAAAAAAATACATATCTTAACAATAAATGTTCAAGGTATCTTGATTGACATTAATGCATTTTGTTCAAACAATATTTCAAGATAGAATATTTAAATTATAAACTTTTTGATTTTTTTAAAAATATGCATGTCATTAGTTAGTTAAATATTTATTACTGCTTGCCATTTATACAAAAAATAAATTTTTTCAAATGTAAGGTAACTAACATGATAACAGAAAGGAGTATTTGTGCTACTGCAGCAGATTTTAAACCTAGCTTACACTAAAATTTTGTTAAATATTTTTTATTTATTTACGAACTTTTAATAAATGAATGTCTCTGTTTTCCTCATTCATGAATTAATGTCTCTCGTAAGATAGAGCAGGGCATCTATTAATGAGATGATCTGCACTTTGTAATTCCTCCATAGAGACATTGCACGTTGAGCTTATGTCCTTCCCCTTGCTTTGTTGTTTTAGAAAAGGTCCATGTCCATGGTAGGTTTGTACAATGAGTCTCAATTTTTCTCTTCCAATCTTGATACATTTCGACTTCGGCTTATTCAGCATAGTATGTGTATGTTTCATACTTTGATCTTTTTTATGTGAGTCACACCAATATTGATAGAAGAGGACCTGAATTACCTTCTTTATGTAGCTTGGAGGCTTCCCAATGTCATATATGGTATATAAATAATTTGAAATTTGTATGACTGTAATTTCATAAATTAATATCTTAGAAATATATATCACACAATGTAAAAATTATCAAAGTTTATTGATACTTTTAAGCTTGTTCTCATTTCTGACACCTTAGCTTTTTCAGATATGAAAAAAAATACGACCATTTTACCACTCGATAATATGCTCTTAATATAAAAAACGTTGAATTAAATACAGGTAGAATACTCTAAACTTGTATACTTTATAATAATATTTTAAATCATAGCTTTTACAATCTAGACTGCATTAAACTATTTGTTTTGTTCTTTGTTTTATTACAAAACTTTATATTGATTACAATAATTTATATATTCGTGTCCAGTTTAAAGTAAATGTTTGTATTAAAAATTCATGTAAAAGTGAAAAAAAACGGATTCTTACAATATAGAAATACCACTACATGTAATACATTTCGTAAGGATTTCAATTATTGAATTGGATTTTTTAATAAATTTATTTATAAAGTACATTGGGTATGTTTTATTTGATAAATATATATATATATAATAAGACTTGTCAGCAAATAGCAACAATAACTGTGCTTGAGGAAAATTGAGCCAAACAAATATCCTTCCTTTTATTCAAAAACGTACACTAGATTTTATAAAATAGAGAAGGGAAAAAATCCCCTTGGGCTTCAAAGAAAAGATTTAGGAGAAAAATCATTTATACGTACATAAAGGTAAAAGAATTTCCCATACTTTTTACATACCTGTTTTTTTATTCATGCTTAACTACTCTATGTTGTATTGAGCTCTTGGTCTATCTGTTCCTGTGAGGAAAAAGTATTGAATTCACGCATGGAAACACGAAATTAAATGGGCTTGAAAGGGAAATTTGGATTTTGTACTCAACGATTATTTTATGTTGATTATTTTGTATATGTGGTGAGTAAAAACACAGATCTATGTCGAACAATTTTCAAATAAATGATAAGTGTACAACATATTAATTATCAGAATTGTTTGTTGTTAAAAATTGACTGTAATAATTCATTTTTTAAGAATACAAATGTAACCAAAACTTGAATTATAATATAGTTATTCAAAATGATTTTTTTGCTGACGAGCCAAACTTGCATATGATCCATAAAGTCAAATATAAAGCTCAAAAAATATTAATTTTCATGTTTTTTACGGTAATTGAAACTATGTTGTAATTTATACTGACTAAATATTAGAGGAGAGTGAAATATAAGTAATTCATATATCCATAAAGTATTGTTTTCTTCAATTTTATATGTATTATATACGAATAAGTTTCGTAAAAGGGCATTTTTTCAAACATAGAAAACAGGTTTTTTATTATATTTGTATTTTATGACGTAGTTCTCTGGTAATTCATTTTTAAACATACATATCCTACCCAATTGATTTTTTTAAAATTGTAAGTAAATAATTGAATGTCGTAATTATGGATATCATGTTTTAAAAAGTAATATTTGATTTGATAGTTGTTTTATGTACATAAAAACTTAAATGGACTAATTAGATGTACAAATTTGATTATAAGCAATTTTCAAATATAAAACATGAGAACTCAAAGTCTATAAAACTTTAGTATAGACCAATTGACTTCAATACATATATACGTACACATTAAACGTCCAATAAAAAAATTTAATGGACATCATCAAATTGATAAACACGCATTGAAATAGTTTAAATTACTCCATAGAAAAAAAATTAACGACTTGAATTATGTAACAATATGTAGATATATTAGAGCTCGCATGTATTTGATTTACAAATTAAATCACCAGTTTCTTCCAATTAGAAGCAGTTATATCAAAGGGAAGTCTAAATAATTTTGGCAAAAATGAAACCCTACAGGAAAAAACTTTTATTACAATGCAAATTGTGGAAAGATTTAGTCCATAGAATAGCTGCCTTTGGTCTTGACGATCTTCTTGAAGTGTCTGAAAGTTTACTTGCAAATGTGACACACTGTGTCTTCAAAGATTTCATAATCGCCTACCCTTCTTAGCCGGCGCTTTATTGACTTCAAATTACATATTTATGTCATGTTAGCCCTTAGTTGCCCTAATGCTTCATTCCCTAATGTCAGTTTTTTTTTTTTTAATCTTAAGTTATTCTTTGCAGTTATTACTGAGAGCATTAATTAACCCTTTGTTAATTAACTAAGGGTTTCTTTACCCTACATCTAATATACTGCCTGTATTTACGTTTAAATTATATTTCAGTCACATAAATTAAAAGTATGTTTCTGAACTACCCAGTGATATTATACCCAGTTTTTTTGTTATAATAATTATTATAAAGTTAGTTTTATAATTTGCAATTTTTAATCAAGATTTGGTTAATTTACTAAATATATTTGCTTTTAGTCTTTTGATAGAGTTATTTTTGTCAATTTGTGAGACAAACATATTGCTACTTTTCTAAAATAACCTGTTTTTTTACATATATTATTATATTTATACATGTAAATTCATAATCTAAAATAGCAGTTTGAGAAAGGAATATAAAAATTTGTAGACCTTAAGGGATATATTATTTTTAAATAAATAGTTTATTAGGAAAAAGACAAGTTTATTATAAAATAAGATGTAGCTAATTTCTTTTCAATCACTTTTATCATAGTTATAGTTTTAGTATATAAATAATATTAACAAAATAAAATTATAATTAATTTCGATATTACAAATTATTTGTAAACTACTCTATTGATATAGAAAATGGAGCAAAAATTTAAAAAAGAAAAGATATTTGGAGACTTCAATCTTAAGTGGGGATGGATAAGGACTTTAAGCATGCAACCGAGGGTTAAAGTGATATTTAATGCTGTACACACTTGATTTTGAAGTATCCATGAGTTTTTAAAGACATTTAGATCTCTTCCTGCCCTTAACTGTAAACAGAAATCATATTTTGAAGAATATTATAGGCGATTGCCATGATTAAACTGTTGATACTTGAATCATTAGCTGTTGGAATGCCAAACATCAATTGATGGACTAAATTAATTTAGTTTTTCACTCAAGTGGTACTTAAGTCCAAGAAAAACATGACCTACAAAATATCTGTTCAAACTTAAATAGACTATCCTGAACATCTTATTATTTCATATTATCAGACTTATATTTTTTGAAAAATTATTTGATTAAACTTTATTTTATTTACTTTAATTCATTCATTACAATTTTCTGTATTGCAATTTTAATGACATAATACTTTGTTTGATTTAAGGGTATAATACGTCTATTTCTATACCAAATCATTTCAATTAAATACATTTACAGATGAATAATTATTTTTATGAAACTGGATTTATATTTTTTTAATTCGCTAAATGATTTGAGATATAGGAGTAGACGATTGATGACAAACATAGCGTTAAGTATTGTGCAGTTTATTTTGATATTAAACTTTCCTGTTTTCAGGTGTATCTTTTTTTTTGCACATAAAATTTTTCCAGTTAAAATAATAAAAAAAACATATATTGAGTTGGCTTGATACTTATCATGCCATTCTATTGTCTTACAGTCATTTCAATCTTTTTAAGCCTCTTGAATTGTATTAGCCCTGTTTATTTAAGATACGTGATTATTGTTGAACAAAAACGTATCTTTAATAAAAATGGAAAATGTAAATTACTAGGTACGTCTAATACCCCCTTGGAATAAAGGACAAAATGCATAAGGTATTATTTACAAATAAATCAATTCTGAATAAATATAAAAATTGCAATTTTAATCATCCGTTACAGAGCATTATTTTTATAACGCAGTGATTTGGGATTAAAAAAATACCAAAAAATAATGTATTTATTTACAAAAATAAACAATGGAATCGCTAAAGCCCATAGACAATACGCTCACAAGAAATTGTTCCCTTGAACTCATAAAAAAAAAAAAAACTGTCATAAGTTTCACAATTTAAAAGATAATTCTTCGCCCGGGCAACATGATATTGGTAGTTATCAAAGACAAATCATTCCAAAGCATTTTTGATATAGTGCAATAATTTATAGGCATTTATTGGTGTTTTCCAAACTGACCAAAATTACGATACTTGATACACCAGGAAGAGACAGGATACAGGATAGGAGAAGACATAATGCAGGGTAGGAGGAGACATGATACAGGGTGGGAATAAACATGACACAACAAAAGGAAACATGTAAAAACTGCCATATTTTATATTCAAGCATCTATTTTACTTTTTATTATAGTTTGTCAGCATAAAGTATATACTTATAATTACATATATAAGATAAACAAATATAATATTTACAGAAACAAAGCATAGTTAATAATAAAATTAAACAAACATTTTCTTTACTATTTAATGTGATAAATAATTAATGTGTAACATGAAATTGCTAAAAAAAAAATATATATATGTATATATAGTATTTATAAAAAAAATTGGGTGTAACAAGACTCCTCCATAATGTTGGAATTAGAATAAATGATGTGAACTGAATATTGAAACTAATGATATATTATATGACAAACATGTTGACTAATTGAACAACATGCCAGACTATGACAATAGAAATATATATCAACAAATACATACATGAAATGTTACTTTTTTGTGTCAAAAATTTCAGTCTTATAAAAAAAAATTTATAACTGTAGGCATTAGGCAAGCTGGATTTTATGTTGCTTTGATAAATAACGGAAGTCATTCAATTTCATAAGAACAGGGTGGTTAGATAACTTTACATTTTAAAGTTATTGGCAGTAAACATGTCTCCTTCGTAACAAGGATTGTCACTTTCTCCTATATTTCTTGTATACGGATTTCAAACAAAAATTCCTAGGTTAGATGGCGTAAATGTATTTCTATAATGTGTATATATACTTAATCAGTGCAACTTCATCAAACTAATTAAAGGAACATTAAAAAAAAAAAAAAGCATTTAAAAGATTACATCAAATAAAATCAACTAAATTTTGAATTTTTTTGGAAACTATTCCATCTCTTTTGTAGCCGTAAACATCAATCAAAATGATTAAAATAATTTTACTAATATATAACGTGTTGAAAAATATACTTTAATTTGAATATAATCTTAGCAACTGGAGTTTAGTATTTCAAAAAGATATAATTTGTTATTTTAATAGTAACAATATTAAATGTATATATCTGATAAAAATGACAATGAAATATTCATAATTTATTGCAAATTTAAGAAATCCAATTAGCACTCATAAGTTTTGATGAGTTTGCATGTTAAATAATAGTTACAACATTAATTTTTTGTATCTGTCTTCAATTTGAAAAGAAGAAGAATTGAAGTATTCAAAAGAACAAATTTTAAGAAAAACAGTACATTAAATTAACTAAGGGTCGATTGAAAATGACTAAATAAACAAATAATTGTCATTGGCATTGTCAGGATAAATTATGAATTAAAAAAAATTATATAATTTTATAGAAATATGCTGAAAAATACTGGTGATAAAATATAGTTTCAAAAGAATAAAATGCAATACACCATTACTCGTTTGTGCTATTGAATATTCTAAATACCTATTTAAAGGTTGTACTGATACAATATCATAGTAATTAATACACACACATACTGATAGGGATATTGTAAATGTTAAACAACTTGCAGTTTGACACATTCTCCTTAAATAATACATTTGATATACGGGTTCGGTTTAATATATATTTGTTTCAATCACAAATATTAAATAAACGTGCCAAATTAGGCCAGTTTAACAATTGGATTTGTTTAGTAAAACTTGAAGTATCATTCATCTACGGCAACGGTTTGATATTTTTTTTTTAAGACGTAGCTAAATTATTTATAATTAGCTTTGGATGTTAATAACTTCAAATATCTGAGACAAATGGATAATAACGTCATTAGGCAAGGATTATTTGATTTATGCCTTTTAAGTCCTTAAGCTTTTGGAAGGGGCTCATTGAGACGTCAAGTTTTTAGGGCCGATAAATTATTTATAAATACACAACAATATAAAATAAGAACATTACTTTATTATTTTTATATTACAATCTATTTAACATTTACAGTTATAAAACAATTAAAATCACTATTAATCTAAGAAATAAGTATGTTATAGACAAAAATTAACTTTTCCTAAAAAAATTGTACTTAAAAAGGAGTTTCATTTAAAAAAACATATATATGTGAAACTTTTGTTTAAAAATCGAATTAAGGAATTAGAAAAAAATTAATTTGTTATTTTTTTAGAATTTTTTTTATACTTTTGTTAGAAAATTGTAAAGGGATACGATTTTTTTTGATTTTTTATATTTGTTAAACTGAACCTTTCTTTTGGTATTTTATTCTTTTGCTGCCATTATGGGAACAATATAGTTTTTTCATATGACATTTGTATTATCGGTGTAGGCTATTTTAGAACCCTAACTAATCACATTTTAAAATAGATTTTTCCAGATTATCATACAAGAAAAATGATGCAGTGTATTAAAATGTCAAAATGGGAATGACAAATAATTTGTTTTTACTTGGTCTATTTATTTTATCTCATCAGAATATTAATTAATAAAATATTTTTTTAATTCTTTAAGACATTCAATACACAATTGCTAATATTCAACATTGAATGACTATTCAATTTATAGAAACATAAAAAAAACTGCCCTTAATTGGTCGAAAAAAAGTGTAAGTTTCAAGAACAATCGTACTTTTTTTCTTTCACATTCGTTCAAAACCAAATAAATTTTTAAAACATGGTCATTTTGTAGGATAACTTTTTTATGATATTACTTAAATATCGCCTTCATATATATAAATATCACGTGTTAACTATTTTACTAAATAACCAAAATATAAATCGGTTTCAAAGTTGGAAATATTATTTTTTTTTTGTATGTTCCTTTAATTGGTTAGATGGAGTTGCACTAATGAAGTATAAGTAAACATTGTAGCATTACAATTACTCAAATTAACCTAGGAATCTTGTATGAAGTCCATATATATAAAGTATATATATTCCACTAGGACTCACCTTGGCGCAAATCTACGCAGATGGAAGTCAGGAGAAGAATTTTCCCCGACTGTATAGTCCATAAGCTACGGCGTTTCCATTGGAAATATATTAATTTAATAGTCAATTTTTGATTTATCATTAGTAGACCTTTTATGTATATATGCAGTTAAAAAAAAGGATGTACCCTATCTGGCATACTTTTTTTTTTTTCTGTGATACATTTTTTCAAAGAATATGAGAAATGTTTATACTCTCAATACTGTATTATGCTATGGAGTACCATTTGAATCCGTTGTTATTACATAAACTGTATCTGATTTCAACTCTTACATGTCAATATTCTTAATTACCATATAAATTTATGATTTAAAACGATCGTAAAATTTTTAATCTTCCATAACCGGTAAAAAAGTTGGTACAAAATACCATATCTGAATTAAATGCAACAATTTGGATTTCTATAACCAATTGATGAATGATCGTGTTTCTCCATCATGACAATCCTCTAAACATAACAACATACATACTTTTTTAGTGGTCATCTAACCTCTATTATGTGCTAGAAAATATTGAATGTGTTGCCATCCAGCTGCCCAAAGAAGAAAATTGCTGAATAATTCGAAATCTCATAGTAACTGAATTATCTTATATTTGGATGAGAAACAATTGACAGTGGACAGATCCCATATCCTCTAAAACGAAAAATGGTTGGCCATATAGATAACTAATATCCCCCACCTCTTTAAAATCATGTTTTGGGGTTGTATCTTGACCCTTAGGTTCGTTAGGATAAATGGTAGTGTCATTCCCACATCTTCTTTGACCCAAAGGAGAGGGGTGTGTGCCAAGAGTTACTATGAATTCCTTGTGTTTCCAGGTAATACCTTGTAAGAGAGCTGAGACCAATGGTTTTTAGTTCCTGTTTCAACAAGTACCGTAAGACCAAAACTAATTTCAGGAAGAGAAAATATTATTGTGACACTCAAACATCTGGTCATCTAACTACCCCATGTATTGCTTCTTCGAGAATAATTCTATCATCAAAAACTGGAAAAAAGTCTTCCCCGTAGACGTGGTTAAGGGTTGCAAATCCTATAGTCCTGGTATTGAGCAAACTATGGGCGAAACAGTCAACCACATTTGATGAATTTGTTCTTTGTATTATAAGAACTTGCAAATAACATTTCAAACCTCTACTAGATCCGGATGCAGTTAAAGGTAGTCCAGATTTACTTTTTCAAGTTTGTAAATTGCTCATTTGTAAAAAAATACTTGGAATAAATGAGAGTGATTCTAGTTATATAATTAAAAGATTTTTTTTTTTCACAAAAAAACGAACATATAACTCCAGATAATAAATTATCAAAGGGATCACTCGTTTACATGTATTGTTCATGTAGGGAACCGACGTGGAGCTTCAGAAAGGAAAACAGATAGTAATTTAATTAAGAATATATTTCTTATTTGCGTCTTTTAGAAATAAGCTAAAAATATATAGAAAGAGAATCTACTTATTATATCTTCAACCCTCCTTAGTTCCATACAAATCCTTATACCTGTACTTCCTTGGTACATATAGTCACCCTAACGTCAACTATTTTACACCAATGAATTCATAACACCAGTCAGCTAAATTTCAATTTTTGTAGCCTACCGGGTGTAATTTTGATTTATTTTACACTGACTTTATGTATTTAGAGAAGGAACATACAAAAAAATTGATATATCCATATAAATTTTATTTTAAAATTAATTATCTGAACCAAAGACACACGTCTTGAAATAGCTTTCAGTATAGGATTTTATTTATTAATTCATTCTGAGCAAAAGGTTCCCTCTAAAAAAAATTGACAATAACTTTATATACATACAAAAAAAAAAGCCAAACACATAGCAAAAGAATAAATAGTCGTTCCATAACATTTTAAATAAAAGGATAAATTAACTACAATAATTATTCTATAAATCTGGAATTGTTATAATTTTTTTAAAATGATGTATTATTCAGTGCAAAAAATTTAAGTTTTTATCCGAAAATGAGGGGTAAATATGTATTATATCCCCGCAGAGTTCCATGAAGACGTATACCCCCTTGGAATATAAACAGGGAAGGCTGAATATTGGGCTTTGGGTGTAATCACAAAAACTCTGATTACTTTTACTTTGATAGTCTCCACAACTACCAACTTCTCTGCAATCAATCTTTTACAGCTTGATACGACAAAATCCATAGCTACTGTTTTTGTAGCAGGACTTTGAATTTTTAATGAGACACTAAATAAAATGAATGGTGTTTGATTTTCTTATGTAATTCCTGCTATGATCAGTGTTATAAAATGTTTGAAAATCTGGAGTGCTGGGCAACTCGTAAAAGCATGAATAACTATAATGTACAATTTGCTAAAGTCCTTATTGGGATAATTAACAAATAAACAACACGAAAATATTTCAAATTAGGCAGTAAATCTTTTTTCATCCTATATTTTAGATATAAAACTTATCATGTTTTAGGTCAATCAACTAATTTAAATATTCATCAAAGATTGTATCCGTATGTTCTTCAGAGTTGGACAATAAATTCATTCATAAGTCCCACAGAGTTGGAAAGAACTCTACGTTTGCCGCTCTTTTCATTGGGAAAAATAATTCCACTATTGAATAAAAAATAATAGTCCAGATCATAAATAGAGATTATATTTCTAGATAACGCTGCTCATTTCCAATTTTAGGATCTGAAAGGTTCATAAAAAAAACCAATACTTTTATAGTTTTCTAACGCGCAATGTCAATAGTAGAAGAAAATAAAAAGACTGATGTCCCTTTCCAAGTGATTTTTTTTTAAAATATACATGATTCGGTGTTATTTTTGCATTGAAATATGTAATTATAATACAAAAGTGTGAAATATTGGTTAAAGATTCACTGAATTTTTTTCTGAATCAGAGAAAATGCCTTGTAAGTACAAAATAAATTTTAATACATAGATCTGCTTTTGACAAGTCCAATAAATTTGTTATTTTTGAGAGTGATGATCAAAATGACAATTTGGCGTAGAGTATAGACACAAAAAAAATGGAGGATTTGATTAAAATAAATATCAAGATTTATTGACAGTATATGAAATGTTAATCTTTGTAGGCTACAAAGGTAGAAAGTTTGTGTTGCAAATATAATTTCATAATTTTCAAAGTGAAAGTAATCAGAAACAAACAATCTCAATCCAAGGCAAAACTTTGTCTCAAATAGTGACATGTTGGATACATAAAGAGATCTGCAACTCCCCCTTTTATGTCCATTGTTCTTATTTATCGTTGGGTTGGATCTATGAACGCATTAAAAAATTATTTCAAACCTCATAAATTGTAAAAAACTCAGAAAGTAATGGCGTAGCAAAATTTGCCTATGTTGCAAGGGATGCATATTTGATATTAATATTTATACTAATTTTAGAAAAATCTTACTCAATTTAATTAAAGCTATTGAAAGTATTTCAGATTACTGCTTTAAACACCTTAGGAAGACCAACTCATGTGCCTATTAGAAGAAGAATAAACAAACGGAGTATCTATCATTGGTATATTTTTTCCTTTTTTTGAAATTAATTTTATTAACAAAAAAGTAAGAAGCATTTATGCCAAATTCGGATCTCCTAGAACGCCAATGAATTATAATTATTTCCAAATTATTAAGGATGCATTTATTTTTTTTGATACATATTGATACTAATTTACCGAATTATAAAAAAATATATTTAAATATTTTTTTTAAGAATTTGATTTACTTTTTTTTTTTTGTTTTATGTGTCAATTCAGATCCTCATTATATATGATTATTCATGGCATAAATATATAGTTGGGAAAAAATAGAATCAATGACAAACTTGTTTTCCTAAATATTTGGAAATGGGACGGAGCCTTCTTGTAATTTTCGTCGGGAGTGACAACATGAACTCTGAGACTTAGTGATACGTTTTTTTGTAAGGTTAGGAGGGAATTTGGGGGGCTCTATAGATGATTTTGAGGCAACAATAATATGGGATGAGATGAAATGTCAAAGTTAAAGTGTTCGACCCCTAAATTAGTCACAAGAATCCAGCAAATATTTAATGAAGATGCGAGGAAGGTAACCAGTCAGAGTCGCTGATCCGCCTCTGAATTCACGAAAACCTTTGTTACTACTTATACAAGATGAGAAAGGGCCAGATTAAAAAAAAAAAAATACCAAGAAAACGTGTTTAAAGCACTCCGAAAACTTCTTCAATCACCCACTTCATTCAGGCATGCTTGGGGGTTTCAAAGACAAGAAAAACTATTGCTATTACCAAAAGGTGAACAAACAAAACAACAATTGGTTGGCTTTTAGTGGTAAATATTTGCCCGTCGTCATTCAGGGGAAGTTCCAAGCCCAAATTGTGGTGTTTAGGCGGGTTAGCTATGAAATTCCTACGTCTTTCCTCCTCATGTGTTCCCCCTACACCTCAGGCTCAACATGCAGCTTATGCCAACCTGGATCAAATGGAAGCTCTGAATCGAGATGATTACCAAGGGAAGGAATTAAATGTGGCAACGGGTCTCAGGTACTTGCCAAACCCAAAAAAAGTATCAAATGGCTCCAAGACAATTTCGATTACTTCATCTTGGCATACTTTTAGCCTCCAAATTTGCCAGATTGAAACTTATAGTTTTTTTGTGTGTGGAGCACAATCGAACAACAAACAAATCAAACTACCTGTAACCCCAAAGACGAATGTATAATTGGAATCGAGAAGGAATTCAAGTAATTGACAAGGGATCAAGTGGAGAAAGCCAGCTTGCGTTGTTGACAAGTATAAATACTAAAATTGAGGCTGGAGGTGATTTAAAAAAAAAAAAAAAATATAATAATTTTTGAGAATTTGTTTTTATTTTTTTAATTCTGAGAGTTAGAAACTCTAGGGGCGAAAACCTGCTCTATAACTATCGCAATGAGGTCAATCCGGTCGATTTATAGATTTAGTCGGAACGTGTATAATAATTTATCGGTTCGTTTGTACCCAAAAGAGGGAGGACTGAAAGCATGCTAGAATAGCAAGCTCAACCCATGTTTGACCATGTGGTCTCTATTTTTTTTTTGACGACTTGAACAATTTCAGTTGGCCCTATGAAGGCCCTTTCACTTAATTTGGCACTCTTTTGTTGCGTGAGTCTCACTTATATTGTGACACCCAAAAATCTTCTTAAGTATACGTCTGAACCAGGAGAAATTTAGTGGTTTCCAAAGTGCCTCGGTTGGGGGTAATTACTATACTTTTGGATACTAAAGTTTAATTAATAAAATATAATCTAGGTCTATTTGACTCATTTTTAAATTTCATTGTTTGTCTAATTTCGATATTCAACCCAGGCAACTATGACTGAGAGATTTTTTTTTTTTTTTGCTTCTTGATATTATATTTAACACAGATTTTCCATTTCCTTATTGTTAAATTGTATTTAAAATTATTTTAATGATCAAAAATAGCCTATAATACCAATGGGTCAATTAGACCATAAAAAAAACTTATATACATATTTATACAACATAAAAACTAGTGTTATAATAAGAAGATTATGACAAGTTCCTATATTCTCAAAAAATTAAGGTTAATTCATTCAAAATTGCTATAAAAAAGCTACAAATACTAGTTTTGATCCTAAAAAACCCCGGTTGTATAATACGTATATAAATTTTCTGGTATTATATGGGTTCTACTAGGAAATTTTTCTATTATACTAAAAACTATAGTATGAATGTTTCTTTGTTGTCAAGAAAGATCCGAGTAATTCTAATTTAATACCGCTGGAAATTGACTATATTTTATAGTACATTTACTTGTCACATTTTATCGATCTCATCATAGTACATCCCCCCAAAAAAAACAAAATACTCTTATAAGAAGAATATAGATAAAAAACGAGATATCTTGTGTAATATTCCTTGAAAGTATAATTGGCTCATCGCTACATCCCTAAATACGTGGACTCAGAGAATAGTAAGGGCCTCATATCAAAAGTACAGGGTATCTTCTATGGTGCAAGGTTTAAACTTAGTCCCATTCCGTGTGGTCCACGGAAGTATGTTTCGAGATTCAACTCGTGACATCCAATGCAATAAGTTGATGATGGATCCGGCAGTGGATGAAAATATGAAGTTGGATTGTATAATTAATAACAGATATCCTACTATCAATTTATCAACATAAACAGAGCAGCAGTAATTCCACTCCTTTAATTGTAAAACCATTGGTAAATTACATTAATATGATGACCCTTCTTTAATACACTTCGTTTGTCTTCTTTGATTGTCTGATTAATTATATGTTATATATTTTACACACACGCGCTTGCTTTGTAAAATCAAAGTTGTACCTGTTTTTTTTTCTTCATATTTTACTTAAGAATCTAAGGAGTTAAAATTTTTGTTATGATATATATGTATTCCTGTTTTTGAAAATTGTAAATATTTTTAAGATTATCTGTATAAAGTGTAAATATTTTTAAGATAATTTGTATAAATTGTAAATATATTTTTAAGATTATTTGTATAAATTGTAAATATGTTTAAGATTATTTGTATAAATTGTAATTGAAAAATTTAATCTACAGTAAAAAAGAAGAACAGTTAAAATAAAACAATTAAGAGATCTCTGACATTTGATATTATTCTTTTATTCATTATAATATGATAATAACTATTTCAAATAGACAATATAATGAATCCCCCAAAAAAAGGGCTGACTGGCTTGTCAGATTTGTTCGTAAATTATTTCCCTTTTTTGAAAAAAAAAAAAAATGACATTATTTTATAGGAGGTTTTTAAGAACTCTTTGGGTTGGATAATTACGTATTATTATAGATGGTATATAAAACAACTCGAAATCAATCAAACTCAAAAATTTGTTTCTTGTCCTAAAAAAAAAAACTAATTCAACGAAGAACTGCAAAATTTTGGACTTGAATTCCACATTAATATTAAGAATATTTTCAAGAATTTTTCAATACCCAGGGAAGTATTTTTCTTCCACTTTTGAAGTTTAAAAAAAAATTAACATTTAAAAATGAAGAAATCATTCTTTATAACTACTAAACATGTGTTATAACATTTTCAAGTCTTCGATTTCAAACTAATGTTTACATCTTTTTTTTAAATCTGTGTAGTTGTATGTAGGTATAAGACTCTTTTATATAAACTTAGGTTATGTATGCTCGTAGAGTATAAAACTACAAACTGGTAACAAAATATTATGCAATATCTAGTATGATTTTGTGTTTGTCCACTCATAAAGTTATATTTTTTTTACTTTAATTAGGATAATCGTTAAGATTTATGGCTTTGATGTCTTAGTTTTATTTTACAATAATTTAGGACGTCAAAATGATGCTGGTTTCTGTTTTTAATTTAATTTAGTATAAAAACTATAAGTTACTGGTAGCTGAATGCTTAGTAATTTTATTGTTATATTAGTAAATATTGATTGCATCGTTATTTTAATTGATTTTTGCAACCTTTCAACCAAAAAAAAAAACAGAAAAAAAAGATGTAAACTTAGTCAATTTACCAACTACAGAAGTTCTATGTAGTAATTGTTGCTAATTGTTCAAAGCTTAACAAGAAGAAGTAATTCTAATTCAATAAATCAACATGTAAAACACAGATTTAGAGAAAATAAGTTATATAAAAAACAGCTAACAACAATGCCGTCCGAAAAGTAAGTTTAAGACAAAACTGGTAAACAATTATTTAGAGAGAGATGACAACAGATGCTAATTGGAAACATTTTTAAAATGTTAAAAAAAACATGGTAACCCTGACAATTTGATTAATGTTTTAGAGAAAGGATGTTTAGATGTCATGAAGTTTCATAATATCAGCTCTAAGCAGCTCTTGCGAGGGATAATTGGAGTAGGAAATAAATTGCGACAAAGTCAATCATTCTTCCAATGTCAGTCCTCAATTCTACGCTGAGTCCAATCACCACTTACAATTGAAACTCTGCAACAAAACCCTAGGGCTACTTTTTTTCTGTTATGTGCATACACGCATAATATTCTATCAGGTTTTATATAGACTCATGATAGATTTTATATAGTAGAAATGGAATTTCAGTCCACAGGAATTATAATAATAACAGCATTTTATGAACACTACAGGTTGACAACTGAAAAAAATAGGGGAGCAAAAAGATACAACTGATTAACATGGTAGGATAATAGAGATACCACTACCAACAAGTATGAGGACGCTATTTTGACGTCCCGTTATTTGTAAACATCTTTTATAACCATATAAACTGTAATGAAGTGTTCAGGATCATTTCTTTGTATTTTTAAAAAAGATGGTTTTTGAGCCAAGAAGACCCGAAACATATTTATCTGATATGGATTATATATCTACTAACAAGCATTCAATTACTTATTTCTAGTAAAAATGTATAATTATTTATGTACATATAGATAGAATAAGCCTTTTTTTCATTTGTTGATATACAAAAATATGTTAAAATATTAAAATTTAAACGAAATAATATTGAATATTAAGTCTGTATATTTTTACTCAATATTGAGAATCAATTTAGAAAATTGATAAATATTTTCAATAGCCTGTATCATCTATATATTTAATTTTATATAATATATAATGTTATATATATGTTACATTAGTCTATAGAAAATACCTTTTTGGACATTAATATTTTATCTAAACAAAATACAACTCAAATTGAGTGATCATTCTATATTTGAATCTTATTCATAGTACATATCCATTGATATATAAAATTTTCATTTATACTATACAATTCTAAAGAATGGTTTGCAAAGGTACAGTTATATTTTTGCAAAAACTTAGTCAAAAGTCATCATTTATCAATACACAAATAAATAAAAAAATCAAATTGCTTATATGTTTCTTTGTGATAAGTTTTAGTTTGTACGTCCTGGACACAGGTCTCTGACCGTTTTAATTTTTGGTGGGTAGATATATTTAGGTACTTAACATAAATTTGACGTGGATCGGTTTTATAGAAAAAATATTTTTAGATTGGTCTTAGAGAAAACTTTGGCTTAGATCGATGCCACAAGAGAAATCAATTTTGATCAATCTCATTTAAGATTTGGACTAGACCATTAGTATTATAAATGACGTCATGTGTGTTTGAAAATTGTAAATATAGGTAATGGAATATTACCTTCAATTTATAAATCTTTTTTTCGTAAAATAACTCGTTTAATTGAGTAGGGCATGGTTATGAAGGTTAAATTGTTCAACATTTAAAGCAACTCGTAAAACTGGGAAGAGAAGAAAGTTGGTTAATAGGGTGAGACTTGGGAAAAAGTGTGATCTATAAAATGAAATCAAAAAGTTTGTCCCTTTTTTGAAAAAAAATAATTTTAAACCACGGTCTGAGATTAAATTTTCTAAAGAAATAATGGACCCCAACGGTCAACATAAATTCACCAAGACTGAACCAGTAAAAGTCGATACTAAACCAAGTCCAAATATTACATTACCTTTTACCTACCTATTTTAAAAAGGATTCATGATATAAAATATTATGAATCAGTGTACTATTCATTCTCTTTAATGCAGTTTGCAAAACTAAGATGAGAAAAAAATTGGTTTATTTACTGAGACCTAGGAAAAATATGATTCATACAGTCAAATCAAAAAGTTTGATTGATATAGCGGGATAAAAAATTCTACATTAATAATGAACCCAAACGGTGAAGACAAAATTTATTAAGACTGAACCTGTAAAAATTGAAATGGAACAGAGTCCTAATATACAATTACTAGGGATAGAACGATACACCATTCGGTACAGTATTTTGTAAAATTGTTTTTTTAATAAGATAAATGTAGTTTTTCAAGTGTTATTTAGATCGTTTATTTTTTGAACAAATAAACTTAACTTTTCTTTAAAAAAAAAGAGCTGATTTCAAATATACATAGGTTATTTAACACTATTATTTAACAATTTTTTTTTTTTTTTTTTTTTGTAAAAAAATGAGCTTTTTTTAAATTTTCTGTTAATAAACAAAGCCAATTAGCAGTCACAATATCGCAAGCCTTCGAAAAACGTATTTTGCTTGATACTGATGCACATATAGTAGCGAGATATCGTGAAACTAACTTGGAAACATTGGCAAATTTAATAAAATTATCCTTTCACCAAACTACTGGATTTTTTTGTTAACGGTGATGTATTTTATAAATTTGTTAGTCATTATCTCTTTTTGCTTAAATAAATAATTCCTTATATTATAGGAAGTTTATGGATTAAAATCTTTTATAACTATCTAAATCTATTATTTTATAAAAATAACCCAAATTTTATAGAATCAAAATATTTCATATTTGATTATAATAAACTCCGTATCGTACCACCCCTAACTGTTACCTACATTTTTTGAATGTGTTTCATAATTTAAAATATAAGATACAATCTTCTACATATTTGTTTAATTATAGTCTTGTAGTTATTAAGATTTTTTTGACTTGGTAATTATAAAGACTCCTTAGAATACCTGACAGTTTAAGTATATAAATTCTTCATATACTGATATGAAGAATGGCGTATAAAGTGTATGAACAATCAATCATAAATTATTTCAAATAATATATTTCATTAAATATGTTTGTACACACGGTGTAAACTTATTTTTAACAATAAAACTACCCAAAAAATAAGTTTCTCTACTCAATTGATATGAAACATATCAATTTTCGAACCAAGTTATATAAAAAACAAATTCATATATATAACAAGTATACTTATATTTTATGAATGATTAACAACACAATTACTTGTTTTTGTGCAGTTTGTTGAGCATCATAGCATTTGGGTATCTCTTTGGAAGTTTCAAAGCAAATTATAAGATTTATCATAGTGTTTTAACATATTTAGTTAGATAATATTTTGTAAATGTTCTACAAAGTTACATCATGAATGCAAACCGAAAATATGACTATATTTGACTATTCTTCAACTACGTACAACTCCAACTAATACTCAAGGACAATGTATACTAACACTTACATTTCCATATTCAACATCACAAATAAAAATTACTTTTAAATATCACTATCGAACATTTTTAACCTTTGTTTGTGTACTGGGATTTTCTGTAACCCATATTTTATGAAATTGCTACAAATATAGTACTTGAGATTATAAAAATGTATTTCCTGGAAATAGTTTTTTAAATTTTGCAATTTTTAATAAAGGTTTGGTGAATTTTATTAATTACTAAAGTTAAAGTCGTTATTTTGCTTTTCCAATAATCTTTTTTTCAATTTAAGATATACGCATTGATAATAATGTAATATCAGCTGTTGTTCTATACATATATCCCAGTGCACTTCTTCAACATTAATGAGCACATTTTTGTTACGCAGAATTTTTTTTAAATGATCCATGTTTCGTTAAAGTTTTTATCGAAAAAAATACTTTTTTAGTCACAAATTTCATCTTGTTTCTTAAGATTAATTTAAAAAAAAAAAAATTCTACCATAGTAATTGATATTGATTTTTTATGCCGTTTTCTAACCACGTAATGAAGAATTATTAGTATATGTAACTAAATGTTAACTATCAACACTCAATAAAATCATTTACAAACATAATAATCACTCAATAATAATTGTTTTTGCAGAGACCTTAGGAGTATAATTTGATTTTTTTAAAAATAGCACAACTCGTTACAATTTTCGTCCTATCTTAATAAATGGTGTACGTAGGGAATATATTTTTATTGGCAGGGCTTTGAGTCACTTAAAACGTAATCATGTAGGCAAAATATGGATATAAAGGGGCTTTGATCCCATACGCATCTCATTGAATCTTGCAAAAGGCATTTATTTGCAGTATTTTGAGATGGACAGTCTATTTAAATATAAAAATGTGTCTTAAATATTTTTTTTAATATATATCGTTTCAATAATTGAGCCAAATAATTTTGCATTATAATATATGTACATATAATATTAGATTATATTAAATATTTATGAAAATACCTACCTTATTCTCATTTATTTTCCATCACTACTCTTTCTCAAAAACTAATTCATAACGATCTATAAAATAAACGACACACGTTTCACTATTATGTCTGTAAAATTAAGAGTTTTTTGACAATTGTAATTGAAGCAATCAAAAGCGCTCCTCCCTGAGGCAATGACAAATGTTTACTAAAAAAAACTGCAATATATATTTTTTCTATTACTATACAATTTGCGAAAGTCGAGTCCGGGCGAGTTTCTCGCGCTCCTCTTTGAGTATTACTCTGTAAGTGAGTGTATTTCAAATAAATATATTTTTACTTTGTGTTCAATATTAGTTCAGTATTTTGTAGACTTACTTTTTTATCTACGTATTTTTGGTTTTGAGTACATTATAATTATTATATCGTTATAAAAAATCAATAAGTTGAAAGAATTTTTTTTTTATGATTGCCATGGCTTTTAACAAATATGTGTGCGTTTGTGTATGTACTAAAACATGTAACCAAAAAAGTCAATACTAGATCTTGCTATAACGGGTTTAATTTTTAATATATTGAGATAGTTGTTCTTATAATTTGATTGGTTGTTGTATAATTACAGATAAATGATACAATATACAAATTATGTCTTCAATAAATATTCATCATGTCTAGAGTAAATTTCATTCCTTGAAATTAGAATGTGTGCAGTGAGCTTACACAAAAACAGTATTGAAATAAAAAATCAAAAACTCGAGAAATTTTATATTTATTTTATATTGTGTACAAATTTTGATGTTTGTACTAGTTACAAAGTGTATAAGAAAATTATACAAGCTGTAAATGCATTATGTAATTACTAGATTGGTCATTCTAATTATTAACTATGCAATTATACTGTCATTGAAAAAACAATCCCCTTCTATATTATATGATCCAGTAGATGCCCTCAATTGAAAAATAGTATTTTTTAATTATTATTTAAAATATTAATTAATTCGAATTGGTATATGGAATTTTGTCTTGATTCATCGGAATCGACATCAAGATATTTTATAAAATCATCCCATGACTAATAAATATATTTGATATTAGAATATAGAGCATTTATTAACAGCTGTGTTACTGTACAACGACGTCACTTTGGGTCAGAAGTTGGAATTATCTGAAAAAAATTCACATATAGTGTTACTAGGATAAAAATTCAATTAAAAACTATTTATATCCTTCAAGGAATAGTTTTGCTACTTTAAGTGAAATTTTTTGTGTTTCTCAATCATCTTAATTTGCTTCTGTGTTAACAGGCGACATATTTAAGTTTTTAAAATCTCAATACTTAGTGGCCTTTTCTTAATCCAATGTTTTCAGTTAGTTAAAGTCATTCAATAAATACAAGTTCTTCTAATAGGTTAACCATCTTTCAGTGTTCCTTACGTAATTCCAAATTTTGTTAATATTGTGTGTTTTTATTTTAAATTATTATGATATTTTAAATTTTTTTTTTTTTGACAAAAAGAAACTTATAAATTTAATTTATAAATATTAAATGAAACGAAAATGTTTGTAAATCAATAAACTATTGATTTCCCTCTAGGTCGAGCTCCGTTCTTCAAATCTTTTAAGAAGTAATCATTTTCGATGATTTATAATATAGAGTCTAGAATAGAGTTGTTTGTAAAATAAATTGTATTTAAAAAAATATTAGTTCCCTTCATGTACATAATTCAATTAATAAAAAGTGAATTATATTAATAAAGATTTACTCGAGATATACTTTTTTTTTTGTAGATTCCTGTATTGCAATTGATATACTACGTGCTCAACGAAACATATATAACAAACAAACATATGCATTAAAAGTATGTATTTGATTATAATATCACCTTCCTACGTAGGAACATGAAAAACTTTTTGAATATTTCACAAAAGTACGACTAATACTAATTTAATTGTTTTGTCTCCGCCAAAAAAATTACTTAAATTGAAAAGTAGTCATTCTGTTGTATGTTATCCTGAATTTTTCCTGCATTTCAAAGAATAAAAATTGATTTCCGGGGATCTGAAATGTAATTTTCCTATAAATGAGAAACTATAAAGAATGGGGGAAAAAAAAACTCATTTATTTTTTATTTTATACCTGTTAGTTTTAATAACAAGATTTCATTACGCGACTAAACGACAGCTGAAACAAAAGTTTAGAAGTGTTTTTTTATATGCCATGTCTTTACGTCAGTATAAGACGACGAATATTTCATTTCTTTTTTCCTTCATTTTCATTGGCAGCACACAAAATTGATATCCACCGAAATTCACGGAGTATTGCCCTTTTTTTGCTTTGATGGAAGTATAAAATGCAATATCGATCTTGCCACGAACCTTTTTATATTCTCAGTATTAGTATCGTCGATGGAGATCAAACTTCCAAAAAACGATTTTTCATATTTATTGAAGACCTTTATTGTCTGTTTTATTATCGACAAATTAGTAATAATTTGTGATGAACAATTATATACTTTCAGTCCGGTTCTTTTCAAAAATCCTCAAGAATTTTGCAAAGCTTTGGGACATAAGTGGGATTATTTTTGCCCCCTGGATTACATATCTATCATCTGCAAATAAAACATTTGTCACATTTTTTTCTACATTTTCTATCCTTTCAAGACACGTATCTATTGTATTGAGAAGACGTGCAATAGAAGCTAGAATATGGAGAGGAATTATATTTAATTTAATTATTTAAAAAAAAAATAATTATGTTCTCACTGTCAGCAAATAACATTAATTTTTTTAAATAAATGGTTATTCAAAATATAGTTGCATGCATATATGTATATCCTCAAAAAAACAATCTATTATTAAAAAATATAGAAATTCCTCATATAATTGTTTACAAAATTACTTTAAACGATCTAATATTTAATAAAGGCAAGTTTATGGAAGAAGTTAAGAAAACCAAGGATAATAATTAATTTTTAAACCATTTATTTAATTTATCAGGTTATTTTGGTATTTAAAATTATAATTTCTAATATTTGCTCCTTTAAATTGTTATTGATTTTTTTATGACTTAAAATGCAATTTTCGTCGTCTTCAAGAGAAGGCTATATTCAGATAAATACTTTCTTTTTGTTAGATTATAAAGTATTTAAAATGAACTTTTCAAGAACTATAAAATAAGATGTTTTATTGGTCTTTAATATGAGGTTAAAATCGGTTTAGTCACATGTTTTGTCAATGTTATTGGCCATAGAATACGTATACATATTCTTTTACAAAATCGATTTTTTTGGTAGAACCGAAGTTATCATTCATGTGTATCGGCTTTTATTGTTTCACGGTTGAGCTCTTTATCGATAAAGAATCATGTATTTCTTTAAGATAAATAGGTCAATACTAATTTACATTATAATATATTTTTTGAGTAGAAATATATATCTCTAAATTAGTGACCCCGAACGGTAAAATATAGAGAAGGAGAAAATCAACATCAACCATCAGTGTATTGCTAGTTAAACTTCATAAATTTTATATTTTACAACCTTTGGTATGGTTTTCCAAGGCTAAACGCCAAATTCGAGTCTAAAGTAAAACCCAAAATAAGACATACTATGACTACTTCAGCTTGGCACTTGACGAAATAAAAGCATCGTGCATGACACCTCTGATAGAAAATCATCTCAAAGACCCACATTCTACCATTAAAAGTTGTATTCTTTACTTATGTTTTCCTTCAAATAGCGGGAAGTTTCTGGGTTTTTCTAATTATTCGGAAATGAGGTGCATATACACAGTCAGTATTGAAAGATGAAATGATTGATTTCTAGAAAAAAATTGTATTTTTTTTTTTAGCCAAAGGTTTCATCCGGAAGGCACTGTTTTCAAAATCCAACTCCAATTAGAGCCAGCCCATTTTAAAAAATTATACAAAATGGCACATGTCGCAGATCAGTTGTATGCACAGTAGAAAGAAAAAAACGAAGTTTTCCTACCCGGGGGATTTTATAAGCAAAATAAATGAAATCATTTGTGATTACCTTCAACGTTTATAAGCTAACGCCAGAAGACACCAGCCTTTTTGTGTATGAAAACCAACTATTATACACTAGGAAAACATCCAAAACAGTAAAAAAGTTGAGAGAATGGGCTGCCAAAGGTTCAATGTTCGTGTTTCAAACTTTTTTTTCTCGAATCGCTCAACCTGGCTGACTTACTGATTTACGATAAAATATTTCAAAAACTGGGTTTTTGATAAAGGTGTGAAAATTAGTATAATTCCTTCCAAAATATTAATCTATAAAAAAAGTCCTTCTATTTGACAGCTCCATATGGTTAATCCATTCCAACATACAAATATTTTCAGCTAAAACAAAATAAAAACGACAGGTTTTTTTCATTTTACTTTTATCACAACAAGAATTTATAAACCGTTTATTAGATAAATTTTCTCCTGCCTATGACATTTGTGTATAACCCCTTAAATTTATGATTTTCTGTATTGTCTGAATTTTGAATTTGTCTCGAATTTGTACACTTTTTCTACAAAATAGTAGTCTTGTTCAAAACAAGATCGGTCTTTCTTTAAGTTTTAAACTATTTTTTTTTAGACATAAAAAAAATATCCCTGCGATAAAAATCTTATTCTTCACGTCTAAGTGTCAATTTTATTCTATTTTTGGCTTCGTACTTTATCAGATTAACAGATAGCCCTTAAATATTTATTTTTTAAATTAAAGTTGTTTTTTTTTGAGAAACATTTTATATTTTTTTTAATTATAACTCAAAAACTCTTTAATTAACGAGTTATTTAAAAAAAAAATGTATATCAAATTGAATCTTAAAGTGTTGTCAATACAAACACAGATTTTTAAAAGTGTTATATGATATAAGTAACTGTTCTAAAAGAATAACAAAGTTTGTTTGAGTCCTTTGTGTTGAGAGACCCCAATATTAGTTGGATATTTTAGCAATATAAAACTTAATTTGCCCTTAGTGTGTGTTACATACTTAAATGGATAAATTTAACACTTGTTGACTATGATATTTATAGCTGTGAATTTATAACTTAACTAGTAGTTGGGAAAAAAATGTTATATTTTGTAGACTGTAAATTATAGACTATTTATGATCAACTTTATTATGAAAAAAGATCTGTTTCTGCCTCTACGGCCATATTTCAAACTCATGTTCAAGTTGATAAATAATAAGACCACTTAAAAACATTCTTGAAGGTCCAGAGTTCTGAATAAAGATAATTCGAGATATAAAAATGATCACTATATACAATGGGGTACGAATAATTTATCTCTAGACAATTTCCAATTTCATAATATTCATACTGATAAGGATGAAGAAAAGACTATATTTTTAAATTTTAAGATTGATCAAGGAACTATTCGGGGTAGTCGGATATTTTTTGGGTATAAGAATATGATCCTTGTAGAGCTAAATACCGCTAACAATATTGGAGCAGTATTAGCCCATGTGTAAAATAGGATTTATTACAAGACGTGATGAAGTAAATTTAAAGAACTATAAGAAATATGATAGGTCTGAATGGCCATTGAAGATGGCCAGTTGGAGACACTATCAAAAGTGTCATTATTTTAAAATATGAAAGGTCTCATATATACAAAGTTAAGTTACCCATCTGCCATTATTCTTACAGGATAAACTGTGAGAATGAATTTGCATACCAAAACCAACGGACTTTACTTTAGAGTTTTAAATTATGAGGCTTATTTAAAAAAATTTACTTTTAGAGAGCCGATCTGTTAGAAATTTTTTAGAGCCATTTTAATAGATGTCACAGTAAGATTTGTGGCTATTAGTATCAAAATACCGAGAGACTATGGTAAGTTAAAGGAATTTGACTTTGACAAAGTGAGGTTCATACCCTGTGAATCAAAACATCTTATGAAAAATTTAAAACGTATAGTTAGTATTTTTAGAAAGCATCATCATTCTTCAATTAGGTTATAGGTGTGGAAATTTTGAAATTTTTTTTATGATTATTTTTCAAAGCTTTTTAAGTTTTCGTGTCCATTTTTTTCAAATATTTTTGTCAGTTTTCTTTTTCTTATGTATATTTTGAATTATTTTTCAATATTGTTAAATGTATACTTTATACAAAAAGGAGCGAAAGAACTGGTCTCATTTTAAACTAAAATGTTTATCTATTTTTTTATAACGTAATTCCTTTAACTATTTAATTTGTTATTAATTGACGTTTAATTGTAGTGCTGTGAAATAGTTATTAAATGGAAAACATCTTAAAAAAAAGAAGATCATTATATATTTTTCTTTCAAATTTTTAGATTAGATAGAATCTTTGCTACACTTTAAACACTTAAAAATACTTATACCTTGTTTCTTAAAAATATAAAAAGTAATTTTGTCTGCCTGTCTATAACTCTTGGGGAGACAAAACATATATTTTCTTTTATTTTACCAAGGAATATAAATCCCTTGACTTTTCATTGAATAATAATGAAGAACCATCTTGAATATTAAAATGATTATTTATATTTTATTCTCTTCCTCCAAGATGGCATTTCAAAAAATTACAAAACACATCATTTCTAAACTTTTGTACGCTTCTTTTGGTTTTGTGGTTTTTGGATTTATACAAACCAAGAATCGATGCAAGTAATATTTAATTGTGCAAAGAAAATTGTTACAGTGAATTGTCAACTGTTTCCTGTTACGTTGTAAGAACTTGCAATTGGATCCACAACATTGATTGCTTCTTTGGTCTGGTTATAAAATGTGATTTTGTTCGGCTTATTGTTTTAAATATATAAACTATGTTAACTACCAAGAAATATAATAATATTAAAATAGTGCTTAGTCCATTGATTTGAAGTTAATATGAATAATATAAAAAAATTATTAAATCATATTCGGTTCTTTCACCATTAGGCAAAGGTTATTTTCTAAATACCCCAAAAAATATAGTATATTTCAATTTAAATAATTTTAAAGCTTAACCATAAAACTGCCATTCTATTAGATAAAACAAATAAGAATTGATAAAGAAAATGTAAGCATCTAATTATATAAAAGAGATACCGTTTCTCGCCAAATTTGTTAATTTATTCAGTGCCCCCTAATTTTGACTCAGGACATTTTGCCATAATAATTTATGCTCTAGTATATTTCACCTTTACATATAAATAAATGAAGTTTATATGTCTTTATAGCTTAGTTCTTGTTAAAATAATAGAATATGTAATATTTATTATTATAAAATACATTAAATGTTTGTTTTCTGTTGAAATAATGATAGAATTATTAACTACCTCATACTATGCATGTTTGTCAATCCCTGAGTCTTTTCTAGTATGAATAATGCATCATGTCAAATGAAAATTACTAACAGAGAAGTGATGATCAATTATTCGATTCGAATCGTTGTCGTGTTTTAATTTTTGTATTGTTTTATACTTATTTTCTTACTGATTTGTCTCTTGTTTGAATTGAGTTTCTTTTCTATGTTCCTTTAATTGGTTAGATGGAGGTGCACAAATTAAGTAGTAGTAAAAATTATAGTGTTACGATAACTTCATATAACCTAGAAATCTTGTGAGAAGTTCATATACATCAAGTATATTTCTTTTTCTTGGAATCACCTGGTTGCTAACCTACGCACAATAAGTTCAAGAGACTTCTCCCAAGTGTGTCTTCCATGAGCTACGTTGATTCTATATATTGAGATTTAGGAGAATATTCTATCTTATTTAGAAAAAAAAACACTTTAATACATTTTATTGTGATACACATTACATATTTTGATTAAAAATTCCAAAGGAACATCAATATTAACCAAATATAACAAAATGACGTATAAATCTCATTGATTTAAATATTAATGCAAACTATACCTTATGAAAAATGATTTTAAAGCAAAAAGTTACAAAAAAAAATTGGTTAAGGCACAATTACCATTGATTCTGTACAAAATTACCATAATTTAATTAATAATTTTATTCAGTTCAATTACAATACGATTTTCTTAATCTGAATGAACACCAACCATACATAATCACAAATTATATGAATGATTGTACGTAAATTCATTTTCATCATGCTGTTAGAAAAAATTATACAAGAAATTGATCGGTATAAGCTTTAGTTAGATAATTTTTAAGAGACATTTGAAATTCCATTATTTTTGGCTTAAATGAAGGAAACCCGATAGATATTTAGTATATTTAGGAAATAAGGCGTCTTAGATTAATTTTAATGAAGTTAAACAATTATAATGTTAAAACTGAGTCAAGTAGATGGATTAAATTTAGAGTGTAAAGACAGTGTGAGACACTTAAATCCATTAGATATTGATTTGAAAATTATTTTCATTTAGAAAAGAGTCACATAAGATTTATAGAATTAATGAGGGCACATATATAGTATTAAACTCACTAAAATTTAAATACTAGAGTTCCTCGTAATATACTTATCCTTTTTATAAAAACTGTTTGGCACTTTTCTCATTGGTGAGATCACTATAACAAAAGGTGTTTCAATTTATAAGAGATTATAACAAATATCAAGGGTTGTCCCCTTGAAATAGTGAAGAAAGGCTTAGGAGTATTCAAACATGGTGTTCCTTGAGTATATAGGCATACATGTTCCTCGTTCACGTTCTCCGACTTAATATGAATTCTTAAAACTAAGTATGCAGGTATTCTGTAAATATATAGGTTTTTGAAATTGTGTGGGAATCGAATCGATGAAAGAGTTGTTCTTAATAGAAGAGATAAAATATGTTTAGGGAGGGAGAAGTTTCATGAAACCTTAAGCGGTCGAAATTAATAGATTAGGGCCCCACCTGGAGTGATAATGCAGTAAAAATGGATATTCTTTGGAGCCTATCACCAATACAGTTCATAGCCACTATTTCATTTTTCTATTGGTACATTCACCATTTGAATTGAGATATAATTCATAACAAATAACTAAACAAAAGTCTTGCCTTTTCAAAAACCATTAATATTGTTTACTTCAAATATTTTAAAAAGAACGACTTTATAGCAAAACAATTAATCAAATTCACAAAACCATCATTAAAATTGCACAATATACGAGCAAATTCTACTCTAGGCAGGATCAAGAGAAAAAAATAATTAAGACTAATCTGATTGAGTGTTTAAAGAGCATATTTAAAAGTATTGGAAATAAAATGTAGAGTTAAAGGAATAGGAAGCTTTTTTATAATCTAGGCGTGTAAAAAATATTAGACAAGGGTTAAAAAAAGCTTTGAATTTTAAAATATCCGAAAATATATTGGCTTTTTCTGAAGGCCACTAGGTTAATAGAGAAAAAATAAGGTCATATTTAAAATCATAGTTTTAAACTTTATTAATTTATTATAAATCGATCTTGTGACAATAAAAGTGTAATTATGTTGAATTGTGTAACTATTTAGAAAAATTTGTTATTCACTTAGAATCCAATGAAGTATTATCCTTAAAAAATGAAAATTAATAATAAATTAAAAATTAACTTAAAAGATTAAACTGAAAAGTTTATTCACAGAAGATATTAAGATGTTTTTTCAGTCTCTAAGGAAAATAAACACTGGGAGGATGCAGTTAACCAGACATTATTAGAATCAGCTTGCTAATTTTAGTACTGCAGCTAGGTAAGTAGAAGACGAATACAAAATTTTAGCAAATTTGGTTTTTGTTTACCTCAAGCACAACCGTAATTTCTAAACATGTATGGGGCGAAACTATTTCATAATGGGGTTTACGAAAAACATGTTGAAGAGTAACTTATTTCTTTGATCAAATAAAGATTATCTTGTTTTATACTTCTTTTTTTTTTTTCACTTCACTCTCCTTGATTAAATCAAGCAATAGTTGATCGCACCTAGACCGTTTATTAAATAAATAACACTTCAGTTCAGAAAAGAAGAAGAAAAATAGTAATAGTTTTTCTTTTTTATTTATTTTCTTTTTTAATAATTATCATCTTTATATAATAACATAAACTTAAAATCATAATCAAATTAGGAACTACTTTACACGCATAAATACATAGATCATTCGTCAATTTTTAAACACCAACTACTTTTTTTGGTTTCTGTTTCTTTGATTTGGAAGATAATATCTTGTTGCAGAGTATTTATCTTAAAGTCAGTAATTTCGATACCATATATGTATCTTTAGATGTAACTTCTAACTTGATCAAAAAATAATTATAATGGTATGACTTCTTCAGTTTAATACCACAAATGTGCCAATAATACCTTGATTTATGTATCTACAAAAGTTTTATTGATCTTCATATAACTGATCAAGTTATTGACTGGTTTGAAATCATTCAAACGGGCTGCTGAAGGAAGTGGAGATGTACACCAGCAGGACAGGTAACCAAAAACAAAAAAATGTCCAAAGCGATTGTGTTTCTGCTGATGTCAAGTCACTAATACCTTAGGTCATTCTTGATTAATTTTTTTGATGAGCAGATTTATCTTAATAGCATAAAAAAGCTTAGACATCAACCCTTGCTTTGTGTAAGGCACCAGGTCAGAGGAACTGTCGAAATCTTTATCCTTTTCTTCACTTATGAAAAGAATTACCAGTTCTTTACAATCGCCTCTAACAAAAGTTTTAGTGTCTAACGTTTTGCAAAGCTGGAGGATATCTTCTTTTTCTCTTTTAGTCTATCGTCCAGGGATGAATAATGAAGGTCCTAGATATCACAACAAAATAATGACTTAGGCTAAAGAATAGTTTAAAGAAACTAAAAAAATAAGAAATATTTACTTAGCGACTAGGCCTAACTTAACAGCAAGGGGGGGGGGGAAGTATACTTGCTGATTTTTAAAATTATTAAATGTCATTTTTTTCATAAACATTCAATAGATTTTAGTCTGATTGATTCGGTATCCAGTAATCATAAAAATTAAGTAATCAAATCATGTTACAAAATTACTACAAAAATCTGCTATTTTGTAATTATAAGCATTGAACAACGCAATTTAAAATAAAGTTGCTTTTGTTTAATGGGATTATGAGTTATTACGAAATGTTGTTATAAAGTATATCAATGTATGTGACGTAATGATTGTGATAGTCTTTTGATTGGATCATAATGATACTATTGGACAAATGTTATGATCAAATGATTGTTTATTTATACTCAGTAATCAAAGAAATGCCAATAATTTAATTTGTGTATTTTTTGATTTTGTCATAACTTTTCCCCATTCATAGTAAAGAGTTAAATTAAATATTACAACATAATAATTGCTTCTCTGCAATTATCAAATTAAATAAGGTTAAAACATATATAGGCTTTAAAAAAATTAAAAGGTGTAGTAGTACATATTTTTCAGGTCCTCTAAACTATTTTTATCAATAGTACAGTTTTTATATTATGGGTAGTTTTCTTAATTCCAAAGTATTTATCTTCATACCCACATTCGAAAATATGTTTTATACTGCATTTACCCCACACTTATCAAAAAAAAAAAAAAAAAAGATCAAACTATTAAAATATTCATTCTTTAGTTTTTATGTGATATTAAAAACTACTTTTAAATTTAAATTCAAACAAGAAAACAATAAATTTTAATACATATTTTTTTCTCAACTCCATTCTAATAATATAGAAAATTGAAATATTGTTCGATAGCAATCTCAATGAAAAAGACAAAAAAATTACTATCTTTATTGTACAGAGAAGACTACAGAAAATATTTTTAGGTATAGATTTTTTATCTTTACTTTTTTGTAAGAAAAAAGCAACTAGAAAGTTTTGAATTGACACAATATCTCGTGGAGTAAAAATAATTTATACTATGAAAAGGAAGATTTTGAATTAAGTGGCTCAGTAATTCTGGATTCTCGGGGATTTTCATAGATGTTGGAATATATGGATTTGAATCTACTACTGTTCCAATGAAGTATATATCTCTCCATTTGAATATCCAAGGAGAAAATATTTTCTTAATGTTCAGGGTTATCCTCCTTATTCTAGAAAATCAATGTCTCAATCCTTTGCTTTTGGCTCATTTAAAAAAAGGATAACTCATTTTAGAGATAAATTATAAGATAAAGGCCTGGGATAGTGACTCCTACATCATTGTTGAAGTATACATCAGTCACTCCAATTATTTTATAGAATCGTAGTATACTCCTATGAGAACTAAGCAGTGATTTCATTGAATAGAGCATGAATAATCAAATAAAAGACCCACTAAGACATACAAAGTTCAAATCAACTATTCACAGCTACTTATTGAAACTGTACTAATTATCCAACATTTAACTCCACTTTAAATTCTACCTTAACAAATATATTAATTTTAATTGAATTCTTTCGTGACCTTAATTATAAATGACTTAAAAAACAAACTTCTCATCTATATGAAACTTATAAATAGTATCAGCTCCATTTTTGTTTTGTTTCGTTAGGTTTGTGTTAGACAGTCTTAAAGGACAATTATACATCCACTAAATTTAAATCCTCATTTCCAATTTTCTTATAGCTATTAATTCGATTTGTGTGTCTCTTATATTATCAAAAAAATAAAACACTCTAAAAGAGCCACATTGCTGTTCTTCACTAAATTGATAGACATTGTAACTATTGTTTGTATTTATTAAAGTGATCACTGCATTTTCATGATTAGTCCATAAGTATTAGAGTTTTATAACCGAGTTCTAAGGTTAAAAAAGAAAATTACTATTGTAAAATTGGAGTTTTTTATTCAAAATACACTCCATTGAACAATAGAGCTAATAACACAGGTCAATATAGAACTTTCATCTGAAATAATTTTGAGTGTATCTAACAGCGTTTTTGACATTGATTTTTTAACTAAAACAGAGGGACAAAGTATTACGTCCGATTTAATGAAAATACATAAGCTATACTTTGGTTGTGATTTAGGGAATCAAGGTAAGCCATTGGTTCCATAGCAAAAATATTTAAGTTGTTCGAATGGATCATGGGATTGGCTTAAGAAAAAGAAATTTTCAATGCATTTTGCAGTAACCATGATATGGAGGGAGCCAATCAACAATTGGGATGACATCTATTTTTGTAGAGCTAATTTGATGACGTTTTTAACAAGAAGAAGAACTTGATTGAATATCCAAACATGGAGTCAACACGTACACCATCATAGCATGATGATTCAGTGCCCAGTCCAATCCCTTAATCTAACAGACTAGATCTTATTATACATGATATGGAAATTTCAGTAAGTGCATCTTACGTTTCAGGACCATCTGCATCTATAAATTATGTTTACGAAGGTACAACTTTATAGCCCAAACATCAGCCAAGAACCGTTGAATAATATTATCAGATACTTGTACCTGTTGTTTTATATTGTTATATGTCGGATAAGCTTAAGGCTTATTTTGTTCTTATCAAACAGGACGAAAAATATTTCCTCCTCGATATTAACAGTCATCTCTATTCTAATGAATAAATAAAAATTATAATAGATAGTAAAACTAAAGAAAGTATTTTTCCGTCTATGATCCAAATGGAGACATTTTTTTAGAAAAATAGTAAACATAAAACAATGTTGGGGACACAGTAACTCCAGCCATGGAATTGCCCTAGCTCTTGGACAGTACGCTCGGGAGTTATTCTCTTGTATTTGATATGTATTATTTTCCTTATTTTGCTTTTCACATTATGGATTTCCAAAGACTATGGCCCAGAGTTTGCAAATAACATTTTCATGTCCAAGACATTTAAATAGAGGTAGTCTATTGCTTTTCTCCTTCATATCATATACATTTCAATGGCAGCTAGAAAGAAAATTGTGAATTATTAAGAACTTTGCAAAGAAAAACCCAAAAGCGTAATTTGAAGATAACCTTTTTGCTTATAGAGTTCCACCTCTTGCCTGTGGTATAACTCCGTCGGAGTTATTGTTTGGACGCTACATTTGCACACAGGTGATGAGTATTTTCTTTCTTTCTTTTCTTCTTCCCTACTCACCTCGCATATAAAAGTTCACGCACAAAATGGGTGTGTGATGTATATTGTACGAGCTGCGCCAGCTGATTGCTAGTAGAACAAAAGAAAACATTGGTAATCTGCGTTGGACTATTTGAAAACTTGATTTTTTTTTTTTTTTGGGGGGGGGAAGGGGTTATTTTTCATCATTGCTTTATTAGTATTAGTTTTAACAATCAATGTACCCTTATAATGATAATTTATACTTGTATATATATATATATATAATTTTCTAGCATTACATACACGTTTTATATCTTAATCCATAATAAATTTATTTTTCAATGTTTGATTGTATCCAAAATACAAAAATGTCATTTACAATTTATTCCCCTCTATTCCTTGCTTTCAGTAATGAAGTAGTCTTGATGCTGAAAGTGGAGTTAAAAATTTTTGTATACGCAGAAGGTGCAAAATAACTCTCAACCAGTATTTTCTGGAGTACTAATCCTTTGGGAAGGAATGTAGTGAAATGGAGTGATTCGTTGATTAAGTAAAATGACTTTGGATTACATCAATTGTTAATGATGAATAAACATTTTCTTCACATAGATCGTGCGGAGAATAAATCAAAAAACTTTGAATCTTCTTACTTACTTCAATGAAAATTTAAATCTTATTAGAAATTATAGTTGCAAGCTTTTTGAAATATTTTAGACAATTTAACTTACGTCATTGATTAAAGAAACACGTGTATAAGGTTATATATGACGATGTAAGGACTTTTATTTGAAGCCCTGGATCGTAATCTAAGACCGTACCAAAAGACAGTAATTGAGATTTGTTTGGTACAAGGAGATTATTATATGAAGAAGATTTACAAAAATTTGTAGCATTTCAATGTTTGCACTAGCCAATAAGTATAAAAAAGGATTCGAGCAAGTTGATCATTGGGATGGTTGGTGCTACTCAAGGTAGATCTCAGACAGTACTGAAATATGGATATCAAAGTACAACTTTAAATAATAGACCTGGTATTTAATAAGAAGATGTATGCTCCGTTTTATTTTTATTTTGTGTATTGACCACTTGATCCGACCAATTCATATGAATGTTGGCAAAGTTGATTTCTCTAGTCTTTGTACTCACCTAAATAACATAACAAAGTGCTCTCATTTTCCCTTCGAAAGTGATATTAATTATTAAGTAAATTACTCATTTATTAGAAAGAAATCATAATCAATTGATATTGAGTTGTTAAAATAGTCGTTATCATACATTTTTTTAGAAGCATAAATTGGTAACCAGCAAGTTATTAGTGCCCTTAAGAATTTTATCTTCCTATTTTGATTATTCAAGCGTATTAACAAGCGAAGAAACACTTAAGTTTTTATAGTGATCCTGTTAGAAAATAAGATGTATTCTTCAGTCATGGGTAGGATTTAATAATATAAAAACGAAGAAATATAATAAATGATATCTAGAACATATTTTAATAAAATCTAGCCACAGAACTCCTACTTTAACAAGGAGATATTTTGTCTCATTAGTTATTTTGAACTACTGAAAGGACATAGTTAGTAACTCCATCATTACAGAGTTAGTAATCATCATTACTGATAAAAACCGGTCCTAGGACTAACAATTTTTATCAAGACCGGAAAGATTTGACTTTTTGCTAGGCAGACCATTTGAAGATGATCTTCAAGAAAATTCGACTAGAAACATTCAAATCTCTTAATCAAACAATGATTGGTTTTTTTAAAATAATTTTGGTGTAATTCAAGTCTAGAAATCAACCCTGAAAAAAAAAAAAAAAAATCCAATATAGTGGTATCATCAGAAAAACATGGACAGTGTTTAAAATATCTAAGAGTTTAAAAATAATGGACTTTCAATTGGAGATAACTGTGTTCAAGAACACCTGGAGGAAATTCTAAAAAGAAATATTAAAGTTTGTCTGTTCTTCTCATCTTTAAACTTCAAAGTTTGAAAAAAAACAACTAAAAATACTTACATTATTTCTCCAGTGGATCATCTTTTCTTCGTGTAACGACATTCAACAAAAAAGTTTTGGAGAAGGGTAACGTATTAATTTATTTTTTCTTGTATTTCTTTTCACGCTGAAGCCCATTATTTCAATAAAATAAAGAGTTGCATTACCCATTTTAAAACTACTTAATCTTTTACCATTTTTGTCTCAATCTCATTATAAATTTAAGGGCATTTAGGTACCCTTCCCCATTGAACTACTATCATATTTCATTAAAACCAATAATTTTGACAAGTTTTGGGTATTTTTAACATTTTACTTGAGGCAAGAGTAATTATGTTCGTAAAATATATAATCTTTTTATTTCAAAATGCGGTTGTATTTATACTTGATGTGTTCATAACGAATAGACAATTCATTTTTTGAATCCATACAGGTTTTTTAAACTTTTTGATAATTTTTTGATTATTTTTACACTTTTGTAGGGTTTGATACATTTTTCGAGTAAAAGAAAAAAAATTAAAAATATTGCAGATAGTTAAACGAATATCTGATGGGCGAACACAATAAAAAACTAAATAAATATCAAGTTACAACAACAACAACCCATGAATTTATTTACATAATGTATATATATATATATACACGGTGAGGACTCAAAAAATAAAAGTTGTTTATTTCTCCATATTGTTATTTTGTGCAATTTTTTCGGTAAAATTTTCAAAGCAATAGTTTCTGACTCAACAGTTTCCTAAACTTTTTATGCAATATATCTCCCTCCATTCTGAATTATCGCTTCAATATGGGGACGAACAGAAGCACAACTAGCCTTGATGAAGTCCAAGGACAAGTTATTCCACTCCTCTGTGATCAAGGGCTTCAGGGTATCGTCCTTAGTGTGAGAAGACTTTTTAGTCTTGCCCTCCAATATACACCATACAACGAAGTCCAGGGGTTTCACGTCAGATGAGGACAAAGACTAGAAGTCTGCAAGCCAAAAAAGATGTACCTTCTTGGACGTGTGTGCCAGGGGTGGTCTTGGATAAACGAATAGTTAATTTTCCCTGAGGAACTTGATCTTCAACCATGGCAATACATGATAATTTGTATTAGACGTTCGTATTGGCTTTTCGTTCGCCTTGAAGAAGTATGGAGGCATCTTGCTGTCGTCGGACGCCACGACACCAAAAACCAGACCTTTAGCTGGATGTTATGTGAGGTTCCCTCGGCCTGAGTTTTTGATTCAGCGAAGAAGCGATAATTTATCCTGTTCAAAACAGCATCCACTTTTGTGCAGAGTAGATGACACTTCCTTTACCGATTTGCTTGTTGCTCGGACATTTTTTAACGTATAAAAACAAAACAAACATCAAATTTTAGCTTATGTCAGCTCTTTTAAATGACGTCGAGTACAAAATTGTCTAATTTGATGTAATAAGCTAGACATGCTCGAATAGTATTCTAATTTTTGAATCATCATCTGGTATATTTCATATAAATGAAACAAATCTACTTCTATTTTTGTGTAATTTCATAAATATAATTTCAAATTACAATTCAATAAAGTCATTAAAACGTCTAATTTACATTCATTTATAGTTAATGTAATATAGTATATGTAGTGATGAATATTATATGCGCCGCCTGTATGTTAAAAAAATAATTGAAAATTAACTTGGTAATGCAAAAAATTTGAAGAAATTTTGAAGAATTTGAAGAACTTTTTAGGAAGAGAGTTGTCATAGTCTTAGTTGTCATAACGTTTTGTTAGATTATCTGTGAGCAGTCCTGAGAATGTTGGAAAGTAAGGAAACATAATTTCCACTCTGTATATAGGAAGACCATAGTCAAAAATTATTCAAATTTATATCTTCAATTCAAATTTGAGTCCGACAAGGACTAACAAGTTAAACTCCCGAAACAAAAAATCAGGGTTACTTTGGTTCTTTCAAAAGCACATGCAAATTTTCAATCCAAGAAATGTCTATCAAATATGATCAAAATAACACAATTCTTAACACGTTACTTAAATTAATATTTATGTCACATATTTACGAGTGTTAAATATAAGCATAAATAAAATTGTCTACTAAACCAGTAAAAATAGATTCAAAATTAATTTGATAGTTTATACTCACTAATTTTATGCACTTTATAATAAAAAATTGGGTTGAAATAAAATAAATTGAAAAATATTCAATATTATTTTCATTCAAAATTTATTAATACATTATATTTTTATAATAACTTTGAAGGATAAGTAAATTGATTAATATTCTTTAACCGCTGATTAGGTAAAATATAATGAGTTTAGAAGATTTTTGTAGGTTTTTGACATCCTGTATTTCTGATTATGGGGTTAAAGTATAACTACACATTAAAAATCGAATTCACGAGAATAATTTATAACAGTATATAAGTAGCGTAATTAATTCAAGTTATGATACATATTTCCAATTTCACTACTTATATAGTAAAGATGCTTGTCTTCTGCAACATTGGACTCCATTACATTACATTGCATAACATTTGAAAAGTAATTTAGTCTCACTTTTCCATTATCCAGTCAATGGAGTCTCAATGTAAAGAAGTGTAATGAAAGATCTATTAATCATATGAGGGATTAGGATATTTTTATTAAATTAAAGGAAACTAAAGACTCGACGATGATTCTAGTTGTGGTTGGTCATTTAAATAGTAATTTTTTGGATCGTGCTTATATCATTAATTGGGAAGGTATGCCGTATTTAAAATAGCAATGCTCTGTCCTGATTACTTCTAAAATACAAACACATGATCATGAATTGCATAATTTTTTTTACAATTCAGGTAATCTAAACAATTGACTAATGCACCAAAAACATTAACTCCGTCATATACTAAATTCATCATACGGATAAAAAAAAAGATGCAATGTAAAAGGAAAAAAAATGTTGTGAAGAATTATCCACTTTTGTCATAATGTTTATTCAAGAAAATTAGAATTCAATCCAGGTAACCTCCAATAATCAAATGAAACATTGGGATTTATCCTGAAGATAGCAGATTAACCCCATACCTTCTAAATCTAGTAATATTAGTAAATAATTACTTTAATTTTAAGTATATGAAACCTATTACAGCGGTCAACTTCTTAAGTGATCATATCTTAATTTATCATCATAGACAATGGTTCCGATAACCAAATTTAAGTACCTAAAAATGTGAAAAATACGATAAATAATAATTAAGTGAATAATAATAGTACTTGTATGACTTATTAAATCAGTTAACTATCCTCATGGTAAATCTCCAACGCTTAATCATTAAATGTTTCATTTAATTATCAAAATAAATTGGACTGGAATCTCTGTCCAACGGCACCTTTCTGAGAGATTTATGTCCGACGTCTCACTGAAAACTCTTTCAGAATCACAGTTAACGATAGGATTTTTTTTATTTTAAGAAATCGCTATTGTGAATTATGGTTTCAGATGCCAAAGCTCTCAATTGGATACATCGATATTAGTAAAAAAGAATATTATTACTCTTACTATCTGTTCAGATGATGATGATACAAGTGACATGCACATAATTGAAAAATGTTGTTTAAGGATATCAGCGGCTTGTAATATGATTTTCCATCGGTAATGAAAACCTTCAGTCAGAGCCAAGAAAGTTGGTAGTCCTTTTTACACCAACACTTGTAATCGTTTTATTGTCCGTTTTCGTAACATCTCTCAAACTATTGAGATAAGGACGACCCAAAAAAGACCATCTAAAGGACCATCAACACTGAAGTCATTGATTGCTGTCGAGTGTCTGTAGTTTTGTACAAAAAATATATTCATCCCCTCAAGTGATTTCTTTACTTTGAGACTCCAATGACAAAGTGATGGAAATGCCCGATGGAATTACTTTTTAATTGTAAATGTTCATAAACATGACAAAATTTGGATGATTAACTATATGCAGTAAAATATTGCAGGAGAAGAACATCTTGGTTATATGAGTAAACAAAATTGAATATGCATAATTGGAATTAATTATGTCACCTGCTTTTCTTTTTGGTTTCTAATATTACATGGATTTCTAATTTCTAATCTTCTCCTACATTTCCTTGTAAATTCAAAATATAAATATGAGTTTACATACTTTAGAGACAATTATCATCACCTTACACTCTCATATACACTGACGTTATTAAATATAATGTAAACGAGAAGACGAAAATAAAGGGGAGCTAGACAGTCGTAGACAAGTTTTAAAGTCCGACTTGAGATAACCATCAAGAATTATTAACTTACAAGTACTGGGGAAATCTAGCTTTTCGAGGGGGAACATAAAATCTTTGAAATATTTTAGGGTTTTCATTTACTAGGATAATAAAGCCTGTAGGGCTGTGATATTTGTATTTAACCAACTTTCATTGTTTGGATTTTTGCAAATAAGAACTCCATTTTAAAAGCCTTGTGGTGCTTATGTGATGTTACAATCAGGCACTCAGAGAGGCTTAAGAATGATACGTTCAACCATTCCAATTATATTTGGGGAGTAAAAAGATTGAAAGACAAAACCACCTCCAATTTGCATCATTCATACAAGATCTCCACGATACAACCATTTTTGGTGTGAGTCAGTGAACGGATTCCTCATAACTAATAATACGTCCAGCTGTGTCAACTTCATATTGAGTCTGAGTCTATTCAGTCTTTTCTTGACAATTTGTGTCAGATCCTTGTGATACTGACCCCTGTTAATGCTCCACGGATTACCTTACTTCATAGGCTCTCTAAAGCGATGTACATATGAACAGAGAGTTCTTGTTGTGTAACATCTCATTTCTTTAAAAGAACTGTCTTTGTGGCTCTAAAACATAATATAAAAAATATGAAGTTGACTAAAAATGTTTTGCTATGTTCTTTGAGGAACTTGTCCTTATTATTATTCCTGGGATTGAAGTTCAAAGGTTCATCATTTCCTAGTAGGAGAAGAACTAGGTTTAATATTGAGTCCTGGATATCTTGTAATAAATAAACCTGATTGGTTCTGGTGATGTCCCTTACGGGAAAAGGATTTTTTTCCTCGTTATAGATTTCAATAAGGAGCAACTGTCTTGTTTGCTTGAATTTTATATTTAACTATCAATTTTTCCCACTAACTTTTTAACCCATTAAAAATAGACGTGTGATAATTAATGAGCTTAACTGTCTCTCTAAAATAGTTAGAGAGATTATGGTTAAATATAAAACAATACAAGCGTTGTTTTTACACCTTATTGAAGCAAAGCATTAAAACTTGACCCTTGATTGGAAGGAGGGTAAGCCATTTCGGGGTTCATCCTCCATTTCGAACTCCGCTGACTTTACAGAGGCCCTTGAGACACGGATACTCATAAAGTTTCTCTTTATCTGTTTCAGAATGCAAAAAACCGACTTGTATTGTGTTTGAATAAAAAGGCCTAACGCACACTCTAAAGCTGGTATTGAAACTTTACTTACATAGCTTAGACCCTTTTAACGAAAAGTCTTGCTGCAACCCGTTTCCACTGCATTTTAATGTCCCCTGATATTCAACATGAATTTTTGGGATGTTAAAAGGCAATACAATGCCCTTCAGCTTTACTTCAATGATCTTTCTTAATTGTTATCTGCTTTGTTTTTGGAAGTTTCTTTTACAATGACGTAGGTGGCAACGTCAATATCGACATTCTCTCCTAGCTTTGGAGAAAAAATAGCAAAACGGATAGGGGAGGGTACAAGATATATCTTGGGGAACTTACGGTAAAATAATGCAACCAAATCTATTGTAAAATATTTTTATTCTATTTTCCACAGAATACATTTTATATGAAACAGTGTACTAATTGTCATTATTTTCCGTTTATATAGTTTAAAATCTTTATTTATTGATCATATTGAATATGGCCTATATATGGCTTTTCAAATTAAATTAATCAATTAATAACAATTTTATTCTCACAATGAATTCTTGCATGTTTGATTGCAATTTGCAGAACATAAGTAGTGTTAATGTGGATAGTTTTTTAATAGAAATAACTATTATTTGTCAAAATACAAATTAAACAATACAATTTTTTGAAAAATATCAATCAAGCTTGTTTTTGTCTTGACAGGCTCAATTGAAATGTTAATTGTGTGTTAAACCTGTAATTTTTAAATGGAGTTTTTTTTTTTGTCATTTTACATAGCTTTCAAGGTATATTTATGGAGTTGGTTCTAAATCTTAACTTCTATTACGAACTAGGGGTTACTTTACAGTTAAATCAAACAGATGTCAAGGTGAACGAAAATTCACGTAATTGCACAACCAAAGTTTTGTTTTGACTGAAAAGTGGTATGCAACACTAATTTAAAACGTACAAGTTCTGTTTCTAAACTCTATTTCTTTATTAATTCTTGATATATATTTTTTTTTATCGTATGACGAATTAGTCACATACAGGCGAAGAGGGTTAATTTATCACTATTTACAGTTTGTATTAAACATTAGAAAAAAAAAGAAACAGGATAAATGATAAGATATTGTTATATAATAGTAGACCTGTAGTCATTATTCAGTAACACAGGTAACTCTCGTTTATTTCTATATTTACCTCTCAACCACTTTTCATCTCTCTTCTAGACCAACTTTGTGCACTAGGAAAACATTACGATGGATAGATAAGGGTTATAAAAGTTCGAAATTTGAAGATAACACTCTCAGTCTTAAAAAACCTGGAAAGATTTTTTAATATAACCATAGATAAAAAAAGTACAATCTACTATAATATGGTATAAATTACTGCTATGTTGGTTCTCAATACAGAAGTTCTTAGCCTTACTCTTCATCGATTATGACCGAATATGTTTGTTTTTACACATTGTAGTATTGAGCTAGAAAATTTTATTGCCCTAGAAGAAAAGTAATAATGAGATGACCTGGGTAGAAATTTGTAATAAAATTATATTCAGGTAGCAGCTACAAAAAGCTGTCCCATTTTCAATTACATTATTGTTTTCATCTATTGTCATCGTTATTCTTTTATTTTTGAAGGGAGAGCAATTAGTTTAAAATAATCACTAGTGGGGAAGGATGAAAAGTAACTAATAGGGTTGGTTGCGGAGTTACAAGTTTATGTCCTTGTTGGACCCAGAGTTGAATTGAGGATTGAAATCGTACTGTCTATATCAGTGTTAGATACATAATGGGGTGTGCCTTTATTTTCTTTCATAAATAGGTGATTGCAGCTGTTGTAATAAAGTGTCGTGACATCAAAGCTACTCTCCTCTGAATCCCGTTTCAAATTGTCTTGTTTCTTTAAACATATTTGTTTTTGGAATGATCCATTATTATTATATAGTAAGAGTATTAGAAACGTAAAAGAAAAAAGTTGACACTACAGTTTATAAAAAGAAAAAATGGAAGCGAGAAAAGGATTAAAAATCCTCACTTAAAAAACAGAATTTGACAAATTATTGAAACAATCATCTAATCAACAAATAATACAATTGAAGAATCAAAAAACGGATTTAAAAAAACTAAATTACTTAAACAAAGCGTAGGCTATATTTGTGTGGAGTTAAACATACTCAAAATTAGACCTGGTAATCATGTTTTACAATTTTGTAATAGATTTGGATCCAACACTGAACTGAAGAGCCACGTCGTTATAACCATAAATGTTTTCTTCTTGGGTCGGCCTTGCCCTAGATAGTGAATAAATCTATTAGATATTATAGACCAAATCAATTGAAGTTGCTTGTAGACACGAGAGACTTGAGTGAGCGTTTTCTTTTTGTTGTAGGCCCTTGCAGGGGGGACTCTTTTTTTTATATCATACACTCCAAAGGCGACCCGGTATCTCAGGTACGACTACTTATGAGTGAGATACAGATCAAATAATGACCTTACATATTGTTTCTTGATCATTATCGTCTTTATTTTGCATTTTAGATTATTCCAGAGTCTCTTTTTTTCTTTTTAACATAAATATTATTTTTTATTGATACAGAGAAAACAAGAGATGATTATAAAATAACCATTAGTTAGTTAAAGACGAAAAGTATTATGAACATTTGTTGTGGAGTTATATTCATACATCCTTGCTAGACTTTGAGTAGAATGAAAGATCGACATAAGAGTATTTCCTCTTGCCTATATCATTGATAGATACCTTGTGATTTTTTTTTGCATATGTCTATCGTCTCATTACTGTTCAAAGCTAATTTAATGACAAGTCATTACACCTTTGTAGCTCTTCTCCTGAAGGTTCTTCAAATTATCATGGTAACCACTTATATTTTCTATTTCTTTTTACATACCGGCTGATAAATATATTTTCATCTAATAACATTTTAATAGTGTGCTCTAACATAGATAGTATTATGCTATTAAATTTTGAGGCCACTCACTCGAGGTCGTAAGTTATCCCAAAGCAATACATTTGTTCATAGTCCGAAAGCTTTTTACCCAATTTAAATTTTTCAACAATGAATATTTTTTCCAAATTTGAATTTAAGTATATATTTAAAAGTTATAATTATTCCTACAAAATCCAGAAATTTTTTAATATATAATTCTAAAAAAAATTCCATAGTTAAAAAACGCAGATGCTACCAAATTTATCTAGTAACAATATTTTTAGTTATTTTATCTTTTGTTAGGATATATAAATCATTCCCACAAACAATTTTGATCATTCGAACAATAACTGACCGTGACTAAAGCATTTATTTGACAACTCCAGACCATCAACTTGTAATGTCAGACATTGGACCAAAAAATGATAAGAGCAAAGCATTTATTATTTGGTTAAAATGCTTATCACTATAATTCTAAGGCGTAAGGATATCGTTTGTACTCTTTTGTTCAATAGGACATTTTTCAATAAATTGCATTAAGTGTTTTGTTTTTTTAGTATTAATCTTGTCAAATAGACTAAATCTTTCTTACTTTTGTCAATGGATGGTTATTGACCATTGGAATGTTTCAGTGATATGGCCATCACAAAAAGTTTTTTCAGATTTAAGATTTAATTTTGAATAATTAATTTCAGATATATATTTTATTACTTTAATAAAAAAAAGAATGGATATATTTTATATTATAAATTAGTTTATATCTTTAAGGAGTGTATTTATTTTTAACTCATTATATTTATTTTATAATTTATATCTAAATTTTAAATTGATAACTAAATTAATGAAGAGCACATAGAACTTTATGCGTTTATTTTCCTACTTGACTTTATATACAAATTTAAATACAATATGGTTAACAATTTCAACTATGGTTAACCAACAAAAAGAAGCTTCATCATTCAAATAATTTTTGTATTAATCATATCTAAAAAAAACCATTTTTATGTACTGTAGTGTTATTGCGTCTATCGTTTGTAGTGATTGCTGTTATGATCTTGTTGATATTATGTGTGTATATGAAAGTATTTATATATAACACATGGGTCAATAAGTCCTGGGTCTAAATATCTTATGGCACAAGAATTCAAAATATTTTAGGCTACAGCATGTACAACACTTTATAAAGATTTATTAAGGCGCAAATAATATCTCATCTTAAGTCAATTCATTATTTCATATATGTACATACATTTATGGAATTTTAGGTACCTGGAATAATCATGCAAAAATTTTATTTCCACATGTGATTATTGTAAAAGAGGGGTTCATTAAAAAAAATGGGGGGGGGGAGGACCAACGTCATTTTTTCACTCCATTCTTTCAAAAGTGTAAATAAATAAAATACAAGCTAAGCTATTTGCTGAGTTTTAACTAAACACGACAGCTGTTCAATTATTATTTCTTAGATTAAGTCAAAGTAAAGTGTTCCTAAATTAAGTTGGCAGAAAATTCTAAGGACGTGTTTACAGATATACTAGCACATGCATACTTACCTTCGTTTTGTTTATTTTTTCTTATGAAAGGAAGGCTGATAATAACAATAAAAAAGAAGAAATGGGTGTGCAATAAATAGAGTGGACAATTTTGTACGAGGTTGCAAAGAGACAACAGGAGTGAACTATATGGTACTACTAAATTAAGACCCTTGTTATTATCATCTGTGTGTGTGTGATTGGGATTTATGCAAAAAGTAATGAATGGATTTTGTTGTTAGTTTTCATGTAGGTTTTTAAAGCACAAAAAATGTTTCTGGCAAAAATATATTGGTTTTTATGCCCATGGTGGCCTAAAAATATTTTTTATTAAAATTAATTTTCGTACTAACAAATGAATACTTCATATAAAGCAAAAGAAGTAAAGAAAGTAAGATTATTTGAAATATTCTCCCTCCTTATTGGTATTTATTATGATGATCGGTTGAGTTATAACATTATATTGTTAAGACAGAGAGCAATGATGGTCGGAATTATTTTCATATTTATTAATCGGAGGGTTTAGTAAATTGCTGGTTCCCTTAATACTTGGTACCCCCGACATGGCTTTGTAAGGTTGAGAGACAGAGAAAAAAAATCGTTAATTTTTTTTTTTGGACAATAATATAAAAAGTTGAGCGAACGATAGTTCAACAGTCCAAGCTTGAATCTTTTTTGTTTTTTCACCTTTCACATCATTTTTTTTTGTATATATAAATAAGTGTACTAAGATAATTGGCTTGTAAGCGTTCCACTATTTTTGCGCTCTGTACAATTGTTTTTGGTTTTTTGTTTGCGTTCAAGGTTCAGCCATTATTTTCATTCTCGTTCCACATTCCGTTCAGCGTTTCAATCATAAGGTAGTACCAGGATTATACAGTATACATACATAAACTAGTGAGGTCACTAAATGAGGCTGTATAGCTTTTCAGGCATACAAAAGTCGGATACTTCAAACGAGATTGCTAAATAAGATTGAACATAAAAAAACGAAAACGCTTTCATATATGTTTGGGGCGTCAAAGCTTTTTTTGTGTGTAAAATGTCTATTGGAATTATTAAAAAATGAATCAAACTAATGTTTAAAACACTAATTGCCGGCTAAAATTAATAATATTTTATTTGCACAGAAGAACAGTAGTTACGTCCATTGTGATTCATATCAATCTCCTCTTAGTCGCATATACCTATAAATATAGATGAATTAAGTCATAATTAATAGTACTGAGGCATTGTAATAAAAGCATATTTGTAGCATGTCTACCACAAAAGAAGCTAGAATATTTTTTCTTAAAAATGAACATGGAATTCATTTTCCATCCAATTATAGTTTATTTCAATGAACAAATGATTCTGATGAATTCTTTGGAGGCAATGCAAATTATATTTAAAGTAACCAAAACTCACCATGGCATTTATAGAATTACAAAATTAATGAATTATATTTATAAGACAATATTGTGGCCAAATTAAGTCAAATAGATAAAACAGAGGATTTAAACTATAATTAATACTCTTGGATATCTATATATATCCCAGAAATTTGAATTCAAAGCCTATAATTGACTGTAATATCTCTTTGAAATATTGAATATTGTCATTTTATAAATATAAATTATTAGACCTTTGAATTTATAATTTTGTATTTTTCATAAAAATAAAAAGTTTTTTCCAACTAAACCCCGATATGTAGACGACATTAAAAAAATACATTGCGGCCAAGATAAAGTGAACTCGCATTGAAATATATAAATTAAAAAAAAGATAAATCGGAAAACTTTGTATTATTATAATAACTAAGGGAACCCAACTTCCAAATTTCTTATGCATATTGCCAACTCCGTCTCGGGAAAGAAAATAATAAACCTATAGCTGTAAGGTTATGTTCTTGGTTCTATGGATTCTTCCAAGACAGAATATGATTCGCAGCTTAATCTCTCTCCAGATTATAACTCTCATCCAATTTCGAATGAAGTCTTTCAAAGTCCGTGCTGCTTCAGCTCATCACCAAAAAATAACTTACATAAATTCGAAGGTGCATTATTATCGATGAGAATAATACTATTCACAATTATTTCAAGACAAAGCAAAATTCATTTGGTCACCCTGATAATTTGATGAATGGTTGGAAGAGCTACGGGTAGCTTTAGGATGAAGCAAATAAATATAAGCCCAACTTTGTATTTGGCAATGATATATGTAGGAATTTCTCCTATGTCAATCTTCAATGATACTTCGAGTACAACATGCTCCTCAGCATTAAAATCCGTCATTTATGAGCAAATATAATCATTGTAAGACTTTATAGTACGTAAATTTTAATTCCTTAACAATGATAGAGAAAATAAAATAACATATATTTATGTAGATGAAACGATACAGCTCAAAAAACAACGCACTTGAGAGAAATTGATCTCTTGAACTCAAAGTGCTATTAAAGCCCGATTATTCTGGGAGAAGGAAATATAAATTATTGACTTCAAAGAATGTGTTAAAGTCAGATGGAGTAAATGCAATATTATAATTTTTATTTTTACTTAATCAGTGCACAGATAAATAATAATATTCAGGCAGCAACTACAAAAAGCCTGGGTCTTTTTCACTATAGTATTATTTTCATCCAAGACCTATTAAATATAATCAAACTTAAGAATGAAAGTTTATTTCAACATTTTCGTTCAAGATAAAAAAATGAAATATCAAAACATTATTAAATAAATGATTAACACTGTCTTTTTTAAAATATCCTTTCAAAATCTATTTAATATATGTAATTAATAAAATATTTCTACAGCCAGAAAATATTTAATTAAATTCATTCTAAATTTATGAATAACCTTTTAATTTTTATAATTTTCCTTTCTTCAGTATTTTATGTTTTAAGAATTTCATCAAAAAAAAAGTCTAAATGTTTTACAAGGTATTCCTATAGGAACAAACATGATTAAATGTGAATCATGAATTTCATAATTTTTCTATAGAAATGTTAAATATTACTTGAGTAGTATAGTATTTTTATAAATTATAAATAAATGTGAAGGAACATATCTTGTTTTTTACGTGACTATATTTGATCAATTGATTAAATTTATGATCAAATTTGAGAGTAAACCTGAATCGAATAGTATATATCGGGTATATGGAATGTATTTAAGAAATTTTTAAAACATATTCAATGTATTAATAAGGCGATTAACTAGTATGAAATAAAAAAGTTTTATTGTATTTAAAGATAAAAAAATCGTAACAAAAAAATAAAATGTCTTAAGATGTGGATCATTAAATATAATTTAAAACGTTCTTTTTTGTACCATCTGCAAAAAGAATGTAAAAAAATTTGATTTATGTCAAAACTATGTCTCATAATGATATACTTAGATTAAGGAATATGAAATAAACTTAACCCCAGATTACATCAAAAATTTTATTTAGTTTTGCACAACGGAGTCGATATAGTCCCATTATAAATGTTTGTATTAAATACTAATTTATTATATTGTTATTTGATGAAGTTAACTGTGCTTATAAACACTCAGTGACATAACTTTCGAAAAAAAAAATGGGGAAAAATATCACGTAATCGGTAGTAGTTATTGAGTATTTTTATAATTGAAATTATTTATTGCGTTGGATCCAGTCTTAGGATCGCTTCTCTCAAATGTTGGTCTTTCAATTTTTCCTTTAAAATGTTAAAGTTCATTAAGTTAAATACGAAATATCATAAATGTTTTAAAAGCAGTTTCTTCATTACCGGGTGGTCCATTGAAATCTGATCACTTACTAATTATATTACTTATGAAGTTTGAGTGTTTGAATTTCGTTCATATTAAACCATAATAATTAAGCTACAAAATCAACAAACTCAAACTCCTTAGGTTACTTACAAGTCGAAAAAATGACACATGAACGTGATCAACGAAATTCCATTAATACACAAAAATCAATTGGTCGTTTCAAGGACCACCGTTTATGCTGTCAGCAAGTATGAAAAACTGGACAGGAAGGTAGGCGCTGTCGAAAAGGCCAAACTTGACCCGGAGGAGTTAAAAAAAAACACAGGCCAATCCCCTGAATGATTGACATGCAAGAGATATCGGGGTTTCCTACCAGACTGTCCATTGTGCTATCAAAAAGTGGCCACTTTTGACACCAGCAATGAAAGAAGCCCATCCCCTCCATTCCATCTTTTCAATTAGTCTTTTGAGATCTTTTGAACTCTTTTTTATCCCCCCTCTTACAGCTCTGATGCCAACTTACAGTTTCCTTCATCCAAACAACGAAGCTCTCAATGCCACTGTCCGACATTACTGTAACCCCATGACAGAGGAGTGCATCTGCATTGGGTTCTAGGTCTTTTTCCGCCACCTGGAACCCATAATTGCCGCTAATGGGCCCCTTGGTATAAAATAATATATTGTATTATAAGGTGAATAACTAAAAATCGGAAAAACATCCATTATTACTTCACGAGTTATCAATTGTGAGTGAGTGGACAGGAGCGCTGTCTTATTTCCTAAATAAGGCCCAATACAACATTACTATTGAGTAATATTTATACTAACATAGAGAAGCAGTGCTTTATATAAACGTTAACACTTCTGATGAGTTAATTGAATCCATTTATTCACTTCTATCTTTTTATTCATTTTTAATATTCAAGTTTTATATTTAATTATATTTCATTTTTCGTATTGTATTATTGAATTATTTTTGGTTTTCTTTAATTGTAGTTATTAAATCCATTCGTTCTATTGCATTCATTTTTTTCGTTGATTAGTCAATAATCTTAATTATATATTGGAAATAAAATTGATTAGGTTTTATTAACTAAATTTTTCTGATTATATGCGTTCATTCATGAACAGTAACCATTATCCAGTCTGATTATCCGTTCACAGAATCAAGCTGTCATATTAAATACTTTTAATGATGGTTAGCAAAGGAATTGATTATCAATATCGAAACCTTTTTTATAACCTGGTACATGTGTAAAATAGATTTAATTCAAAATTGTAAATCTATTCTTTTTATTCAATATTTTTCAATTAAAACAGTATTAAACGTATGAAAGTATATTTTTATTTATAGAAACTTAGCCATTTTATGTCACCAAAAAGTGATTTTAATTTTTTGCCTACTTATTTCAACAAATTTTGATACAAAACTTAAGTTAAATAATAAAACAGCTTTCTATTGGATTTTACTTATTTAATTTCAAGATGGAGCCAATTAGGAACGGAAAACATTTTATCTAATTTATATATAATATTGATGGATTGTTCAACGTATCCTCCTTTATTTTGATTTAAAGACTCTAATCGAAAATTTAACGATTTACAGGAATCATTAATAATTATTTTAGAAATTTGTTTCCATTCTCTAATAATTAGTACCTTTAGAATATCATTAATTTCAGAGGTAAGTTAATTTAGCTTCTCCTCAAGAATAATACATTGATTTCAGAGGTAAGTTAATTTAGCTTCTCCTCAAGAATAATACATTGATTTCAGAGGTAAGTTAATTTGATAAGAATAATACATTGATTTCAGTGGTAAGTTAATTTAGCTTCTCCTCAAGAATAATACATTGATTTCATATCTGGAGTAGAAGGGGTCATATTTTTTTGGGCCATATTACAAAAAAAATATTTTTTTTGTAAAAAATTTCAACATATAAATATGATAGAAATCATATTTGAGTTTCATTTCTACCGTAGCTTCGCGCAGAATCTTGCCGGAATAAGTTTGATATACGATTGGTAATTATTTTCCCCCTTATCGAAAACAAAATTAAAGGATCAGCGTTTCTTTTTATGGGAGTTTAAGTTATTACGTAACAGAGTATAAGCCTATATATTTTCATTCTAAAATCTTATGGAATAATTTCTGTAATCATTCTTGGTGACATATTCATTGATCAGTTCATTATGTTTATAAATCTTACCAGATTGCGGGACATTTTCATTTGGACGGTTGTTATCCCATTTGGTGTTATAACCTACGGAATTTCTACTGAATTTATTTTTTTATCATGATACATAAAAAAAAAGTAAAAGCACTCTATATTTGGTTGAAATTACTTGCATATATTATATATATTATGTACTCTCAAATTTTAATATTTTGTGTTGCCAAACATTTACTTAGTCCGTAAAAATTCAATACATCAATTTTTAATACTGTGACTTTTATTAAAATTGATTTTCAGAATGATATAATTAATTAAGTAGTCTGTATCCATCCTAAACCAATATGTACCAAAATTGGGACGGAATGGTATTAATGAATATTAATTAATGGGTGTTATTTGTTTTTATTTATTATATTAGTATCGTAATGATCTAAATATTTTATAAATAATGGAATTAATTATAAATATTATTTTTTATTTCTGAGGATGTACATTTATGAAAAAAAAATTGTCTGGATATTGAGATATTTGCCATAAGCCATATTTGAGTGTATGCTTAATATCTTAAAACTACATGTCTACTTGTTCCAAGACATAACAGTGTAGCAACGATGGTGTGTAGCAATAGGTGATGTATGTTAAGGTTGTATATTCTTAGAATTCCTTAATTTAAGTGCTTTTTGTGGTTGGCAATTTATATTTTCTGAATCTGTTACCCTTAGAAATGAATTCTTGAGGATATATTATATTAGTATAGAGTAACCACGTATGAGTGTTCGCATTAAAATGGAGTTTTTACTCTGATGATAGATTTTGGAGCAATCTTCTATATTAAATAAGCTAATAAACAATTCGTAAGGGAAAAATTAATTTTGTATTTTCGCTTTATTTCAATACTTTATAAGAAGTTTTACAACAATCCAATCTTAGACAAGTATACCCCGTTCATTTCGATAACTTGTTGCAAACTCTATTGTGGCAATATATGTATCGCAATACGTGTTGGCTATAGGCAGGTGTTGTATACACTAACACCTTTACAACACTTTATCGTATCATCTAATGTGACCAATTATAAATAAGATAAACTTAACTTAAAAAAGGGCAGAAAATGAAAAATTGTTTTTTTTTCTAACCTTATATTATTAAAGTAAAGATTGTAGACGCTTAATAATTCTGGCAATTGTCGTGTATTTAGACTGTATGATGTAACTGAAACATTCTGCGCCGTTATACTATTTTTAAACTGATATAAATATCAATTGGTATAAGCAAATACTTAAACTCGTTCAGGTACAGCTTTCCAATTGGGTTGATCTTTCTCACATTTTAGATACAAAAAAATAATAAAACTTTTTGTTACATAAGTACTAAATATTTGCATATATTTGCACAATATTAAAGACTAGAATGACAAAAAAGTGTAGAAAAAATACTGCAATGTCTCTTAAATATTGTGATGCTCCCAATTTGCTTTCATTTTTTCCTTTCTAAATTGTTAACCTATTTTAAAAAAATAATTTTATTTTATAAATAATTTAGCTCGTTTGATTTTTAGCTATTTTTTAAATCCATTTAAAAGTGTTTTTGAAAGTGAGAAGACTTGGAAAGGTTGCAACAGTTTATAATTTTAGCTAAGTTTCCTGAAGATACGAATAGTTAAAGTCCAACAAAGTAAAATTTACAAAAACTTACCACAAGTATAAGAAGTGGTTTCTATTGAATGTGAAGGGGTGCTTTATATTTATTAAACTTTTCCTCTCACCATGCTGAATAACTCATTTTTCTCAGAAAAATTTAAAAAATAAAATAAAAAATCTTCATTACCAAACTATATTTTACTTTACACAAAAATTGGTACGAAAGTAGATAAAAACTATTACTGATGGCTACATAGAACCTGATAGAGTGAAATTTAAATACATCATACAATTTATCATTGAAAAAAATTGGAGCATCTTCTTGAATTTTTTGGCAAGTATCAAATATAATACACAGTCTAGTACTAAAGTGTTCCCTGCATTATTTATGATTGAGGAGTAATGATAGAATTAATATATTTCTTTTCCTTTCTTCCCCATCATCCCCCCTCCCCAGCATAAAATAGATCATTTAATTATGATTAAAAAAAAACACAGGGGAAGAAGAACACTAAAGAATAAAAAAATAGAATTGTCAATAATTGTGACATGACTAACGTAGCAGACCGAATGCATGCATTTTTTCTTCGATATATTCTGGTATTATTGATCTGTTTAACTGGACTCCGTGGTATTTATTTCTGCAAATATTAAAAAAGAAACCCAGAAAAGAGTGTGTTTATTTTCATTTCTTCATCAGTTTCTGGAGACATCAAAAAAAGCCAGTCCCTCTCTTTTGATGTTACTCCGTAGCCTTCCTTAACCCTTTCCTTGAATAAGCCCCGTATCTGCGATAACTCTCAGTGACCCATGAAGAGGTTAGAAAACTTTTCCAGATGGGTGTCGATAAGTTTCCCGAACGTTTTGGTGCTTTGTTTTACTCTTAAGAACCTTCTCATAATAGGAAAGGGATTTGACAAATATGAAGAGAGCGCTTTGAAATACTTTAGCTGTTTGCTGTAGTTTGTGAAGTGAAAATATAGTAAAGTCTATCTTGTTTTAGGCTTTCCGAATAGAGGACCAAAAGGTTTTGAGGTCGACCTTTAAGGGCCAAGTCGTCCAGAAGATGTTTGGAAATCACAGTCTCAAGGTCAGCTACATTTTTTCTATTGGAAGATCTCCCGTAATTTTTGCGTCTCGTGCAAGACTTCTTGTGATATTTTAATCACCAAGCAAGATGATCCTATATTCTGGGTGTGAGGTATATTTTTGCCTTTATAGATTCAAGAAAGGAACACCAATTGTTGTTTAATTGATCAAATATTCTGGATATTTTATCAAGGAAGTTCACGTCTACAGTGACAACGTTTCCCATAGGATCAGAGTACACCAGGCTTAGATTTAGGGTGCCTATGATGAGGACTATAACTCCCCTTGACGGATGTGTTGTTTTGAATTTCGCAATGGAAACAAAGGGTATATGTGATTTCGGAAATAGATGGTTGATACTTTGTCTATGCAAGTGTGCACGGGACTAGCATGTCTGGGATGGACAACAAGTTTAAGTATTGGAAAATCTTCTTTGCTTTAGAAGGTGTGTCAATGGAATTTTTATTATGGGATATTATTGAAATAATGTTTTTATTCTCTTCTTTTTTTATATATATATCATCACCCGATTATAATGTTTGAGATGCATTCACGAGTATTTCTTTGGCATTTCAATTTGAGTCCTTTCCTTTAATGACTACTAGTCCCTGTTTATCCTTAAATTGGTGATGAAAACTTGGTTTTAGTGACGTGAGGGACATTAATTCTCTCTCTGGCCAACCATCTGTCCTTCTGGATGTTGTGGGATCTGTCGACAGTCTTTTGTGTCTCTTCCAATTAATTCAGTTACCATGGTACTTCAAATTGTTCAAGTTGGCTTTCATTTTGTCCGTAAGGATTTGTCTTTTGTAGAGGCGGTATGATTTCATCCTCAGGTCAGTGTTTAAGGTCCTGGATACTGTTTCACGGCTTATTTTGAGCTTTTTGACAAGAACATTAATTTGAGTACAAGGAGCTGACTTCAAAGACCATTTGAGAGCGACGAGGAATATGGAAGCACGTTTTTATAACTCTGGTTCCTGTAGGCTTTTCTATTATATACCCCTCCTCCTTTCAGTGGTTGAAAACGTCGTAGAATGTACTCTTTGGATATCCCAGAATTTTTTTGATTTACACTGGTCTGCGTCCGTGCATACAAATTCGATGATAGTTTTTTTAATAAGGTCTTTATTGTTATTGTTCATAATGTACATACAAAATTAAAACAATAAAAAATTTAAGGAAGAATTTTGTTACTAAAAAAACACAAATAAACATTATAGGGTAAAATTAGAATATCCAACCAAGACTCAACAGTACCAATACTATTTTTGACAAACTACTTCTTAATCACAAAGATAAATAATCCTGGCTTTGGATCTAATACAAATATATTTCCGAGGATAGTTCATCTTCTTCAGTTCATCCTTTTCAATAAAGGATTTAGAGGAAGTAAAAAAAAATATTCTGGAGCTATTACATATTTATGTTCTTCAGAATGGTTCACAATATGTAAATTATGCGTTTGAGCAAATAAATAACACAATTTGAAGCTTTTTTTAAGGAAGTTAGAGTCAAAAATGGCTTAAAATGACCATATTTTCCCCAAAAAATCCAAATTTTGTGTATTCAATTAGAAATTCATCTTTTAATCATCAAATATAGCACTTTGAGGACGTATTAAGGCGTTTGAGCATAGAAATAAAGCAATTTGAAGCTCTTTTCAGGAAGTTAGAGTCAAAAACTGACTTACAAATCCTGAACAAAAATATATAACAATAGCTGCTTCTTTTTAGCTATTTAGACATTTTGAGAAGTTAATAACAATTTCTTGAACATACGCGTTTCCAGGTGTATCGGATGTAATCCATTGCCCTCTACCCACAAATAAAAACAAGCAACGCCCCTGAGACAAACTAATAAATTAGATCAAAACTGATGTAAAATTCCTCAATTTAAAGTGTTTACCTCTTCAAAAAATATTAATACCGTCGGACAATCTTCTTCAACGTTGCTTAATTTTTTGAAGGAATGATAAATCCTATACCGAATCACCTCAAGGGCGTAAACCAAGAATCTTTATTAACAATTGTTGCAATTTTTACAAAAAACATTATCACTTTAGTGAGTGATACCCAACATTTTTCTAACAACGCTTGACAGTTTTACTGCAGACCTTGGGGGTCGGCGTTTGAAATGATAATAATAATAAATGTGAAAGCATTCACATTGAACTTTATTAGCAAATTGTTCCAAAATTACAATATAATTATTATATAAAGCAACAATAACTCTATAAGGACATTGCTTCAACAAAATAACGGTATTATGACCTCAAAGACTACTGTAATTCTAAATCAATAAGGGGAACCATGAGCTTGTTTACTTGTTTCAAATAGTTCCATCGGAGGATAATGGCAGACAAATACTCAAAAAGTGTGTTTATAATTCCAGTTTTCTGGTTAGCCTTCATTTGGTGGCTGTCACAGCATAAAAACAACTTCTGCACAAAGATAGGATGTAGGAAATGACAAGTGGGATTTGAACGCTGTACCTGTACTATTTTGGTATTCTGCCATGACTTTATCTAAAATAACAGCAGAGTTGAGGTTTCGAACATTCTAATAAAACTGCTGTCAATTGCAAATCTCCAGCATTTCGTCTTCTTCATGTATGAAATTGCTGGATTCATCTGATTTGTTGATAAATGGCTCATTTATCCTTCTTTGTACTATTGGTAGTCCTTTGAGTTGGAGAAGTAGCACACAAACTCCTTCAACAATGCAAACAGGTGATACATAATTCAGTAAGGTGTCCTGGTACTGTTTACTAAAAACATTAATTTTTTTGGAAATTATAGGCAGCTCAACTTTCCCTTTATTGAGTATTTTCCCTTTCTCCTAGTCTACAGAACTTGAATTCGCATAAAACAGACTTATTCAATTTATGGATCTGTTTGGAACTTTTCTATTTAATGGAATCACTACAATAGAAAGTGCTTTCAATTTATAATAGATTAGTATAAACGAACAGAGTTTTTAGATAGACGGTGAAAAAATACTGAGGACTATCGTAGATAAAGATTTTGGGTATCTAAGTCGGTATATACAATGTGACTACTGAGGATTAAAGTATTGATGTATGGAAGTTAGAGAATACAGGATCTTTATTGAGGTTCTCAGGCTGAATATATACTATGTATACAGGTAATTATTCATGGATTTATTTCTTTTTATTTTAGTTTTGGGTGTCCATAGTTTACTTTAATTCATGAAATGATAGATAAATTTACCATTTCGTCAATTCAGAATTTCGTACGTATAAGCATTGTTTTTATGTCTTAAAAAGAAAAAAAACAAAGCAACCATTTTTTGGGTCAAAAAGTTAATCAAATTAATTAAATCTCAATTAAAAATCGAAATTATACAAATAAATCCTTAGCAAGGCTTTATCAAAATAATTAAAGATTACAATATAATAAGATTTAATGTGTTTTGAGCATACTGAAATGTATTGACTATAAATTTATATTCAAAGAAATAAGATGCATTTTTATAAATCTTACGATGCTCCAATTTTGTAAAAGAGGTTTAAAAATAGCAGAAAATAACGAAAAAGATTATGGCCTTTTTCTAAAATTTCTGAGATTAACACAGAAAAACCAAATTATCTGTATAATGTGACATTTTTACTGTTGTCAGTGTTATTAATGTTTTATTGTTATGAAGATGTGCAAATTTAATTTTAATCCGACTTTTCTAATGATTGCATATCTTAGTAGTATTATTGTTGGTGAAAAAATTGGCCACTTACGCCCCCCCCCCTTCCTTAAAATTAATTTTTCCGGCTTGAATACTTGATTTTAATCAACTGTCAAAGTAATAAAAAAAAACTCCAGAATGCTGTAATCATTACAGATCTTTTATTCTTTAATCAATAGTTATATAATATTTTAAGTTTATAAAGTAAAGGTTTAAAGGCATTTAAAAAAATCAAAGATCAACTAAAGGTCAATTCTTCATAATTTTTATTTCAGTGTATTTGTAGGGTGCTCGTTTTTTTGGGTTATCTGTTAAATTAATATTCAGCTATATATATTGATATAAAGTTATGCTTCTACAGTTTTAGTTTTGAAAGAGGTTTTTAGAAACTCTATGTATAGCTAATTGAAAATGATATTTTTTAAAAAGATTCTCTATTTGTAAAGCCATTAAGAAATTTCAATTTTAAAGGTATGTTGGTGAATTTTAAAATTTTAAATAATGTTTAATTGCTACAGTAATAAATAAGAATAAAATCTTATTTTTCATTTTGAATAAAACCAAATTATAGCCTAAACTATTATTTAGATATTCAAACGATCAGAAACCCTGTACTTTCCTCCAAATTAAATCAAATAAGTATCCAAACTTAGTATTTAATGTTATTGCGAGTGGTTAAAGTAATATAAATTATAATAATTTGGAGGGTCCAAATCAAATGTAAACAGAGTTAGAAAGTGGATAATAAGAGGCAAAAATATATTTTTACAAAAATAAATCAAAATTGCCGAAGGGTATCAAATTTCCATTAAAATACCACAACGAGTATTTTCCATATTAGTAATGTATATTTTAGATTGATGAAGCTATATATAAATTATTTTCTCTGATGGCATCTAGATTAATTATCACTAAAAGTGTACAGTGTACATCTCTATGCGGTCAGAATCCCCTTCCATAATATAATGAAATTAATTCTGACTTATTTAGACTATACTTTTCTTTAGAACGAAAGTATATTTATCGTTAGAAGTAAATTGGTCAATATTAACAAAATCATAAAATATAACACTTCAGGCATGATTTAGAATAATTTATTGATTCCAGTTTATTTATAATCAACTTTCAATTTCTAAAAAAAAGATAATTTATATCAAAAAAAAGAAAGTTTTCAACTTCGTATGATCATCAGTATCAAGGACCTCCAGAATTGTATTTAATGATGCTTATATTATTTTATCAAAGAATACATTTTATACATTTCTGTACTTCTTTTGGTTAGATATGATCAATCTTCTGATTTTCAATTTGTTTTAAAAGAACAATTACTTTTAATATTCCGTTAGAATTAATTGACGGACCCCTGGCGGGGAAATATCAGTGATATATCAAGGATTTCAAAATAATAAAGAGTTCTTTCATTTTAAGTACTAATTTATTGTATTAAACATTAATGAACGTTCTTAATCGCAGAAAAAATTATATTAAATAGACGTCCAATAAACCATGTCATTTTTTGCGACACATCTATTTTTTGAGTAAATATATAACGATAAATAATTACGGCACAAAAGTAAACCATCATGAAAATTTTATGCAATGATTTATAGTTCAAATCAGAACTAAAATATTAATAAAACACTATTAAAATTTGTTATTGTCTGCTTTTGTGTTGGTTCATGGTAGTTGTCAGTAATGCAATACATATTAGTTCTTATATTTTTAAACTTGTCTTAGACAAAAAAAAGAATTTTGTATCAATAATAGCTATTTTGAAAAATATCGTCGTTACTAAATACATTAAAAAGAAGTGAGGATTCATACCTCCCATGGCTCCACTAGTAGGGTGGCCCGCAACAGTGATTGGATTTTATCACCAATACTTTTCGATATCCTTTTGAAACAATGTCTCTGATTATATGTAATTTTTGATCATGCCATGTTAATGATTTATTCGTACATTAAACCATTTTTAATCGAAGTCATTAAAACTTTTACAAATTAGATTTTAATTTAACGGATATATAAGATTTGTCATCGATAGTGATAAATACAATCAAAAATAAAACTGCAGTTAGATTTGATTAAATGATTATATATAAGAAGGAGTAACTTTTTAGTTCAAGATAGGAGGGTGCAATAGATGAGAAAGACAAACACTCAATTTTAATTAATGGATCAATTGGACCCAGGTAGTATTTAATAAGTTAGCCCTCCAATATTAAGCACCGTTTTTATAGGTTGTTAGTATAACTGGGTAAAAAGAAACTAAAAAAACAAAACATTTATTTATTTAGAAGCTAAAGAGGTGAAATATTCTAATAATTACATAATTGTAATGTTGCATCATTTTATAAATTTTCAAAGTCGTAAAGGGGAATTATATAATAGATGCAGAAAAAAAAACCTTTATTATATTTACAATAAATGGATTTAGTAATGTGTTTCTAGTTTTTTATACAGGCGATCCGTAAATGCTCGGTGGAGTTCAAAATATAAGATGTTTTACTATTAAAAAAAATTATATAGTTTTGTCATGATTTTTGTATATCCTTTGAGCGCGCGTCAAAGATTTACATCAGGAACGAGAAAACATGCCATATTATGCATTTACCTTCGAACAAGGCGAATATGAAAGCCAAGCGGCTGAAAGTGTAAGTAGTGTATATGGTTCTTATACTATTACAACCAATCATGGTTTCATCGTTTCCTTTTGGGTGATTTTGATTACAAAGACGCAACTCGCTCTGCAAGGTCAATTGTTGAAATGCAGATAAAATAATGGAAATAGTTGAATCCGACTGTCATGAAAGAACTGTTTTGATTGTCACGTAGATAAACATTAAAAAAAGAAAATCTAATAAAATGAATGTTTTTATTTTACTAAACATATTAATTTTATTTAACAGCGCTGGGCTAAAAAATCCAGCGCTGACAAAAAAAGAAAACAAGTTTTTGTTTTCGTTCAAAATTAGCTTTTTTTAAATCATCATTATTTTCCATTAATTTTTCACTTTATAGAGCGGAGTCCTTATAATACTTTTCAAGCTTTCAAGCTTTTTCAATTAACAAAAGAAGGGTCACACTTAGCGCACTAACTCTCACAATAAGTATAAAATTGTCATAAAACATTTAGTCCTGTCTTTTAAAGGTTAATAATAGCTGAAAATGAGGAAAATTAAAAAAAAACCGGGCCATCTATGTGTGAAGCCTTGAACTTTTCAGACCAGGTATTAGGTAAGTAAATGAATTTGCAATTCGAGTAAATGGGAGAAAGCAATAAGTCTCTGACTAAAGACATATAAAGTAAAGAAATAAAAAATATTCCTCAATGTTTCTCATCTCAGTAATCAATGACTAAATATATACCTTACATCAACAAAAAATAACATATAGGTATATGAAAAGAACGTTAATCACTTTTAACAAATGCTTGATTGTACACAAACATACATGTATTATATACTGATATTGTTCCTCTTAAGAATGGATTGATTTATTGAGCTAATCATAGTAATAACAGTGGAATAAAAATAATCAAATATTCATTAGATTCTTTAATTTGGGGAGTGAATGTAAATCATAATAAAAAAAAGGAAATAAATTTGCTAAACGTAACGACGGGAAGAATATATTAAGGGTTTAGGAGGAGAGGGATCTTAACTTTTTCGAGAACTTCTAGACTTATTATTTTCCTCGAACAAAAATTCAATGAACAACTCACTCCCTGGGCAATATTTGTGGATCTGGTTCTCTCTTTCTCCAACTCTACTGTAAACGAACAAGTAGGTAGTAAATAATTTAACAATATCTAAATATTTTAATTTCCACCACTTTTCTCTTTAAAATTGGGATACATACGGTCTACATGTCAAGATAATCTACTTACCTACAAAAAAAATATGAAATGAATGTAGTGCAACTGACTGACAAAATAAGCTTAAAAATTTGATTTAGCTACTATCAAAGCTTTCTCACTGTAATATGAAACGTTTTTTCTCATATATCAAAAAAAGAGAGTAAATTTTAGTAGCAATGGAACTGGGTCGATACCAAATAATGAAAGTCTACTCATCTTAGATGATATTGACATAACTTATTTGTCTTAACACGTATTTTGCATCGGTCTATCAATCCAAATGGAATCGAGGACATGAGGACCATATTGATACAATTTCTGAGGCTCGTTTCTAGTGTTTAGTTTCTAGTGAAGAATTTGCTATCTTGATTGTAAATATCTGTAAAAGACCTGACAGAATCAACACCATATTTATTTATTCCATTAAGTTGATTTTGTTTTCTTTGTACTATTCAGTTGTTTTTATAATTTTAATCCTTTTAAATAAAAATAATTAATTTTACTTAGAATGATCATTTTTATATTTTATAAACATTAAATATAGGTGAACCTTTATTGGCTTTCATTATCGACGATAGTCGAAGAAAATAAATGATCTGTGGATGAGATCCACAAAGCTGGTTTTATGTTTAAGAGTAGAGTGTGGCATATCTGACTCGTTCTGAAGGTTATTATAGGTTGCCTAATCATCAGAAATTACTGTTGTTCCGGGTAAACATTATCGGGAATTAAGATCAACAAATTTGTCGCTGGACGATCCTCCACTTGAGCTAGGAAAAATTCCTACTGTCCAATTTGAGATACAAGGAGAAAGTTTGACGTATGTGGAATTTGAACACGATCAAAAAATAGTGACCGTTAATTACATTCCCAGTAAATTCATTAAGTGTCTATTCATTTCTTACAATTTCATTCCGAAATTCATCCCCGGAAATTTTATTCGCGCTTTGAAGAGGGGATGATTTCAAGCCAAATCAGCCAAAGTGCAAAATTTTGAATATCCAATCTCAATCTCAGAATGTTTCTTACTAAAAATTTGAAAAAAATCTATCATATTACATAGAAACATTCATTTTTGTTCGTGAACATTTTTTATCAGTTTTACGGAATATTTTACCAAATTTAAGCCAATTGATTTTTTTCATTGTTGTTGTGTTCTCTTTTTTGACAGCAGATTAGACACTGATTCCTGTGAGATGAAGGAAAGGCATACTGTAAAATGTATTAAGGTATTATAACTGATATCCCTGTAACTCATTCAAACACCATTAATTTATGAATCTTGATTTATACTGACTAATGGAGACTAAGAGACTAACTACTAGAACTTGATTTTACAGTAAATTTATATATTATTATACAGTAATAGACAATATTAACTGATATGCTTATAAATATCTGACTAATTCTGAATGTAAAATATATACTAAGTATACAATAAAGTGATACACTTTACGAGTAATTTATTCCTACATATTATTCAACAAAAAAATTATGTTTCTCTGAAACCTTGCAAAATTTATTTGCTTTTGTCTCATAAAAATAATTTTTTTAGTAGATTACACCCTGGTCTAAAATTTTTAATTCTCTATCAAATTTGTATTTCACAAGAACTAAACTTTCCATATAGTTAGTATAGAGAATATAGAAAGTAAATTTTTCAAAAAAAAAAGAAAAAAAAGCGGGTTTTGGACCGCAGAGGAGGGTGCGGTCACTGAAACAGAAATGCTAAATTTTGAAGGTAATGTCTTCATTTATGGGTGTTATAATGTTTTTTGTTTTTTTTTTAAATTCTACATCAAAAACTGATAAAAAGTGGAATTTTTTTTTTTCTATCACTACTTCTCTAAATATTACTTGAATAGTTTTCGGATCTTTATGTGATCCTCCATATTTGGGGAATATGCTTAAACTATAGAGTCAATTACTCGGGAAAGCTTTGTCGTAAACACTTAAGATTTTGGCAGGGGAGTTTAAACAATAAGTTGTAAAGCATATCTAAAAATGAAGAAAATCTGAGATATTTGGTGTAAGGCCTTGCCTGATTTGATATAGAATGACTGGAGGGATATATAGTGACGTCATACGATTTATGTTTCTAAACTACGTGGTTGTTTTTGTGTAGGGCATAAATCTTAATATTGAGGTAGAACGGAATTCCGATCCGTGAATACTTTTTATACCTTTAAAAAAATAAGTAAATATCGGCATTACACTTCTTCTTTTTATCCAAAGATTAAACACCATAAATCATTCTTATCCAACACTTGTCATTGATGAATCATCTCTCATTTGCAGTGCCAACTGCCAATCCCTCCCTCTATAGCCCTACACAAAAATTACTAAGTGGCTTAGAAACATAAACTGTACGATGTCAAAACATAACCCTCTTCAAAGTTGGAATGAAATGTCCGGGGATGAATTTTACAGTAATGAATTTACTGGGAATGAAATTACAAGGAATGAAAAGACAAAGAATAAGCTTCTTAGGTATTAAATCCCATACCACCCAAAGAGTATATAAAAATTGACTTAAAAGTTAATATATTTAATTCTGACACTGAGGAACACATTTTGATATTTAAATTTTGTTGAAGGAATACTATTTATCTCTAAGAGAAGAATCTAAGACGGATTTTCTCTTTATTTTTCTCAAAGACCTAGTCTAGGGAGTATTTCATCAGAAATGTTTAATGTCATTTTTTATCTCAAACAGTATTACCAAATTAAAAGAACAAACTAATGTGGAAAGGACTTTTTGTTTTTAAAAAATTATGTACAGCGTCTGTATTTTGTTCAAAACTTGAGATATTTCTTTTTTAGGGTGATAAATGGTTAAACAACACTTTAATTTTGACTCTTATACGCTATTCAAACAAGATGTCAGGAAATAAATGTCTTGTTTTTTTTTCAAACACACATTTATGAAAATAAATTTATCATTGCGGCATAATTTTATATCCCAATATAACCCTCTTAAGTTTTACAATTTTTTTAATGTGTTCGGCCTTTATGCAATCTCATCTCAAACCAAACGCTTATCTGAAATTTGCTAGATAAGAAAATTATGAATTTTAGACGAGAGTTTATTCAGTGGTTGCAGGCAGTAATTTATTGATCTTATTTTGAACAATGATTTTCTATCGGAGACATTTCAGACTGTTACTAGGCCATGTAACCTTTGCCCAAAATGAGTTCAAGTTTGCCTGAAGTCATAATTGAGCCACGCGAGAGTTATGAGCTGGAGCTTTGTCTTGCCGGGAAATATCTCTTGACATTTTTCGTATCAGAACCGTTTGGATTTTTCAGATCCTTTCATTGCAGTGGTGAAACACTTTTCGTATATGGTTTACACATAGTGTAAAGACGTCATAGTTTGTGTTCGAGGTATTATATGAAGTTCAGTAAGAGGCCGGTAGTTCATAAGAACCGAAACGTGAATTTTCAAGGGAAACTTCACATTCGGAGTTGGCACAACATCTTCCTTCTTGCGAGCCCAAACATGATCAATTTGATGATTGGGATGGCGAAACAGTTCAAAGGTGCACTTATCAGAGAAAATAACTCTTCTCCAGTCATTTTTTTGACCACTTTTTCAATACACCACAAATAAAAAGTTGGGTTTTTCTTCTGAATCTCCATGAGTTTCGGCTACATTTGAAGTATGTACGGCAATACGTTCAATAATTCATTTATGAGCTTGTAGATATTCTGATGTGACACTGAATGCCCGTCTGACGTCAGTCTGATTGCTAATTTTCTCAAAGATTCTCCTTTTTTCGTAAGACTTTTTGCAATGGTTATTATTGTAACTGTCGAAAGTTTTTTCTACCTTCTACGTCTACCCATGTTCTTGAGGCTTTCCCTGGAGATTCAGGGTTTTGCAAACTTTCAAATGTTTCGGACCTGCTTTGGGTGCTTAAGGAGTACTTTTTCACCATTCTGTGACATCATATTTTTTAATAGTCATGTGTAAATTTCAATTTTAAAAAATGCATAAAGTTTGCTTCCTTATCTTAAATTTGGGGTCAATACAGATTTTTTAAAGTCTCTAAGCTCACGTGCTTTTATTTTTTCCCCTTTTCATTTTTGAACTTATTTTTAAAGTGAACATCAATTTCTTGACATACTGTAATTCATAGAAAAAGTGAATGTCATACTTTATAGTTTAGAAAACTATTCCATGTTTTATATTAAAAAAAAAAATGTGTCTCAATGGATATTATGTTTTTTTTTATATTTTAAGTGGTATATATTTTTTTCCCTGGGGGAAAGGGTTATTTGTAACAGGCAACATTTTTAAAATATTATTTGTTTAATATTTCAATGTATTAAAATAACAAATTCAAATACAGATTTTGACAAAAAAACCTATAGACGTAAAATATATAATAATGATGTGTTGGTTAAATACAATGACAATATGAAGGAACATGAATGAAACTAATATAAATACTAGTTATGGGGTTTTCGGACCAAGGAGTGCACAGGAAGTTAGATTGACAATGGGCAACATTATTCTTTCTTAATGTTCAGTGCGGGCACGCTGTATAATAATGTATTATTATGAATTTGAAAAATGTTGCAAAAACTTTTACTAACATACTAGCAAATATCCATGACAATATTTGTACAGATGAGAAGACCATCTTTTAATTCTGTCAAAAATTGCAAAATCAAAAATTGCAAATAAAAATACAAAGCACTTTTTGGCACTAATTTTGCAAAAAAAAGTAGAAAACAATTTTTTTTGCAATATTAAAGAAGAACACATCTCTTCAAAAATATTTTGCATTCTTGCAAAAATAAAAAGTAATGGATAATAATGTTGAGAAAAAAAACTTCAATAAGTCGGGTTTTTTTTTTAAATATTGCAAAAATTTTGTTATAAAATGTTCCGGAAATTGAAAATACTTTCGTTGTATTGTTGAAGTCTAAAATTTTATATCAAAATTTATCGTTTCGTTGCATTTCTTTATAAAAACTGATATTTGGCGTTTGATGTGACAAAGAGAAAAAAATTGCAAATTAAAATTAGTTTAAAATGAAATTATAACATGTTTGTCAAAATTATATACAAATGATTTTCCAGGAAAATTTCAGCAAACTTTATTTTATCTACAAATTCAATTGGAAATCGATATTTTTTTACCTAAAAAAAGGCAATTTTAACTGATTTCTTTTTTTGACCAGAACTTCTTTGATTTTGAACAAATTTAAAGAAAATTCTTGATGGTATATTTTTTTTGTTAGGTGCTAGTCATTTTTACTTCACTTTTTATCTAGTCTCCTTGAGCTCCAAAGATCAACTTTTTTATTTTGATTATTGTATAAGTCCCTAAATTTAGAATCCCCGTCCTAACCTTTACTAAGTTCAAATGAAGCGCCCATGCCAAATTTTATTCTCTGAGGTCTTACAGTAAAGGAAACAAACAAAAAAATGATTTTATATATATATACAGATAACAGCACAAAACAAATATTAAGTCAGTTTAACTCAGAAGAATTTAAATTTGACAATGGGTAAGGCCTATGTAAACTTGACAAATAAGTATGAAACAATACTTACTATACAGGGTTTGGAAGCATAACGTGGACTGACTGTTAATAAATGCTAATTATGCAATTAAAATTGAAAATTTGTGTGATTTTTTTCAGCATATTCCGAATCTCCTGCCCTTTCTGCATATGTAAAAAATATTAAAAATTTCTCAAATCTTTCATCATGAGTGAGCAAGAAGCAAAATGCAGACCTTCTGGATGTATGACAAAATTGAGGTGGCAGAGATTATGGACATTGTGAAGTGCTCCAGGAGCCTCATTTTCAAGGTGGCCAAGATGAAAAAGGATGGAAAAGACCTTTCAAGGAAAGAAGGAAGCCGGGGACACAACTTGAAAAGGGATTTTGAGTTTCTGGGGGACCTGAAGAAGAAGATCAAGGAGGACCCCACAAAATCCCTGAATCACCTCTCTAAAGAGTTTGACTTAGACAAGGGGACAATCAGGAGGTTGTGAAGGAGGACTTGGGGTTGTCCTCTTAAACAAGGGCCCCACGCCACATGTTCACTCTGAAGAAAAGGAGACTGCAGAGGTGCAAGAAAGTTTGTGCGTAGATCAAGGCCAATGGATCCACAGTAAACAATTTCTCTGACGCGAAGATTTTGAACGTGGACCAAGTCTACAGCCGTCGGAACAACCGTTGGCTTGAAGGATCACCAGAAGAGGAGAAAAAGTTTTTTCATACAAAAAATCTGGCCCAAACAATGGTCTTTAGGGTCGTGGCGTCCGACGGCAAGTAGATGCCTCCCTTCTTTTTTCAGGATTGGGAGAAAATTGGCCATGAAGCCTACTACAAGGTGCTGAGATTCACGTTACTGCCATGGTTCAAGGCCACCTACCAAGAGGACAACTATGTGTGGACCCAAGATGGTGCACCCTCACACACATCGTCCAAATGCCAGAAGTTCTGCGCCGACAACATGGCTGATTTTTGGGCCAAGGATATAAGGCCATCATCTTTGCCGGATTTGAACCAGTTGGATTTTGCTCTAAGGGCACATTGGAGAAGGTGACTTAAATGACATCTCCCCCGAACGTGGACTCCCTGAAGGCCGACATTGTAAAGTAGTGGAACAACTAGTCCGAGAAGTTCATCATCAACTCTTCAAAGGCTTTCCCCCTTTGTGTGGAGGTTGTGATTTGTGCTGAGGGCGGCCATATGGGATGATCATGTTCACAAGGATCGTGTCTCAATGTTTTGATAAAAAAATTTCAAAATTAAATATCAAAAAATAAAATTATTGACATTTTTCTAGAATCAGTTATTCAATCCACGTTTTGCTTCTGAAACCCTGTAGATATAGAATGATATGTAAAATATAGAAAATTATTGAAAAAAAGTTGTGGATTTAAGACCTGTGATGTATTTACAATGAACAGAATGGAGCATAAACAAACAACGAATAGAACATAAGAAAACTAGTAGAACAGTCCATTAAAATCTGAACACTTTGAAAATCAAAGATACGTACATTAAATAGCATTTTAATTACACTTAATCACTAAAGATAGAAACATTAATTTAAAAATTGAAAGTTATTTTTAAGATTCCCAAGAAAAATAAATGAATATGTTTTTCGTAGAGCAAATTGAACTTTCCGTATAAAAATTCTTGCTCCAAGAGCATACAATTTCATATTAAAAAAAAGTGACTAGAGTAAACGACATAAAGTTGATTATCCCGACCTCCCATGATGATGAGTTAGAGAGACTCAGACCAAAAAGACTCCATAGCATCCTTGTCTACATTTAGAATACAGAAAAAAGAACAAACTGTTTAATAAGATATTGGAGGAATCCATTGAATTTTGAGTATCGCTCTACGACGGTTACAAAGTATTCCTTTTAGAGATAAACATGATTGATAATTTGTTTACTACACGTCAAATATGAGCATATGATTATGAATTCATCATAGCCTGACTAATACTAATTGTTAAACATTATGTGAAAGGAGTAAATTTGAGTATTTGTAAATATTATCATAATACATAATATAATAATCATATTAAGTAGTCACAACTTAATAATACATTCGTAATATTTAAATTTTGGTAAGAGTTCTTCATCCTTCTTTCGATTAAATAAGTCTGACTCGCCTTTCTAACTTTGAGTTAGGCACGTAATTCGTTCGAATAACGTTGATAAAGGGTCTTCCATTGAGGCTATGAATGGAAGTAAAATAGTCCCCTTATTTAACTTCTTTTTAGGAAATGTAAAGCTCTCATAGGCTAAAAATATGCATTTTGGTAAAAAACGATGACTGAAAATATTCAACAATTTTGAAAAAGTTTAAGAGTTCACCAACACTCTTAAAGCTGTGAAAATTGTATTTTCAATATAGATTCTCTTCTTCTTTTCTTATTTTCCATCCAGAAGCAGATGTGATAAAATGTATTATATAACTTTAATCTTCAAAAATAATAAACATGATTTGTTCTTAAATTAGTTTATACGGAGTATGAATAATGGAATATTTTAACCTATAATTTATAGTGCGCATTATATATCTTTTTTTATCATAAATCGAAATCTTCAAGCAAAAATACACAGTATTAAGAGAAGAACATTGATTCTTTATTTAAGGTTGATATCGTTTTTTACGCAAATGTATAGTTCAAGTCTATGAGAGCTTAATATTTCTATAAAAAAATGTTAGAAAATAAACTGTGTAATGTGAAACCATCAAAGTTTTCAAAAGACAACTCAATTGGCCATCCTACTCCAGAAAAATGAGAATAAGATAAAAATAAATATTGAATAGAGTCATTAGCTAAAGAATATTTACCAATGCAGGAATCCTCCATATCCACGAAATCCAATCCTGCACTTAAATCCTATCATCAATGATTGTTATTATTAAGATCCCTCGTCCAAAATAGTTTATTTCATGGACAATGGCTGAAATTAATTTAATTTGAGCACTGAAAGAAGCATTTTGGTCTGCCTTATCTTATTCTATTTAAGTGTTTTTCTGTTCTGTGTCTTATGTCATCAGAAGGGTGACTCTTCAACTTCTAGTAATTTACTTACTTCAAAGGTTGAAAGGTTTTGTCAAAAAATATTGGATTGACTTTTAGATACGTACCCTATATGTGTCTTTTTGAGATGGGCACCCATTAGTAAACCAACTCTAAGTATATGTTTTTGTGCAAGATTTACCATTAAGTTAATTGAAATCTATATTTAAAGATGAATTAATGAGATATTTTATGAATCTTTGATTTTTGATATATTTAAAACAAAAGTAAAATACATTATAAAAAAAGTTACAAAAAAATTTCATAATGGTTATCTCATTTTTATTATGAAAAAATTCACTAACAGTTTCTTTTAATTTAATCGATATTTCAACTATATAAGGATTATATATCATTAAATTTTTTTAATTATGGGACAAAAAAATATATTGAACAAACATAAAGTATGAAAAAATAAAAGGGATTGCTAATATAAATTATAAATAAACATTATGGTTTAAAATTTTCTCCTGAGAAAAGTCCACCATCCTAGTTTTATGTCTTTAAAACATAAAACACAGAAAAAACTAAAAATTCATAGAAATATATAAACATTGAAAAGGCTCAAACAAGAACTTAAGGATGATAATCATTTCTAAAATCAAAAATAAACATAGAACCGAGTAAAATACGGAACTTGGCCAAAACTAAAAAACTAGATTTAAGGAACATTCATAATAATAATAAATAGACCCAAAAGAAGATTCTCAAAACCTTCTTTACTTTTCCAGAATCTATCCCATATGATGTAAAGTTTATGATAATGTTTTACCCATCAAAAAGAAAAAAATATCAAACCAAATCTATGGCAAAGTCTTAGTAAACTCAATGGATTTAGAAATGCATAATTAATTTGGTGTTTTGAATAACAGCAAGCAATTATGTTTACAAAAAATGGTAGAAAAGGCTTTGCTAAGCTTTTATTACTCAATATAGCCACTTTTATTATCAATCACAGCCTTTACACGTCATCTGAAGGCCATGCAGGAGTTGATGACAAACTACATTGACAAGTTGTACCATGCAACCAAAATGGAGGACTTCAGTGAGTCCACATTTGGATGTGAGGTCCTGTTGGTTTCCCCCTGCAAAGTTCCCCATATAGAAATACATATATGGTGAGGAAGAGGTTTTATATCTCTTTGGACTAGTATCGAGCCATGTCATTATATGCCTCCTGGCCGATTTTCTGTCCAGCCTTGAAGAAGAAAAAAAGGAATCGTCTTTCTATTAGAGGCCACAGCACCGAAGACCATTTTTTGGGGCGGATATTTGGTGTTGTAAACTCCTTGGACGTCTTCTTTGGTTTCTGCAAGCCAACAGTCGTTCGAGCGGCAGTGGAATTGATCCACTGTGAAATCTCTTTTTCCAAGAAACTTTCCTCAACTGACCCATTTACCTTGAACGCTGTGAAGATTCAATTGCACCTCTCGAGCCTCCTGGATTTAATGCACTCTGTCAGAAAATGGCATGGGGTCCTTTTGAAAGAAATTAATCCCAAGTTGTGCTTTATAGGCCTCCTGATAGTCTTAGGAGCCACAGAGAAGTTGTTGATGAGGCAATTCATCGACTTAGTGAGATCTTCCTTTATTTCTTCTCCAAACTTCACAAAAACTTCGTATCCTTCTTTAAATTATACCCTCCACTTCCCAACATCTTGGAAAGGTCTTCTTCGTTTTTTTTACATCTTGGACAACTTAAAAACCAGGTTCCTAGAACACTTATCAATGTTTGTAATCTTCATCAACTCAATTCCAGCTTCTATGAGATCTCAGGTGCACTACATTTTTTCTTGTTGCTTGCTCATGATGATGAAATGACTAAATGATTAGTATAGTTTGTGTATGTAAAAAAGTATGTGGAAACATAATTTAAAAATTAATCACTCAACTTATTTTTAGTAATGAGAAATAAACATTAATTAACAGACCACGTTTTGCTACCCTACCCTGTATATGAATAAGGTTATGATATTAATAAAATACACCATTCCGTCCTAAATCTATTAATTTTCCACTATTGAGGTGTTGTTGTTTAAAAAAAAATATAAAACTTAACTTTAAAAACAAATTAAAGATTAAAAAACTAGAGGTCATTCCAGTTTCTTTATGGAAGTTTATCACTAAAGGACACATGTATTTGTACAATACACGTGCACACATATTATTGTATATAAAGCCCTAATTAAAAATTTGTACAAAAATTATTATTATGTTATTTTTTTCTTCTTCTTTATAATATAGGTTTATTTATATATCATTATCGAATATATGTATATAAGAAATAGTTTAACTTATTAAATATATCCACCTTGCTTTTGAATTGCAGCCACCACAATGTTGCAGGATTTACCAATACATTTAACGGAAATTTTTTTCAATTCCCGTAGAATAGCCTATGTTAAAGTGGCATCATAATAGCTGGATTAATCAACCTAGGATACAAGGTATCCTTAGGTAAAGAAAAAATCAGATTTAAGTTTGCTCAACAAGGCAGCCAAATTTACATAATCCAAAGTAGATATTTGATGTCAACAAATGTTGTTGTTTTTTAATGCCTCACGGAGTGCAATGGTAAGCCCTCCACTAAAAACTTTTTATATATTTCTGGCCATTTGCATAGTCATAATGTTTGATATACTGAGCCTAAATATGGAATTTTATGAAATGGACAAATATATTGACTTGGCACGCTTATAATTCGTGTTTAAACGCAAAAAAATCATTTTTCGCAGTTATGTGTAATATTTTTTCAATAAAAAAGGATTTTTAGCATTGGTGATCTGACCAATAGTTTAAAAATGAAATTGATGTGCTAAGCCATAATAAATTTTGTTAGAGTGTCCTATTGAATATCATGTTTATCTAAAGGGGATCAAAATCATTAATCTTTGAAGTAGTTTTCTGATGTTATTTAGCTAGCAATAAATGCCTTAAAGTTGATAACTTCTCTCCAGTTAACGAAAAAGGTGAATGTAAAGTAGCCTAATTTAATTCCAAGTTTCTAGGCTAAAGCAAGAATACCAACAATCACTAAAAATAGATTACAAAAAAAGGTATATCCCTCAATAACTATAAAAATTATTTTAAAATTCCGTTGATGGAAGATCAGTTTACAAAAGAGGTTTGCGTTTTTTTTTAAACTAAAAGAAACCATAAATTATTCACCAGTAATTGCTAGGAAATTATGCTGAACAGGGAAAATCTGAAAAACAAAATAATTTTGTTAAAGAGTGGAAGAAAAAAAATTACATTTACTTTTTAGATCAAAGAATATATTTGTGAAAGTAGTAACAAAAATTCAGAAAAGTGAATGAGAATTTAGGATTTAAATAAAGGGTCTAAATGGATTAGAAGAAAAATTACGCATACTTGTTTCATGAATTAGAGAAATAAAAATGTTTGATCTTCCTGCACTATAGGAACAAAAAACATTGACTTACTGAGACAAATAATTTCAAAGACTACATGTAACTTATTTAATTATTCAAAAATGTTTGGTCAAGGATATCACATAGCAGCATTAAACACTGGGAAACTATCAGTGGCTTGCATATCTATTCAACATTTGTTGAAGAGAGTGTAACAGTGGCTTAACTTTTAGAAAAAAATTGAAATATCAAACCATAACAAATAGATTCCATAAGTCACAGACCTAACTACTAGATGGCGCTACTAACAAATAATTATTTGGAAGTAAAAACGTTCAAAAGGTTACTGCCAAAATTTCATGACGATTGGTTTATTATTCATCAAGTTAGAGTGGTTTAAATGACGCTAATTTTGTGATTCTTAAAAACGATAGATTTAAAGCAATTTCGTGTGCTGATTTATCATTGCTTTTTGATATGAAAAAATACCGTTCAAGTCCAAGCTTGGCTTGAAAAATGTTATCCGGACTCTGCCCCATAGATAACAACCGTCAGACGATGGTTTGCCGATTTCGAACGTTGGTTATACGGACACCGATAATAAGGCGGTTATTCGAGAAAACATTGAACAAATCCTACAAATCATCATGGGCAATCGCAAAGTGAATTTGTAAGAAATAACTGACACTCTGAAGTTATCAAGAGGTAGTGTTTACACCATCATACACTAAAATTTGGGTATAAAAAAGCTGTTTTCCAAATAGGTGCCGTGTTTGCTCACACCAAAGCAAAATCAACAGGTATTAGATGATTCAAAGAGCTGTTGGGAGATATTAACGCGAAATAAGAAGGAGTTATTGTGTCGGTACATTACAATGAATGAAACATAGATTCACCGCTTCATTCCCAAATGAAAACAGCAGTCTGCTGGAATGTGTGTAGACGGAGAATGCCTTCCAAGGCATCAAAAGACTAAAACATCGGCTGGGAAGGCCTCTGTATTTTGGGATTTCGATGGAATTTTATACATTGACTACCTGGAGCATGAAAAAAAAAACAACAACTATTCTATCGGTTTGTTGGGTAGTTTGAAGGCCGAAATTAACCAGAAAATACCTTATTTGATGAAAAATTGGTGTTCTATCACTAAAACAATGCTCCGTGTCACAAATCAATAAAAAAAACAGCCAAATTGGTCGAATTGTTTTTTGAATTACTACTGCACCCACCGTATTCTCCAGATCTGGCCCCCCAGGGACTACTGGCTCTTCGCAAAACTCAAAAAGATGCTCTGTGGAAAGAGATTTGGCTCAGATGAGGAAGTGATTGTCGAAACTGAAGCATATTTTGAAGGCCTCGATAAATCGTTCTACTCCCGTGATTTCTGAAGAGCTAAAGAAACTTTAGAATGATTGTATCGTTCTAAAAGAATGAAAAAATTGATGAATTAAATGAATTTTGGCAAAAAAATGTAGTTTTCCTATCTAGAGTTGTGACTTATTGACCGATGTGCTACCAAATGAAAATACAACAAATTTGTCAGATTTTAGTGGGGCAGATAGTTAGGCATTATTTCCAATATCAGCATTAGCTCAGATTTTTTTAAGCAACTCGTATCGAAATGGAAATTATACAGGGGTCATATTGATATAAAATCAATCATTGAAAACCTATCTTTTGTAAATGATTCTACAAAGAGGGAAATGAAGGATTGCAATGATTCAAAAATCAAAAATGACAAAAAGATCGTACAAGTAGTCAATAAAAGTAGATTATAAAAGATGGTATCTAACTCTATCAGATTAAAACCTATATTGAAAGAAAATATCAATTATTTAGATTTGTTATCCATTTTAATGTATTGTTGATGTTATGCAATGAATTGAAAACATTCTAATATCTTCAATCTAAATGTGCCAACGTAGATATTAGCTAATCTTCTCCAAATTTTTTATAGTTTTACTAAAACTTAAGTCTGCTAACCAGAACACAGGCCAATAACATCCCATAACTTTTAGAAAAAGACTAGATGTAGAATTTTGTACAATAGCATAATTTTTGTTGAATGTTAGCTTGTACTTTAGAGCTTTATAGGAATATCCACATTTTAGTTGTGGTAAGGCTACTTTTCTTTATGGATGTTGAGTAAACACAATCCTAAGCAGTGACTCATGCTATGAATTTTCAGCCTGTAAGTATTTTTTTAATAGTTGTTAGTTTTCTTTATAAATTCTAGTTAAAAGTCTACAAGCCTTAAATTTTGTAAAAGTATAACTATTTTTGGTTAACTTAAGAGTTCAATGGATTTGATTGGTTGAGTAATTTGTGACATATTAAGGATTGAGTTCAAAGAGTAGCAGTTAAAAAGTAGACTCCCGCTAATTGGTGTAATTTTAAAACATTTATAAAAACGAATACAAGTGATATTTTTTCACATAGTTTGTTGTCGAAAGAGAAAATCACATGAATATTAAATAGTGAAATTATTATAAATTAAAAGAGAATCACGAATAATATTTCATTTTACTAAATAAATTTTTTATTAATTTAGCTTAGCGGTCCATTAAAATCTGAGTACTTTGAAATTTACAATTCGTATATGAAAAATAGAAATGTATCTAAGCTCTCTTAATCATTAATATGATTCCGCCCTTGGCGGCAATTATAGTTAACATAAGGCGGCAGAGGGCCTGGCCTCTACTGCAAATGTAGTCCCCTGTTATCATGTGCTGTCTGGCAGTATCTTTGAAAGGCTCTGTGTTTTAATGGCAGAAACTGCAGGCCTTCCATAGAGTAAAACATTGCAGTCAACAGGGGTAGCCTTAGGGCTGTAGGTGGGCTACAAGTATGAAAAAAGAGTTCAAAATAACTCAAAAGAGCTTTGAAACGGAAAAGCTGGGTTTCTTTCATTGATTGTGTCAAATGTGGCTTCCTCAACAAGCTCTATCCACCCAATTTTTTTCAGATCTCTGGATAGTCTGGTGTGAAACACCGATGTCTCTTGTATGGACCCTCATGGACTTGTGAGGATTGGCCTGGGCTGTTTTTAACTCCTCAAGGTCCAGTTACACTTTTTTGACAGGGTCCTACTTCCTCTTAAAAACATTTTGGACTTGCTAACGGCGTAGACGGTGGTTTCAGAGATGCCCAACTGCTTGGACTGTGCGAATAGAAATTCATCAAACACATTCAGGTGGCATTTTTTCCACTTGTACATAAGGTAAAGAGCTCATGTTGATTTTATTTTTTCACTAATTGTTTGTGCTTTAATATATCGAAATATGGACTAATTTCAAACACTTAACCTTCATTAATTATTTAGATTTCATTGGACTACCTAGCATTAATATACACTATTGATATTATTAGCAATTGATTCTTTGTGTTAAGGAGTAAAAAATTATAATTGATAAAGTATGAAAATAATGACAAAATTTGCATAGTGCTTTGAACTTTGTAAAAACCAACTACTTGTCAATATTACTTCTACAAGCTGAGTAACATGCCAAAAATGGAATTTATTATCAACATTATTTACCTCACAATCCACACCTTATTTTTCGTTCGTAGAACTTTATATCTATGAAAAAAATAACACGTAGATATTTCAATATATGTGTATAGCCTATCAACACAAATGCAAGATTATTTTTATCAATATTGATTTTTTTTTTCTCCGACTAATTGTCGTTAATTTATTACGACAATTTATTATAATGAGCTCTTTTAAGGCGCCATAAACTGCACTTAATGTATCCAAGGTTGAGTTTCATAATTAAAGAATGAGAAATGTACAGATATTATTGGAAAGGCCATATTTGCTAAATATCTGTCTTTGTTCCATCAAATAATGATAATAAAAATAGTTCAAATTATGTGGGAATAATTATTCATTCCATAAATTTGAATACAAGGCCTTTAAATGACTCAAATATATTCATGAAATACTGGGTTGTTAGTAAATATGAAGTACAAATAAAATTAAGATTTTTCCATTTTCTTAATTTTTATTCATAAAAGTTTTTATCGTGACACAGCACATTTATTTTAATTTTTGAATTGTTTGTATCAATGAGGTTCTGGAATTACTTTCCCAAGTAATTTGATACTAAAAATATAATTAAAATATATATTTAATATATATTTCTATAAATTAATCAGATTTATATGATAAGTTTATGAAGAGATTCTCAATTCCTCATTTTTTTTGATTTATTTTAACAGTAGTTTTTTCTATTAACAATATTAAAACTTTAAAAAATAACATATAAAGATATTTCCATGCCTTCAAAGTGTTAAAAAATAAATATTGTGAGTTAATTCTATTTTGCTACTTTCATTGTCATCCAAGAAAATAAAGAAATGTTTTGTTTTTTTTATATTAAAATTTTTCTTAGTTGAATAAATAAATTACAAAAACTTTTATTTTAAATTACTCTAAAGTCTTATTTTTCCATTATAATATAAACTCATTTAATAAAGAAAAAATATTTGGATCATACTAGGGGATCTAAAAAGTTTCCGACCTAAAAAAGATACAAGACATTTTTTCTGATTTTTTCACTTAATATTTCAGCTTAATTTCCTTGTAACTCTACAGACTTCTCCCAGGGATGTTTCCATCTCTGTAACCCGTTTTATTCCCAACAAGCCTTTATTGTCTTCTATTTATTTAATCTTAGCTTGTTACTCGATTTTTTCCATTTTCACAAAAACAATCACATCAACTTCCTTAAACGACAATTACATAAAAACACACTTTCAAAATGGCTAAAGCATTGGTGAGTAACTATAAACAAATGCTTAGTAGATGTGATTAGCTTTTATTTATGAGTTCTGCTATCTTCACGTTGAGGTTGGAAACGCTTCGGACCACTTTCATATATTTATCGTGTAAAACACACTTTCTTGTCTCCAAATTTATGCTTTTAACTGAATTACTTCATCATTTGTTCAACCAAATATTTTACAATATTCTTATTGATATTTTAGTCTTTCATTGGGACTTTTTCGTAACTTTATACTATAAAGTTCATATAAATTTGATGTTTCCATATTGTTTGTTTCAACTGAGAATCTAAATTCCCTATTCAAATTTTATGGGTCTGCTAAATTTAAATTTGTACATTTTGTGAGTTTATAGGTCTATGTACAAAAGTTTTAGTCGATAAAATTTATAAACAGCCTTACCGTGTATCAAATTAATATGTTCTATTTTTTTATTTACTACATTAACATAATCTTTAGAAAATAGATAATTGGAAAATTAATTAGCAAATATATTAAGAATTTTTTTCAAAGAAACATGGTCAGCTTTTACTGGATGCGGAAGTATATTTAATAAAGGAAAACAGAGTACATATACTTTATATTAATATAGCAATGCTTGTTTGTTATCAACTTCTAATAACTCTGGGCAGTTACTTTTTATTTCCTTCCCTTCATTAATTCTTGCATGCCAACATATATGATGTATCTGAAGCCGTGTTACTTCGTCAGCTATTTAGTCTCGTCTCGCCTTTCTATCTTCGTAGTCTTTTCTCGTCTCGTCTTCGTTGGCCAAAAGTATTCGTCAGTCATTAGTCTTCGTCATCCTTTGTCATTGTCAGAGTTTCCTCTACGTCATAATATTGACTTTTTCAGGCATCGTCATTGTTTCGTAATAGTTATCTTTTATTTCGTCTTGTCTTCGTAAAGATTTCTGTCGGATTTTCGTCTTATTTGGAGTCTTTTCTGCTTGGGAAACGATTTTTCAATTTCAATTTATATTTTCATAGTAATTCATTATGCTTGAAAAATAGGGCTTAAAGTACAAAAAAATTATGTAACTATGGCCCGGAGTAGGTTCATAACTTACTGCCAATCATTATAATTACCAAATGAAGCCTTTATTCGAGACTCCACATATTTTTCTCCCCACAGGTTGTGCAATATACTAGCGGGGTACGTAGTTGGCTCAGAGCACAGCGTCAATTCACTGTGTTTTTTTTTCTTATGAACGTTATACTATAAGAAAACTATTCTAGATATGATACACTTGACTTACAACTGGGCTAACAAAGGCAGTTAGCATCCAGAATAGGGGGCTCAGGCTCAAGAGGCATAATTATAAAATAGCATTTGTTGAAGTTAAAAAGTAAAATATTCAAAATCCGTTCAATTTTAGGCTTTAGTAAACCATTTATAAATCTGTGAAATTTTTTTTTTTTTTTTACTGAAATTCTCATTATTTGGCGATGGTGTTCCTTTTCCGTTGTATTCGTAGCAGTGATAACTTTGTCAGCTATTTTCAATTTCGTCTGGCCTTTTACTTGTCTCGTCTCGTTTTCGTCAGAGTTACATCTTTGTCAGAGTTTCGTCAGATTTCGCCTTTGTCAGAGTTTTATCTTCTTCAAGATTTTTGTTATATTTTCGTCACGTCTTTGTCACAAAAAAAAAGTTATGCTGACCAAATGATTTAGTCTCATCAGGCTTGACAAAGTGAACACTGCTCTCAAGGTTTCTATTTTTTTATCTCATCCTTCTTCGCGTGGATACTACGCTCAACGGGAATATTTATATTCACACCTCTATGTATTACTGAATATATAAATACGCTCAATATATTAATGTAATAGCTACGTGTTAATTGTTAACTCATAAAAAAAACTACAATAATTTACTAACAAGAAATAAAGGAACGTAATTTTTATGATTTATATAATAATAAAAATTGAGGTATAGAATACTTTGTTACTTAACGAAGACTATGTTTAATTCTGATCACACGATATTCCTGGGCTCTGAAGGTGAAGTTTTTTTTCTCCAAAAATAAGTTGATTTTTTTCTTAAAACAAGCTCGATTCCCCATGTTTAAAAAAATATTAAGGTATGGTTGTCTCTTCAGAAATTCACTAAAATATAATAAAATCTAAAACAAGAATTTTTGTACAAACGGAAAAAGGGAAAAAGTTTGTTTAATACACATGGAAATATATGTTGTAAACTTCAACAAAATATACTTTCTCCCCATCACCTTTCTTATTATTATGATTTTTGCAAAAACAATTGTCAATTGGCATCTTTTAATTTTACAGAGAACATTTATTATTTCATAACTCAATTTATGGCAACAATCATTTTTTTATCAAAAATTACCTTCCTCTCAATTTTAATAAAATTTAATTTTCAAGTTTCTTTCGTGTTTTTCAAACAAAATTTAACTATAGATTTATAAATTAAACTGGAACTTTTCATAACCTTTTGTTTGATGTCTTCAAAAAGGCTGTATTATCAAAAGAAACAAATTTATGAATGGTTTTTGCTTTTATCTTTTAATCATCAAAACACAATTTTATAAAAAAATGTTTTTAACCTTTTTTTTTTCCCCCCGTAGCTTTATGCCTATTAAAAATGTATAATTAAAATATTTAGCAATGCAGTACGTTTTTTTTATATTTTTGAGGTAAAAATTTGTTTAATGATTTTTATTCAAAAAGTTATGGCAAAATATATTTACATATAATGAGAAGAAATAATAGGTCAATAATGACTTTAAAAAAAAACATAAGATGAAGAAGATATTGAGATAGAAAGAGAAACTATATATACTAAATTAATTGTTTTTTAAATGAATTTTATTATATAATATTGGGTTTCCTTAAACTTGGCCACGCAGTACCAACCTAGTGGGCCCAGCTCTTAGTGTTGGTTTACAGTCTATAAATGCTATAACAGTCTCAAATATTTATGGTTTTTGTTGGAGCTGACTATTTCAATACTTTAAATTACATTTCAAATTTAGATTAGTGAACCCAAGTACTAGGACATTCCCCATTGGCCTAGCTTTTACTCAACTACTTCTATTATCAAGCAAATTTCTTTGTTCTTTTGCGTTTCGATCGATTAATCAAGATTTATGTAATCAACTTTGACTTTGCTTTGCTAAGGAATGTAACCCATTTTTTAAGATGAATACAAAAAAAAGTACATATAGGTCAAATAGATCCAAGCGGTATTATACACTCAGTTAATTGTTTGATATTTGTTGGTTAATAAAAAGGCTAGACAGGAATAGTTGGAAAACGGAAGAAATACAGTATGCGCTTTTTCAAGTGTCAAAATATTTAACGAAACATAATTCACTGCCCAATTCTAAACTATATGATTGTATTATGGTTGTTTTCAAACTTTTCCATAACTAGGAAATACGAACTATTTAATTGCAACTAATTTTACAACAGTCCTTATAATTGTAAATTTCACTCAATATTGTACTAGTGGCTTATTCTTGCGTTTCTTGGATTTATTTTGGATCGACATCTGGACAAATTTTGCTTTAACAGTATAAATTACCTTTATTAATATATAAGATCCCTCTCCAACAAATTGTCCGAGTTACTCCCCCTTTTTCATGGCACACTCACATGTAGTTAATTGATAAATTTGAAGGTTTCGTCGATCATTTTGTTTCCACTGCATAAAAAAAAAAGAATGAGTAAGAAATAAGAAAAATAAGGACTTCATTGCAATTTTCTACCTTTATGCATACATTTTATGTAAATAATGTTACACTCCTTTGCATAATTTAATCATTTCATTCGAGGCATGTTTATTGTATATTATAATGTGTATCAAATAAATCAAACGATAAGCATGTCCATTTTATTCAAATGTTTAGACCATACATACATAAGACAATTATAGGAGGAAAGATATTCAAAATTGAGAATCCCACTTCCCATCTTTAAAACAAACTTTTCAAATATATCTTTTGATTCTTTTGGTTGAGAATAACTTTATGCATCTCTGCATCAAGTATTAATATATTTCAATTATCTATTTACAAAATTTATATACATTGAGAGATATTGAAATTTTACACTATATAATGCAGTTTTATTTTATGATTAGATATGTGAAAAAGGCCTTTCCCTACGAGTATGGATCTTTTCAATATCAAATGGTTGACTATATTATTCATAGAATTGAAAAATTATGAGCATTCATTAGCTTGCGATAATTTGTATAGTTGGATTAGAAATAGTGTTTTTATTTTCCTATCGTTAGTAGTTAGCATTATACTTTAATTTTTGAGAGAGAAAATTTACGTATAAAATATGTATGGTCATAAAAGAATGATGATTTGTGGTGGAATTATAAGTGTAAGTCTTTGTTGGAGTCATAGTAGAATTGAGGATCAATATCGGAGTACTTCTTGTCTATGTCAATGCGTTTATTAGCTGCCACTAAAAAGTTCTGATAGATAATCTATATATATAATACAATTATAATTATAATAATGTATATCCGCAGACAATCGTCATTAATTTTGTTCTTTAAGATTAATAATCAAGTAGTCTTATAAAAATTAATTTATTAAGTCAAGAAAATAATTATTGAACGTTTACTTTATGATAAATGAACAAAAAAATGAAATAAGATTGTAGTTCATAGTTCTTCTTGATCTTTAGAGATTGAAGACTAATACAAATAAAAATTAATCGTTTATTCTTTAAGTGCTCAAACTTTTTTCTTCTCTTGATTGATGCCAATAATATGCATAGCTTTTGATATGTATCTCACATTGCCAAAGTCTAAACGAAGAACTAATCATTTTGTGACAAGAACTGACACCTGAGATAATCGTAAATGGACAATTTTTATACAATTAAAGGAGTTTTTTATAAAATGCAAAAAAAAAATATTCATTTAAGTAAAAAAATACCGAGTGGTCCATTAAAATATGACCACATAGAATTTTAAAATTTAGCAGGATGTAATTTATAAATAAAGAATTGAATTTCAGCAAAATGAATAAAATAAATAAATATGTATGTCTGAGCTCTCTTAATCATTAATGTAGCCGGCTTTAGAGACGATGATGGCTTCCAGATTTCCTAGGAAGGCATGTCAGTCACTGTGGATATATTCCTTTGTCATGGCGTCCTAGTGCTGGCAAAAAATGGATTTTAAGGCCTCAGTACGTGGGTGACGGACACTCTAGGCCTTCCCCTTGACATATACTGAAAGGATGTAGTCGACAAGTTGTAAGTCTGTAAGGGAACCAAAGTGTAAAAAAAAAAATGTAAAAGAACTCAAAAGATTCTTTTGACTATAAAGATGGTTTTCTTTCATTGCTGGTATCAAAAGTGGCCTCTCACCCTCAAATGTCTCTTTCTCCTCACTTTTTTTGATAGCTCTCTTAATAGTCTGGTGTTAATTTCCGATATCTCTTGCACGGGCCCTCATGCACTTGAGCAGAATGGCCTAGGCTGTTTTATTAACACCTTCAGGTCCAGTATGGCTTTTTTGAAATAGCATTTCTTCATCTCCATCGTTTCGTACTTGCTGACATCGGAGAGGGAGATGCCCAATTGCTTTAAGTACACCTAGTGAAATTTGTTGTGAACATTCTCTACGTGTACATAAGCTAGAGAGCTCAGGTTTGTTTTGTTTTATACTAACTTTTTATGACGTTTGGAAACATGCTCTTAAAGTAACTAAGTGATATGTTTCGATATAACTCTAAACGAACTTTTATAGAACAAACCAAACAGGACTAAGTTTAACGATGCCACGACGTAGCTTACTGGAAAACGCATTCGGGAGATGATTCTTCTTTTTGAACTCAATGTGATTAGGTTGGCCCCGGTCGTTCATAGAAAAAAAATATATTCCATATATCTGAACTTCAAAGAAGATTTCAAGATCAGATGGAGTAAATGTAATAATATAATGTTGACTTATACTTAATCAATGCAACTCCATTTCAGTATTGGCCTCGAGTTTATTTTGAACAAAAAGGATATAGCCAACATGTACTGAACCCATTTTTAGTCGTAGTATGATATATATATATATTTTTTTTTTTCAAAAAATAATAATATTGGACCATAACTAATATTTAGAGTTAAAGACCTTTTTTTTTAAGAACGACTTATTTTTACTGTAACATATATTATATCAATTAATATGATATTTTTATAATTCAAAACTCAATCTTTGCCAAGAAATTTGTGATATTGCAATACTCAGTACAAAGGTATTAGCTATCAAAAGTGTGGCAATTTTATAGCATGTTTTAATTTTTATTATTCTCCATCTATAGAGATAATTATTACATGTCCTGAGCCATATGTTTATGCAATTTGTGGCGAAAACAACTAATTGATTTTATGTTTAAATATACAATAGAAGACAGTTTTTTTTGTCTATGTTAACCAACTCCGTTTAATACAGCTTAAAAAAAGTGCTATACTAGTAATTTTAGTGTAAAAATGCATTAATATGCTTTTTAAAAGTAAGATAAAATAGAATCCATCAAAACTAAAACGATTTTCATAGCACAAATGCAGAGTATTTTTACCCATTTAAAAAAAAATTGAAAATAAAAAACTCAAAAAAAAGAGAAGAGGACATTAGTGTTAATAGTTATCTCATAAAAAGATTTAATATTTTTGCGATACATAAAGTATGTAAATTAATATATATTGATAAGAAAGTATGAAAGTAATTTGAAAGCCCTCTTAGACCCATGTATCCATTCAAGTATATTCATTTAAAGGAAATAGGGGTTATAACATATATCTGTTTGTACATATGCACGTTTAACTGGCTCTTAAACATTGTATCTAGGAAATTTTGATTGGACTTTGTCTAAAAATGGTCCTTATAATAAAAAAAATTAGAAACAGGAGCAGAAAAAGAATTCATTATTTTTTATGGATATCCTTGTTCTTTTTCCAAAATTTGTATATCTCCTTTTTAATCAAATCAGGTCTTACATAACAGTTGGACACATGATTTCCATTATTTTATCCACATTTTGACAATTTACTTTTCAAGCGTGATGCATCTTTGACATTAAACTTACTGTTTCAAACCAAAAAAAAAAAAAAAATTAATACATCCGGTGTAAAGCATTTGCCCTCATACAACACTATAGACACATTAATCAAGCCATATATTGGAATTTTTTTTTTTACTACATTTTGTATAAAATTTAAGTTATTTTAAACAATAATGTGCAAAAAATTGTCAATATAAACGCAAATAGAGCACTTAAGTATCAATAGAAAAATAAATGAATAACCCATCTTCAAAAATGGTTCGATCCGTTTTCTCCTAAATTAATTCATTAATGTAGAAATAATTAACAAAATAACACTCTGTATCGGATAGCACGCATTTTTTTTGTCATTTACTCGTACGTACAACAAAAGATCTAAAACTAGTTCGAAAACAATTTTCATGGTAGAAAGTGCAAATTTGTATTCAAAAATAATATTTTACGACTTGAGATTATTTAAGTGAAATTTACAGATGAGGTTAAAATAGTTTTCCTCATAGTAGAATGGTAAACTCACAAGTAATATTGTAAAACCCCTAATAAACGACATAACTCAATGGACAGCACAATCTGGAAAAATTATTCTTATAAACTCATTGTGCTTAGGTTTGTACCCGGATCGTTCCTAGGGAAGGAAATATACTTCATGTATGTAGATTTTAAAGAAGATTCTTAGGTCAGGTGAAGTAAATGTAATTTACTGTTATTTAATGTGTACTAGTCTATCTTACCAGTGAGAAGAACATTAATAATTAAATACCAAAGTTACTATTTATCTATTATGTTTTTGTATAATGAATGACTATAATTTAGGTTACTCAAATAATGACAATAAATATCACTATTTTCATTTTACAAAAAATATAATATTTTGGCCACAACTTTTTCCCTTTGGCTAAATGCAATTTTTAATTGTAAAAAAAAATTTTTTTCATAAATTGGTAACCTATGAAAATCATCAATAGTCATTCAAATGTCAAATTCATTTGAATTCATTTTTTGATAAGAATTTTTCAAATTATCAAACAAAATTTTTTTCTGTTTCAAAGGAAATATATTTAAAAAATAAATTGAGCATTATACTGATTCAAAATAATATAACCATTTTATATAAATGTACCAAAAAGGCAACCAAACAAAAGTACTAAAATTTAAAAATAAGAATAAATACTGGTGAGTGTTTTTTTTTTTAAATATATATGAAGTCAACAGTTCAACTAATGCATAATTAAATTTGAGTAAACTACATAACACTGTCAAGTAAACAGTTATACGCCTAGTAAATGGAAAAACCCCTTTTAAAATTCCTTAGCAACCAATAGATGAGAATAATATTATTCGTCCTACCCTTAAGAAAAATATTTGGAAAATTACCATGGTCACCCTCAAAGTTTGAAGATTGTTTCGGTGGAGAGCAGATAAGCTGTTATGACGTTTCATGAAATTAGATGAAATGAAGGAAGTAAACTTACACTCCACTCCATATCAAGCAATGATATTTGCTGTAATTACTCGGATGGTGATCCTTAATTCTACTCTTAGTCCAACAAGAACATAGACTTATAACTGTGCAACACATCTTCGGTGGTTCTATTGGTCTACATAATAATAATGTATTTGTTTTCTCTGCATGGTTATCGTCCATTAAATATTATTTTAATCCATATCAATAACCACACAGTGTATTAGTACGATAGTATCTTCCCTTCCTATATAGAATACAAAAAAGATTACTTATGTTTTGTAAAATTATGAGTGAATTAAAAAATATTTGTGAGGGTTTTAACATGTTTACAATTTTTGAGTAATTATATTATTAAAATATATTTAAGATCATAATTACAATAAAAATGAGCAAGTGCTTTTGAAGTAATAAAATAATTAATATTTATACTACTTGACATATAATTCATATTCATTTTTCTGATGAAAGCTAAAACACAAGGAGCCACCAAACTGCATAAATGGACTTCAAATAGTGAAAATAAATTATATTAATAAAGCACAAAATTTTTATTTATCTGTGGAAGACTCATTTTTGAGCGTGCCTTTATACTTTTGAACTGCAGAATTCTGTATCTAAACAACTACAATTTAGCAGTGAATGTGTTTGTGACGCTTAGTGCAACATATCAAAAAAATTATAATGAATGAATAATCAAAATTAGGTAATCATGGAAAAAAAATTATCAGTTAAATGTTAGATGCTTGGTTAATAGTAAAAAATGTTTATATATATTAATACAAGACAGAAATACTAAAAATAATATTTAAAAGAAGTACTTTATCTCTAACCAATACTACGTTATCCTACTTATATATCAAAAGCTATACGATCGTTGAACTGGCATTTGTTAATCGACCAACTATTTATTAATTTTATACTAAATACCAAATACAATTAAAACAATCCATAAAAGTAATATTTATAGTATTTTTAAATCTCACTAGAAGCACTAACCTAGATTTACACAGTTTTTCATTTAGTTACTTTTGGCTGTCATAAGAGGGTAAACTTTATCCATGTATATTCAGCCTTAACCTCAGTTTGGGATATTACTGCGAAGATACACTTTTTATATATTGTATTAATGATGTACTCCATTTAAATATAAATTTATTTAAGGAATTTGAATGTTATTTAATTAAGATATCCCTGTTGAAAGAATAAGATGCTCTTAATTTGAGGTATCCCTGTTGTCATCTGAAGAGAAGAAGGAGAACGCTTGGTATATTAAATAGAGAAAAGGAGAGTCATCCGTGATCAGTGATCATGGTATATTATATTATACTTAGACCCAAAATCTTAAAATCTTTAAGTTTCCTTTGGTGATTATCCTTTTTATAAAATGATGTGTGAAGTGGGTATAAAATATATACCCCAAAAATAACGCACATTTATTAAAATTATAAACAATGAAACATTACGTCAATTAAAGGTTGTATAATTTTTAACACTATTCCATCTATTTTTCAAACGTAAATATCAATTAAAATGTTAAAAATACTTGTATAAATATAAGGCACCGAGAAAAAAATTGATCGGAACTCATAAATTTTTTAATTATTACTTCTTTCAACCTTAAGTTCCGTAAGAACTGCATATTTCAGGGAAACGACGAATTATGTTCACTGGGGAGTTTCATATCGGCATATTTAGAATTATTCTTATTAAGCTTGACCTCATCTACCAGTGGGTTGTTTTTTGCTAAATCTGACATCTCTTTTCATCTGTACAGGACCAGGTTAAGAATTTCTGCTGGCTATAAAACATCCGTACGTGAGATGTTTAATTGGCAAGAGGTACAAAGGAGTGAACAAAATGGAAAACATCGTAAAATAATAATTTCCATTGACTAATTGACAATCCATTTGTCATTTGAGCAAGTTGAATCTATTTTCATATTACTGGATTGTACTTTTTCGCTTGTCATTTACCAGTTTGGTTATAAAGAGAAGAATGATTCATCGCTACTGCTTTTACAGATGTTAATTCAATTGTATTTTTAGGCATGACCACCTTATCTCGATTAGTGTAAATATGATAAGTTATTTCAAACACTTCAGTATGGGTTTATATGATACTAGGTATGAGAGGATACTTTGACAAAAATATATACAAATAGAAAACGGAAATATTCATTTACCATATTGAGTATGTATTTATTATTTCTAGTGGATGGCAAAGGACCTTTAAAATACAAACGTAGTTGTTCATTGTGTTTTGTAACTTTTATTAGACTGGTATACGTAGATTTAAAGAACAAAGTTTTAGATGGATAAAAATAACAGTTAAGTATTCCCTGGATGACAGAAATCTTAGTGAAGTTGAAAAAAATTCTACAGGGAATGTATGAAGTCACAAATACGTTGGAAACCATTTTTGACAACTTTATATTTTCCTGATTGATGCTTAATTTTATGTCTAAAACACAAAAGCTCCCACCGCCATACCATTGTTATTGTTTTATTAAGATGTCAAGATTAAATAAGTAAAAACTGATTTTGGTCAGTAATGAAAGTAAATGATGAAGGAATAAAAATATGCCATAGAGAAAATAAGTGATATAGATCACACTGTGTCATGCGTGTAGTAAATTGTAAGAAATTTTAAGGTATAACAAGACGGGGAGATACTTGCAAAAATTATACAGACACAAAATTTTCATCAAAATCTTATAAATAATGTGGTTGATAAATTTTTTTATAACTTAAAAATTTGAAATGTTAATTAAACTATTTAGTGGTGCAACTGTCCTTGTGTTTATCATTTTTTTTAATTAATGCGTTAGGGGTTGTTTTTATCATTTTTTCGGAGTTGTTAGGCGTCAATAAACAGAAGAACTTTGCTTTATTAATAAAGAAAATAGTGTCTTAACAAATATTAATTTTCCACTCACAATGAGCACACTTAATTATTCAGTACTCAAGTGTTATCTACTCGAGAATGTAAGATTAAGAGCCTCATATCCCAAGTACAGGGGATCCTCTATGCTGCAATCTTTAAACTAAGTCTTCGTTCTTGTAGTATAACAAAATATGTGTTGAGGTGTATCGAAAAAAACAATGCAAGAAGTTGATGAGAGACCCGGCAGTTGATGGAAATATAAAGTTGGAATGCATAGATAATAAAAGATTTCCTACCATTAATTTATCAACATAATCAGATCAGTAGAAGTCCCATGCCTTTCTTATTTTAGTGCCTGACTCATTATATATTATTTACTTTACTCACACCCGCTTGCTTTGTTAAATCACAAAAAAATGTTATATATTTTTACTAATTTACTTAATATTCTTTCAAGTTTAAAACGGAAACTGTATAAATTTATTATCACTCGGTCTGCAATAAAATAAACCAGTATACAAAAAAAAGTACAAGTATAATATGAGTTATTACTTTTTTTAATGATTCAACATGGGAACTTAATACTTGCATATTGGATCAAAAAAGAGATAATTCTTATGTTTGATAACATGAAAGTTCAACTTATGCCTTACAGTTGTATCCATAACAATATTGAATATCAACAATGATTAAATAAATATCTTATTAACCTTTTAAGTTTAGCACAAATTGAACTTAAAAATTCATTGTCACAATAAAAGATTAAAAAATTGATAGATTTTATGTTTGAAATTGACAATATAAGTATCTTAAATTAAATTTACGTTCCATTCGATAGTTAAAAAGTATGAATCCTAATGCATTCCATAAATTTGAATATAAAGTCTATCATTCAAGCAAATATGTTAATGAATTATTAAGAAATACATATATGTGAATTTAAAAACATATTGAGGATGTTAAACCCTTGAATCCTTAATAATATTTTTTTTAACAATAGCAATATATATTTTTATACCAAATGTATAGAAAATATTAATTTTTTAAATTTAGATTTTATGAACTTTTCCCAGTTTATACATTAATACTTATAACTTTAATAAATAATAGGCGACTTTTTTTCTTCTAAAGAAAGGTACAGCCAATTAATATATATTAATAATTCAAAAAAAATCATTGTAGTTCAATGAAATTGAATTTCATTGTGTGTATGTTTGTGCCAAGTTGATTCCCGAGAAAGAAATCACTTTATGTATAGTGATTTCACCGAAAGATTCCTAGTTTAGTAAGTGTAAAAGTACAAAGTTTACTTATAACTAATCAGTGCAACTCCATTTAGCCAATTGAAGGAACATTAAAGAAAAATCTCTATTCGTTTAACTATAGATTTGTCGGGAATTTTAGCAAGATTTTTATTTGTTTTATAGATTCAATTGCAGTTAGAACTAAAGTTTTTATGATTAATATATTGTAACTTTAAAATATAATAGAAAATATAAAGACACAAAAAGGCGGGAAACAAAATTTTGTATGATGAGTATGCATATCTTCTTAATAAATAAAATTACAATACCATATACTGGAAATCTAATAAAACAGAAACAACTGGGGGATTTGCGGATCAGAGAGTTTATTTCAATTTTTTGGTTGTACCATCTCAACCCAAGGAAAAAAAAATTACTATTATAATTATAGATAATATCATATATTACAAATTTTATCGGAAAATAAAGTTTCATTTTTCTAAAATATATAATGTGGGTCTGTCTAAACATTAAAGGGGAAAAATACTGTTAGACAAAGAAGTGAATTAACGGAAAATTAAAAAAAGAGACTTACAAAGGACTCTTTATTATACACGATTCACTTAATAAAAATATGATGTATAGACATATATAAACGGGACTGATCCAATAAGAAATCTACATATATTAAACTTAAATAAATGTATTCACCGAAATAAGCGGCTCAATAAAAAAATATTCTTGCCAAATGAACCAAGATTTATAGTTGCAGTGATTTTTATTTTATACCAGATAAGATTTACTGAAAAATTTAATATTGGGATACTCCGTTTGAAATGCAACTCTTCTTGAAGGTTACAAAATATTTAAAAAATATCATAAATTGCGAAGTTTAATTCATCTTTACATTCTCAATAAAAATAGACACATTTTGCCGGAATGACTTGTTCCAGCCTGGCGTAAACCTTTACGGAACAGTAATTTAAAAAGTTCGGAGCTACGGTGGGTCATACAGTGATAATGGCGGCTTTCAGTAAGTCCTTTGTTGTGAATAGAATTCCTCAAAGCTTCCTTTTGAGATGTCCAAAAATAACAAAGTTCAGAATTCCAAGAGTCTGCTCGATCCAGAGGCTTCACACCCCTACAAGGAGTTCTTTTGTGGGCGTTAATGATTAAGTATTGATTCAGCCAGCGGTACATGGTAGTCTGGCTGTTTTCAAATTCACGAGCAAGGTCATTTACGGTCACCTTGTCTCTTCGGCTTTCAATAGAGTCTCAATCAATTATTTTGCCTTACATTTGTACCATGTGGAAGATTTTAATGTCCCTTTTGCAGTCACCTGGTACAAAGTAGAGGGGTTACTGCCCAGTACTTTTGAGATTTATGATGGTGATTTTCCACACATAGATAGCTCTGTGTTGGTTCATGTTTTTGGTTATCAGGCGCTTATTTTTTACTATACATTATATGGTTGAATATCGATATTATATCAAATAGGAAAAATGCAAGACGTTTAAAAAAGTTTTACATTTGAGACGGAGGTGAATGTATTTTGACTATTCATTTTCATCCAAAAAAATTAACATTTTTCTGTTGATTCATTATGTAAAAAAAGGCCTTGATAGTGTTTTGTTTTTGGAAAATATCATCAGCTTTGACTAGTAAATAAGATACTTACATAGGCATTTACAAATATATATTTTTTGAATACTTAATAACTTTGGATTGATCAGTAAACTTACTAAATGTAGCATATGAAGTAAAATATAGAAACTAATAAAAAAAAAATTGTAAGTTTTCACAAACACATTGAAATCAATCAAAAGATCAATCAAGTCACATTTCAATAAAATGTACTATAGTATATATTGTTCAACGTAGTATTATATTTTATGATTTGTCATTGAACTGACTCTAAATAATGTGAGACGATCCAATAAATATTTCTTATTAGATTAGATTTTCTTTCGCGCTATCAAAACATTTCTTTCAACTGTACATACAACGTTTATTTTACCACAATGGATTATTTAAATAAAGCATGAGATATTGAATAATCTAACGTTGCTTTATGGGCAATATTCTTTTATTTGAAAAAAAATATTTCCTAAAATAAAAGTGAAATATATCAATAAAAATTTATGCATACATATTTCAGAGAAAGGCACTTATGGACTACTTTTTTTATTTTGATCTTGATATCATCTATCTTACTGACTGTGGGATCATTATTTATCTTGCCCTTAGGTAAATGTTAAATTTAACATTTAACTACCTCGAACGGACTGGAAGTCTTAACGTATCAATGTAGTTTTTTCCACCCCTCAATGATTTAACCCCTTTTGGTTTCTAAATCAGAATTTCTGACAGTTTTTATGCCACGAACAGACTGGAAATCTAACCGTATCAATGTAATTTTGATCTAAATGGACGTCAAAGAAATCTTGCATTTGAATAAAGTTAAATAAATACCACACAATATGAGAGCTTTTAGATGGGAAGTACTTTTCTAAAAATATCAACAACTTAAAAATGGCGGCTTTGATATAATTGAGCACGGTGGTGCGACACTCTGACTTCTTCTGGGCATGGAAATTTCTAGATTTTCTACAAACGCATTTTTGTGGTCTCAGGATCAAATTTTACCGGCCATTTTGTGCTAAGATTATTCAAATTGTTACTCCTTCGTTTCTAACCCATTACTGTATTTTAAACTGTAAAGGGACTGCTATCCAGCTGTTTGATAATTTGGGTAGTGACCTTGCCAGCGTATATCAAAGTAGCTGTTTTAATATTTTATCTCCATATTTTTTTCTATGTGATCTACTGGGTCGTCTATTCGAATCTGAAAACTTACTAATTCAATAATAAATGAAGGTTGAGTAATGAAAATTAATTTATACTTCGAAATAATAAGCATAAATAATTAGTAACAAAAAAAAACTGAGCTCTCGATCTTACGTATAAGTCAATAAAATGACACTTTAACGCTATGTACGAATTTCCATTTACGTACTCGAAGCATGTGCTTCTCCAGGACCCAGAGGGGCTAAACATAACAGCCCATGCCAATCCCCACAAGTCTAAAAGGGTACCTACAAGAAATCTGGGGTTTCACACCAGCATATCCAGTGAGCTATAAAAAAAGTGGGTGGAAAGAACCTTGTGAGGCTGGAGAGGCCACTTTTGACACCAAGAATGTAAGAAACTCATCCACCTAGAAGCCATCATTGACACTAAGAATTTCTATACTTATTATTAAGAGAGTACAGACACACATCTATTTTTAGTATTAATTTTGTTGAAATTTTATTATTAATTAATTAATTATCTCTTGTTTAAGTATAAAATTCAGTGTTTTCTGATTTCAATACTGTTTTATATTTATGTAATAAAGCCATTTAGGACCTTTTAGCCTTTCAAAAATACAATTGAACAGGTTTTAAAAGACTTTTGAAATGCACAGCATTTATGTTTTGTTAACTATATTTTCATATGATTTATGATGATTGAAGATATATATCATTTGGTTACGACATTTTGGAATTCTAAACAAATTTAATTATTAGAAGACACCTATAAATGGTTCTAAGCCTGATCTTTAAATCCTTAACTTATAATTACATAAATATATTTATTTTATAGTCTATGCAAAATAATATTTGAAAACAAAATAAATTTTGATATGTTTTTTTAGCCTTCTAGAATTCAAATATATATCAAAGATGTATTAGAAATCGTGAGTTTATTTCCAAACAGTATTATTGATTGTGTTTTCAAAAATTAAATATTTTGCTTCTATTGTTTATATTAACAAGATCTATTAAACAATAAAACTTCATTATCAAAATAAATGATAACTTATCAATATAATATTTTTTTCAAAAAACAAAATGAGAGAGTAAATGAGTGAACCCTCCTACTTTTCCTTAAAATTACAATAGATCTATTACAATAACATAAGATAAGTTCAAAATACCATTTGTCAAATAGATACGTCCTATTTTTAGGGAGAAAAGAGTGTTAGTTAGATTTAATTAATCGAATCTATACCAATGCGTAAAAAAGAGGCCTGTGATTACTTTGATTATGAAATGGTGTAATTTCATAAAAACTGTGATTCATGAATTTAACAGGCCTGAATTTTTCGTGTTGGTATTTATTTTTTTAACTATTAAAATCGAATTAATACTTTTTTCCCATAAAAATATGACAAATGCATTTATTAACTTCTCTTATGCCATTGTAATAAGTTATTAGTTCTTCTACACCATGTGTAGCGGGCCAACTAGAGCCTTCATTCACAGATTTCTATTATTATATGGATCGTATTATAGGGGAGGTGGATTATTATTTCAGAAAATTTGATTTTGACTGCTGGTACCTCCCTTAAAATATGAATTAAGGTCATTTGGTTTCCAAATTTTTTTTTTTTCTCATCGATTAACATACCCCCCCCCCCCGCCTGTAGTGTACATGTCCCTAGAAGTTTGCCTCTCCCCAATACTCTCTAAATTAAATTTGACTTCTGCTTCTATACTCTATTTTCCCCTGTAGACCCTGGTACGTCTTCAGGCTTACATTTGTGAGGGACATGAGGGTCTACATCCCTTTTTGCCCACTTCCTCAGGACGTCCATTGCAGCCCCTTATGTACATTTTGTTATTATATGGTATGTATTAAATTACAGTTTGAGAAAGTTGAATATGTCTTAACAACATAAAGTTTCAGTAAACAAGCCTAACACTGTTTGACTTCCTTCATGAACCATAACTTAGATCACAATTCTCATAAATTTAATATCCACTTTCCAGGATCAAAATAATATAATTTTGAGTAATTTGATAAACTTAATTCTTTTAAAGTAATAATTATTTTGACAAGTGAGCCAGGAGTCACCATAGTCACATGTATTTACTCAAGGATTCGGATGGATTTTAAACATTTCTTCGAAATCCATCTCATTAAAATTTGACTTTTTTTTTAAATGTATGAAAACGGATATTATTTCTATTCTTTAAGGTCTAAACTAACTAAATAAAAAAATACTTTGATTTTGGACATTGGATATGGCTACCTCAAGAGCTTCATTGTTGACTTTTTTTAAAGGTTGTAAAATTTGAGATATAATGTTTTTGTTTTCATTATAGCTAGCCAAAGGTAGGTGTCTTTGAAGTGTAAGTGGCATCAAATGAAAGGCAATAAAATTTCTTTATATAGAAGTAAACAAATCAATATTACTGATAAATTTAACAATTTTTAATTGACAACCGTACATTTTTTTACTAGTAATGAATAACATCACATGATATGTAATTTTATCTCAAAAATGTTGCTCTTAGTACAACTGTATAATGATATGACATAAATAAATATTTAAATGACAATGCAAACTCCCTATTAAAGTCGATGACTACTTGCATGGTATATAGGTCAGGTCATGACTAAATGTTTAAGAAGAAGCTTAGTCTGAAATAAGCTTTCGGAAACAAAGATAAATTAGAATGTTATCATAAATGAACTATGATGTAACAGAAGATAGATAAATTTAAAGTGATGAAGAGTAAGACAACAGTCAAAGCTTTTGTAATAGTGAAGACTTAGAATACATAAAGAAAACACTGGAATGTTCATCACAACCAATTACAATGCGCTTACCCATTCCATATTCAGTTTTTACCGAGTAATAATTTTGTAGCACTGCAAATCAGTTGTTACTATTTGACAAACAGACTACAGCCATGATGTCTACTGTTTTAAAGACATCAATCGCAGATATTGATTACTTTATTATATCAGCCTCCAATACTAGAATAAATAGAATTAATATTCGCTATAACAATTGCCAAAGTTATATGAATGACTTCAAGGAAAATACGTTATTATTTCATACTTTACTTGGGTGGAAAACTTATCAAGGATGATCTTTGTGAAACTAACACAGTGGAAAGTCTTGGGAGGAAGGGTAACTTCTTGTTGTACCCTTCATAGAAAATTCCACTTGACTCCAATAGTACGTTGGAGATTATAAAACCATATGATCTCACAGACAACATCGGAGCTATATATTTTAATACCAATGCAAGAAACAGAGTCAACAAATATAATACTAATATAATATATTTGAAGGAAAACTAGAAATAAAGGTGTTTTTATCAATTGTTTCTGCTTTGGCAAAGTTAAGAAGATGACAGCACAATCGCAATGTAAGCATTTTAGAGTATAATATAGAGAAGTGCAGAGGTTTGTATGATCCTGAGGACAATTTTTGTAGTATTTATTGGGCCACGCCAGGTACCATTCAATAATATCATTGGATGGCCAGGAACATTTACTGTTTTAAGATTCATATCTCATTCAAGGAACTACAACACAGCAATGACATTATTTTTTAAAGTGAAGATGATTAACAAGTTGCTTGCCATAGTATACAAAGACAACTTTATGATAAACTACAAGTAATTTTGCTCCAGCTTAAGAAAAACATTGTATAATAAAGCTGCATGACTTTGAGCTGAGAAACTAATTTTCTCAAGAAAATAAACAACCCTCGCTCTTATTTGACTGAAAAACTAGTTCCATTCATCTTGTTCAGTTTACATAGCAACATGAACAATTAAGCTCAAAGTTAAGATATTAGAAATAAAGATACATGAGAGTTAAAGAAAAGGCAAGAGAGTGTTTCCTGTTATCAATGCAACTACAGTTCTCTCAGACATTGTTGTACTAGAGGCTTAGTTTCGTTTCATGCTTTTGGAGGGAAGTGAGACTGACTTTTTACTCCTGCAGCCACCTGGGAGGATAATGACAGCTACAAGAATGCACAGAAGTTTATTAGGTAAGTAAAATTGACCAATGATGTGGCTGTAGTGAAATGAAACTGATGAATGACTTTGAGACTCGAATCAAAACTGAGCCATAATAAATGAGTTGCTGACTAAAGTTGTAGAGTACCAAAGGAACAAATTTGACAGTTTCAAGACAACCACATTGAACAAGTGAGAATATACGTAAAGCGACATCATAACTTATGAGTCGATTTTTTAAATAATATTGTTTCTATGTTAGTGCATTAAAAATAGTTAAAATTTTACAAATATTAATTTTTTCACTTTCATACTCGAGAAAATTTGACAAGCTTTCATTTGGCATCACTTTCAATGAAATAGAACCAAACATTGGTTAGCTACAATGAAAACAATATCATCATATTATAAACTTTGTAGAAAAACCCCTCAGTAATTGTCAGGATAGACGTTACGAGCTCGGATCGTGAGCAATGGTTCATCCCCAATCTTACCACACTTTGACGTCAGAGAGGATCGCTCAGTATTACTAGTATATTGTATTATGTGACATAGAAAACAGGTATGAGAAATTGAAAAGAATAAAATTATAAATCATAAGATTAAAATTTACATTCTTTAATTGATCTTACGGTAACCCAATAGTAACTAAGCTAAATGGCTCTTGTAACAGGAATATCCAATGTCCAAAATCAAAATTATTTATATAGTTAGTTAGTTTGTACCTTGGAGACTGGGAATAATATCATTTTTCATATGTTTAAAAAGAAAAAACAAATTTGAAGAGTTTTAGAATATATATATATTTAATTTTTGGAGTTGAGAATATAAAAATAACTTCAGATTCGATGCCGGGATCTTAAATATTACAATTTCAACCTCAAGAAACTATACGAATCATACTCTAGAAATTAAATTTTAAATAAATCAACATGAAAAATTTAATTAAATCTACAAACATGTAAGAGTCAATTAATTGTAATATATAGTTTGAAATAATATTTTGCGATCTTGACTCTGAATGCAACTATTTGAATTATGCGATTCCAAATCAATTTGACGGCGTGTGTAAATATACTGGACTCTAACAACTTTATTAATTATTCACATTAGTATTGAAAGGTCATTCGAGGAATAATATTTCATATTAATTAATTATTTTAAAGAAACTTACATCACGATCTTCTACAAACACGAACTAAAGTTAATAATTTATTATTAAAGGGCAAATGCATAAGTTTTAATGATAAATTAAATAATTTTCTTTAAGTTAACTGTAAAAAAACTTTTAAACTTATATCTAATTTGATTTTGAATTATATTTATATAGTATATTTTGCTCAAAAATAACTTTTTGGGATTTCAAATATTATTCCAAACTGGAAGAATTACTTTTAATACCACGTGGTGTAGATATAAAATTACAAATTTGCAAATATTATAGCATTATGACTGTACAAAGTTCACATGAGTTTACCAATGAAATTTTTTAGCCAAAATAATGTTTTTCACCATAACAGAATGCATGATTCTTCTGCTCCCCAAGATAGTATTATAAATCATTGACAAAATCTTTAAAGGAAGACAGATCGGGGTTTAATAAGCGGGAGGTATAGCATAGTAAAAAAATGAAGAGTCATATTCTAATGAAATAACAAGATATATTCGAAGTAATCGTACTCAGGGGAACTAAAATTAACCACAATGATTTTTATTGTATCAAAATGTAATTCCAGGGAATTTATTATTTTACGTATAATGTATGATTTTAAATATTTATATTTACATATATTAGGGAACTAAATAAAAAAATTATATTTCAATATAATTATTATCTATTTTATTGGTTGATTTATATTTCTCATATCTATTCTTTTACAGATTAATGTAAATAAAAAAAATACTATTTGGTAAAATGGTTAAGATAAAACGTTTAGATTTCTGACCTTAGAAAAAAATTCCTTTTGCAACCCTGATGGTGTAAAAAAAATTATATAATAAGGTTTGAACAGTAGAGAATATGATAGTAGTCTATAACTGAGCAGATATTTAATGACGTCATTGGCTATAAAGTTGTGAATATGCAAAAATATTTACTAAATCTTGATTAAAAAATATATAATAATTGGTTTTCATGTATTTATATCCCAAAAAGAATCTTTTGTAAAGTAGATTCCTTATCAATATTGAGGACGATTTCATTAATAATGTACTCCCAACTACTTAGCACAGTGGCACTCTTAGAACACTGTTGTACTTTTTAATGCCCAAATTTTATATAAAGACAAAGGACTCTCAATAGGCAATCCATGAACCAAGTCCGGCCCGCAAATGGATTTCATACAGCCAACAAAAATTGTTTGATATCAATATTACAATAAAATAAATACATTTGATGTTGATATAATTATCCAATATAATGTTTTTATGGCAACCATTAATCTCGGGAGTGGAAGAATCCATTGCCACCAATTGTTTCTTCCAGTACTAAGTAATATCCTTCTTTTTTTCAACATACGCCTTTACATCAACCAGCATTATTTTCATGTTATACTAATAACTAGTAAAATTGATCCATGGATTCAGTGTTCCCTAATTTGATAATATATTTATATTTTTTAATGACTTGCAAAGGGTGCCCGCGTTGAAGGGCTCAATGAAACATTGGTTTATTTAGAATAAAAATGTATTTAAAGAAATTTTTGTAGGCCTCATTATATAAAACACCTCGTAATTTTGGTAGACTACCTGAAATTCTATACCTAGAGCATTGGTTTAGGCTATAACGAATCAGGTTTTCACAAATAATTGTAATATTTTAAAAGGTAAATGAGTATTGGAGGGAATTATTTGAATTCTGAGAATAAAACTTTCTCTCACTTAGCAGATTCTGCGAAACTGGTAGCTTGAATGCTATACCTGAAAAGTTGATTGACACTTGCCCTTGATTTATAGCATTTTTTTACAAATATAACTATTACTCCATTCTTAAGATGTAGTAGGTGACATGGATTATCAGTTGTTCTGAGCAAATTCAGACACTTAATGGGATAACAAACTGTATCATCTTTTCACATGACAATCCCAATATACTGATAAGTCTTTAATTATCTGAGTACAATTAGCATAAGCTGATGGTTTTGTATATTGAGATAAATTTTTTTGGGAGCTAAAATAGAACGATAAAAGAGGCACAAAATATCATTTAACTTATTTGGTAAGAAAACCCTTTGCAACAAATTCTTTGGGAGCCTTGATGATGTTAGTGATATCAGATAAATCCATTTTCCTACCGTCATCATAAGATACTTTGTCATCGGCCAATTGTTGGAGATTGTATGCCATTCTCCTGAATTTTGGTCTCTTAATAAAGTCACTTGTATATTGGTATGAAGCTCAAGGCGTATTATATTAATTAAAAAATATTTATTTTGTAATTTAGCTTAATATATAGGAGGTGAGTTCAAAAAGTAAGGTTACTTTGGAAATATTTTTGACAAGGTACGTTTTAAATGCTCGCCTTTTTATCTTAGTACACTAGCCAAGAATGTATATTGAATTTTTCACCTATATAATATATTTAGTTTGTTTGTGGGAGATATAACGGTTAGAAGTATTTTGTTTTTCGTTAATTTTGGTCTTGGCTCACCTGGGCTCTTCAATTGGAACAGTTGGCTTTGTTTTTGATATCATAATCATATTAACATGACTCCTCCTCCGTTATGATCCCTTTGAGCAAATCAAAATCATCATTGACGTCTGTCAACAGCTCATGAGCGATGCTTTTGTTCAAAATTAAGCAGTTCCAGAAAAAAACTTCGGTAACATTCCCAAAAAAAATGGAAAAAAAATATGCCACAAGACAACCGATATGTCAATATTCTCAGCAACTTCCCTAATTAAGATTCGGCGATTCTGAAAAAACAATTTTCAACGTTTTCATATGCTGTTTACGAGTTTGGGCGTCCAGAGCGAGGCTCGTCATCACCATCTTCTCGTTCATCTTGGAAGAGTTTGTAAAACATGTACACATTTTTTTTTACTCAGAACAGTTTCAACGTATGATACTGTCTTGATTTTAAGTGTGTAGATGTACATAATTTCTACTAAAATTATTTCCATCGTTATAACTCTTACAAACAAACTAAATATATTTTATATCTGAAACAGTAAATATATGTTTGTGACAAGTGTATTAACATAAAAAATGAAAATATCGAGGATACAAAATGTACCTTCTCTGCAAAAATTGAATAGTCACTTTACTTTCTGACCACACCTCGTACATACATATATAAACCCATTTCTCTTTGGGATAATGAAATAAAATAGTAAAGTCCAGCTAAAAAGGCTTAAAATCATAATTCATGGAACAAAGGGATAATATATGAGGCATTGGACAATTGTAGTTCCTAATATACCTAAAATTTAAATACATATTATCCATAACTTGTTCCGGGGTATGGTGAGGAATTCAGTGACGCCATCTTGACGGATGCAAATTTAAGATGCTATTCTATAATCAAAATAGAAGAATAGAGACGTAAAGAAGAGGAGATTCATAAATAGAAAGGATATTAGTTAAAAAGAAGCATCTTAATGAGCTCAGAATCCGGGGAAAAGATGATAAGAACGCTCTTGGCTGTTTTAAACGTCCACACAAGAGCATTTTTATGATATAATGAGAATTGATTTAGGTACTTTATTGATCTTTTATTTTTATTAACCATTTATTTCGGTACAACTTTAACAAACAAACAAAATAAAAACATTAATAATATAAAAAACAGTCAATAATCCTTAATAAACGCGTGGCAAAAAAAGAAAAATTTTTTTTAACAAGAAGTAGTAATCTAATATAGTCTTTAACAATGTTTTCCAACGGAACATTTGTGGCATCATTAATTGCTTTAAGTGAATAAAGGTAATATTATACTTTCGTTATAGCGGCATGATGTAGGATCTTTTTTTTGAAGAAGTCAGAGCGAAAAAGTTGTCACACAGAATTTTCCCTCCAAAAGATTATTACACCTCCTTTGCAACGACGTTAAAAGCTGACCAGAGAGCTATGCAATCATCTAAAATGTGAGATATAGTCTCCTTATCCACCTTAGAGAAAAAATACCAATCCTGAAGTGTCTTAATAGAAGACACTTCAAGTCTACCTGTACAGACTCTGTAAGTAAAACTGGAGACAAAATGCGGTTCGTAAAGCCTCGACTAATTTGCTTTCCAGCCTCATTTTGACCTTTTCGTCTCTCAATACTCTCAATTAATTGGATTTTAGATCTTCTCCACAATGACTGACATCTACTTTCAAAAAGGAAAGACCATATCTAAAGTTACATTCTTTGTTCAGTTGTAATTTTTTTGGGATTCATCTTCATAACAAGAAAGATTTTCTTATACTGCATCTTAGCCAAAAGTTCGTTACATTTTCCAATGTCCCCATCGTTGTTAACATTTTGAATGTCATGCAAAGACTCAGGAATCTGTAATTTTGAGCCTCTCAGAGGTACATTTTGACCGAGAGATAACTCAAGTTTATGTGGAGTCCATTGATCATCACAAAGAAGAGAACTCAAAAATTTTGCAACTCATAAGATGCTGCATGATTGGTTGTAGACTATCATTAGCATGATCTTGTCCCAAGACCTCGAGAGGGGTGTTAAGTTCCACTCATGAATTTTTTATATACTTCAAAATTCACTCTGGCTGATGTGCCTTCCTACAACCACTAAAAACTCAAAAATCACCAATCCTCCAAGTGCCTTTGGGATATATATTCGTTTGCAAGAAATATTTATCTTCTTCTCGAGATGTAATAAGGATTTTATGTAACCCTCGACTTTTTGGCATACCCTTTCGTCAAAACCTGTTACTTTAATAATATGAATAACTTTAGACGTTATATATGTATTCCAAACGTCTTTATGCTCCCATCGGTGAAAGCCTAGATGTTTTATACTTTTGGTGAAGAAGTCAATCTTTTTTCAAATAGTTGCTTTTTGATTGAAGAAGCTTTGTTACCAATTGTTACTCCTAAAACGCTGATGTCAGTTTTCACCAAATGACAAAAAGTTTCAAAAATAGTATTGTTTTTTGAGACGATTTCTGTCCTATCTTTATTGATTTCCAGACCCGAGAGTTTTTCAAACCAAGACAAGGTCTGAAAGATTTTTATTATTGAAGCAATGGGGAGGACTCTTGCAGCATTGATCATGGCTATAGTATCATCAGCATAGGCATATATTGATTCTCCTTCACGTACCCTGGTCTTTTGCATAATTCTGTTATTCACTATAGCCCTAAAAACAGGATCTATCAAAATAATAAACAGAGTCCCTGCAACAGGGCCTCCCAAATTATATCCTCTGCCAACGTTAAAAAACCTATCATTCGTACAATTACCCTACCTGGTTTCAGATTTGACAAGCATTGTCACTAATGCCCGTCCATTATAACTCCAAAACGTTTAGCTTTCAAAGTTTATATTAAATGGCGATGTGAAGTAGTGTCAAATGCCTTCTTAAAATCAAGTGCTACAATAGTAGCCCTCTCGTCATTTTCAAAGGGCATTTAAAGATTCGCAATAATATATTCAATTATTTTCCCTCTAACGAACCGACGTACTTTTATCATTTACCAACAAGAACTAAAATACTCCTGAAAAAGAAGATGTGTCCATTTTTTTGTACTAACATCGAGACTTTCATCGATCTCTTCTACTTTTGCTATCGTATCAGCCCTGTTGAAATTATTTGAGGCTGAGATAAGGAGGCGTTATAAGAAGAGGCTGAGCCCCTTCCATCAGTTTGTCTGACTGTCAGAAAATAAGAGAGAGGCTTTCAAGATAGAGTTTGTCATAGCATAAGTCAAGAGGATATGCAGCAAAAGTCAACGCTCAACCTCTCCTTAATGAACTGGAAAATTAGTAAAACGAGTGATAATATAATTTTAATGTTTAAAAAAATGATGTATCTTGTACTTCAATACTACAAGACAGTTTATTTTTTCCATTAACGGGTTAGTTAAACACTTTTATCTCATTTAATAAAAATCCGATGATCACCATAATTGTCAAATAAATAATTATATATCTACTAAACTTAAAAAGTCTGAAGAATTTAAACCTAAAAAAAAATCAGAATATGAGTCTCAGTTTATTTTGATTTTCAAAGATTCGTACCCACTAATAACTTTTATAATAATAGTTTTTAAGCTACTTATAAAAAACACAAGAAGTTATATCCCTTGCTTTAGGACAACCCATGATTTTTATCAATGTGAATAGAAAGGAATAATTTATTAGACTTTTACAGAAAAGGTCTTTTTGTTGTCAATTTTTGAAAGGTACTAGACATATTCTCCAATTCAGAAAAATGAATATATTCAAAAGACATGTAGTTTTCAAACAATATTTTATTCTTTTATCTATATCTTTCAAGGGGGAAAATACACTAAATTATGTATAAGTAGATGTTGTTAAAAAATAACTTACAAAGAAGCACTTGGTTAGCCAGAAAAACACAAACTTCCTGTTAAAAATAGAACTTATTTTAAGTTTCTAGGGCAAGAAATATTGGATTAACGTATTACAGGCTATAATTTGTTAGGATAGCTAGAAACAATTTTGGTATAAAGTTTATATAATTATATTTACTCCAATAAGATAATTATAATTGTAACAAAATCTTAAAAGATCCTTTCAATCCCAATAGGAGTCGCTTAATTAATAAATCTATTCCTAGTATCAGTAGCATTTAAATGAAATAAAATAATAATTATTTCATTTCATTGGAACAATTATGAATGAAAAAATTATTTTATTCCTTGAGACATTTATTATGCAATGCTTTTGTTTCATTTTTTTAATCAATTTCATGCATATTGTAATATAAGGAAAATAAAGAAAAGTAAAAAAAAAAAAATAAGGAAAAGAAGGCTGCCCTTTCTCTGTATAAAGTATTCTTAGAGTGGTAAAATCGATTGCAAAATCATTTTTGCTTTAAGTAGCAGTAAGGTTTTCCCATAGGACTACAGAACTATTTTTATGTATAATAAACTTTTATTACTAAAAGGTCTCTTTTTCAAGGTCTGTCAATTTTAATATGCGCATTTTTTTTTGGTATGCATGTTTATTTGATTAAATATGTAGATATTAAAAAAGTACCAACGGAGACTTTCATTCATTTTTTCCCTGGAAAGTATGACAAGGGGAATTTTGTTAACTCGACTGAATAAAGAATAAATTTAACTCTTTCTAGACGCCTTTGTTAGTGCACTGGGATTTTCTCAATTTCTTGAATTATATCAAGCAATCTCTAATTCTTACAAATAATATTAAACAACGTACATCACTTATTAGAAGTAATGGCTTTGAATTTAATGTAACTTGTTACTATGTGTATCACACCCAATCTCATCAAAAAAAAAACATACTTGTTTTGTCTTCAAAATTTGTTAAATATAGAAATACATTATGAAATATGAAATTTTGATATATTTTACTATGATGGTATTTTGTTATATCTTGCAAGCTACCACTACTAAGATGAAAAGACTATATAATTTTTAGCAATGCCTTAAGCTCATAGAAGTATTTATAGCATATTCATTGACTTTACAAGTACCAAATTGATGAAAAAGTTATAAAAATTTTATGTGGACTCTACAGAGTTCAGTTGCAAAAATTTTCCGTTTATTTTATAACATTTTGATGAATTTTTTGAAGAAAGATATTGCATGATTATTTTTAATCATATGATTGCATCATAAACAAGCTTTGCTTTGATGTAGTTTTTGCTTAAAATTGGCCACCAAATGAGTGAACATGAGGGAAAAAAGCATTGTGTATTCAAATTGCTCGACGTCCAAAAAGACATAATATACTCTAACCAGCCAAAAACGATAGCAATGGGACGTCCAAACCTCAAGGAAGTGAATTTATGGGCCCAAAAATTTACAGATTTCTGGCCGGAGGACATGTGGCCTCTGTCATCTACAAACTTAAAACCTATTGTTTTCTTTTGGGATAGTAGCATCTAGGGTATCACAAATGTGTGGACGGCCTCCACAAACTCCAAGGACTGATGCATCTATTAGCTTCAGGCACAATATTAAGGCTGTCATAGCTTCGAAAAGAGGCCAAATCGAATACATTCGTCAACAACTTATGTTAATATCAATATTTTTAATATGGTTATAATATTTTGCTTTTTGCTGAACAGAAAAATTTGCTTCTGCACCTTGTATATCGACTGTATATATTGTAAAAAATGTATTTACTTTTGTGTGTAAACTTTTCCCAAGTTCACCAGTTCACTGTTAAAAAATAATTTTCACTAATGGAATGTTAAGTAGATGAAGTTTTTTAATCGTTACTGAATTTTTTCATAGACTATTTGGATGTTATAAATTGCTATTATAACATTTGTGATTTTAATAGATGAACCTACTGGGTAGTCATGAAATCTGAACACTTCCTAAATAAAATAATTAATGAAAGTAAAAATTAATATGCCTTAAATCATAAAAAAATAATTAAAAAATAAAATAAATCTGACCTCTCTATCTTACGTACAAGTTGGGAAAATGACACTTGAACATGATCAACGAAATTCCATTCCCACTATCCAAGTAGTTGCCTGTCTCTATGACCATCATCTACGCCGTCAGCAAGTCCGAAACGTTGGAGAGGAAGAAGAGCTCTGTCAAAAATGTCAAACTGGATCCAGAGGATATAAAGATAATAATCACTTCAACTCCATGAGAGGTCATGCAAAAGATCTCGAGGTTTTACAACATACTGTCCACTTTTGACACCAAGAAAGAAATAAAGCCATCTCCTCCGTTGCAAGACTATTTTCAATTATTTTTTTCCACTCTTTTTTGTGACACTTCCCCCCCAGCCCTGATGCAAATCGTTCGAAGACATGTTTTAGACGTATGTCTAGGTGAAGGCCTGCAGTGTCCATCATCCAAAAACTGAAGCTTTTAAAGCCATTTTCAGCCAGTACTTGGACTCCATGACAGTTGAATACGTCTAAATTGGCTCACAGGCATTCTACCATCGCCTGGAAGCCATCATCGCCGCTAAGGGGGGGGGTGGCAATATTAATGATGAAGAAAGCTTAGACACACATTTATTTATGAATTTTTGTTGTTGAATTTCTACTATTAAGTCATAAATTATTTATTTTTGAAGTTTAAAATTCAAAGTGCGTATATTTTAATAGACCAATGGGTATATCCCAGTCTTGAAAATATCTGTTACACGGTTTGGTGCAAAAAAAAATTGGGATTTTCTGGGCATTGATCGGAGGTAGCTATCCCGTCTACGTACCTTGAAGGCGTGTAGCCATAAAAATAATAATTTTTTCTACATTGATTTTTTAATAGAGAAAGCTTAAAGGCCTACCATACCATTTGTACATAATTTAATTGCATTAAGTAGTAGTTTTCATACGCATGTTTTCTCCTTCAATTTTTTGCATGTTTATTGATTAACTATTTTACCATGCATGCGTGTGATACAATTCATGAGGAAAACATACAACTATTATAAGAATTATTTAAGTATATAAAGCTTAAATTTTTAATGTATATAGCCCTTCATGAATATATAATTTCTCCTTTCATAACTTTTCATCATTTTTACCTAGTATAGTCATTTTTATATGAACAATGGTGGCATGACATATAATAATTTATATGTATATAAAAAAATTATATTTATGTCATGTAGTTAAATAATGATCCATGTACATATATAAAAGTATGTATTCACATGATTCCTATTTGGATTTTCGTTCATTGACTTTCATCATTGAATTAGACTTGTCGCTTTTTAGCAAGACATTTCTTGGTGTTTCCTTTATAGAATCCTGGTATCAAAAATGATGGTCCATGTTTAAAGCAATACAACTGTTTCAATTTGCCAACAAAATTATTTTGAAATTTAAAAAAAACTTAGTTTACATTCTCTTTTTATGAACTGCAATTTAATTAAGTACAAGAATAAGTTGATATGAAAGCAATATTATAAATTAACTATTATGAAGTAATAATTAAACTATTTTAATTAAATTAAAAGTGAAAATACGACAAAAATTTAATACATTATTACACTTTAAACTGTCAAGTGAAATATCAAAAAAAGAAATAAAAGAGGAACAGCAGGTCAAACACAATAAATCTAGTGTGTTTGAGTAAAATAAATAACATAAAAATAATCAGACAATAAAACAAGTAAAGTGTTTCAAAGAAGGGTTATGATGCTTATATAATTTCCTAATGTTTTTACTAAGAGTCGCATATGAAAGCTACATACAGCTCTGATTATGTGCATTAGTTGATGGTCGGAAATCTGTAATAATGCAAGTCAACTTCATATTTTTATCCACTGCTGGTTCATCATTATGAGCCTGTTGCACTCCAAGATCATCAATCCAACACCCTTACAGAGTTGGACCACACTAAAGCAGCTATGAAAAGAGGACTTTACTTCGATTTTACACAGGGAACAATATTTCTATAGCGGGTTCGAGGTCTTTTTATTTGCAAATAAGGACCCATTACCTTATTTATAGCAAAACCACTTTTAATTCGAGTTTATGGAAATATTTTGCAGAATACATCCAGTATTATTTAGAATCGCGTGGTTAGAGTGATATTCAACTGATTAAGACGTCTATTGAAATTAGTATCTATCTATTATCTATTATTAAATATCTTGAGTTATTCTCCAGAACTTTTGAATTGAAAATACCCTCCTAATTTGGCTGATCTGGTTTACAAATATTACAGGATCGTGCACTACAATTTGAATAAAATTTGACTTTGTTCAGATCCCGTATGAGTTCATCACGCCTATGTTTTTTTTGCTTATAAACAATGGTTAAGTGACAAACAAAACTCCTTTTATTTTTATATTTAGACAGCTGCCAAGATGGATAAATTAGATCACTGATTTAGTAGTGTTTAGAAAATTACAAAAAAAAAATTATTTAATAAAAATTAACTCTTGCACCATTTACGGAAGTTTTAAATGGTTAAAACCGTTCTTACTTTGTAAATTCAAATATTGACATATAAGAAAGAAACGGATGAAAATACGGCCATTATAGTTTTAAAATTCAAAAATTTATATGATTTAGCTCCTCATATCGAAAAAATAGGCATGATAATGGAAAGCGTTTTGATTAAAAACTGGTTTTATTTTACAAAATTTACTATCACTAAAACCATAATATCACTTTAAAATCAATTTTACCAACTCTGGGAATGTGTATGTAAGATTTATATTTTTGTTAAGTAAAATGGTTACTCCCTTGAAGAATTGAGGCAGTGATTCCAGATAATGGAGATGATATTAAAAGTTTCGAAGTTAATTTAATTGTATTGCATGACCTAAGACCTTGAAGTAAATACACTGTATGTATAACGACAATGGTCATTGAAGATACACGGTATCAAAAATGATACCACCAACAACTAGTTAAAATGGTCGAAATTCCCAACTACATTATAAGGTGAAATAATAAATTGTTGCTCTAAAGAACAAAAACACAACAGCTTCAATATAAAACTTTTTTTGAAAAATCAATTCAGTTAATTTGATTCAATACTCGAACTGAAATATAAACAATTTAGACGCCTCCAGCCTCAATGCCGCCTCAATCATAATTCACTGTTTTATATAAAATATTAAAGAGAGGATCGTTTTTACCCGTAAAGTAAATAGTGTATAAAAAAAGTAAGACCACATAAGGGTAAAATGGTCCAATATTCAGAAATACAAATAATAACTACCATTTTTTGTATTTAACAATATTATTATTTTTTAATTGAATATATCTGTAAAATTATAAACGTAATGTTTTTTGAATAATAGTAAGCACATAATTCTCACACCAATCCATTAATGGAGGAAACAATTATTAATTTGCAGTGGGGACTTTATCAAACATATTTTAGTTCAAAATCCATCAGTATCACACTTAGGTCGATAACTAAATCATGTATTGATGAACCCTTGGTTATTGAACTAGGATTTTCTGCACCCCAAAGTTTAGAGTATTGCCTTAAATATGTTTAAAATAGATTTTAATGCTGGGAATTTTTACTTAACTCCTGAAACACCTTTCAGAATAAATAAAAGCAATAAAACAGTCCCTTAACCATGAGAAGAAAATTTTAAAATTTCAAAATGGGATCACTTAACAAATACAAAATGAAACAAAAATCCATAGAGATGCATTGTTTTTTTAAATAGATTTTTATTTAAATTATAAATCGAATTTTTTTATAATATAAGATATATATTATTTTTCATCACTTTTTAATATGAATAAGTTACAAGAGTATAATAATGAGTGTAATTGTTCAGCCTAGAAATGAAAATATATCAAGTTCAGAACAAGAAACAGAAGCAACAAAAATATTTTTAATCATAAAAACACTTTAAAATAAATGGTATTATTCCAACTTTCAATTTGGGGATAGTTTTAAGGATAAAAAATGATTTTGAACTATATCAGTCCAGAATTATTTCAATCTCAGATATTTCAGAATTTAGATGACTGAGAGAAAAAATACGATCAATTTTTGATTCTGTGCTCAACCATATTTATATTTTTTTTTTTGCTTGAAATCATCGGTGTTATTATAAAAAAAATTCACATATGGAAAATATATTACGGTATTTGAATTTACTTTACATTTACAACTATATAAGTGAATGAAAATAGCTGAACTATGTCAACTATGCGCTAATATGTTAGTAAAGTGCAACAACATCATTTCCAATTTTCAAAAGACAATAAGATAAGTTTTATAAAATTAAAAAATGTTATTTTTCTTCAACAATAATAGTATACATTTTCAATTTCATTTTATATAGTTACATATGATTGGTCCATTGTCCATACACTGAATACATTGTTATTCATTACTTTAATACAAGATGAATTTTTGTTCTTCTTTAAATAACTTTGCATTAGGAGGTTTTGCGAGGGAGATATAATCACAAAAAATCCAAAATTAAAGAGCAACTTATTTTTTTAAACTTTAAATGATAAGTTGATTAGTAAACGCCAACTCCTACGAAATCTTTAAAACGTTGGCATTACGGTATAAATTCGGTTATATTTACCCTATTTGAAAAGTAGCACTAGTTTAAAATTTTTGCTTAATTGCAAATATGATTTTTGCAATTATTGTTCTTTAGCATAACTCACATATTATTGATTTACATTTAAATTATTCTGCAAATTTCAAATTACAAAAATGAGATTTTTTTTTTTTCAGAAGCAATGAACAGATTTTTATTATTGTGTTAAAAAAACTCAATTGTAGTTATTTTAATTTAATTAAATATTCTGTCAAACCATTTCTTGGAAATATTTATATTTGACGACACACGCACGTTCCTCACTAATCCAACGCATGATAGCGCATTTCCAGGAAAACTATAGAATTTTGTCTCTAGAATATAGTCACGCCTATCCCGCTATTACCTCTACAGCATGATTTTCAAGCATTGTAAAATAGGTAATTATGTTGCTTACCCTGACTTAACGTTCTTTTTCATAGAAAGAAATAATAGGCTTCTTTTATTTTCAAAATACTAGTTAGTAGTTTTTACAAATTATTTTTACACTTGCAAATAGATGAGTATAATCTAAATTTCTTAGCTTGGTATAGTTACATTAGTTAATTGCTAATATTGAACAATGTGTATAGGGAATGACAGTAGGGTGTTCCGTTAATGTATTTTTTTAGCTATGCAAACACAAGAGGTATCAAAATTTGCGTAATGTCGCAAAAATTACGAAACTAGTAAAAAAAAAAAATAAAGTTGTCCATCATTTGGAGGGCTATACCACCCTTCAAAGTTTTGTAAAAATACTTAAATACGCAAAAATTTAAGTCTTCATAGATTTAAACTGTCTGTCTAAAAGAATACAAAAATGAATTATGAGGGATATTTTATCATTAGAACAAGAATGGAAACTCGGTAGAGCGCAAAACCTCAGCTTATGTTCATTTTTCGTGTGAACTTCACCTTCGAAATTGATCTTGACCTCTCAAAATGTAACAGTCTCTTACTGTGACCAAATATAACGTTAGAGGCAGGATGAAAAGTAAATGAGCAAGAAAAAACATTTATATTTCATTAAAAGATCGGATTTTGTCACAAAAAAATTTTTATAATGATTTAGAGAGTAGACTTTTTTAGGAAACGCGTCGAGAAAGGCTTCCCCGACAGATACACCATCGACTTCAACGGCATAATTTTCCGTAGCTAACATTTGCAAAGGTCTTTGATAGACCCAAGCATCTTGGAAATCTGAGATACGCTTCCTTTTTGCTTGTTGCTCGCTCTTGATGATGAACTGACTAATTGTTTAGTTTACTTAATTTATGTAAAAAAGATGGTATCAACAGAATATGAAGATATAATCACTAAACCTTTTCAGAGTAATGAAAAAATGAACATTTATTAACAGTTCATATTTTGCTGCCCTACCCTGTATATTTGAGTTGATAAAACAAAGTAATGAATACTACGAAAAACAATAAATATTATCCATACAAGTCAAACTCCTATACTACTCCCCCTAGACGACAGAGTGAGTAAAAAGATTGTCTAGTTACGATGGAGTAGACTTTGGATCAAGAACTGACAATGTCTCCATTAATAGACTTCAACTTGCATTTGGAGTTCCAAGTATCCTTGCAGCGTCTCCGTCTATAAGATGCACAAGATCTACAGCTCGAAAATGATCAATTTATTTATTTATCAATATCATTTATGATAAAGTTTATTGTATATTAGCTATTACTAAATAAACGATCTCTTTACTCACTCTGTTGTCAAGGGGGAGTACTGGGGAGGTTTGACTTGTATGGATAATATTAATTGTTATTCATCGTACCTTGTTTTCCTTTTCTTGTGTTTTTCCTTTTATTTTTCATAAAAAGGAATTATCATTTTACGCCGTTGAAATAAAGATATTTAAAAATTAACATAAGTTAGGGATTTTTACATTAAAAATTGATGACTTGTGTCATGAAAATTTTATTTTCATTTTCATTCTATTGATATCATAAGTTGCTTTTTTTTTAAATAACTCATGAAGGCAGTTATAAACAATGACATAGACAGTTGTAAGACAAACACAGAAGGTTTATTAAGTTTAACTTTCTCTTTCTGGGGACGTCATAATGTGTATTTGTTTAACCCTTTCCTTTTTATACACACTCAATTGTCAAAATTACCCCCTTTTTTATATAATTACTATAAATCACCATATATATTTTTAATTTATTTTAAAAGATGAATTGACCGTATAACAATAAATTTTTAATTTATTTTAAAAGATGAATTGACCGTATAACAATAAATTTTTAATTTAAATATTAATTAACTATATATGAACAAATACTAAAAATAAATTCTATTTTTATTTCCTTTAAAAATAAACAATAGGAAAGAAAAGACAATCAAAATATACAACTTTTTTTGTCCATTCGAAACTCGCAAACATATTTTTATGAATAGAGCTCAAAATTAAAACATTTTTTTTTTTTTTTTTTTATAAGAAGTGAATCTTTTACTACTTTCAAATAAATCTTGAATATTGTGCTTTTTGGTAGTCGTTTCTTCGGGAGTTATTTACGATACGATTCCTAAAATACTTCTAACTAAATTTAATATCAAAATTTATCAGGCTTGTTAGCCATTCATTGAGTAAATAGATATTTGGCTTTTGTTGTGATATTGATATTTTTACCTGGAACATGTATTATAAATCGATTTAAAGGAAAGTAAAAAATCGATTGAAGTTACATAAGGTGGATTTTATTTTTAGTAAACTCAACCCCAATTACAAATATGGGTAACCATAGGTCTGCAATCTTCATAAGCTCTATACTAATCTTATTAGCAGAGACTTCAAAAAGCTAGACGTATTCAGAATCTAGCTAACCCCTACTATCTCTTCAGGTAGTGTTCACTATATCAACCAAACAATTACTAATTTTAATTTTGAATTATTTTTTTGTGGTAAATATAATGAATGATTTATGAAAATTGAAGAACTTCTAAGCATATACAATAAAGAAGATTCTGACAATATTTCGTTGAATCTCAAATGTGTATCAAAAATGATAGCCTTGTCGTTCTAGTGTTAAACAGAGAATAAACTTGCCCTTCTATTCTTGCAGAACCAAAACCTTTGTTGTCCTTAAAATAATTTTAATGTCGTTCAATATTATTTCAGAAGAAAAAACAGGAGCCGTAGACTTCTTACAATATTTAGGAAAGCAAATTCTCTGGCTACCCATCGTGGCCTGAAAATATTTTTGAAAACATTTTACTTTATTGTTGGCTTAAGTCATAACCTTACTATTATTAATTATCTTTTTAACTTTGGGGTTTTTTGTGTTTGACTGTGTTCATTTTCTATTCCGATTTTCGTTTGATCTTTCTCATCAACTAAACAATTAACAGTGTCCGATGTGAAAGTTTTGCCAAAAAGGATTCCATTTTTTATGTTTTCCTCTATCTTCTCTTGTAAGCTATCATCTGTTTTTTTATGATTTCTAACAAATCTCTTGGATTAATTAAGGTTACAATGCTTCCAAGTATTAACTGCCCTCAATGCAGCAAATGATGCCTCGAATTTGTCTTTTAATCTATCCTACAGTAGTTGTATATATTTATCCTCCATTAAAATCTATTTTGGGATTTTGAATATACGTGATGAAAAAGCACTTTTTTTTTACTTGTTTTAGGTAATAAATACGTAATCACACTCAAGGGAGCAATATATGTCAATTAAGACTTACTTGTTAGGTTATATGGAACTGTCTGTTGAACAAATATAGTAATATAAGATTGTAGTAAAAATATTTGTTTGTATAATATATAGAAGGAAAATTATTTCATTTTGCGAAAAAAAAAATTATTTCAAAATATAGGTGGTTTGAAAACACGTTTAAAGAAAATGTACATACACATATTATGTAATGCATTTTGCAATATGGGTGGTGAAGTGAGAAATTTATATTAAGGTATGTTCGTGATAGGATTATAAATCATTCATATTACACTTTCTTTAAAGGAAATAACATATTTTTCTCGAAACCTACTTTTGAAAGATGGATTCACACACCAAGGAAATAGTAGAGGGTTAAATAATTAACATTATTTATGTAGATTGGTTTTTACTCTAAGATCTTTCATAGGAGGTTTCTATTTTAATATAAAAATTTGAACCTAAATGGTATTGCAATTGCATTTACAAAAAGTATATTTTTAATTTATTAATAAACCATTATTAGAATCTAAGTTGTTTTTCTTTATCAGCATGTAATTAACAAAAAAGGGTTATTTTCAAGGTCTCCTACATCATTATAACTATTATTAATGGTAGCACACGTGAAGATTTTTTTTTCTTTACAAAGTATATTTTATGTAAGAGTTGAAAAATGATTTCGAAATCTCACATTATGAAGTAGGTTGTCTTATTTAGGAAATGAGTTATTGTTATATATATATAAAACTCAATAAATGTTATTTTTTCATTACTCAAGGGATAATGATGGTTTCTATACAGAATGCAAAATGTCACATTATTGTCAACGTAAGCTTAAACTACATAATGATTAATTGTTTCTCAATAATTTTATGATTTTAGGCAAAGAAACTTTAATGACATTACATTAGAATTAGAAATGTAAAGACTCACAGAATACCAATGCGAGTGAAGTAATACTTGTCACCACTTTGTTATCGTTAGATGGAGATGGTATGTTCCGGACTTAGAGCTATAAAAATGACCTTTATAACATATATTAAACCAGCCAAAATCGTCTATATATGGGGTAAATTCTGGTGAGTTAGAAAGTCAAGACAGGACCAACATCACATTCTCAGAATCAAAAAAATCCTGTGTTCTTTTGCTAATAAGATAAGGTGTCATATCTTGCTGTCATATCCAAAGTAGGTGTTTCATGATGTTGCAGATCAATGGAAAGAGTTTCTTGCGCATAACGATGATGTCATCAAAAATTATCAGAACTCCCGTTTCTTGGTCTAAAACTCCCAAGAATTTTAGACCAAAAAACCTTGGCATTCACCTTTAGGTCCTACTTGATGATTAAGGACGGCATTACGTGATCTTTGATGCTAACAGCGACAAGAACCAATAGTTGCCATTGGTACTTTATGATACTAAGAACGTTATAAGACTTTTTACCAACTAACTTGAGTTATATTTCTGAGTTTGACATAATTAGTTATCATCTGAGAAACACCAGATAATATCTTTAATGGAAGCTTCTAATTTGACCAAAGCCTTGGTTACAGTGACTCTTTTCTCCGTATTAAACGGGGTTAGAATCGGGCCCTTGTGATATGCATAGTTGTAGTACCGTAAGCCTTTTCGATGATACAATGTACAATTATACGGGGCCTTACGTCGATGCTGCCAGCAATTGCATTCATCCAATGGCTGCAATTCTCCTCAAATTTTTTATTTTTTCAACAAAGCAGGACTTGTGACAATTTTGGACGCTTTCAGGAAATTATCAACTGAACCATCCTGATTCACACATTTTATGCATATTTTCACGAATTAAGGAAAGCACCAAAGCACTTTTGCCAAAACATCAAGTATATTTTACTATTTAAATTGCACAAAATACACAAAAGTGTACAACTTTTTTTCCCTGTTTAAAAGGTGACGGGATATTTTGTTTTAAGGAGAAGTATAATGAACAACTATCGTGGTGGAAGACATTGTACTTGACTTACTCTCCATTAGTGTCTGTTTGTAATAAAATAAGCTAAATGAGATTAGAGAAAATTTCAAACGTTAAAAAAGCTACTCTTTATAACTTAAAATTTTGCCTTGTATTTTGATCTTTTAAGGCAAAAAATAAATATTGCTGATGTAAAAAATATTTTTCAAAAAAGCAGAAATAGTGAGATTAAAAGGACATTTTTCGGATTCTTGGCATAAAAGAAATCAGAAACACATAAAAAACAAATAAAAATCTCCTGGACTACTTTGAGAATAAAAGTTGAAATTTTCAATCTACATATCTTACTCACTCAAAAGTTGCCAATCCTTAACTTTGTTGACGGTAAAAAACCAAAAAAAAAAACACGTCATAATTATGAGACATAAGATTTTATAAATATATATATATTTGGTTTTCTTATTAGCGTACTTTAAATAATACACAGATTCCCATCTAAATTTTAAGTGATCAAGTATTTCATATTTAAATACAACTTTAATCTTAGTTCTGAACGTATGGAATTCTGTATTTAAAATGAATTTGAGAAACTGAAAAACTTTTAAATTCACTAGCTTGGATACAAAATTGTAGATAAGATACAAATTATAAACTTATGAACATCAACACAATATAGTCGATTAAATTTGAATTTATTGTGTGTTATAGACACGCTCCATTTTAATTTACGGTCACCAGAATAATTTGTACGTTTTCCACATCGTTATCTTTAATATAAGAAATATCATTCCTTTTTTAGAAAAAAGGCAAAGAAAAGGCTTTAGTAACTTAGTTTCCCAAATGAGTCATTCATACCAAGATTTTTCATTATCGTACTAATCAAGAAAAGATTTATTTATTCCACAACAAATGACTTACGATTATAGCTTCCCAACAACTCATAGTTTTATTTTTTATCTTTCTTGAAGACACTAACACAACTTTATTTTTTAAACTTAGAGGTTAATCTTTCAAAAATGAAAGAATATTTCAGATTTTAAAATACAATAAATTGAAAAAAGGAGGATTATTTTAAAAAAGAAAAAAAAATACCAACAATTTTCCCTTTTTAAACTAAAAATTGCTATTTTTCTCTAAATTTTGCAAATCCTTAACGGAAAAAGTAATATATAATTGTATAGGAAAATTAGCACATTCGTCAATTGTACAAGCAAATTGTTTATTTGATGCATCCTTAAAAGTGCTATCATTTTTTCATTGGAAGTAAAATAAATTTTTATATGAACACTTACTTATTACAAACAAATCAAAGCCAATTTATCTAGGGTTTTTAAAATTGTCAATATTGCAAACTTTTTCGTTTAACTATAAGTTGGTAACCTGCAAGATATTAGTGTTGTTATTAGTTATATCTTCATTTTTGGATAATTCTGATGTATTAGTAGCAAGAAACACTACAATTGCCATAGTGATCTCTCTCAGCATCTATGTTGTGAAATTTTTATTTGTAGATATATATAACTTGATTTTTTATTTAAACTCACCATGCTTGACATCCCTTAATATACCTTTAAGACACGATTCAAATTGAGTGAAATATGAAAGGGGTATACAGAAGCAAACCTAATTTTTTAATGTATCATTGAATTTGAGGGGTTCGTATTATTGAAACCCTGTTTGAGCGCGTATTCTTCTTTGACAGATCGACTCTTTTTTGTTTACTGCTTTTATAATACTAAAAAATTGAAAAAGGTACAGAAAAAGAAATAAAGATAAGTTAATGTTCGGAAAGTATTCCTAAAAGCTTTTGATAAAAGCTATTTTATTATCATAATCAACCTATTTATGTCAAGAATGGGTTTTTCAGATTTATATTAATTCTATTAAAATTATTTACTAAATTGCTTCATTAATTGGTATAATTACTTAATCTCATTTCCAAAAATAATATCAAGAAATAATTAGGATTTAAAAATGATAAATTTTTACCAAATTTAATTTTTATATATTTTCTTAACTAATCAATGAACTTATATATGTTCTTATTCGTTATTCATCTACCTTAAACGATTAATATGAAGAGCACTCGTCAAAGGATGGAAATAAACAAATTATAATAAATAATATATAAACAACACTTACTAGTTTTTTTCTTAGATGTTACCTCTCAAGGATAAAATAAACATGATGGAAGCTTGGGAAAATAAAAAACCCTCTTCAGACATATTTTATACGCCACTAATTTAAGAAGGTAGACGAAAAAGGTATAAAAGATGTATTTTCTGATAATAAATTATAAATTTAGTAACATTATATCCTCTACTGTCTACAGAATTAACTTTTTCCCCCAACTTTTATACAAGGTGAGGACACAAAGAACTAGAAAATTTTAAAAGCTGTTTTCACTTCTACATATTTTTATTTTTTGTCATTTTTACGGCAAACTTTTGAATCAAAAGTTGCTGTTTGAACAATTGTCTACACTTTTTATTCAATATGTACCCCTCCATGATGGTTTCAATACAGGAACAACAGAAGCACACCTGACCTTGATGAAGTCCAAGGACAAGTTGTTCCACTCCTCCATGATCACGGCCATGAGGGCATCAACATTCAGGTGAGAAGTCTTGTTTGTTTTTCTTTCCAAGATGCACCAAAAAGCAAAGTCCAGTGGGTTCACGTTTGGTGAGGACGAAGTCAAGATCTGCCAGTCAGAAGGTAGCCATGGTATACTTGAAGAAGTTGGGAGGCATCTTGCTGCCTTGGGATGCCACAATGACGATTACAATGAACTGAGCTGCATGTTTGGCCTGAAGATTCCCTTGATCTGAGCTCTTCATTATGCCCAGAAGAGATCATTTTTCCTGTTCAGAGCAGCGTCCACTGTTAAGATCTTCTTGTTGGAGATGGTATTGTGCAGTTAGGAGATCCCATACCCCCTGCCATTTTGTTTGTTGCTCATATTTCTTTGATCGCACAAAAACAACATCGAATTGTAGCTTTTTGTTAGCTCTTTTGAAAGGCGTCAAGTGCAAAATTGTCAGATTTTTAGAACTGAGGTTAGATAGCCACAAAGACGATTCTAAATTTTTAGTCCTCACCCTGTACGATGATTAAAAAATATTCAATTTGCTCATTGATCCTTATATTTGTTTGCTGCAGGTGACACCTGTGATAAAAAAATAGAGTTTTATATTGCTAAAAATAAGAATTATTTTTTTATGGGCCCTACTTAATATTATAAGCATAAGTGTGCATAAGCAAAATTAACAAGAGCTCAAATGAGATTAAAGTAAGCATCTTGAAATTATGAACTATTGAAAAAACACATCTTATATACTTAAAATTCAAAATATCAATCTTGAATGACAATTACAGCTGTGGTCGGAAGGCCTGGCAGATTAGGATGACATACTCATCATACATGTCCATACACTCCCGCTCAATAAAGGCGTTCAGCTCAACTCTTTTTCGTTTCGTGGGGACAGCAAAGTTCTGGCCTCAATGACCCCCCAAATGCCTCAGTCAAGTGGGTTCAGATCTGATGAGGAAAGTAGCCTCAACGTCTAGGGCCAAAAAATCGCCCTTCATCCAATTTAGAAGTTATTTTGGTGGTAGTTTATCTATGGTTCTTTACTTATTATATAATTTTTTTTAAATGTGTCAAAAATATCGCATCGAACCTGTATAATCACTCTTCAAAAATTAAGAACTTATAATAGTATTTTTAGAAAAAAAAAAAAAATCTACAAAATTGCAAACGCGAGTAAAATCATAAGATTGATGACTATACCTTTAACTTAAGTTGTAAGTTATTAGCATTAACTCAGATGTAAGCCTTTTCGTAGGTAAGAATCTGAATAATGAAGGAGGTTTTTTATTTTCATAAGGCGCTATCATTAATATTTAAATTAGAACATCTCAAAAAATAAGAGAAGATTTTTGGAGTGAGTTAGTCCTCATTGGACTCAAAGTAGAAACGGAATAGTATTTAGGTAAATTTGCTTCCCACCTAACCTGTTATAATTGTCAAGGTTACAAAAACATTGATTTATATATTGACATTTCTTAGAATTGACATCTTAACCTATAAGCGCATCTATAAAAAGCTGAAAAGGCAAAATAATCCTTTCAAAATTATTAAGCTTAATTTATTATAGCTTATTGGATTTACTGCAAAATCAAATTAATACTTTATTGTATTTTAGCCAATGTCGTCCTAATCAATCAAGTTGTTAAAAGTTTTTAAAGGATATTTATTAAGATTATAGGACAAAATTTTATAGATACATAATTTATGTCAATTCATTATACGGATGTACACTTTTATCAGAGATTTAATTACTTTTAACTATTTATTTAAATTAAGAAGAATAAACTCAATGCACAATTTGAAAGTAAATATGCTTGCTTGTTTAAACAATGAAAAAATAATACCCTTTTTAAAAAAATAATAATAGGAACCATAGTTGAGGGCAATTACAAGATATAATTTAAGCAACACATTATAATTCCATTTTTAATGAAAAAATTTATAAAATATCAATTAGATTTAAGGAATATTAGGTATAAAAATCTTACTCTTTTTTCTATCTAGTTGATTGTAATATTTAGGAGAATAGCTGCAATGAATATACCTTAAATATAAAAAAGGCCAATAGGAAAAGCAAAAGAATGACTTAAAAGCCAACACATTAATCACATTTTCAAAATCTTAATTAAAAATGACAAAATTGATAAATAATTCCAAGGAAATACATTTTTATGACACAAATTTGCATATATTCTGAATGATCTTTTTGGAGATTAATAAAAAATTCGCGTGAATAAATCAATTTAAACAGATTTAATAGAATTTTATAAAATTTTGTGTCGCAAACTTTGAGAAAAAGGACACTTGAACGTGATCGACGAATTTCCATATGTACACATTTTGACGCTGAAAACCCCCTAACGGAAGTCTTCAACTAGTGGGCTTCTCCAGGACTTCTTTCGACGCCATCAGCAAGTAGGAAATACTGTAGAGGAAAAATGGTTCTGTTAAAAAGGCCATATGGGACTCAGAGGAGTTACGGAAAATAGTCCAGGCAAATCCATTAGGTTTAATGCAAGAGATCTCGGTTTTCACACCAGACTGTTCAGAAAGCTATCACAAAAGTGGGTGGAAGGAGCCTTGTTAGGTTGGAGAAACCACTTTTGTCACCAAGAATGAAAGAAAGCCATCTCCTCCACTTGTATGACCTCAGGAAGGCCAAAGGCCAACACTTCATCATCATCATTGATGAGAACATCTGGATTGTCTATCCTGTTAGGAACAGGCAGAATGAAAAATACTTAAGCTCAGGATATATTGATGAATCAATGAGGACACTTAGTTCCGCCAAGAACCCTACCTCCACCATGTTCTTAAGCTTTGTGACCTCCGACGGCAACAAAGTCCCTCTGGTGTAGTTCCCAGTGGGGTACAGGTTCACAGGGTCCCACTTAGTGACTGTGTCTGAGGATAAACTTACCGTGGGTGCAAACAAATTGTCCTAATGGAAATATAGTTTTCCAGCAGGATATTGCGTCTTGATACTTCTCAAAACCGCACAGAAATGGTTAGCCAACAACATTCCCGTCTGGCAAAAACTTTTTGGCCCTCCTACAGCCTGATGCCAACCTCTCTACTACACCTTCTTGGTGTATGTTGTGGGGAAGACCTAAGTTGTCCGTCATCCAAACACTGAGTCCCGGAAATCCTCTTCCAACTACCATTAGGACACCATGACAGAGGAGTACATCTGCAGGAGTTGCCATATCTTTCGCTATGCCATCATTGCCTCGAAGGGCCAAAATATTAATGATTAAGTGATCTTGGACACACATCTATTTATAGTTTTAATTTATTGAAATTATATTATTAATTAATTAACTTTATCTCATTGAAGTGTAAGTGTTCAGTTTTGAATGGACCACCTTGTACAATAGTAAAGTATCTCAAATGGTGCTAATGATGCTGAAGATAAACAAAGTAAGTAAATACGCACAAAAAACTTAATGTAAAGTATATTTGTATCTGTATAAGTTATTACATTCCAATACTTTTTGTATAATATTATTTCTCAACTAGAAATAAATCTTTTTGTGAAAAGTAAACAAAAATCTGAAAGATTTCTGTAATATATAATATCCTATCATTACACGTTTCATAAAATGACTCTGTAACTAAGGTATGTCAGAGATGTTTTCCAAAGCATAATTCACTAGTACTCAGATATCATAAAAAACCACAAATTAATCTGGGCAACCTGAAAGTTGGAAGAATATTTTGGAAAATACCATGAGACTTATTGAATCTTAAGCAAAGAGGATCGTAATTTAAAAGCCATAGAGAAGTCTAGTAAGATGAGAAAAACGCTTTATGAGCTACAGACATGGAATAAAGACGATTCTTCCTTGGCAACAACCCTGTAGGTGCTATTTTTCTTCTTTTCTTTTTTTTTGGGAGGAAGGGGGGGGGTGTAGTAAAGAAAAAGATGACACTAACACAATAATACCCTATGTATTTTGTTATCAGCCATTGATTCGCTCGTCTCATTTGATACGTCATGGCTATTTCATAATTTATTATCTTTTGATAAATTAATGCAATAAATCATTATACTTTGTCTTGTTTCTAAAACAACAAGATAACTTTTTCTCGTTGATCCTTGTCTTATATCCAATCTTTACTTGTTTTCCTTGGATTTTTTCTGAATCGAAATTTCGTTCAGACCGCTATAACTACACTTGCTTATTTTTAGGATAGCTCTAAAGTTCATAGAAATATCCTCTATAAACTATGTTTCTTTCATAAATTATTTAGATGATATAAAAACGATAGTTTTCCAAAAAAAAATCTTTATACATGTTTTAACATCATTTTATAGATAATCGATAATAAATATTTGTATTAATTTGTAATAATTGACTTTTATCTGTTTCTTGTTTTAAAAAAAGTAAATATTATATGAATGAGGTGCTCTGAATGTAGGATTAGTCTGCATACAAGAAAATTCATAATCCATTATTTTGTCTACTTCTGATAATGTATAATTTTATTAAACTTTTTTATATATTATATTTTTTTTACTGAAAAAAAGGATGACTCACTTATTGTATACTAGTAATGAGCCAGTAGTTATTTAGCGTCGACAAAATTTCAAACTTTGCTTTTATAATATAGACGATAACTTCTCAGCAAATCATTGCTGTTACACTTTTTCATTCATGAGCACACTCACACGTAGCTAATCAGTCAATACTTGGATGTTATCTCCTCAAGAATAAAAGAACAATAAATAAAGCTTCATCAATTGTTTTTATTGATTTGATGGCCTACCAATGTCACACGTTAGTTTTGTATAAATATCTTATTCCTATTATCTGGGCTTTACTAATAAATTTCTTGTATAGACGAGTAAGAATAAGGAAAAGGATATGCAATCTCCTTGTTGAGAGCCTCTTGTATTATGTAACCAGAAGGAACATCCTCCTGGCTCTATTTTGTATGGAGCCTGACAAACAACAGTGCGAGGAGGAAATACATTTCTGATCAGTTACCAAAATATATATATCTTATATGAAGAGTTAAGTAAAGTCTGAAGGTACTCATATCTAAATCCTCTTTTCCTCTTTTTAAGAACAATGTTCAAAGTTTCTGAACTAATAAAATTCAGAACACTAGATCATTTCGTGTGTACCCTCAAAGACTGGAGCTAAGTCAGAAGCAAAAGTCGTTTAAAATTCAACAGGGAGTCTTGAAAACCAAGGGGACTTATGGTTTTTTTAGTAAGAAGAAAGGTATTCTAAAATTTCACCCACTGAATTGGCTCATCTATTCTCTCAAAATGTATCTTATTCTAGAACCCCGCAATAGTGTTTATATTTTTCAATATATAAATACATGTTGCCAACTATTCAAAAAATTGCAACATTATAGACCTTGCATTTATATAAATTTGAAAAAAAAAGGTAGTCAGTTTTGAGGCAATCTTAGGATCGTTGAATACTGAGCCCTCGGGTAATCTTAACATTTGTAAGTTTAAACTTTAAGAGTATTTTTCCATCCCATGAAAGTTACCTTTACGTGTGATATTGCTCTTAACCAGTTCTGCTTTTGCTCTTATTATACATCTTTAAATAAAATTATTCTAGGACACTAAAAATATTAATATTTTCTATGAAAAATTAAATGATATATGTATTCAGCCATTAAGAATGACAATGTAATATTTCAGCAAGAAAAATGAGGCGTGAAGTAATAATATATTTTTTGTAAAGAAATTAAAGAGCGCCCTAATTTCTAGCATATGATTAATTATCTCAGTACAGCCTATAAGTAATTTATTATGCAATGTCAATTATTTTAGGTGATGCAAACATCATTTACTTTCGTGCATTTTATATTACAAGGAATTAAGAAATAGGTTGATTAACAATAATGACGCTTTTAAAAAAAAGAAGTATATTTTATCTTTTTTTTTAGTCCCGAATTATAATTGTTTTTTCTTCACCCTCCATTACTGCTCCATCATAATGGAATGGGAAAAATTTCTAGCGTTTTTTCAACACTCCAACACAAAAAAGTCATATTAAGACCATTTTCAAATAGTGTTGTGTCAACTCGATTAGAATTGTCAGTCCATTTTCAAATTAACAACCTCAGAGATTTGTATAAAAACAACCTTTTTTAAATTGGGATATGTTTACGCATTTTTTCCCATGCTTTAAGATGTGATAGTTCGAAAATTATTTTTTTAAGGATCTTAGTATGTCCTATACTTGTTTCTTTCCCCTTAAAGTTTTTTCAAAATGACGTTTTTGATGTTTTGCGTAGTTTTTGGACAAAAAGTATAAATAAAACACACCATTGAATCCCAAAAAATACATTAAATTAAAATATAACTACTTTTAAATAATACTTTTTATATACATATTTTATTATGTAATTATCAAGATTGCTCAGTTCAGTTAAGGTAAAAAGAAAGATCTAGGTGCACGAACCGCAGTTACTAAAATTGTATACTCCCCTCCTTCAATGGTATTTTTTCTTATATTTAGCCATTTTTGGCCAAAAAGTTATAAATATGTTCAAAAGAATATATACTTATCTAAATTTCTTTTTTTTAAATAATAATTTTTTTAATACCATTTTGAAAATCTGAATGATATACACTTTATATATTTCATTAGACTTCTATAAATAAAAAAAGTAACAATCACAAAAAAGTGATTATTTTTATTATCCATTCATTTATTGAAGAAATTCTTTTTCAAACAATCAAATCATTGCGTATTATATTCTATAGCTTGAAGGAGATACTCTCTCTCCTTGAGATTTTTAGATATTATGTTCACATAGTCAGATATCATTTTTATTCCTCCCTCTGCAATACCCAGATATTATTAATATATTTTTTTCTTTGATGTAGTCTATATTTCTTGCCTATGATAGATGTTGTATACAAATAAGAAGAAAACTATAAATTTAATATTTTTAAGATAAAAAAAACAGATTAAATCTTGTTAAACCCCCAATTTCATGTTATTAAAAATATTTTTAGAATAAAGATTTATTTTCTCCAATGTCTCATGTTAGTACATGTTATTTTAGCATTTTAATTGATATTTACTGCTACTACATAGTTATACTGTAAATAGGATGCTTCCTTAAGGAGGATTAAATGGGACTATTAGAACCATCGTTATTATATCCTTAGTTGAGATGAGCGTATTCTTATGGAATGTGATATTAAACTGAGCAAATAAAAAACCTGTATTTCATTAAATATTTAAAGATACAAATAAATTAACAAAATTAGGTTTGCTAAAAAAAAACTTGAAATGCGATGTATGCTAAAAAAACTGGTCCAGCCTTTTTTTTCAAATTTGTTTACTGTACCAATTGCTCGTCGAGCTAAGTAGAAGAATTGTTTTTGTGATGTCAGAGCCGGTATAAAAAATTTCGAAATGCTCAAAATTTGACGCACAGAGGACTGAAACAATTTTGGCATTGTCAGAATATCCTTCATTCTGTTGAAAGTAGAATGGGGTTCCTATGAATTACTTCTTTATAATTTCCAGTAACATGTTCTTAAGAAACTCCAAATATGTGTCCTTGTTGATTTTAGGTCTTTAAGGAATGTATTTGCTATTGGAAACACTCATTACCTGGAGGAAGACCGAATGGGTACGTTGTATAAATTTCCTTATACATCATACTTTCTATTTCCATCTCGAAAATAGAGACAGAGACAGCAATATATTATTTGAGTAGGAGGAGAGATATCTTGATGCAATTGATCCAAAATGTTGAAACATGTACGAATATTAGACAACTCTTGGATTTTGTACTGTAACTTTTTCTTGATATATGTTTATTGTAATTATTTGTGCAAGGAGTTTATGGATTTGATGACATAGCAGTTCTTCTCAATTATATCTATTATTTTCATCCTGTAATTATACTCTAATGTTTTTTAGAGTTAAGATAAATTTCTAGTGTTTTATTTATAAAGATGTGACATCATCGACTCTTAATCTAACTGTCTGAATATTCTAAGAAAGTTGATATCTTTTTTTATCTAAATCCAATAACATTCTCTTTGCTTTTCTTAAATTGAAAAGTTATTTTCTAATAATAAAAAAAGATTGCTATAATTGAATTTCAACTATCCGCTGTAGCTGACAACCTTTTTGAGATCGAAAGAGTAAATATAACGTTCAGACAAACTTATAAATGTTCCTGTCCGATTTTCAAAATATGTTTATAGTTATTTATTTGAGCGAGGGAACACATTTGAACTACCTAACAAAATTTCAAAATGTTAAAATCGGAAAAAAAGAGTAAATAATTGATGTAACACTAATTTATGTCAACCCTATATATGATTTCATTGAAATACATTATTAACGAATAATTAATATCAAATGTAACTTATAAATAAAATTTTGCAATACGACTGAATATATTTAGTGTAACGTATTTTCCCCAATAATGTAATATTTATGTGCTTTCTGTATACTTTAACCATTAATTTTATAAAATATATGTTTCATTGAAAAAAAAAATTAAGATTTAGAACATGTATACAAAATATTACATCGTTACCAAAGTTTATTATTAAATTATGAGAGAGTGATACATAAAACATTCATTGAGTTGACGTCAAATGACGAGACTATCTTTGCACCAATATACAAACAAAATTTAATTGATTAATTGTAAGGCTGTCAAAATATCAAGTGTGCACAATACAGTACGACAACATTCTAGGGGATCACGATCACAATAAAAGAGGAAATTTAATCAAATAGATATATCACACATCTGTAGGCATTTCATTTAAACATCTAAAACATTGAACGAGAGAAGGAGATGTAAAACTTTACGAAGAATGCACATTTAATAGTAGTAAACAGCATTTATTTATCTATTCTCATGCCGAGAGAGGAAAAATGATATCATTTTCGGCATGTTAGACTAAAATTCAACAAATTGAAACTCTGGCATTTGGAGGAACGTTTTGAAGGAGACAAGCTTAGTTGTCATGACATTTCATTAGATCAGCTACAACCAGCTATGACGAGGGAATTGTGAAAAAAGTAAATGAGGAAGGACACTGTTAAGAAGTGCATCGATGTCGATCTTCAATCCTACTCTGAATCCAACAAGGACTTACCATCATACCTCCCAAACAAATCTTCAGTGCTACTCTCCGTCTTTTAGGAGTACCCACGAATGTTTAATCCGGTTTTCTATGTATGTAGTAAAAAGGAAATTAACTTCTCAGGAGTTTAATAAAAATGAAAACAGTTAAAAAAATGTAATGTCCAGAGGAGTATATAATATGACCTAGAAAACTGAAATAGTTAGTATGATAACCCTAATTATTTAAAGATTTTTTGAGCAAACCAGCTTAGCTGTCAAGTACGTTTTATTAGACATCATGGAAGCAGTTATGAGTGGGCTATGAAAGAAACAAACATCAATCATACTCCGTAACCACATAGTAAGGGCATGGAGAGAAATTTCTCGAAGTCGATTCTCAATTCTACTCTGTATACACTTATCACAGTGAAGGTTTCTGCATCCTTAGCGTTTTTTAGTTTGCAAATTTTGTTTTAGTTGGCAAACCTCAACAGTGCTTACATTTCTTTTTTTAAAGGTCATTCTTGAGAAGAGAACGTCTAAAAATAAAGTTGAGGGTAACATATAATGAATCTATTTACATGGATAAAATAATTTACGGTTATTTTTTGTTTCATTGATGAAATAGAATCAAAGTAATTTATACAGTTACTTTGCAATCTTTCGCATATTTTTAGTAAGTTTACATTTCTACATACCGAGTGGTCCCTTGAAATAATTCAATAATAAATTAAGATTGTGTCATTGAAATTAATTCATATTTTGATATATTAAATTATAAATTATTAGTTACAAAATAAAACAAACATGAGCTCTTTAGCTTAGGAACAAGTCGAGAAGATTACTCTTGAACGTAATCGACGAATTTCCATTGGTGCACTCCAAGCTGTTAGGCGTCTCTAGGACCACAATCAACGCCTTCAGCAAGTCCAAATCGTTGGAAAAAAGTCAAAAAGGATCCGGACGACTTAAAGAAAAAAGCCCAGGCCAGTCCCCCAAGTATATTGGAGGTCTCGGGGTTTCACAACCGATTGTCCAGTGAGCTATCATAGAAGTGGGTAGAAATAGATTTTTGAGGGTTGAAAAACCCCTTTTGACACCAGCAATAAAATAAACATCTCTTCCGTCGCAAGACTCTTTTAATTGAGTCTTTCGAGTTCTTTTTAACTCTTTTTTGTCATTATCGACTACAATTTTTGGGTGCATGACGAAGAAAAGGCCTGCAATGTACATCATCCAAGCCCCAAGGCCCTCACAGCCACTGTCAGACAGCAGTGGGTCACCATGACTAAATCCGAAAAAGTTGCCCAGCGTTTTTCCACCTGGAAGCCATCATTGCCGCTAAGGATGGCTATATTAATAATTGAGAGAGCTCAGTCACACATTTATTTATAGTTTATATTTTGTTAAAATTATATTGTTAATTAATCAATTATATCTTGTTAAAGTTTAAAATTCCAATTGTTTATATTTTTATGGACCACTTGGTAGATGCAAATAAAGAATACAATTAAACCCTTAATAAATAACAATGGTCTTGTTTAAAAACAATAATCATAAAGGTGGCTAAGTAGAAGATATTTGCTCTGAACCACTTTCTAGATTAACTTTTTAGATATCATATCTCTTTAATAATTAGGTAAAGAAAACCGGTTAACACAATATAGTTTTCTAAAGACAAACCTAGCCTGCAAGTTATTTTCTAATTTAGCTTCATGACTTAGTTTATTATTGAAAAGAAAAATATTACTTTATGCAATATTTAATAAAAGAAAAAATGGCTGAATCTAAAAATTATTTTGCCTTTTTAAAATGTGGCAAAAAAATAATGATTTTTGTAAATTTCTATTTAAATTGTAAAATAAATTTGATACCGAGGACAAAAATCAATGTGTTGGTGGATTAATATTTTATAAAAATGTAGTTTGTTTGTCACTATTTTAGAAATAACTTAACTTTTCAACTTTTGAATAATTTTCAATCAGTCAATATATTTTGCTCAAAACTCAAAAACCAGTCAGTGATGATAAATTTGAAATATTGTAACGCTGAATAGAAAGGAAAACTTTTCCTTATATAGTTTATTATTTTATATAATTGTATTTCACGCAAAGCATGTTTTTCAGACAAAAAAAAACTATTGAAATTGAATTTATCCAATCAATAACACTGGTAAAATAATTAATAAATTTATTTATTTTTATGTTAATCTACTATGTTCAATATCTTGAAATTTTATCATTCAACATAAATGAAAACTCTAGTTATTTATTTATCAAAATATAGTCAATAGTTAAATTATTTTTCTTACTCAAATTCAATTATATTAATTGTATCAAACTTATTCTTTTTTACAAAAACAGATCAAACATTTGAAACAATTGAAAAATATCCGTATATAATAAAATCAAACAATAGTAGACATGATTAAGCATGTTTATAGGCAATAATTATTTGGGACAGATATTAACCATTCTGGGATACAGTTTATATACATATTTATGACTCAAATAAGATAATTATATTTATTAAAAAATTTCAAAAGATTTATGTACCTCGATATAAGGCGGTTAATTAATTACCGCTAGTATCAATAGGATTTAGATATAAGAATATGTAGATGATTGAAATAAATATTTATTATTAAATTAAATGAAAAAAACATATTTTTATAAATCTTGTGCTTACCTTATTGGTAAAAAGTTAATTTTTTAACCACATAATATCAAGAAGAAATTAAATTGTAAAAAATGAATAGAAATTCCTAAAAATAATTCCATGCAAAATCAAGGTTCACAATAGCATTTCCAATTGAAATTTAATATCTAGACCTTATCTTTTACAAGATATTTGCCTATTTTTTATCTTATCTTGGGAATTGTATATTTTTGGGTTATATCACTCGAAGATACTCAAAAGATTTTAGGTTATGTTTCTAATTTTATTTATGCCAATGCTAGTTTTACAGGATTAGTGTTTTGTTTGATTTCATCCTGAATCACCATCGTTTGAAAATCAATTTTAGATTTATTTGCTAGTTTATCCTTTTTTTTATAATAACTCCATATATTCTCTTTTTTTCAGATAGGGCTTTGGTATATCTCCAGGGTGTTCTCTGATTGGTGGGTAGCATCCCAGAATATGGCTCACACTTTTCTTTATACGTTTGTCACACCTCACACACCTGAATGCATCCTCTTTGTCTGTTCCACGATTCCCCAGGTATAGTTATTCCTTAGCTACCTTGTACTACATCAGCATTTGAGACATCGTCAGTTCCTTAAAAAAAATTATTCTATTGTACTTCCTACAACTTTTGTTGATTACCCCGGTTCTTTTAAGTAAATGAAAAAAAAAAAAAACATTTTTGTCTTCCTTTTCTATCTAAGATTATTTCCCTTAAAAATTGGTTTGTGTGGTTCCAAGTATTGTTGTAAATTGTTGCTGATTATTTAAAGTTAAAAAATTTTCATCAGGTAGACTTATGGTTATTTTGAGGATTCTACATTTTTGCAAAAATATTTTAAAAAGAGTTTTAGATTGTTTTATCATTTATCTATTCAAGCACCCTTAACAATCGTATTTCGGTAAGGTATTTTTAAAATGTATATAAATATTATCTTGCTACCAATGGAATTATGCAAATTGTGAGTAGAATTTTACTGCACCAAAATACAAAAAAAAATCATTATTAGATAATATAACTTGATTTGTAAAATATGATACTCCGGTAAATTAAAAAAAGAAACCGAAAATGGGAACGTAACAAAGACAATTTTAAGAATATTTGAGAGAAAAGGTGCTTTGCTGTCATGTCGTTTTATTAGATTTGCTGTCAAGAGGAAGAAAATAATGACAAATCGCTGTACGTATTTTTTCCTTACTAAACACCTTAGGACATACGCAGTTGGGGAGGGAGGGGGGTCTTATTTTTCAAATGTTTGAAAAAGAAAGTCTTTAAAGTCTCAAAATGTGTGCTTTAGTCTATAGATATTGTCAAAACTTGAGCCATTTTGAAAAATATTTAGAGGTAGTTTAACAGCCCTAAAGCTTTGAAAATTTATACTTTTCTAGGAAAAAATGTGTTTTGTTTTGATAACATCTTTTGAGTAAATATTATTTTGAGAAAAATAAAGAATTTCGATTAACAAAATTTACATCAACAATATTTTAGAATTTTTATGACAATTATATATTTTCGTTTCACTTTTCAACCGACACATACCAAATTTTCAAGTACACATATATTTTTTACTTAGATAAACAAAAAAAAGACAAATTGGGATAACTTTAACCTTTGGTGACCTTTTTATTGCCTTATTTGAAGAAATATATCTATATAACTTAATTTTATAAAATAAGTCAGAAATTCGTGGTAAATAAAAAATTAATTTAGAATATATTTACAGGAGTCATCTTTTATATGAAAGTGACATGTGGGGTTGTGTGAGACCAAAAGCAACAACGGCCTAAACAATATATATTATATGCAAAAGATAAAAAAAAAATAACGGATATTGTTGATAGTGGGGCAACCTCCTTATGTACTTGGTAGCGCTCTGTATTCAGATGAAGAATAATAAATCATATATATAATAACAATATGAACAGGTTAATATTAAAGAACATAAAAATATAAATTTTTAATTGAAAAATATATCCTGAAATTGATGACCCCGAACATTAGAATATCAAGGATAGAAATTGTCAGTGGACTACTCGTAAAACTTTTCACATTTCATACTAAACAACCTATGAAATGGTTTGACCAAGTTGGATGCCAGTTTCGGGGCAAAGGTATAACTCAAGAGAAAACGAAACATGACTATGTCTGATTGTTCCTGGATGATATTACAGCTTATCGAGTGGTGCCTCTGATGGAAAATCTTCCCAAAGCCCCCCATTATAACATTAAAGGTCGTCTTCTTGAAATATATAAGCATTTAGACAGCGAGCAATTCGGGGCTTTTCTGAATATTTGCAAATTAGACTAGGGTACACCTTGGTCATTAATAAACAAAATGATAAGACTCCTGGATCGACACGAATTTTGTTTTTAGTCAGAGATATCTTCCTTAAGGAATTGCCGTTAACAATCTAACTCTAATTTTAGTAAGCTGATTTTTTCAGATCCATATACACCAGCACAAATGGCTGATCGGTTGTATGCACAGCGGAGAATAGATGATATCATAAGAAAAACACCTTTTTTTTCTACATTTCATAACTTTAGGGTAATTGAGGACATCAATATTTTTTCAAAAAAGTTTAAACATAGTAAATGGCATTTATAGACTAAAAGTAACATTATGAGGCACTAAGGATCTCATGTATCGAAAATTTAAAATATAAGCTTTAGCCTTATATACAAGAATTAATCTGATGCCAATCCTCAATTCTATTCAGAGTTTTACAAGAGCTTTCACTTATAGCTCAGAATCAAACCAATAGTGTTACTGTCAGTCTATCATCAATACGTAGGTAGTTACTTTATACTAGATGCTGTTTTGTTTGTTTCAAGAACAAAAGAATAATGATAAAACTGCTTAGATCGCCAACTTGACAAATCTTGGACGCGTTTTACTTCATATTTTCTAGAACTCTAATAATGACTTCCTTGACCTCAGGCATTACTTTTATTGACCTAGTAACCTCATCAATGAAAAATTGAAACCACTGTTCTAGATATTGTATTTTCATCAATAAAAATCAAACGAATTGCTTAAGAAACAAATCTGGGTTAATTATTTGTTTTCAACTGAGATGATACTTTAATAGTTCCTGTCGATAATTTTAGAAACATAAGATATATGAATCACATGTCACCACCACTGGTCTTATGCATTGACGGTGTACTTTATTATTTTTTCAATTATGTTGACATGATTATATGTATTATTAAAATATTAGGTTAAGACCCAAGTTTTGAGGGTTTTTAACTAATTGTCATTTTTGAACAACATTTCCCAATTAATCAATTCCATAAAAAAAAAACTTAAGATATATTTAATGATTTAGTGTACTTTTAAAAAAAGTTAGTCAACAGTTTAGCGTTTGGTAAAGCCAGTCTTGTGTTACAGCGTTCCATAAAGGAATTAAAAAAAGAGAAAATTCAATACATTCTTCTGTGTTACTTCGACCAAAGTGAAAAAGCAGAACAGGCAGCCAAAAAAAAATACATTGTTTATAAAACCAACAAAATATCGAATACAACAGTAAAGTGGTGGTTCCAAGAATTCTTTTCGGGTAGTATGGACGTCGAAGATGAGGGACGCCTTGCTAGGTCAATCATCTATGAATGAAGTAATAAGTAATCATGACAACGATTCGAATTAAAGAATTGCTAATCACTTTTCCATCATTAATTATCATTGTCAAGAGAAGTGATTTCCACTTTGTTATGATCCAGATTATATCAGAAGAAGAGGCTGTTGGTAGTAGTGAGATAAACTCTTACGAAAATTTCGGAGGCACTCAAAAGTTGAGCCGTTGGAGAGCACAAGGAAAACTTTAAAGCTTAGGGCTCAGAGTTGGAACAATATAGAATTGCAAAAGAAAGATGAAAATGATGGTCTTCGTCTCTTTAATAACATGATTTTTTTTTTTTGCAGAGAGTAGGAAACAATCCGCATCACTTAATGGAATCGAATCCTTAGAATTGTATATCTAGGACTGTGAATTTATACCTGCAATGGATCTCAAGCCAAGTTATGAGAATTATAACAAGTAACTTATAGGCTACTAAAAAGAATTTTTAAGTTTTTTTTTTTTTTTAAATATGATACAATGACATTCGAATATGTAACTACGTATAAAATAATTATATGAAATGGTATTTATCAAGCTAAATAAATATTACAATTCTAAATATTCATTCAACCTAATTTACTATTAAGAATAAGAATCACTATTTATTAATTTGTTAAACTAATATTCATTGAAGTTGATTTGTTTGTGTTTAATTCCTTCAATTAGTTTATATATTGAATACAGAAATATCTTCAAAAAATTTATCTAACACTTCTTGCTCTTTCCTAATACAATACTGGTTTTCCATCAAATAAGAGTTATTCATCATTTCGAATGATAATTTATTGATAAGAAAGAACGGATTAACATTTTTTCTATTCTAGCAGGTATCGCATTTCTTTAGTATTTAGTGTATTTAAAGTAATACATCGGTAGAATTTTGAACTAAATTTGACCTGCACACTTCTGTGTTGTGTATATATAATGATCATTAATGAATATCACTAAAATAGTAATAGTTTAAGCAAAACAAACACTCATTAATTTACCTAATATGACTTCCACATATAGCATATGAACAATAATTATTTATTATACTATTATTTTTAATTAAATTTAAATATACAATAACATATATCAATATATTAAATATTATTTTTTCAGCCAAATGTCCCAAATTATTCTTTGTCTAATTGTCATATGGCAGATTGTCCTTTGGTCAAAAATGTTTGGAATTTTCATATAGGAAAATAATTAATTATTGATTAATAAAATAATTTTTTTTTAATTTAACCTTGCCGGAACCAAGAGATTAAAAATGCAAACTCTTAATTAAGTTAACAAATTACCAAAAGATAATCTCTCAAATATGTTAAATATTTCCTTAAATTGTCTACCTAAAATTCAATTTAGATTAATTGTAATGTATTTGGTGTAATTCCTTATCTTTAATCACACAGCTACAATGTTATATTATTTTCCAAACATTTTTATAATTTTTTTGAACGAAAAAACTTTAAGAAATAATTTGTTAATGCAACAAACCTTCAAATAATTAAAAGGTAGATGTTTCTTTTATTACCATCGTAAACGTGAAAGTTTGAATTGAGCCTTTACTTTACTATATTTAAAATTACTTTATAAAGTAAATATTGTTTCTATTTGTTTATTCCAACTAAAGTTTAATTAAAGTATCTTTTATAGGTATGTAAGCTGGTATATTGATTTTCAAAGATATTGATCTAAACATATAATATTTATGTGCAGATAATGGAAAAATCTTGCAGTCTCCACTGCAATATTTTTGTGGAAAGCGCAACATATTCCACTGTTTTTGGTTTGCATCCACACTAAAGCAGTCTTCCTTTTTTTTGAAAAATAATTAGGAAATAATCTCACAAGGCTGTTTATGGGGTGTCTTGTGAATAGTGTAACTGAAATACTTTCAGGCTTTGGTATTTTTAATCTCGAACAAATTTAAACACAAATATCTGGACAGCCCTAAGATCTATGTTGATGAAAATTTGTTATTTAGATTCAACTAAAAAAAATGTGGTTAGCTTGAGTGATTGACTTTACTATGACCCGAATATGTAAGAGCAAAAGATTTGCGAATTGCAGAATTATTTTTGGCAAATACATTTTGATATATATTATCCTTAAATCTCCAAGTTTTAAAAATCTCCACCCTTTATACATGGGTTAATAAAGCAAAGTCAGTTTGTATTTATATATCTAGGTTGAAAGTAAGTATTTTTTTATTGCAAATACATAATCTAGAAAATTACAATACAATCGAGCGTGCCTTTCATTAAAAAAAGGAAAAACAAGATAGTATAATATTTTGATCTACATAGGAGACGATTGAGTCTCCCTGAAAACTGGAGCAGCAGAATCAAATCATCGCTGAGAGGAGTTAATAACGGAAAACAATTCACAGTCCAATTACAGATCTCAGCTAATTGTATTTTTTTCTCAAGGCCATGTCAGGACTTTGGTAAGATATTCCATGACACAGTCCATGCGTTTGTAGATTGTCCGTCTTTAACCCTTCTGAAGAAATTCATAAAATTAAATGTAAAAGGTTTGATGGGTGGAGATAAACAGTTTCAGAAAGTGATTGTGCTGTTTGGACTTTCACAGGGGGAAAAAGGAGCTTCATCCGAAACCAATGCAATATACTTTTCTCTGCTAAACTCAAAAGCTCTTATTGCGAGCAGACTGACATTATATGAAGCGATTGTTTAGGAAGAAGTGAGGGGTATAATTTTGGCTGCATTTGCGAGATATTTGGCCTTATGGACCACAGCATCAGAAGTTATCATGTTTATTCCATCGATGGGATCCAACAAGGGAAGGGATTTTAACAGAATAATCAAGAATTTTAGGAAAACCTTGTCATAGTATTATATTTGGAAATTTTATTTCATTTGATAAATTTGTTCTGTATGTATAGTTATAGTAGATGTGGTTCAACTCCGGGGCACTAAATTTAAACTGTAATGTTTTTTTATATATCTTTACGTAATTGCTCTGATCTTTATTATTATTATATAGATATATATTACCTTTTTTGTTTATATATATATATATATTAATATGAACGAACTGAATAAAAAATAAAAATAAAATCTAGCCAGCGTTTAGTTCAACTTGTTTTTAATAAAAAAATGATTCTTTCAAATAAAGGAATGTGACTTTATATTAGGCATAGCAAGGAGCTAAAACTTTTCCTCGCACATCAAATCGTAATAATTATTTCGAGCTGTTATTCTTCTTCTTTAGTTTTTCAGGAGGGAACCTCCAAATATTACCCAAGTACGTATGAGTGTGCTCATGAAAAACAGAAAAAAACACTGAGGATTTGTTGGGGAGTTATCATTTATATGCTTAAAGCAAAGTTTGTCTGTTCGTCAACCTGTAAAACTATGGTCAATCCAAAGATCTACCACTAGTATAAAATAAGTAAGTATTTATAAAACTTTAAAACAAAGAAGTGAAATGAAGACCACGTGATCAGTATTTGTACAATCTAATATTCTTGGCGACACTATTGTTTGTTTGTTAGGAGCGTTGAGTATTAACCTATGACTAAATACGTAGGATTTATTAATGAACACTTTTAATTGAATTTACAAAGTAGCTTCTGTCATAGGAAGAAAAAGTTGTATAAATGATGAGGGAAAATGTTGGATAAAAAAATGAAGTGACGTTATCATTGTTATGATAAAAAGCCACAGCTTGTGTCAGAAAAAAATATCTAGCATAATGTATCTTTTTAAGCATGCATACGCCTTTCCGTACTTTGTTTAAAAGCCTTATGAATGTATATTGGTAAGGTTTGGAAAATTGTCTAAATAACTTGAGTGTAAATAAAAAAGTAAAGCATGTGTTGGCAACTTTGATTGACAACATATCTACTGACAGAGATCCCAGTGAGAACTATGGTGATCTTCCTTTCTACATAAAAATGGTGAAAGTACAGATATTGTGTTCTTTTTTTATAATAATAAATCTCTTTATTCCTTTGTGAATCTATAAGTGATTGTTTGAGTGTCTTTTATAAGGGTTAATTGCTGACCCAAATGACTAATTAATTATTTACATCATCTAAGGTAATAAAATTACACTTCTTATACTTCATCTTTCTTTCTTTGTCCATCTTTTTTCTTCAATCGCTCTATTTCTACCTGAAGCATTTAGTATCTTAGATACCCTTTTATCTCCTCCAGTTTTTGTTTCATCAAATTAACAAATTATTTTATTGAAAATTACTTTTGTGAGGAATAGAGATGGGCTCAAAAATTGCTTTCAGTTTTTGAGAATAATATTGATTCTTTAGAGCTGCATCCTACAGAAAAAAATCCAGGATGCATTAAACACAAATGTTAAAGTTTATAGATCATTGAGCCATCTGGTTTTACCTTTGAATTAAATACAAACTATGCTAATTTTTTAACACCCATTTACCCATTTTTATAAAGAATTTCGTTTCTGAATTTCGCCTTAGTTTGACGTATTATTTTGATTCATAAGCAAAATAAGGATCCTAGTTTTTATTTTAAAGTTACGCCCTATGACCATGCAAAAATGTTTCTACAAAACTTGTTTAACGCTTTAGGCAACCAGTTAAGCAAAGTTTTCAAGCAGATATTACATCCAGCCCAATATGGTTTTATAAAAAAACAAAACATTGATGGATAGTCTACCTTTTACGTTGCAAATCTTTTAGATTCATATGGTAATAATTTGGTGATTATATCGTCAGGTTGGCTGAAGCTCTTCCACCAAACCACAAGGCATTTTCAGTATGGAAATAAAGTAGGTATATTTGATAACAGAAGAGGTGAGCGACAATGGGGCCCTTCCTCTGCTTGCTCTTTATTATATGAATCGACCCTTCAATACGAAAATTCACATGGATGGTGACATAATTTGTTTTTCTGTCCTTTTGTCCTTTCCAAGTTTCGTTATTACTCAGATGACGTAACTACGATTGTCTTGGGTGGTCCACCATAAACATTACAGTCATTTAAGAGAACTTTACTTCTGTTGACTGTTTTTTTCACATGGTCTGGACTAAAAATAAACGCTCACAAAACTGAAATACTCAGTTTATTTCATGGACTAATCGAAAAATCATGGCCAAACGTCGACACGACATGAAACATCAAGTTATAAGGATTATGAATTGGGACCGATTGCTTTGAAAAAAAATGTAAAATAAATCACCAGAAAGATTTGGAGGGCTTGGGGTTTTTTTCAACTTTTGAATCTTAACCCCTGGGTCAATATTCAGGTTTGGAACACGTATTTATTTTTAAAAAGTGATTCGTTTATTACGAATAATATCCTATGATGAAGTAATTGCCACACAGATTCTCATGATGAAGAGGACGTTTTTCGAATTAAATTAGAAAAACATATGAGTGAAGAGAATTCATAGTTCTCTAAAATATGCCAGCCTTTTCGTCATGTTTTTTTTTTTTTTATCGAAATCCAATAACTCCAACTTGATACGGCAACTTTGGATGCACAAAGGAAAGGGGTTTTTGAAGTGTTCTGGTAAGGTTAACAACATAATCAAAAAGGATGAAAAGATTATTAAGGGGTGTAGTTGACATTTTCTGCTCTTTTTAGGAGTCCTTAGATGGTAATTTCCTACCAGAGGTTCTCTCTATGATATGAAGGCATGTACAAGTGGAGTTTAGTATGCATGCAAAATAGCAAATTCAAATGAGCTCGTAAATGGCCTTTAAACGATACAATTTAACATTGAGGAGTTATATATCACTACCAAGACCTACATTCCCAGTAATAATATATTAAGATATATTGAAAATATCATGTACTAAACAAGAAATGCTAATGTGAAAAAATAAACTTACAATAGGATCTTAATTTGTCATTTATGTTGAAATAGATGCAATGTAATTATATTGCTAACAGAACCGACGATGATGCATTGAATAAGCCTCTGTTGCAATGTGACTTTTACCATTCTTTACCATAAGAAATATATTTTTTCGTAAATATTTATAGTACCAATGTTCACAATTTTAAATGAGATTGATACAGACAGATGGTTGATGTAGACCAAGCTCCTTTTATCCTCTTTTAGTAATGGGTTAAGCACACTATATGAATTTTAATCCATTTTTTAAAATTATTCAGTCCATTTTACAATATTATATACTAATTAAAATGCTAAAAATACTTGTGAGAATATCTTTTTTAAACTCAAATTAAAAACCTTGTGTAGAGTTAATTTTTCAACCAAGCAGTGCAAAAAATACTAACTTTAACATCAGAATTAAAAAAGAGATAGGAATGAAGAGATGAAAGATGATTAATAAATTAGTAAAAAAAAATTAAATGTAAAATGTAGCAATCTTTTTAGAATATAATTAAATTTTAGGTACGTTAACGTTGAAAAAGTATAACTATCATTAATTATATTCATAAGCCTACTGATACTATCCATGTAGACTCTATATTAGGAAAGATCGTTTTGTGAAGTTAAAAGCACTTCTCCTAAGCAAGATAACAGTTAATTGTACCACACTTGCATTTTTTGCGTAACCATGCAATATATTAGCTGTATTAAAAATAAATTTATGATAAATTCATTATTTTAATGGATTTTTTTTCTATTAATGTTAATTTTCTTTCGAACCAAAACAGTGTTAATACAGTAAGTCCTATAATAGATGTTAACCAAGTAGTGTTTTTAAAAAAATCATGAAATAACCAAAACAAGTAAAAAGCGGAAAGCTTTATTTACTTCCAAATATGACGACCTTTAAGCTTAATACATTTTTAACCATTTGGGCATTCCTTAACACAGATTATTCAAAGTATCTGGAGAAATTTTTTCCCAAGCTTTTGTCAATTTTTTTTTAATTCATCCTGTGGAGTTGCTGGCGCATTTTCATTGAGTTCCCTCTGTACCAGGGCTCACAAATTTTCAATGTGAGACAAATCAGGACTGTTGGCAGACCAGAAAGAGTCCAAATTGTTTGAACACCACTTTTTGAATTGGTGAGTAGGGCATCATCATGCTGGAAAATGGTTCTTAATGCGTCAGACAACATTTTTCTCTTCAAAGGAGGTCCAGTTTCTTCAGTACGAGACAAAGCTGACATCAGAGACTTGCTGAAGATCTCAGTTACGTAATTACGTAAAACTTCAACTAACAACCTGTGTTTTCTGAGCACTTTTATACACTGATACATGATGCAATCATCGAAAATAATTGCATCAAAAAAATTCAATATTGCCAAATGATTGTATCAGGCAAATGTCATTTTATTCCGATCAATAATATTCTTTTTTTTACTATAAAACGGATATTTTTAATACCACCATCAATTTTTCGACATACTGTATAACGGTGGGACTCGAAGATTAACATTATTTTAACCACCTTTTCGAGAATTTGCCTTCCACTGCTTGATGTATCTTAGAAAAGGCGATATACTTTATGTATATGGACTTGACAAGAAGATACCTAGAGGTCAGATGGAGTAATTATAATACTATAATGTTTAATTATACTTAGTCAGAGTAACTCCATCTGACCAATGAAAGAAACATTAAAACATGTTCAAAATATCCCAATCAATTTATCGAATTTGTTTAGCAATTTCAATTTTAAATAATTTAAAAATGGCAATTTATATTTTTTGTTCTTAAATAGATGTTTGTATATTAAAAAAAAGAATATGATACCCATTGCTTTTAATTATACCAATGTCTTAAGAAGCTGAATGTTACAAAAAAAAATTGAAAGGAACATTAAAGAAAAATATGCACAATTTTATATTTTTACAATTAATGCCTTACCATTTCAATAAATTATATCTCACTAAAAAGTTGAAGCCAAAAAGTTTATTATATCTGAAATGTTTTAATAGTTTAACAGGTTAAAAATCTAAAGATAATAGTTAATGAATAATATTTATAAATTAGCTTAAATTATATATATTTTACGCTATAATAATATCAATTAAATATCTTTTTAAAACCATTTTTAGATTAAATTATTATGAGTATCTCCTATTGATGTATTGAATAAATTATTAAAAAAAAATAAGGTATATATAGATTATATTTCATTTATTAAAGACAAGCAGCATTAATCGGTATTACTCAAGCATATTTCCTTTACCCAAAAATAAAAATAAAATTGTATTTTTTTAATTCTCAATTTCCTCACAACTTATTCATTGATAGCAGCATAGTTTGCTATGAACGGAACCATGAAATAGAGTAATAATATGAATATATATTTGTAGAGTTATGTTTGTCTGTCTTTGATGTTTAGATTTTAAAACACCTAGAGAGTTGATTTTTGGGATGTGAGTCTCTTAGTACTTTTGAAAAAAAAAGTTGTAAAACTTTGGCTCTACAGCATAAGACACTTGCTGGAATTGTGAGACGCTTAGCTTCAAAAATTACATCATTGCTCTTTATGAGTATTTTTTATTTTGATTTCTAGGATAAGAATTTACAACAAAACCGGGAAAGATAAAGGTTTCCCTAATGTAATAAAAGCAGCCCAATGAATAGTCTCATACACCATCGACTGCTAATTTATTATATCCCACACGTCAGTGTGTCTATAGCACCAACATTTTAAAGCTACAAAAATATAAGTTATTACAAAATGTAAACTAATTACTGACCATGACCTATTGACACTCTGGTGCTTCGAACATATAAAAGTAGCATTTGTTTAATGTGTTGGTAAGAATTGTAGAACAAAGCCATTAGTTGTTTTTTTCTCAAATTAAAGCTAATATAAATATTGATATGTTTTTAAAAAAGATATAATGAAAAAAAAATTCTGGAACGATCCTGGAGAGCTAAGCTTGTAGTTTATTTAATCAAAACTGTTTCTATTTGATATCAAAATTCTACAAAAAAAAAAAAAAAACCAACATATGATTTTGAATTATTTAGGAAGGGGAAAAGCTTTGTTTTAATTGTTTTAAAATATTATTTTTATATTGATTTCATTTGCTTTGATGCTTATATTGACAAAAAACCATACAGGACCAATGTGTAACATCTCGTTTCCATGTTTGTTTTTTCTGGTTTAAATGTTGAAAACCGTATATAAGTAATCAGTATCTCAAAAAGTTTTTGACAAAAAAATGAGAGAAATGGTGTAAATCAAATGCAAAAATTAGAATTAAAAAATATAAACTCATCTAGGGGAAATATTAAGTGGAAGTTGCAATCTTCAGACTTATGGGTCACTCTGTATATCTATGATTTTGGAGTTTATTTCAAAAAAATGATTGTTATGTGCCTTTGCTATATTCATACTGGGTATGGAATGAAAAAAAAATTACGTTCGGTGGATCTCCGGCTAGGTTTTCTGATGGTTCTAAGTCTCTTTATAATGGCTAACAGATTAATTTATAAGAGAAATATATTTGTTACAAATAATATAGGGTATAACTATTGGCAAAGCCAACAAAATAAAATGTCCGATACTTTTTGGGCGAGATCTTTAATTAAGATCAGGATGTACATCTTAATATTGGAAAGACGAACGACATTAAAAAATACAGAAAGAAGACACAGAGGCTTTTATTTTAATCTTATCGTTTTTCTTCGAAATAAACAGATACGCATTTTATTACTATAAAAAATGTCAAAACAGAGATACATTAGGCGAAATAGTTCCATCAACTAATATTTAGAGAATTATATGAAATAAAAGTCTATGATGATTTGTTATATTGGTGAAGTTATAAAATAGTGAGCAATCACTTGAAATGAAAAGTATTTATGGAATATTACGGGAGAAATGTTTCTTTTCTAAAACCTGCAGAGAGATAGTAGTTTATTTCCTTTCTGAATGTAAAGGGATAAGATCAATCTGAAAGTAAATGTATACAACAATTTATCAAATCTTCAAAATTATAATTTAAACTTATCATCTAGCCTTTATATCTTTCGTTTTTACTATGATTAAATCTATTTCATTACAGCAAATTTTTTGTACGATTGACTATTTTTATTACCTATTTTCATATAATGAATCTTTGCTCTATTTTGGTAGAAAGGTGAATTATGTTTAGCTTTCCATTTTATGTAGAATACCATTTTAATATATAGAAAAAAACCAATATTTTACACCGAAGTAACAAATATATGAAGAATTTAATATCATAAGCAAGAAAATGAGATTGCAAACAATTTTTGAAGCACACCGCAAATATTTTTGACCTAGCCACATATTAATTTCATTTTACTTATACCGGGGGGTGTTGTGTCTTGGCCAAGTGCGTAAGACACACTCTAATTAATAACAGGAATCCAGGACGACCGAGAGAAATGAATAAGAATGTGGAGGAATAATACAAAGGTAGATTTAAAGGACCACATCTATATTATCTTCAAATTCATAATATAGACTACTTTGATATCAATAATACTGACAAGGTACTTATACTAAGAATAATGAACTAAGTACCTTAAATATATATAGCATGTCGTTGATAAGAAGAGTGGGAGAAGACAGAAAAGATAAAATAGCTCGTTTGTACATTGTACATACACTACATATCCCCCAAGCACCAAACCCATACAGGTACTTAACAAAGCTTGGCTCCATAAATAAAACCTAATTGAGCCGTACCCTATAACAAAAAGGTGCGTAGACAAACAGATAAAAAATATTTGTGTGCGGGGACCATAAAATCAGACACGCATGCACGCAGGTAAGGTAAATCAATTGAAAGCACACGAATGATACTTCCACCCATTATCTTTATATCCATAGACGTGCCGTGCCGTTCTCTTAGTACGCTCACCGGAGAAAGGAAACATCTACTCCACTACAAGGTTAAAGGAATACGAGCACTCTGCCTGTTCCTGGGAGAAACATATATGACCCTCACAAAGATTTTAGGAACCCGAGTACACTGGATGTTCCTAGCAGAAATAACCATCTTCTCCGATGGTAACCATTCGTCCACAACTTGGGTGAATTGGAGAGTAGTGACATCAAAAATATGAAGTCAAGGGGGCTAAAATCACACTGAATCATTTGGTCCCTCACTCATGCATACACCTCAGTTTTTCTTAAGGACAGGAGTTCCCTGTATGTATTATCCACTAGGGCCAAACTGAGGCACAACTATAATTGTTCCACCTCTGGGAGACGAACTAGAAGTCTCCCGTCGACGAAAAGGGTTGCCCACATCCAACAACGTGAGCTTTGCCGACGACTCCCAGAGGGGAGGTAACATGGTCCTGCTCCCAGAGTATTGGCTGTTCCACCAGTAAAGACATCTATTCGACCAGTATTCCTGACAACCTTTGGCATGTCCACCTGTTATTATGAAAAAATATTAAAGTTCGATCTAAGGTCGAGTAAATCTCATTTATCGTGAAGAAAGCTTGAGCTCTCTCCCCTAATTCATCACTTAACTGTAAGGTGCAGATGTCGGCCAGCATATTCTAAAATGGACCACTTTCCCACACCCGTTACACTCCTTGCCAAACGTAATGTTAAAAAATAAATAATATCTTCTTGAAGTTTAAAATACAAAGTGCTGCAGAAGAAAAAGGGATTTTTTGATCTAATTAAGAAAAGAAAATAATCCTTATACTTAGTTCTTAAAATTTAATGACCTAATGAATTGAATTAATTCTACACAACTTTTTTCATTGAGTTTCAGGAACTTTAATTTTGCTATTTTTTCTTATGTTAATTTTAAAAGCATATTATGGTTCTAAAAAGCATACAATTAATAATACAAATTTAATTTAACTTATATTGTACCTATTATAGACCATAAGTATTTTCTACATTTAAGTATATTAAATAATATTTTTAAATGTTTAAAACTAAAGAGTTATAGCTGAAAACTAAAATCCACCTAATTTGAACACACCCTATCCTACTTAATACTGTGTGTGAATAAGTAGATTTAAAATTAAAGTAGTTTTTCGGTATATTAACAAAAATATTTTCCAGTTAAAAGTTTAAAATCAATAAGATGAAAAAACATATCAAGAACGATTTTGGTGTTTTCAGCTTTTATTTATAAAATTAAAACTATCTATTTGGTATTAAACTTCTACAATGAATATATTGTTTTTAATTAGTTCATATATACCATTAATTAGTTGATTTATTAATGTATTATAAAAAAAAGTTTCAAATAATGTATTTTATCTTTTCTATAGACTTCATTTTTTTCCATGGTCTCATTACCAAAGAACAATAGTGGCCAATTCTATCCCCCCTTATATATGTGTTTTTGTAGTTTATTTGTCAGCTTATAATTTGTTACTTACTCTCCATTCTCATGAATGATCGGATAAAAATAGGCACAAATTTATACATTTTATAAATTTTTATATCCTATATTGAATAAAAGCATATATTCACAATAACCTAAAATGAATATATTATTAAATACGTTTATTTTCGGAACACTAAAAAAGAGAACAGTTTTGCGATTGTAAACAACTTAAGTAAAAAAATAAGGATCACTTTGTAACCAGCTCATACATTATTTAGGTAGGGAACCTCTACATGAAAAGGCATATTGTAAAAGTTTATAAAACTACATATTTAGCACGACCATTACTGCTATAACTAAATCAATCAATTTCAAATGGAAGAAACATCAACTAGACTATAAAATGTATTATTTTTTAATCAAAGCTTTAGCAAATATTCAATTAGACAAAAATACTCTAATTACACTTTGTTTTTTAATCCTTAATTTAAGTTTAAAGTTCCTTAAAGGCTAATGCTACTTATGTTATTAAATAGTCAAGCAGAAATCATCCTTACATTGTACAAGTAGGTGTCAATTGTTAAATTTAAAAATATCTACAATAGTTTTTTCTTTGTTTTTTTTATATCAGATGTATAATCTAGTTTTGAACATAGATTTGTTGAACCCAAATTAGATATCTGTCTTTAAAAAAATTTGGTCAGTCGACTCAATTTGAATTGGTTCTGTATATAATATGTTAGAATTGATTGATTACTTGATCTAAGAAATAAAAATAAAGCAATCAGCGTGTTTACTCGTATCTTAAGCTCAACATGTCATAATAATAAAAATAAAACAGGAGTAAATATCTATTAAATTATATTTAAGTTGATTGGTTATATCGACACTTAATAGCCGAGTGTAATTTTAAGTAACCTTCTGGCTGCTTTTAAGCGAATAATTAGAGTTGGAAATTTTAAGGACAGCCGGTATGCTTAAAAAATCAAAAATGAAAAATAAATTATAAGTTTGACAATTACAAAAGGTTTGAGAAGAAAACAGCTTATCTCTTCAAGAATAAATAATCACAGGATCCTTTTACGATATGAAAGGGACACCAAAAATTTCATTTTGACATCAGACTTTGATCAAATCCTTTTTTAAGATATATATTTCAAGATATATAAAATTTCAAAAATTATAAGCATAAATTATAAAACTCTTTGATGAGACATCAATTTTGTTTTCCGTGACTCACTGTGCCGGTTTTTTCCCCTACTTTTTTTCTAATTTGAGATTACAATTTAATAAAAAACTATTTTGGTATGAAGAATTAATTGTTTTTAATACAGTTTTGAATTGAATTATTTAAAAACGTTCCTATATTCAAAATTTTAACTATACTGGCTCATTGTTTCGAAAAATATAACTAGTAATGTTTTGTTTGTTAAATTTCTTCTATAAAGTGGTTAGAACAATATAATTATTCAAAACTACATATAATAATCAAACCCTCATAATTTATTAAGGACTTGAAAATCCATACAGTTTAATTTTCTATACTGGACATATTGTATTTATGAATAATTTATAAAAATCTAAGGTGATATGTATAATTCATGTCCCACGTTTGCTTGTAGTCATCCAACAGCTTTTTAAATTAATTAAACACACTTCATATTATCAAAAGAAATCATTTTTAAAAGATTCTTTTAGTAAAAGAAGAAAAATCCTACCATTAGTTGGAAAATTCTGAATAGTTAATAAATTACAGACTGAGTATTATATTTTTTCTTTTTCTTCTTGAAAGAAAGATTAAGAGACATATTTAAAACCTTTCTGTGAAAGGAATTTCTTAAATAAATAATTGTCTTTTCCTGAGAAATAAAAGTAATTTAATAAAAAAGTTTAAAAATATGAATTAGTCTTGTGCATTCATTTAAGTGGATATGAACTTTCACTTACATAAATTGGATTAACCCTTGTATTACTCGCTGAAGACATTTCAGATTAATTATAACCTAGGGATTAAATTGTTATTAGACAATGAAATAACTTATATTATTTTTTAAGTGTCATTATTTTCTTTATAAAATTAATTTGCTGTAACAAAATAGAGACTTTATAATGAATATAATATTTTCATTGTATTTCTTATACAGAAGTGAAATTCATTACTATAGCTTATGAATGATTATGATTAAAAAGTCATATCAATTAAGAATGTTTAAATATACATAAATAAAGAAAAATTAATGCAACTTACATCAAGATGTCAACTTTAGGTAAAAGGGCTAATATCTCTCTTCATAACTTGCCTGGGGTAAATATCGCACTTAGATAGTAAAATACCCCAGTAATACTTTGTGCATCTCAAATTTTTTATATACTAAATTCATTTGTCTAAAATATCCACAAGGGAAGTAAAAAGGAGAATATGGATTTGTATAAGTTTAATTTCTGATATTAACGCTTGAAAAAACATGATGTTCTGTTAAAACCGTTCTCAAAAAATTTGCAAAACTGTTTAACATTTTCCTTAAAGGTAATATTAAACGATTTTAAAAGTTAAAGGAAACTTGATTTTTTTATCATTCTTTATTTCGTTTATATAATACTCGAATGTTTTTCACCCAGAGTTGCCCGGGACATTAAAAAATTAAAATTAATTTTCAACTCTTCTGCTAGCACAAAAAAATTCAAGACGTCAAAAATTTTCAGAATTATTTGGACCGCGTGTTGGAATGTATCACTAAACACTAATTTTGAAGGAGATAGTAAGGTTTAATGAGGAAAAAAAAGAATAGCTCAACTGGTATCTAATGGTCGAAAATCACTTGTCTTATTTTCTCTTTTTTTTCTTCTTTAAACCTTATAATCTCCATTTAAAAAAAGTGTGCATAGATGCATACCAACATATAGCAAGAATAATTCATAGGATTTCACACTCTTTATTTTTTGTTTTATATGAAATGGTCGTTAATTTGTCCAAAAAATTGTTTATCAAAATATACTATTTTAAGGCAACCATGGCCTTGAAAGCTAAAGACCAATTATCAGAACTGTCTCTGGAGCCTGAAAAAGATAAATAAAATTTTCAGCAAAATCCAATCATTAGCATGACAGTGATTCCTGCAAATAAAGACTAAAATTTGCATTTAATTCATAGATTAGAAATTTGGAGACATATGGATCGATTTTTATTAAAACAAAATAAACTCCCAATAGAATGGGGGGGTTGTAATATATAAAATATTTTAGAGTTTCGGTATTAATTGGGGTAGGAAGCCACAAAATAATTTACACTGTAATATTTTTACTGATATAACTACGTAACGGATTTTACTAAAGTTTGATATGTCGTAATATTGACGGTACACCAGTTAATATATAAAATTTTTGATTTATTCTTAATTGAACTCTGAGTTTTGAAGCATGAATGAGGAAAAATGAACATTTTGATGAATATTTGATTAACGATATATGCCATACAATACATTGCCGACATGGCCTGAAAGATGGGAAAGTCGACATCAACTGTTTCAGGGACATCGAAAAGGGCTGGAGGAAAGTCCCTGAGGCGTATTGAACGCCCTCTGCTAACTGAACGTCAGCGAGAAGTCAGACTTGAGCGTGCCAAGAAAATCTTGAATGATATCAAGAGCTCATTTGGACGCATCATCATTTTTTCAGATGAGAAAACTTTTACGGTCGATCCTGTTTTCAACAGGCAAAATGACCGTGTTGTTAGCTTTGGAGATGTTTGGAGATCCAATGGGAAGGCCATGAAGCCGGTATGGTTCCCCACTGGCTCAGATTAACAGCGGAGGATTATGTGAAGATTCTGGCGTCCTAGGTCCTTCCGTGGATCAAATCCATAGTTAGCAACTCTCCTTGGGTTTTTCAACAAGATGGAGCACCCACCCACGCTTCCAACAAAGCTCAGGAGTGGCTCAAGGACAACATGAACTTTTGGCCAAGGACTACTGGCCCCCTCAGAGCCCAGATCTGAACCCACTAGACTTCTCTATCTAGGCGCACGTGGAGACCAAGACCTGTAAAAAACGAAACAAGAACATAAATGCCTTAAAGGCTGCTGTCAACAAGGCCTGGTCCTCCATAGACGCCGATTACATCCAGCAAGTCTGTGGCAGCTTCAGACGTCGTCTGACCAGTGTCATTGAGTCAAATGGTGGCTACATTGATTAAATTTGATCACAAATTATATGCATAGATGGCATAGTAGGTGGTCCTGGAGACGGCCAACTGCTTGGAGTGCGCTAATGTAAATTTGTTGATCACGTTCAAATATCATTTTTTCGCATTTTCCTAAAGCTAGAGATCTCAGTTTTTTTGGGTTTTGTAACTAATTGTTGATGCATTCATATCATAATATGAATTAATTTAAATCATTCAATCTTCATCACTAATTGAACTAGGAAATTTTTAGATTTCAATGGACCACCAGGTATTTACAAAACAGAGAATACGTAAAAAAAAATTATCATGTATTTGAAATACGAGTATTATTTTTAGAATACTACATTTGATATGTAATGTTGTTTAACGATTTCCAATGCATACATTTAATGCATACGTCTATCAAAAATACTCACAATAATTATAGCATTCAATCGTATATTGGTTATTTCAAATGTCATATAATAATGTTGTACTTTTGTCCCATATACAGATACAAAATTTTGTGTCTGACCTGTCTTCTGTCAACAATACCACCTAATAAACTTTATCTTACAAAAGAATATTTTATTAATTAGTGAATACCAAATATAGTTTGCAATACATGTTAAAAAATTAATTATTTTTTATTTTTGTGCATTTTTCAAAAACACAAATATATTTTTTGCTAATAAGGAATGATCATCTTTAGTTGCAAATATGATTATAAATAATTATTTGAAGCACCATTCATTGAGCATCAAAAATATTTGAAATTGATAAAATGAAAAAAAATATTTCATATCGACGAGTGTAGAAGTCTCAATTTTTAAACATCTAAAAGATATTTATTGTCTTTCATTCCCTTTGTATCATTTTAAACCAGTTTTAAATGCATTCTATATCAAATACACTTAAGGTATCATCATGAAAGACAAATAATAATGAACCCAAAGGAAGACTATGACAAAAATGACATTACAATCACGATGTGTCTTCCTTTTCTTTTCAACTTCTATCGTAAGAGTGCAGAATAATAGATTAATAGAAAATTAAAATTTGCCTCATCAATCATCGATTAATGATTAATGGCCCTATGGGAAAAAAACGTATTCATGAAGTCAACATAATGTAGACGAAAATGTATCATGTGATCGTTGTTTTTCCACTTGTTTTTAGCTTAGGTGCATCGGTAAAAAAAAGCATAAAAGAAACTATCGGAGTTCAAAGATTTTTTTCCGTGTATTTTTATACTTTTGAGGCAATCAAGAATGAACAAAAAACAAGAACGGAATTTATTTTTTAAATGTAGAAATAATTTAGGATTTCTATTTTTTTTACAAATTTCTATATATATTACAAAACTTAGTATAAGGAAATTGTGAAAATAGTCATTTAAAAATACTCATAAATGAAGTAATTGAACTATGAGTTATTATGATCAATAAATTTCATACAGTTTGTATAAAAAAAGCAACGTTCATAATGTTAAAAAAAAACTGTCGGACCATGACTTCTCTAAATTTAATGACCTCTTACTTGTAACATACAAAACTTTTCCACGAATTTTTATGAAAATTGATTCCAAACTATTTCTGTAATTATTTTTTTAAATCGACAAACAAACAGAGAGAGGAAAAATTATTATCTCCGGTCAACTTCGTCATCCGAGATAATAACCTTATAACAGATAAAGTTTTATTTTACCGAAATTTTAATGTATAGGTGGCTCAACACTGTAGATAAGTACTCCCTATAAGATGTAAAGAAAATAACGGAAAAATAATTATATTTTGATGATTTTGTTTTGCTTTTGTTAAAATAACCAAAAAAAAGTGCAAGGAATACTAGAGTAATGCCGATAAGTTATATTTTTAACGTATACCTTTAAAAGCCAAGTCATACAACCTGTACTTATGTAAACTTTTTTTAAATTAAAATAAAGTAGATTCATTTGGTCTAATACCATAGCTTAACCTTTTATGTATAACTTTTGAATTTAAAACTTTGGAAATTTTTGGCATAACAATTTTTTCTTTTTAATCCGAGTTCATTGAAGAAATTTGTCTGATGTCTTAATTTTTCCATTAACAAATTTGGAAAAAAGCGATTGAATGTGATTGGATTTTATACAAATCCTATGGTATTTTGATATTTATTAATAATTTTGAAAATAACGTTTTGCTGATAGAAATATAACGAAACTAAAATGAAAAGGGGATCAGAGGTCACCACAATTAATTTGCTCAATAATATCTACCTTTTTCTATATGATTGGAACCATCTTAATATTTCAATATAACTTATGTAGTTCTTATTTTTGGGATATAGTTTTGGTTACATAGCCAGCATTTACAAACAGCATTGAGGCTTTCTCATAAACATCTTTGAAAACTTCATCACAAATTAAAAATATCATCTTTTCAAGCTCACTTCAATTATCCACATTTTGTTTGCTTATATCTCCCTTGTTTTGTTATTTTAATTCAGCTACGATAATGTATAAAAAACTGCAAACATTTCTTCAATAATTAGTTGACGGTAAAGAGCAGGTAATATTGCTTATAAGTTTGATGTCACTACAAGTAACGATGATGAATAACGTAGTCTGCGTGTGCTGCTCCAGAAAAAATAATCTTATTTGTTCACCTTCATCAAATTCAGGAATATCACTAGCCAAAATTGCATTGATAATTCCAATGGGTATGAATTTAATTAGAAAGTTCATTTGAAGGCTTTTCAAATAAACAACCAAATTGAAAACTGGAAAAACTCAATAAAATGTATTTGTCGACCATATATATCCATACTGTGCTTTCTTTATTTCGACAACATTCAGTCTGAAGAAAATCATTATGTAATTCAAAATAATAATAATCTTAAAGAAATCAATAAAACATGTCATCAATACATTTGTTGAAAAAAACTATATCAGTTGTACTATATAGTATGAGAAGATCTACATTTATGTTGAGGCTGAAAGTAAGCTCCGGTACAATTTTCAATGGAGCCATTAATCAAAACATAAAGAAGCTGCTCCTTATCTTAGTGAAAAAGACATAACTTGACATTAAATCATTTTGAAGACAATATTGTCGTCTTCAAGAAAATCTGTAACTAATCCCTCCACTTGTCTATGATACATTGAAGACCTGATTGCCGTCTCAGGTCCTGCTTAAACATTTTTTTAAATTTAAATACGCAGAATAAGTAGGAGAGTTTGATGCGTCTTTTTTGAGTCTGTAGGAAATAACTTTGTTGAGCATTTTGTGCTTGTGTCTCGAGTTGCTATTTTTCATGAATACAATACCAAAATCTTACTTTTTGAAGTACTTACTACATAAAACTGAATCTACTGATGATATCTAATCTTTCTGAGAAACAAATGGGATCCACTTTCCTGATTTGTTCGGAACCTTAAGAAATCCATGAAACTCAGAAATGGAGATTCTTCAAAGATCATGGACTTTTATTTGAAGACTTATATAACCCACTGCAACGCACTTATTTACAATTCCGACTTAAGAACTCTATATTTAGAACGTAAAATGTGGTTATTTTTCAACTTAAAAAGAAGAAGTGGAGATGTTGCCCTGGAAAGGTAAAAAATCAATAGAACTTTTAATATTTAATGTTCTTTTCTCTAGTAGTCCTTGAATAGCATAACTTATCAAATTTACATGGTTCCCTGTTGCTACACTGGTAAATAATCTGATCGAAAGCTCCAAGATATAAAAATAAAAACTTCTTCCCATAAATTTACAAGATAAAACATGGAAATTCTTAATAAATGGAAATCAGCTAAACTAATTGATAAAATACCTTTATGAAAAAAGTGGCATATTTACTATAGTAATATCCCATGAGTGTTTATATACAATTATAATTGTTTATATAGATGTTAAATCCGTGCATGTCTAAAAAAGTTATGTGTTATGTTCATTTTAAAAATGAATATTTTGAGACATAAATGAAATGATCAATTGAAGAACTAAAACAGATGTCTCTTAAGAAAAATTATATATCCTCTTTAAGATGAAAAACAGAAGTGACAATTAAACAAAGGACCAGTATAATGTCAGTGCCTTAGCTAAGGCACAAATAGAAAAGTAATGAAATAGAATGAAGGGAAAAAAAGTTTTTAAGAGAAGATGACAGATCAAATTTGTAGGAGCTCAAACAAAAATTATAAATACATTTTGTACTTACAAAAATAAGAGTAGATGCGGTGGAAGATGAAGATTGTATTAAGCTGTAAATCAGGTTATTTCTTTTCTTCCGTAATATCCAATAATTTTTTTAATATTATGATAAAAAAATGTTGAAGTTGCACATAGTAAAAAAATAAGAAAATGTATTTTCAATCTAGAAAAAATAAAACTCAACATCCAAGCAAAAAAAATAAGTTAAAAATTATGAATTGATTTGCCATTGCGTAATAGGATCGTGGATTACTCAACACTAGTGATAGGATATTAAAATAATTATTCAATGGAAAAATAAATGATAAGTTAACCCTTAAATATTATGTTATATGTAAATTAGACTACGTCAAGTGATCATTAATCAATATGATCATGAGTTACTGAGTCAATGAAATAGCGCTAAATTTCATACAACAAAAATATTTCCAATTTTGTAGTGGATATCAACCTAGACCTAATTATTTTTTTGACATATTGGAGTCAATTATAGGTGTGGTATTCAAATTTGTGCAATGAGAAAAGATACATAATATTTTTTGCTATATTTAAAAACCTTCATTTTTTAATGGATTTATATTGGCTTCAGTATGTCCCTTCAAATAAATTCATTATTTTTCGAATGTGATATTCAATTTTCTATACATTAAGTGGAATTTGCCGTGCCTCTAAAGGCTTAGTACCAATAACTTGTTGATTAAAATGACCAATATTTCTTTAAAGAATACAAATGTAATGCATAATCAATTAGTAGAAAAATAATTCTAGCTGGCTTTTGTGTTGACAAGCCACATATCCATATAAGGGTAATGATTTTTTTCCTATCTCATTTAGCAAAGTCATTTTTGGAGAAATTTTTTTGGACTTTAAATTAAACTTGACTCCTAAGGTATTTTGAGCAAAATGTGATTAAAAAAATTCAAATTTAAGTTATAGTCTTATTTATGGAACTTCTAATGCCTTAAATTTTAAATTTCATAACTTTATCTATGATAACGCTAAACAAACAATTATAAAAAAATCTTATGATCCTTAATTTTTTTTTAAATAATAGCTAGAAAAAAACCTTATGATCCCCATTTTTTTTTAATTGCAGCTTCTTATTTTTCATTTTCCCTTATTCTTCTAGACAAGTTACATCAAGCCGATATAAATAAACGTTTTATTTTAAATTTACTTTACTTGAAAAAAAATAATAACAAAATTACTACAATGCCCGCCCTCAAATACAATGAAAACAATGACTAACCAATAAACCATCAACAAGTATCTAGAAATTGAAAAAACAACCATAAAATTAACAAAAATAACTAAAATAACAAAAAACACGGAAACTGCTATTTCGATCTAAAAAAATTGAATTTTTTAGAATTACATATACTCTTACACTAAACATCTTGAAGAGAATGAAGGATGAATAATAATAAAATATCCAACAAACTTTCAAGTTAAGATGTTATCATCTGAAATCTAACTCGTAAAAGCAGTATAGCGAGAAGATTGAATATATTCTCCCAAGTTGATAGGTTTCAACTGTGTCAGTTTCTCCACGATGAGAGCTTTGCAATTTTCAAATGGCATACTATATTGCTTTGCTCTTTTCTCGAGCACTAACTTATCTACTAAATAATCCAATCTGTATAATTAGTGATACCGCTTTTTCTGTTACTCCCTTCAAACTGAGCAGAACAAACTCTCCCAGTATCCGCAGTGCCTGACAATTGCTAAATGCATGCATCACATTGTTAAATAATTTGTCAGTCTTTAAGAGCAGAATTGAAAAAATATATCTTGAGTATATTGGAAATTGTGCCATGAATTTTTTACTATCTGCTATACCAATAAGATATTCAAAAATTCGATTTGGCTAAGACTTCAAAAAGCACAAGGTTATTTAAAAACCTGTCACATAATTTATTCACCTCATTAACATTTGCCACTAGATGTTCAATTTTCAAGTGTCAGGGCAATAGCAATCCATAAGAATACGAATGCATTTTCAAAGGAAATAAAACTGACCATAATTGAAAATATAGCTATCAGCTATATCATGGATTTTAAAATATGTTATGAGAAATATGTCCTTTTTGATGTGTATATTTTATTACTATTTATCTACATGCGTCTTTTAAATTTATTTTCATTGTTTTTCAATCAATATAGAATCCCCCCCAAAAAAAAAAAAAAAAATATATTTTTGCTGAAAGATATGATAAAAAACCTCGATGATCTGTCAAAAACAGGATTTATTCAAACATTTGGTTGGCTCAAAATTAGGAGTTTCAAAATTTTTTATTTATTAAAGTATCCAAAAACTGTGTTTTTTGTTAAAAACACACATATCACAAAAAAATATGGACTATGGACATAGACTACTTTTATCTGAAAAATTGTACTTTTTTGTATGAAATTACCAAATATATTACAGAAATAACTTGCAAATATATTTATAATAATGATCTTTAAAATAGTTTATAGGTGGGATTTCTGTAATTTTAACTCAATTGAGGCAAATTATTTTTGTTTTTTTGGGGGTTAAAGTGTATCCATTAGCATTACATAATATTCATATTATAAAAGAGTAGATACAATAATTAAAATGCCTTAATTGAAAAGCTATCTGTGCCGCGAACTGGAGTTTTTCTCAAACCAGTTATCAAATTAAAAAATAAAACCAGATTCTGAAAGCTTAATAGATTCTAATCAATTTTATTGAAGAAAATTAGCTACAGCATTAATTTTAGTTTCTATACGTGGCCGAAAGCGCGAATAGGCCCTTGCCACTTGGTCCTTCGGCAAATTCTAGAATTCCTTCTAGATTCCTTGATTTGAGAGATAAGTTTGTTTTCGGTGTTGCAGAGGATTTGGTTGGCATGTCGTTCTATCCCACCTCTCACATAAGAAAACCCATCAGATTCAGATCTAGGGAGTTAAGTGGACAAAATTTCGGCCAAACAAAGTCGTTGAAATTCTTTTGGAGGCATTTCATACTTTTTGAGGTGTGGCAGGGAGCTAAGTTCTGCTGCCATATGTAAGACCTCCCATTGGCAACCTTGTCAAACCAAGGCTTCACTTTAATATCTAGCACTTTCAGTCAGTGCTGGCCTTGAGACCTTGAGGAACACATGAGGAGGCATAACATGGCCTTTGAGGCTAACCAGACCGAAAAACATTACACAAGCTAAGAAATTCATCTGCATGACGACGGAAACATCCTTGTCTCACTGATTCCCAGAATTGGAGCAATTGTTATGTTATCGCTCCTGGTACGAAACCTGCCTGTTTGACCAAAGTTTCTAAGAAATAAAAAAATCAGCTGCTTTAATGCGTGTGTTTGCCCAAGAGAGTATGTGAAAGTACCGCCATAGTTAGCTTACACACCCTGTATATCCAATAAAATAATTTCTCTTCAACATCAAAGAAAATATAAATGTTTTTATGGTAAATTTAAGACCCTTATGAGCAATAACTTTTACTTTTGTATATACTAATAAACAACTGAATTATTTAAATATATTTAAAGAAAGAGCTATAGAAAGCCTTTTTTCTTCTTTTTCATATAGGGAAAACAGAGGACAGTAGCTAGAAGTAATTTTTGCCAGTTCTAGGATGTTAGCCCTGGGCAGTTTCGCCCTAGGAAGTTCAGCCCTAGGAATTTTCCCCCTGTAGAAGTTTCACTCTAATACATGTATTATAGCATAAATGTATCTTCTACATATAATTTAATATTTAAAATGAGTCTTCCCCCCCCCCCAATTAAAGTCACTTGTAATGCATTTTTGCATTAAGAAACAACAATTTATTTCTAAAGATGTCATTATTTCATAATTAATTACAAGGGACTTCAAATTGAAATAAAGGGAGATCTTAAATTATGTGGAAGATACAGTTATGCTAATATATATGTATGAGGCCGAAACTTCCTAGTGCGATACTGCACAGGACGTAACTTCCGGTGGCAATTTTTGTCAAATAGTAGGCCTTACTCTTCATATTAAAAAAAAGAAAAGAAAAGTCCAAGAAATAAAAAGGGAATACAAAGGATAATAAACTTTCAAGCGGCGCAACAATAAATTGAATTATCTAAAAATAGCTAAACATACAAATAAATCCTAAACGAGGCATTACCAAGATGGGGGTGGGGTATGGGGGCCCCATACCCCCCCACAAGTAATAAATCGTATATAACCTTATTGAATGTTTTAAGTGGATAATTAAAAGTATTGGCGAACAAGTAATAATTCTAAGGGATAAGAAGTGTATTTGGAAACCTTGGGTTCTCCAAATGTGGGTTAACTTCACATTCAAACTTATCAAAATTACATTTGAATACGACTTGTCAAATGATTGTAATTTCAAGGAAAACTGCAGCCTGGTGGCATTTATAAATAAATTCAACCAATAGCAGTTATGGTATGTTGGCATGTAATGTTCAATTAGAAGTGTCTGAGTCTGGGTAGCTAAGCCAAATATGAAAAAATACTACAACGATCTCGGGTCTCCTCTAGACACGTATGAAAATGTATATTTTTTTCTTTTATTATTGTAAAGGTTTTCATCTATTTCTTAGACAGAGTACATCGTAAAGCTATTTATCAAAATATATTGTATAACAATATCCATATTTTAGTATTTGTAAAGTGCTCATAATAAATTATTACATGGATTTTCTTTTAGGTACTAATGAAAGAGATATCCACTCAAACAGATGCAAAGGTATTGACATATTTTTTAATGACAAAGAAAGTGATGCTGATGTCAGATTTAGGTACACTTTATGTTTACTTAAGCAAGGAAGGGGATTTAAAACCTATTTACATACCCCTGCTAGAACAAGGATGGCTTCGACTAGATGTAAACAATATATTGTTGTATTAGATATTACCTATTTTTTAAGAATATTATCTTATTCATCGTAATTTATATTTGAATAATAGTCACATCGTAAAACATTATAAATTCTTTTAACTTTAACTTCTGTGATTGGTGGGTTATCGATCCACTTACCAAAGGTTAATAGAAATACAAGGTTATACCATAACCTTTTTCCTATAAGTGTTTGACTTCCACCTATTTTTTTAATTGTGAAGTCAAGGAGGATAACTGTTACCAACAGTAGCTATACTGTTTTTATACCCTATGACATCATTTTGTTTGTGTTCCCCAGCAGTTTTGGTATGGTATATTCAATTGTAAATTCTATCAAGCCCGATATCACGATGACATAACCTCATATTTCTATGATCCTTACAACATCCAAGCATGGAGTATTACTCTATAACTAATGATAGGCAAAACATAGAGTAAAATAACAGTTTCAAGATTATAAAGAAAAAAAAAAGTAGGCTCTTTCGTTCTTTTTATCTTTTTGTCTTGGTGTCAAAATATATCTCTGAATTATTAATTTCTTCCCAATGTTGCTGTTATTTTTTTAAGGGTATAATAAAATATCAATATATATCTAAGGGTTCATGAAAACCTAAGCACTTTGAATATTAAACTTTACTCAAATATAATTTATTAATTAATAATAGAATTTCAACAAAATTAATTTTATAATAGATATGTGTCTAAGCACTTTTAATCATAAATGTAGCCTCCTTTAGTGGGAATGATAGCTTCTAAACGGTGGTGGAAGTCTTAGCACCATGGATTTCCAGTGGGGGCTGACATTGGCTTTGAGGACCTCAGTGTTTGGATGGGGGGCACTGCAAGTACAAAGAAAGAGTTCAAAAGGACTTATTCAAAACATTTTCCTTTCTGATGGTAAAAGTGGTATCTCCACCCTCACAATACTCTTTCCACACACTTTTTCGACAGTTCTCTAAAGAGTCTCGTGTGAAACCCCCCAATCTCTTGCATGGTCCCTCATGGACTTGAGGGGATTGGTCTGGGCTGTTTTCTTTAACTCATCCTGGTCCAGTTTAACCTTTTTGACAGAGCATATCTTCCTCTCCAACATTTCGGACTTGCTGATGACATAGACTTTGATCCTGGAGACGCCAAACTACTTGGAGTGTGCGAATGGAAATTTGTCGATCACTTTCAAGTGTAATTTTTGGACTTGTACGTAAGCAAGAGCTCTCAAGGTTGTTTTGTTTTGTAAATGATCTTTAATTCTATAATATATTCCTTGATCGGTCATGATTAAGATCAAAGACACACTCTTATTGAACTACATAATAAAGGAAATATGCCTGAACAAATTGTATTGTGGTTATTGGGATTTATCACTCGACAAAGTGTTTATAAAATCTTCGAAATATATCGAAAAACTGGAAGCCTCTCCAAAATCCATGATCACTGCATTGCAGGTAATATTGGTAAAACCCCATTGCATAGCTATGAAGGAAAAAAAAACATAGTGTATTACAGTATTTTTGCTGATAAAATATGAAAAATATTGACTTTTGTTAAAAAAAATTGCAAAATTAGAATCTTCTTCCATATTTTGCCAGTTAGTTTGATTTTGTACTAAGTCATAGATATATTAATGACAAATTTTTTCTTGTTGAGGCCAAAATTATTGTTGTCACAATGTTTATTTTTCCTCCGCGTCTTAAACTCATCTATATTTAGCATTATAATTGAAATAGCCTGGGAATCTTTGGCAGGAACGGGAGACCGTGTGCAAATCCAGCTTTGAAATTATACAGTTAATGGACTTCTTCAATGCCTCCAAAAGACGAATAATACTTGGAACCCTCCTCCAGAGATAGAAATCACATAGGTTCAGCTTAGGGCTGTTTAAAGGACAAAAATCCAGGCTCCAAAAGTGAGTGACCACGACATCCTGCAATTTTTGGCTTTGTGGGCTCTTTTAATATCTTTTTGGAGTGAGTAATTTCTTCCTTGCTCTACTCCATCGATCCAACTCTCCACAAGCACCTTCAGGCCATCGCTTTTTCGCCCATATCAAAGAATTGGGGGGGGCATCACAACCCCTTCACAGGAAATGACACCTATGATCTTGATTCTTGCTAGTTTCTTTGTCTTCGTGATGACACTGACTTCATAAGGTTCTGAAAAGATCCAACTGGCATTTTTGTGGTTGGATGAGTTATTATGAAAATTTTCTCGTAAGTAAAAAAATCTCAAAAATCCACCAATTGCGAGCTTGGCAATGGGGGTGTTGGGATTTGCACTGATGAACTTTTTTAACCTATTACGAACCTGGGGGAATCGTATTTGGTCAGCTCTTACCCAGTGATGTTTCCTGTGGGCCTTATCCTTGGTATCAAATACACCACAAAATCGGTAAACTGTACTTTTCCAGTACTTGAGACACTTGATAATCTCACTCGATGCAATTCATATTTTACAGATCTTCGGGTCTGCTTTATCTGTAACTGTCGATGGATTTTTTTTTCTAAAAAAATAAATATTTATTAACAACACACATGGCTATTCCAAACTAAAGAAAATTTGTATCACACAACCTATAGAAGTCAAGATATAAGTCATTCAATTTGTTCCCCATTTATTCGGACAACTTTGTACATGTAGTCATTACTCAAACTCGACAAAACGTAATACTTAAAATTTGAATGCAGCAGTAGTTTTGACTAGACATAAAAAGGGTCTTGAAACTGGATCTGAAGCATCTGGGTACGGTCAAAGATATAATTCTAGGCAAGAACTGGTTTGAGGTACTTGAATTTTTACGGATTATGAAAAAGATCCAAAGGGTTTTCTGGATCTTAATAATACTCGGGTTGTTTTTTTTTTGTGTTTTTTTTGTAGCATACATATTTAGCACGATTTACTAACTACGTATACTCTAAGTTTAAAATGAAGTTTCTTTTTTTTTCAAAAAAAATAAAATAATAATCAATACTTTAAAAGTATATGTTAGGTACTTTAATAATATCTGTTGCAAATATTAGAATATTAAAATGATGCACTATTTAGGCAAATAAAGGTCATTTTTCCCGAATTAAAAACCGTCATAACCACACTATCTTATTCAATTTGAGTTTCTCATCTTGATAATACTTTACTTACCGGATCATGCCTATGTTCAGAGAAAAGGATATAATATATACGAGTGATAACTCATACATATTCTATATCAATTTGACTGTCAACTTGATAGTAATAATATTTGCTTTGATTCTTCAAGAACACTTGTGTTTGTTTAGATATATTTGACACCATTTGAAGTATATTTTCCAGTATGATATGTTATAGATTTGTCCAAATAAAGCCTATTAACTAAAATTTCAAAAAATAATAGTTTATACCCATCGTACAAAAAAAGATCTGAGCACTTTATTTTGTGTAAACGTGTTAAATTCAAAATTATGGCATATATGTCATTTATATATATATTCATTAGGACGTTAGCAAACGAATGAAAATTGAACTGCAAGATAACGTGGCTACCTTCGTTTAAATTAATATAATAGAAAAAAAGTCAAACTACAGGGATGATCTTATCTAGTGTGACATATGTTATTATATCCAATTTTTACGAGTAAATTTAAACGAGAGGTTTTGTGAGGATATAAATTTTAAAAATAATCTAAAAATAGTAGTTGGTACAAACGTGTCTAACTAGAGTAGTCTAAGGCGTTTCCTCTGGAGAGGAGGTTCCCCAAATGTTAATGTCCCTAAAGAACAGAAAGTTGTATCTCAAGAAGGCCTGGATCTTAGCAGCTTGATGAAACAGAGGGGTGTCTTGAGTGAAAACAAAGTTATCCCTGAACTTTTCTCTGGTATAAGGTAGCACTTTCTTATCCAGAAGTTCGATGTAAGCATTTGTATTGAGCCGCTCCTTTCTCAGCAGAAAAATGGAAGGCCTAACTTCGTCTGTGCTGTCCCCTGGATTTTTTGTTCCAAAGACATGTCCCACTGAAGCTGAAACGTTATCTGGATTTTCGATTTTGATTTAGTTGTTGTTCTAGTTATTCACAGTGGCATCAAGGGTGAAATTTTTTCAACAGAAAATAGCAAAACTTTGACGGAATTTCTGTTGGCCTTGATAAAATTTAAAGTATTATTTTCACTTTCCAGCCGTCTCTTCACAGACTTGTATTTATCAACGAGTGAAAGATGCTTGGTTGTCAAGTTTTGGAGCATTTTTGCCGGGTTAAAGCTCTCATGTGCCAGGGCTCAGTGCATATAACAAATTGGGCATGTGTCGTTCGTTGATTATGAAACATGTAAATCCATACTGGATAAATCCTCTCAATATTTTCTATCTGTGTTGTGCTGTTCAGACTGGTAATGAATATTGCCAATGAAGATAGAGGCACTTGAGGACGTGGATGATTGTCTACTCCCCCTAATGATGTCTCCTACTCCGTTTGCATTTCTACCTAGGCTTGCATCTCAAGCTCTGATGGCCTCTCCTTCTCCACTACCTTCTCAAGTTCAGGAAGCATCTCCTTATCTGCCTTGTTCCTGTGACCTCCTCTATTTACTTGGTATTAACCAACGTTTCAATGCGACTGTCAATAATTTTTGGCTATTTCCAAAAGGGCTTTGGCCAGCTACTATGTTTCTGGTGCTGCTGTAAATTGAACTAAGCGCTTGGATACAATTGCATGGTTTTATTCTAATATCAACTCATGTCTATATATTACAGAAAAAAAAAATATTTTTTCTATTAAATAAATAAATAATTGTATTTGTTTTTTTAAATAGAATTTGCAAACCCCACTTTGGGATCCCCTGAGATAGACAGCTCATGTTTTTAGTTTAGCCCTTTTTTTCAGTTTGGTAACTAATTGTTTATCTTTTAATATATTGAAATATGAATTAATTTAAATCACATAGTCTTCATTCATTTTCAAATGAGCAAGTGTTCAAATTTCAATAGACCACCCGGTAGCTAATATTGGCTAATTCAGTATTAAATACTTGGTTTCCTCTCCACAAAACTATTAAACTACGTATTAACATATCATAATGAAAGACAGCTTATTTTCTGTCCTACGGAATAAATTTTCCAAATTATATAGTCTTTACTTTGAAACAAAAACTTATGCACGAAGGAGAGTGGGGAAATAGGCTGTATATTCGTATGTAGAGAAATGCAAAAGTATACCTGAAGAAAGCCAAAAAACCTAATGACTTGCAGTAGTCAAGGAGGCCTCACTTTTTGAGAGTGAGCCTGTCAAAATTAAAAGCCCTGAAAGGAGGGGATGTGATTAAATATGGTGGGTGACGTCTTTCAAACTCGAGAAACCTCATCAACTATTCAAAATGTTGTAAAATTCCCTTTAACAGTACACCTCTAACCAAAGAGTGAACCGAGGAGATCCTTATAACATTTATAATTCGAGAATGAGGAACTACCTTACAAAAGAAGATTTTAAGGCTAAGTTTGTGGAACCAACAAATAAGCAGGGAAGGGGACTTTACTACATGAAGTCCGTCTGGGATTATATTCCTAGTCCATACCAGATGTATCTCAAATAAATTTTTCTTTAAAGGAAAACGCTTTAAAGACTAACGTTGTAGTTGTGCGGAATGTAATATAACAAAAAGAACCTACACGTATCTCAAAACTCCAAGCTGTGCAATAAAAACATTGAAGCCTTATGGAACAGGATAGGGCAGAGGATTTGATTGAGGCCCTCTTCATACGAAGTCCTATTTTTGAGAGAACCAGCATACACTTTGACTCCGGGCATTGATACCAATGGCACGATATAAAAGTGTCTACTCTTCTCCTAAAATAGCAAAAGGTAGCTCTTAGAGAGTTTGAGTAATATGGGCAACAGGCAAACTTATTTATATGAACTTCAACTATTACTCTGTGATATCGGGGTTTTTTTTTTCTGTTTGTCTATTTTTTCTTTTTTTTTCTGAAGGGTCTTGTTTTTTTATATTATCAAATTCGCATTAAAGTTTTTATGTGTGTTTATTTATATTAAGATGTCCCCAAAAATATAACATAAATTTGTTTTCTCAAAAATTTGAAATGCATAGTCCCCGTTTTTTTCTATTTGATCTCAGCTACTCAAATAGGAAAAAAAAACTTTAAGTCAACGATAACAGGTGCAGACGAGATCTTAAAGTCAACTCAATAACTTTAACACATGGTGGACTGGGAAATTTACATTCGAATGAAGATTACACTAAAAGTACATATCATAAATGTATTTTAACTCGTTTGACTATTAGTATATAGATGTATATCTGTTACGTAAAACTTTGGTCTGTCAAATTTGAAGTATCTCCAAGTTATTCAAAAGACGTGTTTTAACTTTCTCCGGTCCGCCATACTCTATACTATAGTGATGAAGTTGAGTTTATCTTTCAGAATTGACATATAATAACTATTTTATTCATCATAATAGCATGTCCTTAAATCTTTGTATATTTTGAAGAGAGTAAGGTTTTACATACGACATTTTAAATTTCAAATTAGAAAAATGTTGTGTCCTAGCTTGATTTTAACTTCAAAGGCAATTACAGACTAGGAGCTCCAAGATAATATTCAATCTTTTTGAACTTTTTTCCAATTTATATCTAAACAAGTTCAAACTAATTTCACATTAAATAACAATCTGAAAAATAATTAATAACGATGTTATTACTCCAAACATAGTGGCTGTAGTAGATAGGTTTCATTTAAGTATGGGAGATATAGTCTTTATTCTTGAAGCAACTATTAATTCATTGGGGTTGAATATTCATGAACTTCCAATTAGTAAGTATTTTATCCAAAGGATACGAAGTGATCAAAGAAAAGATCGGGGAACCCTATAAAATTGATTTTAAAGACCATATGTTGTAGCTTTACTTTGGGATGGAAAATTAAAGCCTTCTTTGAATAACTGGAAATTGAAAGAAGAAAGTTTGCCAATTGTCTTTACATATGGAAAGCAATCCTAGACTGTCAACTCAAAGAAAATGTGCAAGTTCGGTGCTGTGATACCAAAGCTTCAAATACTGGTCATTTTAATGTTACCAATATGCTGCTGGAGCAAAAATTTGAAAGATTAATTTTTCGGCCCACTCTACGATCAAGTCATCGAACTGACTTTAAGCTCGTGTCGGTACCTGTTATTGTTGTTTTCGATACAAATACTTTTATAATTGAGTAGCTGAGATCAAATAGAAAAAAAATGGGGGTATGTATTGACAAAAATTACTTTTAATTTTGTTTTTTATTATTTAGTATATATATATATATTTTGCATTTCTATTTTATTATCTATTTAATGAGCTCTATGATAATCTTTTTGTCCATAAATTTATAAATTATACTATGTACAAACATAATTGAATAAAGGACTTTGAATTTAGTAAAAAAAGATTATTATTCAATAAATATAAATCAAGGCCAAAAAAAAAATGCTTTAAAGCAAAACAGATAATTAAATTCACTAAACCCCCATCCAAATTTACAAAATATACGAGTAAATCCTAACAAAAGTATCTTCAAAATAAATAATGCGTAGAATTTCATCAAATTTAATGTTTTATGAGAATACTGAAAGATATTCGCAAAAAAAAGTTCACTAATAGGTAGTTATTTTCGAAAAAATATCTTAATTTTTCTCTCTGGTCCTTATGAAAAATGTCATTAAGTTTTTTGTGTTATCATGATTAAAAGATATTTAAATCACTTATTGAAGTAAGGATAAATAATTTGAAAATGTTGACAGATTCCAAAACCATATTCAAAATGTTTTGATCTTGTTAGCCACCCTAAAATCTTTGTTGAATGAATATAATGGTTGTTTTTTCTTCAAAAAATCATACCTATATGGAGACAATTTAATTTAAAATAAAGTAAAATTAACTTCTTTGATAGCCAAATATCTTAACTTGAATAAAAAAAAGACGGCCTTCAGAAACGTTCTATTTTGATGTATGGTGATGACTAGTGATGAAAATCGTGAATATTTTCACGGGGTGTTAAAACAACGAAACGAAACTAAAATTTGACATGGTAACCCAGACAATTTTATTGAAGAGATCAGCATAACTGTCATGACATTGCATTACATCAGCTAAAATCAGCTGTGACAAGGGAAGGGGGGGGGAAAGGGAATAAACAAGGAAATGGTCAATAATAACTCCGACGTCTATCTTCAGTTATAGTCGGAGTCCAACCAGGACATCCAATTAATTAGTGTTAAATAATAATGACTTCAACAAAGGAAAAAAAAAATTCTGCAGATTACCAATTCCAAAAAAGTAAGCGAGCCAAAAGAAACAGACAATTTACATCACAAATATAGTTTATTTTATTTTCTTTTTTCAATATGTTGCTTTGTTTCATTGCACATTTTACTGGAAAATAAGTCTTCCCAAGATAGCCATCAAAATCACAAATATATTTTAATGGATCCAATAAAATGTATAATGGACGTAATACATTTATTTATGTAGTATTTGTAAATTTTTTATCCAATCTGTCCATGCAAAGAATATTAATTTGAACCCAACACTAACACCTTCAATCTTTATTATTGTGCAATATAAAAGTACTGGGTCTTAATTTTTAACATCTCCTTTTTTCCAATATCCATCTTTAATTGCCTGGAGAGCGTGGGAAGATATAATTAATTTTATTAGTCAAATGCCTTTAAAAAGTTACCTCTCCGCCTGGACTGCATTTAATTAAATCTCTATCTATCCATTTTCCCTCGAGCTCATATTTTTCCATTTGGATATCCTAGTAACACGCCTTTTGATCATCTCGTCTCTATATGCCTCATTCGATGGATCTCATCTTCTTGAATTGAAGGTTCGTTCATTGTGCAGATGCCCCTTCCCTTTCAAAGTCTGTGATAGTGACTTCTTACCTTGTGATTAATTGCATCTATGTTAAAAAATACATAAGAACTGGCGTCCGCAAAAAATGGCAAAGGAAAAAATTTATAGGAAAAAATGGCTAGAAAAAACAAGGAAAAGTGTGTAATCGGAAAATATGGCAAGATTCTTTTAAACTATCACCAATATACTATATATTACGATAAAAGATTAATAAACCAATTCGACAGTGGTTCCAATGGAATCACTTAATTTCACATAATTTACTTAATTAAGCATGATGAATTGTTCATATTCAACAAGACTCTTGGATTGAAGGACAACTATTTCATAATACTAGGCAAGAGCAGTGATTTCCACTTCGGTTTGATCCAGGATGTGTCAGAAGAAGAGGTAGTTGGCTGTGGCGCAATAAACCACTGGGAGGATTTGGGAAGATAGTCAAAGGTCCAGTCGTTGGAGAGTGCGAGGAAAACTGTAAAGATACATTGGAAGTATGAATTCACAGTCCTAGATAAACAACTTGGGAAATTCGAGTCCTTTAGATAACTACGTAATGCAGTTGCCGGAGAGTGCGAGGAAAACTTTAAAGCTCAGCACAGTTGGATAAATTTGAAATTGCAATAGAACAGTGCTCTTCTTCTCTTCATAAACCTTATTCCTTGTCCAAAGAGAACGAAACAGGCAAACAAACAACCTCATCTTTGCACACATCCTGGATCATAACGAAATGGAAATCGCTGTTCATACCTAGTATTATGTAAATGCTTGTCTGTCAATCCAAGAGTCTTGTCTAATATGAATAATCCAATCCATCATGTCTAATGATATTATAATTGATAATGGAGAATTAAGTTATTAGCACTTCTTTCATTGGTACCGCTGCCGTGTTTGTTTATTTTTCTTTCATCGTAATACAATGTACATTGGTGATAGTTATGATATCCGTTTAAAAGAATGTTACAATTTTTTCCACTTACACACTTTTCCCCTTTTTTTCCTGTCATTTTTCACACTGCTATTTTTCTGTGACTTTTTTCCATTGCCTTTTTTTCCTTAAATCAAAATCTATATGGATAATTTCCTATACAACCTAGACCCTTTATTTCTCTATTACATGTGTGCCTCTTTTGTCCTTAAAAAACCGAGTAGAAGATAATTGCAGACTCCTAGAGATAATGTGCCTCTCTTTTCTCGATAGTTTTGTCTGCCTTGCTAATCCCTATTCTATTATGCTAATAAGTATATTTATTTCTGTATACAAATGTCTTATTTCATTTTGTATTTGTATAGTGTCACAAATAATTTGTTTAACCTATTTGTTTATTTTATATTAATAACTTCTATATCGTATAATTTGTCCTATTAAATTTGTCAGATTCTCTACTTATGACTTCTAGTTATAATTAATTTAATTGTTTTTTTAATTGTATTATTTGTAACTTTACCCATACTTATTTAACTTACTACTATACGCATACATTATAAAAATAAAATAAATTATCTTAATAATGTTCACTATTTCAATGCAACGCCAAAGAAATCATACTTCATAATAATTAATATTTATATATAATAACGTGCTTTGTACAAAGTCAAATAAAGTAAATAATAATTATTTCTGAAATATTGAAATTCCCTACTCATCATGATGGATATATTTAATGTTGCAATCTTTTAATCTCCTTTGCAAGGAAGGAGTTGAATATACTCTCTTGAGATGGATTATCAAGTTAAAAGTATCTTTTTTATATTTTCTCCGTCTGGCTTTGGTCTTATCCCTTGGAGAACATATCTGAAGAGTTTTCGCATTTTCGTCTCATCAAAAATACAAGCCCTGATTTTCGCAGTGGTAAGTTAAGTTGTGTGAAGAACAACAGTCTGTATGGCCTCAAAGGGGGTCCTAACTTCAAATGTTGTCGAACATCCGATTCTTTGAGTAAACACTTGGGTATGCTCCATGGATACCAACATGGAGATGTGGAACTTATTCTAGATAATTTTAAGTCTTTTTAGTATATTTGAAGTATGATAGGATGACGACAGTTTTTATTTCTAATTGTTAGCCATTAGTTTTTGACTACTCATTGTTTAACATATCATATTATCGACTTGAAGGGAAGAAATATAGGAGATCTCAATGTTAATAGATCTATAATATAGAAATAGAAAAGTTATGTTGATGAGTTTCACGAAGTAAATCGAGTATTCTTTAATTTGAAAATTTGACTAATTTTTATAATAACTGTTTAGTGTAATTTAAAATATAGCTAGAAGATTTTCATTTCTATAGTAGAATCACGTGATATTATCTCCTCCAAAACCGTAACTTTAATCAATAGTGCCATATATCTCACTCCTACCTTTTACGCGCACTTGCTCGATACCCATCCCTAATGATCCATTACACCTCCTTTGTAATTTTGAAGGCTGCCTTGAGATAACAAAGGATTGAAAAAAAAAAAATTGTGTGAAAAAATTTATATACATTAAATATAAATGATATAAATTTGGTTTCCTCCATTTAAGTAATGAAAATCCATTATTTATATCGGGATCCCCAAAACACTTATATACTTCCGTGCATGCCTCCTGCCAGTTATTTTCTATCCAAAAATCGGCATTTTGTAACATACCCACTTTATCTGCTCATTTTTGGGGAAGGTTATATTATAATTTACAATTACATACAGATTTTCATCCTGCTCCAATCGAAGGTAATTAATTTTTAGAGAGATACGTATATTTTTAAGGCCTGGTAGCATAAACAGCTTGATGAATGGGCCAAGCAAAATTATTTGCAAATTCGCTGTTACAAGTCTTGAAGTACATAATTCTAGTCGATTTTATGCTTTATTTTCGAGTTAGTTAAATTTAGTTACTCATTTGTGGGCCTCGGGCAAATACAGATGGAAAAAAAAATAGACGAATGGATGAAGTTTGACACTTTTACCTACTCTTGCTTCTTGTATTTAAATTTCATTATATGATATTTGGATTAACTATGCAATTAAACAGGGCCAATCCTAATCAATGTGGCACCATATACAAAATATAAGCCAATAATATGTATATTCAATATTATACGCTTACAGAAATCTGAACATATTAATTGCCTTATACATTTATTATATTCTGAGAAAAATATAAATACCTCTAATAATATAATTATAAACTAAAAAATCCACAGTCAATGCTAAAATATAAAATTGAACTATATACAAAACTAAAACTATAGACAAGTGTTGCAAAATAAAAATATTACAACAACAGGAAGATAAGTATAGTGTATACAATTGATATGCAGTTATTATTGTCTGGTTTCCTTTCCCAGCAGTCGGTACGATACAATAAGTTGAAAATTCTAGCAACAGAGATGTTATAGACTATGAGTGATTGAATGGTTTGTCAAAACCCGCCTGTCTTGCCCAGCAGTTTGTACAATACATCAGATTGAAAATTCTAGCAAGGCCGATTACATGATGGTCTAACATTATATTTCTATTGACCTTGCCTTGTAGTATATTAAATGAAAGGAATTATAATGAATAAAAAAAAAAGTTTTAAAAAAAATTACAGAATCGAAATTTGTGAAGAAAATTACAACAAATTGCTGTTTACAAATTTTGAAAAAACAGTAGATAATAGTATTTATTGGTATTGTAAAAAAACCCACAAACCAAGATTTTTTTTGTACTTGCAAAATCAAAAAAGATATGAAGAATACTGTTGTCGAACAAATAACCCTCTATAAATGGTTTATTTTTGCAAAGATTGTATGAATTATACAACAAAATGCTTTGAAAATAAAAAATATGATATCCTTTTTATTTTAAAGATTACAACTTTATGTCTATCATTGATCGGTTAGAGGGATTTATCCTTAAAAATTGAAAATTTACGTACTATAAAAAAAAAAAAAAAAAAAAAAAAAAACTAGCAGGATAATTATTCGTACAATTACAGATATTCAATTTAACATCAATTTTATCATTCAAATTTATACGCGAAGGAATGTTCAAAGAAATCGCCACTCCCGCCTTAGGCTGAAGAGGTTCAAAAGAGGCACTGATACAAAGTTGCAGCCTCCCAAGCCCAACAGTGTGGGCTCCCATAGAAAGAGACAAATACAAAAAACTATATTTTATATAGCTCAAGCCATGAAGGGAGTGGAAAATCACATTTAAAATGTTCAATGTTACTTTTTCTTTATGCTTAGAACCCTTCAGTGTGGTTGAGCATTATATTATGGTGCCTTAATAAATATATATATGAATTTAACAAAACAAAATTGTGTTATAAACTTTAAATAACATACCATCATATATACATAAATTATTTTGTTTGGATGTGAAATCCATTTTCTATTTTTCTCAATAAATTGTCAAATCGAAATGCTTGAAGAAAATTGATATAACTCTAAAGCACTTATATTGCGAAAAAAGTAAAAAATATATATTTGTTGACATTTTAAATAGAAACACAAACCTATATACAAATACTTTTTTGTGCTTGGAAGAACAAAAAAGTTCCTGGTCGAAAAAATTACCATCCATAACTGGTTCATTTTTGCAAAAATTTCAAAAATTAAGTTATAAATATTCTGGAAATTCAAAATACAACATTGTAGTTTAGAGTCTAAAATTTGAATGCACAAAATGCATCGATTTGTGTTGTTGCTTCTTAAAAATTGAAAAGTGACGTATGATGAAAAAAAGAGAACAAAATAAAATAAGAATATTCAGAAAAGGACAAATATTTCAGTTAAATATCAACATTTATAAGCAAACAAATTTGTACAAACTTTATTTTTTCTACAAATATAATACTTCATTGTATTTTTTTTTTTTTTTTTCACAAGTTTGACAATTTCAATTTTTTCCCCATTAATGTAGTTTTAAATAAATTTAGAAAACGTATTCATTAATATATTTGTTGTTAATCACTTTTATATTTTAAACTCAACCACCTATCTTGTCTCCTTGAGCTTTTAAAAAACGATTTTGTTGTTTTTGCTAAAGTATAAACACCCCCTTATATGCCCCCTCTCCGAAAAAAAAATTTGTTACTCCATCTTCGTCTGACCAGGTTCAAAAGAAGTGCTTAGGCAAAATTTTAGCCTTCTAAGTTCAACGGTGTGGCCACGCATAAAGTAGGTATGTCACAAAGTCAGAAAAAAGTCCAAATATAAATTTGTAAAGGAGATCTTACGTTGTATTTGGAGTGTTTCTTCCCATAAATACCTCAATTATTATCATCCATCAGCTATTCACTGAGAAATCCGTCTTCTCCTTGAATTGCACGTACTAAAAACTGGTTTCTTCAGACTGGCGTATTAAATATAACCCACGGAGTTTGTTAGTCTTATCTCACTCAAATTATGTCCTTCTACATTTAAGACGGTCGTAGTTTGAATCACAGAGCCTACACTTTCCTAAATGTAAATTGTATGAGGTTCAGTGACCGGAAAGGAATGAGCAAAGTACAAACATCACACTCCTCTCATATAGAACAATAAAACGGATTTTGTCTATAAGTTTTTATACTTTTTCCACTAATGAATAGAAAAAGTATCCATCTCCTTTTTGAAACAGAGCATAAGTATAATCGGTATAACTTATTACTTTGTATATTTGTCGAAAATAATTAATTATAAAATTCTATATTTTTATTTCTATATTGGCAAGGTAACACAGTGTGGTAGGAAATAGAGTAAGGAGATGTTAGAACATAAAAGGTGTCAAAATATATTCCTCTTCAGATTAGAATCCCCAATTTGGGATCCATGTTTATCATTGAGGGAGTTTGAATTTGAAGCTTCAAGGAACTCTTTACTATCATCAATCAATATTGAATACATTAATTGGATTGAATTGGTGGAGAATCCGCTTCAAAAATTTCCTATGAAAGTGATTTCAAAATATCAACGAACAATTTCAAAATGTGACAGTCGGAAACAAGAAGAATTTATTCCTCCTTAAATGCATTTGAATCGCAGGATGAGCCGTAAATGGACAGAGATTATCAAAGATCCTCTCATCGATTGATTTATCCTGATGATGTTTGAATCAAAATGAAGACTTGAAGATTATCATCTTTATTTAAAATGAAGATGATTATATAATAAATTTGCATCTTTATTCATATATGTAGTAATAATAACGAGATTTGAACAATTTATAGAACTCAATTTTATTAAGGTAAAAAACATCTTTAAGAAGGTGTTGTTTAGATAGTTCCAACCAGAAAATTTGGGTCATTGATAAATAGGTGCATAAAATATTTTTTAGCAAGGAATATATGCATTTTTCAAATCTGTTATCATTATTAGTTAATTCCGGAAGACAGAATACCTAAGTTGAAATAAAAAAATTGCGCGTGTGCTCATAAAAGACGGAGGATATGCTCGGGAGTTGTAAGTGAAGTCCTTGTTGGACTTGGAGTAGAATTAAGGAGTGGCATTAGAGTAATTCCTTCATATAAGTCCTTGATATACACGGGGTGGGATGTATATTAATTTGCTTTCCTGCCAATAAATTATTCAAATTGTCAGGATTATCATGTCAATCTTGGTTCCTTTTATTTTTGCATACCTGCAGGACTGATTAGCAGTCACACTATTGCCGGCTATCAAAAAAATTGGGAACATGCAGAAATTTATCAAAATAATCCCTCCACTATAACAATGGGTTTTCGTCAACTTGGACGAATTTTCCCATTTCGTAAGTCATTATAACTATTTTGATTTCTTTTGGATAATGTTTTATTTCTTTTGACTCGGATTTGTAAGTATCATATCAATATTAAAGCATGGCATAAATTAAATTTGCAAAACTCAAAAATCAGGCTAGAAGAGAAAATCAATTCCTTTATTGAGACCGGAAAAATAGTTCAACGATTTAACAACGATTTTATTTCAGTTTATGGTCTTATTTCGTAGTCTTAATCAAAATATTACTCCAAATTGGTTTAACGAAAATAATTGAAAACTGAACGAGTATTAAGAAAAAATTAAAAAATTACCAAATTTCAACACTGAAATCTACCGCTCCCCTTTCAACTCTTTGTTTAATATTTATCAATAGCATTTCATATATTAGTGTTAAAATGAATACAAACATTCGTTAAAATCTCAATAGTAAATACCTCAGACACTAATGAAGTATCATCCCAAGAATAAAATTGGGTTGAAGAAGAATATGATAAACGAAGAATTGGCATTGAAGTTGGTGCAAAAATAAAATATTCACAGTGACAAGACTAACATTACAAAAAACGTGATTTCTTGTAGAATCAAGAAAAAAAACACAACTCAAAACCAATATTTGATCAATTTTAATACTATAGTTAGCTATATTTTTTTATGCAATATGTCCTCCTTAACAATCAATAACAACCTCGACACGCTGGCAAATATATTGGCAGCGCTTGACGATGCCGGCCGTGTCGATAGTGTACAATACTGTAATAAAAACAGCTCGGAGAAAATTCTTATTTGAAATAGAGGTGTGGCATGTATTTTTTTCTAAGAGGCTCCAAACTGCAAAATCCATGGAGTTCAGGTAAGGGCGTGAGAAGGGCCACATGGAGACAGACCTAAAGTCTACCATATTGTTGATGCATATGATTTGGTCCTGCTAAGCTGTATGCGTCTGTAGTGGAGTTATTAAAGTTGAAGGCAGTCGTGATGGAGATCCCAACGGGTTGTACAGCCTTCTCGACACTGACACCAGTACAGAGGAGATCGTACACACATTATTAATTAATTTTTTGTTGCTCCAACATTTTACACTTAGAAACATGGGGTAAAAATATGATTATTTTCGTTTCAGCTACCCTTTCGTAACGTAGTGAAACTACATTATTAAGAATAAAAAGGACAATATTTTAATTTAATACCACTGCAAGTTTTATGTCCCCACTATGTAAAGCAAGATATTACGAGTATTTAGGGTGGTTAAAATCTAATAGGGTTAGAAGAGGGTGAAAAAAATGGAAGTCCTTGAAATGAAATGAGATAGTATATTTTTTTTTTTGTAATCATTTAACAATTTTAAATAATGAATGCTTATACATTTATAAGATAAATATTGTTAAAAGTGTTTTTAAGTGTATTTATTTTAAGAAATGAAGCTCAACACATATTGAATAAGTAAAAAGAAATAAATAAATTATTTAAAGACTAATATGTTGTTTAATATTATGTCAATTGAAATGATTTATTAAAGCAATTATTTTGAATTTAAATTATGTACTCGTTTGTATATTGAGTAACCAATTTAAATAGTGTAAATGTATTTGGCCTACTTTGTAAACCTTATATAATTACAATATACTGGTACATAAATGATATTAAAGATATAAAACTAATTATTTGATATAATGGATTGAAACAAAACTGTACTGAACATAAATATAATCCTTCAATATACAAGCTAAGGACTTTAACTTTCACCTAACATTCAAAATAAGGATTTCAAGGATCATTAAGTGCAAAATCAATATATATTATTTTCTATAATTGTGACAAAGTTACGACATATTCAATGGATTTTATTTTAATGTTGTTGCCTATATACTTATTGAGATAGACATTACATGAGGATCTTTGTTTATTGTCCCCTCCCTCTAATACGCTGTCTCCAAAAAGTGGTCAAAAGGGGTCGAATACGGTTATCTAGGAGGCCTTGCAGTCCTAGAAAATGTTATAAATCTCTTAAAATCCCTCAGCAGGGTCTTTTCAGACTGTTGGATCCCGAAATGAAATAAACTAGCTTATTTTGCGTGCGTATCGAATAGCAAGTCAATTTTTATTCTTAGATAACCCATGGGTTGATTTTACAAGCACTTCATAAGAAGTAGTAGTGTTCTTATAAGCATTCCAGATACATTTTGTGAAGCATGAAAGGGGCATCTAGGGGCTGATAATACCGAGTGCTTCTATGGCACTCAGATAGTTTACCATAAGCCCCGTCTCAAAGATGTTTGTTGACATGATATGGCCTAATAATTTATCTCTATGACGTTTGGGTCATCGTTAGAACTCATGGTAATCCATTTGTTGTTTCTTGGCAAAAAAAATCAATCTGAAATGTAGATATACCCCTATTAGTTACTTTGTCCTTTCTATTGACCAGGCGCATTACTTCATCGCAATTCTTCTATTTCAATAACACGTAAACTATCATGTTCACCTTTTGGTGGTAAACTGATAACTAAATTTGTTAGTATCAGTATATGATGCCATATAATATTACAGATCTGTAAAGTGAAAGTTAGAAGTCCCAACACTCACATTATTCAACTGTAGACATAATTAATTCATCCACATTGACTTTTAATGTTTAATTTTATTAAAAAAGTAAGGGCAAAGATATGTACATAAATGCTTTAATAATTATACTAAACACGTTTATGATGAATAAAGAACAAAATCTTAGTCCATAATCAGTTAACAACAAATGACACTTAATGTTGATGTGTTGTTTCTTACCCTGCGTTTTGGGTAATGTATTAAATTCAAAGTAAATATATACATTATATATAGTTAAAAGTATTTTAATTTGGTGGGCTACAGACCCTCCCGCCCATCCCCTGCGGACACGTTTGGTAAGGTTCTCAGGCTATGCACACTTAAGGAATGTGAGTTTATCATAAGCCATATTTTATTGTGGTGCTATGTTTTGTCAGCTCAGGCCTGTATAATAGTGCCTAAATATTAACACATTAAAATGGAATTAAAATTAAATTTCTTTAAGATACGGTACTTGCAATGGCATTAACTGATTAAAATATGGCCCACCGATGAATTAATAAAATAAGCAAAAATTTAAATTGTTTTTTAATAAGGTAAGAAAATGTCAATAAGTGAATCATGCCTAAAGTATGTAAGTAAATTTTTCTAATTTATATTTTTTTACAAAATTGTATTGCAAAGTGTAGAAATACTTATTTCAGATTTTTTATTAGAAAACCATACAAAATTATTGTTATCGTGACATCAATACTTGTCTATTTGAAAGTTCTGAATCATAAGATTTTATTTCGTTCAAATACATTTTCCAATATTATTATTTTTTATCACGAGAGGAGTAGTCCTCTTCCCCCATTGCCTATGGCACTAGTTGCGAAAACAAAAAAGTTTGTAAGATTGGTCTGAAATAAGCATATATTACTCATGAGCATAACCATGAAGAACCTTTATAGATTTTTTAGGTAAGTGTATATTATAATAGTATGTTTAAAAAAAAAACCAGAATCACATTAAGATAATTGACAAAAAAAAATTAGTCCATTAAATAATATAATAACTTTAATGTTACACATTCAAAACTGATTTATTTGTTTCAAAAATCATTTTATCATATGTGTAAAAATGCTGAGCCTACATTCGAATAAATAATTTAATTTTGTGTCCTATCACTTCAATATTTTATGAAAAAAGAATTTTAATCTAACTTGGTATTTCTATAATGGCTTCAATTGATCTTTTATGTATAATATCTTGAAATACATTTTGTTAAAAAAATACAAAACATACGAACTAACAAAACATAAAATAATGAGTTCAAAAACTTTTTAGGTGTAACCAATTACGGAAATTCTAATTTTTGCACAAAAAATAAGGCCGAAATTGAATAGTTTTCTTTATTTAAGAAGTACAAATGTGCTATGAATGTTTTCATTGTCAAATTATGCTATATGGCTTTAGTAACTCTATATGGAATGCCCTTGGACTTGGGAGCAGGCTTCCAGATATTTGATATCTTTCAAATAATTATAAACTCGAGGTCGAGTGATAAAACTTCTTACGTATTGTGTAATATCTGCAGACTTAGTTATTGTATTTTTAAGTTCAATAATAGCGTGTCTTTAATCTTAATCATGAGCGATCAAAACTAACTTATCAAACAATTATTTATGCTAAAAGATCAGGATTTGATCTAGCTTTTTCTGCCAATTAAGGGTTACACATAAATTGCATATATTTAAAGAAAGTTGGTGGCTTCAAAAGAGTTGACTATGAACATAATTATGATGAAACTAAGAGTAAACTTCGCTGCGAAAGATTTATTTAGAAGGAACTGAAGGATGCGATACCTAGCAAGTTTTGGGGTCATGTAGATTAAGAAAAACAAAAGGTATTCTTTGAAAAAACTACCAAGGCTAAACCATCATATCAACGTCAACTTAAGGACTTTAAAGGCAGGAAATCTGTGTCAAAGTGTTAGCATCTTTCTGTTGCTGAATCCCAGATCCAAGTATGTCACCCTTTTTCTACCTCTCTACACGATGTATATCCAAAACAAGGATTGAGGGATTCTTCAAAAACACTGAAATGAAATCAAAGTAGACGTCAGTCACAGTTACCATCAAATACGACTCCTGTTGATGTGAAAGACAAAACAAGTGCCACATAAATTATATTCCAAGATGTCAGAGTATCTTCTAAGAGGAGCTATGTTTAAAGTTCATTGACAATCACCAAAGTTTACAAACTATATTTGGAGTGGTGCATTTCTGAGGGGATAGAGTTTGTTTCAGAGTTTGTTTAAAATAAAATAATAAATACAAAGATTAATCTGGAGTATGAGACAAGTAAATCTACATGATTGGAGATGATAGGTTCTACATGGAAGCTCTACTTCCTAAATTTATAAAGATTCGATCAAATAGTATTACATTCTTGAAATGCAACCTTTATTAAACAGTTCCAACCAGGTAGCACAGCTTAACACTGAATTTAAGATATTTTGCTGACAAAAAGGTACTATCTGGTTAATGCATATTATAAATTTGGTATTAATAACAAGCATACATCGTTTAAAAAATGAAAAACTAGTATCTGGGTGATGTAACTAATGATAGCAAAATTTCAATCGCCTAGCTTTAATATTAGCAAAGATGTAGTGATCCAGTTATTGAAAGTTAAATATCTTAGTTCAAGCTTATGTCCAGATAGCATGTTTTAGAACTAGATAAACAATTTAAGTGTAGATAAAAAAAAAAGAATTTTGAGGAAGATTATAAATCAAATTATTAAATAATGAAAAAGATTACACCGGTTATTATAATCAATAACGGATTTTGGGTATCCTAATAAGAGAAATTCTGGTTGCTTAATTACCAATTATATTGTATAAATCCAAATTATTCTTGAAAATAGTGTAACGTTAGAAGGTTGCGTGAATCAACCCTAATGATAAGTTCCGTTATATTCAATAACAATGAATTTTTTTTAACATAAGAATTATTGAGCTATAATTTAAAATTCAAATAGTTATAAAGATAAAACTCGAATAAGCTTATTGAAGAACGAAGTGCAGATTTTCTTACATGTCTATTTCAACAAATTTAAATTTTTAATTTATTTGAACTTAATTTTGCTAAGGTTGCCCTTGAAAATCCATATAAAAAATTAATATTTTTTTATATTTTCAAGTACTTTCAAAATAAATATTTGTGGCTAAATTAATAATAACAAGTTCAAAAATGATGCACGGTCTATTCTTTTACTTTTAAATTTTTAGATATGTTGGAGGAACAGCAAGAGGATATAAATTATAATTAAGTACAATTTTTGAGACTCAAATATCAATTTTTTATTTGAAAAATATCAATGAGATAAAAAAGCTTTATCAAATATTACCTAGTTTGGACAATAATTCAATCTTTTCTGTATTTTTTTTTTCAGCGATGCGTTTTTTATGCTACTAATTAATTTTGAAGTACTGTAAAATTAATATCTATTCAAATTTTTAGACTTATAGTTTCATTTTTAAGTAAAAATTGGTTTTTTCAAGAGAAAGAGGTGCTCAAATTTGTAAGAAATTTTAAACTATATGTAAATCCAAAATATTCTAATAAATAAGGTAACGTTCGGAGGTTGCTTAATTCTTACACAATGATAAGTTCCGTTATATTTACTAACACTGTATTTTTTGTTAACCAAAGAATTTTTGAACTATAATTTAGAATTTAAATAATTATAAGATAAATTTATAATCAGTTTATTAACGAACGAACTGTACATTTTTTTACATCTCTATTTAAACAAGTTTAAATATTAAATATATCCCTGAATATTTAATCTATTTGAACTTCATTTTTGCTAACGATGCTCTTGATGATCTATATAAAAACTTATTTTTCTTATATTTATGAATTACTTTTAAAATAAATATTTGTAGCTAAATTCATATTATCAATTCAGAAATGGCGCGCTGTGCATTTTTTACTTTTAATTTTTTGATATATTAGAAGCACAGCAAAAGGATATAAATTAAAATTCAATACAAATTTTGAATTTCAAGATCAATTTTTTTTTGAAAAACTATCATTTCAAAATAAAAAAGGATTTTTCAGTTATTATCTTGTTCTGACATTAATTCAATCTCTTCTGTATTTTTTTAGGGATGCCTTTTTTATGTCCCTAACTAATTTTTAAGTAATAATCATTAAGTATATGTTCAAATTTTGTGACATAAACTTTCATTTTTTAGTATAAAAAAATAATCATTTCAATAGAAAGTAGTGCTCCAATTCGTAAGAAATTTCCAACTTTCGGACTCTCTGGATTAATTAGTTGATTTATTGAAGTAAAAAAAGGTGATAATTTACAGATAAAAAATTAATTTTAAAGCCATGAATAAAAAACTTTTTGAGACTTTCTTTAATGCAAATTTTTACGAATCAAATGATGATATGATGAAATTATTCCATTTATATAAATATATAGAAAACTTATAACAAATGTGTTAAATGACAAGATGCCATATTAATTATAATTTAATTGTAAGTAGAAATTAATTAGTTACAATTTGGTGATAAACATATAGATATATATTTAAATATCCCAAATTTTATCATTTATGTCAGCTGAATGAAGAGTAATAGTCTTTCCATTGTATCAGTTTGATGTTATAGTTATGAAAACTGCTAAGCAAAAAAAAATTCATTTTTCAGATTACCAATTCCAAAAAACGGGCTAAAAAATACAGCAGACTTTCATAACTGGTTTCCTCTATGCCAATCTAATTTTAATTAGAACGAATATCATTGAGTTACATTGGCTAGCACAAATATACCCAATTTATTTTATTTTCTCCGGCCGATACTTGATACGTCATGGCTATTTTATAAATTATTCTTTTGGATAAAAAATAAAACTTATAATATTAACTTACACTGTTGTTATACGTACTATACTTATGCTCCGATTCTAAAAGGAGAGTGATACAATTTCTTGTTGACCCTTTGTTGCATATTAAGAGACTAATGCTATATGTTGTAGTTAAAGTAAGAAATCCGTTAATATGCAAAATATGTTTCTCTTCATAATAACTCAACTAGACCCTGAATTTTCAAAATAACTGAAGAAGACCGTTAATGTGCATTATAACTAGGTAATGTGCATAGTATCTGAACAATGCCGTTAATGTTCATAATAGTGTAGGTCCAAAATCATTGAAATAATAAATTTTACATTATCTTCCGAGACCTTATACAAATTTAGCGACACGAATTGATGCTCGGCCTATGAGATATGCGATATGTCCATAGGGTTTGATTTAGAATCAGCACCCCTCGTCAGTTCATGTATTATAATCAGGGACACCATCCACTGTAATCTAGGTTGATATCCTGACCCACTTGCATGCCAACATGACTATCAAACGGATTAGAAACTCCTGTAATAAAATCAGAAACTCCCTCCACAAAAGACACAGTTGATATACAGGCCCATAGGTTGTGTTGCGTTCCAACTCAAATAACAAACGTGTTGGAAAACAAATGAAAGGGTGGGGGCTCCATCCGCTTTTTTAGTTGTTGTTGCACACAAAAAAGCTCGTGGGTTATGAAATTAATCAGTGGATGACGCCCCTGATTGTAATACATGAATTGACGAAGAGTGTTGACTCTAAATCAAACCCTTTGGACATGTTGTATATAACATGCCAACCATAATTTTGTCTCTATGGAAAAGGTCTCGGGAGATAATGTGAAATTTATGATTTCAATGATTTTGTACATTAACGATATTTTCATTTATTATGTACATTACCTAGTTATTTTGCATATTGACGGATTTCTTACTATAACCGCAATATATACAGGGTCCATGGAAAGTTATTGTTAAACTAACTTGACATAATATAGGTTGCAAAATATAATTTTTAAAATGTAGTTGTGTCAAAACTAGATCTAAACAAATAGTTTTGAATAAAATAACGGTTTTGTTAACCACAATGGAAGAAGCTAAGAGAAGGGTACAATCAAGGAGTACCTGAAGGACAAATCTCGACCAGACATCTTGAGGAACCGGAAGAGCCTGGAGGTCAACCCCATGTCATCAAGAAAACCATTGAGATATACGAAAAGACTGAATCTATCAAGGACAGATCCCAATCAGGCATACCAAGGTAAAAATGGACGCCTGGAGTCGTCAGGGCAAAGATTGCAGGAAATCCCAGGAAGAAACTCACCAAGATGCCAAGGCATTTCAACATGGGTGTAACAACAATGAGATACCTTATCTGAGATGACCTTGAGATGTATCCCTTCAAATTGAAGAGGCAACATCACCTTTAAAGCAGGGTTAAGGCTAAAAGAATTGAAAGAAGCAATTTCATTCTTCGGAAGCCGAGGACTGACATGTCTTCCAACATTGTGTTCAGTGGTGAGAAGTTCTTCACTGTGGATCAGGCTTTTAACCCCTAAATTCATCGGAATTTGGCAAAAAAAGGGGGATTGGGTGACCATGGAGTCAAGAGAGTGTAGAATCCACAACCTGTGATGGTTTGGGAGGCCTTCACTGAGACAGGAAAGTTCTCTTTGGTGTTTGTGCCGGCCAGGTGAATTTTAAAACAAAGGAGAACATCATCACCATCCTGGAGGAAGGTCTTGTTCTCTGGCCCCAACAGCACTTCCAGAATGAGCCATAGACCTTCCAACAAATCCGGATGTTGTGGAAGGGGGATGTCCAGAGGACTGTGGTGATGTGAGGGCAATTCCACAAAAACGTCATGGATTACAAAGATTTGTGGAAGGGGGTAACACCCAGAGGACTGTGGTGATGTGAGGGACATCTCCGTGGATTTGCAGCATGCAAGTCCATTCCAGAGGGACTTTGGGATGTGGTCAAGGCTCTGTGTGACCATTTCGAATGAAAATTATGTCAAATGTTTTTGAACTTGTGTTGGCCTATGTCTATAATTATATTCAAATTATTCAGTTAATTATAACATAAGTACTTTAATATCATTTAACAGAACTTCTTGCGTACCCTGTATATGTCTTGAAAAAGTTGCAACCTAAGAAAAAAAGAGAAAAATAATTTTAAATGAAGGATTTAATGCAATAATTGAATATTCTATGGATGATCAAAATATTCTTTGTTAATTTTTGGCTATTTTATTAAAATTACTAAGATATAAATATATATGGCATGAAATAAAATTCAAATGCCCCTAGTTTTATTTACACATAAATGCATAATACCCATTTAATTTTAATAGATCAAAATGAAATTATCAATTAATATTTGGTAATAAGAATGATTAATATTGTAATAAAATTATTCATTCTAAGACATTTTAAGACGAAGAAATTGTAACTTTACCAAAAGTTACAAAAGTTATAATCTGTAAAGACATCATAACTTGTACACAAAATATATACATATATTGGTTATATTATTTTTCCCATGAGGAAATTTACCCTATCATATGCAAATACCAAACACTTTTAATAAAATATTACTAAGCAATATCTTACTACAGTATCAAATATGAAGTACTAATATATTATAAAATACATTTATGTAATTCATTTTAAAAATAGAGATGAAATACTATCACGATAAAAGTCTGGTAGTATTTAAAAAATAAATAGAAATTGGTATGATTGACTTATTTGACAAAATACCAACTGATACAATGCCCTTTCGCAGTTTCTTTTTGGAGGAAAGGTAACGTGATACAATAAAGCTGACAACTTGATGTATGTTTTCGATTTGAATCAATTTTAATTTCATCAGCTGTGACAAGACGATTTGTATTCGTCAACGAATAGTTTTTGCATGACAAGACAACTTTTTGGATTTACATTTGATCTGCAGGGGCGTCCTCGAGATTTCGAGCCCTGGATTCATGTGGTTGATAACCCACGATAATAAAATTATAAAAACCGAGCATCCCCCTCCCCACACAAGAGAAAAAAAATACATATAATCCTGTGGAGGCCATAGATCTCAATAGTTTGCCACTATACAAGTCCTTAACTTTGTCTTATAAAACAACCTTTTTATCGAAAAGAAACAGGAGAAATGGGTCAAAGTCAGTTCATTATTAGCCAACGATGGAATTAGAATTCAAGAATAATTAATACTTAGTGGAAGTTAGTCCGAATTTAACTAATCAAAGTTCAAAATGCTGATAATAAAAAAAGTAGCATAAAAATCAAGAATTGACAAAAATATAATGTGCAAATTTTTATGTGATTGAAGAAATGCAGTGTATGTAAATTTGAAATATTCTCGATTCATTTTATAATGAATATAGAAGATTTTATAGATGAAAAAAATGTTCGTTTTTTAACATATCATTGTGTTTACTTAAAGGTGAGAAATCATTCATATACGGATATTTATATTATATAAAATTTACATTATATTTCTATGATAATTAATTACATGAGAATAAATTCAATACATGTACTCATTATATATTAAACAAATAGTATATGAACTTTACTAAAAGGAGTTGAATGAATGACATACATATTTGTGGTCCGTCCACAAAAAAGGCAAGCAAGAAATTTTTTTCTCATAATGGAGTATGAAATAACATATGTATTCATAGAAGAATTTGTGTCAATTTATATCAACAAACTATTCGAATTAATCCTTTGGTGGCGATGCAGTTATTTGCACTAAAAGAAGTTTGGCATGGCCACAATGAACATATCAGAGACAAAATAAGTATCATGAATAACATATAGACTATAAGGGCTCCACTGGGAGTGGGATGGAGTGGCTGTAGCCCAAATATATATATATATCAATTTTTGCTTTTTACTAAAACATATATTTGAAATTTAATTTAATTTTAGAAATTTTTGTTCCAAAAAAAAATAATTTTCTCTAAATAGCTTTAAATTATCAAATTATTTTCAAAAATTTAATATTAGAAATTTTCAAATATAAAAAAATTTTAAAAATGAATTTTAATTTATGAGTTTTTTCCCAAAAAAATATTAGTTTTAAAGAATAACTAGGAAATTTTGAAATTATTATCCAAAAAGTTTAATATTTTAATAATAGTTATGGATTTTAGAATTTTTTAAGAAGAGCTAAAGATTTTCGAATTATTTCCAAAAAAATTCAATTTTTTTGAATTGTAGATGTTTTCAATATATTAAAACTTTTTTTCCGAAAATTTAATTTCTTAAATTTTATTCAATTAATTTTCAATATATATACCCAGCTAACATACATGGGAGGGGGGACACTGTGAGTAAATCATACTAATTTGAACATGAAACCGTTGCAATTTCATCTTCACCTTTTCTTTTCTCCAATTTCCCTACTTTTTTCTTCTTTTTCCTTGAAATCAGAATAAAATACTTCAATTTATAATAAGACATCGTAAAAAAAAATAATTGAAATTATTGAAAAAGAGAGGTTTTGTCAAAAGGTCTTCAAAAAGAAGGAGTTATTACAGTAAAGATGTACTCAAGGATAATAATAATTGAAAGGAAGGTTCAATGCGTACTAAATTGGGAGTAAGCACTTCAGTGAACGCACCTTGATCAGAATTTTTTTTTAGAGCTGGCTCGATATCTTGACTTGATTTAAAGGCTTTTCTTCTTTTTTTTTCCTCATTTTTTTTTTTTTTTTTTTAATTTTTCTATTATCCTATTCTTTGATGAGTAATGCTACTAATTTGAAAAGTTGTACTTAATAATAATTAAATATTAATTCAGGGAAATTTTTAGATAGGTAATAGCAAAGTATATACAAAGGTGAAATAAAAGGTTTTGAGTGTTTTTTTCGCTTTATTTTTTCAATAAAATTATTATAGTATGGATTATCCAATTGAAATAGTTCCAAACAGTTTTCTGGCTAATTGTCAGTTCCTGGCAATGGAATAAGTAATCAAATGCCAGTCCAACTCGACGATTTCCATTATTTTATCGGTACTTTCGACATCCACATAAACAGAATAGAATTGTTGGAACCACTGTATCGTTGTTGCACTCGAAACTGTATTGGGGCATTGAAGAACCAAAAAAAATTTGTCTCCCTGATCCTCCTTTTCACCTCGGCCGTAGTGAAACTGAAGAATGTATCAAATTTTCCCATTTTTTTCTTTGTATGTTTAATCTCAAAGCATCATTTATACTTTTTTATGGAATGTATTAACTGTGAGATATAGCTAACTAAAGACATCTTGCGACAAATCCTCAGAACTTTTTACATAGGCTAATATAAGTAGATGGTTATAAAATATATGTATGCAAAAATATAGCTGACTTTTAGACTGCCTCCGTGTGGCCCTCCTCCAATACTGGACTTTGTAGTTGGAGAAGTCTTGAAGATGAATGTCTGTTGTACCTCTCATTCAAATTTGATTCGCTCGGGGCTGTCATCATGAAAGCGTAGAACATCATAAACATGGCTTTTATCGTCAAGAGCTTCAAATCTATTCTCTGGCGTGTCGAGGTTGTATATAGCTAAATATAGTATCCAAAAATATCACAATTGGTTTGAAGTGGTCTTATCTTAATTCTATGAAATTCAGGTTCTTTTTTGTTTAGTTATGCTACATAACTTTGAATATAATGCACTATAATTGACTTAAGTATATTTATGAAATATATTTATATATTTGGAAGGGGGGTCTTGGTTTTTGTAATTTACCATAAACAGTTATCCAAAAAATGACATTTCTTAAATAAATTTCAAAAATTCATAGCTATTCCAAAAAAATTAAACTTTTTGAAAACAATTTCAAAAATTCGAAGCTGTGGACAAAAATAATTCAAAAATTCAAGTAATAAATTTTTGGCAAATAACTTCAAAATTTATAGTTATTCTCATGAAATTATTTTTTTGGAAATAAATTTCAAAAATTTCACAGTAATTCAATAAAAACTAAATTTTTTGGAATACAATTTTAAAAGTTAAATTTCAAATATAAAATTTTTTGAAAAAAAAACAGATATTAAATTTTTCCTAAAAAAATTAATAAACTGAATTTGAAATATACAAATTTGTGAGAAAAAATAACAAATATTAAATTATGCCGAGCAAAATTTAAAAATCCATAGTTATTCACAGAAAATTTAATTTTTTAGAAAAATATTTGAAAAATAAAATAAAATTTCAATTTTGTCATTTTTTGAAAAATTAAATTAAATTTAAATTTTTATATTTTTCAAAAAAAAATGCAATATTAAATTTTTTAATACAAATTGAATAATTCCTTAGTTTAGGGGCGAGGGTTACAGGCCCTCCAGCCCACCCCTTGTTGACACCTCTATTAACTTACAAAAGGAATGCTGTAAGATAAAGATTGTTTTGTTTAAAAGATCAACATACGGCCATTATATATATGAAATTACTACTTTTTCAATAAAAGGCTTAGTATGGGAAAAAATCCTACATAAATCAAGTGTATAAGTATCAAAATATATACGTATGATCCCCAGTGGGAAATGACCCTCATAAATACTTTTATGATTTTTGTTGTAATTGATACGAAAGAAGCATTTAATAACACATTGAAAAAGTCATTTATAGTGAATACCACGGATTAATGGGTGTTGTTTATTTGCGGAACAGCAGGGCACTTTAGAGTCTGAGTATATAAATAACCAGTTGTTACTCTCAAAACCACAGTTGGATTTCTCATCTTGAATTGTGCAGCCTCAAAAATGAATTTATCCGGAGTACTCGCTTTGTGCCTTAGTCTTATTGTGCTTGTATCTACGGCTTCCATTTCCCAACGCGTAAGTTGATATCTTGGACTGTAATTCCCAAAATCATATTCAAATCACATTTTTTAAACATTATATTTAGAAATTGCAAACTTTCAAGTAAAGAAGGAATTAGTAGCAGAAATTAAATAAATTTTATTATGTGAGACACAATCCCCATAGCATTCAAATATAAAATAAATAAAACACATCATTAAAAAGTCAACATCCTTGCTTCAATAAACTTTTTTAATAGGATTTTTGTTGCAACACAAGTGATCAATTTCCTAGTAACAATATCTCACTATGTTTTTGCGACTAAATTATGTAAATAAATGCGTTTTTAAAGACACTTTCAACATATCCACAACTGTTTTTTGAAAGGTATCATACTTAATAACAGTAAACTTCACTTGCTCATAGCTTCATACTTGTTGCATTTGATAGAATAAAAATTATACTATTTTTTTATTGTCAAATGTGGATGTTTCTGTATCTTTTCTTGTTATGAGCATTCTGAACGTTGATTGGTTTAATTATATTTTGGTATTGTTAAGCTATAAGCAATTCTCAAAAACTTTTATTATAGCTCAACAGTTAGGAAGAATTGGGTAACTACCAATAAATTTTGGGCATTTTTTCTGTTTTATTTTGGAGGAAAGTTTGCAACTTAATGCAGAATAAGACACATCCCCTTTCATCAGCTTCTTTTTTAAATCATTCATAAATCATCATTGTGTAGATAACCAATAAGAACGTATAGGAAACATTTTCAAATTTTTTAATAATTCGGAAAAAAATTAAGTACGATTCGAATAAAATAAAAAATACTTGATGAATAATAACTTGACATTGGAGATGGAGAAAAAATATAATACCTACATGATATTAAAATGATTTTTCCGTCTATTTGGGATTTATCCAGCCCAACGTAGTAAGGGCAGCAATACATAATTAGAATCTTGATATAGGTCTCGAGATATAGTCTTTAAACATAATTAATTTAACGCACTTTGATTTGATAAGAGCCTTTAAATCGCAGTATATATTGTATTTTTTTGTCATCCTTCTTCGTCTGTTTGTTGTATCAACAACCAATTATAATTTTTAAATATTATAAAATCTGTTTGTTTGTTTCAAGAGTTTGTCATTCTCATTTTAATTTAATTTCTTTCTTTACTAACAGAGTATTTCACCTCATGCAGAAAACTTGTATTATAACCATCTTCAAAAACGGCCATTTTGTAATGCTTTTACGGGTGAGTACGACTATTATTCTATACCATTGTATTTGGTCTTTATTTTTCATCAAAGACAGGAAGAAAAATAATATGTCAGCGACAAATATTTAATTTCCTTAAGAGTATCTTCCCTTTTTCAAAGACTATCTCCCTTTTGAAATTTCCAACACTTTTACACACATACAAAGATGATATTATAATGTGTTATTTCTCGTATATATAATTTTTTTATTCAAAAGGATGTGGACGTAAGAGATCGGATCCTTTATTAAGTCAAGAGCAAGTTATGGAAGATTTTGAGCCTTACCTACTCGTAAGTTGTTGTTTTTTAGTAAATAATATATTAATATACTTTAATATCATACTTAATTTTAAAGGGACGATTGCAAAAGCGAAGTGATGAACCCTACGGCCATGAAGACCTATATGGATACATTTAAACCACCTCCCTTCAATCCCTTTTTTCCCTTTCCTTAACCGAACAAATAACAAAAATGAATTCGAATCCATTGACACAATCCAAAAAGAACAGATAATTATTATAATTTATCATAAAAGTTTATGTGATGCTTAAAAAATTTTCAAAAAGAAAAGAAAAAGATATTATTTCTCCTGTTAAAGTTTATAGTTTTTATCAAGGAATGTTTTGTTAGATTTATATATATTAAATATCAATATTTTTTATGAACTATTAAAATTATCGTAATAGCTGATGATGACCTAACAATAATATAGAAGTGCATGTTATTTACTTAATCAAAAATGACCTAATATACATTTTTACGAACAAATTAAACAAGTTGTCTACTTATACAAATATAATATAAAGGTTAATCTACAATATGGGGAAGCAGATTGAGAAAATTTTCTCCCATGTGTCTCAAAAAGGACAAAGAGTTTAACTTTCTAAAACCTATATAAACATACATATATAATTTTTTTCCAAAGTGACCCCCATCAGCGGAAATCATGGTCTCAATCAGGGGCTTGATCGACTTACATGTGTTTTGACATAGTCCATGAACATATAAGCACATTCTTTCCCAAAAGAATCCTTCAAATTTTGAACACAAGAGAGCAGGATTTCACATACCTTCTTCTCGACGGCATTCAAATGCCGTAGTCCAAGGTGTTAAAGTCTGGCCTGGGTTGTCTTGCCCTTGTGCCCGGGTACCCAAATCTACTTCCAAACATGGTGCTCTGAGGATAGTTTGAACCCAGCTAAGTTAATGTGACCATTATAAAGTCTCCAGGGACTTCTTGGCGCCAATCTTGAGGACCTAAGTAAACCAAAAAGGTGGTATTATTTTGCCATCAGATGCAACGACCCACTGCATCATGACAGAGACAGGATGCTTTGTGGCTTTAATACGGGGCATGTTATCAAGTCAGTAGTCTAAGTAGAAGGTGTTATGGGCGTTTCGGTACTATTTCATGGTTTTGAGCTTCTTGTCAAAAAATATTTACACATTCTATAGACATAAGATGAAGCCACTGATTACATCACATATGGTATTTGGGCCCCACTTATAATTATGAGAAAGCCTCTTCATGCTGATTGTAGGATAATTTCGGATGACAGCCTTAATGTCGTCCAGGAACTCCAAAGTCTTTTTTTGATTGTGCCCACATGATATATACTTTGTCCAAAGCCCTAACTAAAGAAAAGAGTGAAGGTCCAATATTCTGAGCTGTATTTGAGTCTATCTTTTCAGTGTTTAGGAAAAGTCCAAGTCCTCATGTGGGTCTTTCTAGTGTCGAGTCATCCTGCTCCCGGTTTTTCTGGTTCCGAGTACAATTCCTCATTGTCTGTGTCCATGGAAAATAGGTAATGTCTGGATCTACCTTCTCGTCTAAGGCAAGATATCCTTTCCCACAAGTTATTCCCTAATCTTTGGCAACACTGATCTACTGTTGGACTTTACTGACTTTGTGATGGTGAATTGAAGATGAAAAAGAATAAAAGATACTTATAATAAATAAAAACAAATATTAAGGCAGGGCGCTCTCTCCCTGACTCAGGTAACTCATGCCAAAATCCAGTCCCCTTTTTAAATAGCATTTTATGCAACTCTGGATATAACTATAAATTACAATGCAACTTTCTAAATGATTCGTCAGAATAGTAAAAATAAAGGAGGAAAAATTAGGCAGTGCATTCATATCTTGCTTATACCAACTTATATATATATTTCTTAAATTACGTTCACTGTAATCGTCACCGTCTTCGTCACTGTAAAAAAAAGTATTTCTTGGTAACTTTGATAAAAGTCATTATATGTAAACTATTGTGCTTCTTACTCATTAATAAATTTATTTTTTTCTAAGTATGAAGGAACAGAGGTATAAAGCTAAGTGACGAAAGGTACATGTTAGATTGAGTAGATTCATTATCTTATTAATACATTTTCCTCGCAAAAGATGTCACTTTTTATGATACCACAGATGGCATCATTTAATCATTTTATGTCCTTTTCAGACATAAGTTATGGTATTTTTTTTTATTGTCTGAATTAAAAAGGTGAGTTAATGGAAGGTGCATAGTTAGTACTTGAGTAATATTGAAATAAACTTGACATACGGGTGATATATTGTAAAAAATATTGAATTGGCGCTATGATTAAAAATGTTTTACCTAAATTATAAAAATACCGTATGAAATATTTTTAAATTAAAATAAATTTTACTGGTGCTACATGAAGCATTCTGAAATGATAATATTATAGTATATGGTTATATTACTATGGCAACTAACGCCAAACATTCATTTTTGTTTGTTTTCAATCATTATGTTTTTAATATTATTTTTGATAACTCGCACTTCCTCGAAAATATATAGTTTTAGTTATAGTTAATAATAAACACATGGTTACTAAACTAGAAATATGGTGAAATATGGTTTTAGCGGCTTAAGAGAGTCAAGTGAAAAAAAAATTGCATCACTTCAGTGGGATACAAAACATACAGACACTTTTGCACATAAGATTGTTAATGAAGAGTGGCTGCCTGTAAAGATCCGTGATATGAACGAAGCTTCGTGAGATTCCATCTTGCAAAATAGGCACTGACCGACGCTAGGAAACATTATAATTGAGAATAGTATAGAAATGCTGAATCTATAGAAATGTGAAAAATCAGTTGTATCAAGGGTGTTTGACTCAAATGCCTCTAACCCAGGCTGCGTTAATGTTGCTGGTATTTTCTTCAACAAGTCTTAAGACGGTTGTTACTCTGGGGAGTATACCCTCATCATATTGGGGAGGTGATGCGGACGCAGATATTCAAAGACCTGAAAATAGAAACGTAGAAATCCCCCGAAGTATATGTCTTCAAAATTTATTTATTTATTTGGTCTGTTTCGATTAGTGGCTAAAAAAAGCCCAATATTGTCGACTCATGATAAAATATAATAAAACATTACGATAAAGTATAATTAAACAATATGATAAAATCTAATGAAATAAAATGATAAAATCAAATGATGTAATGTGGTGTGAGATTAAAGTAAATGTGGATTATTTTTTAAAAGTCTCTTAAAACTGCAAAGTGAAGACATTCTCCTCACCTCTTCGGAGAGACTGTTTCATATCCGTACAGTTCGATTAAAAAAGCTATGTTGGAGGTAATTAGTATGCGCCAATGGCTGAACTAAGTAAAAATCGGAAAGACAACCTAGTGTTGCACACCTTCCTACATACTTTGCACTTGATATTACAATGAGTCAGTTCATTAATAACTTTAAACATCATAACCACATCCTGAAGTTTCTTTCACTTTTCAAGTGACCACAGCCCAACTATATGTAAACTAACCTCATAGGATATATTGCCGCGTACCATCTTCATAAAGCGTTTCTGTACATTTTCACGAGCTCTGATTTCTTTTCTATACATTGGATTCCACAACTGAGAAGCATAGTTTAAAAAAAGCATAACATATGCTTTATAAAGCTTCTTCATCAGCTTCATATTTTGGGTTTTAAAACTCCTTTTCACAAATCCAAGCGGTTTGTTTGCTTTTCAAATAATATTTTATATGTGAGTGCTGAATTTCATATTAGAATATGTCAGCACACCAAGGTCAATAGCACCGCCCCCAAATCATAAAAGAGCTCTTCTCAAGATTTACAGGAACTCTCCATCAGTCGCTCCAACTCAGAAATTCTCTGAGGTCATGTTTGGCCTCCTCTTCTGAGTTACAAACAAGCTTTGTGTCGTCCTATATATTCTGGATCTGAGGTTGTCACACAGGTCATTAATATACACAGAGAAGAGAGTAGGTCGATTGACACTACCCTGAGGTACAGAGGATGGGACACCTATTGAAGATGATCCAATGCCGTTTATTAGAACGTGCTGTTCTCGATTTCTGAGCCAAGATTAAATCCACTGCAACAGTTCATCCTCAATCCCAATGCAATATAGTTTGTGTTTGAGGCCACCATGCAGCACCTTGTCGAACGCATTGCTGAAATCAAAGTATAAAACATATGCATTCAGTGAGGAGTCCCTACTTCGAGCGACATCATCCCATAATGATAACAGGTGTGTAACACAAGACCTTCCACTTCAGAATCCATGTTGTCTAGGAGATATCAAATTCTGTTTTTCAAAAAAAAAAATCTCTATTCAGAATTGATTAGCTTGTCCATTAGTCGAGAGATCTGGCTTGTGATGGAAATTGGTCGGTAATTACGAACATCCTTATGGGTTCCTTTCTTGTGTATCGGGATAATATTAGAGCATTTCCAGTCAAACGGCACCACTCCCTCCTGCATCAACTTGTTGAATATCATTGTAAGAGGGAAGTAAATAACATTACTAAGCTTCTTCAAGAAGAAAGCACAAATACCATCGCGACCTGATAAGAAAGGAGGGAGGAAATTGCTTTTTTAGGATAACTGATTCTGCAAAGAAAATCCTGGACAGGCGAGGACGGTTCTGTGGGAGTGGTTGATAAATGTAAGGAGTCTCAGAATCTGTTAAGTAAGCTCAGTGAAAGAAGTCGTTGAAAAAATTGTAATGCTATGATCATCGGTCCTTCGAGTACCGTCATCAAACTCAAATTCGTTAAAAGCCTTATTGAGCAGCCCCGATTTGTGTTTCATATAAAAGAAAACAGGCTTGATGTTGTTTTTATCAAAGTTAGCTAACAATATATCTTAAAATTTAAGTCTACTCGAAGGCACCCGAAGTTTAACATAATTTTGGAGAGCTTTATACTTTCATAAGTTCTGAGGAAATAGGAATTTTTGGTATTGACTTATCTTTTCTTCTTTGCTAACAAGATGATGCTCCGATTAGTCCTTGGAGAGCCCTTATTATTATGAGATTTTATGTTGGGAATGTACTTATCAATTAGGGAGTAAAGCATATCACGAAATTTAGACCACATATCCTCTACACCTGGTACCATGTTCTTGGAGATATTCAGGCGGAGAATAGTGAAACCCAGTCAATGGATAACAAGCTTGTTTGGATTGCTATGTGTTTTAAAATCTAGAGTGTACGTTGGTGACTCATGTGGTTTTTTCAAATAGACGATGTAATAAGCATCAATAACAATGGGATAGTGACCTGAGAGGGACAACTCCTTCATGACCTCGGTCTTAATATTACATGATGAATTAAAGAGGACAAGATCTAATATGTTTCCTTTGATGTGTGTAGATTCAGTGATGTATTGGTGGAGAAAGGAGTCAAGGAAAGCCTGGATAAGTAGATTTGCTGAGTTGGAATAGGGTGACAGAGTATTCCAGTCAACTGCAGGAATATTCAAGTCCCTGCACATTATAATTGAGTTATTAATTCCCTTTATAAAAGAAGAGAGTGCAAGGTTACTTATGTTTTTGGAGTTGGGGGATCTGTATACACACATGCATTTCAAATTTTGAACTTGAATCGTACTCAGTTCAAAAAATTCACGATAGTGTTCCTGGAGATTAAAAGCTCTTGTATCATTGCAGGAGAAGATAGCCCCCACCCCCCTTGATTTGGTCGATGAGTTGCGATCCGCTCGAGAAATTAGAAAATAGTTGTTTAGAATGATTTCGGAGTTTTTATGATCATTTAGCCAAGTTTCGGGGATACAGATCAATGAAGACTGGTGGTCGTAAATAATCATTTGAAGTTTATGGATTTTGTGGAAAGAGCTCCTAATGTTTATGTAAAATATCTTTAATTTTTCATTTTGATGATTCTTAGCTGCCCAACCCTCCTAACAAGCTAAAAGAGGTCTGGGCCTGCTGCGTTTTTCTACTATATATATTCTATGAATATTTCTTAACATTTTTGTAAGTGAGAACTCCTCTGCATAGAAAAGCTGACACTCTTTGATCTAAGTTTAGTGATGAAATACAGACTGCGGTAAAAGAATGGAGAAATGAAGCAGTTCAATTTGTCAAAAAATTTCAATCAAAATTGTTCTTTTACAAAACAATGTCTTATCGTTGTCACCTGTAACCATTTATACCAAATATCAGAGTTAGAAGATACATGTCTTTGTCAATTTTGTATGTTAATCAATAGTTCATAGCAGAATACATACACCACAGTCTTGGATATTCCTTGGAATGATTTGTGCCTGTACAAGAAATCCCAGCAATATATGGTAATCATTCTAAACCGTGTCATATCTGTTCTATCTCGTCATCTGTAGAATTTAAACTCAGAAATGGTACCACTTGCCCTCATCAGTGATTTAACTCCATCAATTGAGCAACACAATATGGCTAAGAGGCTCATAGTAATGAAATATGAACTCGGTGACAGACATCACATACATACATATCGCTTTGGTACAAGTTTTGGGATATCAAATTTTTCTAATTGACCTAACACAATCTACGACACTTGCAGATTTAGTTTCATGCGACTCAGGGCTCATCTATACACTACTGGGCATAAATACTAATTTATGGACCAAAAAGGTCGCAGTGGATAATTTTTTTGTATTTCGTGTCTTCCAAATCATAGATCAATTCCATTACCGTCATTCATGCATGTGCAGATGGTGGCATAAAACAAAGCTTGGACTTTATTGGTGTTGCTAAAATAGAAAAACATTTCCAGATTGTTTTACAAGTAGTAGAAACATATAGGATAGGAGAAATCTAATGTAATTCTGAGTAAACATGAGTAGCTGTGACGATTATCACTTTGTAGATCCTCTATTTACCTTTAATGTGTTTATTTCGGACTTTGACTATATGAAAAAAAATCAAGTATTTTTTTTATTAACATCGAAAACAAATAATGCTATGTGATGTCTTATGTATTGTTCAAGAAAGTATCGACGGATAATATATTTCTTATGATTTTTAATAGCCTTTATCTCATTTATTTAGTTAATGAACATAAATTTTGTTATATTCCCATTTTTTAACATGGTAATGTTTACCAAAATTTATGAAATTCCTACAAAATTACTTTTTATGAGATAAAACACTTTTGCAATACCGCCATAATGAAATAAAAATAATTTTAAAATCATGGGGTGCTTAGTGCACCATAGTACCCATAAGATTTGAATCCCATTAAAGGTATGCCACTACTTTCACTCGTCTCTCTTAAGCCGTTAAAGCTATATTTCTAGATTAGTAACCATGTATTTCTTATTAACTAAAATTAAAACAACTTATTTTCGAGGAAGTGTAAGTTAACAAGAATAATATTAAACACATAATTCCTGAAAATATAAAAAATGAATGTTTAGAATTGGTTGCCATAGTAATATAGTAATATATATTATATCATTTTCAATTAAAAATGGTTATTGGTGCACCTCTAAAATTTAATCGAATTAAAAAATATTTCATGCAGTCTACTTTTATTATAAGTAAAAAAATTTTATCATACCGCCAAAGCAATATTTTTTTTTACTTGGGGGACACTACTTGAAATCTTTTGCAAAATTAAAGTTGTTATCAATCAAGATATATTTTGACAAATATTAATCGCGTGGCCCTCGTTTTTCTCCTGTGTTACTAAAGCCTTGAAACAAAGTAGCCAAACTGCCTTGCTAGCTCGATTAGATGTTGATAAAAATGTTAAAAAAAAAATTCAAAAATTAAATTCTTAATAAAAAAATTTCAAATACCCACAGCTATGGACAAAAAATAAAAAACTACATAAATTCATAGGCCTTGTCAAAAAAATTCACAGCTGTTCACAAAAAGTTTAATTTTTAGGACAAAGATTTCAAATTTTAATTTTTTCCAAAAAACTACAACTGTTTACCCAACATTACAATTTTTCAAAAATTAAATTTCAATTATTAAATTTTTTTGTGAAAAAAATTTCAAAAATCCACAACTCTACTCTAAGTATTTTTAAAATTCAAAGTTGTTTACAAAAAATGGGAAAAAACCAAATCTATTCACAGGAAATTAAATTTCTTGAAAAAAAAAAGTTAATTACACAACTTTCTTGTAGTAAGTAAAAATTCTTTAATTTGGGTGGGGGAGTTACAGCCCCTCTAACTCACCTCTGTGAACACCCCTGAAATACTTAATAAGGGCACTAATATCTTTGAAGTTAGCGCCATGCACTTTTAGGTAACACTCCGTTAGGCAACATCCTTTTTATAACGCAGTTGTTGAACAAGGTTAAAGATAAAACGTATTTACATGATAAACCATTGAACAATTAAAAAAATAAGTTTTGAATATATATATAATTATTAAGAGATTGAAGTTTTGTTTTTATCCCACGGGTCTAAGTTTCAAAATATCACAACAACAACAAAAAAATCCACACGTATGACATTTTTCTGCTCCGATGTTAGTGCTGAAAAGGCTGCAGAGAAAGTTGGCATCTCCATCCAGACTACCTACAAGATTAGGAAGTAAATAAAAGTCACATACACAAACAAAAAAACTCAATTCTTCTATAGTAAAAATACAGCTGACTTCTGGGCGGCCTCCATGTGGCTCTCCTCTAGTCCTGACCTCGAACAATTAGAATTTGTAATTTGAGGATCCGCTGCCAATTTGTTCGCCGGCCTCTTAAGGCTGTTATTTTTGTCTTTATTCATATCCTGCATACAGATATATAAAAAAATATGAAATTGCTGGGAAGATTAATCGCATAAATCAGCATTTTAGTTTACAATTTGGCTTCCTAGCCAAGACCTATACCTAAAAACAGTTAAACCTTCCAACAATCCAATAATCATAAAAAGTGATCCCACATTAAATAATACAAAATATAATAATCAATCCATTGGTCTCCCTCGATGAAAGCGTTTATACCTCCGAACAATTGTTTTTAAAGTACTGATACATTTAGTTGAATCAAACAATTTTTATTAGACAACGTCATTAGCAATTTCCTAGGAATCACCACTTTTTTTTTAGGGACAAAGCACCATATCTTGCTGAAGAGGACAAATTTTTAATTTTTCTCTCAGAATAAGTTCTCCCAATATCAATTTATTAAGGCTGTTATTCTTTGTGAAGGAGGACATGTTGAATACAATTTTACAAACTGGTTTTGCGCCGACTTTCTTTAAATCTATAGAAATTACGTTTTTTTGTAATTTAGTCATGCACCTATACGTTTCGGGTACCCACTTTGTAAAATCCCAGTTCACTAACAGTGTGTTAAAAGTACTATCATGAAAATTTACGTATACAATTTTCACAACTCTACTAATAATAATTATGGATCAATTTGATAAGTTTTACTGTTTCTTTTTTTACATTGTGTTTCCTCAAGTGATTTTGTGATTACTTCATTTATAGAGAAATAATCCCTATTACAATAACTATAACAGGGTTTAACCAATTTATATTGTATACATATTATTAAGACATAATAATATGTAATAATCAATACTGTAAATGATCTATCCGACAAAACTATTCCGTTTGAGAGAGAAAGGGAAAAGAGAAAAGAAAATAAACATTGAAGAGACTCAGAGTATTATAGACATAGGTACAGATGTACGTACAATAATATTTTTATTATTATAACATCTAAATGCATTAGAGTGGTCCTTAAATTTGATTTGTTCCAAATGTTGGCAAAGCAAAGTCCAACAATACTCATTTTGACAAAAAAATGTAGAAATATAAATTTTAAGCCATGTTCATTACTAACTTTTTAAAATAAATAAAGATATATTCTATTTTCCCTTGTTTTTATTAGTGTATACATTTTACACTCCTTTAGTGAATTGGGATATTATACGCCCGAATGATATTTTGTATTTATCTTAGTAATCCCTTGTTTATGATTTATTCATATATTTAGTCATTTTTTTAAATAGAGGTTAAGTGAATTTATTTAATTATTTTGTATAAAAGTGGTTCCTTAGTTTTTTGTTGAGATTTCATGGATTTTTTTTTTCAAAGTGAGGACTGAGGCCATAGAGATAAAATATATTGACTAATAATGCGTAGAGAAGTTGACGTCCTCGTAGTTGATCAAAACATTCTAATTTTAGTAGTTATAAATAGATATATATCCTAATAGGATAGGGAGTGCTTCAAACATTTTAATTTTCAATCCTCAATGTATTTCACATTTGAGTTTCTTTTTCTTTTTGAACCTCTTTAGTTTTTGATTATCATTGTTGTATAAATAATTATATTTTCTATTGCTTTGGTGCACTTTTGGCTTCAAAATAATTCCTTTGCTTTTGCTCAGCGTAAGGTCTTTACGTATTTTATCTTTAGGAAGTTGTTTTTACATATTATGAGCTCAAAAAAAGGTATAACATAGGTTTTGGGTTTTTATATTAATTTTCATACATCACGGACATTCGTTTAGAACTCTTGTCATTTCATACTCAATTATTAATATGATTATCAATTTGATATTTATAATAGTTAATAACGATTCTCTAGATGTTTAATCGATAACAACAAAATAAATAATAGGAATAGGAATAGCTACCATATGTTTTTTTCTTCCTTCTAATCTTTACTCCACTTTTTTATAGTCGAGGTTGAGAATGAATACATATGCTTGTCGTAAATAATTTTTGTTTAAAGATTGGATCCATGAAGTTTAAAAATTTCTCAAATTTTTTATCACGTATTAGTACAATCTAATATACTAGTATAGAATCTTTAAAACATTAATTAACTAAATTGTTATAAAGACCGGTACTTACAGGCCGTAAATTACGCTGTACCAAACCCCTAACATTTCTGATCAAAACAAAATTGTCCTTAATAAACAAGAATAAAATTTTTGATTTGGAAGGATTTCTTCCTACGAAGCATTTGGATATATGTATTTTCATTCTTCATCTACCCATCCTTCATATATCTTGAATTTGATATATTAAAATAAGGCTCCCTACATAAAAATTTATATTAAGAGATACCCAAAAACGAGATTTTCAGGTCTCCCTCGGTGAATTTAGTCTCCCTTAATGGAGACATTGTTCATTATACAGATGTTCTTTAACATCAAAATCAGTAACAGAGACTTCTACCTTATGGATAATCTTCCATACGCACAAGAATACACCTATTACTCCTGATCTTGTGTGGTCTCTCCATAAATACAGAATCAGAATGGAAGAATTTATACCAGAGGAGTGCCATAAAGAGACAAAATACTCGAGTAAAAGTCCCGGTGTGGAACAGTGAGAGAGTTGGCATCCTCCATTCACAGCTCATTCATTGAAAAACTTTATTATTTTCTTACTCCACTTCGTCTTCTACTCCAAAATAACTCTTTCATTGATTTTAGTCCGTCAGTGTCCTTGATACATAAATTATACAAAACCCTCATCTCTATCACATTAATATCAATTAACTTTATTAGGCTTTGTTCGACCTGTATAATCTGTACGATAATATTGATACAGCACTGGACACTTCAAACCTCAATTCTAATTTCTCTATTACCATAGAATATTACTTGTTAGTCAAAAAAGTGTAAGGCGATCCTAGACACTCAAGGATAGATTAAACCTCTTTTATTGATATTTTTATCTACGAAGCATATTTTCCGTTATTATATTCGCATATATTCCTTGGAAACTGTTATATGAATAGGTGGATTAAAATATATAAGTGATTTCTTAATTTCAATAGACTTCCAGAGTAAAATCTGGCTACCAATGCAGCTTCAAAACTTAATGATTTGGGAATAAGCTACTTAATAGCTAAACTACTAGTCACTGATTTGGAATATTACAAATGTAATATATTAAAATCGTTCAATTGTTAATCATATAATTCAATACAGGGTATTTTTGGGGTTTCTTTTTATCCCAGTTCCCTAACAACGTCATACATAAAATATTTACAAACAAAGGGTTAAAAGGGTTCAACCCTTTAATTAATAAATATAATTCTTTATTTTTTACACAATGAAATATTTTGGCACTATTTTCTCTTTTCATTTTAAAAAACCCCAATTTAAGAACCACTCTAATATGTATAAATAAACGTTCTTTCATACATGTACGTATGATGGTAGAATCCCCATAGTAAGATGCATTGGATTTCTACGCTGAGGGGGTGGGGAAGAATTATCTGAGAGATGGATAAAGAAAGGGATTAAATATATATTTATACAAATGTATATAAGATTCCTTTCAGAACTAAACGTTTGTTATGTATGTACAAAGATGATGCATTTCTTCGTCACAAAAGACATTATGTAATGTAGATATGTAGAAAGGATATGTTTTATGCAATGATACCTCTTTGGATGACTATTTTATTAATTATGGATTTTTGAGAAGTAGTGGAATTGCGAATTGAGAAGGGTTTGTCTAAAATTTTAATGTAGTATTAAACAAATATCAAGACAAGGAAATAATCAAAATTTATTTTTTACTTAATATATTTAAACAGCCCAATATTTCATAAACAAATTTAAGTCAATTATAGGATTTTTATTCAAGTTTGTGTAAAGATATTCTCGAATTTTAGCAATAGTATATAACCTTTTCTTTACTTATGAGAGTTATATTAATCCCGATACGCGGATTTTTTTATAAAATATGTTAATATATTATTTTTTATTTTTTTGGGGGTATGAGTATATATATATTTGAAACTTTTTTCTGAAATAAAAAATAATAATATTAATTTCCCCATTGATGTAAAACAATATTTACTAAATTAATTCAATAGGAAAACAAAAGAACTTTGATATAAGAGTAGTAAATAGGATCCCTAACGAGTCGAGTTGAAATTTTTGTAAGGAAAAAAGTGGAGGAGGAGGCGGCGAGAGCAAGACATATGGTACACATGAATTAAAACCTTTGCTACTATCAGCTGCCTGTTTTATGATTTTGGAGGAGGAAGTGAATATCTGCTATAAAAAGAAGATCCTTCCACATTTAAAATCGCATGAGAACAAGAAAAATACTGTAATTATTTTTCAATTCGTATATATATATATTTTATATTGTATTTTTAAAACAATTTACATCAAAAGATTGGCAATAATGGAGTTACACAGAGTGAGGACTCGAAAATTAGAAAATTTGAAAAGCTGTTTTCACATCTCCATATTTATTTTCTGCCTTTTTGATGGCAAACATTGAAGCAAAAATTGCCAATTTAAGAAAATTTCTACACTTTTTATGCAATATGTCCCCTCCACTGTCTTGTGCATCTTTCTCTTCAAGACGCACCAAAAGTCGAAGTCCATAGGGTTCAGGTTGGGTGAGAAAGAAGGCCGGAAGTCATTCTGCCATAACGCAACCATGTTATCCCTGCAAGAATGCTGGACCTTCTTGGACGTGTGTGCCATCTTGGATAGAAACGTAGTTGTCCCTTAGGAAGGTGCTCTTCAATCATGACAAGACATGGTATCTGAAGACCTTGTAATAGACGTCCGTCTTGACTTTTTTGTTGGCCATGAAGAAGTAGGAAGGCATCTTGTTGCCGTCTGACGCCACAACGCCGAAGACCATACAATAAGCTGGATGTTTGGTTCTGAAGGTTCCCTTGGCCTGAGCTATTGATTCAGCCAAAAAAAGATCATTTCTCCTATTCAGAGTAGCGTCTATCTGTCGACGTGTGCTCGGAGGAGATCGCAACCCTCTACTGTTTTGCTTATTGCTTTGACATTTTGATCGCACAAAAACAAAACAAATATCAAACTGTATCTTTTTGTCTGTTCTTTCGAATGGTGCCAACTACAAAATTGTCCCACTTTTAGGATGGAGGCTAGATAGCCTCGAAGAGGATTCTCATTTTTGAGTCTTCCTCTTGTACATTGGATAGAGAAATCAAAGCCACGACCACCGAATTAATAATAACCAAAAAGAAGAAAGAGCACACAAAAACAACTGTTTTTCTTTTTCTAATTTTTAAAGCTAGCTTTTTCATTACAAACTAATCAACTTAAGGTATATGTAGGGGTCGCTTTAAAATGCGAAATCCTTTTTCCTAGACTTATTACAGGGGTGGTATTAGGCTAACTTTAAGTCCTAATTTATTTATAATATTTTCTACAATTAAATTTGTCAATGTGTGCATGGACTTTGCTTTTTTTTACTATCTATAGGCTATTTTAATATATCTTTTCCATAGCTTGAATATTGATGTTCGAAATAAATGAGGAAATTGGATTGAAACAATTGTGTTATTAATTTATTATGTAATTAAAGTATTATTTAATTTTCAAACATACCTAGGCTTAAATTATATATTAATTGGGCATAATTATTTCTAGATATAAAATGAGTGAGATTGATCAATTTGACTATACGAGTAATCAGGGACACAAAAATTATGTGTTATTGTTTAAAAAATAGCTACAAACAATGTCAATTACAACTGCTTGTAAATTAATAAGTGTAAAATTAAAATTTTAGCATTACATTTACTCCATCCGAATTAGAAGTTTTCTTAATGTATCCATAAGGTATAATTTCTTCTCTAGGGATGACCGAGTTGCAAACCTACACGCATTGAGTTCAAGAGAATAAATTTTCCAAAGTGTGTTGTCCAATGAGCCACATCGTTCCATTTTTTGTAAATTATGTTTCTCCGTATTTATAATTAACTTTTATTATAAATTTCTTTCCAATTATCATTATGCAACAGCATTTTCAACTCCCTTCTCAAATACGTTTGTATATTTCATTATTATTTAATCTAAAAAACGATTTTTAAGTCCTGAAAAGACCAATAATACTGCAATTGAAATTATTATTATTAATTCTGTATGAATAATGACAAAATTTTTGCCTCCATAAGTATTCCTAAAGTTGTACATAATTAACTCAATTAGAAAGTTAAAGATCTTAAGTAAAGTAGGTGAATATAATTCCTAATGAGTAGAAGGCGCTTCAAAATTTGGAAGCTGTTTCCGTGACCGATAACAGGGGCAGTATAAGGCAAACTTTACGTCCTCACAACACTCACATTCAATAAATAAAACCGTAAGAATATATACCCGTATAAGTAACTTCTGAATAATGGGAGCTCTATTACCAACCTGTTACAATAAAGATAGATAAGGCAAGTGTAAGTTTGCGAGGAACCACCGTTAACATTTCTAACCCAAAAAGGATTTCACTTTTATACAAACATGATTAATAATACATAATATATTCCTTGTTTTTGTAATAAAAACAGTCTGTAAAAGGTTTTGTTTGAAATTTGTTTAAATATTTGGAAAATTTGTTTGAAATTGGTGAAATTTTGAAGAAAAAGTGTTTTTTTGTCGGGCTATTCATTCCCCACTTGGCAATTCCACCATATCCAACCATTGTGGAATTCCCCACAGGTTAACAACCACTGGCCTGCAAAGTCAAGAAGTCCATTGCGGCCCAATACAGCCAAGACTAACCGAAACTTCTGCAGTAACAATTTGGCTAACTGTTGACTGCCTAAATTTGGTCTTCTCTAGTCCTGATCTCAATTCCTTGGACTTTACAGTTTAAGCCGTATTAGAGAAGAATGTCTGCCATATCTCTCATCTAAATTTGGATTTGCCCCAAGTAGCAATGACAATATCCTGCATGGAATTTTTGGGACATGGAAGACTCATATTGGTTGGTTTTTTTTTTGTTATTCGACATTGAGGGTTAAATTATCTTTCTTCTCTTTTATAGAATTGAAGTAGACCGACTATTATTATTCCTCTCCTACTGGCTAATTGTTTCTCTCTGTTTATTATTTATTAATAGTGGTGTGTGTCTTTATACCCGAGGATCCTTGTTTTCCAGGACCACTGGCTTTCATATTGTCCTAGAGGACATTAAATTATAGAAAAGGATTGTTATTCAATACCAAAGGGTCTCTGTGGCCGTTTCCTAGGTTGGCAGTCGAACTCTAACAGCTCACTTGAGCCACTTCGAATAGTGGAAGGAGTCGGCCTCTCATAGACCCAGGAACAAGCTAAAGTGACTCCCCAGGAGGAGAATAGGATTTTATCCCTTGAGCTTTTTGTAAACGGTTCGTTGGATTGATGGAGTCTAACTATCACAAAACGCCAATCCAACAGACGTGAGTCCCACCAGAGGAGGCTTAGAGTCAATCCCTGACTAAGTTGGGATCCCATCCCACGGTCATTAGTTGATTTTTCGTTGCAAGGACGGGGGCATGCTTCCACGAATGAATGCTCAAACCTAATTGAGCACAAGAAAGGCTGCGATCCCATACCCATGACTATGTGTCACCGCGTTAGAGGAAGGACGGGATCCTCTACATATAATCTCTTGTTGGAGGATAGTTCGTAAATAGTGTATTAGCATTTTTTCTTGGTCTGAGAGAAATTTATTAAATATATGAGGATTAATTATTATTCTTGACTTTTATGTTTGATTAGAAGATAACTTGACATTTTTTCTAATTTTATTATAATTTTTGGGATGTTTGTAGCTGATCTTTTCATATTACAGTCACTCTTAAAATTTTCTAGACACTTTTTTTGTCATACTATTAAGTAATTTAATCGAATAATGAGAAAATAAACTTTGTAATCAATTATTAGAAGAACAATAATTACATAAGTAGTTATCAAAGTCCCAAGCAAGCTCACAACATAGAGTAGAAAGTAGTTTTCCTAAATTTTGGCATTCAAAAAATTGAGACCTTAATTTTTTATTTCTAATTATAATTTGATACACCACAAATACTTTGGTTAGTATATTAAAACAAAAGCCTGTTGGAGAATGGAGCTGTACTCTATTGATTTGCTCCAAAAGTTGATGTTTAGACTCTTCGAGACCAGATTAACTGAAAGTAAGAAAGGGGAAATATTTTGAAGATATAAAAAAGTTGAAACAATCATTGCATTTCTGTCGTGAAGTGTGTTACCGTGCAACATAGTTAGAAATTACATGATGAAGAGCTTCTTCACTTCTATCTAGTTCATAAGTTTTCCTCGATTGAAGCCAAAATTATTGTTTTGAATTTGTTTATGTCCACATCTTGAATTTCAGATCCATTTGAATAAATTTTCCTTATTTCTCGCATATTAAGCCCATCAAGTTTATCAAATGATAGTATTCTAGTTTTTTTCTCAATGTAAAGTATTTGTCTTGCTGAAACACAATAGTTTGCTCCAGAGAGCTGATGGTACCAGCTGAATCTGGATTCTATAAAATCACTTTGTACTTGATCGCAAAAAACGTATCTTAAGTCCCAGTTCATAAGTAGATGTTGAGCCAGCCTTATGGACGCACTTGCAGTTTGCTTCAAGTCCCATTAGGGGATTTTTTGTTTCTTCCTGCCATATAATCAACCAAGCATTTAACTTCGAAAGATATTCAAAATGATGGTGTCCTGCGCTGAGTGGTTCCTTTGAAGTATTCCTTTTTCGATCTCCTGCAGAAAGTGGCTTACAATTTATGATATTCCAATACCATCTTACAACAAAGACAAATTATTAACAAAAACTTTCTATCCAGTGTACGTTGAGGAGTAATACTAAAGAGCAGTAACTCTGTTTCCATGGAAAATGCCGTCAGTCAGTAAAACGTTGGTTCTTTCCATATGAATTTGACACACCACTTTCGAGATTAACTTGTGTGCAATTTTGACATTTTATACTTTTCCATTTCGTATAACTCAATGATGCCTTGAAAATTTGGAGATGAGAGGTCAATATCACCGAAATTAGGACATCTCATTTTTTTTTTTCCTATGCAAACAATTATACAAGTTTTTTAAATTATGAGTAATATCGAAGGGAAGGAGGAAAGGTGAATCTAGAGTTGCTGGATTTGGTATTTGTGGTTTTCAGGATACATTAAAAAATGGTTCAGGTGAAATTTCCTGTTAGGAGTAGCATTGTTCATATAAACCCCAATTATATTTAACCCAATACTCAAAAACCTTGAGTTTATCTGTATGAGCAAGTCATAAAGTGTTTCGGAATTGAGCTTAACCATAGGATAAAGTGCAAGTGATATCCCGGTAACTTGAACACGTTGATTTAATCATAAGTCCAAGTTAAGTGATTTTTTTAATTGACCTTCATCCTGCCTTGTTAATGTTCCTCCAAAAAAACTCCAATGTTTGTGCTGTAAAAACTTCATGGACCAAAATCAAAACCATTTTTTCATTATCAAACATTGAATGGCTCTTGTAGATAGGTAGTGTTTAGATGAAGAAGATAGTCCATCATTCATGGTAAAAGATAATGGGGTTATAAAGTTTTTACCATCTGTTTATAAAGTACAGGACTTGTACTGTGCCAAACGAGAAACGTTGCTAAATAGGTAGGAGAAAAGCTTCTGAGGTTTGGAGTGGATTTTAGAATGACGTGTTGTTCAAAGATGACCATTATTGTTTTTCATTGGAGAGTTGATGTCCAATGACGAATTTTGAAGAAGCCTATATATATCATTAACTGAATTATAAATTATTTTCTGCATTGATGGAGAGCATAAAGGTTTCATATAAGCCAGTATATTTTGAAGCTCGTTTCTGGAAGTAATTGTTTTTTCAATCGCTATATGGTGAATCTTTTCAGGATTCACTCTGATATTTTTGTTAAAAATTGAGAATGTGAGATCCCTTTCGATACTTACAGTGAATTTTATTTCAAGGCATGCTTTGGATGAACCTTCAAAGAAGTAAATTTGAATGCAGTCCTCTGTTCTCTTAGAATATATTTTTTCTGTAAGCTGTTCAATGACCAATTTTGAACATACGTCCTCAAATTGCGGACAAGATCCATTTTCAATAGATTTTCTTCCACCCAGATAGGGCATAAATTTTCAGGAGATAGCCTTGCAGATGATGACACTTTCGTTGATGTCCTCTCACGTTTTTCTGTAGATAAGTATTTCGAAAGATTAGGGAAAATTCTTTTAAGCTAGATGGTTTTAAATAACGGTTCCGGAGTTTATGATCCATAGACAACAACTACTTATTTTGACTCTTCCAAGGAGCATCTTGACTCTCCGTAACAAAATCCTTATCTTGAAAATGGAGGGAACAAACTCTTGAATGATTAGAAGTTGCCTAATTTCCGTCTGTTTTCCTAGGTATGGCTCTAAGCTTGGCACTTTTAAGATTTCATCTCGTGGAGAGGAGTGAAGAGAAATGATTGGAACTTTTTTATATCCAGTCCGACTGGGTACACAACAACAAGGTGGTATGATTTTTTACAAAAAAACCCTGCAACATAGCATCAAATTTAGTGTCATGATCTTCATTATAATAAAAAGATCATTATCATAATGACATAACCTAATGTCAAAGAGTACTTGAAGAGCTCATTTAATCAAATTACATAATTTTTTAATTACACACTACTTAAAATTAAATTATTAGTTCCACGATGATATTAGAGATTTACCTTTATGAGATGATGAATATGGAAAGGTAATGAGTATTGGTAAATGACGAGAAATAACAAAGTTTGATTAACATCAGAGAGAAAATGAACATAGTTGAATGATTGTATAAATATTAGCACTCAAGGTGGAAGGAAAAAAGTCCAGGAAAAGAGTGGGATTCTTCCATGCCTCTAGAATTCCTCTCTAGCATCCTGGTACGCCATGGACACGGCCTTTATCATCAGGAGCAGTCAATCTGTGCGTCTTGTCCAGTATGTTTTTACTTGTGAAGGACGACATTTATCTAGAATCAAGGCTAATAGAAATACAAGGTTAGACTATCATGTAATCGGACTCGCTAGAATTTTCAATCTGATGCATTATACCAACTGCTGGACAAGATAGACTGATTTTGACAAAACAAACAACCACTCATAGTCTTTGACGTCACTATTTCTAGAATTTTCAATTTAATATATATAGTACCGACTGTTGGGCAAGAAAAACAGATTTTGAGAAAACACATAACCACTCATCTACTATGACGTCAATATGAAAAGCGTGTTGGAAGTCAAACATCAGTCGTACAGGCGTTAATGTATAGCCTTGTTTTTCTATTAACCTTGATGTTGAATGAAAAATATAACAAAATATATTTTTCATACATATCACAAATTAGTTTCGAGTTGTGTTTTCTTTTTGGGTTTCGTATTCAAATTTGTGGTATGAGTTGAAAAACTCAAAAATTTTAGTTATAGTCTCGAACTTTTCTTTGATTGAGGATATTTTACTGTTCCCAAGATGGTCCCTTTCAAATAAAATCCATCAATATAACATACATTAAATGTGACACAAAATTTTGGCTACTTAAACTGCTATTTGCTGAGCTTTTAAAGAATAATTTATAAATAGAAAATCCACAGTCAACTTAGAAAAAAACATTCCTTCTTCCTTTTGTGTCGACGATTAATTTTTTTTTTTATGTATCAGAATATTAATTGAATGAGTGTAGGTTTCATAGTCTGTCATCCCTTTTGAATACATAAATAATACTCAGTTTATCAACAAAACTCTTTTGTTTTACTTCCTAGAACAAAGCTTTCTATTCATTAACTATTAATTAGAAACAATCAAGAGGGAAATGAAAGTATTGAAACAATTACTTTAAGTAAAGCAAGAGGAAAATAATCGTGAAACTTGTACTAGAATAAGAACAAAGACACTCTATATATTTGAATGAATAAATAAATATTCCAACCATATTCCTGATAAGTATGTCTTTTAAAATTTACACTTCAAATATAATCACAATAAATAATGAAACAATTATTTTTAATTAAGAAGTACAATGCACGAGCAGCACCAACGTATCTGCTTCTTTTGAAGAGTACTTGTTAAAATGTTTGATTGCTCATTTACTCTACATATAGTTTAAAACAATACACTGAAACAAATAATTTAGCTTTTTATAATGTACGTAGGTATGTTTGTATTATTTTAAATATCATAAAAACAAAAGAAAAGAAACATTTTCATGTTAATGAGTTAATCAACTTTAAAAAAACAAAACATTTTATACATTGAGTGACGTAAATTGTACTAGGAAGGGAGATCGGGAGTGTTTTGAGACAGAACGGTTGGGATCATAAAAAATTTACATTACAGTTACATAATGTAATACAAGTTATTAAAACTAATTTTAAGGGGGTAAAATTAGTATTTTAGAGGAGTATCACTTATTGTAGTTATACAAATATTTTTTAATTGATTTTTCTGAACGGATATATTTTAAATTATTGAATATTTTGCCATCAGTTGAATTAATTTAATAAAAATTCAAAGGTCACTCCTTGAGATAAGATATTGTAATGATCAATAGATTCAATTATATTCCAAACTTGATTGAACATTCGTATGGTCTGATAAAAGACGGAGCGTAACCCTGAGGATTTGTTGCGTAGTTATAATTGCAAGTCTTTTTAGTACTTAGAGTAGAATTGGGGATATCTTTGTTTAAATCCTTTTATCCTTACTCCCTTGTCACAAGTGATTGTAGCAGATTTAATGAAACGTATTGAGCATTATCAGTTCTCTCCTTCAACACATTCTTAGAATTGTTAGGTTACCATGTTGATTTTCGGTTTCTTTTTTTAACGTGCCCATTCCATATTGGATCTTCATCACTGGCATTACGTCTACACCAATTAAAGATTAGTTGGATTTTGTGTATAATTGTTTTTGCACTATCATTTAAAGCTCAAAATTCGATTAGTTCAATTATCCTTTACAACTCAAATTCGATATAATATTAACTTTGGGTAGTTTTCCAGGCTAACAGGTCTGTTGATATATTTAATGTGCCGTATTTGTATGTAGTTCGTAGGAAAACTATTAACTGGTATAGTCTTTACGTAGGTCCAAACAAGGCAAACATGTGTAATAATCAAGGGCTCCTGCAGATGCCTCCCAAATTAAGGATTTTTCTTATAACCAGAAAATTTAATGTTTAATTATTTTTTTTGAAATTTATTGTATTTTTTCAAAAAAATTAATATTTGATGTTTCGAATTTTTTTTCAAAAAAATTTAATTTTTGTAAATAAAATTGGATTTATAAAAATTTCCTCCAAAAATTTAATTTTTGAAATTTTTTTACAAAAACATTAATTCCTTTTAAACAGCTGTGAATTTTTGAAATTATTTCCCAAAAAATTTATGTATGTCAGATTTAATTTTTAAAACTTGTTTCCAAAAATATTAAATTTTTTTGTATAGTTATGGATTTTTGAAAATTTTCTCAAAATATTTAATTTTTGAAATTTTTTGTGTCAACTGATGTTGACTTTTGAAGTTTATTTCAAAAAAATTAATTTTTTTAATTTTTTTTTCAAAGCCAAACCCTATTAAATTTAATTCTCTGGACGCCCCTGAGTTATGTCAAAACTTGGACAGCCTAAGTAAAATAAGCAAGGAGTACTAAAGTAAAAACTCTTGCCAGTCCTCCCTACATATATAATGTTGTCATCCTTTCTTTGTCATGTGTACAAATAATTATGTATACATATAAAGTTATGAAAGATGCTTCTTGGAAAATATATAATTTGTTTTGAAGTTTTTCAATTATTGTTAGTATGGAAAAGATGACAAAATGTATATATATATATAAATAAAAATCAATGTATATTGTAACCCTGCGTTTGTCAGTTTGTACACTTAAACTATTTGCTCAGGAGCTAGCTAATGTGATAAGTACACTTACATACTCAGAGCAAAAGAGCTCAAATTAATAAATATCAAAACTTGCCAAAAACATTTGTTATCAACACTATAAATTTGTGGTCCGTCAACATTAAATCAAGCTGAAATGATGATTTGTATTTTTGGACAGATTATGGTTCATTTCTATCCCCCAATGTATTCGGTTCGACACTTTGGAGGAGCCGCAAATTTTAATTAATGTGGCCAAAATCGATCGTCACAATAAAAGAAATTATCATATTTTATATAGAAAAGGCCATATCGGCACTCTAAAATTTAAAAAAAACTTTTGGGTAACTTAATTCATTCCATAAATATAAATTCAAGGCCTTTAACTTACTCAAATATTGGTCTGTATCTATATTCTAAATTTTAAATGAAATAGATTTTCTTTTTCTTCGTAATTGTTCAAGTTTGTGAGTAATTAACACATTATGTCTTTTTTTATTTTCTATATTTATGTGTAGATACAGTAATTAATATCCTGACATACGACTGCTCCAACAAATGAGTTTTTGGAGATACAAGATGGATTCTGAGCAACACTTTGTTTAAGCATATGAGTTTTTATTAAGATACAGGGGCGTCTGCAAAGGGTAGGTCTGAGGGGGTTAGCAACCTCCCCCGACCCCCAAAAAATAATAATAATAATATATAAGTATTTACTTATTCAAAGAAAATTTAATATTTGAAATTTCAGTTTTCATTTTTTCCTAAAAATTATATTTTTGAAATTTTTTTCTATAAAATTATATATCTGAAATTTATTTTATGAAATGTTGTCCAAAAAATTTATTTTTGGACAATGGCTACGGATTTAAGAAGTTTTTTAAATAAACATTTAATTGTTTGTAAATAATTATCGAAAAAAATCAAAAAAATTAATATTTGAAATTTAATTTTTCAATTTTTTCAAAAAAATTAATTCAATTTCTTCATAAATAGCTATGAATTTTTAAAAATCTAAAAAAAAATAATATTTGAATTTTTTTTGAAAAAAATTATATATCTGAAATTTATTTTATGAAATTTTTTCCAGAAAATTTATTTATGGACAATGGCTACGGATTTAAGAGTTTTTTCATCTAAACATTTAATTGTTTGTAAATGACTGTGGAAAAAAAATCAAAAAATTTAATATTTGAAATTTCATTTTTCAAATTTTTTTCCACAAAAATAAATATAATTTCTTCATAAACAGCTATGAATTTTTAAAAATCTAAAAAAAATTAATATTTGAAATTTTTTGAAAAAAAATTATACATACATCTGAAATGTAATTTTTGATTTTTTGTGAACTGTGAATTTTGAATTTTTTGAAAAATAGTTTTTTATTAAAACTACAGATTTTTGAAAATTTCTTAAATCCAAAAATAAGCTCCCTACCTCTCCCCTATATCCCTTATGGACGCTCCTGATGTACAATTGGTCTCGAGTTGGCAATAGAGGCATGAGTCATATAAAGTACATTTTTTTAGCTATTTTCTGAGTGAAATCCCTTTGACTAAAGACCGCAATTCAAGTACGAATTCAACCTCTTATGACAAACTATTACTGTATACATAAATTAAAACTTTATCCATATTTAATCGATATGGTATAAATATCTTATTGATATATGTGGTGAGTTAACAAATTTAAAAATAATCTTTTAAAAAAATTAAGAAAACGAGATATGTTTCAAATAAATGAATAAAAGGTTATTGATTTTTGAATGAATATCATTTAGCTTACTTATTTTATTGCAAGTAATGATATAAACATTTTGTATATTCCTTCCTGAGTATTAATATAGTTTAAAATCAAATTGAAATTGTCATTATAGTTTTTGTAACGTTCCTTTGATTGGTCATATGGAGCTGCATGGATAAAGTATATGTAAACATTAAAGTTAAGAATGGTCTGTGAAGTCCATTTAAATAGTTTATATTTCCTTTTTTAGGAGAAAACATGAACTTAATTATGTACATTAAGTTCAACAGAATAATTTTCCTACTAAACTACGTTATTTCATTATCTTCCTCTAATAAATGTTCTGAACACATAATGTTTCAGCTCAAATAGGCTGCGAATAACCCTTTGTTAGTAAAACACACCCTGAGACTCATGAAAATGTTTCTTTTTACAATGAATCTACATTTTATCGCCAATACTTTTTTAGTATGCTCCTAAAAAATTAAATATAATGATAAGCAATTCTTCATTTGTTTTCATAATACCTTGTTTTGGATTTATTGTTGTATAGGTTTAGTGAATGTAATTAATTATAATACTTAGAAGTATTTCCTTTAATTTTTTCTTATTTCTTTGATTTTTCCAATATTAAAACTAAGGATTACAACAGTAACACGCAACCTCATCCAAAACTGATGAGTACTAATTTAATTATCAAAATTTGTATAAAATAATGAAAATTCATTATTTTAATTTTTACAATAATTAAAATTTCATGTTTTTTACTATGTGACTAACAAATTCTATCTTGTTCAAACCCCAAACTCAGGTAGTTAACATCAATGTTAAAATAAATACAATGTTAGACCATCATGTAAACAGGCTTGCTAGAATTTTCAATTTAATGTATCATACCGACTGCTCGGCAAGATAAGTGGATTTTGACCAATCATGCAGCCACTCATAGGCTATGACGTCACTATTACTAGAATTTTCAATTTAATTTATCGTACAGACTGTTGAGCAAGAAAAACAGATTTAAAAAAAAAAGACAAAACCACTAATACACAATGACGTCACTAATAAAAGCGTGTTGGAAGTCAAACATCAGTCGTACATGCGTTATGATATAACCTTGTATTTCTATTAACCTTGGTTAAGATTAAATATTATATAAGGACTTTTTATCAATGTCTTATATCATAAAAGTATTGTAAGGATTTCACTTCATATTTATGAGTGAAAAATGGATTAGATAGTTAAAAAGATAAGACAAAAATTAAATAACCTATTTTTTTTAGTCGTTGTACTGTTTATTTTGTATTTAAATAAGTCTTATTATTGGGATTTATTTTTTACCCGGTTCACTAACTGTGTTCTAAAAAGGACGTCTACTAACAAAGGGTTAAGTTATGATCATTTATCTATTATTACATGAATAATGGTTCAATAGTTGGGAATGTGTAATCGGGCAGTAATCAATTGATTGTGTGCCTTACTCTCTTGGTCTTTGGATGAATGATTAGATTAATTTTTTTTTAAACTTATGCTTAATTATGCCAGAAAGTACTATTAAAATAAGATATAAAGTTAAAAGTTGGTTGTCCTTGTATAGCACTTGACTTCCAAGTCCAAGCTTCACACATAAATGGCCCTTTTTTTTCTTAAGATTTACCTTATTTTCAGATAGTAGCAACCTTCAAAAGAATGCTCTCAAATTTTGTATGACAGTCGGTTCTTTTGTTCGTGTTATTGTGCTAAATATGACGCAACTTATGTTATTTCCAAAACAATGGATCAAAAAACATTTCGTCTTTTAATGTAACACTGTTTTTTTATGGGGAAAAAATACTATTAAAGCTAATGAATGGTTTGAAAAGTGTTTTGGGAGTTTTGCTGTATCAGAAACAAGAATTAAACGTTGGCTTGCTGACTTCAATTGTGGTCGTAAAGAAATCCATGATGCAGAACGCAGTGAACGTCCAAATAAGGCGTTAACAACAGAAAACATCCAAAAATCCTTTAAAAATGATCGGAATTTTAAGTGTATGAGTTAGCTGACATCGTAAAAATATCAAAAGAATAGGTTGGCTTTATTTTGAATGATCCTTTTTCCATGAGAAAGCTCTTCTAGAAGTGGGTGCTACGTTTGCTCGCTGTTGACTTAAAACAAAAACGTGCTGATGATTCAGAAGTGTGTTGGGTGATGTTTAAACGTAACAAAATGGAATTTTTGCCAATATACGTATATGGAACATGGACTTCACTCCAAAATCAAAAAGTTAATCATCTGAGTAGAAAGCATCTGATGAGCCTCGTACCAGCTGTAAAGGTTTTGGGATGAATATGGAATAATATTCATATAGTACCTTGAGAAGGGAAATACTATATGTCAACAGTGAATATTATATAAATTACGTAAAAGCGGCCCTATTTGATGAACAAGAAAGTGTCGTTTCACAAAGAGGACACATCTTGTCATAAATCAATTAAAATATGGCAAAACTACAATAATTGAAATTTCAATTACTTCCAGGTCTACTTTATTCTCTAAATTTGGCTCCTCGCTGCAACTGGCTGTTCGCAAGCGTAAAAAAATGCTACCTGATAAGAAATTTCACTGTAATGAAGAGGTTATAACTGAAACAGTGGACTTTTTTGAAGCAAACGATCAAATGTTGTATAAAAGTGGGCTGGAAATGTTCGAGCGGTGCTGGACAGATTGTGTTGTTCTTGAGGGAGATTATGTTAATGAATAATGCCAATTTTTGAAGATTTTTTTTTTCTACGTTAAGCCCAGGACATTTAACCTTTATGCTACATAGTATGAAATTCATCGAAGAAATATTGATATAGACTCATAATTGAATCTTGTTCTTCTCTCAATCCATTCTAAGTTTTAAGCAAAATTGTAATCATTATTTTAAAAAATGCAATAAATCATAAGAAAAACGTTGACCTTTTGGCAAAAAATTAAACACTCAATTTACATTCTTGTTAATAGCCTCCATATTTTTTCCAATATTTTACGTAACTACACACAAAGATGTAATACTTTATTGATGTTTTCAAACATGTATATTTACATAAAATAGACCTTTAAGTAATTACTTTCACTTTTTTTAATTTTAGCGAATGCGAATTATGTGCATACATAATTACAATTTACATGAAAATTTATATAGCAACACGTCATAAAGTTATAAATAGGAGAGGGGCTGTGCCTTGATATTCAAATAAAAGCAAACTAACAGTTTTGAATAAACGGAATTAAATATGTTGAAGATTCATTTCCAGATATAGGTACTTGGAATAGAGAATTGCGACTCAGCATGGAGTGGAATACGTATTTTGAAGACTAGCAACTAAATTTGATCTCTTATTCAGCGACTCATTAATTGAATTGAACTCGATAACGAAGACTTGTGACTCGACTTGGACTCAAAAACAAGTTTAACCTGAACTACAGAAAAGCCTTGACACTTAATTATGGAGTTTATAAGAACTCAGTATATATATATGAGGAGTCAAACTGGACTAGATGAAAATATTCAAGGATTTGGATTTTGTGTGTAGAGAATTGAGACTCAACTTGGACTTACAGTAAAAGAACGTTATTTTGCCTTAAATCATTTCGTCTTAGGACATTTTTGTCTTAAAACCATTGTCGGCATAAAGCCATTTTATATCAGGGATATTTCGCCTTAATATATAAACAAATCATGTCTATACGTAATTATTGTTTATTTTTGCTTGAAATTGATAATCCTTTTGAATTTTCTAAATCTAAATATGTCAAATTTATTATTATAAAATTCATTAAACGTTTCTTATCTATAGTACTAATGATAGAACTATGAGCTTGCCTCATATTATGTTTGTTCTTGAATCCACGAGTCTTTTCTAGCATGAATAATCCATTAGGTGTAATGACTATTACTAACGGAAAAATGATTAGTAATTCTTCCATTCGATTTGTTGCAATGTTGTTGTTTTTTAAACTAATTTATTACGTACTTCTTCTCTGTTTGAAATTAGTTACATAGTGAGATTTTGTTAGTCTATGGATTGAAATTTTGGAACATAATTCCATCATATTTCCAACAGAAAACAATCATGTTATGAGTTGTATAACAAGATTACATATTTGGATTGAAAAATTTCAGAAAAACATCTTTTAATAACATATATAAGAAGGAGAATGTCAATGTGTTATGGCAAAATGTCGTGAGGCAAATAGTTTATGGCAAAATTACCTTGTGCACTTTTTACCACCTCTGGTAATTTCTTACAAGTCCGAGTCAAGTATTTAGTCTTCATGCTCAAGTTCTAGAGAGTATTTTCAGGTCAAATAACATACCTTTCATACGACTGTAGTAGAGGATCGATGCTCCACGAGGAATAATTCAAGGCGTCCTAAAAGTTAGAGGATACGTCAAATGATAAAAATCTAAATAAAACAATGATAAAAATTGAGTAAATGAAAAATGAAAATGAGGCTGTACGATAAATAAAATGAGTCGTCAAAGAGACGGTAAAATATATTTTTGTACAAAACCTCAGCTGTGAAAATTGTGCCACTTTATCACTGGATATGAGTTGTAGCTGGTTTGAGATTCTTTGCAATACAGTTTAAGTAATATTTCGAGCAATAAGTCGAACAATATCTTAAGGTGTTTTTATAACGGATCAATCTCTGTTAAAATATCAATACAAATCATGTACCCACAAATCTAATATTATTGAATCTGATCTTTTACTAATTGAAACAACATCTTATATATCATCCTAAGAAATGTAAAATTTGATTTGACTGAATTTATATATATACAGAGTTCAAAATGTATCTCAAACATATGTTATTGATTTTATAGACAATATTTTTTTTAACACTAAATTTAGCGTTTCCATTTTTTTATAACGCTATGTCCTTTCGAGGATTAATACCTATAACTGTGTTTGTAACTACAATCATCAACTTGTTACTATTTTATGTACTTTCAAGCATAAGTTATATCAAACAATAAAAATAAACACATAATATTAGAGATTTTTATTTAGGATCGTTAAAATTTAATGTGTTAAAACGAAATTACACTTAAATTGCTTAATGGAATATTTTGCTTCATTTTATTAAAATAAATAGTTTTGATTTTCTTAAAGAGTTTCATCCATTGATGAATTCTGAAGTATTTGCTGTTTAAAGATAGATTCTTTTGACCGCAAGTCTTGTTCGAGTTTGAAGTCTTTTGACTAATAGTCTGAGCCTTTAAACTGCGAGCCTGAGTATAAATACAACTTATTTTCAACTCGAGTCTGAATCCCCAATGGTTAACTGAATATTTTTCTCAATAAAATAAGAAAATTATTAACAGTACGAAACGTAGTCGCTGTATATTACAGAATGCTGTAAGTGATGATACTCCGAGCTCATTTCTTAATCAATAATCGCCTCTAAGCCACACAACCCTGATACTCTATAAGATAAAAGGTATGGACAATCTTCTCAAAATAATGAGACCTTAACAAAAATTTCAATCTACTTTTTCAATCCTTTCAAGGGCTAATTGTCCGATTAAAATAAAGTGTCAATAGTTTAACCCTACTCCAGAACTTGTTATCATATCTGTGTATGATAGTAAGTCTTTCATCTGAATTCCTGTTCGCTCCTTTGTCATTAAAAAGTTGCATTTTATTGAATTTCAATTTTGAAATTGTTATCATCTACGCCAGAGGCAATATTTTAGTAGGTACGTACAGATTGGGTACTCAAAACTAGGAGTAGCATGGCTAAATTATGAAACACGTGGTTTTTATAGAATCCATAAAATACAACTCAAAACCCGTTTATGAAATGTTTAAATACTATATACAGCTATACTTTTTATTCAATATGTCCTCCTTCACAAGCAATAACATCCTCTGCATGCTGTCAAATAGATTAGTATGTCTTGACAATGAAACCCGTGTCCTTGGCGTACAATGTTGTCATGATGGTAACTCGGAGCGAACAAAATTTGAATGAAAGTGTGAGTATGAATTCTTCTCCAAACCACTTTAACCTGCAAATTCTGAAGGGTTTGAGGCCACAGCTAGATAAGGGGCATATCGAGTTAGGTCAGAAGTCAGTAATATTGTTGCTGCAGGAGGTTTGGTTCTACTTTACTTATGGGCGTTAATTGATTTCTGATATTGTAGGCTGTCCATATGTAGATGCCAACGGGTCTTCTTGGAACTAATAACGGCGCAGATGAGATTGTACACACGTTTTCTTTTTTGTTGTTACTCCGACATCTTTACAATTATATACATGGGATGAAAAAAATACTTTTTAGTTTTTTTTCATCTGTCGTTTAATTGCGTAATCTAAAGGGTATAATTTTTATTAAATTATACTGCAAATTTGGGTCCCCACTAAGTATATATTCCACGTGGTCCATAGAAATCTGAACACATACTAATTCAATAACTAACTAAGGTCGTATGATTGAAATTAATTCCTATTTCGATACATAAAAGCATAAGCAATTAATTACAAAACAAAACAAACACGGAGTCTCTTCCTTACGTACTACTCGAGAAAATGACACTTGAACGTGATCGGCGGATTTCCATTCGCACACTCCGAGAAGTTGGGCTCATCCAGGACCATCATCTACGGCGTCAGCAAGTCTGAAAAGTTGGAGCGGAAGAAGGGTTTTGTCAAAAAGTCAAAACAGGCCTGGCCAATGCCTTGAAGGTAATGAGGGCCAGTACAAGTGATCTTGGGGTTACACACCAGACTGTCTAGTCAGCAATAATAAAAGCGGGTAGAAAGAGACTTGTAATGTTGCTACTTTTGAATCAGACAAAAAAAAACATCTTCTCCGTTGCAAGACTCTTTTGAATGAGTGTTTTCAACTCTTTTTTGACACTTTTGGACCCCCTACAGCCGTGACCCCCTTGACATGCACCCAAAAGGTGCAGAATGCCTGCAGTGTCCTTCATCCAAACGTCGAGAACCCATTTTTTGCCAGCACTGGGACGTCATGGCAGAGTACTATATCCACAACGGGTGCCAGAACTTCCACCACCCCCAGGAAGCCATCATTGCAACTAAAGGTGGCTAAAATTATGATTAAAAGAGCTCAGACACGTATTTATTGATAGTATTAATTTTGTTGAAATTCAATTGTTAATTAATAAATTATATCTTGTTGAAGTTTAAAAGTCATAGTTTTCAAATTTTAATGGACTACTTAAAAAAGAAAAAGCACCCTAAATGACGTCCATGGACCACCCGGTATAACATTACAGTATTGGTAATATTGTAAATCGTATCCACGGCGTTGGTGCACATGTATTTTTTTTTTCCTGTTGATTTTTCTGCTCCACCTTATTAGTATTCTGACCATTGATTGGTGGATTTGCATTTTTTTTTTTTCATAAGCTATGACCAATAACAAAGAATAAAAATAATAATTATTATTCCATATTTGAGAAGAATTTGTAAAATTATATTAAATTTAATCACGGGTACTCTCCAAAAAAGTTCAACTAACAATCCTTTAAACAGAGAGTGTCAAGGCCTGATAAATATATGTAGTGTGTACATTAATAGATGAATACTTTATTGTGACACTTTTATAATTGATTTAATTCATTCAGGCCTTTTATAATTCAATTTGTGCATAAAAATATCCATGTTTTTCTTTTAAGGCTTTGATTATTGAGTGTCCCCTTAAAAAAATGGTAAATCAATTTAACAATTAATTATCCAAATGGTATATCATTTGTACAAATTGCAACTCGTATAAACAGACTGTATATTTTACAATATGTGCTTCCCTTAAAGCCGTATTTAACAATAACACTTACGCATCTGCTACAAATTCATCATTTAAAATTATTCATCTCATATTTTTATTGCAACTTGTACAATATCCATATACAAATTGCAACTTGTACACCTTAAATGTATTTATTTTTTGGGGAAAAAGATGTGTTAACTATCTGAAGGACCAGAGGTACATAAAACACGTCCTCGAATGAGGGAACTACTTTTTCTATTTGGTGATATGAACAGTTTTTTTTTAAATTCTTCAATGCTTTTATCATTTGTATTTAATTTTGAAGACAGAATTTCTAAGTATAAAGTAATAACTAGTGAGTGTGCTCGTGAAAAACGGAGAGTAACAGTAAGATTTGGCTCCTTGAGAGTTATAAGTGTAAGTTATTGTTTGACTTAGAGTAAAATTGAGGAAGGACTATGTAGTGATTTTACCTTATATGTAATTGCTTGCCTCAGAACAATTAGCCCCAAACTTTTTCAACCTGGTACATTTTGCCACAAGGATATTTTGCCTTGATATATAAGCAAATGAAGTTTATACGTAGTTATTGTTTATTTTTAGTCAAAATTGATGTTTCTTTGGATTTTCTTTCTTCAAAAAAATACATTGTTTCGTTCTATTAAAAAGTTTGTTTACTTTAGGAATACGAATTTTGTCCATGATTCGAATTCATTACCTAGTTAGATTTTGTTGGTATAATATATACTGAAATTTTGTGGCATAATGATATCATTTTTCAACAGAAAACAAACATGCATTTTATACAGGATAAGGACTCAAAAGTTGGATAAAAAATTAGAAGCCGTTTTTGCTTCTTCATATTTTTATTTTGTGCGATTTTTTTGTCAAACTTTTGGAAGAAAAGTTGGTAATTCAACAATTCTCTACACCTTTTATTGAATATGTCCCCCTCAATCCTGAATGATGGCTTTAATATGAGACAAACAGAAGTACAGCAGGCCTTGATGAAGTCCAAAGACAAGTTGTTCCACTCCTCCGTGATCATGATCTTCACAGAATCAATATTCTGGTGAAAAGTCTTTGTTCGTCTTCCCCTCTAAGACACTCCAAACAGCGAAGTCCAGGGGGGTTCAGGTCGGGTGCCGTCTTGGGTAAACACATAGTTGTCCCTGTGGAACGTGATCTTCGACCATGCCAGGACATGTTACCTGAAGACCTAGTAGTAGACGTCCGTGTTGACTTTCTTGTTAGCCTTGAAGAAGTAGGGAGGTATATTGGTGCCGTGGGACGCCACGACGTCGAGGACCATGACTTGAGCTAGACATTTGTTCTTAAAGGTTCCCTCGACCTTAGTTCTTGATCAGCCTAGAAAGAACCCTTTCTCCTGTTCAGAACAACTCCTTAGTATCGACATCTACAATGAGGAGAAAAAAATAGACAATAATGACGGATAAATTTTATTTATTCGGGCAAAATGGCTTTAAGGCAAAATTTCCTTTGGTGAATTGGTTTAAGGCAAATTTGTCCTGAGGTAAAATAGTTTAAGGCAAAAGTACTTATTTTTGTCCTGGGTATATACCGAGTGGGATTTTGTTTATTCACTTCCTTTCACAGCTACATGCAGCTGACCTAATAAAACGTAATGAGAGCTAAACTCTTCTTTTCTCAAACATTTTCCCCATTTTATTATTATTATTTTTTTTTTTTTTTGGGTTGATTATTTAATTTTATGCCATCAGAATAATAATAAATAAAGAAAAGTTATTTTAATTCCTTAAGACATTTATTACACAACTGTTTTACTTCAATTTCCCCTTTTATTTTATTAATCATTGACTAATACATAGAAAAAATGAAAGAATCCCCATTATTTGCCTTCAAAAAAAGAAAGGGGAAAGAGGTTTATGTTCCAATTATAGAGTATTCCTTGGGAAAAAATAATTATGGAAATCTGTTTGAATATAAATTGAAAAGAAAAAATACATTTGGGAAAGTTTGATGGACAACACGTCTGTGCACAGAGATTATTATAAAAACTGTACTGCTCCTTCCTCACTAATCACGCCATGACCATAATTGTATCCCGCAATCTTTCCTCCGAAAAGAAAAAGGCAAAAAATTAGTTTGTAGTAAGCCATTTCTACATAATTATGAAATTATGAGCAAAGGCTAAGACGAATGATGGAGCGGAAAATAACATTGACAATGGTCAATGTTATTTCTGCTCAATGTTAAGAAGCCTTGGGTGCGGGCGGACATTATAATAAAGCGCCTGTATATTATATAAAATGTATTATAATGAGTTGAAATTAAAATTTTTTTGCTATAAGCTTCAAACAACATAACAGAATATATGCATCAAAAAAATTGTCACACTGTTACGCACTAATTTTGCCAAAAAAAAGTAGTAAATATAATTTAGTGCAATGGTAAAGAAAAACACAAACTGATCAAGATTTTATTTTGTACTTGCAAAACGTAAAAAGTTATGGAGGAGAACGTCGTTGAATAAATAACCTTCGATAACTGCTTTATTTTTGTAAATATTTAAAAAATAATAATAATAATCCAGAAATTGAAAATACAATATTATTTTAATGTTTAGGCTTATAACTTTATATCCAAAATGTATTATGTTGTGTCGTTTTTTCGTAAATTTATATGACCCCCCACACACACAAAAAAGACCCCCCTCTTAGCTTGAACAGGTTCAGCAGAGGCACCAATGCAAAGTTTCATCCTCCCACGCCCAACTATACACCCATAAGAAACATTTACACACAAACTCTATTATAAATGTATGTAAATACAGATTGTTTAATAATTGATGAGTAATTGTTTGCAGCTTAGCTTAATAATAGCTTTATATAATTCAACCACTTAACGTTCAGAACATGTATGAAAAGAAAAGAATTTGAGATCTTGATTGTATCTTTGTTACAAAAATGAGGGTAAAGGCAATAAGTCTATGTGTACTTGGAATTGTTGAAGATCATTCTGATTCAACCAATTAGAACACAATGATTAATATAAGAAAAGAAAGAATGGGAGCTAAAAATAAATGACACTCTATACATTTTTTAGAGAAGTAAGAACGTGTGGTACGATTGTAAAGTAAGTAATTAGAGTCCTAAAATCTTCCAGGTTATCAACTTCTCGTACTCTTTTTTAATATAAGCTCACGAGGAGTTCGTCTATTTTCATACCCCTAACTATTCCTTTCGTAAATAAATAATATTTAATATACCATATCTCAATTTGATTACTGTAAAAGCATTTAGATATTCATTTTCCATGGATATACAGAACCCTCAAAGAGCTTTTTGATACATAGAATATACATAGATATGCTGTGAGAAAGTTTGATGCTTTCTCTTTTGAGTAATGGGGGATAATTAATATGTCACGAACTAATTCGATGATAATGACGATCATTTAATTTGATTTATGTATCCTAAGACTCTGAATGTATGTAATGTATATGGTTAGTGGAATTAAATCAATGATTGTGAGTAAGAAAAAGTGTGACAAATGAAGGAGGACCATAACTTCCAGAATGAAATTCTACTTCAAAAGAGACGTATGGAATCCTATATGTGTAAAAATAATGGCATATATATACGCAGATGTATGTGTGTACTAGGTTTGTGACTAAGTTGTTGTTTTTTGCGTTTTTTCTAACCATAATACAGTATATATTTAGCGAAATATTGGTTCAGTAAATAGTTTTGAGCTTTTTTCGTTGGATGTCCTTAGTGAGCTATACATATCTCACAATTTATACATTGTATAAAAAAGTTTTAAGTATGTTAAAAGGTTAAGGGTAAACTCAAAAAAAAATGTATTTACATTTTTGTGCCTGGTGAGCCCAGTAGTGTGTTACAGCATTCCAAAATGTATGCAATAAAAGAGAAAATTCTACACGTTCTTACGTATCACTACGATAAAAAAGTCGAAATATGGAAAATTGACAACAAAATACAATGTAGTTTCTTGTTTTAGTGAACGAGTGGTACATCAAACTCTGAACACTTTGAATTTTAAACTTCAACAAAATATAATTTATTAATTAACTATAGAATTTCAACAAATCAATAGAGGTGTGTCTGAGCTCTCTTAATCATAAATGTAGCCATCCTTAGCAGAAATAATTGCTTCCATAAGGTGGAAGAAGGCCTGCCATCTGCTCAGGATGTATCCTCTATCATGGCATCACAGTGCTGGCTGAAAGTGGCCTTGAAAGCCTCCATGTTTGGATGAATTTGAATAAACTAATTGTTTATCCTTTAACATATAAAAATATGAATAAATTTCAATAACACAACCGTCAATAGTTATTGAATCAGTAAGTCTTCAGATTTCAATGGGCCACTCGGTATAATTAATATCTAAGTTAAACAATAATTTTCAGTTGGCAACAAGAACTATATCAATTTTTTTTTTTTCCTTTCCTCTTTGACATTCGAGGGTACAAATAGAAAAAAAAGCTCAACTTTTAGACCGAACTTGGACCTAATTAATTACGTCTTACAAAAATTGTAACAATCTCAGTCGGGTCTAAGATTTTCAGACTCAAATCCAACACTACTCTTTGTAACCATGTAATATGATGTTGTTGAATCTGAAGGATCTTAGTATGACAAGGAAGAAAATGGTTTAATAATCAAATAATGCAAAAAAAAAAAAAAAAAGTTGAATAAAGAGTAAACCCTCCTAAAAAAGCTTGCAAAGGATTATATTTCCCCTCAATTTAACTCTGAATAGACATAACGATTTTTAATATATGTTTTGCGAATGGGGTCTGACGCGTGGCTGAAGATGCATCAAACAAATGTATTCAAAAGAGGCTCAAAATTTTTTTGAATAATATGGAACATATTTCAAAAAGATCTAAAGATGATTTAAGATACAATCATCTTAATACAATATATTTACAAACGAGTATACAGGGTTTATAAGCCAAAAAAGTTATTTCTGCGCTGAATAGTTTCTGAGCGAAATCACGGAAAGAACTGGAACAATATCTGAATTTCTTATTGAAATTTACAATATTAAAGATTTAAATTTCAAATTGTCCAGTATTTGCTGCCACACATGTCTCAAGACGAAGTTAGAAGCTTCTGCAAGCTCTGACGATTTTGACAGAATCAACGGAAGCCCATTTCTAGACAATGGAAACTTTTAAATCAATGATAGTATCGGGGTGGATCTTATAGGCCCTTCCTCTCATTGTTACCCCAAAAATAATAATACAGTGGATTCTAATCTGATGGCCATTTATCCATTAGACCAGAATCTCCCAAAGTTGTCCGAACGCCATTTTTGGGATTTGTTGCTGGATGGAACTTTGTCTTCCTTCCAAATATAGTTTCCGTTGTGATATTTCTCATCTATCCATAGCTTTACAGCGTCATAGAGAACCTGAATGTATCCATCAGAATCAATTCCACCCTTTGGGAAGAAATGTGGATATATTACGTATTCATCAGATGCAATACCTCCTAGGACATGATGTTAGCTAGCAATTTTAACAATCTTTCTTCCTATTTTAAATGGTCGAACTTGGGCGCGAAGTAAATCTACCCCTTGTGGCCTCTGACGTTTTCTTTTCGACATTCAAAGATTAAATGACCTCAAACTAACGCCAGCTGGTCCATTGTTAAATTATGCATCCAATGACATCATTTTAATTGTATATTGACATTTACTTTAGATACAATGTTTGCAGAAATAAACCAGACTGTTTTGCTTATACGCCCTGTATATGAAAGTATTTACGTCAAGGAGGTTATTTTTATTTTCCAAAGAACTGTTGGGAAATATATCTATTGAAAAAATATTTAATATTCATAGTGACGTAACATATATTCAAATATATGTACGTACATATACAAATTTACTAAATGTCCTTTGGATCATATTAACTTTTTAAAAAGAGCATAAAAACGGAGAGTAAATTATTTAGAAACTAATTATTTTATCGTTGCTGGTCAACACAAAAGTTGGCTAGAATGATATTTCTCAAAATTGAATCCGTTATAATGTATCAAATAGAAATTGATACACAGTATGAAGGAAACATCTATTTTTCAGATTAAAAGTTGACTACATATATACAGATTTTTCTTATATCCGAAGTATATAAAAAAACACAGTTTTCGGATACTTATATAAATAAATCATTTTGAAACACACAATTTTGAGGAAACCAGAGTTGTATTAGATCCTGTTTTTGACAGATCATGAAGGATTTTTTTTAGCTTATCCTTCAGAGAATGTGTTTGGGAGGGGGAGGGGATATATTCTTATTCATTAAAAAGAAATGTGTAAATAATTTAAAAAGAAAAATATTTTATAAAAAAAGGAAAAATCATCAGGGGCAGTAGCGGTGCTAGCGCTTTTGGGGGGGGCGGGGGCCTTTTTTTTGACATCTTATATACATTTATAACTCTATTTTTGGAGTAATCACTTATGGAATCCAAAATGGTGGAAGGAATCAGTCTGAAATTTAGCAAGTAGATGCATAAAATGACTAAGCATTTTCCTAGAATATATTTTGGGCCTCCAAGGTCATTAATGGCCTGTTTTTACCGAAATATTTCTATACTCGTATATATCTCCTTCTCTTCCCTCTCCTCTGATTTTTCTCTTTATCTTTCTACATCCCTCTCTCTGTCTATTTTCCTGTACCTTTATTCTATGTTTCGATTCCTCTTTATTTAGCCATGCAACGAGGCCCCCCTCTGCTAGTATATATATATATATAATATATAATAAGATAAAGCTGTTAACAAGTTTTTGTATATAACAGTATTGATAATTTTTGGAGCTAACAAAAATTCATTATTCCCACAAATTCCTAAGATTTTAATAGCATAGAAGGGAAGAAAAGTTGACTTTTAATTCATTTGTCTCCTTTACCAAGTATTTTATCTATAAAAAAAATTGGTTTTGGAAAGAACTTTGAGTATAAACATGAATACAATGTTTTTAGTAGATCAAAATATGTTTATAAAATATTGAAGTGATGGTACGATAATAAAGAATTAAAAGGACTTTTTTTTCATTATTTGTTCAAGATATTTATGTGCGTTAACTCCTCCCAGATACCTATATACGTAAATAAAGAAATTAACGTAAATTAATTTGGAGATGGTCGGTATGATGAAAAAAACACATATAATGTGAAGTTGATGTAATACAGTATCTGTACATTTTCTAATCCATTTTTATTCATTTTTTTTACCTCTTGCCAAAGATTAACTTATGTTCAATGCCAAGACGTCAAGAAGATAGACAGAAAAGGAGGACATTCAATTTACTTTTCTTGAATAATAAGAAAGAGAAAAGAAAAAGGGGTCCGAAAACAGACAACTAGCAGGATATTGAAGGGAGACCCATCTCTATGTACATATCAAAATATAAAGAATAAATCCATTTAATGTGTACTTTCAACTTTCTCTAATGAAAATATTACAAGAATTAAAGTAAGTCTTCCCGGCGATTCCGATACATTAAAAAATTAAAACTACGTAACTAAGAATGCTTAATATAAGAAAATTAAAGACTGTAAAATTTTAATAATTATTCTGGTTCATGCTGGTGTTGATATGTATATTTATACCCTTTTATTATAAGGATATACAGTAGGTTTGCCCGGCATGGCCGGAGACATTAAGAAGTTAAATCTAATTCTGAACTCTTCTGCTTTTTTAAACGAAATTATAAGAAAAAAACAATCAAGTTGAACTATTGTTCGCTCATCTTTTATACTATTGTCAAAATTTATTTGTGTTCATCTCTCCTTTTCTTTCTTTTCTTCCCTAAGCCTTATGATTTCCTTCGAAAAAGTGTGCAACATAGTTAATAAAATTTACAATCATTATTTTTTGTTATATAAAATAGTCGTTTGTTTGTCAAAAATTTATTTTTTAGAAAAATACTATTTTAAGGGCAAAAAAATTGTTCCCTAAACGATCTCTTCAGTCTTAAACAATTTCAACGAAATCTTTTTACTGGTTTGGCCGTGATTCTAGGACTATCTTTCAAACACAGACACACAAAGACATTTTCCTTCAGTATATAGATGTACATACAAGACACCTAAAATATTTTCCTTGTATAAGTTAACATTCAGTTGAGTTATGCAACCTAATTTGTTCAAAATAAATGGTTTATTTAGAGTATTTAACATTTTGTGTGTTCTATTCATCTCAAAATTTAATGCCCTCTTTTTGTTAAAAAAATCTTCTTACACAGTTTGACAAAAATTGATTCCGTGAAAATCTCCAAATTTAAAAACCACTGAAGAGGTGTCCATAGGATTTTATTTTGAGGGGGGGGTTATTTGTAACTTTTAAAAAAAAAAAAAAAAAAAAAAAAAATTAAACTTTTTCTTTTGAAAATCCACAACTACTAAGAAAAAATGAATATTTATGTTTGGGATTTGACCTATTAATCATGGTATTAATTTATATGAATTTGAACAGAACTTAGATAGATTCTTGACAATAATAAGTGTGTATAGTTTTTTTAAAGAAAATGGGTCCTCTTAGTAGAACCGGAAAAATCGGCCTAAAACGATTAAATTTTGATCCACAGTCTAATACCGTAGTATCGGTCGAAATATCCATCCTAATTTGTCTATCAAAAAACACTTAGAACCGAGCCAAATAAAAAATTTGTGTGAGAGCGAGTCTTAACACTAACAATAGGTTTAAAACAAGATTTTTATTAGCAGCATAGTAAATTAAATATCCTTCAGGATGAAAGAAAGAAGAAATTGATGATTCATCAATAAAAAATTTTTTATTTATCTATCTCAAAAAAATATGTATTTATTTTCAAAAGTATATTACACAATAGCTAAAAGTTGTTAGTTTGATTTTTCAATCCTTTTATTTTCTAAATATATTCTTTTGTAGCCAATCCAAATTGGTTCTATTACCAATATAAAGGGAAGTAACTTTATATAAGTTTTCCCCTTTTGCAACGATCTTTAATGAGTCAGTTCATCATTGTTGACCCATCATTATTCAAGGAATGTAATAATAAATCTATAAAAAAGAATATTATTGATCTTTTACTTATGTCTTTCATCTGTCAGTTATAGTGTACGACGTAGTAATTGTTACTGTTATTGTATCACGCAACCTTTCATACAAAAAGAAACCAAAAAAGTTATAAAATCATTTGGTGGTTTTCCACAATTCTTCCCCACTATGTGGTGATAATCAAATAAAAGTTGGGAATGGTTCACAGGTTAACAAAGAGCTAATTAGAGTTCAGCCAATGTGACAATGGATTAGGGAAAAAGAAGCTAAAACATCGACATGTGACAATGAAAATTCACTGTATTTTGTTTAAATTAGTAAGGTAGCGCCGTGTGCCGGTCTCCACAACTAGGAATCATTTTCCAATACTTAAAATAAATTGGAAATTAATTAGGGAAAAAATCTATTAAAAACCATTAGAGCTGAAATAATTTATTCTGAATACGAAGAGAGGATATTGATCTATGAATGTGTATGTGTACTCAGTTCTCCTTCAATAATGTCTTACTCCCTTATTAAAGAGGGGAAATACGATAACTTTCTCTCTCTTTCTTTCTATCCCAATTCCCCTCTCCTCTTATAAATGATTTAAAATCCCAAAACAACTTTTCTCCTCTCTATCCCTCTTAATCCACGTTCATTATAGTTTATATGAGTCATGATTGCACATTACTCAGATAATTATGAGATCCTAAAAGTTTGTTCCAATTGAAGGAATAGTAATTGTATTCCAATATCTTCTGAACGTAATATGGTCAAACATACAAAAAGTAGTTAGAGTCACTGGAATCAAAGATAAAGTTTTATCTAAATATTTGAGTCTCTCGTAAGTTAATGGCACAATACCAGATATATAGTTGCAATATGGACACTTATAAAAGAAAGTAATAAGAAAACACATGAGAAGAATTTATAATTCCTCCCATCAGCTGATAACCTGTATGTGTTGATACCCCCTAAAAAAACTTATTCAATCGAAAAACTGACTCGCAAAGAGACAAAAGAATCGAGATTGTTGTTGCACTTAAGGTGGAATACACACCAACCAGATCGAGACTTGACTAAGGCTAGCAAACAGACTATACACAATGTCCAGGAAGGCATTCATCGAAACTTGTTCGACATGCAGAGGACTAAGTTTATCCCATGGATCAGGGATTTATTTTTCGGGTAATAATCTGGAAAACTTGATTTATGGAAGTAGGCAGACTATTGACAAGGTCAACCAGACCATTAATACCGATATTGGGATCGAGAAAGCTTGAACAAGATGGTGCACCAGCACACAAATCAAAGGCTACACAATTCTGTTTGAAAACCTGTCATTCCATTCTGCCCAAAAACAATGTGGCCTTCATACTCACCAGACACCAACTCTTTCTATTTTTCTTACGAGCTACATGTTAAGGTCAGGGCCTGTCAGACATGTGCACCGAATGTCGAAGCTCTCAAGGCTTCAATTCATGATCATTGGAATTCCATAATTCTCCATTGCATTAGTATTACCTGTCAGAGCTTCCAGCAATGTATCAAGGCCGTTATGAAAGTCAATGGACGCTACATTGAAGATTAGAAATAGCAATATATGTCCTGCAATCTGTAAAAAGTTTAGTTAATGTAGCTCCTCTAGTTTTTGAAATAAACTTGTTAAGTTATAAATTCAAAGTCTGTAGTTTTAAATTACTCACACGGTTAACTAGGTGATGTAGTTGATGAAAGAGTCCTTCACTCAAAAACATTGAAAAATATAACACCAAATCTCAGAATTGTCTAATTTTAGTACATAATGATTTGGTTCATGATTAATTTATTGTAATCTTTTTACAGTTTTAATTATAGCAATATGAAAAGTGAATGATTATACAATAGAAATGTATCAGTTCCTTAATTTTGATGTAGCGTCCAGTCCCTAGATGAAGGATTCATCCAAATTAGACGCAAAAGACTCACATATACTAAATAACAACACCATGAATATCAACCAATGATGTCATAATCAATATATAGACTCAGTTGGAGTCAGAAACTGTCAAAAATGGGCATAGGAGACACTTGCTCCATGTCCTTTACTCTAACGTAAAAATATGGGGCGAAATAATTATATTAAAAAATATTTTTTTCTAAAAACAAAATTCGAACTCAGATTCAAAGTTAAATAAAAAAATGGTATCTGTTTTTTTTTCATAGATCCTGCTCAATGAAAAGCCTGTCAAATTAACATACAATGCTTATAAGAAAGATGAATAATTAAATAATGTACAAACCATAATTAGTAGTAGTTGCAAACAGCCTGTCGTGGATGAAATATAATTAGAGTTTATTTAACGAATTTAATTGGGGTCGTTCTACACCAAAATGACAATGGGAGTAAACCACATATCTCATGAATGACTGATGTCTAGAATGGGGATACTTCTTAGTTAAAAACATTTTAAGAATTGAGCTAAATTATTTCATTAACTCTAGAGATATGGGCGCTTACTGTTAGCCAATTAATATATTTTCGTAAAAATGACGTAGAAATTTCACTACACCCTTACTTCAACATCAATTACTCACTCAATTGTGCTCAAAACTCGTCTGTAAATTAATTTAAGCATAACTGAAAAAATATTAACTTAATGTATTTCTAATGAATTTATACAGCAATATATTCACTCAAAACATAGGTTAAAGTGGCTTCTTAAGACATGCACGAAGGAGAACAGGGTAGAAATTAAAATAATAATTAAGTGAACTACTTAATTACGCATTTGTTAAAAATCAATTAGGGAATACAACAGTTTTAACTATTATACTCATTAATCCTTAAAGTTAAATAGTTTTAATGTTTAACAATTATATCCTGACATTTCCATTAAATATAATTTTCTACTTATCTTCGTATCTAAATATCATCATTTAAATTCTTATTATTATTTTCTTGCCGTTACTAAAGTTTAACTATTGTTTCTTACTTATTTTGTATTGCTTCTGTATTGTTAACCTTATTGTTTCTTTTTTCTTCAGAAACATTTCAAAAGTGGGAGTGGAAGGACAGTTACATAAAAATGGAGTCATATATTGATAATGACAGTAAATTAACCCAATTTTTCATTTGATTGTATTTCGAAAAGTGTTGAAGCAATGGGTCATTTTTTAAGGTGATTATTTTTACATCATTGATGGGGGTTTGTTTTTTCTAAATATAAATTAATTAAAGATGGAGCAACATCTCCCCAATTGAAGAAGTAATTAAATGGTCAGTTTTATAAGAGACAAATATTACATGCTAAAAATCGACTATATGAAAGAAAGTAAATTTAAATCATTTATAGACAATCAGGGTTCAAAGTATGTATTGAATTTTTTTTTTTTTTTTTTTTTTTGCTAAAACAGAAACAATAATCATAAATACTAAACTATAGGTTTGATCTTATCTGGTAGTACACATTTTAATATTTTCAATTTTTCAGGAGTAAAATTTAACAAAGAGGTTTTGTGCGGACATTTATAAAACAAAATAATTTAAAAATAGTAGTTGGCATAACTTTCATGCAATATGTGAGCCCACAGCTCTAATAATTGCCTTAATATGAGGCCTAAATCCCTTGCAGACTTTGACAATGTAGTCAGACTCAACCTTGGTCCACTTTTTTTGATGGAAGCCTCTAGAGATAGGACACCCTGTGCGGAGAAGTATATTTCTTCTTCTCAACAAAAAGAGAATGTCAGACTCCACAATGCCCAATTTTATGGGTTCGGCTCTATTTTTTATTCTCATTTATGTTATAAAACTCACTGAAGCGGAGACATTGTCAGGATGTTCAGTTGTGGTGATGTTGCTGATCTGCTTATTCATAGTAACAGCAACAGTTTAAAAAAAAAATCATTATAAAAGTTTTAAACTTTGCCCCCATTTTTTTGGCCTTCCGAAAATTTAGAATATTTTTTGCTCATTCTAACAAAAATTAGCTTCTTTTAATCAAAGATCAAATGTATCGTTATTTTCCTCCATGGTTTTACACCAACTTCCTCTCCGGATTGGAATTAATAAAATTTGTACTTGTAGAATCAACACTGTATATATGTATATACATTTAAATATAACTATATTTTCTATTAATTAATGTTGTTTTATAAATAGAATGGCCCATTCGTTTTGGCAGTAATCCATAATCTCGATAAGATCAACCCTGTATTAATATTTTCAAAAAATCCCTAAGTGTCCTCCCAGTGTCCTCTTTTTATGGAAATTAATGTATGGATAGCCTACTATATTGCTCTTTTATTTTCTCGTTTTATGAAGTGATTATTTCATGTAGGTATGTACTGAACATGTGCCAGTTTTAATAAGTCACAAATGAGATATCCAATAAAGTCAATTGAAAAAGGCAATGGGTCAGCTTTCAAAAGTACATATGTACATTAATTAAAGGGGGTTCTCTCTTAAAAGATGTTAACATAAAATAAGTAATATAAATCTGTAAAAATCATAGCTTGAATAGCACCAGCTATTAAAAATACGCATGTGCATAAATTATTTTAAGACATGTTGTTCATTTTTAGAAATCCATGTGTTTGATTTCTTAGAAATAAATTAAAATTCAATTAAATGATGCAATACTGTTGTCTACATCCAATATATAATGTAGATATATGCAATGTTTATAAAACAATATAAGTACAAAAAAAAGAAGAGAATGAAAATATTAATTCCCGTCGATTCATTAAAAGTGAACTTTGAAAAAAAAAATGTTGAGACATCAAATATTCATCTATGTGAAGTTATATATATACATGTATATAAGTTAAAACTGCATTATCCTGATTATATTTTTATAATACAATATCCCTAAAACTTTGAAAGATTAAAATTATGAAACATATGATAACATTGTTTGTTTTAGAGATAAAAGCTATAAAAATCTCACACATGAATTTATTTTAAATTTAGAATATAAATATATATAGATTTGTGTATTTTTTGATAAATGATTTTATAATCATTTTAATACAAACATAAGAATTTCATAACACAAAATAAAATCCAAATCCTTAGATACTTCAGAAATCCAAATAAGTTCTAAGACAGCTGTTGCATTGAACGAATCTCATCAATGAGCTATTTTTGCTATACCGGATCCGTACAAAACTTGTATTAATTGAACACCCTGCTCACAAAACTGATCGATTTGAGTTTTATTTAGTGAAGATTTCTAAGTATTACAATAGGTCTTCGAGTATTTGAAATATGTTGTGTATTCTTTCAGAGACGCTGATTCATGCCATTCCAATATTCAGAACGTTATAAAAAAACCCAAAAAAAACAATTAGCCCATGCTTAAGAAATAAATGTACTCATTTACGTAGTCTGCTCCTCGGAAATTTCCGAGTAGGGATATTCTTTGTACTCCTACTTATAAGAAATATGTTCCCCACTTTGGATCGTAGTCATCTATTGAAATATTTTCTCTAACAAAGTCCTGAGCAAAGTAATAATACTGTAAATTTATACATAATTTAGATACTGGCATGCAAGAGCTAATGGGGATTAGGGCTCGTCGAATTACATGCAAGGTCCTTTTTTTTCTCTTAATTAAAATTTATAGAATACATTTATTTTCAGGAACCTCAAAAACATAAAAAACTACACACTAAACTGTCACACGTATAATTTTTATCATTGGTCTTTAAAATAGTTTTTGCGTGATTGCTTTAGTAATTTTAATCAACAAATTTAGCTTTGTCCAACTTTTACATAAAAATTAATATATTAATTTATAGGAAGTCAATTAAAAAAAATGTCAAAAAGTAAATCACCCTAATGTACATATGTAACAGCATACTAAACAATGTGCATACATAGCTTGTAAATGTAGTACTTACATATATAATATGTGTCGGAATCCTTTCAAAGAAAGGTGAATATGAGATTAATTAGAATTAATGAAATTATAGCAAAAATAATTATAATTGTAATTTCTGACAGCTCATTGTTTTTTTTTGTGTTTTTCATTTTTTTGTTCATTGATGTACAATATTGTAGTTATACATAGATACGTCAACACAAAATCAATATTGAATTCATGACAAGAAAATGAAAAATTCATCCAATATTTTACATCGTATAAATAATCTTTGAACATATTTCGACATAATATTTCAACTTCTGCAATTATAGGTACCTATATTAATTTTGATGAGTTCGTCTGTTTCTCAGTTTGTTGCCGTGCTTGTCTGAGAGTTGGCAGAACTGTCACGTATCAAGGTTATGTTTAGTTACTAGGATATTTTGGACAAATACACACCAACTTTTACCCAGATCAGTCTTTTTCTTTTGTTTGAATAGGGGAAATGGAGTGATTTTCAAAAAACTGACAAAAGAGAATTTAGTGTGTTGATTAGACATTACTTTATGAAAGGCAAAGCGCCTCAGGAGACTAAAAAGAAGCTTTATAAACATTATGGCGATTCTGGACCTTTGATAAGAACAGGTTATAATTGGTTTTAAAAATTTCGAAGTGATGAGTAAAAGTGAAGCTGAACGTTCTGGACACCCTTTAGAGGTTACTAGTCCAGAATTCATTTATAAAATCCATGATATAGGGATGGAAGATAGAAAAGCAAAGGTACGTGAAATTGCTAGAACTGTTGGCAATTTGAGTTGGAACCCTGTTTCTCTTAATTTTGAGACCACAACTCCTGAGGTGTGAGACGGTGCATTGTTTTTAAGCATCTGGAATAATTTGTATCTATATTAATTTTACTAAGTTCGTCTGTCGGTCAGTTGGTTACCTTGCTTGATTAACCAAGATAACTCATTTTAACAAGGAGCTTATGTGGCTATTGCTCATTGTTTCAAATTAAAAATAAAAGTGAAATATGTATGTACACAAGGAGCACCATTAATGTATAAAATATGTCCTCCATTTATGTAAGTATAAAAGAAAACCGAAAATGAATGTGGTACCCCTGATGATTCGAAGAGCGTAAGGAGGAAGCTGCACTAAACTTTTATTGAATCAGCTACAAGTAGCCGTGAAAGGAAGGAAACAAATACAAACCCCACTCCGTATACATATAGCAAGAACATATAGGCTGGAATGACTCCATTGTCAATCCTCAATTCAAGGTCTAGTTATTACTTTATACTTAGATGCTCTATCTTCAAAAAGTATATAATAATAATAACAGCTTCGAAAAATAAAAACCCCTGCTCAGATTACCCACTAGAAAAAGGTGCTCTTGCTTTCTAGACATACTTTATACATCTCTAGAATGCACTCTATATATTGCTCCCTGATGTAGGAGGTGTGTTCGAAAAGTAAGATGACATTGTATTTTTAGGGATTTTTTTATATTCATTCATCAATATTTATGTTGTCTTCTTCAAAGTAGTCTCCCTGAGATAACATACACTTTTATCAATGGGCTTTTAAATCTTTGAAGCACTTGTCAGAAGCACTTTTCGGTATAGCCTTGAGCTCTTCCAGCCATGCATTCTTTATCTCCTCATTCGTTGCAAATATCCGTCCTTTCATAGGGGCTCTTCACTTTTTTGGAAGAAGAGAATATATTGAGCCAAATTTGATTAATATGGTGGTTGAGAAATGATTTTGACATTTTATTTGGCCAAAAATCTATCTCAAGCAAAGATGATTGAGCTTGGGCATTATCTTGATATAAAAGCAATGAATTTTGTTCCACAATTCTGGACGTTTTCTTTGTATTGCTTCTCGTAAGAAAAATATCAAAAATTATAAGCAAAAACTCTTTATTGACCGTGCCACCACAACATGCTAAGAACTCCTGATGCATTACGCCACGGTAGTAAAAAAAAAAAAAAAAACAATCAAAACTTTGACATTTGAAGCTCATCATTGGCATCTTTCTGGCCTTCTTGGAAGAGTTTGAACCACTTTTAAACATTTTTTTTACTGCATACAGTTTCACCGTATTCACCACTGTCAACATTTTATGTATTTACACAAAATTTGATGCAAATTATTTGATCCATTTTTTTCAAATCAAAAAATCCCCAAACACACAAAATATCTTTACTTTTTACGCCTCTCACAAACAAAATAAACATATTATATTACTGTAATATTAAATATATGTTCATGGCGAGTGTACTAATATAAAAAATCTGTGCATACCAAATGTAGGTTGCCCGGGCAATTTGAAAAGTCACATTACTTTTTGAACACACCTCGTATATTATATCTTATATATGTTTAATATATATTATCTATATTGAGAGGATGTGTGTAAAGAAAAAATCTAAGTATATCGACGAGAAAATAACCAAAAAATGATACATATACAGTTTCTTCTTTTTATTCATTACTTAATTTGTCGGTGTGTGTTAACATCTCTCTCTCTTTAAAAGAAGAATTCTCGCCTATTTTCGTTGTAAATTGAGTTAAAAATATATGATAAAATAAATATATATGAACTTAAATATAATTATAATTCATTCCCTGAAGTAATGCTATTTTAAATGAAGAATATTTCCTACTTTATCCATTTTCTCTTTTTAAAATCATAAAATAGGCATCTAATATTAACAAAACTTTTTATCCAAGTGTTCCATATGTCCTGGTTCTTCCTAGTGCTCATACAGAAAAAAACCATCTCTAAATATTTGTTAAGAGTTTTATAAAATATGAACTTCTAGTATGAAAAAAAAATGATTTCATGTTTTTATCAATATTCTTCCATTCTTGTAATGAAATGTTTTCATTAAAAAAAAATGTGAAGCAACACTTTCAGTTTCTTAGAGAGTGATTATCTCAACAAATATTACTCATTGTGTCTTTTTGTCAACGCTTAATAACTCTGGGCAACGCTCGGAACTATTGATATGGTCAAAATAGTACTTATCGTTGTATAAAATGTGATTTGATTAATGAGGCTTTATTTTCCCCCAAAATGTTCTCTGTCAAATAGAAACTATTGAATTTTGACAAACTTTTAGTGTTATTTAGTTTATTTTAATAGGATAAATAATAATATTTTATAACCACAAATAGAAGGTAACACTATTTACAAAATTAAACTATTTAAGCTATTAAACTTGATCTTTTGATTTCAAATATGCCCTTAGTTTTTCTCTATTAGCCTCACGCTGATTTCACTGATGTGATAACGCACGCGTTTTGCACGAATATATATATTTTTTTGTTATTATTATTACTTTTATGTTTTAACTTTCAAAAATTTCCTTTCATAGCTGTATTTGATGGTAAATGATAGATAGTTTTCAAAGAAACTCTAATCCATTGGAGCTTTGAATCTTACAAATAGTGAATAACTACCAAAAATTGTATGGCCTTTTTCTGAAAACTCTGAAGGTAATTGAGAAAAAAACTAAGGGAATATTTGGAGCCAAGGGATTAAGCTATGATAAATTAAGCCTCTTTTAATTAAGAAACATACTTTTCTATTGAACAATGTAATTAGGTGGAGACTAAATAAAACATCCCGACCTCTATTTGTGAAAACTCATCCTTTCTTCTTTTTATGGCGTCTTTAACTAGGGTTAATCCGAATAATATTTTATAGAAATTAGGGATAATTCGTTTAAAAGACATATCTATCAAATTATTTTTATCTGATTATGATAAAAAATTATGTAATTTGTGGTCTTCCAATGTATTATTCAGAATATATAGTTAACAGACTTTTAATATAATAATTAATTCACGAATATGAATGTAAACCAAATTATATTTGAGGATAATTCATTCACACCTATATTAATTTTGACGGATCACATAGATTTGTGCATATTACCAGATGGACCAATGAAAACTAAACACTTACTAATTCAATAATTGATTAAGTTTGAGGGATTCAAATTAATTTATATTACATTATATTGAAGTATAAAGAATTACTTATAAAAGAAAACAAACCTGAGCTCTATGACAAAAAAATGTTGTTTACAAGAAGGTTTTACAATAAACATTTACCTATTATATAATTATAGTAGATACATTTAGTTTAGAATTTTAACATTAACAAGCTAAATATAAATTAAATCTTTTTAATGTGCTATCTTTGAGGTAAAAATATAATATGATCGGTTTATATAGCTTTATAATACACTAAATCTGTGTTTATTTGGGGGAAAAAACGAGCCGTGAATATAGAGGGAAATCCTTAACAAATGTCCATTCTTTTAATATGTATGTTTGTACATAAAGAAAGAAAGACTCGTTATTCTTTCATGCATATTAAGTCGGTCTGTTTTTCACCTTGTTTCGAATTTCGATTAAGGCTAGTTAAAAAAATAGGATACGTTAAGTAAATAACTTATTCAAAATTTTAGTGCTTTATACAGTCACCTGTCAATGTTTGAAAGGGAATTGAATCTTTATTTAGTCAACAAAGATTAAAAAAACGTAATTGTATTAAATTTATTACATATGATAGTTGATATGATCTAAAGTATAAAAAATATCCGTTAAGTTTTTTTCTAAAATATGCTATGGAGCAAAAAAAGAGAGTAATGCTATAAAAAATTTCCTTTTTGAAAATGTAAAAAAAATTAAGTAATACTTTTACCGTTTTTATTTTTATTTTTTTGTTCGATAGTAGAATTTAAATAAAAAACTGTTTGTACACAATTTATAAAAATGTCTATCAAGATTATTTTATGAAAAATTACTAAAATTGTCTTGATAGTATTTATTAGTGACGGAACGATTTATCGGAATGGGTAATGAAAAAATCGGATGTTTTTTCTGGAATTCAGGAGAAAATGTTTAATTTACAATTCTGATTCTTATGTATTATTACTCTTATTTAACTATTTATTACTTTATCGAAAAAATAAATTAGATCCTCCACAAATTAAGGAATTTTTACTTATTACTAGAAAATCTATTATTTGAATTTTTTTTTTTTTAAAAAAAAAATTATATATTTTTTTGAGCAGCTGTGGATTTTTGAGATTTTTCTCCATAAAATTTAAATTTATACGAATAGTTGTGTATTTTGGAAATATTTTTTTTCAAAAAATTCCACAAACAATCCTCAAAATATAATACTGTGTACGCCCCTGATAGTAAAGGGAAATTTTTTAAATATCATTCAAAATATTACAGAATCGGAGTTGGTATGGTGAAATTTTTCTGGAATCGAAATTGGGATTTTTTTTTTTAGAATCGTCCTATCACTAATATCTTTAGTGATAAAATAAATAAAAATTGCCTTTTTTCATATTGTGTAAGAGATATTTAACCTAAAGATGACCCTGTAATTCAAGGCAATTTTGCATAGGTAAGTTTGATGCCATATCACAACTTTGCTGCACGAGCCATCATCGAAATTCGTTCAAAAGTTGAAAGACAACCCTCCCTAATGTACATATTTAACGCTAAATAATAGAGTGTTGATTTGCTTGTATATACTCAAATATTACATAGCCTACCGTCGAAGGAAAACAGCTTCATTTAACCTAAAAGTAAACATGAAACAAATGGCTCAGGGGGAAATAACAAAGACAAATTATATTGAAGAGAGGAAATTATAGATGATGAAAAATATGAGAGTAAAACATTTTATTTGAGATAGATAGAAGCAGTAGTTAGTGATTCATTTTAACCATACATGATGAGGGGTCTTTGGGGGATTATCTCTTTCATATAATATATAATGTACAATATACACACACACACACGTATGCACAAAGAGTAATTGGAATCTCCGCAGTGTGCTGCTTCTATTTCTCTTAATGAGAAAATAAATGAGGAGTGTGGAGGAGGGAGAAAAATGAATTCCTCTTGAATAAATCCGAGGAGGAGCAGGAGAGTGAGCCTCTAATCAATCCAGAAACGACTCCCTGTCTTCACCTTTGCTCCTGAGAATATAACAATATGTAATTTGAAAACGATTTCTCATTTATTTAAGTATTATCTTCTATAAACGTATACATATAGTCATTCATTCCTATCGATATAATTCGCTGATTGCTCCTTTTTAATAGTGTAATACTGAGTGGTCCATTAAAATATCAACACTTTGAACTTTAAACTACAACAAGATATAATTTATTAAGTAACAATAGAATTTCAACAAAATTAATACTATAAATAGATGTATGCCTGAGCCTCCTTAATCATCAATGTAACTACCCTTAGAGGCTTAGTGGAGGCGACAGAAGGCCTGGCCCCACTGCGGATATAGTCCTCTATCATGGCGTCCCAGTGCTGGCTGACAGTGGTTTTGAGGGCCTTGGTGTTTGGATGACGGAAAATGAAGGTCTTCCCCTTGACATGCACCCAAAAGGTGGTTTAACAACAAAATTTCCAGAGAGCTATCATCAAAAAAGTCGGTAGACCCCCCCCTACAACCCAGATACCATTGCCCTCAACATGCGCCCAAAAGGGAAGTCCAGCAATGTCCGTCATTTAAACAACAAAGCCCCTGAAAGACACTGTTTGCTAACACTTGGACGTATGAAAGAGGACTACATCCACAGAGGGTGCCAGACCTTACACCACGGCATTGACGCCATCATTCAACTAAGGACGGCTAAATTAATTATTAAGAGAGCTCAGGCACACATCTATTTATACTACTAATTTTGATGAAAATCTATTGTTAATTATTAAATTATATCTTGTTGAAATTTAAAATTCAAAGTTTTCAAATTTTAATGGACTACTTAAACAAGAAAAAGCACCCTCAATGACGTCCATTTTACCTTTTTTATTTACCAACAAGTTGGACTAAAAAGGATCAGACTGAACTGGGCCACTGGCTTTGGTCACAAATAAGGACCGACACAACACTTAGAGTAATATCAGAGATTTGTTGGGGAGTTATCCAAAACAAAACCAAAACATTATGTTTTAGAAAACAACTTGCCACATACAAAAATGGAACAAACAAAAGTAAGACGTTAAACTACACCATCAAATAATACTTTTTCATACTTTTTTAAAAGAAATACATTCTTTTAGCCTTTGTCAAATATTTTTAGCTCTAAGTATTGATTTTTTACCATAATGACTTTAACTGCATCTTTAATTAATTAAAATATATATAACTCCTAATAATAAGATTTTAAAATTGTACTTTATTTCGAATTAAAAAGGATAATATTTTTATTATACTAAAAACTTCTCTTTAGAGACAATGCCTTTTGTTGTTAAAGTATATATAATGTACATTACATGTTATCTACTAGATATTGAAGGGTCGCTAAAGAAGAAGTAAAAATCAATTAAGATTACAAAAGAATCATCTTAGGAGCACAAAGGTGATCTTTCCTAGATATTTTTGTAGTGATGAAAGAAAATCGATATGGTAATCTTGACAATTGAGGAATGTTTTAGAGGAGATCAGCTACAATCACACAGCCTGTCTCCTCAGAGAGATTAGAAGAATTCCATCAGAAATTGTGATGTATTACGAAATCACTCAAGGACAGCAGTGCTACAAAACTATGATGAAGTTTAGAGATGTAAATCAAGACGATTCATTAATAAAATATGAAGTGTTCGTGGTTTTTTATAATGTTTGTAAGATATGATTACACTGTTAATCTAACCAAGGAATTGGAATTGTATCTATATGATGGTCATTTATATAATGTATATTTTCTTCTCTGGGAGCGACCGAGCATCAAACCTGCACACATTAGGGTCAAGTGAACAATTCATCCAGAGGTTGTTGTCCATTTAGTTATGCTTTTCCAACGTAAGGTTCTCCCAATTTAAAAGACTGACACACTATTTGAGTTGATTCAAAAATTACAGACTGGTGTTGGTACGGCTCTAATATTTTAGTGGGGTTATGATTGGTATTTTGATAATTTTTCGACAAAAAAAAAAAAAAAATTAACGTGCACTTAAAGTGGCGCCTGCAAATCTTTCTTTTGTGCTTTTGGAACAATTTTAACTTGTATGGAGGGATGAAGAAGTATGGTGGGGGTTACTTCATTGGTTGGCCAATATATATTTGTGATGAAATTTCGCTGCACAATATCAATTCAGTAATGTGCCGATTTAAATGCATCAGAGCTCTAACACCACTGTTATAACAGAAAGTTATGCCCTGCTCTTTTTTCTTTTTCCCCGAAGCAAGTTCATCCAGAAGAAAAGTTCATTCAAAGACAAGATTATCCTGAGAAAAAAAAGATATTTAAATATATAATTAGTAAAGAAGGAAAAATGAGCGCATTGTACAAATAGTATTTATAAGTTAATTTTTACACACTAAATGAACTTTTTTCTCCTTAACAAATAGTTATATCGTTTGTGTAATTCCGCATCTTTTCAATTTCTTATCTTGGCAAATTGAGTATACAAGGAATATGTGAAGCCAATTGCCATATGCTATATCCCCAATATGTAGGATATACTTGCGAAGAAAATATACCTATATATAAATTAACAGTCTAGATAACATGAGACAATTCTCACAAGGAGTAATCATTATTTTAGTAGGTAATATATATTCAATTTAGCGGAATAAGAATAAATGAAACCTATGTAGCGAGTGTCAAAGATGGACACCACCAGCAAAAAGAAAATACGCCATATTACAGTTTTTCTTCGAACACGGTGAAAACACAAGCCAAGCGGCTCAAGATATGATCCGAATACTGTAACAGCCAATGTCGTGCAATTTTGGTTCCATCAATTCCGTTCCTATAATTTTGATTTCAAAGATGCAAGACCAACTGTTGAAAATGTGGATTAAATAATGAAATTCCTCGAGTCTGATCCTTGTGGTAGTACTATGTTGATTGCCCCGGGGATAAACATCAACGGATATAAAAATAATGTACAGGAATATAAATATTGTAGGAGAGGAATAGTCATAGGGATGAACTTTGTGTAAACAGTAAATATATCCCGGACAACACTATCATGGACTCAAATCGAGTTGATAATTGCTCGAATAGACACAACACTAATATATATACATATACTTAGAAAGAGAGAGAAAGGGAAGCTCTTGTACTTTCAGTTGTACGCAGACAATGCAACTGATATATATATATATAATGATTTATTAAGAATCCCACATAAAGTGCAGTAGTTAATGGGCTATTAGAATAGTTCTTTGGTCGTAGTTAAGGGTGCTGTAGATTATTACTCACTCTATGTATGTTACTTTGAAAAACAATCTGCTTTCTAAAGGCTAATGGTAACTAAAAGAGTGAATTCTTATTTTCTTTCATTTTGGTTGTTCCCTTACTCTTTGTTTATAGTTGATGATAAGTTATTGGGGGACTTTTTGTGTTGATGATTCTTTCCCTTAATTCCTATGTTGAAAACAAAGGACAAAGGCATTAACAGCCAACATCAGAAATGATAGCAGTAATATTATCAACAACAATAGATGCTAATGAGACAAAAGAAAGACATAAAAGTTATACTAAAAAAAAAAAAAAAAAAAAGAAGCTAAGAAAGGTTTGATATACATATATCAATCAGCCTCTCAGTTCATCAACATAATAATTATTTTATAAATGTACAACTTCTTGGCTAATTTATATACAAAAGTGGGCGGAAGTATTTACAAAATTTTTACCTTACATATAAATTCTTTGCACAGGCTTTTTTTCAACTGCTTCTTGTGTTTCCTTCTTAGTTAAATCATTTAAAACAACATTTTTAAATTAATTTTGCTCTCAGTCTTGTTTATGAAGGTAAACGAGTAGCAACCCAAGGTGATCCACGAACGTTGCAAAGGATATTATTTTCGTTACAAAGTAATGGAACAACATGCTGTACAATGTTGTGTTACGTCTTCAAAGTGGCATAAATGCTCTGCGTGCTACTCACAATGACAGAAAGTGCATCCCAAAAAAGGTCACCCACGCGTTCTCCACTTTCCATCGCCGCCTGGACACTTTGATTAAAGCTAATTGTACTCATATTGAGGGGAAAATGTTAAGAAGTGGTCACTCAAAGTTATTATTGAAAAAAAGCCGCGGTTTAATCCTAATAAAATAAAATTATTAATTCTTCATTAATTTATTAGGTATATTTCTAAACTTTTATGAATTTTTTAGGTAGTTAAGATAGTCATTTCGTCATTTATAAAGATTTTTCCTATTTTTATTCGACGTTTTGTTAACATAAGCAAATCAAAGTGTGGTTATTTGATTATCCATGGATTATGATTACTATGAAATATGATTACAAAAGAAACAAACTATGAATGAAAATATAAATTTAAATAAATTGAAATACACTTAATTATAAATTTCCTTAGTCACCTAAAAACCAACACTTTTTTCCCCCCTTTGATATAAATGGTTACTTGACTAACATTATGCCGACAAATATGGCCGTAATAACCCAAAACTTTTGGTTTTGTGGCCTACAAAGTGTTATTTTGAAAAATATTTTTAACAATCTTCTTTTTTTGTCATAAAAGATAATAAATGTAATAAAATTTCTGTTAGTTTTTGGATACACTATTCATAAAAAAAAACCATTTTTGTTTTTTCTGAAACCTTTTCTCATCGGAGGAAATGCCTTGAAATATCAAAAAACTGACCTTGTCTTTAAAAGTCCTATAAATTCTTCATCTTTTATTACAAATACAATATCATAGTTTGTTATAAATTTAAGACATACAAATTCATAATTTAAAAAAAAAGTCAAGTTATTGAAGATTTCTTGCTTGAAAAAATATAGGAATGTGTAAAAATAATATATAAATGTTGCTTGCTCTAGACTACGAAATTATGATATTTAGTATACAAAAGTTATTTTCTTGTTTTTTGAGGTAAAAACAATCAAAAACACACATCATATTAATCAAAAGACAAAACTGTTTTGACTTTTGTAATTTATACGAATTCTGTTATATTCAAAATGTTAATTAATTTTAAAAAATATGTCTGAATTCAAAGATTTAGCAAAATACTTAGTATTCCAATCACAAAAGAACATTTTCCTACTAGGATAGAAAATTCTTCAACATACATATGATGTTAAAATATGGAATTTGAGGGATACAAAAATGTGTAGAGTATATTAGATCAAAAAATTATGATTACGAGCAAAAAATATAGGTCTTGAATGATGAATTTATTTATTTATATGATCACATTTAGCAATAATAATTTCCTTAATAAAAGATTAAACAGACTCATAGGCATTCACCAACATCTGCAAAAGAGTTAGGAACTCAGTGTTTAGTATTGTAAATAGAAACGTTTATTTCCTTTATTTAATCAGTTCTTGTTCTGGCAGTCACTAAGAGTGACCTTATTCAAGACCGGTCCCGCTACTGATAGAACTGGTCTTTACATTAGGTCGGACCGAATAAGGAAGGACTTACATAACACTATATGCAATAGTTATTGTTTCCGGATCCATTACATCAAACTGGTCTGAATTATACTCGCAAAATATGTCTACCAATGTTTGAATTTCTTAAAATGTACTCTCATTTAATAGTATTTTTGCGAATTGTATTTAAACGCCAAATGTTGCAACTGTCCTTATAGCCAAGAATAGTGGATTAAAACATATCAAAACTTATTTTAATGATCACTGATCAGTATTATAGATTAGTGAAATTCACTCTTCTTGACTAAAAAATATGATTGATGTGAAGTGTAATAATTTTAAACTAACCAGAGTAACTAGGGTTCGACCTAAAGAAAAAAAAGTCCTTTCATAAGATAAAAAATATATCTCTAACGAATCCCGAGTGGTGTTACCCTATTTTCATAAGCATACTCACACTTACCCACTCAATATTCATATATCATCTCCTTTAGAATAAGAAGATGGGGATTTTTTTAAATAGGATTTTATGAGTCTTTTGCACTCTTTTTCGATAATTTTTGCCGCCCTACATCCAAAATATTAACCCCCTTGACATTTTGGTGAGAAGAAGTCCTGCAGTTTTTGTCATCCAAGCACCGAGGCCATCAAAGCCACTGTCAGACAGCACAGGGACGCCATGACAGTGGAATACATCTGCAGAGGGTTCCAGGTCTTTCGTTGCTGTCTGGAAGCCAGCATTGCCGCAAAGAGCAGCTACATTAATGATTAAGAGAGCTCAGACGCATATGTATTTATAGTATTGTTGTTGAAATATTAACGTTAATTAATAAATTATATCTTGTTGAAGTATATTAGTGAAAGTGTTCATATTTATTAGACCACTCTGTATAGATTTGCTTCTTGTTACTGTTCCATTTGTACAGAATGTTAATATATTTCAAACTTCTCATCAATGAGTGAGTTTTGAGATTTTATCAAATTAAATGACTGAGAGAAAAATAATAAATAATTAAAATGATATAAATTGCAGAAAAAACAATGAAAAATTGACTTAATATTTACCGAAATATTAAGTCGATAAAAATTAGTTGAAACTCTCAAAATGGCTTTCTGTTTAGTATATTGAATAAAAGTAGACCTACAATAATTGATTCTTTTACGAAAATCTATATGATATTATACAATTGTCATGCAACTTTTTTTAAATGTAGCTATATTTATGTTTGAAAAACAGGAACTTTTGGAACTTTCCCCGTCTTCCCTACTATATATATAAAGTAATTTAATAACGATTAACCCTTTTTTTGTCCATGTATTTATCATAGAAAGGAGCATAACTGAAAACCAGACATTTTGAATCTGAAATTTTAACAAATTTTAATTTCAGAAACTAGGGAAACTACATTAACTAAACTTTGTACAGATGTTAGCAAATGTGTTACCAATTTATATTTTTCAATGTACAATGCCACGCTGTGTCTCTGCAAGCACTGACAGGTGTTAATAATGTAATTAAGGCACATGGAGTTCAGATACGTATCAAAGAAAGCCTTAAGTACCTCAAGATTTGGTGTCTTTATCTGGCAGATACTGGCCTTGACATGCAGCAAGAAGAAAAAGTAGAGTGTGTTGGCAAGTTGGTGGAAGGAATATGGCTGATGATCTCTAATTTTGTTTCTTTAAATTTACCAACGCTAATGTTAAATAACTTTTTGGCCTATCTAAATAATATTTTTATCCTTTAGTGCTTCCTGTTGCTCATATGTGACATACAGAAAAAACGTTAATTATGTATATTATTTATAAAAATGTGTTCATCTGAAACTATTTTCAGATTGACAATGAATCTGTTCATAAGCGTAACTATGTATTATTATTATATTATATCAAATGACCGAGTAAAAGGGTAATCAATATCAGCGATCCCACAAGCAAGTAAAAGGGAATTAATTGATTAGTTCAGGACCCTAAACTATAAAATCTGTTGATAATAGTGGAATAAAAAATATATTTTATGATTCTCTATTGTATCATAATTATCATTATCATAATCATATAATAATGTCAGTTCAATTATGAAATAATTTTTTCTACAAAAATCCTTTTTTCTACTTTATTTTCTATTTTATGTTTTTCACAGGAAATTTTCTTTTGTAACATAAAAAAAATCATTTAAGGGGTAAATAAACGTAATTTACAAATGTGGCCACCATACTTACCAGATGCCAACCCACTCTACTTTTCCTTAAAGCGGTATTTCGAGGCCAGGGCTTGCCAGAGAAAGGCACCAATCTCAAGTGTTTTTCATATTCCTCTCCTTAATAAGTTTTCACATTTTAACAATGTACTGTGTAAGTAAAAGAGTTCATAAATGCACACTTTATCATTAAAAGCAACTACAAAATGGGAAACATGATTTTTCTATATATTTCATAAATGGTCTAATGATTTGTATGCAATAGTTAGTACCAAAACCATGGACTGACTAATTGTACATTTATAAATCAAATTTAATTTGAACATTATTTTTTTGCTATTTAAGAGCAGCTATTTTATATAATCATGTCTTCCATGTGGAAATGCACAAATATTCTAAAAATAAACAAGAAGCAATTCATATAAACAGATTATGATTGATGATTCTATATTGCCACTACATACTACTTGAAAATTAATTATTATCATCATCATTTTCAAGTCGAACAAATAAACAATTGCTCAATTTGACATTAGCCTCATTTGTAAGATATTTATTTTATTTTTATAAATATCTATGTATGTGTCTATTTAGATCAATTGCTACAACTACAAATAAGAGGGAAAACAAATATATATGTATATAAACACAAAATATCTTAATTATCTTTGGGAAAAAAAGTCGTGTTGTATTGAGTCTCAGTAAAGATATTAGGTAAAGAAAAGAATGTAAGTTCCACAAATAATTTTTTTAATTACATTTATTCAAAATAATATATTTAAAAAATGCCAATAAAGTCATTTTACATTAGAGTTGGTAAATTTGAAGGGAAAAAATTAAATAAGCAACTGTTCTGACTTTAATATTTTGAGTTTAATAGTTTTTTTTTTTTTTTTTTTTTTATAATAGTATGATATTTTGCAAATTATGAGAGAAATTTTTAGCTTGATTATAATTTTTCGAGTTTATTTAGTATTCGAATTACAAACTCGAAAAAGTAATAGACTTAAATCATCATTTTAAATGCTAATGAACATGCATTATTATAAACTACTACTTTTAATGTTCGCGCCAGCAAAAGCTGAAAGACATGAGTGGGGGTAGGGGGGAACTTTGAATAACAACAAGAAGAAAAACTTATGTTTTATGTCATTAATTTTCTTTCAAAGTACATATGTACAAATAATGTATATAGACATTTCCTTATTTAGAAAAGGGGAATTTTTTTTTTTTGTAATTCCTTAAACAAAACAAAACACGAAGGGAAAAAATAGATACTAACGAGAGTGCAGTTGCTGTATTTAACAACTCTAAGTATGTTCATTTGTACAACGTATCAGTGAGAAAATGTCATTATGTCATACACAGAGTTTTAAAAAAAATATCTATTAAAGTCTACATATCATTAGTTTTCAATATATTAAATTGAATGTGTCTGGGAATCACAGACAAACTAAGGAATGAATTGTATGTACTTAAATGTTTGATGTAGCTTTTCTACCCTCCAAAGACAGTTCGGGTAACCTTTTTTGGCTTTGAAGGCCTTGGCGGTTTTTAGATACAGAATTTTTGAACTAACAAACGACTACTTCATACAAAATACCATCAAAAAAAAGTAGTATGAATCTCTACACATATTGATACTTAAACCTGGAGATTATAAGATTTCGAGATAAAAATAAAGAAAACAGTATATGACAAAGGATTTTTGACTATAGTATGACAGTTGAGAGAACAAGAGTTCAAAAGTGAGCACTTGAATATTTGTTTTATTTTTATGATTCTTTAATTCGTGAGATGGAGTTGCACTGATTACGCATTTAAGTACGCATTATAGTATGTACATTTACTCCATCTGACCTAGGAATCTTTTGGTGAAATCCATATACTGGATGTATATAGTATTTCTCTAGGAATCACCCGGGTGCAAACGTACACATATTGAATTCAAAAGAATAACTTTTGCTGAGCACGTTGTCCATGAGTTGTACAGCGGTTTCTATTTTTTTTTTTCTATAAACCAAATAGTCAGTAATGTAAATCTTGTGAATTTTTTATTTAGGGCGTTTTTTTTTATTTATGTTCTTTTGGAATTGGAAATATAAGGAAGGAACTTTATTTTTCTTAGCAGTTGTCATTATTATTTAATTCCTGAGTGGTAAATGTAATTTATTAAATAGATACAATTATATTCAAAACCTGATTGAAAATTCGTTTGGGCTCATAAAAGACGGAGCGTAATCCTTCCGATTTGTTGCAGAGTTATCATTTTAATTCCTACTTTAACTCAGAGTAGTATTGGGAATCGACATCCGAGTCATTCTAGCAAATGTTTTTATTTATTTCCTTTTCTCCTACCTCACGTGTCACTGCTAATTGTACCTAATCTAATGAAACGTCATGAGCATTTTATATTAAATGACAGCGTATACCATGTTTAATATTTGAATGTTCTGGGTACAGAAAAAAATTTATCATGCATGCCTACTAGAAAGTAGAAGTCTCTATGTGGAACAAAACCACGGCCGGGGTGGCCGTAGTTTTGTTCCACATAAAGATAAGTTTTTAAAGTTTTCATGGAAATACAGTCATTTACAATCATGGGTTGGAGTCGTTAGAAATGTATGTTTGCCAGCAAAAATAAATTTGGGCAAAAATTAGTAATGCATAAAATTTTATAAAATTTACCTAATTACATACAATTTCTTGAGCTTTTATTACTATGATTTTTTTAAATCAGTTAATGCCTCAAACTTTTAATATACAAAGAACTTTTTTCTAATTAATTTCCATAATTTGGAGTATGAAAAATTATTTGAACTCTAAGACTTTTATAAATAATAATTCTAGAGAGCTGAAGTTCATGTAATTAGATCTGGCATTATGCAAAATTCTAAACTGGTACAATTTATCCGAATTGGATATTTTTTTAATAGAAAAATCAACATTTATAAGATTTTGCGTAAGCACTAATTACATTATTAATTAAATATCCAAGTAATGAAACAAGAGATTTATGAATAAAATTAACATCTGTTTGTATCCCTCTAAAATCTCATAATAGGGACTGGACTGGATGGGACCATACTGAATTGGACCGTGGTCCTTGTAATTAAATAAGTGCCCACACAACATTAGATGTCACCTAACTTTTAAAACTATGATAAATAAAACTTCACATGTGTACCATTATGATGAAACAAAAAAAAATATTTTCTGATTTATAAAACTTGCTTTATAATCTTTTGAAAAAGGAAGTTAAGTCGGTACACACTGTACATATATTTAGTGTAACCTCAATAATATAAAAACTACCAATATTTTTGTAAACTGTAGATTGTTTCTTCTTCTATTACGCTATTTAATGTTTTAAACGTTAGTGTGTGTAATTATAACTTTTATTGTTAAGTTGTGAAAAATTTCCAACAATTATTGAATCATATTTCAAAAGTTGGAAAGAATGGGTTAACTACCAACTAACTGTCTTGAGGGGTTTATTTTCTGCTCTTTTATCAAAGAAAGATCAGAAAAAACAATAACGGTAACGATGTGTTCTACATTTTTATTTATTATGTACAAATTATGATTTATACGTAACTTGTATTGTACAAGTTACGTGTTAAAACACCTTATTAAGACACAATCCAATGTTAATGAAAATACAAAATTATACCATAACGCTTTTCCAGCTGCTGTTTGACTTCTACTACGCTTTTTAATAGTGACGTCCAAGAGTAAAAATGTTAATCTTTCTATAAACCTTGATTTTACTGTAAATTACCATTGTTATACTCTATGACGTCACAATCTGTATATCTTGCCGAGAAGTCGTTACCGTACATCAAATTGAAAATCATGGAGCGCCTGATTACATGATAGTACAGCCTTATATCAACCTTGACACAATTATAAATTTTAATTAATCACTACAACTTAATGTTATCGTCAAATTGTAATTTTAACAAACTTATTCTAAATTGTTTTTATGTTTTGCTACATTGATTTTAATAATAAAATATCTCACAATTTTTTTATTACTTATTTTCGACATAGGGTTTTAATTTGTTTGACATTTATTTTTTACAAAACTTTAACGAGCAGTAAAGCCATGCAACTAATGCACAATTTTTGTTTTTGTACTATTTTCTTAATGGTACAAAATCAAAACGATATTAATAAGTCTTATGTTTCATAGCTTAACATATATGTATGGCTTGTGGCTCTGGAGCTATAGGGGACATTGTCCCTCCTACTTTTGCGAAACTTTAATAAATATCACATTACAAAATATTCGTCTTGTTCAAAACATTATATATGTCCCAATTTTTCAGAAAATAAATTTCCTTTGTCCTTGACAAAAATGTAATTTGTTCAAATTTTATACCTTTGAATAGTATTTCAAAAAAATTAATTTTTTCCCAAGACTTTTAACTCTAAATTAAAAAAAAAAACACGTCTCTTCTAAAAAAATACTTTTGTCAAATTTGGTATTTATAAACAAATAAGAACATTATATTAAAATTGTAAAAAAATAATTCATCCGCACCTAAAAAAACATCCCCAAATACATTTTGTCGACGGTGTGGCAGGAAACTCTTGTCATACTTGGAATATGTCCTTATAATAATTTCAACTGTTTCTCTGGATATAACTCGAGGAATCGAACTGGACGCTATGAAAATATACAAGGATACACACATATGTGTAAATAACTAAGACTCGACTTGGACGTGTAGTATAAGGTATTTTTCCATCTCTGATACCATCCAAGGAATATTTGACTATTGTAATATCCTTATCATATATAAAACTGCAAATTTAAAAAGATTAATTGTGTATGTATTTGATTTCGTAACAACTTGTGCAAAATCGTCTTATATGTAGTAACAACATGTAAAAGAATTACAAAAATTTCTTTGGTAACTCATAGTTTATTTAAAACTCACCACGGCAATTTTAAAGATTTTGGCTAACTACCTCCGCTGATTTGTGAGTCACCAGGATTATGGTATGGTCCATATTGTAACAAAAGAAGCTATTATGCTTTGAGAGATCAGGGTAACACAAGAAATAAGAACTGGATAGTCTACTCTAACTTTGTAACAGATAGAGATAAATAATTTAATTTGATTTTCTGTTGAGGATTTGTGATCATTCTTGTTTAGGTATGTGGTTGTTATACTTTATTAATTTTGGATGAGCCTCTTACAAAAATCATTTTGCTAACAAATAAATAACATTCAACAAGACAAATCCATAATTTACATATTATCTAAAGTCCAACTATTAAACTTTGGAAATGTCTCAGAAAAAAAGATTAGCACAAAGTTTTAATTAAATTGAAACTAGATAGACTAATCTTCGCTTATGTTTTTTTTTTCATATGAAATATAATTTCTACTCTTTGCTAAAGTAAAAAATGTACAATATTGTATTTCTTGAAATTAAATATCAATTGCATCCATACTATCACAATTTGTTCAAAACTGTTCTTTGATTACGCGATTTTGACCAATAACCTTGACCCCGTGTTATATGATGCATCTTTATTAATTCTACATAATGACACCAATTTAGGCTCTGTACCTCAATATGTTCCAAAGTTATTGTCAGTTATATATTTTCAACGTTATGTACAATGACCTTAACCTTTCAAAATTAAATGGTCTCTCACTGTGACTATATATAATCTTCGTACCAAATTAGATCAACCTTAACATGTCACTTTTGTCTTAATTCTGTAGACCAACAGATAAAAAAAAAAGAAGCAAAAATATATTACTTGGCGGAGATAATAAATGAAATTGGTTATTTGGCAATTTATGTGACCATTTGACCATCACTAAGTTGTTTTCTCACATATTCAAAGTGAATTATTATTTTTTCCCAATATATAAAATCAATATATTATCGGAACCTCATACAAAAATTTACCCAAGTCTTTCAACTATATATATTTTTTTAATTTAAAAAAAGTCATGTAGCACATATACAGAACTGTTTTAGAAATTCATTATAGTAGTACATACATAAACACACATGACAAAGCACACCTAGTTACATATGTAATCAATTAAGGCAATTGTTGAAATAGAAAAAATTAATTGAAATCCGATGTTGTTGAGTTCTTCTCCATTTAAAAATAGATTACTTACATATGACTGTATAACATATTAAATATGTGTTATACATGTATCTAATATATAGTTGCTAATGAATTGTATTTTATTCATTCTGAGAGATATTTAATTTTTTAAGTCAAATATTAGGTTGGTTTATTTTTTTAACTTTTTTTTTTTTAAATTTCGATTATGGCTATTGTAGAAAAGTTGTCATGTTGTATAAAAGTTAGACTATTCAAATTTACATTGCCTTGCAATGTCATCTTTAGGTTTTGATTAAAGTTTGTAAGAAAGGACAAATCTTTTATTTTGTTTATAAATATTTAAAAATAAACATATTCAGCTATTTTGAATAAAGCGCTTGTGATATTATTTCTAACCTACAAAAATTATGCGAGTATCTCATGTAGTTCTTTCTTTCATTTTACGATAGGGAAGACTAAAATAAATGGTTTAAATTTCCGTAAGTTATTTTTCTTCTTTTACGAAATAGGGGGGGGGGGGACTTTAGAAAATAAGCATATAACAATTTTATTGAAAATTTTCTATCAAAATTTTTGATCAAAAATAACGGTTTTAAAATCTTAATTGACTAAATATATATACATTTTTTTTCAGACGTTGACTTATATGTGCGACCTATAGATGACATCGTATAATATTACCAATTTCGTAAGATTTTTTTTTTTTTTGTACAAAATAACAGATTTTTTTTCAATTAAATTCACTCTTCAAATACATAGTTATAATTTTTTCTTCCATCAAATGAGTATTCAATTTTACAAGGTATCTAACTAAACAAAATTTGTACTTAATTTTTTTTTTTATGTAGCAACTTTAATTTAAATAATATCCATAAATAGAAAAATTTATATAAAAATTACCAATGGAGACATTGGTATTTGGATCAGGAGCAATTATCTGATTAATAATATCGTTCTACAACAAGAGTAATATGTACAGACTGAAATCAAGTTTTATGCTTTAATAAAACTAGGTCATGGAATAAGGATATCATTTCATTGTCATATAAATATCAAGTCGAAATGGAATAATCGAAGGCGTTATTCATGAGCTCCCTTGTTGCCGGCGTTACAAATGCATTTTTTATTATTTTCCTCTTTTCCAACGCAAAAACTACCATCAAATGGAAATTAACCATGCCATTATTGGCTAATGCACTCCCCTAATATATATTATAAGCCCAAACTGTATTTGAGACTCTCATATTTTTTCTCCAATCATTGCATGAACGCTCTTCTTAAGTGAAGTTATTTGTGTTTTTAACATGTCGAAATTCTTCCAAAAAGTTCATAATAAATTATTTGAATTATTTCCCCACATCCAGAGCATTTGAAAGTATTGATTCCTATATTTCCAATATAGAGTGATCCTGTGGTTATTGTATATTTTGTAAGCATTTGGCTCAAAGACTCCATAGCAGAAATGTATACACTTGCTTGTCTAAATATTGGTCCTTTTTAAACGTTGTATAAGATTTGTCTCACTTTCTACTCCTTCCAAAATTTTACTCCTTTAAAATTAGTGAAAAAATTTGGTCACCTTATTTCTTAACTCCTCTTTATATCTAGAGTTTCTTTGTAACTTGAGTACTGCTAGGACTAGATCAGTCATATTATTTGATGCCATTAATTCCTTGACGGGCCTTATTCCTTTTTTTCTGAACGCTCAACAATTTGTCTCCATTATTTATAATCGAAATTTAAAAAAGTTTAAACACAAATCACCCTAACGCACATCATTCAACAATTAGTTCCAATTCATTTACACATGTAATAACATTATTAATATGCAATAATGATATGGACTCTTCCACATTAATTTTTTTATTAGAAAAAAAGTTAAGATAACGATTTAAATACCTTCGTTCCAACAATCTACAATATAATTATTATGTGCAATTCAATCTTCAAAATTAAAGCTCCATTAATGTCTCATTGAAATTTATTTCATTTACTATACGTGATTCACAAGTATCTGTATGTTTTTTTTATAAATGTATAATCGGTTTTCATATATTAAACACATGTCACACAACTTTACTTAAAAGTATCTCACAGCTTTTCCTATAAAAAGAAACCCAAAAATTACATGATAATCCAGACAATTCGAAGAATGTTTGAATGAGAGTAACTTCGACCTCTAAAGTAGTAACATATCTATATTTACAAAATAATAACTTAAAATCCCAAATCAATGATCAAATACTTATTTGTAAAATACGTTATTAATAAGTCAAAATGAATACATGATTGCTTAAAAACTCTTTATATGCACATATATGTATGGTAATATATTTGAAAAATTGGAACAGAGGTTCCCAAAATTTTTTAGACAATAGATCATAACCACGTGTTGATTTATTGTTTTCTGTAGACTTCTTATTGAGTATTTTTTTTATAATGTTACTTTAATTAGTTGATGCCCTGAATAAGTATAAGTTCACAAAATAATATTACATTTACTCCATATAAACTAGAAATCTTGTGTGAAGTCCTAATATATAAAGTATATTTATTTCCCACATTGAGTTCAAGAGAATAATTTCTCCTGAGCTTGTTGTCCATGAGTTATGTGTTACGTCGATTCAACGTGAGTTTTCTTAAAATTACTAATTATACATGTTTTTTTTTAATCTTAGACAGTGGTTCTCTTATTTCATATATTAAATTTCATCTACAAGTATATAGTTATAATTCGCCCCATCAAATAAATATTAACTATTCCAAGGCAACAAGAACACAAAAGTACAATACGAGTGTCATATTTTTTCTTTTCTTTTCCTTCAAGGTACCGGCTTTACAAGGAAATAATATCGATAAATAGAAATATCATTACCATATTTATGTAGTTTGTAAAAAAAAAAGGAAAACAAACAATATTTTTCAATGTGAATATTTAAAAAAAAATCAAAAACACCAACGGAAGCTATGGTGCATCATCAGTGACAATCATTTAATTAATAGGTTTTATACGGTTGAGTACCGTTCTATAAACTGGAATATTATGTACAAACTAAAACATTTTTTCTTGTTTAATATAACTAAGTTATGGTCTTGTATTATTGTATCAAGAGATAATGTCTTATTAAACAAAAAATAACATAATAATAATTAAACATCACAAATCAAATAATAGGAAAGTTATAGAAAAAATCAAGTTATAAGAAAATACTGAGTTCTGAAAGAGTAAGTTTTATCCTTTGATAATAATAGGTCTACATTTGCCTTAAAATTAGTCAAGTTTAGACTCAAGTCTCCGTATTTAATGATTTGTGAACGAGCTTGTTTTTTTGTATGAAGATTGGTAACAGCATTCAAACGCCTTTTCTATGTCTAAGCGGAAGGATTTTCTTTTTCAAGCAAGATCTGCTGATTACCCTTTCTGATTTGTACTTAAAGTACTTTACTACAGCATAATCCAATCAGTTCTAACATGATTTATGCATCTTCGATTTAATAATATGGCTTGATCATCTCTGGTTTTACTTTCCCAGTCAAAATATCATCAAACCTGGTTTTAAAGCTGCATGATAGACATTAAAATGTTGACGTGGACGTTTGTTCGTCACTCCTTTCTGTTACTTGATATATTTATTTTTTATAGTGGAAAATGACACTATTCTTTTGTAATTAGCGCGGCATTATGGAATAACATTAAACTTGTTTCTATAATATAAGCTATGATTTATTTTATCACTATGAATAAGCGGTAAGAATCTAAATAAGAGTGTCGTTTTTTATCATTTTTGACCATAAAAAAGGTTATATATCAAGTTTGAAACAAGATAAAGAATCAATAAAAACATTTTTATAATAATAAAAAACAGTTTTGTATAAGTTTTAACTATCGTACTTCTAATTTGGTTATTGTCTTAAGGGTAAAAATTACTCTGAACCTAGGTTAATAGAAATACAAGGTTAGACCATCATATAATCGGGCTTGCTATAATTTTCAATCTGATGTATTGTACCGAGTGCTGGGCAAGACAGTCAGATTTTAACAAAACACACAATTACTCATAGTCTATGACGTCACTATTGCTAAGATTTTCAATTTAATGTATCGTACTGTCTTCTGGGCAGGAAAAACATATTTTGACAAAAAACGCAACCACTCATGACGTCAATATTAAAAGTGTGTTGGAAGTCAAACATCAGTCGAACACGCGTTATGATATAACCTTGTATTTCAATTAACCTTGCTCTGAACGATAACATTCCCGAATTATTTTGATTCCTGATATTTCAGAATTCAATCCACTTCGAAAAAAACTGAGTTTAAAGCTACATTCCATTATTGGCTTCAATTCATTTGTACAGAATTTGTGCTCTCAAATGTGATATTAATAAAATTGTTTGGGCTATTAAACCTATATAAAATTATACTTCATTGTTCAATTCTATGACTTTAGTCTCACAATTTTTATACAAGCACGTATTCTAAATGTTTTTTGTTTTTTTTACCATTTCAATTAGTCAATTCATTGACATTTTCATTTCAATTTACAAGGCAAAGTTAAGCATGTATGCTAATATTAAAATAAAGTTTTGCCATTAATTCTATCATTTGCTTCACTATGCATTGAATAACCTTCATGTAGTCTTTACAACAACAAAAAAATCTTCATTTTAATCCATTTTTGCAACCAAAGTGAATAACAAACCCTTGTCTCATTATAAGATCAATACGATTGTGCGTATAAATTGCATAGAATGTTAAGTACTCACGCCTACGATAAAAACAGAGACATTAATGTATATTAATTTTATTCTATATAGTTCCTTCTTGGACATTATTTGTCATTCATCAACACAAAAGCAAGCTAAAATGATTTTTATCTAAATCGAGTATGGATCACATTATCGCCCATTTCTATCAAAAAATTATTGGAATAACTTCTTTAGAAGCGGCGTGTTTAAAGTAATTAAGTAAACTGTATGAACTAACTGGATACTCAGATTTTATCTCATGGTCCACAATGAAATGCCCTATTTCCCTAAATAAATTTATTATAAACGAAGCAAGGGTTGATGTTATTATTAAAAATAACAAGGAGTGAAACTGTATATTTTATTAATGAAAATATATTTGTTTGTTTACAAAAATTATTATTTTTTTATTCATATCATATATCCAAATCATAAATTAATATATAATAAACTGTAAAGAGTAATTTCTTTATAAGGTAATAACATATGGTATTATTCAAGAACTCAAAATAAACAAATTCCTTTGGCTGACTAACACTTTTCCCCTCAAATACTTTCATATCATGCTTCAGAGTTCTTAGAAACTGAAAGATTGGTTATGCCGAAAGTATAAGATGACTGTTGTACTATTAAGGGTCTTTGGGATATAAGCATTTATGCAGAGCAAACCAAAGTTGAATGCTCCTACTTTGGAATGATAATATTATTTAATATATTTGTCATTTGCTAATTCAAATTACAAAATGAATTTGGGCACTAAAATAAACAACTAAAGAGGAATTAATTCCTTTCCTAATTTATTGATGTTGCGCCACAACCTAGTGGATAGTATTTTTTCTTAGTTCGTTCATACCCTATTGCACTTGTTACTAGCAAAAAGTTATCGGAAAAATAAAATAATTAGAAACCAATAAATGTTAGTCGAAAGGAACCATATAAGGGACAAATTAAATTTAATGACTTAAATGTAGGTTTTAAACAAGGTACTTTTTAAACAAACAAACTGCAGGCCAAGTTCAGGCCAAAAGAGCATTTCATACAACTCGTAAAAATAATTTATTACCAATAATAAGATAAAAAAGTTAAACAAAAAATTGAGAAATATATGCATCGTTTGCTTGAATTTATGCCTATGATGTTGGCATAAGGTCCTTAAACTGTTTCTATATCGTAAAACTGACATGCAGTACCCGTAATCTTGGAAAGAGATTAATGAATTGCTACTAATTGTTTCTAACATTACTAGCTAATATCCGTTTTTAATCAAACGCCATTAAATCAACCAACATTACCTCTACGCTAACTTATTCACTAGTCAAATTGATTCAACGACCGATTTAATTGTTTCCCGGTTGGATCCTTTATATATATATATTTTTATATCAAAATATAAAACTTTTCAGGTTAAATACAACGATCCACATGAAAAAAACCCAAACAAAATATAAATGTAAAAACAATAAGAATAAAATAAGAAAAACATTAGTAACATAATCTTTAGCTGACTAATAAAATTCGTCCTTGATATATAAATTAATAATGGTAATAGCCCCTGTAAGGTTTAGTTATTTCTTATTACTATTTACATGTATTATCTATTGACTTTTTGTTATAGTGGGATTGACGTGTTGCATTTACCCTTCCCCCAATAGTGTTCTAAAAATCCATCTATATCAGTTGTTGCTTCGCAATTCTGTAACAGTTCATAAGAGATCAACTCATAATTTTATTTTAAAAGCCAGCAGCTTGAGAAAAGCTACCAATCCCCCCCCCCCAAAAAAAAAAAAAAAAATTATAACTATATGTAAGTGTACCACGTTGTTAGTTTTATTACATCACACCACCTTTCCTTTGAATAGAAAGAGAAAAAAAGGCCCAAAATAAGTTGGTAGTTAGCCAATTCTTCCCGACTAAGAAACTATGTTGGGGGGGGTATGGGGGGGGGATTCTCTATATTTATATTAATTAAGGATGTGTGTGTGCTAAATTTCAATCCATCGACTTAATCATAGATGAAAATAATAACATCAACCGGTATGTTAAAAAAACAAAAATGATGTGATACCCATATCAATGTCATACAATACCCTATTACGAAGCTATAGTAAAAAGAATAAAAACAAAAGTTTTTTTGCCTTCGTTTTTTATGGGCCTCCAATAATAAATTTTCAATGGTCATATGGTAGGCATAACCCCGGTCCAAGATCTTAATTATTGGTATATTTAGTTTCTATAGGTCTTGAAGAACGGGAAAAAGTCAAACATTAAAAGGTTTGAAAAAAAGTTAAAATTTGAAGAGGTCTACTGGTCACACTGCTAATTTGAAGGATGTTTTGGAGAAGAGGAGCTTAGCTTTCAAGACATGTGATTAAATGACAAAAAGAACATAAATACATACACCACTCTGTATTAAACAATAATATGGCAGGAATTACTTCGATGACGATCCTCAATTCTACTCAGAATCCAACACATGTATCTCTTCGGCGTTTCTCTTTGTCATCCACGAGGAAACATATTCGTGGTTTCACTTAATAGTTTATACGTATTGATGAAAATCCAGTGTAGAATGGGCATGTTAAGCAAAAAAAAATTAAAAAATGGATATGTTGGGTACTCCAGAAAAAACAAACTATAGAGGAATACCCTTTTTAATTTATTGATGTTCTGTCGCCTCAAACTACATATCATGAATTAAATGTAGGCTTTAAACCAGGTATTCTTAAGCAAGCAAATCCTGTGCATACTCAAGCACGTGAGATAATTTCAGATGACACAGGAAAATGATTTAATATTAATAATTAGGTAAAATTATATTTGCATAATTAGTCTGAATTGTGTTTTTAGTCAAGACAGACACGCACTACTCAAAAATATTAATAAGGCTTGAATAAATTGCTGTCAATTTTTTCTACCTGTGCCAAGTAATATCCTTCTTTTTGATCATCCACCTTTAAAATAACCAACATGATCGTCCTATAACCTATTTTTTTATTGATAAAGGATGCAGGTGCGCTAAATTTCGATCCATTGACACAATCATAGATGAAAATGATACAATCTACTTGTATGTTTAAAAAAACGAAAATTAACGTGGTCATCTTGACTATTTGATGAATGCAATACAGTTTAGTTCTCATGACCTTTCATTAATTAGCTGAGACGAAGGGAATAAATAAAAACACAACTCGGTATCCTACAATGATGTAGGCATGAATTACTCTGATATCGATCCTCAATTATATTTATAGTCTAACACAACTATCTCTTAATAGTGTTACTCTATGTCCTTCATGAGGAAATATATTCGTGGTAACACTTAAAAGTTTATACATATACATATGTTAGCATCTACAAAAAGCTGGGCCCTCTTTCATTAGAGTATTACTTTCATCTATGGACAAAATCATAGAGTTATATAGAATTAAATTAGAATGAATGGCAACTTCTCGAGTAGAACTCTTCTTCTACTCTTCTTCCACTGCCAAACTTAGGTGCTCCTTTGTCTGCAATTCAGAAGCTCCCAGCAAATGAACTTCTAATGTTTCTTATTATGGCAAATAGCGGTATGAGAGAAATTGATCATTCCTCCATTCAGCTGACAACAATGTGAACACCATACTTGCCAGATCCTAACCCTTTTCATTCCGGACGCATGTGGAAGCCAGGACTTACAGGACAAGGGCACTTAATCTTGAAGCTTGCAAGGCTTCCTCTGATGATCATTGTAACTCCAAGAACCCAATTACATTATTAACTCCTGCAAGAGCTTTCAGCGGGACATCAATGCCATTATCAAGGTCAATAGAGGCTATATTGAAGATTAGAAATGGCAAGACATGTTGCAACATCTGTACAAAGTCTAGTTAACTTTGCTCCCTTAGTTTCGAAAGTTAGAGTAGTGAAATTTTCAGATTAAAATGTCTAGTAGTCAATTATGTGTCCGGTATAGCTAACATTCAATTCATCACATCAATTTTATTGGAAGGGATTTTGTTGACTAAAAGATGTCTACGAATTATTGTGATGTATGAGGTAATAATTGAATTTTGTTCAAGATTGTTTTAGTGTTAACTCAGAACATATATATTTAAATTATGCAATGTACATAGAGTCCTGTAAGTATCAAATTAAAACAATCAAGCTCTTAAAAAGGGTCCTTCTCCACCTCTTAGTCTCATCACTCAACTCCATTTTTGATTAATTATGCAAACAACTTTTTGATTTAATTAAAGTATCTACAATAAATATCAGAGAAGAAGTAATCAATTTAATTGACTTATTAATGAGTTAGTTTCACGTCTACATATATATATATGAATGCCATTTATGTTTAAATTGTGACTGTAGGAGTATTTACCATAAAAATAATGAATAAATTATTAATTGCATGACTTCTTTTTCATTTTCTTATTTTAACTTTGATATATAATTTTTTTTTTAAAGTTGCATATAAGAAAATGGAATTCAGACAATTAATTCATCTATATTTATAAAACAAAAATTGTCTATCTGGGAATACTCATTTTAAACAACTGACGCGTATATTCAAAACCGCATTGTGTCATATTTAAAAAAAAATAATTGGGAGTACATATTTATAATTCAGGTTGTAAATTCTAAGCATTTTGTAGTTTGAAAATTTTGTTGTTCTATACTTGAGGAGAGAACATAAAAGTATTGAGTAACTTTGTGTAAAGGCAAGTTACGCTAAGGGTTTATAGGAGAGTTATCTCCTATATTATTGAAGAAAATTTATACATTTGATAGTGAACTAAAATTTTTGGTTTTTTTTTCAAATATCTTCGCAATATAATTTTCAAATAAATTCCATACTAATAACATTATTTAATGGAGTTCATGTTATAAATTAATTCATATTTCGCTATTTAAAGTATAAAAAATTAATTACTCCCTTTTAACACTTTTGGCCCCAGACAACCATTATGCCAAAGCTTGCAGTGGCCCTTTCAGCCAGCACTAACCCATCATGAATAAGGACCACATCTGCAGAGGGTGCCAGGCCTTCTGCCACCGCCTGGAAGGCATCATTGCCGCTATGGCAATGATTAAGGGAGCTCAGACACACATCTATTTATAGAATTAATTTTGTTGAATTTATATTGTAACTTAATAAATTATATCTTGTTGCAGTTTAAAATTAAAGTGTTCAGATTTTAATGTACCACTCCGTATTGTATACATATTGTAAGTTGTACAAATTTCCAATAAGTTAACTTTAATGAAATATAAAATACAGTGAGGATCGAGTATAAAAAAATTTTAAGTGTTATCTTTGTTGTTAACATACGTATTTATTACTTTTACTATTTGAATTTTAAGCTAGTAATAAATAAATAAAGATTCGAATATTTGTTATGAATTAAGTCTTCCGACGATAAATTAGCCACAGAGTCTCGTTCTCGGACGTATTTTTGGGTATTTTTATATTAATATTCTTGATAGGATGCCACGAATTCCTGCTATTTTCCAAACCCATCTATAAGTATAATATATTACATGTATTGACTTTCCGAAAAAGTAACATTAGATTATGTCCCTTAAAATTTGAATACTTACTAGTTCAATAATTAATCAGCCTTGAGTGATTGTAATTATTTCATACTTTATATATTAAAGCATAAAGAATTAATTACTAAAAAAACTAACCTTCAGCTCCCTATCTTACGTACAAGTAGAGAAAATGATAGTTGAATATGATCGACAAATTTCCATTCACGCACTCCAAGCAGTTGGGCGTCTCCAGAACCATCTTCTACAATATCAGAACAGACTGAAACGTTGGAGAGGAAGACGGGCTATGTCAAAAAAAGACAAACTGGACCTGGAGGAATTATAGAAAAGAGCCCTGGCCATTCCCCTCAAGTCCATGAGGGGCCATGCAAGAGATCTCGGTGTTTCACTTCAGGCTATCCAGAAAGTTATCAAAAAAGTGGGTGGAAAGAGTCGGGTGAGAGTGAAGAGGCCCCTTGTGGCTCCAGTAATGAAAGAAACCCATCCTCTTTGTAGAAAGACTCTTTAGAGCTCGTTTGAACTCCTTTTTAACACTTTTGGCCCCCTACAGCCTTGATGCCCAGGCCTGTAGTCTCCACCATCCAAACACCAAGGCCCACAAAGATATTGTCAGCCAACACTGGGACGTCATGACAGCAAAAAAATACATCGACAGTTGGTGCCAGGCCTTCCTCCACCACCTGGAAGCCATTATTACCCATATGGGCAGGCATATTAATGATAAAAAGAACTCATACCCACAACCAATACCAATTTTATTTTTAATTAATTAATTATATCATGTTGAAGTTACAAAATTCAAAGTCTTCATATTTTAATAAACACTCGGTACTATGTAATCTGCAAAAAAAAACAAATTTCCATTTGTAAAATAAATCAAGTATTAAATCATAATCAACTCCTGTTACATTTAATGATCTTACACATATGCTTATAATTTAAATCAGGTAGCAGTGACTATGAAATCTCAATGACGTCAGAGTTAAAACATAGGAAAATATATATTGTGTATAAACAGATAGTTAATTATACATAACTGGTTGTAGGTAATAAATGTGAATAAATCTATGTTTTAGGAAGGAGAGGGAGTAATTAAATGTATTTTAAAGATCTTTTCATTATTTGGCATGCGTTTTTATATCATTAGGTTTATTTGCCAATCAAGCCCTCTCTAAGGTTCTAATAGATTGTTTGATAAACATCTTTTGAGAGTTGTTAGTAAGTAAAACTGTATTTGCTCAACAAGTAGAATTACGTGAACATTAGAGTTGAGACTCAGTCCAAGATCGATTTTCTTTTTGTTTTGTTTTATTTAAAGTGGTTTCTTTCTAAACTCATTGGAACCGATATTTCAATATAGACAGTGGAATCAAATTCAAGCCTATACACTTTTTTCTGATTTTTCTCGATGATTCATTTTTTTAAACTTCTTAGTAGGGATAAAAAAATTAATATTGTTGACTTTTTTCATATTTTTATCCAAACAAAAAATCTAGAAACACCTTGAAAATCTAGAAAGTACCTACTAATCAATTGGATAATACATCTTAAGTCCTAACTAGGGATATAAAAATTACCGAACTCCTCCAAAGAATACATTTTTAAAATAGTTTTTGTTGCAATCTGCAATATGTTCGTGCTTTTAATATTTATCCTTTCCTATTTTGAAAATTCAAATCTATTAGTCTACAAAAAGCACTAATATATAAATATTCATAGTTATCTCAGACAGCAGATATGTCATCTATAAAAGTCGCCGAGATCTTTTAGTTTTGTTTCACACACAAAAGTATTTTATCAATTATCAGACCCCTTGTCCTAACACATAAGATACCTACATTGTTCATAATTCCAATAAATTTTTAAAAATATGGAGCCCTGTAGTACCATAAACAGCCTGCTCGGGAGAAATTGTTCTTTTGAACTCAATGTGTGTAGGTTCGGTACCGGGGCGTTCCTAGAGAAAGAAATGTACCTTATGTATATGAAACTTCACACAAGATTTCTAGGCTATCATTATTCATATAAAATGTTCACGCCCCTAGTCCAAACAGAAAAGAAACCTTATTCATAAATCCTATAAATTTAAAAAAAATAACCCACACATAAAATTTATTTTTCCTCATAGTACAAAAATTAGACTAATGCCCTCCTAAAAGAAGCAGGATTGAAGGATTCTGAAGACTCAATAAAACATATAGCCAGGCATTTGAGGTGGGCAATAAATACGTATATGTATTTAAGTATATAACTTGAGAACAGAGACAAAACAATAAAAGAAGAAGGCTTAGAATAAGAGATAAATTACAGGTGCATTTCTTTTTATCGCAAGAAAAAAAAAATTATGAACTATTAGAATACTATTCCAATATAGATTTTAGAATAAAATATATATATAAATGTAATATGAAATATTAACAATCATTGAAGTATTTATGAAAAGGCTTCTTATTCCGGAGGCAAGCCAACCCCTCCACCGTACATAACGTCGAATGGACCAAATGTCGACCGTACAAAAGGTCGACCAACATAATGTTACCTGGAAATTATTACATTTCAAAATATGAAAAACAGTTTCGACTACCTTTAACTCCAGACATTCCTCGCCCGAGATATTTACCCTACCACCCCTACACAAACTAACAAAAGGAACCTTCACAACCCCCTCCCCCATTTATACCCCGAAATTTTGGGGTTTTTTCGAGTACCCCCTGGCTCCAAAATAAGATGAAATCTACTGGTTTTAATTAAATTACTTTTTGGGGTATTTGGAGGAGTCCTTCATGCTTCAATGAGATGTTTTTCATCTATCTGGTTACCCCCCCCACTCTAGTTCACGACAACTTGTGGGCCAAGGGCTAGTTTATACAGGTGTGCGCGTCTAAAACTGAACACTCCTTTAAATTTGAGGCGTTTTCCCTGGGCTACAGGCTTGAGGGCTTGACAAGGGGTTCTCTTGTAGAACCTTAAGGCCAAGATCTTTCTTAACTAGCCGGTCCATCGTCTTTCTGCAGACGTTGAACTCCCTGGAAGGTCGGTGACGGTGGCCTTGCCTCTATTGTCCTCCACAGACTTTTTCACGGCAGCAACCATTTCGTCCGACCTTCGAGGCCTTGACTTAGATCTTGTGGTTGTCTCAGGAGTTCCTTTGACTACCACACTGTAAACGGTGGTGTGGCTGCAGTTCAGAACCTTGGCAATTTCAGTGGGAGTTTTTCCCCGCGTGGAAAGTTCCAAAATTGCGACTCTACGTCTCTCCATATTATTGGCTGTTGTTTCACTGTTGCTATTTAGATTTTGCTGGAGTTTTGTTTATAACTAGTCAAGACCCTTGCCTCGAAGTATAAGCCGGTTTTAACTCAATAAAATCACGAATATGTGCATGGTGTAAAATTTAAAGGAGTGTTCAGTTTTAGACGGGCACACCTGTATATTTTTGGAGGGGTACCTTACACTTTTTGAGATTGCAGCGTTGGTTTTTGATTTTTGTCCATTGAGGCTGTCATAGCACAAAACCTGTATTCTAAAGTAAATATTGGGATGATAAAAAGCCAAAAAATGGATGCCTCCATATATTTTAAATATTCTTTTTTCAGGTATTGCAACGTTCACTCTGCAAACACTTTCCGTCAACCAAGTTTTAGGGTATTTAATTCATTATTTTGCTTAAAAGTCGTACCTTTGTTCATCTTATAACTTTCTTGAATTCTTTTTTAATATAATGTAAGGACAAAGGTATACAAATGTGCGTGCATATTTTCAATATTGTGTGTACACAACCTCATCAAAACTGATGGGTACTAATTTGATTCCCGATATTCACATTATGTAATGAATATTCCTTGTAGATTATTTTGATCAAAAATAAGCATTCATGTTTTTACTATATCTTGAAGAGTCCCTAAAACTTTTGCTAACAATATGTCATTGTTTTTTATCGATGGTAAATATTCATAAAAGTATTCTAAAATTGCAATTGATATGAAAAAGTACAAAATGAAATAAATAATTAAATATATCATATCCGACTCCGGCTATAAAAATTATTATAATATTTGTAAATAATACTTATGATCTAAGTCTTACATTGAGTTTTGGTAAAGTTTTTTTTTTCTTAATGGTTATAAATTATAGGTACATATTAAGTACAATTAATTTATGAAACTTGAAAGTAAACTCAATTTTAAGTTCATTTCACAAATTTCAAACGTGCTCTATAGTGTATACAATCACAATTCTCAGACATCTCTACAGTCTAAACTATTATGTTGTGTACAGAATAACCACTAGCTAGGATAGTGTATTACTTAGTCTGGGGTACTGTAAATGTCATCAGACTAAAGAGTAACGTTGCAATGAAAGGTTGTTTGTATTGTTTTTCCTCGATTACAAGTACATTTGTAAATTATGTGCAAAAACTTATGAATCTATTAGTAATAGATAGATTTTCATCATATTTATTTTTGTTTATATTGTTAAATATCTTATATTCCATATTTTTTTCACCTGGCACAATTATTTAGTATATATAATCCAGCTTGTGAGCGATCAGGAAGAAATTGTGATCCAATCAAAATAGCTGTTAAAAATTCACTACGATATAACGATCAGAGCCATTTGTGCTCAGCCACCCCATCAATTTAATTGCGATCAACAAATATACAACTTCTTTAAGCCTATAACTAAACCTATATATATACCTTTCTAACTTTAATTTTTGATTTCTACACCTTTTTCAAATATATTTATTTACATCATTATATTGTAATTATAAAACTATGCGAATAATAAAATATTTATATAACTTATTTATCTTTATTTTACATTAACACGAGCTGTTTCTCAAAGTTGTTGTCCATCAGCCTCTGTCTAGTCCTCCTAAGGATCTGTTTGGCCTTGTAGAACAGACGCTCACTCCAGGCACTACTGGTAAGCACAACACCTTTGAAATACCTTTTTAGCCCACCGGTATGCCAAGATCATTTCCAGACCTTCAGAGTCATCAATCATGTATATTTCCACTTCCTGCTTGGCCGTGAAGGAATTACTCTTGAGTATTTGCAGAACTAAAAATTTATTTTTATAAATATCGGCCAAACTCAGCTCCTTGACATATATAAGGATCGAGACCAAGTCAAGCCCGATGTTATAAAGTTCGAGACGAAAATCAAGCCCGAGACATTGACCAGTATTTTTAGTTCGAGACCAAGTGTATTAGACTCAATACCAAGATAAAGACTTTGATGTGTCGAGAGCGAGATGAGACATTAAAAAAACAGTCTTGAGAGCAGTCTCAAAACAAAGACGGGTCTCGACAACCAAAGCACTATTATATGATATATAATTTTGTACGAATTGATCTAATCGCAATTTTTTTGCTATTTCAGTTGCGATATAGTGACATAAAAATCATGACCGATTGTGATACTGCGATCAGCAAAATAATACCGCCTTATCGCAATTCATTGGTGATCAGAGAAAACTCTGTCAAAAAGCCTGTAATATATAAATTAAATATAGTCTCTAGATGCAAATGACTCAATAGTACTTATAAAGCCAATAAATATATCACTTAAAAAATTGTGTGGGACTTGGAGTCGGTGACATTCAAAATACTGGAGTGGAAGAACGGGTCGGAGTCGAGTATTGGATGTAACGACTCCAGAGCCCTACATATAACTGCATTTCAATAAATTAAGTACGTGTTAGTTGTGGGGCTTCCTTTAACCCAGTTCACTAACCGTGTTTTAAAATAAGATGTTTTCTAACGAGGGTGGTGGTTTTAACTCGTTTTTGATTATTTTTATTACCTAGTTTCTAGTGCCATTATCATACAGCCTATGCAATTTTCTACGAAACTTAAGATATAACTACAAGTTGACCCATAGAGTCGTAATTTTGATGAGTCCAACGTATTTATTACTTCATTTTTGACTGAGGCACTGAAAACTTTTACTGAGTTGATTAACATCTCCTTTAAACAAAACAGTGTATACCAAACTTCTTTAAAGAACCGAATTAGTTTGATTGAACAAAAATTATAATAGTCTTAGACCCTTCTGGGGTTTCCGGACCGAAGCCCAACTCTACTATTGAACCATTTTTAATTTGTTTAAGGTACGTAGGTTTAAAGAAAAGAAGAAGCAGAAATAACGCCCAAATAGGAAGATCCAAACCGAAGAATAATATTAATCATACAAAATAGATCAAACTAAGAATTGCATGCTACGTCTCTCATATTCTACTTTTTTACGCGTCAAAAAATACTCAATGTTGTGTTTTTAGGGCGTATATTTATATACTTTTAAAATTTGTTATGAATATTATTAAATCAGAGGAAGTGCGTGGACTATAAAAACTTCTTAATTAGATGCAAGCATGATGCAGCAAAAAAGTAATAAGTAAAAAAAATAATTACAACCTTTTAAAAACATTTAATGATTTTTTTAAAGCTCTAAGTGTTTGTAACATATAAATGTATATACTACTAAGTTAAATCAATTATAATGTATTACTGTAATTATTATTTAAGAAATGTGTTTGCTAGGGTTGTATTCGTCCTGGATATAGGGCTTCAAATCCATATTATCCGTCCTTAACAAACATCTCCTACAAGACATTACTTCCATAAATATTAAATAAAAGTACCCACCAATTGAATGCTTGAATTAAAGTATCCAATTCTTGAGGCTTTTATAATAAATTCATGAAAGGTCCTGGTTTTTATTGACTAAAAGTTGAAAATTAAAAAAAAAGATAAAGAAAGACTATAGATCCTAAAAATAACTTGATATAACTTCCTAATAATAAATCATAATGTAAATATCAATTTATTCTTAAATTTGTAAATTTCAAAAGATACATATAATGTCTCCAAAAACAAATACGGATCTTCCCACAAGTACTCACACTTAAAAAAAAAAATAAAGCTTATAGTATTGTTTATGCACGCTAATAGTGTATAATTATATTCTTAATTAAGGCCTAATTACAGTAATTATCATTTTTATAATCATTTGATTTAAATAATAGGTTGAGGAAAAAGTAATTTCGTATTTTGTACCTTATTTCAATGCTTTATAGGAAGTGCTACAATCATCCAATTTAAGATAAGTATGTGCCATTCTGCTTGATAACTTATTGCCCCCAAAAATCCAACTTCATATTGCCCTTCCTGTAGAAGCCCTTGTTCCTACTGACAAAAAACTTGGAGAGCCAATTATCACAAGTTTCTATTTAGGCCAAATTTTTATCCTAAGCGCGTTGGTCATAGACAAGAAAAAGTGCTAGTAACTCGGAGACATTTGTAGTATACGCCACACCTTTTCGACACTATATCCTATGATCCGATCTGATCATTCATGAAAAAGATATGTTTATTTTTTTAAAAAGAGAGGGAAATACGAAATTACTTTCACCAAACTAATAATCAAGATAGACGGATAATGACTTCACTTGTTCATTTAGCAAGTATTGCTTCATAAACTATACCGTTAAATTATTTTCAAAATAATCCTTTAAAAGCTATAAAATATTATTATTGTAGCCAATATTACAAAAATTTGTTTTATAAAAACTTTTTGACACTATTCTTGTTTATTCTAATAATATGTTTTCTCTATTTAATTTTCATAACAAAATGATATTAAAATAAATATACAACATAAATAGACTAAAAACAGTAGCCCTACAAAGGTCCCAAAATTTTGACGTCACTTCATGATCTGACGCCAAAACCGTATCATGAAACAATCCTGACTGAATGAATATCAACATGTAACTTCCTCTTGAATCACGTCAAAGAGAAAAAATCCCATATTTTATTTGTTTTTCTTTGATGGAGGTGAAAACGCAAGCCAGGTAGCTGAAAACGTAATTAGTGCTTATGGTTTTAATATTTTAACAGCCAATAACGTGCAATTTTGGCTTTTGTCGATTAATATGCTATAATTTTGATGTTAAAGATGTTCCATACTCTTGAAGGCCAATTGCAAAAAATGTGGATAAATTAAGGAAATCGTCCCTTGCTGTACTTAACTATAATTTTAGTGAAAGTTATGCCTTTTAGAGGGCGCTTTATATTTGGATTGGGATTCAACGGATTGTAAGCCTCATATTAAGGACTAAAACAACGTTACGGCACATATTTGACATATCTTTTACGCGCGTCCTTCAGATTTAGGACGGGACCGGATGGGATGTCAAAACTTTGGAAGCAAAACAACATCTCTAGTGTTTGGTCCCTCTTTCTTTCATTCTTTATAGGTTCTTTTCCTTAGAGAGTTATTCAGGGTAGTACCTTTGTAGAAGTAAGTTCTACAAACATGCTGCATTACATAGAGTGATAACTTTTACCTACGTAAGCAAATCCATGAGGAACGCCAGAAAAAAGAGCAATGTATTCATTGTAAAATAATCAGTATTAAGTACATACATAGTATTTGTATGTATAGTAGAGAAAATGAATGATACTCTACAAATTGAATGCATTTACTATGAATGTTTGCAAAGCAAAACAAAAAAAGCAACAAAACTTTTCACTTAATGTACTTATAAAGACGTATGCAAAATACCTGTGTTTATGTCTAAATAATTAAACTTTATTTGTCTATGTATAATATTATATACCTATATATATTTGCAACGAGCTGTACTAGTTAAACAGTTGATACAAGAAGAAATTTGATTTACATGCATAGAATGTACACTATAAATCAAGTGAAGGTAACATAAGAATTCTTGTTTCATTTGAATTATTCTTGCACTTGAGATGCACATATAGGTAAGTAAAACATTGACAAGTGGCACGCAGAACAAGTATACCCTTTAATGTGCGAGGGTGGAGTGGGAGGGTATTTCGTTTTAAATTATCAACAGGGTAATTGCTTACAAATAATAAGCCCTCTCGCCATCTATTCTATAGTTACCCTATAGAGTGGCCCCTTTGGCAGGCAGCATTTTTGAAGTGAATATTGGACATGGTAGTAGATAAAAATATGAAGTGGATACCATAATAACATATTTCCTATTATCAATTTATCCACATAAACAGAGAAGTACAGGCCTCCATTACTAAAAAACTTGGGAAATTACATTAACATGATGACCCTTTGCTTATGCACTTACCTAGTCCTCATTTCTTGTCTGATTAATTATATATATTCTTTGTTCAAACAAAGTTGTTTCTATTATTTGCTATTTTACCTATGAGTTTTTGAAGTTTAAAATATTGTAATTCTTGTATTAAATTATGATCGCTCACGCCGTTACCTTTATCGTATAAAATGAAACTTTCTCCAAAGACAAATAAAAATTCTAAAATCCATGTGGTAGTTAGCCAAGTAAGTAAATCACACCAACTACTATATAACTATATATCTCTTAAAAACCCCCAGACTATCATTGTCATTAGGCCTATTCAAAAATATACTTTTTTTTATTTTGATATGTTTCCATTTTTTTCCCCTTGCTTTAAGGTGTGAGAAGGTAAAAAAAATTTTTTTAGGGAACTAAGTATGTCCTATACCTGGCCTCATCGGCATTAAGTTTTTTTTTTCAAAATTCTTTATTTTATGATTTTGCGTAGTTTTTGGACAACAAGTATGGAAAAAACACACCATTGAATTCCAAAAAAGACATGAAACTAAAATAGATCCATTTTATAATAATAATACTTTTTATATATTTTATTATCCAAGTATCAAGATTGCCCAATGTTCAGTGCATTGAAGGTAAAGAGAAGCACCTAGGTGCACGGACTGCAGTACTAAAAATGTATCCTCCCATCTATCAATTTAATTTTTTTTATATGGAAAATTTATTAATATTTTCGAAAGATTATGATGCACATAGCTCAATTTATTACCAACAAGGAATTATATTCCTGTCTTTCTGGAAACGGAGCATAACTATAGTAAAACTTTTTACTTGGTACATTTAACAAAAATAATAAATTATGAAACAAACATGACGTATCTAGTGCAAAGAAGTAATCAAGTCCTGACAACAAAATATATAGGGTATCTTTGCGTTAATGAGGTAACGCCATGCCCGGGATCAAAACGAAATACAAACACTTTAAAATGAAAAAAATAGAGTTGTAGCCAAAAGTATTTGTTATATTGAAATGATAATTCAAAAGTGCTCAAATGTCCATGGAACTCCCGGTAGATGTGTATAATATCTTCTACACAACTCATTAATTCCTTATTGGAATAGACACTTTAGAAGAGATAAGAATACATTTTGTTGAAGGAGTACATACTTATTACCTAATCCTTTTGAAGGGTCATTTACTTTAATACATACATTGTATGTATGTATTAAACAAGGAAAACTACATGGATTTACAAGCAGTGAAGAGATACGTACACAAAATATCTACCTATTAGTTTGTCAATATCGTCAGCTATTGCATACATTAATACAAATATAATTGTACTTATCTCTTATGATATGAGAAACATCTATTAACTGCTAAATCTTTACTAAATACTTTTATTCTTTTTGCATGAATAAATGTACATAATCTATTGAGCATTATTGTACAAAACTAGGTTGATATGTACATACATCATTTGTTAAAACATTCTTTAATTCAAATAAGTCATTATTTAAAAAAATAATGAAGTTTAATCCTTCCTTATCTACATGGGACTTTTTGTACCCCAAAATCATATTGACCTAAACAATAAAAAAACCTCAACAAATCCTCCGGATTACTCTCCGTCTTTTATGTGGAAAACATAAATGTTCAATATCACTTTCTATATATCTATGATAGCTTGTATTTGGGGGGTGGGGGGGCAACTGAAAATCAAATTCAGTTTAGCCCAACTTTTCCGTTGCAAAATAATCTTTCAAGCACTCTGAAGAAGAAGAAAAATTTCTCACGAAACCCCCCCCCCCTTTTACCCCCAAAATTACAATTACAATTTTGTTTTTATTAAAAATGAAAAATAAAAAGTATATTTTTATATATCACTTGAGAAAAGGAACTGTAATGAAACTTTTGAAATTCAGCAACAAAACTTTAGAATATAAACTTTTGAATTACTTTATAAATAGAGTATGTCGTTAAAAAAAGTCATTTTCAAATAGCTATAGAGGTCAAAAAATGCCGTTTGAATACTGGAACTCTAAAATAAAAATTTGAAGAAGTTGACCTTTTTTGTGACTTTTGATCTTTTATGTGACCTGAAAACTCTACTTTATAAACTTAAAATGCTATATAAGTATTGCTTGAAGAATAAAAAGGCTTTAATAATCACGACATTCCCAAGTTTCTTCTTATTACATTGAAAATAGATTAAAAAATAGGCGTTAAAGGGTGAAAAAGTAGTTTCGGTGGTACAAGGGGGGAGCCATTTTTCATTTTTTTTTTTTAACCATAGTGCTTAAAATATCATTTTGCATCCGAAAAGGTGGGCTATAATTTAATATGTTTATTTTCATGAATTAATCCCTACCAAGTTCCTCTTTAAATTTAGAAGTAGAAAATGAGGTTCACTTCTCATGGATTAAATAATAACGATAGCAGCTTAGGAGACGAAAATTCAGACTTATAGCTACCAACTCTAAACAAAAAAGGAAGGCAAGATATCCGGCCTTTTAAAATAAATGAAAATAATATTATATTGGAATAGGGCCCAGCTTTTTGAATTTGATACCTGAATAGATGTTGTTGTTGTTTTTTTTTCAAAATCTGTGGCTATTATTTAATATTATTAAATAAAAAGTGTAAAGGAAGTCAGTGATAGTCCCTTAAAAACTACAAAATGCTCAATAGTTCGACCCGTTAAATATGTGGCTAGACAATGTACAACCCGTACACCTCTCATTGAGAGATTCATATAAAACTTGGAGCGGATTTTATGCAAGCAGATGACTTAAAAGTTACTATAAACCTCAACCCAGAGGCAAATAATATTCAGTTATTTGACAACATTGAGCAAAAATAACAATTTTAATTCTATACATATTGAAAAATATTAGAAATACAATGAAGAAATAATTCAATATATTGTAAATATAAAATTGGCGATATATTTACTACTTGGAATCTTTTCAATACTATTAGTTGTTGTTGTTTTTTGTCAAAATTGAGATTCACAAACAAATAATATTACATGCTGTGGATCTGCAAATAGATTTATAAAAAATCAAGGTCTTTATTTCACGGATGTGCACGGTGCATTCAGTAAAGCAGTTCCATTCTATGTTTTACTTAGGACACAGAAACAGGGAGACATGGATATGAGTTAATACGGAAAAGTTTTTCTCACATAAATAAGTTACTTAAGTAAAGCTGAAGCTGTTTTAGCCAGCAGTGGGAACTCATTCAACAAGTGTCTTTGAATCAAAAAGTGTTTTTTGTGTTTGATCAAATGAAAGTTGGATAATTGCGTCTTCCTTGTGAGACGAACAATGGATAGCTGTGGCTGTAAAAAGGGTGTATCCAGTCATATTTTTGTGGAGTACTATCTTTTAGAAAATACTGATTAAAAAAAGTACACCCATAATTATTTAAGTTTTGAACCATAGTTTAAAATAAGTTCTTATTTTTGAAATCATCTCGTGACCCCTCCATTGTGTTCTGCGACCCCTAATTTAGGATCCACTGCCCTAAATGTCGTAAAAAAATATATTGTTGCCACATAAGCAGAAATTTCAAGTTATAAAGTACCTTTTCATGTTCATTCCTCCTAAGGTTATAAAGATGACCGCTGCAGATGTAGCCCTTTGCCATTGTGTCCCAGTGATGACTGACAGTACCTTTGAGGGCCTTGGTTTTTGGATGAGTGGCACCACGGGCCTTCCATTCAATATTCACTCAAAAGGTGTAGTCAGACGTTTGGCATCAGGGGGGAGGACAAAATTGTCAAAAAAATGAACTCAAAAGACTCATTTAATAAAGTTTTGCAAAAGAGGAAATGTATCGAAAGTGGCTTCTACACCATCTTAAGGTTCTTTCAACTCAATTTATTAATAGCTATCTCGACAGTCTGGTGTGAAACCCAAGATCTCTTGCATGGGGCTTCATGTACTTGAGCGATTTGGCCTCTTTTCTTTAACTCCTTCGCTTCCAGTATGGCCTTTTTGACAGGGGTAATGTAAATTTGTCGATCACGTTCAAGTGTCATTTTCTGGCCTTGTACGTAAGCTAAAGAGCTCAATTTTGTTTTGTTTTTTGTAACTAATTGTTTATAATTTAATATATCAAAATATGAATTAATTTCAATCGCTGAACGTTCATTAATTATTGAATTACTATGTTTTTTTCTAATTTCATTGGACCACCTTGTACATTAAAAATTACACTACAGAGCCCTACCTTTGTTATGTAGTCAAATAAGAGAAACTGAATTAGCACCCGCTTATTACAGGGGACATATAAAACTAGGTTTCCTATTTATATATAAAAAATTTATTTGAAAACTAGCTAGGGTCACTCAGTGCAGTGACATGTTACTTAGATTGTAGGAACATGTGTTAGATTTAAAAAATAGTTTAATTATAACTGTATATGCTTTTGAATCAGAAAAAATGCTTCATTTGTATGTACTAAAATTTCAGACAAAAAATTAACATTCTATAAAAAAATTGTAATAAATTATTCATTTTTGATCACAATGATAAAATTGTAGTATAAGTTAAGACACGCAATCTCATAATAAAAAAGAGGACATAAAAAAATTAATATTTCAAAAGTAATTTAAGATTTATAGTTTAATAAATATGTTTTTAGCTTGTCAAGGTATATTGATTATATATCATATTTTGCTCGATGTACAGGGTGAACAAGGTAAATCCGGAACACGTTTTAACGTCTAAGTATGAGTCTTGTAGGGGTTATGTGATAAAAACAATCATATATGCGACAAGTTAAATGTGTTAGCTTTTTTCGAGTATCACGCCATTCAGGCCGGGTAAAAGTCAGGAGAGTTTCAATCATCAAAGCTCTCCCCACGGGACACTCCGCAACAAGAGACACTTTACTTCTTCAAATATTCAAACTCGACATTTTATGACGTGATTTAGGGATTTGATGAGGAGGGAAAGACTGAAAGGGGAGTAGCATATTCAACAAGATCTGATAAAATCCAGATTAAAAGGTTCATAACTGGCTTTATACGTCCAACTGACATTCATCCAGACACATCAAAAGCAAAGAGCAGAGGTGTCTTTTCGGACGAGAAAATCTTCCTCATTGACGACAAGCATAACCGTAGAAACGATAGATATATCTTTCTGGACCCTGACGAGGTCCAACCAGTCATGAAGACAAAAAAAAATACAGTTTCGATTATGGCTGTGGCAGGAAGGGAACAGTTAACTCCCCCACTTCTTCCAAAAGGCCCATAAGTTGACCAAGGAGGTCTACAATGACGTTCCCAAGGACGTGGTCATACAATGGATAAATAAGGTCACTGATGGGAAGGCATATACATTCCAGCAAGACTCAGGACAGGCCAAGATTTTCCAAGAGTTCTTAGGACAAAATGTGGCGAATTTTTGGTATTCCATTCCATTGGCCAGCCAACAGCAGTAACCTCAATCCCTGTCATTTTTAGCTGTGTGAGAGGGTGGAGACGATTGTCTGCAAGAATAATCATCGTCAATACAATAGAGGACCTGGATTCACACGAAGTAGCGAGGGCATACAAGGAATTCAGGTGCCATGTACAGATCTTGATCGAGAATGGAGGCTTTCATTATGAATAATCATTTTACATTTAATTTGGCAGTCAAATGAATAAAAATCATCTTTCAATCACTTATACAAGTCTCACAATTAGCCGTTAAAGTTATTCCGGATTTACCTTGTCTACCCTGCAGGCCAAAGAAGTGGTATCGTTCATAATAAGATAAATCGGTTGATACAAGTGTATTAAATTTGTTATTTGACCTGCTTATAATAATTTCATAGACAGATGGAATCAATTGTTTAATTATAAAAAAATAGTGTCAAATAATTTCATAAATGTAGCCTAAATTTCTACATATTCTGATCTTTGTATGAGAAGAGAAGGATGTAGCTAGACGGTATTGTAGTAACCTGACTTTTTCCATATTTAATATGAAAAATCGAAGTGAAGTTATTTCTTGATATTTATACTGAAAATATCTTATCTTAGTTGTTATTGTTTTGTTTTTTGTTGAAGGGGAAAATATATAAATTAGAATTTTTAAATGTCAAACGAGATGTAGATAACATATTCTAAACATTAATATTATTTGTACAATATGATTTTAAAAATTGTCAAAATACGGTGGATATTGAAAAGATTCAGTTCTAAATAACAAAATCATACACTATTAAATTTATTGTCTGCAATTAATTTGACCCTCAAAAAAAATTAAATAAATAAAATAACACAAAAAATGTTTTCTTTATTGAGTACTAGGAATGCATCCGTCCTAATTGCGTTTTAAATCTTAGAAAACCGTTCGAAACAGATCTAAAATACATCCCATCAAACAAAATTTACTAAATGGTGCATTGATTTAGTGATGCCACCAGTGATACAGAACAGGCCGTATCGTAGGTTTTTATGGGCCTTCATTTTTGGCACACAAAAAGATAAGGAAACAAAAAAAGAGAAAAAACAAGTTGATAGTTATAGATATCTACATTAATTATATATTAAAAAATATGATTTACAAGGTGGGGTGACAGTCTGTAGCCTCTTGTTTAAACTAGTTATTTTAAAACAAAAGGCGTATACAGAGAAGAACTTTCACAGCTCCTCTTTGTGAGTAACATATTCTTATATTTTCATATGAAATAATATTTTCATTAAAAGAGTTTTATTATTTAATGTCACTCTCTGTTTACAAACTAATATAAGTAAGCTATGTTTATACCTCATTGATACATTGTCATAAGTACTTCGATTCCATATTTGTGATAATAACGTCATACATAAAGGGTGTTTTAAGATATGGGACTTTCTCAAGAACCTATGTAAAACAGTTACGGGACTGGACCAATTTTAAGTCCTTTATTCACCTTAGTTAGGGAAGATAACTACCTTAACAGACGGGAGGATAACAATTTTAGACACATGTTTTTTTGTTTAAAATAGCTGTTCAATAGTTTTTTTTAATGTTTAATTACATTTTTTTATTAAAAAGTATTAGTTTTTACTGCCTTTGATGTTCAATAGAACATCATGAAGAAGAATATGACTCGACAAAAGTGTTGAACTTGGTACTCTTGTATTTTAAAAATAAAGTAAAACTTGGATTGAAGAGGATAAAACTGAATAGCGACAAAATACAGTACCTAAGGTGCAAACAAGGTCGTGTAACATTCTTAGACAGAGAGGCGGGCCTGCAGCTAACACCAACTTATTTAAAGAAAAGTAGCTCTTTATACTTATCATCAGTCCAGAGATATGTGACATCATATAGAGATAAACAAATCAAAGAGAAGAAGAGTTTATGAAACTTTTAAAAATAACGTCATCCTAAGATATTCCAATACTTTTGAAGGTACGACACTAATACCTATTCGATCAATTTACTAATGTTGAGCTCAATACATTTTTTAGCATTCATATTTCTGCTGATACATATCAAAATGATAAAAAGAATCTTGAAAATATGTGAAATATAGATGATCTGCCTATTATGAGTACAGCTTTTGTACAACAGGAAACATTGCCAGAGGTGGGGAAGTGTCCTAATACTGCAAGTCCTAGCCAAGTCTCAAGTCTCTGTTCTAAATTTAAAAAACTTTAAAATCTTCATGGAATTCAGTTTGAGTCCTCAAATTTCTTTTAATTTCAACATTATAAAAAAAGTGTCAAGATTTTTTTGTAGTTTAGTATATATTAGCTTTGGAGTCTAAATTATCCAGTACAAGTCAAGTCTTGAGTATTTTATTGTAATTTATAGTTGAGCTGCAATTTCAAGTTGAGGCAAAAGTCTCTAAACATTACTTTTTGCATGATGTCACTTAATCTTTAATTCTTCTTTGAATAACGATGATAAAATTCCTAACAACAGTTGTAAACGGAGAAAGCTTGTTAACTTTTATATTAAAAATATAATCCTTTTAAATACTAGTTCATCAATGCTTTGACATAATATAATACCAGAAATGGAAATGTAGAGCTTTAATCCAAAAATTGTAAATATATGTACAAATACTTAAAAATTTATCAGTGAGGAATGCCATCATTTTAAATAAGGCCTACTCATTTCAAGTATACATACTTCAAGTAAAAATTACATATATGTCAATAACTACATTTTTAAAACATTATCAAGTCAAGATTGTTATTTTCATGAAAGGGATCTAAATTAATTTTAAGAGAGTGATTTTATTAAGAGTTCAAGATGTTATTTTAAAAAAATCTCAAAAGTAAAGTCATAGTAACTATATATATACATATACTTCAAGTCATAACTTTTTAAATAGTAAGTTTTAATTGAGGGCATGAATAAATTCATTCATTTATATAGAATATATAAATATTGTTTCACTCATTTTATTTCTAAATCTTTCTTCCTCGTAGGGATAGAAAAAAGCTTCAAAAGATACTGAGCTTTTTTAAAACAACTTCATCATTATTATTGATGTCCGACATCTTCCAGACATAAAGTTTTGTATGATTTTTTTATCTTGAATTAATGTTTAGACTTTTTAGCAATTAAATAAAAAATGTTTTAACTTTCTAAAAATATGTTCTTCTAGAAAACTATAGGCCTCTGAATAAAAAGAACCTGTTTTCAAATTTAAATATAGATAACTTGCGTTATTAAGATGATGCAAGAATTTATAATAAAAAAAATTTCAAAAATCTAAATATATTAAAAAAAAATTAAAATGTTATTTTTTTTGGAAAAAAAATTCAAAAATCCATGGCTATTCAGAAAAAAAAATATTTTTTAAGAATAAAATTTTCAAAATTAAATTCCAAATGTTAATTTTTTTGGGAAAAAAATTCAAAAATCTACAGCTATTTACAAAAAACTTTATTTTTGGGGAAAAAATATTAAGTTAAATTTTTTCATCCTGACAAAAAACAGTTCTAGTAGACAGCAAAAATTCCTTTATTCGTGCGGGGATGTCCATTTGAGATTTCCAATGGGACTTCTAAATTTAGGAGCATAAACATCCCTAATATTTAGTATTTTTATGTGAAAATATATTATACCTATTTTATGAAAATGTAATTCATTCAGGAAATAAACACCTTAGTTTAAGGTAGATGTACCTTCATAATGTATTTATCTGGTGGGTGTAGCATTATGTTTGATGACTTTAACTTTTGTGCATGGGCTGGTAAATGTGCTACACAATGAGGATTTTGAATACATGGGTTTAGCGTATGTACATACATATATTTATGAGTGCAAATCAAAATGCATCATATTCAAGCTATGAGTTACATTTTCATTAATGAGTCTATTTAAAAACATGGGTTTAATTTTCCAATTTACAATATAAGGGGCAATAATTTTTATATGTATAACATATTATAATTCATGGAAAATTAGTTAATTTCTATAAGGATGAAAAAATCTCAGATTTTTTTACATAATAGGTGCATTACTAATGAGTCCTGTTTGTTTGTTTTTTGTTTTTTTAATGGATCTAAAAATTTTAAAAAAAGCCATTAAATACATTAAATAATTTGAGAATCGCTGTGGATTTTAAAATTTAAGAAAAAAAATTAATATTTGAAATTCAATTTTTCAAATAAATTTATTTTTCAAATTGTTTGTTAATCTCTATGGATTCTTAAACTATATGCGAAAAAATAATAACTTTTGGATTATTTATAAAAAACAACAGAAGAAAAAAAACAATCCCCCCAAAAATTAATAATAATAATATATAATCCTGCAAACGCCCCTAGACGTCACATATCTTATATGATTTTCAAAATTGTGTAAAACAGAACTTTAAATAAGTACCATCATTATAAAACAAAAATATAATTTATTTACACAGTATACAAACTTGTTTTATTGACTTTGGAAAAAGGAAATTATGCTATCCCACGCTTTACTACTTGTATCCATACTCATTTCATAGATTCAATAGGACCTTTGTACCATATTTTATTAACCTGAGTTCAATATGACACTCAGTCTAGGGAGGAAGAAGGTAAAATAAATCTAAACTGTCTTCAGATCGAGTAGCATCATTTTTAGAAAGAGTCTGAGCATGTGATCAAACACCAAATCTTACTACAACAAAGTCTATAAATACAAAAAAATAATAAGAAAGAAAGGATAAATGGACTGTAGTTTTTGACAATTTATTAACTTTGTGTTGACAAGTCGATGATATTTTTCAGAGAGTAATCACTAAATACTGAATAAAAAAGTTATAATGCGATTGCTGGAGTCAGCTTTTACAGATCCTTCTGCACTCACTAATAAAATATCATCATTTTAATAACAATCAAGACAATTACAGAAAAATACGGTGTACATGTCGAAAAATTTGGTAGGTGAAAAATTAGACACAATAAATGCTTGGGAAAATAAATTTTTTCCTAGCTAAAAGAAAAGTTTTTATAAAAGGATAATAATAAAATTATCTTTCAAATTATCTAGGGCCGTCTGCATTATTTTTATTTTTTTCCGGCTAACCTTAGTTTTTGAAGTTTTTTCAGAAAAATATTTGACAAATTCAGTTTTTAAAGAAAAAAATTCAAAATTAAATATTTTGGAAAAAAATTTCAAATATTAAGTTGCATGAAAATAAAATTGAGAAATCCATAGACAGTTTAAAAAAATCAAAATCAACAGCAGTCATAATTTTTTTTCATATGTTAAATTTTTTTGAAAAAAAAATTCAAAAATCTATAGTTATTTCAAAAAATTAGAATGTTTGGATTATTTTTTTAAATCTGCAACTATTTTCAAAAATTTTAATTTCTAATTGTATCATAAATTATATGAAATATTAAATAAAACTCTAAAAGTTCATAGTTATTCATAGAAAATTATTTTTTGGAAAAAAAAATTGAAAAACTTCCAAGGGTAAATTTTCTAATAAAAGGCAAAAATTCCTTCATGTGTGCAGGGGGGGCTACAGTCCAGACCCGCCAGCCCACCCATTGCAACCGATCCTGCAAACAGTGCATACTTGACCTATATTGAAGATAATTTATCTATTACAAAATCTTTGATCTTACAGAAAAGTAATGGATTTCATTGACTTCATCTGAAAAATAAATGCATTATACAACTTTATATATTTCAAAAATATTTATTTAATTTATAAAATAAAAGACATATTAAGAAGAGATACTGCACTCTCTTATTTAAATGACTTTGTGAGTTATGGCATATTCAATAAGTCAAAATATCATTATTTTTCATATATAAAATTTATTTATTGTTGTAATTCTTGCCAAGTTACTCCTGGAATGATTCTTCAAATGTGTTATTTGTGTTGTTTTTTTTGTTTTTTTTGCTTTGCTTAAATTATTCAATACATACATTTATTTATATCTGTAATAAATTATAAAAAAATGCAACGTCTCTACCTTCCTTTGACGAATATAATTGCATTCTCCCTTATCTATATGCACTGCAATTTTCCCTTCTCACACTTAGTACATGCATTTATTTACCTTTCATTGTAGAACTGCACATTACATACACAGTAATTGAACAAGTTACGAATACGATCGAAAGGAAATGTAGAATTGACAGCCATAGAAGTTAGTTGGAGAATGTAGGGGAGACCAAGACTGTTTCAACACAAAACGAAGATCAAGAAACAAACTGGCATGTAATCTACATTCCCATCCAAACTATTCTGTGAAAAAAATTAAAAAATGTTGTAATCTTCTCTTCAAAACATTAAATAAAAATTGATTCTTAGATGTCTTTTAGTTTAGTAGTTATTTAGGATCATTATATTTGCCATGGTGCAGTCTGTTTATCATAGTTTTGCCAGTATCTGATATCAATTGAACTATAGATTATTTTACTATCAGTTGATAAATTTTACGAGTGTTCAGTTTAAATAGAGCATTAGTCTTGTTTACTTTTATTAGTTTGTAATCAAGATATCTCTCTAAAAGTATCTTTTAATTTTGAAGGATTTGAACTGGACTCGATAAACATATTCATATATATTTGGATTCGTGAGACTCGACTTGGACTTGCAGTATAAGGACTTTTTCCTACCGTTGATTCAAACAGATCTTTCTTTAATTTTTATAGTAACACTTTCATTTTGTAAGCCAATCATGTGATAGACCCAACTAAAAATTAGTTCCCTAAATCCTCGCGAGAGTGATATTCAAGATGTGGATAAGTAATTTATGTAGGAATTCAGAAAAAAATTCACGACCTACTAACTTCTCAATTATGTTCTAAAAAATTCAAATTTTTTATATGTAGGTCGACTAAACCTACATAAATTATAGTTTATGCTCACTTAATCACGTAAGAGTTCCCATGAACTATTTCCATATTTATGGAGAGTTAGATATTTTTAGCGGCATTGTGTATACAGATATCCAGAAAAAAAGGACCAAATTATCCTTCATCGTCTATCATCCTCTACTTTTTTTTAAATGGCATTTAAGACTCATAAGTAACTAATACGAGATTCGAGTGTGTGGCTTAAAGTGGATTAATTACAACAACAATTCAGCCCGATAAAAGGATTTAATCTCGTAGATATGAACTGTTGGTTCGTTATGTACATCAATGACAGGCATTAATAGACTGATATCAATGAAAGAGTAATCTTTAAATAATAGAGTAACACTTTGGGAGAACAAGCTTGAACAGTTTAAATGAAGTTAAGGATAATTGGAGGATAACAACTCTATTTCTTCCTCACTGGGTATTTCCTTTGAGTATTCTTTATCTTTATATAACATATCCGTTCTTATAGAAGTATACGTTTATTCCATCCAAAATGTATATAGCAGAGAATGTGTATTTGAGCCAATGAATCATGAAGTAACAGATTTGGATGTTAAAGGACATCTGGACATTGAATGATACGTCAACGGAGATAAGATCAATTAAGTGAGACGAAAACACTACTCTCGCAGAATTTTATCACACACACTTTTAGAAAAAAGAGCAAACTCATTTTATTTATTCTTCTTTCGCCCCATGATGTAGTAACTTACGAGGTTTTGTGGTCCTTCTTATTCTTCCTTACCTTTTTTTTTTTTTTAATATTATTGGATAGTCCTAACTTGAATCAAAGACTACGTGTACTCTTTATTAATGAAGCACGGAGTATATCTCTTTCTGCTTAATAGTGTGTCGAGTGAGGACAAGAAGCTCAATAAAAAAAGAAAAGGGGAGGGAATCAAATTCCTTTCAATTTAAACAAAGTGTGTCTGTCTGTATGAATGTTTGTATGTAAGAAAAATTATTACCAACTATTGAACATGTACAGGGTGCACTGTATTAGTAAATATTTATGTTATAACAAATATCACTGTAGTTGATCCAGGGGTACTCTCAAGTACCCCTGGATACTTGAAACTATTTTTTGATAATAGAGGGATTCCTTGGATGTATATGATGCTTTGGCGGTGGTTTTTAACAATCCCGCACTACCCCCAGAACATACTCCAGTCCAACTGGGAGAGTATTCTACCATATTATAAGAGGCCCTTAGCTATTTATCCCCCCCCCCTTACCCATCCTCTCGATCCATTTATTAGAAGATTGGATTTAATTTAAAAAAATGCAACGAAATTGTATTGCAATAATATTACTCACAATTAAACGTATTCCCTTGGGGGATGGAACAAACAAATATGTTTAGATATTTGTCATAAATAATATTCTGCGAATTTATAATGTGTTATTATTCATCATGAAGTTTGATCAATATACGGGCAATTTTCTCTCTGGCAATTTTCCTAACTGGAAATTATCCTCAATGGCAATTTTCTCCATGGTAATTTTCCACTAGCAATTTTCCCCATAGCAGTTTTCCTAGCAAGATTTCGTCCAAATATGAATGTCTGGTTGTAAAGCCTATAATTGTAGACGAAGACTTATATGGATTGCTGGTGAAACCATCAAAAAAAGAATTGGTAACGCTTTATGAAGTCTCAAAATTGGTGAGGACACTTCCACCGCCATATCAACCAGCTCAATCCTCGTTAATTCGTAGATTGGGGGGTACTGTAGTGTCTACGCACTCAATCCGCTAGACCCTTAATATAAATCTACTCTTTTATTTACTTAATTATGTGTACCTTGTCTTACTTTCACCTTATTTTAAATATGCACTTTCAGTGTGTGAATCTCCACGAGAATGTTGTTGGTCCTCGTGTCTATTGGGTCTTTCTATAGAATATATTACTTCTTTTGTTTAATCTCAATCTAGCCTCATTCTTTCTTCCTGACGTTCTTATTTTCCTTGCCCCTGCTTGCCGACGAGTTTATTAAAGAACACCACAGTTGAGAATTGATTACAGTTGAACAAGAGCTAATTCAAATTCCACCAGTCAACACTTAAAATATTGATTAAGAGAAAAGAAAAAGAAACATTGCCAATTAACAAAAAAAAATGCATTATAAATTGTTGTATTATGACAATGTGTCAGCTGTTGCCCAAGCATCTTCCGTTGTTCATTTTGTGTTTGAGCGCCAATCCAACCGTCAACATCAAAAAGTTGGCGAGGAACGTAATCTCAGCCCAATCACAATCAAAAAGGGAATTAAAGAAGACCTTGGACTTGGAACACATCTTCATGGAGCAAAATAAAGTGGACAGAGTGATCAAGGGGAAGGAGATCCTCAATGCCATGAAGACAAAGGGTGTCTTTAAGCGCTCCTTCTCCGATGAGAAGATTTTCACCATTGATGCCTCAACCAACCATAGGAATAATAAGTGGATCTGCCAGGGTCCAGATGACGTCCAGCTAGTAATGAAAACGAAGAAACCAGATTCAGTGATGGTCTTGGCCGTGATCAGCAGCGATGGGGACATCATGCCACCTTATTCTTTGCATATGGCCAAAGTGTCAACAAGGACACATACCTGGATGTCCTGCAAACCATAATGGTTCCCTGGATGAATAAAGTGGCTGATAAAAGACCATACAAGTTCCAGCAAGACTCTGCTCTTGCACACAAGACCAGGCAGGTGTAGGACTTCATAGCACTCAACACACCGGATTATCTGGCTAGCTAATTCCCCGGATCTGAACCCTTTTAACTTGTACTTGTGGGGAAGGGTAGAGAGTGAGACCTTCAAGACCCATAATAAGGATAAGCTGAAGGCCTCAATCACGAAGACCATGGCCAGCCTTGATCCGCGTGAGTTCGCCAGATCTATCCAGAGTTTCAGGCACTGGGTGGAGACTATTGTCAGCACGGATGGCCTACATTATCAGTAATTTAATCATGACATAATAGGCTTTCAAATAAATAAATAAAATTTCATGACAAAACCTCTTGTTCTTTATTTATATTAAGTTGAACATTGTGCAGATTTACCTGGACCACTCTGGACATAGTATAAATGTCCAGATAGACACGTTGATAGAACTTCACACCCTCGAGAATAAAGACCAAGGTTGTCTTCATCCTGCATAAAGTGATGCAAAACCAAACAACCAGGCCGGCATTTGACACCTGAAAACGCTGCGCTTGATCAGAGGAAATCTCTTCAATTTTAATAAAAGGGCATAGGCAGAACAGGAAGAAGTTGGATTTTGAAGTTATATTTCCATTAGTAACAATTGTAATATATTTCCTATTTACAAAGCGTATTAATATTGTATATCACTGAAACGAATATTGAAATAGCTTAAAGCAATTGAAAAGCTCATAATGACCTATTTAGAGCAGATAAATAAATATTTGAAGAAAATAGCTTTCTTACATCAGGAATATCTATCTCAATAACAATTTTGCAAAAAATATATTAAGATAGGATTTGTGAAAATTGTTGAGCTTTCATAGGATCATAGTTCAATAATTATTGATGATTACAAATCCTCAAAATTAAAAGACATTTACAACGGGTAACAAATTGTGAAATAAAAAATATTGAGTCATAAACAAATGAAAATTAATCAGAGCAATAATAGGGATCAAATGAATATTTGCACATATTGAAAGAAATTGAGAGGAAAGCAAATGTATATTTATTTGTAGTCTATGTTCAGAGATACAATGTGACTATATCTACTGATTGTACACAACTTAAAAATGCAATACGTCTATATAAAAATAATCTTGAACAAAAATCAAGAAAAAGAAAAATGCCCAATTTACTTTTTTTATATCTTTTAAACAGGCATATTTCGGTCAATTAACGTCTTTGTTTTCAAATTTATGGGATGAGATGATATACCCAAGAATTTTAACTATAGTTTCAAACCTTCATTTGATATATTTGATTATATTTAGCACCAATATCGCTTGCTAAATATCTTTTTCATTGTGACGACAAATTTTTGCTACTTTAATAATGGCAATAATTATTTGTCAAAGCTAGAGGGGTCTGTAACGGGGGAGTTGGAGGGGATGTACTAATTAAGCAATTTTTGCTTTTTTTCTAAAAACTTAAATATTTGAACTTTTATTTCAAAAAATGTAATATAGAAATTTAAACTAATTTTTCAATTATTTTTCCAACAAATTAATTTTTTTGTGAATAACTGTGGATTTTTGATATTTTTTTCAAGAAATTTAATTTTTTTGAATGGTTGTGTATTTTTAAAAAATAAATCTAAAAATTTAATATCTAAACTTTAAATTTTCAAAAAATTAATACTTCAATTTTAATTTTTCAATTTCATTTAATAAAAATTTCAACTGATGTGAATAGTTAAGGGTTTCTTAAATTTTTTTTCCAAAAATTTACTATTTGGAATTTAATTTTTCCAATGTTCTGTAAACAGCTGTGACATTTTGAAAATTTTCAGACAAAAAGAATTAAATTTTTGATATTAGCAGTAAATTTTGAAAAAAATTTCAAAAAGTTTGATATTTGAAAATTAGTTTTTGAATTTTTATTGAATCAGCTATGGGTTTTTGTGGATTTCTGAAACTTTTTAAAATTTCATATTTCAAATTTAAATTTTTCAAAAAAATTCCAAAACCAATGCCCCCTCACCCTTACACAAAAAACTTTACATATTTATAATTGATTGTACGCCCATGAAAGCATAAAAATTTAATTAATGCTCCCTTTAGAAAAAAATCATTTTAGCTTGCTATTTGACATTTTACAACAATTAAATTCAGAAGAAATATTTTTTTTTTACCACCATTTTTTATCTTAATCTATTTAGGTACATAAACTTGCCAAAGTTTGGCATGTAGTATTCACATACGGCACCCAAAAATTTGTGTTGTCTGGGAGTTAACTCATTTTGTATTAATAGCTTAATGTAAATGTTTTTTTTTAATACATGATCAATATATTTATTTATATTAATAAATAACGTTTATTGACTTTTAAATGCACTTTTCAAATGATGTAATAACAATAATATTACATCATCATAAAATCAAGTCAGTAACAAAGTAAAGATAGATAGGGAAGCCCCTGATAGTTTCCACATTTATAAGAAAATTATAGCTTCAGTAGTCGAAGATTGTGCATATAATTCAACAAACATATGTCTACTATTGCTCAAATCTATTCAGAGATTATTTGTAATTTTTCTACAATTTGCATTTGAATGTGATGTTATGTTGCAAATCTCCCGTGGCTAGGGATGGTTGCAACAGTTGTTCAAGTTCAATTAGAGTAAGAATTTAACAAAATTAGTCAAAATAAGATAAATTGTCAAACAAATGACTAGTGATGTTTCATTAAATTTCATTTATCTCCAAAACATTCTTTAAATTGACAGGGTTACCATTTGGATTAATATGAATTCATTCAACTTTCATTAATTATTGAAGTAGTAAGTATTCCGATTTCAATAGACAATAGGTCTGGTATGATTATTTATTTATATATAAAGGCAAAATACACTTGAAACAAAATGATTTTATGGGAAAATGTCCTAAGGTAAAATAATTTAAGGCGAAAATACCTAGTGTCAATTTATCCTACGTTGTATTTGTATAAAAACGTCTGCAAATGTTGAAAAATGTACATCCAAATTATATTATATTTTATCAGGGAGAATATATTTTCTCCATTGTGAGGGTACGAGTATGAAATTTAAAATGGATTTTGAAGTACATTCTACTATTTATTTTGGTGAATAACCCTGTGGCAAATATACATTAAGTGTTCAATGTACAGAAACTCATTCATCATATAAATTTAGTTTTTTAATTGATTATCTCTTTCAGTTCAATGTTCCACATATATAAATATTATGTCATTAGTCTAAGAAAAAAGTTACACTCTCAAAAAATAAATATAATGAAAAATATTTTACTTTTTTGCTTGTTTTGCAAATTAGCTATAGGTAATATTTTGAATGAGAAAGGGGAAGGAATGAGAATAATTAATGACTATTTAGAGGAAATGTTTAATCGTCTGGACAAATGAACAATGGAGCAAAAAAAAAAAAAGGTATTGGAATGTGTTTAAAATATATTAAAGAAAAAATTAAACATCTTTTCATCAACTGTGTTCTTATTTTCCTTTCTTTGCAAAAAAAATTCTAAAAAATCAGCAACATTTTCCAGAGGGAAAACTTTAAATACATTTCCTATACTACATCTATTCTATCTTACGCAAAACTTAAATAATACTATTTGCAATATTAATACGGATAATTTGATTGAATAATTGGACCATGGCTACTAAAATATCCATTTCTGAAATTATAATGAATAATGTAGATCATTACAGAGTTATGTACAATATATTTATATATTTAAATGCGAAAAAAAGTTTGTATAGCATATCCCCTCTGAGCAAAAGACCTTTCTAGAGATAAGAGAATATTATAAACATGTATTATGTAAAAAAAAATTGAAGGATGGTTAGGTTTATTGATCTTAAGCATTTTCGATCTGTAACAAAAGAAAGCAACCATTAACCTCGATGACGCCCCTGATCATAAATGACGTTTCATTAGATTTACTACAAGCAGCTATGAGAGGAAGAAATTAAACCTAAGTACTACCGAAAAATTGGAATTCAACATTCTGTACGGATACATAGTCACCAATTTTGAGATAGAAAGAAATAGTGTGAAAAAGAAATGACGTGCTGGCAAACTTATGCAGTGTACAATATGTAACATTGATCGTAAGTATATCAGAAATTAAATTTACACCCGGTAATTGATTTTAGGTTGTCTATTAATTTAGGTTTCTAATGGCTTTCTCTGTAGTCAATGTATGAATGTGACTAAAAAAATATGGTTTTATTATTCACGCATGATAAAATATGAAATTTAACTCCTGTGACTGAGTAATAAAAGAAGCATAATTTGAAATGAAAGCTAGATATATATACCTTCATAAGAGTTTTGAGACATCGATCTCAAATGGAAATTTAATTGTTTTCAAATCATAGACCTATTATTCAGTCCCAATATAAAGACATTTTATATTGGATCAGAATTTATGGACCAATTTTATACAAACTCCTACTTTATAAGCTGTAAAAATATGATTTATGCAACAACATTAACTTCAAATAACGTTATTATGCATATGTTTACCATTTTGAAACACACTTGACGTCCTCAACAGTTTATTTAAAGGATTGGTCATTGGGACCGATGTATATATTTACAACGGTTGGTTGATGTAGAGTTGTGCCATGAAAAAAGGGGATTTACATTGTACGGATATAGACGCAATTGGTAGCAATTCCTCCAACAATTATTGGGTAGATCATATGAGTCTTTGGATCAAACAGAATTTAGGCTATTTACCAGGTGCGTTATTGAAAACTACATACATTGAATCAGGAATTTTAACAAATTTATTTTGGAAACTAAAGAAGATATATTAACTAAACTTTGTACATATTTCGGAAAATGTATTGCCATTTCTAATCTTCAATGTAGTATCTATCGACTTTGATGAGGGTGTTGATGCGCCGTTGAAAGATATTTAATTCGGGCTCAATGAGTTCCAATGCTCATCCACAGAAGGTTTTAAAACTTCATGATTGGGTCCACTTGTCCGGCAGGCCTTCGTGTCGGCATACAGCCAGAAGGAAAAGTCGAGCAGATTGGCATCTGGCCATTATGGTGGTCATATTGTTTTCAGCCAGAATAGAATCCTTGCCTCCAAAAAGTACCCACTGCTATGTGTACCGGTGCACCGATTTGTTGAAGTTCATATTGATACTGTGATTAATAGCCTTGTTGAACTTTTAAATGATGTTCGTGCTTGCCTAAGTCAAGTTTTGTATCTCTGTTTGTATTTGGTTTGAGCCAAGTATAGCAAAAAAGCAATCTCAATGCTTTTGTCTCTTTGTGAGGCCATTTGCCGATTGATTGTTTAAATATTTTTGTAGGGGGATGTTAATGTACAGAGTTAGTTGGCTGGTGGGACACATTATCACTTCCTCACATGTGTTTTTCTTATTCTTCTCTTATAAAAGTGTCGAAATTTCAACTACACGCCTGGTATGTCAACATACCATGTAGTTATTTTATTTTTATTATTGTTCTTAAATAGTTGAAATGGACTCGAGTGCCGGACTTTGCCAACATGCTGCATTTTGATAACTCACCCCCCCCCCTCAAAAACATTGTTTAGCTTCACTTATTTTAAGACATAGAGGTGTGTCATGATATTTAAGAATTTGGGTATTTTAAGCCCAATGACTAATATTTTTAGCGTTCTAATTGAGGAACAAGGTTATTGAGAACTATTTACCTTCATGAGTTAGTGAAAGATTATCATGTACAGTCATACTTTTTTTTTTCTTGTGGATGGATTAGAAGGGGAGGGGGGATTTAGGAAATATTTTACTTATTTCAATATATTTATTTATTATTTGTATGTATTTTTTTCGCATAGGAATTCCAAGATGAACTAATTTTTTCAATGTAATTTTAATGATTATCATTTTTTTAAAAGAGTTATTTAACCTCATATTTATGTGAATATATTTAGTATAGATATTTGGAGTTTTTACAAATTTATTCAAGGAAAAAGATAGTAGTCACTAGCAACAAATCTTTGGGCTATTTATAATATGAATTGTGAATATTCTCAAACAAATTGGAAGGTAAAAAATATGTAGCTTTAAATATATCAATGTGACGTCGTTCAAAAATTTTACTTTTCACAAGCGTTGAATCAAAGCTATATAGAGCATCATTATTGTAGTTGTGAATTCCAAGCATTTTGTCGCCTGTGATATTTTTTATTTGGTAATTTGAACATTTTTTTTTTCATTGCTGTTATAATTTTTACTTAACTCTGGACGGAAGAACATATAATAATAAATTCATCACTATTCCTTTTGCTCATAAAATAAGGATAGTAAAACTGAGAATTGCTTGGAAAATTAGACAGTTAAATACTTATTTTGTACAAATGAATTTAATGTAAAAATACTTATCATTATTATAATTATTAATGATATTAATAGGTTATATGTATCTAAAGTGTAGTTTTTTATCATTTTGTATCCTAAAAATGGAAATATATCGAGTTCAGAACAAGATACAGAATCAATAAAAGCACTTTTATAATCAATAAAAATACTTTACATTAACTTTATCTTTCCTACTTTTAATTGGGGACTGTTTTAAGGGTAAAAAATGACTTTGATCGATAATAGTCCCGAATTACTATCATACCAGATATTTCAGAATTCAGATGACTGTGAGAAAAACTTGGATCAGTTTCGAATTCTGCGCCCATAGATCAATTTGAATGTAGTGTTCAATTTATTTGAACAAAAATCCCCCTTCCCCTAATTGTTCCCTGGTTTTTTACTCTAAATCCTTATTGAACTTGGAGTAAAATTGAGGATCGCTGAGGATTATTGGAGTAATGCCTACTTTTGTACGTACTCGATAGGAGTTGTATTCTAATAAAATGGCATGATAACTAAGCTGTTCCCCATTAATATTTTATTCAAATTGTCGGGGGTGCCATGCCAACATGTATTTCTATACATAACAAAAGTAGTTAGGGGGATTTTATACAAAATGAATTGAAGACAATAACCGAATTTATCTATGAGTGTAAAATCCCAAACTAATTTAAGCTTTTCTCTCAGTCATCTGAATTCTGAACTATCTGGTATGATAGTAATTCGGAACTATTATCATTCAAAGTCATTTTTACCCTTAAAACAATCCTCAAATGAAAATTAGGATCAATAAAACTTATGTAAAAGTGTTTTTATTGATTCAGTATCTTGTTCTGAATTCGGTATATATCGCCATTTTATGGCTGAAAAATGATGAAAAGCAACATTCTTTTATAGATACTTATAATTTATTCATCACAATGTAGTATGAATAAGTTATAAGGGTCTAAAGCAGAGTGTCTTTTTCATCATTTTTCTGCCTAAAAATGGAAATATATTGAGATCAGAGCAGGATACAGAACAATAAAATAGCTCTATATTAGTAAAACTTTTACATAAGTTTTATTAATGGTGTTTTTAATCTGTGGGTTGTTTTAAAGGGTAAAAAATAACTCTGAACAATAATAATACCGAATTACTTTAATTCCAGATATTTCATATGACTCCAAAAAAAACTGAGATCAGTTTTTGATTTTGCCATCATAAATAGAATGGATTATTGTCTTCAATTCATTTGCACGAACCCAAACCCAACCCACCCCTACCCCCCATAATTATTCCCCCGTTTTATCTATATATGTAGATAATTTAAGCTCATATTTTATTTCTGAAATGAAGCAATTAGTTTCTCCCTATGTTCTCATTTGATTGGAACGTTCACAAGAGTCATTAGTAGTGATGGATTCCATGAAGTGTGTACCGCCCAATTTTTTCTTTTTCCATAAATATTTTGTATATCTTCAAATACTAAAAAGATTGCTAGGAGATTAAAATACCTTTATGGTCCTTTATCTCCGTTTGCTTAGCGAGAAACTTTTATGGACTAGACTCTGAATAATTTTTTGTTTACCTACTTTACTAAGGAATCTAATACGAAAATGATTAAAAAATCAGGATTGGATATTGAGTGGAAAATGAACAATCATGATTTCTGTACACTTGCTCGCTTTTTTCCAATATGAAACTACAAATGTCAGCAAAGATCGGTCTTCCTCGTATTTGTAATTTTTTTTGACAATTATTTCATGACTCAAGTGGGAAAACCCGGGGGGAAAAATGACGCTGATAGACTTTAATGTATCTGGAGTTCTATGACTGTGCCAAGTAGGGAAATGATACCGACGTGATCATTTTATTAATAACAAAACTATATTTTTTCCAATATCATTAATAACATTGTACTAACTACAGTTCCCATAGAGGAAAATAAGTGTTCAAAAATACAATGATGTCAACTGTGGTATTTTAAGATTAAAAGTGACATTTTGTATAGAGAAAATAATTCGATACGAACAAAATTGATTAAAAATTAATAACACGGATTAAAAAGCTTACAAATGGTTAAAAGGAACAAATAAACGAAAAGAAAAGCCAGAGAAACAGAAGTTTTTTAACAAATAAACAAAAAAAGTGTCAAGAGGCCAAGCCAGCTCATGACACAAAATATACGAGGGTGGTCTAAAAAGTTTTCGACCTTACAAAGATACAAGACAACTTTTCCAAATATATATATTTTTTTTTTTTCAACAAAGTCTCCTAGACAATGCTCCCATCTCTGTATCCTGTCCAAATATAACTCGGGGTTTTTCACTACAAAAAATTTGTTTTTGTTTTTTTGGAGCAGATTCACCCATTCCGGTCCACTTATTGGACTGCATTTTTGATTCCAGGTGTAAAATAGTTCATCCAAGTATCATATAGGTACAGTAATTAATCGGCACCAAAACTCAAATATTTTGCATCTGAATTGTGCCAACAGAGTAATACTGTCTATTTTCACAAAAACATTCACATCAACTCACTCAAACGACTGTTATATAACAACTGTATATCCAAAATGGCTGAAACTTGGGTGAGTAACTGTCAAAAAAAGTATTGTCAAATATGATTAGCGTTTATTTAGGAGAGGTGCCATCTTCACGATGAGGTTAGATAGTTTTCAAACCACCATTGCCATGTAATTTCATTCAACATCCATGCAAAGTCCCAATATACCTTATCTTACTCATTTTAAAAAATGAGTGTCTCAAAATGATTATAAAAGGAAATTATTATATTTAAACTTTGACAACGATCATTGTGAATTAGTGAAAAAAAATTAAAATGAAAATTATAAATTAATGAATAATATATGTTATGTATTTTGAGGACTTATTTTTCTTAGTAATTGCGTATTCAGAAATGATCTCTTAATGATCTGGCAAAAGAAATCTTACAGGAGAAACTCCTTCGAATATTTACCTAATTTCCTATTGAAAGAAAATTGGGATTATAACTGATAAGTGAATACAATCCAATAAAAATTTGAGGTTGTCCCGTTCATCTTCTTACTTGTTTTTCTAAATGTATGTTATGTAAATAATTTGTTAATACTTATTGTTGTAAATTATAAGCACTCCCGTTATGTTAAAAAATGTTAAACCGGATAGTTTGAAGAATGTTCAGTATTACGTTTTATTTAATTAGGTAACACGTACCTATAAGTGGAAAAACATAGGAACAAATCCCACTTAATATCAAGAAAGGACATACGCAAGAACTAACCCAATCATCAATTCTATTCTGAGCCAAATAAAGATTTACAATAATAACCCGTGAGACTAATGTTTGTATTTTTTATTTCCCCGAATTTTTTAGAGTTGGAAACTTTAAGAGCTGCTATTATTATGTTATATCTCCTGAGTAATAGACATTCAGTAATGTGGGCTCATAAAAGACGGAGATTAACTTTATACTCAGATGTGTTCTCTTCAAGCATGAAAAAATAATTATTAACTTTGTAAACAAAACTGTTCCGATTGGCAATTATAAAGATTTTAACGTATGAGACAGGTCATATTCTTTTAAACTATATTGATACAATTATAATACGCATACTGCAAAAGTGGACACATTTTTCAGTAAAAGATCTACATTAAGGATATAGTCAATTCTAAATAGTAGTATTCAGAAAAGAACATTTTTTCAATGTTATTTGAACTGAATCATTCAATATTAAAAAAAATACAAATATAATATTAAAAAAATTATTTTTATCAGGCAAAAATCTATGAAAATGCTTATGACACTAAAAAAGTTTTAAACGAAAATTCTTGAAACACAGATTTAATACAAAAAAAAAAAAAAAACTAATTACAGATTCGTAATTAGAGCGTTCAACACTACTAGAAGTAAATATGTAATTCAATAGCTTATTTAAAATCTTAAATTTTTGTTGATTTGTTTTAAACATTCAATGACTTCATTTTTGTGATGACATTAACAAGCAGAACTCGCTGTTAACATCATTAGCAACGAAATTCTAATACTAATTAAATTCATTTAATTAACGATATATTTCATCCTCTTAATTTCTAAAACAATCATTTCCTTCTGCAAAATCATTTCTTTCAAAGGGAACTTAATTTTTTATTTTTTGGAAAAAAAAGTATGATTAATTATAATTGGTAATAAAAAATATTTTGAGAAACTGGTACTTAAATGTGTGTGTTTTTTTTTTTGTTTTTTTTGTTAATTAAACATGAAAGTAAAAGTTGCGAGAGAATAAGTAAATTCTTACTATAGCTTCATTGACATGAATTTTAATTTTTCTGCAAATGTTTTCTTTAAAAATTTAACTTTTTTATACGTCGGTGAAATTTAGGGCTATTTAGTGTTAGTTGATTTTATTTAATTTCTAAAATTTGCCCAGAAGTTATGCTCCTTCGATTTTTGTAGAATAACCACTTTTGAGTATTGCATTAGCTACGCCTCTATGAGGGTGATGAGTAGACACAATCCAATGCTGCCCCTCAATTTTTTTTATAAACCCTAGAAAAACTTTTGTATGTCTTTTAATTTTCTTTTGAAACTCAAGTATTAGCATCAATTCTCAAGTCCTTTGTATTTAAAGAAAATAAAAGTACTACTGATTAATGAAAGAGTTAAATTGAGTTAATAGTTTAAGTATTAAGTGAAATAATGGCATTTTAATTTAAAAAGTAAATCGGGGTCAAGTTTGCTAACGCTAATTGGAGAGGGAAAATAATAAAATGAAATACATGGCCAATGAAATATTTAAATGATTGATACCTAAAATACCGATATATGGGATTACTTCCTCTAAATTAATAATACGTATCATATATATTTTGGATAAAAAAAGATTGGTTTACAATAAAGTGATAACACCTACTATTATTTATCGATAATCCCTATAGTGTTAACTATCTGCATCGACTAAGAAAATTTACCAAAACAAACTGTAAATATTAAAATTGATATAACAACAAAAACACTTGTAGTTAAGTACTGTCTTATTAAATCAACGGCAAAAGTTAAATATTGTTTGTTCTTTTAAAAAAAAACACTACCACAATTTTAGGTGCTAGATACGTCCCCTTTCTACTCTTTACAAGATAAAAAAAATAATTTTCTTGACTATGTTCAACATTATTTTCATGTTGATTCAATAGAAATACATGGTAGTTTGGGCAAATGTGAACTATCTTTAACTACATTCTGAACAATTAGGAAAGCATTTAACTTGGATATTTTTCTTTTTAAAGTGGAAGCTAACTATGCAACTTTAAATTCAAAACAAGTATTTACAACGGAGGAGACCCGGAGGAACACCCTCATTGAAGGGGCATGTGCAGGACTAAGCTCAGTGTACATCAAGAAGATGCTCAGGTGTTCAAAGAATCTACGACGTCTACAACAGCTGATAGGAGGAGAGGTATATAAGAGAAAAGCCCACAAGCCCAGGAGTGATAAAAAACGCACTCCCAGATTCCTCATAGGCTTAAAACGGTATGTAACGGCATCTCCTGTAACTCCCATTAACCTTATTGTTTTTAAGCAACTATTAAGCCGTATAACAGTCTCCAGGGCCATAAAAATTTACCTGAAGATGAAATCATACCGCGGCTACAATAGATATATCCTTACAGACAAAATGGAGGGCACCCAGGCTGCCTACAGAAGAGAATTGCTGAACGAATTGAAGTCCATGGCAACTGAATCATCTTTTAGGATTAGAAACAATTGACTTGTAAATAAATTTTCAAAACTTTACTTGCTTCCTTATTGATCAGGATGCATTTAAACGTAGTTCGGATTTACTTGAATCACCTTGTATATGTCATTGTACATAAAAGACAGAAACACCTGGCATTAATTATTGTTCTAAGGATGGGCAACCAAAAGAAATTGTCATCCAAATATTTACCATCCTAGTTCTCATAATATCATGTCAAATTCATGTCAAAGGCATGAAATACTGGAAAGGTTTTGATTACATCAAATGCATAAGAAAGAAAAACATACTTTGAGTCAATTAGGTAGATAAAAATCCCTGACATTCCTTCCTTTAAAAACTTAACTTTTGATCATTTACAGATTTCATATAATTTAAAAAAAATTGTTTCCCTAAAAAAATTAAAAGTGCATAGAGAATGCAAATTAAATTAATTTAATGGCCTTTTTTATCTTATTATTCAACTGCATAATGTTATTTGGTGAAAAAAATAGCTTTACATTATAATGGAATGTTACTAAATATTTAACAAAACAATTTACTAATGAGACAAACGTGTGAATACTTACCTCTTCCGCACTAAACGTACGGTTAAGAGTAGGGCTGGTTGATACGTTTTTGTAACTTTAAAGTATTTACGTATTCAAGCGAGTAAAAATATTATTTCACATTTTGTCAAATACCTTTTTAAAATATTTGAAAGCTGTTTATTATTCTTTGATGTCTCTATATAACGATTGGGAGAGTTTAAATAAAATATATCTGGAGGTTTTTGAGGAGATTGATATTTTATGTACACTTTTTGTATTGGCTCAAAAAATAGTTAGAGTTGTATATGTCAATAATAACTCAAGGTTTGGATAAATAGAAAAATGGAGAACTGTATTAGTACTAAATAGTCTGAAAGTTTCAATTATAAATACTTAAAAATATAATCTGTAATAACACTTTTTCATTTTATCTTTCAAAAATTGATAAATCGATTTCAATTATACGCGCTAATATATAGAAAAGATAGAAATATATAGAAAGAATCAATTTTTAAGAGATAACATTCCTATTACCTATGACAAATAATGTTTAGTTTTACAAATCATATATTTTCAATAAGTCTATTTGATTACATTATATTTTATACGAAAGGTACTTTTTAACAATAATAATAACTCACTTCATGTAGAAAATACATACAAAGTCTTTAAACAAATTTAAATTTCTAATTATTGATAAATTGATTTTTCCAATCATTCATACTTAAGTACAGCAGAACTACACTTATAAAAGTTTCCCAGACTTTGAGGTGTTATTGAGTTATTACAACTCACCAACTTGTAAGACATGACAATTTTCAAATAGGCTTGTACAAATAATGCTTTTCAAGGACTTACTTCTTATATACTAAAGGGCTCAAAAGGAAAGAGCGGACACTCTGTAGAAGAAGATCATGTTTTCTCTATCTTGTTGCTGGGATTGGATTAAAATTGTTAGCTGTCACAATATCTATTTGAAAGGTCTTGCAGGTGTTTTATTTAGTATTTTGTGGGCTAAATTTAATATTTTGGCTAAATGGTAATGACAAATGAGTTAGTGTTGTGTATTATGAAAATAGATCAACTACGGATATAAAGTCACTAAACTTCTACTCCAAGAAAATATTTATCTTTCCAAAATATATCATTAGAGGGAAGTTGTGGATCAACTAAAACTTTTTAGTTTTGAATCTATCTCATGTATTCAAACGTTCATTTGCCAAGAGGACTGTACCTATTCGTTTCCTTGCCTATGCCTTTCTGTTTCTTCGGAAAAAGTTCTTAATTAGATAAGTTTTGAATTCTCAATTAGATGATAATGTCAAAGAAGTTCACCCTCAGAATCTGTTGTTTTTTTTGTGACTAAGGACTGACTCACAAAGATAACGTAGATCTCACATCGTTTTGTGTCAGGATTTTTCTAGAGAATATAGAGTACATTAATTAATTACTCCTTGAGACGTAGTAAGTAATGATTTGGTTAAATAGAGTCATTTCCCAGAAATAATTTTGAGGAAAGTGAACAAAACTTCTTCTAATCAAAGTCAAGATAATTTATATTTAGGAGAGATTAATTTCTAGCTCCTACATAAAGACATCGACAACAGATGAAAATCAATAAATAATTTTTCCTCATACAATTTATATACATATATATGCTAAGTTTATCGGAGCCCTTCTGATCCCCTGTCCAATGGAAGGAAATGTCGATGTTTAAATATTTTGTCGTCCATTTCAAGGGATTTTTGAATTAGATACTCTTGACTCATACCAATTCGTATCAATTTAATATTTATTTTCTTCTTTATAGAATGTGAATACTTAATGCACATATTATGATATCCAAATGGACATTTTCAATTTATTTTTATGTATTGATTTGCAATTATTGATCTTAGAAACCATGGTTTGTTATGGATAATTTCAAATTAGTCAATTTAAATTTATTAAATTACTTGTTTAAATATTATAATATTAGCAAAGGTTATTGCTATTATTTTTGAGTTCCACAGTATCCATACAATTTCATAATTTAGGAAGATGAATTGTATCAGAGAGTGAGGATTCCAACAGTTCTTCAAATATTTAATAAGAAATGGGTAGGACCATTTATGAATCTAAGATTGAGAGTGACAATGAGAATTTGAATGATATAAATCATCAAATAATTATCAATATAATTTTTCTATGTCTAAAATACAACTTATTGTACATTTATATTGTATATTCTTGAAATTGTCCACTCTCCAAGTATATTAATATTATAGTGTTCCCGTCTCCCTGAATGCATAGATAAGAAACATATTTCTTCCCCGTATATATATGTCATTGTTGTTGATTTTTTGTCATTCTACTCATTCACTGGTATCCTTTATCGTATTGTACTATTAGACTTACTTAATTGAGATTTGTGAAAACACCCAATTCTGAGGCATGACACATTTTCTTTACATTTTTTCATATGAAATTCAAACATCAGTTCATATTAGGATACCCGCTACAGGGGAGGCAAGGTTTGTCCCATTTTAAAAACATAGTTACATTTTTTGAGCATAGCTCTTAGGAAACTTTATAAAATAGGATTGTTCCGATACCAAATTAATATCGGTGTTTCTTTATTTTTTAACAAAATAAAAAATCCTTGGGAGGAGAGGGGCTTCGATTTAGTGAAGTTTTATAAGATTTAGCTGCAAGCATTTATGAAATGAAATTAGTAAGCATAAGTCCTACTCCGTCTATAGAATTGACAAAGGCAAGAATTACTTCGATCTCACTCACCAATTCTACTTTGGATCAAATAAGAACTTGGCCTTATACGAGGGTCGTTTGAAAAGTCCGTGCAAAGTCCAAGAGATAGCCCTTTTGGCGCGTATCGAGGTTATGTTTTGATAGTAGCAACTTTTAAAAGAATACACAACAACTTTCATCCAGATAAGTATGTTTTTTTCTGTTTGACATTCGTTTTAATTGAGGAAGTGGAGTGATTTTCAAAAAATTGATGAAAAAAAATTTCGTGTAGTGATTAATCCTATATGGACCAGTGTTGTATTTTTTATTTTTTTTTTCAACAGAGTTGAATTTAGAAATAAGAATAATCTTTTTTGCTTTTAAATTTTACTTCAAGCTATATTATCATATCAAATTATATTTTGAATTGTGGTATTGTATCTCTTGAGCAAGTTTGCAAAGATAAATAAAAATTAGACTATAAAAAAGAGTTATGTGAACGATTTTGTTGGCATACTTCAGAAAGGACACTGGTCTATATAGGGTTAAACATTCCTTAATGAATGGCAAAACGCCTTAGAAGACTTAAAAAAAAGCTTCATAAATATTATGGGGATATTGCACTTTCAATTAGAACAGTTTATAATGGGTTAAAATGAGGGAATCTGCGCCAAAAAAAAAACGACGACCGTTCCTTTGTCCAGAAAGATTATGGCGAATCTCTTTTGGGATTCGAAAGGAATAATCCTCATTGACTATCTCGAAGAAGGTAAAACTATTATAAGTGCATATTTTTCATCGTGATAAAACCGTTTTAAATCCGAGCTGCAAGATAAACGCACGATTGTTCAAAAGAAAAGTTTTTTTTTTCCATCACGACAGTGCACCATCTCACACCTCAGCAGTTTTTGTCCCAAAAAATAATGGAAATAGGGTTCCAACTCGTTTCACATCCCCCCTATTCTCGAGACTTGGCTCCCTCAGACTACTATAAGTTGTTCCCCAATTTGAATGAATGGCTGCCCAGGAAATTTGTTTTATTCAAATGAGGAGGTGATTTCAGAAACAAATGGTTATTTTCCAGACTTGGACAAATCCTATTATTGAGAAGGGATCACACATCTATAACAGCGTTGGACAAAGTTTCTAAGCCTAAAAGGAGACGATATAAAAAAAATTAAAAAAGCTGTACTCCAAACAATTAAGTAGTTTATATTTTTACACTCACTTTTCAAAATACACTTGTAACTCCTAAAAAACGTTGTGAAGGTTTATTTATATGTACTTACAGTGATTTTTATCTAAGTATAAGTGAAGTATATCATAAAGTTACTTAAAGATAAGATGGGGCAAATGGGCATCGTTTTGTTCTATAAAATACCTGAGATAATATTTTGCAAAAATGATACACTTTGATATGATTTGCTGTGTCAATTAGATTAACAGTCCAAACGGATTCATAAAATCGAGACAATGGATAAATTTGATATCTTATAAAGAAAAAATTCTATTGTTAGACATTTGTCGGTATGTCTTTTAGTTAAATCGATTTTGATTAATTGTTTTTACATATTTTGTTTTATGATTCTGTAATGTACTATATTTGTGGTTCTTTTTTCTAATCTCCATCCTCTAATTAGAGTGGAATTGCTTCTTGATCTATGAAGTATGTACATTTGTACTTATTGATATATTGAGAAAGGATAGAAGGAGGAGAAATTAGGTGTAAGGGGGGATTAGTGATGACAAATTTGAAACTCTCTAAAGGAATTTATATACAAACATATTATTTAATTAATATTCAAAGAAATATTCTCAAAAAAAAATTCCATTAACTATTACTTTAAAAAAAAAGATAGGGATGAGTGTTGTCAATTTGCATACGGAATAAGTTGACACAAAGGTTATATTGGCGCCAAAAATGTGCCTTCAATACGTATTATTCCATCGCCATTTTCCTGTTCACCGTCCTTAAAAGTGCCATTAATTTTAAAGCGCCTTATACAAGGAATAATTTTTACTAATATTAACGTAAAGTACCTCAATTTACCATTTGAATTAGTTTAGTTAAACTTGTAGTATCTTAGATATACAAGATAATATTTTTCCATCATTATAGGTTTCTATTCTTCTTTACAATGTCAATTGATGTTTTTTACCAATTTATTTATTTTGCAAAATTAGTACAAAACAGTCTTTGCAATGTTATTTGCGAATATGAAATTGGCAATATTTAACTAATTTAAAAATGGACTTATCATCTAGTCAAAATTTTAAATGCATGTATGTTATTTATTGTTATAACACTATTTTTTTTAAATTCATAATAATACATATATTATAATGCTCGCTTTTACTGAAGGGTATAAAAAAGAAATAATATTGGCCTTTATGAATGTGTAAAGTTGATAATTCTGTAGAAAAAAAAAACCGTGCAAGGAGAAGAAGGGGAGAAAGACTTATAGTATCATTGTTTAAAATACTGATGTGATTATCATCTGCCTGTTTTTTTATGATTTTTGAGGGTATAACGAAAGTGTTTATTAGAAAAATGTTTAATGAAGATATACTAAGTATAATTGACTTTTACGTTTTTTATCTGTTACAGTAGATTTGAAAACGTCACACTACCATGGAATTGTAATTCATTATGAACCACATTCTCAGAATAATAACTAGTGAAATGACAAAGTAGAGTATTTCGAAATATATTTGAAGTTCCAATTTTAAAAAAGAAGGCTTAAATTAAATATAATCTACATATTAAAAAATAAACCATCATACATTTATGTTAAATATACTAAATTGAACAATTGTAATCTTATAACTAATAATAACAATAAATTATAAATACAGAATAATCAAATAATAGATTGATCCAAATAGAATTTTCTTGTTCTGACATGAATTCAGTTAAATATGCATAACTTTAGGTTACAAAATACAAGCCAGACTTGGAGTTTAATCAAAAAGATAATCACCCCTTTTTCTTCATGTGGAAGTTGCTATATACAATTTTGCACAGGATAGATATATCTCTATCGATGTGATCTAAATGATTATTAATAATAAAGTAAATGTCAAAATCATAAAATTAGATAATAAATCTACTAATAAAAAAGATGTTAGAATTTAATCCATCGTAAAGATTTAGTGCAAAAGCTAATTATGTAGTAATGTCCGGCGATATTATTCCTTATTAAGAGCATCAAAAAAGACCCCCCCGTTATTTATGCTTGTATAACAGCATACTATTATCATGAAAGATACACACAATTGCTAACTCAATGGAATAATCCCCGTTGTTGTGACCATTTAAGAAGTTGTTTTTGCCTTTTATGAGTTTTCTGAACACCTTTTCTTGAAGCTTATCAACCATAGCTAATCTTTAAGTGACAAAAAAGTAATATTTATTGACTATGTAATATTGGAAAACCTAATGATCATACCCAAGTCTTTAAGTGAAGAAACTAATGTGAGAAAAACTAGTTGCAAACCATCCAAAGCTACTACTACCGTTGTTGTGACCATTTAAGCACTTGTTTTTGCCATTTAATTAGTTGGGCATCATAATTCTTGATATTTTTAGGTAAAATGGAATCATATTTTATGGTTGGATTTTTTAAAAAATGAATACTTTCTATTAGGGTACAACATTCAGAGTTTTATTTCGTAATTTGGTGTGGATGACTCTAAATATGCTGAAAATTATCTTAACTTCACAATTTACAATGGTGGGATTTCTATAAATGACATCATTATCAACCTCCTCCATTAACTAATGATGGTTCCTCGGGAAGGGAAGAATTTACCCGTGTATTTCTCCATAAATTTGTTGAACGTAGGATGATTAGCAATGAATAAGATTATATTACATTATATAAGCATCTTTGTGATATGAAAGTTAAAGTCTGACTTGATGTATTCATCGTTAACTTGATTTTATAGATGAATATCCAAACTCTTGATCTGATATGAGGATAATGAGTGGCGTGTAATTCTAGACAGGGGACAAAAGGCACATTTATATCGACAAATCCGACAAGCCATTTATTTCTCATCAGGTAAGTATTTTCCAAAGTCCTGGGCCTCCATTTTCAGAAATCCAGAGAGAAGGTGACGTTATTTAAGGCATTTTATTCTGTTCTCTATCGACTATTGGCATCTAAAATTATATTAATATTGAATAATAAAGGCGGGAATGATAACGTTCTTGATAGAAGAAGATGTACTGGTAGTTGCATAAATACGCGTACTAATTTTTAAACGCTTATACCTCGAGGTATCCGTGACCGGAAATAAAAAATTCCAGCACAAGTAACCACGTAAATCTTTTGGCTTTGTTTTTGTTTTTATTACTCGCATCAAACAAAGTCGTTTACGATGAATGACGAGGCCAAACGTCATATGGTTGCCACTCTCCTCCGCGCTGGTAGGTCTGTCAAAGAGATAATCAAGGACACTGGACTATCCAGGACTACTGTGTTCAAGGTCCATAAGCTTGTCAAGGAGGGAAAAGATCTGAAGGAGGGTGTTCGGACCGGCAGACCACGGAAAATCAATGTGGATGAGGTGAAGGAAGCCTTCACAAAAACATTTGACCACCTCAATCACCTGATTTGAATCCCCTTGACTACAGTGTGTGGTGGCAAATTGAGAAGAAGGCCTGTGCTACCCACCACCCGAATTTGGACTCATTGAAGGCCATCGCCAATGAGCAATGGGTAGCCATGGAATACCATTGCATCATCAATGTGTGCAAGGCCTTCTGCGGGCGGTTGAAGGGTGTCATAGCAGCTGATGGAGGTTATATTCAGTAATTATATTAAATTTTATAGCAGAATAGATTCTTTACTATATAATTCTCAAAAAAGTACGTCATACGAATTTTATTACACATTTAATTATGTGCCACAAATAGTCCGCGTATTTTTGTAACTACCGGTATATTATTTAATCAATGATGCCATAAGTATTTCTTCTCTTCTCCTTGCACGCTTTTGTATTCTTACCAAAATTATCAACCTTATCAATGTGACTTCCCCCTCCTTCCTTGGCCCAAGCAACGACAAGTATACCATAGATTACTTCATATTTAGAGTTACAAAAAATAGGACCTTCCGTTATATAAAAAAATAAAGAAAATGAATACTGACAATTTGAAATTTTGATGGGAGGAGAACAACTTCAAAGTGACGATGTTTTATTAGATTCGCTGCAAACAATTATTGAAGGAAGAAAATAAACATAGGAGGGTCGTTTGAAAAGCCTGTGCAAATTCAGAGAAATGGTACTCATGGCACGTAGTTAGTCACATCTCTTGAAAGAACACACACCAACTTTCAGATAAAATCAATTATATGGTGATGGATGACAAAAGAGGAAAGGTCTGTGAAATTGCTAGTGATGTGGTCATTTCGAGTTGGATCCCTATTTCCATTAATTTTATCGCCACAACTGCTGAGGTGCAACTGGTGCATTGTTGTGATGGAAAAGGACATTTTTGTGTGCGTTTTTCTTGCAGCTCCGTTTTCAAACGATCCAATAACAATGAATAATATGCACCTGTAATAGTTTTACCCTTTTCCAGATAGTCGATGAGTTGATTCCTTGTAAATCCAAAAGACAGTTGCCATAATCTGTCTGGCTGATTTGTCGATTCAAACGAATACTAAACAGAAAGAAATAGAACGATCGTGCTGAAAGTTTTTGTGTGTTCTTCCAAGAGATACTACTAACTAAACATAACCTCGATAGACATCGCTAGTAGTGCCACCTCTTGGACTTTGCACGTACTTTTCAAACGACCCTCGTAAATCCCACTCTGTATCTTGAAAGAACATAAGAAGGCATTACGCTGATCGCAATCAATTCTACTTTCGATACAATAAGGACTTGCCCTTATACGAGAGTCCAATAAGAACTGTCCCTTATAACTCTACTACAAATCCTAAGTCTTACTCTCAATCATTCATGAGCACCGTCCCTTTATACTTAAATGTTTCCTCCTCAATAAATAAAAAAACTATGTACAAAAAGTCGCACGCTCGCCTAAGTTCATATTTTTTACAACTATTTGGCAAGTTGGGTGATAAAAATATTTTAACACCTACCTACACTATATTTTTTTTTGTCATTCAACACGTTCTTACCTATCCACCTATGCCGACGCAGTGGTCATAGGAATTAGGGGGGGGGGAAGGTGAGAAAAATCATATCTTTGAAAAAGATTTCAGTTCATAATAATTTTTAAGATTTATGACTTATGAAAAAAGTACACACACACGTGCAAATGTCCATTAATTATGAAGGATAATATCAATGATCAAAATCATAAAGAAAAATAGATTAGTCACTATATGACTTGATTTTTTTTTCCTTGCACTAGAATTGAACTAGTATTTAAAGTGAAGATTTTCATAAATAATGCATCCAATTAACACTTTTTTTTACATAAAAATGACTAAGAAAATGTGTCCATTTTATTTGACTTCTTAGTTCATAATCACGCTATTTTGAGTATAAAAATGCAATTTATTTTCGCAATAAACTCTATATAAATGGGTATGTACATACATTCATATATTAGGTGCAAACTTTTAATACAATTTATTAATATACAAACATACATACACATTTTGATTCTTTAAATTTTATCTAATTAGTAATTAGCTTTATAGAATTCGACAAATAGTTTTTGCCTATTAGAAAACGGCTCATAACTTATATTTTAATTGCAAAATTGCTTTGTATGTTTCTGGTATTAAGTACAATATAGTTAAACTTAAATAGATGGCGTATAATTGACCGTTTTAAAACTATTTAGGTACTTATATACATTGAAGGTCGGAGAATAAAATTGGTGCAAAAATCATATCACAAAAATGCAATAAATCCGTATTTGTAAACAAACAATAGACCGCTAATGATGTAATGAAATAATTTCCTACAATATTCTTCTCAATCCTGCTTCTTAAATAATCGCAATCCGTCTTCATAAGGTTCCAGTATATTTTGCCATCTTCTTCTTTATACAGTATACTGGAGAAGATAGTGGTTGTATGATAACGTTTTTTTATAAGGTTGAAAGTATCCCAACACAAAATAGTCCATAGACTTGTAATTTGGACTACAAGGCGGTCTTATACTATTTCCAACATTTCGTCACTGTTCTTTTTAACCTACTTGAGTGATTTTGCAGACACTTTTGTGCCCTCCAAGGCATATGTCTTCTTTTGTACGGCTCTCAATAGTACAAATATGAGCGTAGATCCCTCCTTGTTGGATAGTTTACCTTTCTTGTTAGCCAAAATGACAATCACGGTGAATTTGCATTTTTTGGTCTTCAATTTTCAGTAGCTCGTCTTAACGAGGGACAAATCAAATAATTCCTTTATAACTAAGAACCTACTCTTTTCAACAACATATTAACCGGATGCCTACTATTTGATATCAACAGATACAATCTCTGAACTCTGTAAGTGGAAGCTAAGCTAAATTAACCATTCATTTATTGAATGTATATGGTAGGGATAACTACTCATCCTAGTAGGACATACGCAAGCTTAAAAATTAGGTTTATATTTATATTTTTTTTTGTTTAATTATTATTATCATTTATCAAAACAACATCTAATATACATTAATATTTATATTTTCCCCCTTCCTCCGACGTAAGAAAAACGAAGGAGATAAAAGAAAAAGAGGGAGCTTTGATGGGAGAGCGCTCATCCCATCCTTTTAGAAAATTCCGGTTGATCGTAGATGTTAACATAAGAATAAAAAACTATTATTTTAAAAACCAACAATTAGTGTCAAGTAGAAAACACTTTTATAATATATATTTTTCCTCACCATACATCAATCCTTTCCTATCAACATTCGTCTGTCCATTCTCCGGAAGCCGGGCTCCCTTATTTCTGAAGTATCCGAGGATACGTATAAATTGCTCCATACTTTTCTCGAAACCCCCTGGGGTATCCTTCCCTCTGCACAGGACCGTATAGAGTATTGAAAGGACGCTTACCCCCAAATTCTCAATTTTTCTGCAGTTCGCAGGCCAGCTCGACGTCGTTATGAGCAAGTCTAAGACGTCTAGTTTCACCCCATACTCCGCAAGAATATTCTTCTCTACGGCTTCTTTAATACCTTGAATCCTTGAGTACTTTTAGAACATGTGTCTGCTTGTCTCTGTTGCTAACCCACATAAGGAGCAACTCCGCTTCGCTGCAAAATTATATATTGGGTTAAGTAAAAAGTTATGAGTGTTTTTCTCTAGATGTCTTTAGTAAGCTATACATCACAATTATTCCATTGCATATAAAAACTTCAAGTATGATTAAAGATAAAGTGTACAATTTAAAAAAAAGTTAATTTGCAGTTTTGAAGCCAGTTGTGTGTTACATCTGGACGTAAAATCGATGTAAAAAGAGAAATTTGATACATTTTTCAATATCACTAAGACCAAGGTGAAAAGGTGGAGCAGGGCCCAACAATTTTTTACTTGATAATTATGGACCCAATGCAGTATGGAATCCAACAAAAAGCGGTTGTTTCATTGATTCTGTTCTGGTAATATCTACGTCGAAGATGAGGTACGCTCTAGTAGGCCAATCATGGAAAATATCGATAAAGTAATGGAAATCGTCGATTTGGACCGAGATGTGAGCACTTACTAAATGTCCCAGGAACTGAAGATTAGGCAGAAAGTCGTTAAGAACCATTTACATAAGGCTGGTCCTTAGACGATTCTGGATGTATGGGTATCACAGGAATTGACACAAAATAATATTTTGGATCGAACTGATGTTTGGGACTCTTTACGGAAACGTAATAAAATCGATCCATTTTTGAGGGGATGGTAACGTGTAATAATTATGGGTAACATACCAGACCTACAGGTATAAAAGATCTGTTCAATATACAGAGATGCAGCTCAAATAATGGCCAAGAAGGGCATGATTTGTGTTTGGTGGTATTAGAAAGACACTTTAGAATACTATAATACTCCATTAGGACTTAGTTTGTTAACAATTGAACAGTTTGAAGCAGGAAATCGACAGGAAAGGGCCAAAATTTGCTATTAAAAAGGGTGTTGTATTCCATTTAGACAACAGCACACCACAAACATCTTTAATGTCGCGCTGGAAGCTCTGAGAGCATGCATGGGAGGTTCTATCACACACACCGTAAAGTCCAAGTAATTATTACCTTTTCAAGTACCGCAAAATTTTATTTACGGTGCATAACTGACCTCAAGAGAAGCATGTGAAAATGAGCCGGTCAAGTTTTTTTTACAAATAGGGACAAAGACGTCATCAATCGTGGAATTATGAAGTTGCCTTCAAAATAGACAAAAGTTGTCCAACAAAATGGTGCATTTTTAATATATATCGGATAGTCCTAACTATTTTAATTTTTTGTATTTATTGGAGTTGAAAAAAAACCCTGAAATTCAAAATGAAATGAAATAGTTTCATGTTTGTTACTTTGACGTATCCATATTTGTCAACTGATTACATAATTGTTAAATCATCATCAAAGCACTACATATTATAGACATATAAATATATCAGTGTCAAATATGTGTATTTTTATTTGAAATACAGGTGTTTAAAATATAGGGTAATTAATTACATGTTGAATTAGGGATATTTGAAGCTCAACTGAAGGGCAAATCGAATTTTATATATACAGAATAAAAGAATTTATCCTTTGAACTACGAAACTAGGAATGCACCGACTAATCGGTAAATGCGGCTAATTAAGTTGTTGTTTTTTGTTTGTTTGTTTGTTTCATCTACTACTGGTTTAGAGCCATTGTTTTAAAGATAATCTGTTAACGCTACGCATTAGCAGATTATATATACATAAAAAAAAAAATTATCATTACTTGATATGTAGGTTAAGTAACAAGGCTTCTCAACATTCATTTGTTATTAAATGTCAATTGTTGGTGGAGTAACGGGCAAAGTAGAACTATGGCTCATTCCCTTATGGGCCATTATCAATTGCCCGTAATGTTTTTGTTGAGATTTTAGGTTGGTTTTTGGTGAAGTATAAGTATGAAATCATACTACACAATAAACGATACGGGCAATAGGCAAGGGTGCATAGGACAATGAGATATAGCTGTACTTTGCCTGTTGCTCACAAAAATCAAGTTTTATTCCCTTAACAATTAAGATAACATTTAAATTCAAAAACTCGTAAATTATGAGGGAAAAACTTTTGACTTTCCACAGAAGATCTGGGAGCACACAAATCCTCCATAGCTATCATTCCATTAAAAGGATATTTTACTTCTGCCTTTTTGGCTCTAAGTAAAGTTAGTGCGTGGACAAAATGTCTACCCTCAAAACGTCAAATGGACAAAACGTCGAAGAGACTAAACGTAGACCAGACAAAACGTCAACCAGACAAAACATCGACCGACAGAACATAAATCATAGAATATAAAATAAGGTACTCTTCCAAATTGTGCTGCAATATATCCCATTCGAACATTTCCCGCCTGAAATATACCACCATCACTCGAACATAAGCTACCAGTAAAGATTCCTAGGTTAGATGGAGTAATTGTAATACTCTAATGTTTACTTATACTTAATCAGTGCAACTCCATCTAACCAATTAAAGGATCATAAAAAACCACCAGAAATGAGGCATATTTCGGGTACTGCCGTGTTCCAAAATGGGATGAAAACCACTGCCACTATTTAAGCAGCCACTAAGAGCCGCTCATTTACACACAAAATATTGGGGCTGTTCTTAGGTGTAATTGGGACGCAAAATGAGATTAAACCCATTGCAACTGCTTACAATTACCTCCAATTTAAAACCCAAAGGGCTCCCGAAATTTGAAGCTGTTTTGGGTGTAATCACGTTTGAGAACAGGCGGTACCCAAAAGCCGTCCCATTTTCCTGCATATAAATTGAGGTGTTGGAGTGGCCTTAATGTGTACCTTATGAGTAGGCAGTGGGTTTCATCCCTTTTTCGGACACGGCGATACATGAAACCATACCAACGTTCGGGGTACAAATGGGTGGGGGATTGAGGAACCATTACTGTTGTTTATGTATGAGAGGAGGAATATTTATAAGAGAATAGAAGAGTAATTTAGAATATTTAATATTTATTAACACTATAACTATAGTTGATATTATTGTAGAGAAAAACTCGTGCAAGGAGAAGGGGGAAAAAAGACATATGGTATCATTGTTTAAAATACTAATGTGATTATCATCTGCCTGCTTTATTATGATTTTTGAGGGTATAATGAATGTATTTATTAGCAAAATGTTTAATGAAGATATACTAAGTATAATTGACTTTGACGTTTTTTATCTGTTACAGTAGATTTGAAAACGTCACACTTCATGAAATTGTAATTCATTATGAACCTTATTCTCAGAATAATAGCTAATGAAACGACAAAGTAGAGTATTTGAAATATATTTGAAGCTCAAAGTTTAAAAAAGAAGGATTTAATTAAATATAATCTACATACAAAAAAATAAACCATTAAACATTTAAGCTAAATATACAAAATTAAACAATTAAAATCATATAACTATTAATAATAATAAATTATAAATACAGAATATTGAAATAATAGATTGATCCAGATAATTTTTTCTTGTTCTAACATCGGAATTCAGTTAAATATGTCATAACTTTAGGTTGCAATACACAAGCGAGACGTGGAGTTTAATCAAAAAGATAATCAACCCACTTTTTCATGTGGAAGTTGCTATATACAATTGTGCACAGAATAGATATATCTCTACCGATGAGATCTAACTAATTATTAATGATAAAGTAAATGTCAAAATCATAAAATTAGACAATAAATATATTAATAAAAAAATGTTAAAATAAATTCATCGTAAAGATTTAGAGCAAAAGCTAATGTAGTAATGTCCGGCGATATTACTCCCTATTAAGAGCATCAAAAAAGATTTTCCCCCGTTATTTAGGTATGCTTATATAACAACATACTATTATCATGATGGATATACACAATTGTTAATTATAATGCAACACCCAATGTAACTACCCTCGTTGTTGTGACCATTTAAACAGTTGTTTTTGCCTTTTATGAGTATTCTGAACACCATTTCTTGGAGCTCATCAACCATAGCTAAGCCTTAAGTGATAAAAAAGTAATATTTATTGACTATGTAATATTGGAAAACCTAATTATCATACCCAAGTCTTAAAGCGAAGTAAGTAGTCTCAGACAAACTAGTTGCAAACCATCCAAAGCTACTACCCCCGTTGTTGTGACCATTTAAGCAGTTGTTTTTGCCCTTTACTGAGTTGGGTATCATAATTCTTTATATGTTTAGCTAAAATAGAATCATATTTTATGGTTAGATTTAAAAAAATTGAATACTTACTATGAGATAGTACAAAATTCAGAGTTCCATTTCGATATTAGTAAATACTTTTTACTGATAACTTGATCGTCATTTGGTGTGGATGACTCAAAACATTTTTATATGTATTTCTATAAATGACATCAGTAACAACATCCTCCATTAATTTAATGATGGTTCCTCGGGAAGGGATATGTTTACCCTTGTATTTCTCCATAAATTTTTTGAACGTAGATGATTAGCAATGGATAAGGTTATATTACATGCAATAAGCATCGTTGTGAGATCAGAGTTAAAGTCTGACTTGATGTATTCATCGTTAAATTGATTTTATAGATGAATATCGATACTGTTATTATGAGATGAGGATAATGAGTGGCGTGTAATTCTAGACAGGGGACTTAAGGCACATTTATATCGACAAATCCGACAAACCATCTGTTTCTCATCCGGTAAGTATTTTCCAAATTCCTAGGCCTCCATTTTCAGAAATCCAGACAGAAGGCGACGTTATTTTAAGCATTTTATTCAGTTCTCTATCGACTATCCCCATCTAATATTATTATATTAATATTGAATAATAAAGGCGGGAATGATAACGTTCATGATTGATAGAAGAAGATGTATATTGTTTAATCAATGATGCCATAAGTATTTCTTCTCTTCTCCTCGCCCGCTTTTCTATTCTTACCAAAATTATCACCCTTAATTATAACTAATTGTTGTCCTGGAATATATTGTGGTATTGAGAGGAACCCTTAAAAGTAATTAAATTAACAAAGCTGGGGTTCATCTCATTTTTGGGTCTATCGATTCCCCGTAATAGTCCCAAATTTTGATGGATAAATGGAAGTTTGCGAGGGTTCCTTAATGTTAGTTTATGTAGGGATGGTAGGGTAAATATAAGGGAAAGGAAATGTTGGAGTGAAATGTCGTGAAAACTGTTTTTTCATTTTTTGAAGTGTATTATTTTCCAGTTGACGTTTTGACCTTCTACCGTATGTGTACCGCATAAATCTTTGCTTCTTTAAGATTTTGGCACATGACATTCTCACCGCCTATTTATAATTTTTATTTCAAAGGTTCGAACTTAGTCTTTACAATTGAAACAACCCTATATTTCTATCAACAGAGGTTCTTTCATTTCTCAAAGCTTCAACAATGATTCATGTGTCTCTTGTCAATGAATCCTTATACAATTAACTGATGATTACGGATCTGTGACTCCTTCATGCTTATAAACATTATTCTTTCGTTATTTGATTTATTTTTTTTATGTATAAAGCGAAAATATTTGCTGCGAAATTATGGGTTAAGGCATTTTAGCACCTTATAAATAAGTTGTCAATAGGTTTTCTTTCTCTCGGAATCCCGTTTTCCTTGGATTTTTTGGAACTTTACACCAACAGAAAATTAATGAGAAGTCCCTCATTTTATTTGATATGTATGAGTAAATCATCAAATTATACGTTGAATAAATATATTGAAAAATGACTCAGTTTAAACTTTAATACTTATATGTTTTTAAAGATTATATAATCCCCTACTCCATCACAAATTACCGGTTCATCACTTAATTTTTATTTTTGTGTTCCAGGATATGTAGAACTATTGAATTCAAAAAACCTGTAGTTTAAAAAAAATACTAGCAGCTAATAGTTATTCTGATATAAATGAAAACATAAAAGATCAGAATATGTTGGTTATATCTGGCTCTGAGTGAATTATTTCTTTGTTAAAAATAAAATCAATACTTAAATTGCCAAGTATTTATTACTTACTAACGTGATCCCAATATTTTCTGGGATACTGTCATCTAATTCTGCCTCTAGAGTTAAGCCTTTACTACCAACTACTACTTCCACAGCCTTACATGCATTATAAAGAAGAATTAATCTCCCTGCACCTTGCATAATTTTCCAACAAAGTACACCGAAATAAGTCAGTCACCTTTTCCTTAATTATGCTTTCAAAAAGACAAGCAAAAAGAGTTTGTTCTGTACCAAGTGATTATGATGTAAGATCATATACCTGAACGAAGCCATCAAATTTTAAGAGATCAAGACCACACTAATTGTTCAAAACGCATAATTGGCCATAACTTTAAAACAAATATAGTTCTAATATATTTATATTTTTAAATGTATTTAGTGTGCACTATAAAATTAATAAATAATCAGCTGATTAATTGATAAGAGGCCAAATTGCATAAATTTGTATTTGCTAAGACATAGATAATAAAATAAAAAGAATTTATTCATAAATACATAGAATCATCGTTTCTTTGTATTTGTTATATATGTAGAGAGTGGGGATTTCCAATCCGGAGCATGTATAGACCTCAATATATAGGAAATCCTGAGATCAATGTGTATGAAAGTATGTTCATCAGATTCAGCTGGAAAAAAAATACAGGGTGGTCCGTTAAAAATCTCAACATTTTGAATTTTAAACTTCAAAGGATATAATTTATTCACTAACAATAGAATTTCAACAAAATTGATAATATAAATTAATGTATCTCTGAGTTTCCTTCATCCTTCCTTAGTGGTGAGGATGGCTTCTAGACGGTGGCGAAAGGTCTGGCGCCCACATCGGATGTAGTCCTCTATCGTGGCGTCCCACTACTGTCTAAAAGGGGTTTTGAAGGCATCTATGTTTCGATGAAGAACTACTGTAGTCGAGGGTGTTGAAATCAGGGATGAAGGGGGGGCCAAAAGTTAAAAAAAAAGAGTTCAAAAGAATTCAGAAGAGTCTTGCGACGAAGGAGAAGGATTCTTCGATTGCTGGTGTCAAAAATGGCCTCTCCACCCTCATAAGTCTCTTTCATCCACTTTTTTATAGCTCTATGGACTAGAGGGGATTGGCATTGGCTGTTTTCTTTAACTCGTCCAGATCCTGTTTGACATTTTTGAAAGAGTCCTTCTTCCTCTCCAACGTTTTGCACTTGCTAACAGCGTAGATGCTGGTACTGGAGATGCCAACTGCTTGGAGAGAGCGAATGGAAATTCATCAATCACGTTCAAGTTTCATTTTCTCGACTTGTAAGTAAGCTAAATATTTCAACTTTGTTTTGTTTTGTAACTCATTTTTTATACTTTAATATATCCAAATATGAATTAATTTTATCACTCAACCTTCATTAATTACTGAATTAGTAAGTATTCAGATTTGAACGGACCATATAGTATTGTGTGCTTCCATGATAGGCGCACAGTCAAAGAGATTATTGAGTGTACGAAGCCACTCATATCAACTGTTTAAAATAATACCAAGGTTTTCAAGGAGTCTAATGGGTATTTAGAACATACAAGGTAGACTCATTATCGTTATAACAGGAAAAAACGCACTCAATACTCCCTTAATGTTTTGGGTAAATTAAATGTGGCCTACTTGCTACCTGGATCTGAATGCCTTGTAATACTAAGTGTAGAGTGTCTTTGAAAGAGAGTTCAATAAAGGTGAACTTAACACTCTCGACTCCTTGTGGGCTTCCGTACTCGAGGTAGTGCCTAACATGGAGAAGGAGTTCATCGTCAAGGTCACTGCTAGGTGCAGCTGAGCAAAAAAATTAATATTTGTAACTTTTTGCGAAAAGATATTTATTTTTGAGTTTTTTAGCAAAACAATAGAATTTTTTTTTCAAAAATTTTTATTGTCTGTGAATAGCAATGAATTTTTAAAAAAAATTCGTTATATTTGAAATTTTTTTTTTAAATAAATTTTCTGTGAGTAGCTATGGATTTATTAATTTTTCACAAAAATTTAATATTTGAAATTTTTTCCAAAAATAATTAATTTACGATGAATAGGTATGGATTTTTTTTTTTTTTTTTTCAAAAAATCAAGCCTCCCCCCCCTCAATCTAATTCTGCGGACGTTCAACTTAAGGGGCCTGTTGAAATCTGTGTCCAAAGCTGGAGCTGGTTGAGTGTAGTGGTTGACTTTACCTAGGAACCACTACAAGGAAGAGAAAAAGATTTGTGAATGCATGAATTAATTTTGGGAAAAACATGGTAATATACAATATCCTTAATTTTTCCGGGTTTAAAATTCCCACCCTGTATATTGCAACTTATTAGCTCTGATGTATTTAAACAATGATTTGATTAAGTATATTTCTTATCAGTCAAACAAAATAAAATTATTTGAGTCATGTCTCTAATTATACATACATAAAAGAAAATCCAATTAAGTGTAGAAAAACTATGAACAAGTCAAGTTCTTGTTAATATTAATTACTCTTCAAGTTATAAATAAACTACTCTGAAATTTTTGTGTAGAGAACAAAGATCGAAATAGACGATGTAACTCGTATAAATATAACAAATAAAAACGAAATGATGAAAGTTTAATATTTTTTCAAATATTGAAATTGTTTTGTAACTCTGATGATTAATTTATTGTGAACTTTTTACAATTACTATTGTAATCAATTTGAAAAGTAAATTATTATATCATAGGGATGTATCCATCCCAAAATGTTGATGTTCTGAACGCGTCCCAACAATGTTTTTTGTTCAAAAAAGAAACACTGTTAAAGGAAAGGATCGGCTTGATAAACATTATTCGGAATTAGCACCAGCAAAATCAACTGTTGAAAATTGGTTTGCCATATTTCATAAAGGAGAAATGAGTTACGAAGACTATCCATGAAGCCTTTTTTGCGACTAAATATAAATCGTACTGTAAAGAGGACAATGGATAATCGTATTGCCACTATAATCGTTGTATCTCCTCGAAAGTAACTATACTGTATCAATATTCTAAATAAATGTGTTTTAACATGTTAGCCTACAAACTGTATAGCCTACCTGTCAAGGGGATAGGATATAATTATCATTAACATTCTGTTAGTGATAATTATTTTATAACATGGTTAGTTAACTGGATAAAAAAAAAAACAAACATAAAACGTTTTAAATTGCGTCATTTAAATTTTGTAATATTTTTTTAACTATTCCAACCATGCTTCACTTGTTGATATGAAGTAAAATTCTTAAATTACGTGTATGAATAAAAAATATGGGAAAAAAGTCCATATGTTAAAATAATCTTAATAACATGACTTCGGGGTTGTACGCCTCTGTATTACAAGTGAAAATCCAAGGAATCAAAAGATTAACTTTTCAGCAAAAAAAAGTTTATTAAATTCCCAAAACCTTGATTAAAAATGTTTATATGTATGAATAAATATTAAAAAAGGAATTATCAAGATAAATAAATAAATGCATTTAATAAGATATAATATTTCAGATGTAATGGCGATAGATGTAGATTCAAAGGAATTAGAAACATTTTATTATCATGAGGTATATAGTATCCCAGTTCACCAACGAATGGTTATAAAAGAAAAATTATCCATTTGTATATATATATATTATTATTTTATATTTCGTTTATATTTCATTTTTGAGTTTATCCTACATGATCTAATTAATAGTAATACAGGTTATTACAGGGTGCGTGGACAAAATCTGCCGCATTTTAAAGACGACATTACTCCATTAGCTGATGTCTGATCCGTCTGTTTTTGGTGTTAAATTTTTTTTTGGGCCATAGCCTTCAGTTATTGTTCACCACTTGTAGCGATAGCATAATTTGAAGTGCCCAAGAAAAGTCATTATGTTCAATGAGAGAGATCGTAGGTGCGCTGCTATTCAGATTATGCTTAGTGATCACATGAAATTAAGCAATACTGACATCTCTGGACTTCTGGCAATGCCATTTATACGGTCAGAAGTCTCAGGAAGCAGCTGGAGGAGTCATCAGATCCGATGGACGTTGTTGACAGGAAGAAGAAGGAGGAGAAGAGCACCAGGATTGTCCGGGACGTCCCCAGGGACATGAAGACCAAGTTTCTGGCCACTGTCATGGCATTTGGGATCGTGTCAAGTGAGGGTCATGTCATGTCGTCCCACATCTTCAAGACAGGCCGTGGATGTGGCAGCAGGGCTCACTCTGGCCCACAAAGCTAAGCGGACGCAAGAATGGCTGAAAAGCAATGCTTTTGCGTTCGTACCCTTCTCCTCTTGGCCTCCCTCATTACCGGATTTGAAAGCATTGGACTACTTCGCCTGGTCCTACGTTTGTGCTACGTGGAGAACATGCCCAACCGCTCCTCCCATATCACCAAGCAGTCTCTCATCACCTACATCAAGGAGAAATTCAGTGAGATAGCAGCAGCGCAGATCCAATATGCCTGCTCTCGGTTTCGTAGCCGCATTGAGCGGGTTTTGGCCGCAGACGGCGGCTACATTAAATAGATAGCTGCTCTATATCCTAATAAAGATATTTGTTTTTATTTTATCAATAAATATTCTAAAATAAGCTTGTAGTTGTAGTTTTTTGACGCGGTAGATTTTGTTCACGCACCCTGTATATTAAAATTCGAAATATTAAATTTTATATCTGTATGACGTAAGACAAAAGAGACTACATTGAGATCTTGGCCAAGATACTAAAACCCTTCGAGGGCCAAATGGTCCTTAAAAAGAGAAATAAGTGTGTTCAGCAAGACTTGGCACTTCAAATTTGAACATAAACTTTTTAAAAGTAAAAAAGATTAGCTTTTTTCTTCCCCCTTCCATACATGACTGAAAGCCATAAGTTTCATATAAATCAATAATAAGTTGTATGCAGTAGAAAAAAAAGTTGAATACGATGACGTAGCTCAATGGACAACACACTCGAGTGAAACTATTTATTCTCTTAAACTCAATGTGAGTAGGTTTGTACTTTGGTCATTCCTAGAAAAGGAAATATACTTTTCCTTGACGATTCCTTGGTCAGATGAAGAAAATATAATACTATAATGTTTACTTATACTTATTCATGTCAACTCTAGCCAACCAATTAAGGGATCACTTTTAAAAAAAAAAGGAATTTCACATCCTCAAGAATTAAAAAAAAAGGAATTTCACATCCTTAAGAATTTAAAAAAATGGCAACAGCTTAGAACAATAAAACATTCGCTCTTTAGTTTGCCAACTCTAAAAAAACGGGCTAGAAAATGCATTCAATTTTTATCACTAATGAAGTGTGTGTCAATGTCTAGGGTCATTTTATTAACATCTCTAAGTATACTACTATAAATGAGTTTGAATTATTCCTTGAGCAGTCGTGCATTTATGCCGTTAATTATATATCATTATTAACTCTTTACCTATTTATTCAAGAACATTTCTATACAGAATACTCTATTTTATTTCGTTTATAAGGAAGAATTAATAGCCATTAATTCTCTCTGTAACACAATATTTTTTTTATTGTATTATTAATTGATTAATAATACAATATGTCCATGATAATATTAAATTAGTAATTTTGTTATTGTTGTTGTCGTCGTTCGTCAATACAAAGACAGATAGATGGATTAAAATTCTTTTCAAGAATTTAACTACTTTTACAGCGTGTGTACATACTAACATGAATGTATGTACAATATCAGATTTGATTTAACCTGAAAAAGGGAGGAGGGGAAAAAATTCAAAGAAATTCAAGGAATTTTGTTGCCGATGATTAGATATTAATGCAAGAAGACAGCCAATATGCATATTATGTACTCGTATGTTTGACTTTTTCTTAAACATACCGGGTGGTGCATGGAAATTGAAGCACTCCTAGTAACGCTTACAGGGTGAGTACTAAAAAATTAGAAATTTTAAAGCCCTCTTCACTCCTCTTTATTTTTATTTTGCGCCATTTTTTTGCCAAACTTTTAAAGTAAAAGTTTGTAATTCAACAATTTTCTACCATTTTTATTCAACAAAATTTGTGAATATTTGATTTTTTTTTTTTTTTGAACAGTTGTTAATTTTTGACAATAAATTAAATATCAAAATATCAATTTTAAAGTATTATTTAAAAATATGAAAGAATCGGCTGCGACGATTTTTATTAGAATTGAATCGGAATCGATGTTTAAAGTTTTGACTAGAATCTTCCCATCACTAATTGTTTTCATCAAGGAGCAAGAAACACCATAACAAAGAATATATTTAATATTTCGCCTCACTCTGCATCGAATATCATGTTTAAATATCTATTATAAATATACTTATATTTCTACTATGAATTTGATTATTAATATGTCTGCTTAAAGAAAAGAGCTGAAGAAGATAAAGTACTGAAGGGGGGTGGGTGGGGGTCAAATAGATATATTTATGAGGTCATAATTAATAGAAAATGGTCATTTTTTGCACATTTTAACTATCAAGGGAATAATTTCAATAATTTTATTGAAATTTCTTTGCAATTTAGGCCAAAGTTTGACCTTGAATGATTCCTTATTGTAATATATTCTTCAACTTACATGTATTTTAGGGTGGTTTGTTTTTCAACTTTTTCGAATTTAATTACGGCTAGTTCGGAAAAGTTGTTTTGTGTTAAGAAAATAACTAATTCAAAATTTCGATGTTCTATAATGTCATCTTTGGGTTACACGTCTCCATTAAAGATTATAGTAATTTATTTCATCAATCAAGATGGAAATACATCATTCCTTATTATTTTGTATATATTAACTATAAAAGACATTATTTTAATCTATAAAAACAATTTATACAGTTGGTTTTTTTTTTGACTACCATATAGATCAAGAAGATAATAAAAAAGAAAAAGGATGCGCGCTATACGCGGTCTTCAAATGTTCCTCACTTTTTTTGTTTCAAAGGACAATTTTAGAAAATAAACTTGTTTAAAACTTTTTTTAGTTTAAAAAATATTTATCAAAATTATTTTATACAAAATAACTCGAAATATCTTTCAAGTGTAAATATTTTCTAAATAAATTGTTTTCGCTTTCTCATAATTTGATTCAGATGTGCAACCTCGTATAACAATACGATTTTGCATAGGTAAGGTTCATACCACATGAAAACTTTTCCGCACTAGCCGTAATTGCATGTGTCAATAAAAGTTGAAAAACAAACCGACCTAATGTACATATATTTATAATTGTCCATGCATACAAAGGAGTAAGTATTGTATAAATTAAAAGCACTTATTGCCATATCATGCTGCGCTTATGGGTCATAGGATGCTAGTAGTTTTACTATAAGTAGCATTGTTAGAGGTCTTTAAGGAAAATATTGTTTTTGTCCTATCATATGAAAAAAGAATGGAATTTCAAGTATCTGCTTCATATTTCATTTCTAAATTAATATATAGATAGATATTAATATATGTATACATGGATCTACGTATATTATTTGATGTACAGGGTGTAGCAAAAAAAAACATTTTTTTTTTTTTTTATATAATGTCCTACAATTAAGTTGCATTAATAGAAGTAGAGTAGCCTTGGTTTCATTCTAGGGTCGAGAAATACAATCAGTCGCTTTCAACTTAAAGGTTCAAGCTTGCCCTAAAAACTTATTAACTTCCATCCTTGATGACATCACTCAATATTATTTCTTCTTTTTTTAATCAGTTTTAGTACTGAACTCCGAAGGAGAAAACTAACATTGAAAAAGTTTACGACCTCTCAGGCCATTTCGGGCGTTGTATAGCCCCTTTTAGCTTGGAAATAAATGTTATCTAAGACCTCATCATGGGCTATTTTCGGTCCTTTTCTTATACAGTCACAAATATGATGCTATTAATAAAAAATAAGTTAAAATATTGCTCAACTTATTTTTATTAATTTAAGCCTTATAAAATGTGCACAAAGATTTGGAATTTCTCATATTTATCAAGCTTAAAACATATTTAAATTGAACCCTAGTTGAAGTGATGAATAATTAGAACATTATCTTTATTTCTATTGTGTTATGTTTGAATAAACAGGGACTACACATTATTGAGGAGACTGACTGTCCCCAGTGTATATTGATTAAGTATGACATTATTGATAATAAAGTTTGCGGCAACATAACTTCCTTTTGTCAAAAGACAATCAAATAAGTTTATAAATGAGGAAAGCTTTCTTTTTGTATTGTAATGACAGTAGATTCGTTTTACACAGTTATGAAAATCACAACAGAGAGGTGATCTCCAACATTATCCATAAAGTGAACTTTTTTATTTTAACAACCGGTTTTTTTATTGTTTTCCTTTTATGTAACTTTCATTGAAAATTTTTAGAGAGATTGTTATTTGATAGCAAAATGTGCAAAACTTAATTGGTAATATATCTTATTCAGTAATTATAAATAATTATTTGATTTAGCAATTAGTTATTGAGGATTCTACAAAAGTTTTAAAAATATTGATTTTTCTCAAATAAATTTAATTGCAATGACTCAATTTAGACAAACTACACAATTCAGAATTTTCGCATAACAGTGGATTAGACGGAATCCATTTTATATCTCTAGAATCATTCTTTGTGGAGTTTTTCAAGTTCAAATTTCAAATTATAAAAATGAATTTAAAAATTGTTTTTTGTTATTAGTATTTAAAGCTTTTAAATGATTTTTTATAAATCACAGTTAAAAAAACTCAGGAGCTAAATTGCAATTAATTTAATCTAATGATATATTATTTCAAACCATCTTTTGACAATATTTATTTTCGACAACAAACGTACGTATTTTACTACTCCAACTCATGATAGTGACTGACTATATATCCAAAAAAAAAAAAGACATTAGGATCCCCTATTAAAATATACATTTATAAAAAACACATATATAATTATTCGAAAACTTCAGAATTGATAACTTTTTTTTAAATATTGGCCCTACAAGACCTGTGACTACTGAGAGGTGTAATGAAAAAAGGATTGAGTTTATATACTTAAGCAAAAGGTCCTTACAAAATTACAATAAGAATTATTGAAAAATGTCATGTCAAGCTAGTCTACACACAAAGAAAATTATTAAAATGTTGAGTGCCCATTTTTGATATAGGTCTGGTTACGAGACGGAATACAGAGGCTCACTAACTTTGTTAGAAGCCCGTGGAGACATTACTAGGTTTTTTGAATGCAACTTCCATGAAAAAAAAATGTTATCAAAATATTAATACATATTAATGAAGGTCATCAAAATTTGCCAAATCTTAGATATATAATTATGTTACTTGGAGATGAGTAATAATATGACTGATAAGATAAAACTATTTGTATATATAAGTTTTTCCTACTTTTTTCAGATCAGGAGCTTCTATTTTTTTTCCTTTTTTTTTCAAGAAAGAAAAATTTTAATCATTATATTAAGATTGAATAAATATTGCTCAGAAAATGTTTTTCTTACAAACTAATAGTTTAAAATTTTAAAACAATTAGTTTTTAGTTTCAATCCAGTTTAAAAGTCCCTGGTGCATTAATGAGATAGCCAAAACATCATGGGTGCAACGAATGGGTTGCTTGTATTATTATTATTATTATTATTATATATATATATATATATAGACATTTATGTATACACTAGTAACACAACTAGTTTGAGAAACACTGGACTGGAATGACGTAAGTAATTATCTTAATCAAAACAATCACATGATAAGAAAATATAATTTTGCAATGTTTTCTTTTTCAAACAATGAAAATATGTAATTGATTTTTAGTGGTATGCAATACGTCATTCTACCTAAAATTTAAAACCAAAAAAGTCTCCAACCTTTTGGACCACGACCTCCATAATCATCTCAAGAAATTTCCTGTGCATGTAATTGTTTTTAAAGGAATAAACAGTTATTCAAGCACATGTAAAAGGCAGGAGAGAGACTTATCGATATGAGTTTAAAAAATATGATAAGTGAATATCGTGCACTTATTGTATTTGCAACTTGAACAGGACTTTTTATTTTCCAAAGCAATTATCATGATTCTTGAGGCGAAGACATATGAGAATAAACTAATCACTAGTGTGGAAAAGACAAACAGTAACACTGTCGATGTGTTTTTCAGTTATAAGTCTTCAACTCGGCGCAGAATTTAGAATCGACATCCCAAACATTCTTCAAGGTCTGCCATTAAATTCGGTATAAACCGATTCTAAAAATTGCAAAATGTGGGACATAACATCATATGAAATTAAATAAACTGAAAATGTTATACTTGTACAATTCAAACTCCAAAAAATTGGCCTTATTACTTTATACCAGTGGTTACCCAACATTTTTTTACTTGAGGCCTGATAACTGAACAAATGAAGAGCTCGGGCCACATAATCATTTTGTTCAATACATGAACAAAATATCAGTACAAAGTACTGGTAAAAACTGGTACAAAGTACAAGTACAAAATCTCTGGGGAAAAAGACAGAAACTAAGTTAAGTACAAACAAAACAATAACAACCAATATGTTTAGCTCATAAAAAGTTATCAAAGAATCTTATAAACTAAGAATCAAAAAAGCTAAGTCAGATTTGTGAAACTGACGTTTGGCTTTCAAGATATCAACGATCTCTGGTTTGGAATATCTACATCCAATCAATAGAATTGCATTCAAATCGCGTTTGATGTGCTTACATCATACAATTCATTTTTGAAAATGTTTGCTCAGAGTCATAAGTTCTTCCAAACACTGATGCCAGACCAGTGGAAAGGTTCTTCAGTTACGAAAGTCATCATAAGGCAAATGATATGATATTTATACTATAGATGTGCCATTATAGATTACACTCTACATAGTTTTAAAGAAAAAGATAAGCCTATCTCCCCCAACCTCGGTAGTAAACAAAGGCTACTTCTTCTGATCATAACGACCTCTCAAAATCCAATAAAGACATTTTCAAATAAAGATTTGATTATATTTCAGGCTGTTTTTGGAATTCCAATACTTCCATGCTTTCGTCAATGATGTGAGGCTGGCCTTCAGCGGTTTTTACTTTAATTTGTTTTATCTCATATATTTATATATTTTATATTCACATTTCATAATTTTTTTTGACACTTTTATATTCGTTTTAACATATTTTAATATTCTTACCTGATATGTAGTTACATATTATTTTAGAGTCTGAGCTGGAAGAGAAGACAGGTTAGATGTTATCAATATTGTTGCAGCAAAATCCTTGGTTCTTCTTGGCTGTATGAGGTTGTAATGTACTTTTTGATCTTGTAGGAAGTTTGCATACAGATGCCAATATTTTTATAGAGAGAGACATGGGATGGAAACGAAACTGGTTTATTTCCTTACATCTGTCGTTGCGTTGAACTATAAAAACTTGTATCTAAAAATAACGCTCATCAACAATTCATTACTAATGCATGTTTTGGGTCCTCATTGATTGAGATTGAGACCCAAAAAATTGGTCCACGATTTTATCTCAGTCTTGCCCTATACGCCCATATGTGAGTAATTCGAAAATCATAAATTTTGTAACAAAATTTTAAAAAAAAATTTCAATAATTAAATTTCAATTTTTTTAATACAAAATATTAACAATCCCTATCTAATATTCATTTTTAATTTTTTTTTAATTCCATTTAAAACTTAATTAAGGGTGTAAAGGGATATACCAAAATATTGGGCTAAATCCGTCTAAGAAAAATAACTATATACTGAACTGGGTAAAAATAAAAGATTTGGAACCGAGTCTCAACACTACTAAATATGTAAATACATTTCTATACAAAATGAATCTTTGGTATGCATCTAAATAGCTCAGTAAGCGTGTCATTTTGTGATAATTATGGGATGAGTGTGTGCATGGTTAATTGGCCTTAATATACCATGAAGTAGAATGATTTGTTGGGTTTTTCCCCCAACATAAAAGACTTCAAATAATACATCAAATATTGACAAAATCTATAATACCAACGCAACAAATTAAATGGGAGTAGATAAAAGTGTGCACTTTATCAACCCCAGCATGCGAGCTCATTAATGATCACAACCCAGAACTCACGTACTAGGGCCTTAGACTGTATGCCAATCCCACCGTTCATTACGAACCGAGGTACACCCTTCACAGTACGTGGTTCGGTACGGACATAATATAAAATGGTTTGTTGTTTTTTTTTCAAAGAATTCATCTAGTTTGTAAGTTTTTTCGATCTTTTATTCTTTAATATGTTTCTTTTTTTTGTACAAATAAATTATTTGTGAATATAATTAACTTCTCGAAAAAACAAAGGTTGATATAAAATATGGACTGGTTATTATTCATGAATAATATATATACCTATATTTTTTTTGCAACAAGATAAGTTTTTTTTTCATTTCCCGGTAATAAACAAGACCGATTAGCATTCACTATATCGCTAGTGATCGAAAAAATTATTTATCTTGATACAAATGTACCTGTAGTTGCGAGGTATTGTAAAGTTAACATGGAAATATGAGGAAATTTATTTAAATTATCCATCCACCATAGCAATGGGTTTTCATCACCTGGGTTGTATGTTACTGTTTTTAAGTCATTATCTCTTTTTGGATACAGAATTACATATATTATTTCTTAAATAAAAGAATGCTGAAGAATTAAAATCTTACCTCACTATCTATATCTATTATTAAAAAAAAATAAACAAAATGTTAAAATATTACATGTGTGATTATATAAATATACGTACCGTACCGAGAGTAAACACGTATAAAACCAAACCGCGGTACCACCCCACAATTAGTGCAAGCCCTAATACGTTCTAATCTGGGATGAGAGTTAAAATTTATACTTGGGTGGTGGTTCAGTTTTTGTAGAGTAGAGGATACTTCGGGTTAGGACAAACTTATAGATTATGTAATGTGGTTTCTCTTATAAAATACAAAAACTCTTCTTTTAATAAGAAAGGATGATAGTCTTTGGTAGTTTTTAACTATCCTTTGAAGATGTGATAATTGAAATTTGACTAACCAGAACTCCAATGATTCGATTTTTGATTGTTCGTGTTCAAATAATCTTTCATAAATTGTCAATTTCAACGAGTTTGAGTTATTGCATAGGAAGTTGAATATTGAGTACGATTTCTTTGGTTCTAGATAATTTTGCCACGAACATTTTGACCACCGTAAATTTTTCCGTGAACATTTTTACAGCCCTTAATATTGTTGCGTATACTTTTTGTTTCTGGTAATTTTACCTCTTCAAACTTTTGACGCATATTATAATCGTTGTCTTTTTATATTGTTGGTTTATTTTTCTTTCAGCTGTCGTTTGGTTGCACTATAAAACCTTGTAACTAAAAATAAGGGTGATCAAACAAATCGCAATTAATTACTAATGTAAGTTTTGGGTCCTCACTCCGTAGATTGGGACCGAAAAAATCGGTCCTCTATTTTTAAATGATTATATCTCATTCTAGCCCTTTACGCCCGCCTTTGAGTAATTCAACATTCATAAATTTTCTACAAAAAAAATTCAAAAACAATACATATTCACAAGAAAATATTTGCAAAAAAAAAATTCAAAAATGAAGTTTCAAAAATCGTAAAAATTTCAAAAATCCACATCTATTCACAAAAAACTTTTAAAAACATTCTTTTTTTTTATGAATGTAGTTTCATACATTTTTTTTCAAGCAGCATTTAAAATCATGACTATGATTAAGGTGCCACTAATCAATTAGTCCTGTCATAAAGACTCATGATCCCAGATCCCTCACTCCTTTTCCAGAAGGAAACTATTCCTTCTTCATTCCTAAGTATTTTCTCTTTTTCTTCTTCTTCAGATATATGTACATACACAGGGGTGTCCGTAAGAGGTGAGCTGGAGGGGCTGTAGCCCCTCCAAAATTAAGAAATATTTACCTTTTTACTGGAAAATTTAATCATAGTGGATTTTTGAAGGGAAAAAATAATTGTGAACAGATATAGATTATTCAACTTTTTTCCCCAACAAACTATTTTTTGAGACTAGTTATAGATTTTTGAAAAAAATTTCTAACAAATTTTATTTTTTTGTGAATGGTTGTGGATTTTTTAAATTTTTTTCGAAAAAAAAATAGCATTTGAATCTTAATCTTTGAAATATTTTTACAAAAAAAAATAATTTTTATATAAAAAAATTATTTTGCAAAAAATTCCAAAAATCACCCACTCCCGCCTCCCTAAAAAAAAAGTGTATATATAGATATAATCTTGAAGTTCGAATTTACGCGTGGCAAAAAGGTTTACATCAAAATTATCAGCGTCCAAAATATTCAGGGCAAAGTTTGAGTTTGAGGTACGTCGAGTTTTTCAAATAATATTTCGGATTAGTCCGAGCAACTTTCAAAAAAGGTATAATTTACTAATGACGGTTTTTTTTCGAGTTCGAGTAATACTTGTATCGAACACTAATAGGCACATATTTATACATATGTGTTTGTACGTTAGCTGCCTATAATGTGTATGTGCCTGATTACAAATAAATGTTTTGTTCAGTGAATCATTTGTATCATATTCATAACGCAAAAAGATATTAATGGAATTTTTTGAACAAAATGATATTTTCTGTTTCTTTTTTTGCTTCATAAAATATTTCCGACTATAAACATACTTTTACAGTAAGTGGATTCAAAAATTAATTAGGATTTTTATATTTTGTTTTTGTGTGTATACTTCGTGTGAGTCTATTGCTCATTGTGGAAAAAATAGTCATAGGCGAGAACGTATATCACATTTATGTTGCTACATCGCAATAGCAATAATAGCCCTTGAATTTGTTTCTAACACAGAATTTTATTTGATTACATGATATGTATGTAGTTTGTCATTTTAAGTTCAAAAAGTTTTTAGAATGACTAAGAATCGTTTTTATCTTTTGAAAAATAAATCAATTAAGGATTATTGCGATTAGATAAGAATCCTAAATATATTAATTCTAGTTAATCTTCCAATAATTTAATAACTGAAGTATATTCTCTTTTTTACATCATGTGCCTTAATTATGTATCAGTTTCATGACTATCAATAAATGCGTTTAGAAAACAATAATTCAAATTCGATTTATAGCAATAATTTGAAAATATTACAAATTAGTTTTGTATTATGTCAATTGCTACAAGAATCAAAATAGATCCTGTAACCTCTAGGTGTGTACCATGAGTCTTCTATCAATTAGATAGATAAATAGAAAGATATATATATCTCATAAACACTAAATAAGATAAGCCGAGTATTTTGTATTTTGCAATTATAATGAAAATAGTTGAAAGTCCATTAGTCAAGGAATTTTGATAATTAAGTATTTATTAAGGGTTATGTCATTTTAAAAGATTTTTTAAAGTAACCCTAAATCCTGTCAAACAATGCATTTACTGATATATATATATTTATTATATGGAGTACTTTGTATTTTCTAGTCAGGTATCGATTCCTTTGTCTTACTTGATACGTCATGGTTTTTTTATTTATATTCTTCTTTGATTAAAATTTTAACATTTGCAAAAGGACATGAATACCATTTCTTGTTGATACCCCGTCATATACCGATTGGTCCATTGAAATCTGATCACCTACTAATGCAATAATTAATTCAGTTTGAGTGATTTAAATTAATTCATATTTGGGTATATTAAAGCGTACACAATTTGTTACAAAACAAAACAAACATGAGTTCTTTAAGCTTACGTACAAGTCAAGAAAATGACACTTGAACGTAATTGGCGAATTTCCATTGTGTACTCCAATCTTTGAACATTTTTTTGAAACTTTTGGCCCCTCTTCAGCCGTGATGCCAACCCCTTCGAATACACCCCTTAGATACATGTCGATGGAAAGACCTGTAGTGGGCATCATGCAAACACCGAGGCTCCCAAAACTACTGTTAGCTAACACCGGGACGCAATGACAGAGGGCTACATCCGCAGCGAGTCTCAGGCCTTCATTGCCTCTTAATTCATTATGAAGAGACCTCACAGATACATCTATTTATAATATTAATTTTGTTGAAATTCTTTTGTAAATAATTAAAATAAATCATGTTGGAGTCTAAGTACAAAGTTTTCAGATGACAATGGAACACCCGGTATATAGAATTTTGGCAGATGTCACAATTTGCATCCGATCTTGGGTACTCAGTATTGTTATTTTTAGAAAAATCTAATGTGGAATTTTAAAAACAAATCTTGAGGATACTTCATCTAATATGAAGCAACGTAGCTCAGTGGACAAAACACTCAAGAGAAAATATAATATTTTGCCCGTAGCTTAATAATATAAATTGCTATGCTTGTGCAAACACACTTTCTTAAAGATAGCCAATCAAAAACTAAATTTTTTTATTTGTATTTAGTTTGTTTATTTCAAAATTATAAACTAAAACGATCTATTATAAACTATAACTATATAATAGGTAAATTTATGGTATAAAACGTTTTTATATACAAAATTTTTTGGTGTTTTCTGTCCAGTTGATGGAAATATAATCAAGCCATGCAAAATGCACTACATATAATTAACCATGTTAAAATACTGACTTGGTAAATATGAAGCAAGCTTTTCAAATGCTTGACCTTGTGATTTATTTATTCGCATTGTCATTCCTAAATTAATAGTGAACTGTTTTCTTATAATTGAAAATGGAAACTACTCATTAAATTAATATATCAGATGTTCCTTCTTCACTCATAATGAAGATACATACTCAGACTAACTTACTAATCATCTTTTTCCTGCCTTTTCTTCTTTAATTCGTATTTAATAGACGTATTCATATTTTCTGTGAGATAAATAATTGAATTTTTGGATTTTTTTTTTTTTGTGGATTTTCGAATCGATAAACTATACCTTAAAAAACTTTTATACATGGGCCGGAGAATTGATCTTATTTTAAGAAAAAAATCAACTTATTTGCGAAAAATTTTTGCCCTCCAGAGCCTGGGAATCTGGTTTAATTAGATTAAAACATAGTCTTACGTACCTAATTCAAAATTCTGAACAACTTTTAATTTATGTTTAAAGTCTGTATTTGTCTTTATTTTTTTAAATAAAAGCATTTTAACATTACATCAAATGAAAACGCTATATACCGAGTGGTCCATTCAATTCTGAACATTTTCAATTTAATTTCAACAAAACGTAATTTATTAATTAACAATTTAATTTCAAAAAAGTTAATACCATAAATAGATGTGTGTCTGAGATCTCTTAATCTTGAATGTAGTAGATTCTTGGTGGTAATGAGGGCTTTCAGGCGGCTGATAAAGGCAAGCTTTCCCTTTGGCATCTAACCAAAAGGTGTAGTCAAAGGGGATGGGACCACGGCTGTAGGGGGGCCAAAATTGTCAAAAAAGATTTTGAAAGAACTCAATAGACTCTTCAAAAGAGGCTTACAGTGGAGAGATGGGTTTCTTTCATTGTTGGAGTAAAAAGTGGCCTCTCCACCATCACAAGGATCATTCTACCCACTTTTTTGATAGCTCTCTTGACAATACGGTGTGAAATTAAGTTCTCTTGCAGGGGCCCTCTTGAACTTGAGGGGATTAGCCTGGACTGTTTTCTTTAACTCCTCCAAGTCCATTTTGGGCGTCTTAACATAACTCTTCTTCTCTTTGATGTTTTGGATATGCTGGCAGCATAGACGGTGGTCCTGGAGACTCCCTACTGCTTGGAGTGTGCAAATGGAAATTTGTAGATCAGGTTCAATTTTCCTTGTTGTTTTTTTGGAACTAATTGTTTTATGCTTTAATATGTCGAAATATATATTAATTTCAATAACTTAACCTTCCTTTAATTGAGTTATTACGTGTTCGGAGCTCACTTACCGACCGGTATAAGATGACAAATCTTATCAGTTACATAAATTAATCTTTGCTATAATTTCTTATTAAAAATTATACAAATTTACAACTCGTTTTTCAATTTGAATATCCTTTAGATTTGGTAGATGGAATCAAATTTCGATTGCTTCTTTTTTAAAGATGAATACCTCTAGTTTGTTATTAGTTGATAAATATGAGTTCTTTGGAATCGGAGAATTGGGTGATTTTCTGGAATCAGGATTGGGAAAATAAGGTGTAACTTCCTATTCTCAGATTCTTCAGTATTTTTATATATTACTCTTCTGAATTATGGATTATTTCTGTGAAGATATTGGAAACTACCATGGCAAACTTTAGGCTTACGATACTTTGTAGACTATCGTATTAAATAAATTTATTATCAAAAAGTGCCAAAAACTGAGGATAAACAAATTATATACATGCTGAACTTTACCAAACGTGTTCTAAACACATACCGTTAGCGTATCAATTGTTATTTTAGGGTACATTATATTGAACCGTACCAAACGTTTTGAACGTGTATGATCATTGTACTGTACCATTAGACTCGCTATTAGTACTGAAACATCTGTCGAACTACAAGTGTATTTATTAATCTCTAACCAGAGGAATCAGATGTAAAATCGGAATGGGATTTTTTTTTAGAATTTTCTCATCACTAATAAGTATACAAAGCAGTTGGTTTAGTTGACTTATTTACAGGAAAGGTTGGGATATACAATGAAAATAATCTGTGAGTATGGGGACCAGAAAAATTTAAAAGTGGGGACAGTTTTATAAAAATGAGGTCATATATGTATGACTACATAATAACGCAACTTTGCATTTGTATTGTCTTGGATAAAATAACTTTTTCACCGCAAGTACAAATCCAATTAGGCAAATTTATTTGTAAAACAGACTGAATCAGTGGATAACAGTTTTTTACACCATTGATTCAAAAGGAATATTAAATTTTTGTTTATATTTAGGAAGAACTTTATTTATATTTGTAGCACACTTTTGAATCAGACAAGTGCGAGTAATAAAATGCAAATATATCATTTGAGACATTTTTTTTTTTTCTGAAAAAATATTGTTAATAACGCAAGGAAATAAATCATTTCTCTGTAGACAAAATGAAATAAATTATTTCATCTCCTTCAAATGGACAAAACATCAATCCAAGAAAATAAATTTCCTTTTTGTTTTTGATGTTTTTCAAAACATCAAATTACAAATGAATAATTTTTTCACCTACAAAGATTAATTGTTTCACATTTGTATGTACTAGAAAATCAATTAATTTTAAGTAATGAGTTGAATAATGAATTAAATACGACACTTTCAAACACGAGTTTGAAGTAGTACTGTTTTATATGCCGGTACAATAGTGATATACTGTAGAGCTGACCCATTTAATGGGAGTATTGTTTTAAATTGATTATGGAACGGGCATATTTACTGGTACAGCGTCATTATGCAATTAAAAAAATTACCTACCGATGACATAGACCCAAAAATGTATGATTAAGAAAATTTTCTAGTATAACGTCATCAAATTTCTGACCTAACCATCTTTTGTAGTGGGTGGGGAATGGAATAACTGCCCAATCTATCACCCAAAAAACAAAATTACTGCATGTGCTTCTTGAAATGCAAGTGAATAGCCTTTAAAAGCATTTTATATTTTAATCGAAAAAGTATAGAAATAGTGTTAGTAATTTAAAGAGTTGTAAATAATATGACCTGCCGGTATGCTAAAAAAGAAAACTTGTAGATTATTGTAGGGGAGAGTACCGTAAATTGTCTGGAAGAAGTTATGAGTGAAAGGAAATAAACATAAATCCTACTCTTTATCTAGTAAGAACAAGAGGAGGAGGAATTACTCAAATGTTGATTTTCAATTCTACTCCTAGTCCAACAAGGACTTAAATACTTATAACTTCTCAAGAAATCATCAGTGTCACTCTCAGAGTTTCATGAGGTGCTTGGACAAAATATGGACCCTCAAAACGTCAACCGACAAAACGTCGAATGGACAAAACATCGAATAGACTAAACGTCGAAAAGAACCAAACGTCGACTCACAGAAGGCCGACCGTAGAATATAAAATGAAGGGCTCCTCCATATGGTGTTGCAGCACCAGCAGCACCATTTCTATATATACTATCAGTAAGGGCCCCTCCCATTCCCCTTATTTGAGGTGTTTTCAATCATTGCCGTGTCCCAAAATGGGATGAAACCCACTGCCACTATTTAAGCAACCACTAAGAGCCCCTCACAACCCATATATACCCCCAAATGTTTGAGCTGTTTTCGGGTACAGCCTGGCCCCAAAATGGGATGAAACCAACCCCCACTATTTAAATTTATCCCACTTCCATTTACCCCCCAAAAAAAAGGCCCCAAAATTTGAGACTGTTTCGGGTTTCATCTCATTTTGAGGTCTGGGGGTACCCGACATAACCCCGAATTTTGAGGTATAAATAGGGGTTTGTGAGGGGGGTCTTACTGTTAGTTTACATAAAAATGGTGGGGTAAGTATCTCGGGCTGGAAATGTCTGTAGTGAAATGTCGTAAAAACAGTTTTTCATATTTCGAAATGTAATATGTTCCGGTCAGCGTTTTTTCCGGTCTAAGTTTTGTCTATTTGACGTTTTATCCATTTAATACTTTGTCCATCCGACAGTTTGTTAGTTTACGTTCTCTCCGTCGACGTTTTGACCTTCTACCGTTTTATGAGCATGAGCAATTGAGGTTACATAATATTTAGATGTTGTACCTTCATGAATTACAGAATAACAAGGATATTAGACCACTCATTAGAAGACTGGTTGCACCCAACTATTTGGAAATTAATAAATGACAAATGATAAAAAGTTGATACATACAATTGAAAAACAATTTGTATCAGCTCTGAAACATAATTTTCCTATATTTTAATCTTGCTAACTTTTATTATAACAGAAGATACTCCATACCCACTAATAGATGCGTTATGATTTTATAGCTTATTGCTAATTATATTCATAATTAAATTTCTATAAAATATTATATAATTGAATAACAAATAGAATCGAGTGCAAGAAGTATTTTTATTTTACTGTTCCTTTAATTGGTGAGATGGAGTAAGTAAAAATAAACATTATAAAATTACACTTACTATGTACATTGAGTTAAAGAGAATCATATCAAGCGCGTTGTCCATTAAGCTACGTCGTTCCATGGTAAAGATTTAAATTCCGAATTTATCTGAAGTATAATATTTTTTTAGACTTTGTGTAGTACTACTAATATTTGTTTTAAAAAGCAACATTTTTGTGTTTTTAAAACAATAATTCTAAAACCAGTGTTGGTTTAATTAAAAGACCTTGGGCACTTCTCCTAGACCATACATTATACATAAAATTAGGAAGTTTTGCATCTTCATTTCATTTTCATCAGAATCAATCCAAATTAACTAATTACTTGAACCATTTTGCCAATATAAAGTACTAACTACAGCTCATTTCCACTATAACTTTTCTTCTTTGTTAATTTGTTAGGATTATAAAAATCCATGTATACAGACGCATTTAGTCGTCAATACAAATGATTGGGGTATGGGGTACTTAAAGATCCTTTAGGCTTAGATAAAAAGTTATAAAATATATTTAGGAATAAAAGTTAAAAGTATTTTGCATGTTTGTTGATTTTTTACTATTGGCAAATATGGATCAAAAGAATTTGTATCAAATTTTGTGTAAAAAATGAGATTAAGTGCCCCAAAACACAGGAAATGTTGACAATAGCAAATGGTGAAACTGTTCTGAGTTGAAAAAAATGTATGTAAGTTGCTCTCATTGGGTTCCCAATCACGTCAACAACAAATTATTTTTTTGAAAAAGTGAAGAAAATCACATTTAGAGAAGTTGCTAAGAATATTGACATATTGTTTAATTCGTTCTATTATTTTTTTTCGAACGTTTTGGGCATCAGACGGGTGCCATTCACGTTTATTCCAATACTGCTTAATTTTGACCAAAAAATAATCGTCATTGCTCATGAGCTGTTGACGAATGTCAATGATGATCCTGATTTACTCAAAAGTATCCTATCTGGTGACGAATCATGGGTTAATGCTTATGATATCGAAAGAAAGCCCAATCATTTCATTGGAAGAGCCCAATGGAGAGAGAGGAAAGGGTTGCCGAATATGCAAAATACTTCTAACCTTTATGCATCTCACAAGCAAGCATATTATACAGCTGAAACAGTAAATATGTGTTTGTGTCGAGTGTACTATCATAAGAAAATAAAAAACCGAGCAAACCAAATAGACATTACCCGCGAAATTTGAAAAGTAATCTTACTTTTTGAACCCCCTCGTATGTTAATTTTTGCACATAGCATTGAAACATAACTAGTTATATATATTCCATTCTCTAAATGTTTAGTATTCAGTGGCAATGTTGGTAAAATGTACAGATTCCATATTGGTACCTAGAAAAATATTAAACACGTTTGTGACCATATTTTCTACAACTTTACTCATTTTGATTCATATAAAAAAATACAAAAATACTGGCATGGTGACTACACTATTCTCAATATTTGAAATTATTCTCAAGTATAGATTTGTATTGATGCCAAATACGGTGTTTAAAATTGGTCTAGTCCAAAGAACTTATATCTAAAAATAATAAGGAATGATGACAGTTCATATGAATTGACAGCTTTCGTTCGTATTGTGTTTAACAGCTGAAATTCAGATCAACAATAAGTAATTAAAAAATTTCTACGTTGATTAACATAATTCCGTCATTTTTCTGTTTTTTATTCCTTCCATTCAGCTGACGTACTGCTCTTATAGTTCTTTATATTTTTGTTAGGGCAGTCATTATCGGTTCTTAAAAAATATTCCAAATTTTCAGAGACCCATTATAAGGTTAATATTTTCAAAATATATAGTAGTCAATTGATTCAGTTTACTTTAAAAATAGCTTGACAGTATTCTTTGGCCTAACTAAATTATGAATTAGGGTGGAAATTGATGATTTCATTAACTGATATCTATGGCATGTAACAAACATTGTTTTATGGGGCAACTTTTGCGTTCGATTTGAACGTGTCTTGAAAGATTAGAGGCTATGTCAAATTTTGGGTATAACGAAATCCATGCTTTAATATACTGGATGTTTAAGAAATCCTTGCAATTTTTTCAAAATACAAAGCCTGTGCGGCCCGTAGTATGTGCCTCCATGCTTAAGAACGCAAATAATTCGATAGATAACGATACTACATAACTTAACAGATCCGGTGTCATGCTAAAATTTTGAAAAAGTGCAGTTGTCCAAATCAAGTATTTGAAACCGGATTTATTCGGAAAAATCCAACAGTTATAAGACCTTTATGTTTTCGGCAAATGAAATACAGCATCTTAGCTCGCTGGATCTGAACCCATATACTATTATGTGTAGTATATTTTGGAAAGGGATTAAGATAAACGTGTACATAACGCTAATGATTCCTTGTGGGCATGCATTCTTGAGGCAGTGGCCTATATCCGCAAGGACCAGTGTCAGGTTGGAGGCGGTGGCTTAAGCTGGAGGTGGTTGGTTTGAGTGATTGACTTCACTATGGATCCCTAAATATAATATGAAAAGATTTGTGAAAGACTGAATTAGTTGTGGGAAGTAAATTGAATATACAGTATCAAAAGTTTGGGATTTCAAATCCCCAATCTGTAGGTGACTGGTATCTATGATGACGTCATGTAGGAAAGATTGCTTTTATGGGATGACTTTTACGTAATATTTGAACGTGTCTTTAAAATTATGGACGGAACGTCATATCTTTTGGTACCACTAAATATATAATAAAATGTTAGTGTATTTTGTTAGGTTTAGGTGATCAATGACACTTGTTTTTATTCATGCATGTCTTTGTTAGAAGAAAAATAAAAAAGAGGATGAGAAAATAAACAAAACTAAATGTTTTACTAATTACAATATCTTGGGAAGATTCCAAATAAATAACTAATCTTTCTTAGGACAAGTCATCGTATAATAAGGTATTTAAGAGATGGAATCAGAATATGAAATATTTACTTTTATATTTGTATATATATGTATGCATGTAAATGTCCATGCATTAAATATCCTAGTCATTCAAGTTATGCTTACAAATAGTCTGTTGAAAAGGTGTTAATTATGAATTAAGTATAATGAAGTATTACACATATACACATATACGAGTATATATAAGTATTTTATCTAGTAGTACACATTTCTTTCCTTTCAATCTGGAAAGCCATTGGCGCAAAATTACGGCGGAGGACAAAAAGATATCTTATCGAACAGAGCAAGCAGAGAGGGGTGGAAAAAGCAAAGAAGATTCAAAATTTTCTCAAGGCCAACAAAAGTTCGGGCTAAGTTTTTCTCTTTTCTGATGACATAATTTTAACTGTTGATGCCCCTGTGAACAAGCAGAACAGCCGCTATATCACACCAAACATCCAGACAATGGCTCAGCTTCTTTGAGACATGTCTTCAGAACAGAAAATCCAGTGGCCAGCACAGACGAAGTCTGCCCTCCCACTTTTGTAACGATGAATGAGCGGCTCAATGCAGATATCAACATGTAGTTGCCCTCCTCATCGGACACAAATCCCTTGGACTACTTTCTCTGGACGGATCTGGAGGAGAGGATGCGCTCTTCTCCTCACAGGAGTGTCTAGATTCTTGAGGCTTCCAGCAAGAAGGAGTGGACCACGCTCGAGTCTGACGACATAGTCAAGGATTTAGGCCTCGTATTGAGGCAATTATTAGTGATGAGAGCTCACATATGGAATAAAATTTTTGTCTAGCATTATTTTCAGATAAATTTGTTAAATAAATGTCCTCACAAAACCACTTGTTTTTACCCTTAATAAGTAAAAATATATATAATGTGTACCACGTGATAAGATCAACCCTATATATATTCCTGGTTTGATGCTAGTTCTCTCCAGACAAAAGTTACTCCATGTGTACAAATACAATAATTGTGATATTTCCAAAATATTAATGTACAGGGAAATCCGGATAAATTAAGTAGCTATTTTTCATATAAAAAGTTGACTACATCTGGATGTTTTTTTATATCGGAAGTATACAAAAAAACACAGCTTTTCAATACTTTTATAGACAATTAATTTTGAAGGTCCCCATTTCGAAGCAACCCGTGTTTGATTAAATCCTGTTTTTCTCTGATCATCCAATATTTTTAGCTTATCCTTCTAGTGAAAGTAATTTATAGGGTCCACTCATTGTATGTATCTGTAATGATTGAAAAACAATCAAAAACATATTTTAAATTTTCAATATATGTATAAGAAAAAAATGTTGATGCCAGCCTACGATTTGTACAAATGAAAAGTAAATCCCAATGGGATTTTGTAATTTCCGTGAATTTCTATAAATGTACTTTTGAGACTCAATCTAAAATATAATTTATCAGTCTCAGTTTTAAATAATTTTTCCAAAAGGGATTTGAACCAAATCATTGCCAAATTGTGGGCAATTTTCTCGCCATCCCATTTATATCCCAATATAACACTTTTTAAGATGTCATTGTAACTAGTGGCGGCCCGGCTCCCCTTTGAAATAGGGCATGCGTAATATCCTACCCAATAATTTTTTTTAAGGAAATAATTTTATTATTGTTTCTTTTTAAATAAAAGCTATTTTTAATTAAAGGTATATTTCTGGTCTAAAAATAAAAGTAAATGTTTTTTTATAATGCAAACATTTTCAATTTGATGTTCTTGTTTCGGGAAAGGGAGTATTGCTCTTGATATCGACGACTTCCGAGCCGCCACTGATTGTAATAATGCTTCAGAATTTGGAAACGCAAATAATATTTTCAAGAATTCATCAATAAAATCAACATTATAAATTTGACCAATTGATACTTTTTTTTTTTAGTTTTTTGTAGGACTGAATTTTTCTTTTTAACCGATCCAACAAGATAAAGAGTCTTTAAATTCTAATTCTAGAATTGCTAATACAACCCATAAGACTAGTAGTTAACATATTTGTCTCAACTATGGGACAATTCCTCATTAAGTAGTTGTAGGGATGTATTCACAGCCTAGCAACATATGATACAATTTTAACTACTCAAAGTTTAGAATATTTATAATGAGTAGGAGAGAGGTAAAATCCTCAGATGATAAAAAATTATCACTGTAATTTAATTATTTAATTTATATCTTTGTCTGCTGTCGATTTTTACAGGTTTTTTTCCTAAATAGTGCTCTTGGATATAATCAGTTGTTCTTAAGCTATGAATAACTTCCTAATATGGTTAATGACGAAAGGCTCACAATAATTGGGGCAATTGGAAAAAAGAAAAAAAAAGATATCTCAATCAAAAACGGAAACTCTGATAATGGTTTCAAAACTTTTCCTCATCATAAATATACTCAAATTTATATTACTCTAGATACTAGGAATAAAGATGGTTTTTTTCCTTTTATTGTATTCAATAATATATCAAAGTAAAATAGGATCCAAATATATTTTGATTGACATTTTTAAAATGTATAACTATAAATTTCACCAAAAATTCGTCTCTTTCACGTTTTTCATTACAATTTTTAATCAAAATAATTAATTTTGACATAAAATTTTATTTTTAAAATTTTAGAGCAGGGCCTTGATAATGTACTGTAGATATCAAAATTTCCTAAGAGTGAACCACTTGACTGTCATCTAAATTCAACCAATTAGTCACACTAGTTGTGTAATGAAACACTATTTGTATTACGAAAATTAGAGGAGCTAGATTAAATAAACTTTTTCCAGATGTGGGCACATGGGTTACCATTCTAATCTTCATTGTAGTCTCCATCAATTTTGATAATGGCTTGATTCACTGCTGAAAGCTATGACAATTAGAAATAATGTAATTGAAGTTCCAATACTCCTCAATGTAAGCCTTGAGTGCTTGGAGATTCGGTGGCCTTATTAGGCCTATTCTGGCCTCAACATCCAGCTTGAAAGTGATGATGCGGTAAGCCTTTGCACTCTTCGAATTATTTTTAAGCGTTTGGCAACGGATGAAGCTGGTCCTGATGAGCATTTTGTATCAAAAATGGAATTTTTTGGGCTGTTGCAGCAACCTCTTTAATGTTATCTGAATTTATATTGGGTTGGGCATCCCTTGTAGGCTTCCTTTCGATGCCAATAGCCTCAGTAATGACCTTCCTGACGTTGTAAATAATCTGCCTACTTGTCTTAGTCAAGTTTCGGATTTCTGTTGGTGTGTATTCCGATCAAAGGAAATCAGTTACATCGATTCCGTGGTCTTTTTGGAAGGTCATTTTTCAATTGATTGTGTTAATTTTCGGAGAGGTGTCAGTGCACATAGCTAGTCAGCTGATGGGAGTAATTATCAATTCCTCTCATGTTTTTTCCGTTATTCCTCTCCTTTATAAGTATCCAAGTTTCAACTAAGTACCAGGTATATGAATCAACAATAATTGTTATTAAATATTACCATATAATCTTTTTATCTCATTTTCAAAAGTATTAACTATAGGATTTAAAGAGACAAAATGGCGGATAGACCATATGAGAAAAAATGTGTTCATTTATATATATATAATTTCCTTTCGAAATATAAGAAAAAATTAAAACATAGTTAACATTTTTGTGAATGCGCAAATCTTTAATTCTCTCTCTAAGAAAGAAAAAAATTCATTCCCTCTTTATTTATTTTTTTACCTTCGTAAAACGTGTCAAAAAGATATTAAAATGAAATTTATAAATAATTGAGGAATGAACGAAAAAAATGTATGAATGTGACATAATTCTCCCCCCCCCCTCCTCTTCTTTTAAGCCTCTTCTACCTATGTCGACTTTATACAAAAAAAAAACGTATATGTACATACATTGACCGATAATGATGAGGTCGATGAAAATCACTACATACTTACATACAGTGTGTATTTTTTCAATAAATGTTTGTGGAATCTTGTGATAAAAAAGTAAGTACTTATGACATAGGGGAGACTGGGCAAATTTATAACAGCTCTTTCTTTCTTTTTCCAACATTTTGAGCCATACAATTTACATTAAGGTCGTATAATATTATGTAGATTATTGTGCAAAAAGTCAAATAATTTTGAGTCTACTTTTTAATGTGTATTAATTGGATGTTTTGTTTGTGGAACAATATTTTTTAAGTAAGGTAGCCATTTTTTGTAATGCCCCTTTTTATTGGACAGATGGAGTTGCACTGATTAAGTATAAGTAAATGGTATACAAATAGTATACTCCCTTCACTAGGAACGACCGGAGCGCATAAATATGCAATTGATATAAGAGAATAATTTCTAACGCAGTTTTTGATTGTTTTTTCTGTAACTGATATGATACTTGTATTATTGACTATTTTGCTATTAGATAAAATATAATTGCATCGAAATGCAAAACTCATCAATTATGTATATTTGCAATAAGTGCTGTTTTTTTTAATGTTCCTTTAATTGGTTAGATGCAGTTGCACTAATTAAGCATAAGTAAACATTATTTTATTACAATTACTCCATCTAACCTAGGAATCTTCTTTGTAGTCATATGTCATATCGTTACATTTATTGTATCACACAACCTTTCCCAAAAAAGGAAACAGAAAAAAGGCCCAAAATTATCTGGTACTAGCCAAATAAGTCAATCATACCAACTACCATTTATCTCTAATGTACACCCACACTATCACCGTGACAATATTTCTATGAAAAAATAGCCAAAATTTATTTATCTAAATAATAAAACGGCCAATATATATATTATATAAACGACGAGGGATCAATAAGAAATTATGTTCCTGTTCTTTTGGAAACAGAACATATGTATAGAAACACTTATTACTTTGTCTATTTATGAAAAAGAATAAATTATGAAATAGTATTGATGTATCAAGGGAGAAGAGGGAATCGACAGCTGACAACATAATAATATGGTTATTTTTGTTTTAGTGAGGTAACGTCGTGAACCATATAGTATATTTCATTTTCTAGGAATAACCAGAGCGCAAACCTACGCACGTTGAGTTTAAGAGAATGATTTCTTCCGAGCGCGTTGTCCATGAGCTTCCACTGTCATTCTCCTAGGATTGTGGATTTGTATTTATTACTTGCGGTAGTACCCGGCGTTGCACCAAGTTTTTTCGTGTAGACTTACTGGAAAACTTTGCTTTAATAATATAAAAGATAACTCCCCCAGAATTCCTCATTCTTATTTATTTCTGTTTTTCATTACCACACTCACACATAGCTACTCAATACTTTGCTGTTCTCTCCTCGAGAATGAAATAATAATGATGTGAATATGTTGAGCTTAGTTAGAAATTCAGCCTCTATAGCTCACGTTGATTGTGATTTACCTACATACGCTCATTGCTAAATTCATCTAAGTTCACATTCATAGTTTTTGAAATGTACTTCCCTCTTTTTTAGTTTGATCGGTGTTAAAAATGAGTCCTCCTCCAAAAACAAATTGTCAGACAGACAAAATTTTCTTCCTTTGTTTATATAGATTTTTTAGCCAAGACAGGACCTTGGAAAGTTTTTATAAGAGTGAATTTATCCAATCTATAATTCGGATCAGGGATATATTTTATCAATCTTATGACGAGGATATTTTTATCTACTACATATAATACATTGATATCTAATCATTCAAGGTCATATAATGTCTAGTTATTTATTCATAAAGAAAACCATGTCTTCTATTTTTCTTAACTACTTACTCTAAATCAATATTTTTCTGCATTTGACGAGTTGTATTGAGGTACAATTTTTGTTTGTAGAAGAAAAATAGGAAAAAAGTGTTGCAACTCTACCCAGTCCCCCACCTACATAGGAGTCAAAATATGTCTACTATCTTCTTCTTTTTTTTTTTTTTTTTTTTTTTTTTTTTTTTTTTTTTACAAACTTGTAATAAACCGACATTTTTATTTTTATTTGTAACAAACTGTTCTTGGAACATTTTTCTTGTTGTTATTGCTCAAGTGTTTTCAAAAGTACACCCAATATTTTGGCTGTCCATGAATTTTTCCTCATTGAGGAATATGATTATGATATTTGAAATTCCTACTGAAAGCGTTTAGTGATCTATTTAAAGATATTTATCTTTCTATATTCTACATACATAACTACAAATATGTAAATATATCTACAAAATACAAGGAGAAGTAAAATAGCAATTAAAAGCAGTCGCCAACATTTAGTTAGTCTAATAAACATTAGGACATACAAAGATAGTAATCTAACTCTATTATAACTATCGACTCATATCATCCTCATCGACTATCTAGAAAAGGGTAAAAATATTACAAGTGCATATTATTCATCGTCATATGACCGTTTAAAAACCAAGCTGCAAGAAAAACGCCCTCGATTGGCTGTCAAAAATGTCATTTTCCATACGACAATTCACCAGCTCACACCTCAGCAGTTGTGATACCAAAATTAGTGGAAATAGGGTTCCAACGAGATGCCCAAAGCACTAGAAATCTCTTACACCTTCACTTTTCCGTCATCCATCACAAGATCATGGATTTTATTAATGGTTGCTGGAGTAATAAACTTAACAGGGCGTCCAGAATGTTCAGCGTCACTTGTGCCCATATAGCCAATGTAAAATTTTGGAAACCACTTATAAACTGTTCTAATTGAAGGTACAGAGTACCTATATGTTTATCAAGCTTCTATTTAGCCTCCTGAGGCGTTTGGCCTTTCGTAAAGTAATGTTTAATCATCACACGAAATTATTTCTTTTCAATTTTTTGAAAATCACTCCACTTCCTCAATTCAAACGAATGCCAAACCGAAAGAAATACACCGATCTGACTGAAAGTTGGTGTGTGTTCTTCCATGACATGCTATTAACTAAAAATAATCTATATACGCGCCAGTAGTACCATCTCTGGGACTTTGCAAGGACTTACAAACGACCTTTGTTTATAAGTCCTGCCCTTTCATTATATCAAGCATATATTATCACTAGTTACCACAAGGATCTGGGCATACAGGTTAGCACGAGTAGAGGGCGAGAGCAAGACAAATGGTACCATATATTAAACCTTATTTTTTAAGATCAGCTGCCTATCGTTTGGTATAAACCAAAAATATGTTTATTTAGACTATTCTGTTACTACTTATAAAACCCAACACAACACTCAAGGAGAATATACAATTCAACACTCACATATGAAAATAAATGAGAGGATCTTAATCCCAATATATCCCTAATAACAATACATTATTCCCTCTTGAACCATCATAGTCTATTGTTTATAATGATCCATTCCTAAGATAGAGGGGCGTCGTCGTTCCTTACTAAATCTCCTGGCCTCTGTCCTTCCGTCCTCTTTGACTGTCTTTGATGATTCTTCCTGCTCTAATTATTTTTTACTCTCTTCATCCCTTCCGACCACTACTTCCGATCCTGAAGGCTTAAGAGCTACATACACCTCTCTTCTATTTCCGAAGTGGATATGAGTGTAAGTAGGATTAACTTCAAATCAATTAATTTCTTATACTAAAGGATCATTCTTATTTTTCCTTGCCTGATTTTTGAAAAGTAATGTCTCCACTTTTAAGATTCATGTTGGTATTGTCTGATGAAAATCTATCTTTTGTTGATACCATGAGGTACTTTAGGGAAAGATTGTCAAAATATTATTGCAAAATATATGTTTCATTTATAATTCTTAGCAAAATAATAATTCTGTAACTGGATTAAAATCGATCATTTTAAAGAAACAACATTGTTTTGTTTTTTTGTTGACATTTTACAGATTTACAAATTAAAACGCATAAATGAAGGACTTTTTTTTATGTTTATTTTCTTGTTTAGAGGGATAAAAGGCAAAATATCCTGAGTTATCAAATTCCCAACTTTTGTCATTAAGGTACACCCTAATATATATACATTGGAAGACATCTTACTAGTCCAAGTAGACAAATTTGCTTAGAATTAGTGATTTTAATCTAGAGGATTTTGGCCCTATAAAAAAAAAACTTTTTATGAGTTTTACAAATTTTCAAACGCATACTCTATGATTGAGTTTCAAATTTTTTAAAGAATATTCTCCCTTAAATAAGAGAGGCATAATTCTTTATTTTCTATGTTGAAACTGTACCAGGCTTCCCTACAATTATCTTAAAGAGATAGGGATTTCAAAAGAAAGAAAAAATTGCCTCATTCATTTCCTCTTTATTGTTGGTCCTTGATGTTAAGGGAATTAAATCTTGACAAAGTGATAATTAAGTCAGTAGTTCATTGAAAAACTGTACCTAAACGTTTTATTTACTCGTTAAAGCACATATTCTAAGACAGATTGATATAGAAATGCAATGACACGTAAAAATTTTAAATAGCGAGAGAAAGAGAGAGAAAAAAAAGAAAAAAGAAACCCCCAACTCTCATTATTTAATAGAAAAAATAAAAAAAACTTTGAAATCAATAATAATGAAAGTTATTCTAAATTAAGACTACTCAATTATTATAAGAAGTGATAAAAATTGGGTTTATTTTCTAGCAACCCCGGTTTTTTTGGAGTTGTAAAACAGAAGCATGGATTTTCTTTTTCTATGCTCTTGTCATCATTATTTAGTTCCTGAGTAATGAACTTTATTTTCTACTACACTCAATTACAGTTTGTCCATAAATGGATAGTGGGTTTTTTCAAAAGCTTCAAAAAATGGGTAAAACAAGTTGTTGTTTTTTTAGGTTTTTTTTTCAAAAAGCATTTATTTACTTCCTAATATGTCGACCATTAACCTTTATACATGTTTTAATTAGTTTTGACGTTTCCTCATACACACTTTTCAAAGTCTCAGATGATTTTTTCTCCCAAAATTTTTCAATTAATTTTCTAAGTTAACTTCTGACGTTGCTGGCACATTTTCATTGAGTTCAATCTGGACTAAAGAACACAAATTTCGGATTAGAGACAAGCCAAGACAATTAACGGCCCATGAACTTTTCATATTTTATAGAAAAAATCCAAATTTCTTGAGCACCATCTTGATAGAAAATTGTCTTTGAAATGTCAAACAAGATTCTCCACTTCATTGGTAGGATAGGGGGAATTTCTTGGGTACAAGACAATGCTGACACCCAATAATAATGAAGGATCTCTTTCATATAATATTCAGCTGTTACAGTTTTGTTTTTGTTTTTGTGTGGAAAAAGGTGTAGATCCAATACATTCTGATGGCTTATAATTGCCCAAACCAGAGTTTTCAGCGGAAATTTCTTAGTTGGAGTTGGCTCTACATAGCCCTGGTATCTCCCCAATACTCCAACTGTTTGAAGATTTGGTGCATTCAATAGCACTTGTTTCTAAGAAAATGTCATTTACCATGTTTCATCTGCTGAAATTTGGTACACTTTGTTTAATTATGTAGCTTGAGGGCCAAAACCCTTTCAAAAGTAAAAAATGATCGGGTTACATTTTTTTTTTTTTTTTTTTTTTTGGTTTATTTGACATAGAATGGGCCCAGACATCCTGGCTAGGAAAAACATTTGTAACAAGTTTGTCGTGGTAAATTTGGGAACATCTATCTCAAACCAACTTTGGATAATTGAACATAGAGCAAAAGTAGTTTTTCGCAACTCTCTGTAGTACCCCTTACTGTATAGCTACATTTGAAATGATATATATTAAAATATGTGACCCAGCGTTCTCTGGAACGTAAAGAAATTAAAATTAATTATGAGCTCTTCTGCTTCATATAAAATAAATAATTAAAATCCTTAAATTTTAAGAATTTTTGTCACTGCAAGCTGGTATTTCTTCGCACACATTCTTTTAGTGAAGAAAAAAAAAGAGGAGGGAAAAATACATAGGATTTTTAACCATTACATGACAGTTAAAGCAAACACCAGTTCAACGAACGACACTTAAAAAAAGAGTGTACAAAGTCACGTACCAACATGGAGTGAGAATAATTCTAAGAATTTTAAGTTCCTTATTTTTGTTCTATATGAAGTAGTTTATAGAATGATCCAATATATTAAGGTCACCACGACCTTGAAGGCCAAAAGAAATTACCATAAATGTCTCTGGAGCCTAGTAAAATGTGGTTTGTTAATTAATGTTTATTTTCTCATTACTATGAAAAGGTTTAGTGATTATTTTTTGATATTCTATTTCCACCGTCCTTTATACATAAACAAACTATACTAATCATTTAGCCATTTCGTCATTATGAGTGGACAACAAGCAAAAAGGCGACGCATCTCAGGTCTTAGAGATGCAGGAGTAGATGTGATGAAGATTACGGACATTGTTAAGTGTTCCCGGAGCCTGGTTTTTAAGTTGACCGAGATGAAAAAAATGGAGAAGACCCCTCCAGGATGTCAAGAAGTAGAGTGCATAATTTAAAGAGGAATAGGACATTCTTATTAAGGTTGGAGATGATTGTAAAGGAAGATCTCACGAAGTTGATGAATCGTCTCACCAACAATTCTATACGGCTCCTAGGACCCTACACAACTTGGGAGTAGTTTTTTTGACATGGACCCCACGCCACCTTCTGACAGAGGGTATGAAGGCTAGGAGGCTCGAGAGGTGCAAAAAAGTCATCATATGGATCAAGGGAAATGGGTCATTTGACAAAATTTTATGGCACAAAAAGATTTTTACAGTTGATTTATGCTACAACCGCCGGAACGACTACTGGCTTGCGGCATGCCCTGCCACGTGTAAAGGCTAAGATTGAAAATTAGAATATATATATAGTTAGAAAGAAAGGTATCTGCCAATTCACAAAATAGCACTACTCCTTCAAGGTCTCCATCATCAAGTAATGGAACAAAGTCTCCCTCTCGGATGTGGTCAAAGCCTGCAAATCCTTTAGGCCTCGTATACTGCGAATGTTTGGCAAAGATAAGGGACAAATTGAATGTATTCTTTTCTTTTGTATTACTATAACATGTAAATATAATTTCAAAGCTCTATGTGGATAGATTTACCTGAACGACCCTGTATATACATATTTATAGAGGAGACCCAAGGCAAAGATAAAAAGTATTTGAAAGAGGGGGGAATCTTCTCGTCATTTAAACACAAGCACTTAGATTCAAATAAAAAAATATTTGTCTCATAAATTAGCTGTGTCAAACAAAGACTTAGCAGATGTAATTACGAAAAGAATAAATATTAAATAAATTTTCTGCAAAAGAAAGTCAGCAATTTATTTATGTAAGTAAGTAAGTTCAAGCTTTCTTTCGTTAATTATATTCTTCCTTCTCTCTCTCTCTCTCTCTTTTCCCCTCTAAATGAACATCTAACATACAAATATATAATTTCTAATAGATATTTATTTTTATAAATTCAAATATAATTGTAAATTGACATAAAAGTGTAGTCAAGGTAAGCTTCAAAGTCTTGAAAGCTAAGAAATGAGTGCTAAGAAAACAAAACACAAGGTGGAATACATAACATTATGCACACAGATTATAGTTAGTCATTATGCCTCCATTAGCAATCTCTGTAGACCAGGCTGTACAATGTACATCATATGTCAGAAGCAGATATGAAAACATCTAAACAATAATCAAACTTCATGAAACGGGATTTCACACTATATTTGGACGCAAAGTCGAAAATTGTAGACTCGATTTGAATTGGTGCACAATAAGTCTATACTTAATTCGAATTGGTATTTAATGACTCGATACTTGACTCGAATTGATACTTAAAGACTCAATACTAGACTTGGACGTGTAAAAATTATTCCACATGGGATTCAGACTCGAGATGCAATAAAATTACGTTAAACTACGAGTTCAGACTATATTCAGGTTCGAATTTTTAAACTGATAACTCCCAGCCCACGGGTAGTACATCATGCCCCCGCCCCCCTTAAAATTGTATATGTATAATCATTCATTAGTACAATAAATAATAACAATTACATATATAGTGCGTACCTATTATTCTTCTAAGTTTATAAGTACATCAGCAAAATCACATAATCATTGCAAAAAAAAAAAAAAGTACAAACTACTTGCATAGAAGTAGATGCTGTACAAGCCGTAGACAAAGGAGGTATCATAGCATATTAGAAGGGTTCCTTGGTGCTTAGAAATGCAGTCGCGGTAGAATTTAAACTACAATTGGGCCGGACACCTCAACTATACAACTTGAGGGGCAGGTTGGATATTAAAAAGGTTCGTAGATGTTCAGGAAAACGGAGGAGGAAGAATTTAACCTCTCCTAGGGCCTAGCAGCTCATTTACATAACCTGTGGGCCTGGGTTTATTCTATCATATTGGAAGGGATCCTTATTACTGTAAAATGCGACAGCGATGGAGTTTAAACTGTGCTGGGGCCAGCATTTCGCCTATACCATCTGTGCGCTGTGAATATTAAATGAAGTTACGGCAAGTTTATTCATCATACAATAGTTTCATTGTCCGAATATAATAGAAATTCCAACGAAACTACACACGATAATAATATCTTGCAAAGAAATGACTCGAAATCATATTACAACGATATTGACCCAATAATTTTGTCTGCAACCTTGTTACCACAACCATTTTACAGTGAACCAATTCAACTTCTGACTTTACTCTGACTCGAAGTTTAAAGCTTTAGGTTTGATTTGAGTTAAGGCTTAGAAAATGGAGACTTGACTCGGATACGTAAATAATAAATCGTGAAGAGTGCAGAGTGCAATATGAGACTCTCTACATACTGAACTCATGAACAACTCTGACTTATATACATACAAACCCAACTCATTGAAAATAATCCCGGAGTGATTCACACAATTATCAAATTCCTAATTGGAATCAAATCATCATGGCCTACAAATTCTTTTCATAGATGATCTAATATTTATTTATTTGGTGAGGTTATTCCGTCATACAAAGTTCTGTATTTGTATCCCCCCTTGTATGAGCTTTCAACTTGTTAATGGAGGAGCCAACCAGCACCTCCATTTGTAACACTTAACCATTCAATCAAAGAAATGTATATATATGTACATACATACACATGAGTAAACACAAATATACAATAGTTGAACAACAAATTAAATCTCTGAGTCAGCTTCTCCAATAGATTGGTATTTCATCAAGAGGAGAAGGACTCTCTCGTAGGATAGCGACAACAATATTCTTTACCTATCTCCTCTCACATTATTTATCTTCTTCCAACATTTATATATATATATATTTCTTATAACTGATTCCCCCTGAAGCTCTTTACTCTCTTTCTCAGATAGCAAAAGGTCCTAGAAACAACCATTGAACTCAATCCCCATCAGACGTATAGTAATAAACCCTTTTTCCTTTCTTAATATATTTAATAGAAGATTCTTTTATACGTTTTCAATTCCTTTTTCCTCTAATTTCTACACTCCCCCCTTCCCCTATGTAAGTATACTAGAGGGGTTCGAAAATCATTATTTTTTCTAAATGTTGGGAAAACATAGTATAAAAATGTTCTTCTAAATAAAAAGTTTGACCAATAGAGCAAATATTTAAACGCTGCAAATTTTTTTAAAAAGTCAATATAATACAGAATAAAGCATTTCATAATAAATAACACTATTTTAGACTAAGAAACACGCTATCAAAGATTTTATGCTATTTCCACTCCATATAATTATTGTTCATGAAAACTAGAAAATAAAATATTATTGTACCGGGTATAGCGCACACTTTTTTTTTATTTAATGTTCCATTTATTGGTCAAATGGAGTTGCACTGATTAAATAGAAGTAAACATTATAGTATTACACTTAGTCTATTTGACCTAGGAATTGTCTTTGTAGTCAATATACATAAGTATATTAGGTAGGAACGACCGGTATACTAACCTACTCAAATTGAGTTCAAGATAATAATTTCACCCGTGCATGTTGTCCATTCAGCTACGTTGTTCTATACTGTTATTGAATATTGTTTTACCGTGTATAGCACGTACTTTTTTGTCGTGTTTGTTTAAAAATCAAAGTAAACTCTTTTTCAAAAGCATTTTTGACATATAAAGTTATAGATTTTTAGAATAATCTATCAAAAAACTCAGAAATCTTAGTTTTTTGAAAACAAAATTGGTGTAAGAAATATAAATCCATTATTTGTCCAAATATTGCTTTAGGACTGTGTATCCAACGTTGTAAAGTGTGATTGGATTACGCTATATGGATAATGATAAAAAATAATAAGATTTCTTACTAAAAAATTTCTTAAGACAGTTTTGTTTTTGATTGACTCAGTATTGACTGAGCGCGTCAAAGATGGACACCAGTAAAGAGAAAATACGCCATATTTTACAGTTTTTTTTCCAAGAAGGCGATATCTCGAGCCAATTGGCTGAAAATGTTGAATAGTCCTGATACTGTTACAGCCAATCAAGCGCAATTTTGGTTTAGTCGATTCCGTTCTGGAGATTTCTTTGTCAAAATAAACCGCGCTCTGGAAGAGCAATTGTCGAAAATTTGAATCAGATAATGGAAGTCGTTGAGTATGAGAGTCATTTTTTAGCAGTTTTTGATTGCCAAGGAGATAAATATTAATTTTAAAAATATCCATCGATAATGATGGATTTCCTTTCACTACACCTTATATTTTCTCAAATCCGGGACAGTATAATATATAACTAGTGTGTGGGTACAGCTTACCTTCTTCAAACGTCTATGTACGTATTGTATGTTGAATGATAACTTACAGGGTGGTCCAGATAAATTGGCAAAATCTTTAAAGGCTTATAACAAGGATAGGCAAACTTTGTTTTAGCATTACATAAAAAAAATTGTAATTAAATTAATTTACCCCAAACTAGTGGTATAATGTTTATTTGTTTATTTTATTTAACACTAGGAAGTATAAGTCCTTATTTATGACATGGAAAACATCCTCTCCAATTGCCACCTAAAAAAAATTGAATGCTACATTTAATGACATTCAAATATTCTTACTGATATCCACTTCTCTTGATTACATTAGCCACACGGCGCCGGAAGCTTTGGCATGCCCGGGCGAACTCGTTCGGATCCAGTTTTGACCCTGTACTATTACACATTGTAACAAGACAGTGAGCCAGGCCACAAATTCCAAATAATAAAAAATGTATGTTTCTACTCCCATCTAGTTCGCTCGTTATAAGCCTTTAAATATTTTTTTCAATTTATCTGGACCACCCTGTGTATGAAGTATCTATCCCTCACCATATTAAATATGGGAAAATGCTACGTGAGTGTGTCTTAGAATGATTCTTGATTTAGAATGGAAAGAAGATAACTACAGACGTAATATAATATTTATTCATTCTAAAGATACGGAAATCAATTTCATATTTGGTAGAAGAAAAATCCAAGGTTCTGAAAGCCCTTTGTATGTCTTTCCAACAAACAATGAAGGCAAAAAGAGAGTTACATAGAACATCCCTAACATCTCACTAACAAAAAAATTAACGATGTATTTTGTTGTCAACTTTTCTTCTTATCAGTGCTCTGAACTTTAATTAGTTAAATTGTAATTAGTTCTTGTTAAATTGTGAACAATTCCCAACAATAGTTCTTCCATTGTTGGGAGGAGTTGACTAACGGCCACTGTATTTTGAAGGAAAGGTTGTTAGATATGGCAAAGTAAATGACAGGAGGGATATTTTGAAAAAAGTATGGGAACCCCTGTTCTAGATAGATCCACCTAATAATTTATATTATTGATTTCACTGGTACGTGGTAACATTGTCAATAATTCAATCAATATGCATATTATAAAAAAATGACTATCTATTTATTTAGATAAAAGCAGTGATGCTTAATGGGTAGCCATGTTTAAAAAAAATCATCAAGATAACCCTGAAATTCGAAGAATGTTTTGGAGGAGAGCATGTAGCTGTCATGAAGATCATTAGATCAACTACTAGCAGCTGAGACGAAGGAGGGGGAAGAAGGGAATAAACAAGGGGAGAATAGAAAATTATTCCATTCTGCACAGAGGACTTACAATTATAATTCCACAACAAATCCTCAAGGTCCTCCTACTATGAGCTATTAGAAAAGAAGGAAGACCATACCCATCAAACGTTTTTCCTTTTCTTATCTTTAAACTTGATTTTTTTCTTTACAAAACTTACATACAAACTGATAAAAAGCTTGACGTAGGTGAATATTAGTGTTAGGTTTCGGCTTGGGAAATCCTAGACCGGTCTGAGACCGTATTAAGTTTTGGTTGTACCGAACTAATTATGTCTGACAATTAAGCACTGTCTCGTATAAAAATTTGGTATAGTTTTTATCCAAAGGAAAAGTTCGGTCTAGATCGGCTCAAAGATAAATTCAGTCTAGTTCCGTCTCCAAAAAATCGGTTTTTTCAAGTATAATGACGTTAGTCGAAGTTTAAACAGATATTGTAGCTCGTATTAATTTTGATCACGCATTCTCTTATATGTATACAGTATTTGTTCTAGAACGTAAAGTTTACCTTTGAGATTTTTTTGAAAAAAATTAATTACAGTTGATCTAGAAAAAAAAAGGTCTCTCATAATATTTCAGAAGGAAAAAAATCATTCCATAAAGTGAGACTGAATCAAAATCAGTCAACGAAGTGAGATCAAAAAAATTTGTCTACGGTCTGGAACCAAAAATTGGTCAAGAAAAAATCACTTATGACTGAACTGAAAAAGAAAGATAAGTGATTTACCGAGTCTCAACACTAGTAAATACATATATAGTCAAATCCAATAAAAGATCGATTCTATAAAAGCAATAGTTTCAGAACCCAGATATGTAAAACTTTCAAAGGTAATTTTTACGTTAAAATATCTTCTATAGTTAGATATAAAATATATTTTTGATTTTCCTTGGGCTTTTTTTTAATTTAATTTGTTCCTCCTGATCTGCTAATTCTTTACTTTCGTCATTTTTTTAATGTATTTAACAGTTTCAACCAAATAACTGACTATACCAAATAATTAGGCCTTGAATTAAGTGGTCTAATTTCAAATTGTGTTTCCTAAAGACATTCAGTGTTTATTTATTTGAGCAAACAAAGAAGTTGATATTTTATCTATTATAAATTTTACATTTCGTAACTCAGACATTTTAAAATATATTTGATGTTTATTGACTTAGAATAATAATTTAAGCAAATTAGTCATGCTCTTGAGTCAACAAAACTTTTGCAAATGTTTAATTGTGAATAAATAAGTTAATGGTTCTTCAAAAAGTGTCCGAACGATATCGAGGCACACTGTACATATTGAAACAAAAAATTTGAAGACAATGCCCATACATGTACTTTAGGATTTGTTGATCCATTCATTCAATAAAAAAATATACTTATATGTATATTAAGAAACTTTGATAATGAAATACCAATGCTGAGAATTTATCTGTTATTATTGATTGTTTTCACACTTTATAAGACTTTTGATGATGTATAAGTTTTTTTTTTAGTTTTTTTTTCTCTTATCGCCAGAAAAAAAAAAATATTAATCATGTGTTGGCTGTTAAAACTCACAAAAGAATCATGAATAGTATGATACTAAATATTGCCCTCATAAGAAGATAGTAATTATGTACTTTTGTGAGAAAATAGATAATACATAAACAGAGTTACTACTTTCAAAAGTTAAGGCGGGTTACCACATCTATCAAGATTTTCTAAATATACGTGTATAAGTTTGAAACAGACCAATAGACTATGTATTTTTAATGAATAAATTTGTATATTATTTAGTTACTCATATGCTTCATAAATTAATTTTTTGTGGCATTTTCTCTCCTCCAAACAAGGTTCATTTTAAATCACAGAACCTCTTGATTTTGACATAAATAATTGTTGTGATTTGAAGATTATAATATGGAAAGTTCTGAAAAATACATAGTCGATAGGTCTGTTACAAACTTATACCGGTGTGTTATAGCCATTTTTTCATCACATACAGCTGTTGCCCAATTCAAAAGTTAAGATCCTTACAAGCATTTCTAGGAACACAAGAAAACAAGAGCAAGACGTATATTATCACTAAATATAGATCTTTATTAACATCAACTGCCTGTAATATGATTTAGGAGTTATAAAAAATACTACAGTGATTTAAATTAGCATCATTAATGGAACAATAGGTCGATTTTTAGCGAAGCAACGGGCCAAGTAGACCTAATTTCCTTATGGATCCTGCTCTATGGCCGTATGGTTTTTTGTTGAAGCCTTAGGTCGAAATTTGAGGGAGTATCGGGTAAAGAGGCAACGTATAACTATGACATCCTATGCTACAAAAATCCAAAAAAAAAAAAACAATACGCTCAATAGGGAAGACTCCATAAGGCCATGAGGCATAGTTTTACATTGGCAATTGCTCCCACAAAAATCGACCAAATATTCTAAAATTAAATATATTTTTTAATTACACCAACAGTAGGCGAGAATTCAACCTTCATGAATTCATCCTTGATGTTAACACATCAATAATCTATTAAAAATTGACAGAAAGAAAAGAAAGCACACACACCAACCATTTTTCCTTTTATAATCCTAATACTGTTATTTTTCACAACTTTTTGCCCGTCGTTAGAATTAAAGCTCATTTGATTTTAGAAATGAAATGAGGGATACACAAGGATGACTCGGGTGCCGAAATGAGAGAAATTGGAGGAATTACTTCACGCTTAAATTTCTACTGGAAGATATGCAAATTCTAAGGATTACAAGAACGACCGTCGAACGTCTTAAGGGATGGATTGGAGGTGAAGGAAGATATGCAGTTCCAGTTCTTGAACTGCTATAACTGGAGCCGACAAAGTCGAACCGAGAACGCAATATATTGCTCATCGGTCTCTGTTTTTGAGCTTTTGTTCCTATATATATGTAGAATATATAAAGAAAATATAATATATATTATAAAGAATTAAATATCACAAATAAATAAGTCAACTTTCTGAGTTTTTTATCGTTCAATTGCAGCGTTTTCCAACGATTTTGGTATGTTGCCAGGGGGATACAGTTGTATCTGAGTTCCAAATAGCTAAGGGTCTCTTATGGATCTAGAAAGGCTGTGTTAAGCACCACACAGTGTAAATAAAAGAGGGAGGGTAGATTATGGATACAGTTCCGCTACTAAGCTTGTCGGGACTATATAATATGATTACTTTAATATTTTCTAAGCCAGGGTTTCCCAAACTTTACTATTCCGAGGCCCCTCTACACTAATATATTTTTAGCTAAAAACCCCTTTATACGAAACATGTTTACCGTGTATGTGTAGACTGGAAGCAATCCTCAAATCTCCATCTTTCTCCCCCCACCTCTCCCGAGCCTCTCCTCACAGTCCCACTTTGAAAACTATTATCTTAAGCAAACTTAGTTTTTGTGGGCCCTTCTGGAACTTGGGGCACTACGTGTGAGGTAACTGTAGCCCTGTTTGCGTTTAATATTATTTCCGTATTATTATTATTTATTTCTGCAGAAGGTAACAGCAAAGTATCAATAATAACTAGTCCGAATCTTCATGAAAGACGGAAAGTAACAATGAGATTTTGCTCTGGAGTTTAAGTTTAAGTCCTTGTTGGACTCAGAGTGTAATTAAAGATCGACTATGTAGTAATTATAGCATAAGGTGTGTGGCAGCGAATCGTGCAATAATTGATTCCCGTGTACAATTTCGCACAGATTTTCGCAAGTAAAAGAGGCAGAGAACTGAAATTTTTACTAATTTATTAGGATGTCATTAGCTATATTATTTTTCAAATTGGTCTCCCTTGGCCACCAGCATGGCCTCGATCTAGGCACAGAAGACCAAGCACGTCTTCCCCTTAAAGTCATCGCTCATGTCCTCCCACTCATTGTCCACTGCACCCATCAGGGACTCCATATTGGGTTGAGAGGTAGCATAAGCGTTCCTCTTTTTAATTAAAAAATTAACATTTTTGAAAAAAAAAAATTTAAAGGGAAAATTTTTCAGAAAACAAATTCAAAAATGATATTTAAAAGATTCTTTTTTTAGATAGACTGGAGAACGAATTTTGTTAAGACTACCTCTGCCAAGACTCCTTGCGAAGGCTAAGGCCATAATTTTTTAGCTTCTTCACCTTAAAAACGAGCCTCTCCAAAGCAGCCAACGATTCTGACAATTTCTGCCACCTTTACATGGGCGTCGAGCAAGTTGGATATCCTTTTTTCTTCGAATCTGAATCGTCACTCTCGATCTTAATACAAATGTTATTTTTAGAAAAAATTGTTATAATTGGATAATAGAATTAGCTCATCAATCTTAAAATATTTTAAAATAAGGGGTACGAGCTCAAAACAAGTTTATATCCTACTACATGATGATTTTCTAAATACAATGTGAGATTTGTGTTCATTTCCTTCGTCTCAAGGCTCCTTGCACCTCATCTTGTTAAACGTCATATCACGTAAGCTGTTCTCTTTGCAAATATTCTTCAAGTTATCTGGATTACAACGTTCATTTTCAGTTTTTTTTATTTTTACATACCGGCAGGACATCTTTATTGCATTCCTGTATAAAATACAACATATACTACATGTACAAAAAATTATTTGTACTCAATTAATATTCCTCACTTTAAGTATTCGGTGCATTATCTTAATTACTATTAACTATTACTCTGATTATATTACTATTACTTCAATTCTCTTGTTTTTTTCTTTATTCTTACGTATTAAGAAAATCTATGTAGCTACATTATCAACTTCTTTGTCTTTCAGCAGCAAAGAAAAAAGTTAATTAGAGGTTGCAAAAAAGTTCGATAGCAACATACATTTTTCCAATCAATGGATACAATGGGAATGAAGAGAGGGAAAACTTTATTTATACCTTCCGTAAAAAAAATAGACATAGTTATACAAAATGTGAGTATATGTTATTTATTGCTAATAAAGTTATATATGTGACTTGTCAACACAAAAGCAAGCTGCGATGATTTTTTCTCAAAATTAAGTCTGGATCACATTAATAAGTCTTTTTTTATTTCTATCAACAATTTGTTATCTTTAATCCTTTGAGAAACAACGTAAATTTCCTCTTTAACTAACGTCTTAATGGAACGCCGTGACACTTAAACGAAACAAAAATTAACGTGGTCACCCTGACAATTTAAAGAATGCTTTGGGGGACAACAGCTTATCTGCCATGACGTTTGATTAAATAAGCTGCAAGCAGTCATGAGAGGAAATAAATAAACACTAACCCCACTCCGTATCTAGTGATGATACATGCAAGAATTACTGCTTTGCTGATCCTCAATTCTACTCCGAGTACTCAGAGTTACTCTTCGTACTCACTAATGATTACTTTATGCTTATTGTTCTCTTTAAGAATAAAAGAATCTTCCTTGATAAATATAAAATTATTTTTAGGTAGCAATTACAAAAAAAGGGTAACTTTCAAATTTCATTTGTCAATATAATCTACTTTGCTACAAAAAATATGAGAAGAATGTTGTCCAACTTATTCGACAAAATAGGATTCAAATGAAATCCAGCTACTATCAAAAATGTCTCACACTAATATGAAACCTCTTCACTCATATATAAGAAAGAAGAGATAGTAGGTTCTGGTAACAAGGGAATCCGTTCGATACGAAATAATCAAGCTCTACTTATCTTAGATAATGTTGGCATAGCTTCTTGTTTTAACACGTATTTTGCATCAGTCTATCAACCCGAATTGAATCGAGTAAATGCGGGTTCTATTGTTATCATTCCTGGGGCCCGTACCTCTCTGAATGTTTATTTGCCCCTGAAGAAGTTCGTAGTGTAATTGTAAATATCCGTTGCTCTTTCTCTACCGGACCTGACAGAATTAACTCCTTCTTCTTGAAAGGAGTTGTTAATAGTGTTGCTTTCCCTCTATCTATGCTCTTTAATCTTTCTATTCAAAGTGGATATGTACCAAACGACTGGAAAATAACCAATGTAGTTCCCATCATTAAGGAGGTTGATCCTCTTGATCCTTCTAATTATAGGGTCATATTCCTTACAAGCAATGTTGGTAAAATAATGGAGCAGATCTTTAACCAGAAGCTACAATCATTCCTTGAGAGTAATAAACTTATTTTTAGTAGGCAACACGGATTCCGTCCTAATATGTCGTGTGTCTCAAATCTAATTTATTTCTGGGATGTTATCATCAGTCGTCGTATCTGTAACCTTGACTATGTTATTATATACTTTGATTTCAACAAGGCCTACGACAAAGTCCCTCATGGGGAACTTCTCTTTAAATTGTCTAACATCGGTATAAAGGGTCGTTTGTTACAGTGGCTGACAAATAGGATGAAGAGTGTAGTGATCAATTCCACTGTTTCTGTGCCAAGTAAAAATTATTCATCTGTTCCGCAAGGTAGTGTACTTGGACACTCGCTCTTTGAAATTTACATGTACGATTTACTAGATAAATTCTTAGGAGATACATTCTTATAAGCGGATGATACAAAAATCATTCTCTCTGATTTAAACTCTGTCGCCGATGTCTATACCAAATTTATTAAATGGAGTGTAACTTGGAGAATGCCTATAAATATTAATAAATGTGTCTTGCTTCCTTTCTACAAAAAAAGAGTTCATCCACCCAAGTGTTAAGGGGGTAGATTATTACTTGGACTTAGGAATCTATATCTCTCGTGATTTGAAATTTGAGAGTCATATTCAATACATTATTCAGAAGGTCAATCATAACCTGGGAATTATGAAAAGAAGCTTCAAAACTCATGACCCTTTGTTTATGGTAAAAGTATATAAACTTTATGGTCTACCAATTTTAATCTCAGATCTGGAATCCTTCAAGAAAATACTGGATTGATTCCTTAAAAAACGTGCAAGGGAGGTTTGTGTCGTTTCTTCCTTCATAGGGGGATAACAGGAACTACGAATGCAAGATCAAAAGACTTTATCTACTCAATTTGTCTCTACACTTAAAATAGCATTGGTACAGTTGAAAAAAATTATGATATTAAAGTTCATATATATTTATTTTATTATACATTTTGTATACTGTTTACACCAAAGATTGGCAATAATTCTTACTTCCCGACAACTCATTAAATATTTAACAAAAAAGAAGAATGACTACACGCAACAATCGTTTTTGCTTGTTAAGTTTCTAAACTAATTTTGTTCTTTACAAAAATGACATTCTTATGAGTAAACATTATAGTATTTTCAGTATTTCATATGATCTATTTTTAATAACTTTAAGACAATTCCTAGGACTAGGAATTATGGTTGTAGTTAATATACATCATATACTCATACATTTTTTTATCTAACAGCTCCCTTGAATCAAACCAACTCATATTGTGTTCAAAAGTATATTTTCTCCCGAGCACCCTGTCCTCTGAGCAATGTTACCCCATAAAGTTTGGTTTTATTCTATATCAGACCCTTATATGTAGGTATTTCAAATATGTTATACATTCCAATGATGCAATTTATGACGTCAGTGATAACACTCTATTATATATATAAAGTATGTAAAGATAAGATAGTTTTAACTGATCATTCAACTTTTATTTTCCCATAATCCATCGTTTTCGAATTATGATCCCAACGGTGGCTTCAAGGAAAATCCTCTATGAATTTTAATAGCCAGAGCCAAATCTATAAGCCAAGTAGCGAAACGAAGACCACATGATCAGTATTTGTACAAGGAAGTAGTCGTAGCTACTCGTTTTTGCATCCACGTCCAGAGCGGAGTATATTTCCTTTACTAACTATGCCGCCTCTATGAATTCACTCTTATAGTCAATTGACAAGGTTAATTCTGCAAAGGGAAGAAAAATGTTGCAAATGCATAAGGAAAAATGATAACATGATGTCATTTGAGGTATCATAAAAAGCAGCATCTTGTCTAGGAAAAAAGATGATATCGCTAGAACCATTTGTCAGGTGGTCCATTGAAATTTGAGCGCTTACTCAATAATTAATGAAGTTTGATCAATTGATATTAATTCATGTTTGAATCAATTAAAGCATAAGCAATTAGTTACAAAAAAATGAATTTGAGCTCTCTACCTTAAGTAGAAGTCGACAAAATGACACTTGAACGTGATTGACAAATTTCCATTTGTACACTCCTAGTATTTGGGCGTGAGTGCCCATTCAACAGACTGTCCAGAGAGGTATCGAACGAGTATATGATAAGAGTATTGTCAGGGTGAAGCTTTTGGCAACAGCAATAAAAGAAACTTATCTCTCCGTCGTCAGACTCTTTTGAACCCCTACATCCTTGATTTCAACCCCCTGGACTACACTTTTGAGTGTATCAAGAGGTGCACGTTATCCAAGTACTGTATCCCTCAAAGCCACTTTCAGTCAGCACTGGGACGCCATGAAAGAGGAATACATCTGCAGCAGGTGCCAAGCCTTCCGCCACTTCCTAGAAGCCATCATTGCCGCAAAGGGCCTCTACATTAATGATTAAGAAAGCTCAGAAACACATCTATTTATAGTATAGATTATGTTGAAATTCTAATGTTCATTAATAAATTATCCATATCTTGTTGAAGATTAAAATTCAAAGTGTTCAAATTCTTATAGACCATTCGGTATAGTTAAATTAAATTTTTATAACTATTAAATCTCTCCTTGGTACGGATACTTTTACACCATTTAAATGTTATTAGTGAGAAAACTAATGATTCACATAATTTTTAAATATATTCTTTCGTTCATAAACGAATAATGTAGGATTTTTGTTGTAAATTTTGCCATGACTAAACGGAGTAATGAGCCTGAGACAAAATGTTTGTTGCAATTCTTCCGATCTCCCCTACTATTTATTTTGTCATACCTCCACGTCCAGGAAAATTTTAATCCTTTAATCTATAAATATTTAATCAAAAAGGGGAGAAAGAAACGAAACATAATTCCAAACAAATAATAAAATACCTGGAGCTATATATATCAGTATATAAAATATTATAAATATCAAATACATCAATTTAAATAATTTATACAATCCGTTAGCAATTATTCAATATCTATGTACAAGGAGCGTTCTCATATGACGTCACCATTTTCGATATAGGAGGCGGGGAAAGCTTCGTTTTGGGGGCCTAAAAAACCAAGTTTTATATTAGTCCAAATTTTACATTGAAAGAAAATACATAGTCGACTATTGAATGTCAAAAACGGAGCAATAAATAAAAAGAATTAAACTTTAATTTTTTATCTTTCTATTCCCTAGTTTTATTATAAAGTGTGCTGTTGTTGTTTAACCTCGAGGGTCTGCAACAGCTGAGCAAGCGCTCGTAGGACGATGTTTGTTATTTTGGTTAAAAGACTCAGAGCAGATAAGGGAAAATAAACAATTCATTTAAAAGACAAAGAAGACTATGTTCCAAACACCCACGCACCTATAATAATGTGTTGCTGTTTAATGGGGGGGTAGATGTCCTTTTCAAACTGACTGCGTGTCTGTAGCAGCTTCTAATTTTAAGCAAATCAGAATTGAGAACTAATAAATCCTACCTTCTTTGCCTTGAGTGTCCACTCTTTCCCTCAAGTCCTTTAATTTTGGCGCCTAGCGATAAGTGCTTGGCGTAAGTTAAAAAAAAGGCATCGATCAACAAAGTATTTATTGCACATTCGTGGAAAAGGCAGAGTGTCCTTATTTCAATCCATTACGGACAAGACAATGTTAAGACTACAAACTTCTTAAGCCTGGACAGTATTTTTTCGGGAGAGACAGGTAGTAACTGGAGGAGTTTGGAAGTGATTAGAACTCTGTTCCATGTCACACTATAAAGAGAATGTGGACCTGGTAGTCATTTTTTTTTTTTACTTTGTTGGCCTCTAAGTTCATCAAACCTCAAACCCATGGATTTTTTTGTGAAGGGTGCAGTTGAGTGACACACACAAAAAGTTCCTCCTGCAACACAACATCCAAACTGATGTCATAAAAAATCAAAACTTTATCTATGTAACTACTTAATTATTTTTTTATATGGACATCTAACCCTAAAATGTATTTAAAATATGTTATTACATCGTTTTACAATTTTATTTCAATATTGTAGATAAAAATTAACTTCTACAATGGAAATGAGAATATATTTTTCTCTGAAGGCATGACTTTTCCCGCCCTTAGTCAATTTAAAAAAAGAAGAAATGTACACATTTGATATATATATATTACTTTGATTTAATTAGAATATCACTGTTAATCATTGAGATCAAATAGTATTCAATGCAGGTGTAAGTCATTTGATGGAGTTCAATCAAGATTGATTGAACATTTGTGTATTTTAAGTAATAAACATATGAAGCCCAAAATGGCGCCTCCTTCAACTATGATGCAATTTATGACGTCAGTGAAAATGCTCTATATATAAATATGCGTTATTAAATTGTATTATATAACTGTTAAATTTCAAACTAACTTTGATTGAAATATAACTCCAAAATGGCCCTGCTTTGCTGTTTCTCTCCCTCTCACAGTGGGGTCTTTACATATATCAAAACGGTTATCAAATGAAAGTTCTCTTATCTTTTGGATTTTGTAAGACTATGATCCATTCTACTCATGTATTTACAATTCCATATTAAATACTTTTGAATGTTGTTGTATTTTAATGTACATAGAACCCTAAATGAGCTAAGAAAAATAAAAATCAAAAGTGATCTCATTGACCTAATGCCCCCACTCAATAATAAAAAGATTTTTATAGTTTTTACTCTAGTTTGTTTTTATTAGGATTGAGACTCGGTTCGAGGCCGATATCTTTAACTGATTTTGACCAGTTGTTTCGAGAAAAAAAAATTGAGTTTAACCCTTAAAATATGATGCTAGACATTGTGCGACCCCTACACATCTCTTTCAGAGATGAATATAAAATTTAAAGTGCATTATTTTCAAATATTGAACTGATGTAAGTTCCATATCAACCACATAAAGTTCAACCCAGAGGCAAGTGATATTACTTATTTGTCTATATTGATCAAAAATAAAGATTCTAATTCTACATATATTGAAAAATATAAAGAAGATAAGAAATACAACGAAAAAATAATTGAATATATTGTAAATATAAAATCAACATAATATATGTACTACCTTGAATCATGTCAGTACTATCCATTCTCTATTTTGCGGTAAATTAATTCAAAATTGTGACTCACAAAAAAAATAATATTACAAGCTGTGGATGCGCAAATAGATTTATAAATAAATCAAGGTCTTATTGTAACTGATGTGCATTCTACATTGAGAAAAGTAGGTATATTCTAGGTTTAATTTTGGATATAGCAAAGTGATCTATACTTATTTTTGATATAGGTGAGAGAAAGGATACTTGTTACGGAGGAGATATGTTACACTGTCAATAACTTTAAAATGTAAGGTTATTTAACGACCCTATTCTAATACAATTGAATTTTTCCCTAGTTTATCAAATCAACATAAAACCCCAGCTTGCTTAATGCTTAAAAATTTCGACATTGACATTTTAGACACAAAAAACATTTTAGGTAAGTGTTTGTTGATATATATTTCTATTATAAAACATGAAATTTAAATTTTATTTTATTGAATGTCATTGTCTATTATGTTGTTCAATTAATTAACATGCATGTAACATAATATTAGTTTCAATATTCAGGTCTCATCATTTATTCTAATTCCAACACTATGACTTGATACAACCCATTTTTATTATATATGATCCTACTATATATAAATATATATGTATATTATATTTAACTATGCTTTGTTTTTTGTGTAATTTAATGATATACTTTAATTATCAATCACAGTAAATAGTAAAAAAATATTTTTTTATTTTTTTATTAACTATACTCTGTTTTTGTAAATGTTATATTTGTTTTATAAATTTATCTTATATATGCAATTATAAGTATTTACTTTATTCTGACAAACTGTAATAAAAAGTAAAAAAAATGCTTGAATATAACAAATGGCAATTTTTACATGTTTTCTCCTGTTGTAACATGTTTAATCCTACCCTGTACCATGTCTTATCCTATCCTGTATCATATCTTCTCCTGGTGTATCAAGTATCCTACTTTTGGTTAGTTTCGAAAATGGCTATAAATGGCTATAAATGGCTATAAATTATTGCACTACATCAAAAATACTTTGGAATTATTTGTCTTACGTAACTCTCTAACTCATATTGCCCGGGCGAAGAGTTCACTTTTAAATTGTGAAACTTAGGACAATTTTAAAAAAATCAATTCTTTGTAATATAAGTAAATATAAAGCCGTTTTAACCAGGTGCGTGTATTCATTCATCACGGAAATCCAGAATTTGTCAAGTGTTTAGATTCAAAAAAAAAAAATTGTAATTTGTCACTGGAAAGTTCGGTAAGCATATCTTACATATCAGATGACAGATGAATAACTTTGGCGGTAAAAGGGGCGTATCCAGTTATGTTTTTGCGAAGCACCTTCATCTTGGAAATACTTTTTAAAATGATCCAGAAAAGACACAAAAATATATATATATACATTCGTCAAAATATAAGTATTGATACCAATGAAAATAATGTTATTTAAAATTTGTACTAGGAAAACTGCCCTAGGGAAAATTGGCCGGGGAAGATTGTCCTGGAGAAAATTGACATGGAGGAAAATTGCACGTATTTTGTTCAAAATTCGTGATGAATAATAACAAATAATAAATTCGCGGAATATTATTTATGACAAATATCTAAACATATTTGTTTGTTCCATCCCCCAAGGGAGAACCTTCGAGTGTGAGTAATATTACTCACAAACAATTTCCTTGCAATTTTAAATTCAATCAAATTCAATTCAATCTTCTAAGAATTGGATCGAGTGGATTAGTGTTAAGGGGGGTGGGAATAAATAGCTTTGGGCCTCTTAAAATATGATTGAATACCCTCCAACGACGGAATGGCGGTGGTAGTATGGGATTGCTTTAAACCCCCACCAATTCATCCAATACATTTAAGGAACCCCTTTTAGAATAAAAATAATATTTCTAACCCTTGGCTTATGCAGGGTACTTGGGGGTACACCTGAATCCTTAAAAACAGCCTCCAAGGAACTCCCTAATACTACGTTACCCGCGAATAACATTGTTTGTATTTTAATAGTCAATTCAGTAATTATTTTTTATTTAATTTGGGAATGGGTACACTAAATTTGAAGTTTCTTTTTGTTTTTCTTATTGGAAAGGTTAGATTATCTAACGGACTTATTTCTGAAATAATTTATCTAATAAGGTGAGTAAACAGTTAATAAAATTTTAATTATGTTAACTTTGTTCAAACAAAGATGCACTTTTCTTTTCTTTTTTACTATTATCATAATCTGTGTAAAACTATGCAAATTTTAATATGTCTTGTGCTTGCATAGCTCAAAAAATACATTAACGGGACACCCTAGGCTGCAGTCTTAAGACGCCACCTGAAAGCCATCATTGCCGACAAGGGTGGCTGCATTGAGAAGTAATTGTTCTCAAGGAGTGTGTGAAGAAAATTTAAAAAAATAAAGCTGATTATAAATAAAACTATAGCCTTACCTATTTGTTATTGAAATTATAATTGAAAGGTGATCTAATTTCCATGCAACCCCAGATACTGTATATATAAATCTATTACACACAATGTAGAAATATTCTCTTGTTGAAATATATTTTGCACCATGATTTTGCACTACATACACAAGTTGTGCAATATTAATTACCCAAAAATATACAGAACTATCAATAAACAAAGCGCTCAGGAAAAAATAATCTTTGGAACTCTATGTGTGTAGGTTTGCACACCGGTTGTCCCTAGAGAAACAAATATACTTCATGTATGATTAAGTACATCAACGAAGATTCCTAGGTCAGATGAAGTAAATTTAATACTGTTATGTTTACTTGTACTTAATCAATGCAACTCCATCTGACCAATTAAAGGAACATTATATATGTATATGTTAAATTGTCCTTCTAAGTCAATACAACTCAGAAAAAAATTTCTTGCGATTTTACAAAAAGAAAACGCCGAGTACCGTTTGGACGGATTCAAGAGATGGGAGCATCACTGGGAGAAGTATTTAGAATTACAAGTAGACTATGTTGAAAAATAAAAATTCAAAAAATTGTCGTGTCCATTAATTTTCAGACCACCCTATACAACTACAACTATATCGAATTTTTATCATATAAAAAAAATCGGATAACAATATCCTTTAAAACCGCAGTTCTTAACCTTTCCAGTTTCATTACTCAATTTCAAAATCTCAATCAAGCTGTTCCCCCTTAAATGTATAAATTTAATACTATACAAAACTCCTTTTTTTTAAATTAAATAGCTTTATTTCTATAATTAATTTTTCTTAATGTCCAATAAACGTTTTTTTCACAAATATAAGTCAAACTTAAAATATAAAAATACTAATAAATCAATTTTAATTCTTATAAAAAATGACTTGAGACTTAAAAACCTATATGACAAATTTAAATAAAATCTATACATTACTTTGGACATGATTCCCGGACAAACACACACACAAAGACATTCGCATAGCATACATTACTATACGCAGTGATGTAAATCCTGTGAATTTTTTAGTTGGTCCGTATTTTTTCACTGGGCAATCTGAAGAATGAATTTTCTTTTCCTTCGTAGTTGTTATTATTTTTTAATTCATGTGTGCTCATAAAAGACGGAACTTAACACTAAGGATTTGTTGCGGAGTTGAAATTTTAAGTCCTTCCAGTACTCCAAGTAGAATTTGGGATCGATATTGGAGTAATTTTAGCAAATTTCCTTTTTTATTTCCTTCTCTCCTTCCTCTCATCTCACAGCTGATTGTAGCTGAGCTAATTGAACATTATGAGCCTTATTCTTTCTCTCATCCAATACATTCTTCAAATTGTCAGGGTTACCATGTTGATATTCTTTTTTTTTTAACATGCCAATTCCACATTGTAATTTCATCACTAATTACACGGGTTCTTATTGTAGCACCCCCTGTCAATTTCAATTGTAATCAAAGATATTTTTAAAACCAAATCGAAATGTATGGAACTTTATATTCATACAAGATCCAAACTTTGAGTCAAGTACAAACATTTAGGTGCCGCTCACTTCATAGATATGTATATTTTCAGTTTAAAGTGAATATTATCCTCAATTTAATGCAGTATTTGCTAAAAAAAGGAATTTCAAATAGATTTCTGCACAAATTTGTATTTATACACAGTTTTACCTCTTGATACACTCTGCAAAAAAATAAAAAAACATGCTGATAGTACACACAAATTTTCTTGTTGTTGGTTATTTTAATATTATTTTTTTGAATTATGTGGATGCTTAAGAAAATAATAAGATTCACTAGTTCATTTAATCAAAATGATACGTAGTCGAGAAAAATATTTAGAAAAGAACATTAACATTTAAATGACCATATACATGCAGCATTTTTAAAAATGAACACTAATAAGTTTTTGGGATATAGAAGAATCTTAACTAAACTATTTCATCATAAATATCAGTAGGGAATAACATTATTAATCAATCTTCATGATTGTTTATAGGTAAGAATGATAAGAAGTTTAATTAGACCTAAATTAAGATTAATGGCAAACTATTTTTATAAATAATTTTTATTAAACCAACTAATCAATAAGTATTTAATTGAGGTATTCCTTTACTCTAATACTATTAAAATTATGTTTTTAAGAGGATGTTTTAAAATTTAAGACATTTTTAAGGGCCGATAATGTTGTACTATATTTAAAAAAAATACTTTTAAACAAAAGTACCTAATTTCACTTTAAAAAAATCCATATAAAAAACATTATAAAGTTTTAATTTCAAAATATTTATATAAATTCCTTAAATTTTGAATTGTTGTCGCCTCGTTGTGGTTGAAACTTTTTTAATATAAAGAAAAATTGTACATGAAAAATCGGTTTCCTCAAAAAAAAAAGACGCAATAATTTCGTTCAATAAACTGCGTTAAGATTATATATATGGGAAATTAAAGGATAATATATTTAACATTTGTTTTCTTAAAAATAATTCAGTAATCCCACTGCCTCGGGAATGGAAGCCTACCCGGAGTCAACAGTGCACATTTATAAAAGTAAAAAGTAGCTAAAATTTGGTTTTTTTCCAGAATAAATATTCTTTTTATTACTTGATTTGAAGTAACTGCACCCATTGAAAATTATACATAGCATTGATGCTGGATCTGTTAACATCAATTTAAGCTTTCTATCATATATATCAATAGAGTTATGTGTGTTCTTGGGCGTGCACCTTGCATGGAGGCACACAGTAACGGCACCACGGTGTTTGTATTCGGAGGACATCTCAAAGATAGAGTTTTGTGGACTGAATCTGATGAGGAGACTTTGATAAACATGAATTTCAGGTTTGCCAAGGTATTGAGGTCTAGACTTGTTCCAGATTTAAAATACCCAGCCTGTTGGCATCAAACAATATGGAACTCAATATTCTCAAAAAAATAATTTAAGATACTTTATGGGAAGGAAAGGCTTAAGTACCAACACAATCTTTACTAACAGAGGTAGAGGGTGAGGGGCTTAATTTATCCTCTTACTGCTAGTATTAAGTCTTTGATCACAAGTTCAAGACTCGATGAAAATATTATTCAGTACAGTTCTAGTCCACATATATATATTTTTTTTTTTGAGCTTATTGCAAGACCATATTCATAATATAGTATACAGTGTTAATACTTTTCTTGGAAACAGCATAAAATAAAGAAATATAAGTTATATGTCTCTAAAAGAGGGGTTTGACTGAGTAAATAAAGTGTTGTAAAAACATTATAAGTAGACTATATTTCAAATGACTTTTCAAAATGTTGTCAGACAAGTAAATGTGAGGCAAATTTTTAGATATTTTATTATTGTTGTTATTTTTTTGCACGTATAAAGTTCTCAATTTACTTGTGCACGAGCCATGTTATTTGGGTAAAAATATTGTGATTTACATACACACCTTAATTTCTAAGTAAATTATTTGTATGAACGTACATGCAAGTACAATAGAAAGGTTAATGTGTTGGCCCTCTGTATAATGGCTGTTGCATGGAAATTATGGCTACTTTTCTTTTTCTAATTTTATTCACACACTCCTTGAAAACAATTGGTTCTAAATGCAGTCCCCTTGGCTGCGAGAGTAGTCTACAGGCGGTGGATAAAGGCTATCCATCCATTGTAGATAGCCCACTTGCACAAACTCTCCCTCTGTGCTAATTAACAAAGACCTTCAGGGGTGTTATGTTCGGGTGGGGGATGATGCAGATCCGTGACTCCACATGCGGGCGGAATATAAAGTAAAACGGGTTTAAATCAGGGTTTTAAGGGTGGGGGAGGTCAAACTGTTCATAACTTATTTGCATCAATATATATATACAGGGTGGGGTTTAAAATTAAGAATTTTTGAGACCAAGACATAAACCCTTTTATTTCTTAAATTAGTAGAGATATTTACAAATCCATTGATATACAAACGTAAGGAGCCCAATGCACCTCATCCTTTAATCCAACCACCCTCAGCCTCAACCACAGCCTCTAACCTGGTGCGGAACCTGCAGCACGCCGTGAACAGGTGATCTTTATTCATATTGTTGACAGCCTCAATAATGGAGGCTCTCATAGAAGCCAATTTATGAGCACGCTTGTTGGACTCCCTCTCTAAGACGCCCTGCACGAAATTGTCGAAAGGATTGCAGTCCGGGGAGCGAGGGGACACATTTCCTTAGACCAGAACATCTCCAAATTGTCCGAAATCCAATTTTGTACGCAGATCGATCTGCCTTCTTCCTTGCTGGTTTTCCCATACTCCACAAATCTCAGAGTGATAAAAAACACACTCCCCTTTCCTCGTAGGCCTGAAACGTTCCTTGAAGACATCTCCTGGACTCATATTAACGTTCTTGTCAAAAAAAAGTGCGAAGTACGCCATTTAGCAGTCTCCAGGGCCATAAACAGTTACCTGAGGATGAAGTCATGCCGCCTCTACAAAAGGCATATTATTACCGACCAAATGACCACGACCCAGAAGAACACAGAAGAAAAATTGCAGAGTGACTAAAAGCTCATAGTATAATATTAAATTTTTTGAAAAAATAAATTCAAAAATTTACAGCTATTCACGAAAAACTAAATTTTTGGGAAAAAAGTTTCAAATATTAAATTATATGTAAAAAAATTCAAAAATCAATAGCTGTACATCAAATTTTTGGAGTATGAATTTCCATAAATTTGTACCTATTATTTTTTGGAAAAAAATTACAAAATGAAATGTAATTTAAAATATTACATTTTTGGAAAAAAAAAAGTGAGTCCGCGGGTACGTTTATTTCCCGGAGCTATCCCTAAAATTAGTAGCTTGTAAAATGATGCAATCATCTTATGAAAATGTCATTCCATGTATATTTAATTGTATTTATGTCTACTGTCTACTATATGTACATAAGTACAATATTTATTAGTGTTGAAACTAGGTCCAAGACTGCAATCTCAGACCGCAGATCGAAATTAAATCGTTTCCAAATCATGGACCAGTTTTTTTTGTTTCGTTATCTATGGACCGATTCCCCTACCCCATTTTGATTTACGAATTGTACAAATATTATTTATGCAATACATTTAACTTCATATAAAGTGTTTTGTACAATCAGTAGGGCCGGAATTATAAGGACCATTGCACATTTTTAGACTAAAGTTCATTTAATATTTCTTAGAATATAATTTTAAAATTGTGGGAACATGACGTGTTATATATGCTCCTTACTTTGCAAATACATTCCGACGTAGTTAGTGCCGATGTTCAAAACTTTAAAACACACAACACGCCATCAACAATTTATTTATAGATACAAAATGGTTCATTAAATCTAAACATTTTGAATTTTAACCTTAATAAGATATATTTTACTAATTAACCATTGAATTTCAACACAATTAATGTAATAAATAGATGTGTGTCTGAGCACACTAAATCAATCATGTAGTCCCCTTAGGGGCAATTATAGCTTCCAGGTGGTGGTGGAAGCCCTTGTACCCACTACAGATGTAGTAGTCTGTCATAGCGTCTCAGTGCTGGCTGGCAGTGCCTTTGAGGACCTTCAGTGTTCAGGCCTTCCCCTCGACTTGCACCCAAAATGTGTAGTCGAAGCGGTTGGCATCAGGGATAAAGGTAGGCAAAAAGTGTCAACAAAGATTTCAAAAGAACTCAAAAGACTAATTCATAAGAGTCCTGTAACGGAGGGGATGAATTTATTTCATTGCTGGTGTCAAAAGTGGCCTTTCTACCCTCAAAAGCCTCTTTCCACCCACTTTTTTTTATAGCTCTCAGGACACTTTGGTGTGAAATCTCGAGATCTCTTGCTGGACCCTCATGGACTTGAGGGGATCGTTCTAGGATGTTCAGATCCAAATGTAACCCTAATATTTATATACATTGTATATGAAAAAAAGCTAACATAACTTTTGAATTTCTAGACATAGTTCTTAGTTACATATTATATCTATTTATGTTTGTGAAATAAGTAGAATGTAAATGCACAGCATAAAAATTAAATATGATATAGACACTCCAATGTCGATTCATCACTTTGAGCATTTGTTTCAAATAAATAAGTTTTAATAAATAAATAAAGTATGTATATAGTTCATTAAATAGTATAATATAAGAAACTATTGATCTAATGATATCTCTATCAGTATTTCTCCAGAAATGATACCTACTTCAGCGATATCCTGGAAAATCATTTTTAAACTTTAGGATTATATTTTACATTTTCTATAATTGGCAATCTGAGGTGTGTTTTTTAATAATCCAAATCTGTTATAACTATTCTTTACTTCTTGAGGAAAGAACATCTAATTGTACGTATAAAGTAACCACGGTTTGGTCCATTAAACTCTGAACTCCTACTAATTCAATATTTCATGAAGGTTGAGTGATTGGAATTGATTCTTACAAATGAGTTATAAAACAAAAAAAAAACCTAAGCACTATAGCTTAGGCACAAGTCGAGAAAAGGACACTTGAACAAAATCCACGAATTTCCATTCACGCACTCCAAGTTGTTGGACGTCTCCAGGACTACTGTCTACGCTTTCAGCAAGATTTTGGAGAGAAAGAAGGGATCTGTCAACAAGGCCAAACCTGACCCGAAGGAGTTAAAGAAAACAACCCGGACTAATCCCCTATATTCCATGAGGGCCATGATAGATATCTCGGGGTTTCACACTAGACTTTCCAGGGAATTATTAAAAATAGTGGGTGGAAAGAGCCATGTGAGGCAGGAGAGGCCACATATACTCTTTTGATGCCCCCCCCCCTACAGCCCTGATGCCAAACCCCTCGTCTACACATTTTTTTCGTGGATGTCGAGGGGAAGGTATGTAGTGTCTTTCATCAAAACATCCAAGCCATCAATGCCACTCTCAGCCAGCAATGGGATGCTATGACATTTAACTACATCCGTAGCGGGTGCCAGGCCTTCCTTCACCCCTGGAAGCTGTCATTGACACCTAAGGCCGCTACAATTATGATAAAGAGAACTCAGATGCACATCTATTTATAGTATTAATTTTGGTAAAATTCTATTGTTACTTATTAAATTATATCTTGTTGAAGTTTGAACGTCAAAGTGCTTAGATATAAATGAATTACTCTGTACTTGAGCGATATCCCGGAAAATTAATTTAAAAACCGTAGAATTGTATACTACTTCTTTCTCATTGGCAATCTGGGAAGTGTGTGTTTAATATTACAAATCTGTTATAATTATTCATTAATTCTTGAGGAAAGAACATCAAATTGTAGGGGTAGAGACTAACTACAGGTGCCTGTACTCGTAAAAGACGGAGAGTAGCACGGATAATTTGTTGGGGAGTTATAAGTTTAAGTGCTTGTAGGACTTGAGGATCAACATAGCAGTTATTCTTGAATGGATCTTGTGTTTTTTACCATCCTTCCATAGCTTCTAACAGCTAATTTAATAAAACGTTATGAAAGCTAAGATGCTCTCCTTCAATTCATTCTTTCAAATTGTCAGAATTACCATGTCAATTGTTGGTTCTCTGTATTTTTTCCATACACACAGGTCATATTTGAATTAACTCAAGAAATGACTTACTTAATAAAGAAACGTTTGTTTGCCTATTTGTCTGTTTGTCGATGTCCAATAACTCCCGCTAGTATCAAAAGAATTACTTAAATTTAATTTGATTCATTTTATGTACTAGAATAAGTTTGCCCGGCGTTGCTGGGATATTAAGAAATCAAAATTAACTAACCTTTTAAGCATGTATTTGACTAATTCGTCATAATTAGTCGAAAATAAATATATCAAGAATAAATAAAGAAGTAGAGCTTAGAGACAGAACGAGGCTGATAAATAAAAAACACATAATAAGTAGAGATTAAGACAAATACAACAGTTTTTATCGGAGGGAAATTGTGAAGTCCCATCTGATGTACCAACTGACAATTTTTACTTTTATAGATGTAAGTTTTTCAAGACTGTTGAAAAAAAAAGGGGGAGGGAATCAAATATGTACTTTTGATTCAAAATTTAAGGGTTACAAGTTATTCTGCTTAAAAAACGGAATACTGTAAAATTATAAGAATTATTGTTATGTACAGAGTGTGACATGAAAATTTTCAGCGATCAAGAAACAAGAACAAAATCTGTCGTTTCTGTGCTTCAAAAACCTGGTCGACTGTAAAGATATTCTTGTTGAAGAAGATCTTCAAAGTCGAACAATGACTCTTCAAGTAATTAAGGTCTTTTTTGCATCTCTCAAGCCTGTCTGTGAGGATTTCTGACAAAATTTACTCTTATGGTCGAGGTCATCATGAACTATCCTCCTGATGGTGATCTCCTCCACGTTGACCTCATCAGCCAAGTGGCACATTGATGCTATTGGATCTTCCTCGACCTTGGCCTCCATGGACTTAAGAAATAATTTATCTCGCTTCCTTCACTTTTTGCCTTCTTTTGACACATTTCCCACTCTGATGTTCCGGACTGTCCTCACCATCACACCTATAATGTCTGAAATTATTTTTGGATCAACATCTGCGTCGAGAAGATCTAAAACCTTTTGCCTTTTTGATTCCTGTTCACTCATTTTTTGTCCGATTTTGATCAAATTAAGACAATACGCAAGAAAAACAGCACTTGTATTGGAACATTGGTTGAAATGTCACCTGAAACCTTAATTAGCTCCAAAAAAAATTAATGACTTGGAAAATTTCCCTGTCGCACTCTGTATCTTTTCACTTTTTTTTATAAAGAGATAAAGTAGGTTTAATCATGAATTTTAGATAAGCTATAGCTATGGAAATTTTTATTATAACTTTTAACGCTTTCTTAGTATTTGTGTGCATTCCTTCAATATTTTTCTTAATTCATTTCATTTTTTATTTTACTTCCAATATTGTTAAACGAAAACTAATCTATATTTTTTTTTTAATTGAAACATAAAATAAAAAAAAGAACGGATGAATTGGTTTATCCCTGGAGGTCTAATTTTAAAGTATAATGTTTATTTATATTATTATAATGCAATTACTCTAGGTATTTTATTTAATTATTAATTGTAGTGAAAATCTAATAGTTAATAAAAAAGACTACAAAAAAAAAGTCCATTTATTGATTTGAGCGTGATTCTCGGAAAAACGCACACACACCAACATATTATTTATAGATTATAACGCATGTAAAAATACGATTTATATTTTTTTTTGGCAAAATCGCTCCCATAACTTTTGAAGGCTGTTTAATATTCCTTGATACTTATGATTATCGATTTTAAAAATTAAAAAAAAAAATATTCGTTTTTTTTCGAGAAAATCCATATTTTATGTAGTATTTTCCAATTTTTAATTGGCTAAACAACAATAAGTTTGAGCTTCAATAAGTCTTGAACAAATCGAGAGATTTTTTTATTACAAGTGTAGTAGAGCATTACTACTAACAGACTGTAAAGTTTACAAAAAATATATTTGGAGATGTTAATGGATTGAGGTTTGTGTATGAATTTTCTATGTGAAATTAGTTACTTTTATTGAAAAATAATTTATTTTATAAAGTGCAAAGGAGTAGGAAAAAACTATTTGAAAGTTTAGTTTTATAGAACTACACAAAATCTGTCATTAATATATTATGTCTTATTCCTCTGCATAATTTTGGAATTAGCGAGAATATAGCAAAAAAGTTATTTATATAATTTAAGCTCATTATGTAAAAATTCTAATATTTTTGAGCCTCATGTTGATTAGTTTTTAATTTTTTTTTTTTTGTCAAATTCTGTTAAAAATTATTCTTTAAATTATATTTTATGTAAATTGATGATATTCTATATGACAACATACATTACAAAATAATTTTTTTAGAAAAAATTTCCAATGAATAGCTGTTCACAATGAGTATTTTTTTAATTTCAAATATAACAAAAAAATTTAATATTATATTTTTTGGAGAAAAATTTCAAAAATCCATAGCTATTTACAGAAAATTAAATTTGTTATAAAAAAATTTGACAAATTAAGTTTTTTAGGAAAAAAAAACTGAAAAATTAAATTTTACGAAAAAAAATTTCGAAACTTTAATTTTCTAGTAAAAATCAAAAATTCCTTAATTTGGAGGGGCTACAGCCCTCCAGCCCAATCCTGCTATATTACTATAAATACTATGAAGGATTTAAATATTTTGAAATACTAATACATTTTATTTCAAATGATTTTATTAGTGCATTAAAATACTCAATAATTAAATAAAACTTGTCGATAGACATTGGATTTTATATTTTATTGGTTGTATTTTCGAATCGAAATCCTATACCTTTAAAAAAAACTTAAAGACATGGGAAATCGATCCTGTTTTATGAAAAAAAAATCAACTGATTAGAAAAAAAACAAATTTGGTCTTATCAAAATGAAACATATCCGGAGGTACGTAACTCATAATTCTAAACAACTTGTATTTGTCTCCATTTTTTAAATAAATATTCTGGCTATGCCTTTTCATTAGGAGACAAACATTTACTATAATATAATATTAGAGTTGTACTAAAACGAACGCATATTATATGATTCATTTAAATATATTTTATGAATGCTTTGCATAACTCCAGAATTTAGTAAAATTTGTCGATAGACAACCTAGTAATTAGAAATAATATGTTCATCAGAAAACCATAATGAAGATACGTACTACCTCAAACTCACTAAATCCTCTTCATAATTCGTTTTCAATATGCTTTCTCCCATTTTATGTTTGTACTAAAATTTGTTTTTTGAATTTTGAAATTTTAAATACATTTTCGAATCTACAACTTTTATTTATGTACAAGGCCTGTATCTCTCTCATTTTGTTATAGTAATACCCTGATTATACATTTTTATTAGCGGAGATATACATGTACTATAATATAATATTATAATACATGTCTGTCCGCGGATTAGCAAGTTTATCTTAGTATGTGCACAATACAATAATTCGTAATAAAGGGAAAGAAGAGAATTAGCAAGTTTTCCTTAGTATTCTCAGTAGTGCATAATGAAATATATAATTCGGCCTTATTCGAGTACAGCTATGATATTATATTATAGTAGATGTTTTTTTATATGTCTGCAAATAAAAACGCATAACCAAAGTATTTATTTCAAAAACGGAGACAAATACTGGCCTTTCACATAAAATAAAAGTTTATTAAGATATGGGTTGTATATTCGAAAATGCACCAAAGAATTAAGGATCCAAAAACAAAATTATTGTACCTACGAAAAAAGGGAGAACGTATATTGTATAAGAATTAATTAAGGGAATTAAAGAGGATTCGCGAGTTTTTCTTATTAAGTATCTTCATAATAATTTGAAAGAGGACTATTTATTATGTTGTCGATGGACAAGTTTTGCTAAATTCTGTAGTTATTTAAAGTATTAATAAAATGATTCGAAATGAAATACGGAATACGGATACGTCCCAGTACAACTATAATACTATATACCTATATTACTTAATATATATATATTTAATTCATTTTAAAGAATGTTATGGCAAAAATAGTCTGGGAGGACTAAAGAAATAAATAGCAGTTGGTGTGATTGACTTATTTGGCTAACTACCAGATGATTTCGGGCCTTTTTTCTGTTCCATTTGGAAGGAAATGTTGCGTGATGCAATAAAGGTAAGGACGTGAATAGTGTCATGCAATGATTCGAAATTTGTGATTTAATATGATTTTGCTATTGTACAATAAAGTATCAGTCATGATATTTTTAGACAAATGCAGATTGTCAACTGACATTTAGAAATGTGTACAAATATATTAACAATTCATTATATAATCATATACATGTATATTTTTTAATGACGTTATGAATGATTTAATTATCGATGTTGATTGGTAGTTATAGATTTATGGACTTTTTTTATGAATGACATTAATTTTGTTTCTTCTTCGTTATTATTTTCATTTTTAATTTATATCTGTCATGATGATTAATAGCTTTAAATGATAGGGAAAGTCCATGTATGTTGTATTGCACAAAATATATAAATGTCAAATTTGTATTTGTAAATCTTTATTAATTCTTACTAGGGTTTCTTATTTCTCAGGAAAAAAGTTATTAAATTATGGTTTTGTAGGAAATTTTGTCTTTCCCTTAGTAATAAAAAAGCAGAGGTTTCCACAAGGGGTGGCCTGGAGGGCTATAGTTTTTTGTGGAAAGATGTGGATTTAAAAAAAGAAATCACAATGAAATTTAATTTTTTAAGAATATTTTAGTTTTAGTTTTTTTTTTGGAAAATAATTGAGTATTTGAAAAAAAAATTATTTGTTTTGTGAGCAGTTGTGAACTTTCAAAAAAAAATTCTTAAAATGGAAATTTTTGAAATTTTTTTATGCATAAAAATATTATAATTTTTTTTTAAATTAAATATTTGAAATTTTTTATTAAAAAATTAATTTTATGTAAAAAACTCTGAATTTTTGAAATTTTTTAAGAAATAATTTAGTATTAGATTTTTTTTTGAAATAATTAAAAATTAGAAATTTCCTTTTTAAATAATTTAAAATTTTCTTAAAGAATGTAATATTTAAATTTTTTTACAAAAATTTTAGTATTTAAAATTTCATTTTTTTTTTTTTTTTTGGTGAACAGCTACAATTTTTTCAAATTTTTTCCCGAAAAATTAGTTATTGTAACTTCCAAAAATTTCATATTGAAAATTCAATTTTCAATTTTTTCATCCAAAAAAATCAATTTTTGAAAAATATTGTTAATAGCTATGGATATTTAAAATTATAATTTGAAAAAAATTTAATCTTTTCCAAAAAAAAAATCCTAAGACCAAGCACCCTTAAAATATAATCTTGTGGACACCCTCGTTAATAAGGTAAAAAAAATAAGGTAAAAATTAATTATTAATGTTTTTATTTTATAAAGAAATAGACAATTGAATAAAAACACATGTACAGTCAAACCAGGTCTAACGGTGAACTGATTTAAGTGTGTCATGCGGCCATATCCAATTTTAAATATTGCATTGTTACAAAATAGAAAATTTGCTTAAAGATGTCACCTGCATTAAGCAGTCGGTTTTTCAATTTCTCTTACCTGACTGCTTAAAACAGGTTTGACTGTTTCAAGGTTAATACAAATACAAGTTTATACCATAACACGTGTACGAATGATGTTTGACTTACACTGTGCTTTTAATATTGGCGTCATAGTGTATGAATAGTTGTGTGTTTTGTGAAAATCTATTTTTCTTGCCCAGTAGTCGGTATGATACATTAAATTGAAAGTTCTAGCAATAGTAACGTCATAGACTAAAGGTGGTTATGTGATTTGTCAAAATCTGCCTGTCTTGCCTAGCAGTCGGTACAATACATCATATTGGAAAATTCTAGCAAGCCCGATTACATGATTGTCTAACCTTGTATTTCTATTTACTTTGGGCTGTATTTAAATTATATTTTTTATTGGTTCTTAATAAGGGCCCCCATATCCCAGGAAACACATTTTTAAAAGATACAGAGCTTGGGAACCCAGAAATAGATATAGTAATTTTTTATTATGATATTTCATAACGTCACCAAAATACAGCTGAAACAAAGATAAACAAGTTTGGTTTTCATCCTAGGCCTCTTATAGTAAAAATATCAGAGCAACAACAAAAAAGGCAACACCTGTGTAATTTCCTCCGTGCCGTGTAGGATTCTACATCAGAAGATGCCTAAAAACATCAAGAAGTCTATTTTAGCCCCATTAAGCCAAGAAGAACCAAAACTTCTGTAGCAACAATATGGCAGAATTACGGCAGAACCTCCATGTGGCCATAATTTGGACTTTGTAATTTGGGGTGTCTTGTTGAAAAATGTACTCTCTCCTTCAAATTTGGCTTCCACTCTGACTGCGAGGTACGCCATAAACACAGCCTTCATCCTCAAGAGCTGACAAACTGTTAGCTGGCCTGTCGAGCCTGTAACTGATTTTGCAGTTGGACATCTTGAAATAAAAATATTCTTAATATAAATATCTAAACATATCACAAAGTGGTGTTGAGTTGTCTTTTCTGTATTCCATAAAAATCACGTTTTTGTCATTTATTCATGATTCTGCAAGTTTTGGATCATCACGTTATATTATCCCAGGAAATGTTGGAAATCTCGTTTGCAATAGTAAATAGCAGGGGCGTCTGCAGGATTATATTTCGGGAGGGGGTTGGTTTTCGGATTTTTTTGAAAGAAAATTCAAAATTTTTGAATTTTTTTTCCAAAAACTTGATTTTTTGTAGATACCTATACATTTAATAAAAAATAAAGATTTTAAAAACACATATTGAATTTCAAAAGAAAAAAAATTTCAAATATTTAATTTAAAAAAAAAAAATTCAAAATCTATAGCTATTTACAAAAAATGAAATTTTAATGAAAAGAAATGAAAATGTTTTATTTATTGTAAAAAAATATATTATAAGCAAAAATAAATTCATCTAGGGGGGGGGGCTATAGCCCCCCAAGACCACCCAGTGGACACCTTGGATATTGTAAAATCTAAGTATTTCTTTTATATTTATGGAAGGTTTTTTAAAGAGGAGTCTACAGAAATGGGAGACAATAAAATAAAAAGTCTGTATAGTCAAACCTGGTCTATGAACCAACTGTTTTAAATATGCCACTGCAGTAAACGGTCATATCCATTTTCAAATTGAGTTTTGTTACAAGATAAGAAACCTTGTTTAAAAGGCTACCTGGTCTAAGCAGTAGCTTTTTAGTTTATCTTATCTGTCATTTTAATACAGGTCTGATTGTATGTAAATTATGTTTATATACTCACACAACCGCCATCAATTTTAAAAATATATGTATGTCGTTTATTTTGTTAGTGTATCTTCAGTCCTATCAATATATATTCTCATTATCATTGTTCTTCATTCGTATAATTATCACTAATAGTGCATGGCTTGTTTTTTAGAACTCACGGGTCCAGCTTCTTTGAGTTACGTAACTCGTCCGATCCACATCAAACAATAATTAAACAATAAACTATGATGAGCCTAATTTTTGGTGTATTATATATAATTAAATGAAACTTATATTATAAAATAATTAAATGGGGTATTTTCTGTGGATGTGAAAGCCTTCGAAATCCGGGGATCCGGAGAGAGAACCTAGCTATATAATATATATTAAGGAGACTCATAGAAAATAGGAGGCAAACATATAAATAGAAAAAAAGAATACATTGTTTTCTTATAAGTTTAAAATTATCTACTGCGCTGTGTTCGTATTTTGACCCGTCATTGTTAGGGAAAGGATTTTTGTAGAGAAAAACTACAGTTATATTTCATCGAGCTCTACAAATTTACCATCCCTAGTCATTTTAGATCAAAGGTGTGTGAATTTTTGATAATAAATGACATACATGTTTCTTATCATTTCTTATCATTAGTGCATCCATCTTGTCTCCCCTCTCGTATGACTTATCACCTATGCAGGTAAAATATGCATTTTAAATTTTTACATATGAAGTAACTTATCTCAGCTAGTAGAATTCTTGGTTTCTGCTCATTGAATAGTGGCTATTTGACGAATATAATCATATCAAATTCGTTATTTTGAAAATGCTGACCGAATTTCATTTAACTTCCGAAAATGATGTCGTTAGTTATTAGGCAAAAATGTAACTATCATATCTTTTCCTAACTAAAACAAATATCAAACCCGTGACTCGTGGGTAATGTGAAAAATGTTTGTTCTCGAATTTTGAAATATTGTCTATAATAGGCAATGACTGATGTCAATTATTAACACTTGTCAAGAAATGGCAAATTTTATTCAAATTATTTATATTCTAAAACAGTTATTTTTAACTTTTTATAGAAAAAGAAACGTAATTAAAAATTTTGATCCTAAATTTTAAATTATCAAAAAGTGATAATATTTTGTCTAATGTGTCTTATTTTACAATTATTAGTTTTTACCTCCTACATAGAAGTTGGACGTAGGTTCTATAATTGCGTCCGTTTATTTTTTCTGTTTGTTAAAGAGTTTAAGAAAAAGTTTCTAGTATCAACGTCTACTCCTTGGCAAGTACAAAAACGTTGGAGAGGAAGAAGGGCTCTGTCAAAAAGGCCAACTGGATTCGGATGAGATAAAGAAAACAGCCTTAGCCGTATACCCTCAAGTCCATGAGACACATCCATGAAATCTCGGTATTTTACACCAGACTGTCCAGATAACTATCAAAAAAGTGGGGGAAAGAGCCTTGTGAGTGTAGGGAGGCCACTTTGACACCAGGAAGGAAAGAAATCCATCTCATCCGTTGCAAGACTCTAATGCATGAGTCTTTTGAATTATTTTTACCTCTTTTTGGACCCTTTTGGCTTCCCTACAGTCAGGAAGCCCTGCAATGTCCGTCATCCAAACACCGAGACCCTCAAAGCCACTGTCAGTAAGTAATTTTACGCAATGACAGAGGACTACATCTGCAGTAAGTGTCAGTCCTTTATCCGCTACCTGAAACCCTCGTTGCCGCTAAGGGTGGCTACATAATTAATCAAGAGAGCTCAGACACACAAATATTTATAGAATTAATTTTGTAGAAATTCTATTATTAATTGTTGAATTATATCTTGTTGAATTTTAATTTCAAAGTGTTCAGATTTAATGGACCTCTCAGTATATTTTTTATTAAAAAATACAATTCGAAATTTCTTTTCTGAGAAAAAATATAGTTCCCAATAAAATTTCAATATACAAGATGAAAAAGACATTTATTTTTGACCCAGTGCCCTCCAACGTATAACTGTATTGTGTACATTTATTAAGTAGAAGATTGTTTTTGCGTTGACATACTACAATTACGCATGTATGTATGTACTGGCTTTGGGTTTCGATCTAATATCGTTGTGATTTTTAATGTGTCGAACTTATTTGGCTCTTTAAAGAAGTTCTGTCCGTAGTTAAAGAAAAATTCGGTCAAGACCGATTCTATAAATTAATTGATGAGCGTTCATGTGTATTTTTTTAAAAATGATCATCGGCACAATAACGTCATATAAAGTTGTAGGTTTTTGCATAAATCATTTTTGGTCAACTCATATATCAGGATAAGGTAAAAAACTGGTTCATAGATAAAGACCAAAAAAATTGGTCTACGATTTGAAAAGGATAAAATTTCAGTCTAATCTCTAAAATCGTGGTCAAGACAGAAATATTGTTTGTAATCAAATTATAAGAAATTTCTTAAAACCAAACCGAAAATAAAATCATTCTTGGACCGAGTGTTAACCCTAGTATGCGAATAGAAATGAAATATATGCGTAGAATTTATGTGCATACAATATTTTCAAGTCGTAACAAAAGGGCCTAATATGTAAATTGATTGACTAACCCTTTTATTACTCGCAAATACTAATTATTTGCTTCATTAAATTTACAGTACCAATAATAAAATATATTAAAGGAGAAAAATACGTAATTAAAAATATTTTTTCATGTATGCATATTTTTGCATTTCAATATTTGCAACATGTCCTTTCCCCTCCCTTTATAGTGTAGCAAGAAGAAGATAATTATTTTTCATTCCATTTTAAAATATAAGAAGAAAAACTTAAATTTGACAGTCTGTATTAATTACTCATGGTGGTACCCGGTATTATCTGGAGTAATTTTATGATTAAGAATTTGATAAGATTTTATACGTAAGATTATGAACAAAACAACGTAATATGCTACTATAACTAAAAAGTACTTCAATCTCTAAAGCAAGGATGTCCAAAATTTTAATATAATGAGCCGAATTAACACTTGAAATATTGTAATGGGCCACAGAACCTATTAAATTAAATTTCAAGGAATATGGCTTCATTATACAAAATTATTAAATACGTATTTGTTTCAAATATATATAAAAAAAGACCAAATTTAATTTTTCATGGGCAATCTGGCAAAGGTGTTCATGGGCGTCCGCAAGATTAGACATTTTTTTTTTTGGGGGTGAATACATCAAAAAATTAAAATGTTTTCTCTTCTGCATAATTTGATCGAATGACCTTTATTTTTAAAGAAATCCTATAAAAAAATTTCTTTATTTTTCCCAGAGCGATATTTTTTTATAGTGACAATTTGACTAAGAAATACTACTTGAAGTGAGAATGAGTAGTGGGCTGCAATGCCAACCGGGAGCCATAGGTTGGACATCTCAGCTCTAGAGCACTCACCAACAAAAACAAACAAAATTAATTGTAAAAAAATCGGTGTTTATATTTTATTCAAATCTTTTATCATTATTCTATAGGAATTATGGTATACATAAGAGAGCAATAACAAAATCAAGCAGAAACAATGTTCTTTGTAAACGTGCACAAATTGCACGTTTACGACTGCTTACATTGTTATTTCGTAGATCAATAATATGTATATGATTTAAATCAGGGAGCACTATACATATATAATGCACCCTGTTGAAACGTTCCATAATATGTGTGCATGCCCACGATAGTTGATCAATACGACAATATTCTTATTTCTTAGATCAAAATATGTTCATGATCAAATATGGAGTCCTGGGAAAATATAAGGTGAGTGTCAATGGCATGCCTTTGAGCCTTTAAATATATACATGCTAATATTCAGAGATGAAAATAACGCTATCCATTGGTATGCTAAAAAAGAAACCGAAAATTTATGTAGTAACCCGAACAATTTGAATATTGTTTTGGAGAAGAAAAACTTGGCTGTCATGAATTGTCAATAAATAAGCTATGAGCGGCCTTGAGAGGGCTGGAAAGGAAGTAAACACAAATCCAACTCCGTATGTAGTAAAAACATTGCTAAGAAAATTACTTTGACGTCGATCCTAAACTCTTTTCTTAGTCCCAAAAAGAACTTTTTATCATAACCATAGTCATAACATCCCAACCAATTTTGTATAACCAAAAATGATGACAATATTAATATATTCTCTTATTCAGTTTTTACCAAGTTTGAATGACTTTTCAAATGTTCAAAGGGGAGGGAAATGATCAAGTCCTGCATCATTTGAAGTGATGTAAATCCAATATATTTTTTAGTTAGTACTTTTTTTTTTGGAATTGGTAATCTGAAGAATGAATTTACTTTTCCTTAGCAGTTGTTATTATTATTCAATCCCTGAGTATTGAACATCCTCTCATAAGTAGATTCAATTGTATTTAAAACCTGACTAAACATTTCTGAATTATCATAAAAGACGGAGAATAACCTGAAGGTTTGTTGTGGAGGTATAATAGTATGTCCTTGTTGGAATCAGGGTAGAATTGTGGATCCATTTTCGAGTAATTCTTGTCACTGCCTTTGTGTATTTCCTTTGCCCCCCCCTGGATTGCAGCTGATCATCTCAATCATCCTTAAATTGTCAGGGTTAACATGTTGATTTACGTGGTTTTAGTGTTTGCCGATTCTACACTGAATTTTCCTCATTTATCAATGGTGGTCTTAATGTGAATGCTCTCAATAAAGGCATGGGAAGAGTTGACAATATGGATCCTTGATATTACATCATTAAATTGCCATTTCTTCTCAATATTAAAATAATTTTAGCTTCTTAATTACAAAATGGTTATTGGCAAGAATCAGATTCAGTATTATGTAAGACATTGCCGGAAATGATTGCCTACAAGCAAAATGAAAATCTCAGGGATGTACTATGTCGTGCAAAAGTTTTTTCCAGAGACTTTAAGTAAGTTATCACGTAGTGTCACTGAAATAAGTTTGAAAAAGGGATTAGAAAGCGGTTGTAGAACCTATTCATATGTTCAACCAGGTTTGGTTATCAAATCATCGCCATCAGGTGTTACAAAGAAACAGTCTCATGCGATTACATAAAATTCCACATTTGGTCTATGTGATTGGTTGTACGAAATGCTCAAAACAATATGTATGTCGACCAAACCAAAAGAAGATTGAAAGATCGGATAAATCATATCATGAGATATGTCAATAAATGTTTGGAAGCCACAATAGAACACTTCAATTCGAAAGGACATAAGAAATTGAATTTCTAAAAACCAGATGCTAGAACAAGTACGGCCTATAAGATCCAATGCTGATATGATATAGTTGCTATTGGTTGGAGAAAAATGGTGGATCAATCAATTTCAGTCAAAAATACCCACTGGAATGATTACACATTGAATCGGACATTCATTAAATTTATTGTAAAATAGTTTCGTTAAAAAAACTTGATATTTTTAAAAATATAATTATGAAATTATGTAAGGTTACGATCCTGTTAACAGTTTTTATTTAGATATTTTATTATTAATACTACTCGTTTATATTATTTTTTATATTCATAGTTTTATGTTTTAATGTTTTAATTTTTTGTGAAAACTTAAGAATATAGTTATATTATTATTTCTGAAGAAGTAGCCAATGGAGACAAAATCGATTAGATGTTACTGATCCTTTAAACATTTATATTTTATTTTGTTGCTTGAGTCAAGTCCGTCTTCTATAAAATTATGTAGCACGTCAAAGAAAAATTCCATCATAATGATTAATATCCAAAAAATTTCTTAAATGTATAATTATTATGGATATTACTGACGTTTGATTACAAATTTAGGTTACACTAATAGTTTGTAGTTTTCTTTGATATAAAATAAAATTAAAAAATATTGCCGTTGGTATAAAATATATATTCTATAACTCATTGCACCTAAAGTTCCAATATTAATTACTTTTCATATATAAAGAATTCGATCTTGTTATAAATAAAATATTACACATGTGGGAAGAAAAAATAAATATATCAATTTTTAACATTAAACTTCATTATATAATCGTTATACATAAATATTAATTTGAATTTTTTTTTCGCCGATAATGAAAGGGAAAAAGTCCAGATTTAAGTCAAGGCTTCTATATTCTTGACATGGGGCCTTTGTGGTTTTGGGATACAATCCTTTAGAAAATTCGAATTATACATCATAAGAAAAACCATATTCACAATGATAATTTGAAGCTTTATTCGAAGAATATTATTGAGTCAAGTCCTGATACTTCTTATTTGATGTAGGATAGGAATAAGATGCATGTCTCCAGCAATGTCCCAAAACTACGTTCATGATTTTAGTTTTAATTGGTCCTCAGTATGGCCATTGTTAGGTGGACCTTATTTAATAAATTAAGAAGAAGGTTGATAACAGAACAATTACAAGTATAGAAGTCAAAGTCTTAACAACGTTTTTGACTCCGTTATCTGTGGCGAAAAACTAAAGATTTTCATTATCGATGGTGCAGCTTATTCTATAAAAGCAGTCAACAACATTTCCCAATGATGTTGCAAGTCACTTGTCTCGGTCATGGTCTGAACAGAATAGCTATACTTTGTTATAATTACTTCGAAAATATCGACACTCTTATCTTTGAAGTAAAACTTTTCTTAATTAATTATAGTGATCAAAAACGATTGATTACTATGCCGAGGACTTTAATTCAATCTTAATGGGCTGGATGAAAACAGTGATGCAATTAATAAATCAACAGCGATAACGTTATCTATTATCATATAACAATAAGACCTTTGCTATTGTGAAATTTTTACGCACAATTTAAATGTGTACTGATGAATGAGGCCGTTACAGATTTTCATCGCATATTACATATTACTTGTCTCGCTCATGTAGTCTGGTCTTAGTGATTCCAAGTCCAAGTCCTCATGCTTCGACACACGGGAAAATAAGTAATGTCCGGATATAGTTGTAGTCTCGTCTAAGGCAAGAAAAATATCCTTTCCTCCATTGACTTTGTGACGTCGACGTGAGAATAAAAACGATTAATAATGACAACATTGGTAAATAAAGACATATATTCCATTTAAAGCTATAATTCAGGCCATATAATACTAGAAATCGGTAAGCGAAGGCCCAAGTGCTCCACTACAAATAGGACAGAAGAACTGAGAAATGACTACAAAAATTTAAGATAAGTTCATAAGGATATTAGTCATATTTTTATTTTTAAAAAACCACCAATTTATTATATTCAAATCGTCCAATGAATACCTATTAGTGATGGGACGATTAATCGGAAGGAGAATTGGAGAATCGGGTCTTTTTCCTGGAATCGGAATCAACATGAGAAAAAAATGATTAATTTCCGATTCTTATTTGTTACTTTTCTATATTATGAAAAAAATAGTCCCAAAAATTAAGAAATGTTTGCTTTTTAGAAGAGAATTTGAAAAAAAATTTAAAAAAATTAATATTTAGAAAATTATGTTTGATTTTTCAAAAAAATTTCAAAAATTAAATTTTTGTATAAATGAAGTTTTTCTTAGAAAAATTGAATATTTGAATTGTTTTTTAGAAAAAAGTTTAATTTTTGGTGTAAATTTTTCAATTTTTTGGTGTAAATTTTGCAATTTTTTCCCATAAAATTTAATTTCTGTTAATAGTTTGGATTTTTGGAAAAAACTAAATATGAAAAAGTATATTTAAAATTTTTTTCAAAAATTTAAATATCTGAAATTTAATTTTTAAATTTTTTTTCAAAATTTTTTTTTTTAAAAAAAAAAACACATCTAAAACCCCTCCCCCTCAAAAAAAAAAAATATATATGTATTTTTTTTTTTTTTTTTGGAAAGGGCTAGGTTTTTGGATTTAAAAAAAATATATATATATATTTTATCTTTTACAACAGTAGTATGACGCATTCTTATTGAAACTCAAGCATCATCAATAGACAAACACAATTACCACATATTTTTTACGGGATTTATATATTCGTTTATGATATGAATATATCGTCATTCTGCAGGATTATAATTTGATTTTGCATTGAAAAAATTCAAAAATTAAATTTTTAGACAAATTATTTTTAAAATTCCCAAGTATTCACAAAAAGTTAAATTTTTAGAAAAAAACAAATCAAAAATTAAGTTTTTAGGGAAAAAAATCAAAAATTAAATTATTAGAAAAGAAAATCAGAAATTAACTTTTTTTGCAAATGTAACTCGAATATTATATTTTCAAAAATCTATACCTATTCACAGAAAATTAAATTTTTTGAAAACAAATTTGAAAAATTAAATTAAATTTTAAATTTTTTGAAAAAAATTTCAAACATTAATCCTTCTAGTAATAAGCATGTCTTCCTTAAATTGGAGGGGCTACAGCCCCAGCGGATGCCCTGATCATGGAGCACTATTTATAGGGTCTTGCAAAATGGATGTACCACTAATCAATGTGAGCAAACTTTTGCTCTTTCTGAGTCTCAATTAAGTCAGACGTGATAGATTATTTAAAGACGTTTATTAAGCAAACAATGACAGATATTAGTTATGTATTTGATCTTAATGACGGCCTTCAAGCGGTTACAGAAGATAGAACACACTCTAGCAATGTAGTCCATTCTCATGAACTTTCAATCCTTCTCCACGGAGGACTTAATGTTGGTGACATTACTTTGGTGTGATCTACAGACCTTGTACTCGACTTGCTACCAGATAGAGTAATCCAAAGGATTCAGATCAGAGCTTTAGGGGGGGGGGGCAGAATTTCTTTGGTCAAAACTCCATGTTCTATTCCACCAATTGACTGAGTGGGTGGGTGCTCCATACTGCTAGAAGATGTAGGACGCCGTGCTGACTTCTTGGTGATCTTGAAGACCAACGGGAGCACTTTGTTCTGTCTTTAAGATCTCCAAGTAGTCGGGCAAGGCGTCTAACGTCTTCCAGCAGTACAAAGCACCCGCCCACCCATCTTGGACATGTGGCAGAGGTCTTCAGAATTTTCTTCAAAGCAAATACAGGGTCGACATTGAATTTTTTTTTCATCCGAGAAGAAGATCACAAGGTTACCATGATATTTGAGAACGTTTAGGAGGTGTTTGGCCTGCTCCAAAAGGACATCTTGTTGTTTTTTAATCATTAATGGTCTTTTCACATGCCTCTTGGACTTTCCTCTCAAGCCATCAAAGCAGCAATCTGATTTATTGGTGCTTCCATTTTTGTTTACAGAAAATACAGAAATATCTTATTCCAAAGCTTAAAAAGTCCATTGTTGCGTGAAACATGGGAAATTTACAAATTACAATCACCATACCTCCAAAAATTAATTCATTTCGTACAACCTGGTATGGCTTTATTAATACAGACTAATGGGATCCCTAATTTAAAAATTAGTTTCCTGAGATCTCACTCAAAGATAATTTCCTAGTCTCCACCGAATAAGTTAATTGGGAGACACTTGTGTTAAAATAAGTACTTTTTTATGATTCTCTCTCTTTTTTAAAAAAAAAAGTATCTATCATCAAATAACATAACAAGGTATCTAAATAAATGGAATCATGTTTTATTTTTTGTGATGACTCTATCTTCACTAGGTATATAAACGCATTGCATCATATCAATGAATTATATGGATAGCAAAATAGTTCTATAAAACAATCATTCAATATTCATACATGAAAGAGAAAAAAAAGTAAGCTTTAAATCAGCTTATTGATAAGGGTCGATACATAAATGTATTTATGTGGAAATATTTCTTATTTGATAGATATTTTATAATTTAATCATTATTATTATTGAAAATCAATTAACATTGAATGAAGGAAAATAATATTATATAAGAAAAGAAGGAATATTTCGAAGGGAAACAACTTGCAATTAAGTTGAACTTTTAATTTACATTATATTAAGCAATCACATCATACAAATTAGAATACTTAGAATATTTCCTACTCCTGAAATGACTCCTTTTTTTTTTTTAATTTCTAATATTAAATTTTTTTTTTAAATAAAATGTCAAAAATCCGGAACTATTGATAAACAAATAATTTTTGGGGGAAATTTTTTCCAAAAGACCACAGCAGATTACAAAAATCAATTTTTTTGAAGAAAAATTCAAAAATCAATTTTTTTGAAGAAAAATTCAAAAATCAATTTTTTTGAAGAAAAATTCAAAAATTATATTTCAAATATATTTTTTGGAATAAAATTTCAAAAACCCGTAGCTATTCATATAGAAAAATTTATGTGAAAAAAAATTCAAAAAACCACAGCTGTTTACAAAAAATTTAAAAAATTATTTTTCAACTATAAATTTTTTTAATAAAAATTTCAAAAAACTCCAGCTATTTACAAAAAATTTAAAATATTAATTTTAGGGGGAAAAAATTTAAAAAATCCACAGCCATTCACAAAAAATTCAATAAATATATTTCAAATATATATTTATTTATTTTGTAAAAAGTAAAAATTCCATTATATATGGAGAGGCTACAGCCCCTTTATCCCTATACCTGCGGACGCCCCTGATTAAGTTACATTTTTAATCACATGATACAGAATAGAATATATAGTATAAGTCCCACTCCTTTTAAATGACTTTTAACTCTTTCATCTCGGAAATTCAATTGTATTAATATTTAATTATCAAAAATTTATAATTATAATTATTTTTGAGAATATAATGGGTACAAGTTTGCAACTTAGATATATATTAGCATGTTGTACATTGTACATGTTGCAACCAAAAGATTAAATAATTTTAGAAAAGAGATAAATAATTTTAAATTAACAATTTAAAGTAGACTTAAGATTGAATATTCTTTTAATGGTCAATATATTCAATGCTGTAATTTTTGAGATATTAGGATTAGTATTACCAATTGATAAGTAATATGTTGCAGATTATTAAGTGTAAAACCTCTGAGTTATATTACTTGAAAATAAGTCATAAATAGAGCAAAATATAATAATATCTTCAGTTAGATGTTTGTTTATTAAAAACATTTACTTTGTGCGTCCAAAGAATAAGGCTGGAGGGGCTGTAGCCCTCTCCAAACTAAGGATTTTTTGCTTTTTGAGAGAAAATTTAATATTTGAAATTTAAAGTGAAAAGCTGTGGATTTTAGAATTTTTTTCTAAAAAATTTTGTTTTTCGGAATAACTTTGAATTTTTCAAATTTGTTTCCAAAAAATTTAGTGGAAATTTAATTTCTTCAATTTTTTTTTTCAATAGCTGTGGATTTTTCCCATTTGCTTTCAAAAAAGTTCATATTGAAGTTTAGTTTTTGAAATTGTTTTGAAATAACTGTGGATGTTTGTATTTTCTTTGCCAAAAAATGTAATTTTGAAAGATTTTTTTATAAACAAAATTAATTCTTTAGTTATTTTTTTCAAAACCGTTTAAATTCTTTTCAAAAATTTTTAGTTGCTGGATATTTTTTTAAATCCAAAAACCCCCGATTACTGATGTAGTAATTAAATAAGGTGTTATAACTGAGACGTATTGCAAATTGAATTGAAATGTGTACACAACGTTAATACTAAGGTGATTTTAAATTTAGAGTACTCTAAATGAGGATAACGCGAACATTAAATATCCTTTGGATGGTCCATACCAAAATGGCGCCATTTTTGATTAATTCGATGAAAATTACAAATTGATGATGAAATATATTATGTGGCACATTATAAAGTTCAAATATGCTCAGTTATATTATTCGTGAATACATAATAGATCAGAATGAAATGATAGTATGTAGTTGGTAATGCTTAGAATGACAGATGTGGTAATTCAATAAGGCGTTAGAAATTCGTAAATGTACAAGTTGAAACTTGCACACAACTAACATGTAAATGCCTTCGTAATAAACATTACGAAGGCATTTATCTATGCACATATTTTATCCCCCCATGAGAGTAGATAAATATGTAAGAAATTCTTGGCGGGAACATTCGATTCGATTTTTAGTTATTTTTTTCTTTCCCAACTTATAATTACTATTAAACACACAAACACTCAAATTAATGATGACAGAATTTCACAGATGGGGAAATATGGTCGTTGTTACATAAATAAATAAACCTGAACAGAGGATTATGCTACTAATTATTTTTATGTTTTTTGTTATTATTCTTATATAAATTAAGATGATGAGAAGATGATTATAATCAGTGTCGTTTAAGAAAAAAAAAAAAAAAAATAGACACAACAAAAATATATAGGATATATATATATAGGATTGCAATTTTTGTAAGACTTGTATAATTGTAATGACAATAGAGATGATGATAATAGCAGAGTAGTTACCAAGAGATAATGCAAATAAGGAGGAATTTGAGGTCTGTAGTCGTGGATCAAAATGTCTATTATAAAATAAAGAATCATCAGGAGGGGTGATGATGGTGATCGTCGAACTCCTTGGAGTCCGAATTATGACAAAACTCATGATTACTGCTGTGACTACTACTGTTGCCGCCGGAGTCCCCGGCCCCTCCTCCCCGACGCATTTCTCGAAATTCATCTTCTTCAGATTCAAAGGAGGTAACTAGGAGTGCTGAGTGATGACGAGGTGGCTGCGGTGGAGGACTAGAGCGCATAGAGGATGAAGGACGACTGTCTGAAGAGACGGAGCCGCTTCCAAAATGATGTTGTAGGGACTCAAAGGAGGGCCGACTAGGAGATGAGGAGGAAAGACTGGCCCCTAGTCCATTCATGATACTATTACCACTACTTCCGTGTCCCGAAACGGATAAATGTGGGGAGGTTGACTTTTTGTTCTTCATATGCTCTGCGGCTTCTGCATTGGAGATATTTTCCTGTTTTTTCCATTTGGTTCGACGGTTTTGAAACCATATCTTCACCTGCAGAATGCACAAGGGTGATTAGGATTGAGGGTTTGGTGGAAATACAGATTGATGATGATGATTACCTGTTGTTCCGTGACATTTAGTATTTTAGCCATTTCGGATCTCTCTGAAGAGGATAAATACTTTTTACTTTCAAACATTTTTTCCAGCTCAAATATTTGTCTTCCGGTAAAGGTTGTTCGGACTTTTTTCTTTTTCTTATCGTCTTCTTCGTCATCGTCAAAGGTGGAAGAAGTGGAAGAAGAGGTTGGGACTCCAATACTGGAGGAGGAAATGGGGGAATCCGTTTTTTTCCGCTTTAAACTTTTTTTTATTGTGTGGGATTTACAGACTGCAAAGCAAGGGATCATCATTAGTTGTATAATTGATATTAAGGTACTCAACATATAAAATGATTTAATATTTACTTTACAGAGTTTAGTATAGCTCTTATTTATAGTACGTAGAAGTTAGTAGTTATTATAAGAATATATATTCAAGTGAATTTATGATGAAAAGTGCATTGGAACGTAAACAAAAATCAAGTGCAGTTCTGCTATAATTAGTAAATGAATCCAGACCCTCCTTACCTCCTTCAGTCTTGGATGAGACGACATTCTCATTCGCATGCCTATGACTACGATGACAAAGAGAGAGATTAAGAGGCTCCGGAATCTCCTCTTCCTCCTCATATTCTTCTTCTTCATCGCCTAAAGAACTATCACAAATAAATCGTTTATCCACCTTTCTTATTCCAGCAAGTTTCAAAATGTCTTGTATAAAAAAAGGAGTAAGCCTCTTTGGAGGACTCTTGTACACATGGGGATGCCACATAATTAGGGGACTCTCCCTGATGAGAGGGTTCTCACTCATATTTAAAGGCTTCACTGACTGACTGTCGACTGAGTTGCTCGAAAACTTGATAGATGAAAAGAGTAAGAATAATAATAAGAAATTCTTTACAAATATTGTTAAATCGCACGCACGCACGCACGTATGTAGATACGTAAAAAGGAAGAAGAACACGTTGGGCGTCCCTCTTTTTTAGAATAACACAGAAGCGCTTTTCAATCTAATACTAATAATTAATCATATATATATATATTGAACGTTGCATTTTATGTCATCATTTATTATGATGTGTACATAAGATACTTTTACATAATATTTATTTATTTAAAACTCGGAAAACCCTGATGCTGATGATCTATCCTAAATTAAACATTATTATTTATCCTTCTTTGTATGTTCGTTTAATAATTATTAAACGTTCTATAAATAATACATATGTACTTTAATGGATTTGCAGAATTAGATATGTTATCATCACACGGGAACGTTTTAAAAGGCTTAATCCAAGCCCGTTAAGAGTGTTGATGTTTCTTATAGGAATCATAATATTAAAGAATGGGAAAATGATGAGGGCTCATTTATGGAGATGGATACATTGTATAAGTTTGCCCAAGGGGCGTCCACAGGGGATACGCTGGAGGGGATGTAGCCCTACTCTGAATAAAAATATATATATATTTTTTTTACTATTTACAGGAAAGTTTAATATGTGAAGTTTATTCAATTATTTTTTCAAAAAAAATTAATTTTTTGAGAATAGCTCCGGGGTTTCGAAATTTTGTGTGAACAAATGTGGATTTATCAAATTTCTTTCAATATATTTAATTTTTTAAGAATAGCAATGCAATTGAATTTTTTTTAAATTGCTTTGGATTTTTGGAAACTTTTTCCCAAAAAAATAATTTTGAAATTTTTTTTTTTAAATTCCAAAACCCAATAACTCCCCTCCCCCCCTGAAAAAAATATAATCCTGCGGACGCCCCTGTGCTCAAACATTATGCTTTCTCCTTCTATCTCAAAATTGGAGACAACAACAGGAGACCATTTAAAATGGGGGGGCTTGGAGTCGATTTGTGGACCATTAGAGATTATAAATAGTACAGGTCTTGGGTCAGAAGTACTCAGATACAGTATAAGTAAGATCTGAGATTCAAGATCTGAACCACCTTTGGATACCCGAACTTTTAAGGACCATAAAAAATATCCGATAGATTTTCTTGATCTAAAAAATCTAGTATTGTTTTAATACTTAATCCTAGTTATTAAAAAAATTTGTCGATATTGAACACAGAATTTATTTATCTTGATTCGTGATTGGAACGACATGTACAAAAAGAGTTGTATTGCATTGTTAGGCGTGTTACCTTTCTTGTATCACACAACTTCCCCCCGGAAAAAAACAGAAAAAAGGGGTTAAATATCAGCTTGTAGCTAGGCAGTTTTTCTCAACTATGGATATATTTTTTCACAGTTTATAATGAGCTAATTATAATTCAACCAATCAACATTCAGAACGCTGATTAAGAGAACAGAAGGAAAAATATTAACAGCTGACCACGAAACACACTGTTTATTTTTGTTTTAGCGAGATAACGCTATGGACTCAAGCACTATAATGTACGCTGTATTTGGTTGTTGGCTGTCGAAACTTCTTCTTCTTTTCCTCTAATCGGTGATCTTAACATCGTGCGGATTCATTGTACAGGTAATGTAGTTCTTCAAGGCCTCCACAGAAGAATGATACATGCCACAAGGTTCATGATCGACCCTCCCCAGAGATATAAATCATATGGGCCCAGGTCTGGGCTGTTTTGGAGTACCCTCGATGTTAGAGTGCAGTTTGTGAGGTCTTTAATACAACACATATGATCGTCATGAAAATCCTGTGAACAATGGGCATGTTAAAGAAAGAAACCAAAAATCAACATGGTAATCCTGACAATTTGAAGACGGTTTTGGAGGAGAGAAAGAATACGGCTCATAATGTTTCATTAGATCAGCTATAATCAGCTGTGACAAGGGAGGAAGGAGAAAAGGATATAAACAAGGACATTGGCAAGAATTACTCCGATGTCGAACCCCAATTCTACTCTGAGTCCAACAAGGACTTACACTTATAAAATCGGGAAGAAACCCTCAGGGTTACTCTTTCTCTTTTATGAGTACAGAGGAATATTAAATCAGGTTTTGAATATAATTGAATCTATTTAAGAAAGGGTGTATAAAATAATGACAACTACTTAGGAAAAGAAAATTAATTATTCAGATTAGAAAAGAGGCCACCTCAAAAATACACCAGATTTTCATCACTGCATATATACTTTTACAATAGAGTGTTCGCTATTTATTTAAAGTTTACCAAATTCAAAATTACCATGGATCATGAGATGTATTTAAGTGTAGGTAATGGCATCCTAAATTTATTTGTGTGTCATCAAAAGCCGTTACCTTCCATCCGGTCAAAGTTCCAACGTTCCGGAAGTACTTCCAAAATCAGATCAAATTAAAAAAAAAAAAATCATATTACTATTAAGGCATAAAAAGAAAAAAATATTTTATAATTTTTTTGAATTTGTTAGTAATTTTTTTGACTTTATTATGTAGTTGGTTTTTTAAGTTAAAATTCATGAACTAACTATTGACAACATACAAATATAGATAAATAATTATGGATTTTCTACTTATTCAGCTATTTATATAATTAAATTTATTCAAGAACAAGATACAAATGGTGATAAACATACAAAGTTTTTAAATCTTTGAATAATCAGTAAATTAATTCATAAAATCAGACTTTTGAAAAAAATCTATTCAATTTTGATCATGAGTGATTTATAACAATTAAATTTTTGTGTCTTTTCTCTTGATCAAATGTATTCTGGGATTCGTTTGTTTTTAATGTTGTTTATTTGTTTACTTCCCACGAATGAACTGACTTAAAATTAAAAATAATTGAATACTATGAAACGAAAACAAAAGGACCAAAATCTTATACAGCTCTCAAATTTCAAATTTTTCATGTAAAACGTACATTATAACATTTGTGGCTATCAAAGGAGTGTACCAGACACATGAATATTTGTACAAATGTTTGAGCAGAGATCAAACGTACTTTGTCCTGATTTGTCAGATTGTACAAAAGGGGCCACATTATGTACTTGAATTTTTTTTTTGAAAAACATCCGTGGACAGTGCTAGATGCGAGAAAAATCGATCAGTAGAGCTTAAAAGACTTTAAAAAGATTTTAAATGTCTATGGTCCTACTTTCCTTCATATAAAAGATTCCGTCGAATCAAACACAGATCGAAAAAATTCTTATTTTCAATAAATCAAGCAAACCAGCATCTCAACTCTGAAGAAAGAAAGGGAGAAATCGGTCTTATTTAAGACAAATTCCTGCTTTGCATTTGCAAAAATGTGTTTATACGCTCTTTGTTCGATTCAAACCAGTTGACATCATCTAAGATGATCGTAAAAAAAGACAAAAAGGGCATGTCAGACAATTTTTTCCTAAAAAAGTATTTCTAAATTGACGTCTAACTAATTTAATTGAATACAAATCCTGAAAATAACTAAACTTAATCTCCTCTAATATTTGATACAACAAAAAATGAATATCCCGAGGGTAGTTTGAGATTGTTAAAAATCCCTGCCAATTCATCCAATACATCCAAGCAACTCCTCTAACACCATAAACTAATTCAAAGCCCTTGGGTTGGCTGGGATATCGGGGGTAGTGTGGGATAGTTAAAACCCCCGCCAATGCATCATATACATCCAAGGAACCTCTTTAATCTCAAAAAAATAGTTCCAAACCCTCAGATTGTGCGGGGTACTTGAGGGTACCCCTGGATCCTTAAAAACCACCCAAAAAAATCAAAAAATAGTTTCAAGACCTGGGACTGGGCGTGGAAGCTTTGGTAGTGTTAAAAGCCAAGTGTCACTGGCCGAATCAACAAGTTGCATGTCTCACATTCGCTAATTTTTGTAAAAAATCTGATAAGCTATGTTAGTTCAATGTATACTTCAGTAGTATTACTTCAGCACGCACATATTGTTGACATTTTATTTAACCCTCCTTCACGACATATGCAATTTAATCATTATGCATTTTTTTTAAAGAGTACAAGAGTGAGGCCCTTTCGTTGAGTGAGGACAGTATTCTATATTTTGTACAACCCATAAGATTGTTCTTGTATTACCTCAGTATCTGTGCTTTTACAACCTCTGTGACTCTCATGGTACCCCCAAAAAAATCCGAAAACTTGAATGATATTAAATTTCTACACATAATTCTAAAACTGGCATTTTTCCTCCATGGCAACCTTCCACTCGCAATTTTCCCGAGGGCATTTATATTAGTACAATGTCAAAAAAATTACTAACAAATTCAAATAAATTTTTCTTTTCTTATACCTTAATTCTGATAAGATTTGTTTCTTTTTTTACTTTGACCTAATTTCAAAGTACATCCGGAACGCGGAAACTTTGACCGGATGGAGGATAACGCTTTTTGAAGGCACAGAAAAAAAATTAGGAGGGCATTACCTACACCTAAACACTTCTCATGATCCATGATAATTTTGAATTTGGTCAACTTTAAAAAACAGCGAAAACTCTATTGTACATACCTAACTGCGTTGTCTTCTAGTTAAAGAATAGATCTTTATGATTCTATTATTATCATTATTTGTGCCTCTTCTTTGATGAATACCTCCCTCATAGGGTTTCCTTCCTTATTATTTATTATCCTTGTCTTTTGTTAAATGAGAAAAAGCATGGACGTGTCTTTTTCTTACCTCCCCACTCTTTGTTTTAAAAATACGTATACAATAGACACATACATAATATATGTATGTATATCTATGCAGTTGTAGGCCTATGTATGTATGTACAAACTTATAATAATACTCATTATTGTATGTAGTTCATGTGATTAAATTTCTTTTTTTTGTATGTTACTGATAAAGCTTATTATGCTCTTGTTTTTTTTTACTTATTTTTCGATGTTTTTGTTGGATAGAAGGCAATTAGTTTTAATTGCTTTTCAAATCAAGGGCATTGTTGTGGTGTTTCGTCTATATGACACCTATTAAGTCATAGTGTAATGCCATTCACAACTAAATGCATAGTATATTCATGACACAGTGTTGTATCTACGAGGGGGGACGAACGAACAATGATTGCCCCCCCCACCTCTAACTGAAATATAAATACACAACATCTTTTTTTAATGTGTGCCAATTAGGAAGTTGTAGCGGGGTAGAAGTATTTCATTATAGGGGCAATAATATTCTAAAGTTTTCTCGGAAATACCATGCGTTAAAGTAATGAAGAACGTGCGTTTGTCGTCGAAAGCAAATATTGCTTAAAAGGGTTTGACATAATATTTTATAAAATAAAACTAACTAAAAAGAAGCTGATGGTCTAATGTATACGAATTAGTGTATTGCTTCAATTTCTAATATACAAAAAACGATTTTTTTTTATTGATTTCCATAATTTCAAAATAATTTGAACGCAAAAAACGCGAAACTTTATCAAATTTATTTTTGCTTGGGCAACAATTAAAATATTATATTCTGAAATTTTTTTTAGGCATACCTTTTTTACAAGTTCATACTTAATTGTTAAATAATAGTCAGAGAATAAATGTACAAATTTTGAGACATATCGATTCATTTTTTAAATATAAAAATGATCATTTCAAAAGAATAAAACTAATTAAATTAAAAAAATGGGGAAAAATGTAAAACTTTCGGTTTTAATGGGGTAAGACCTTTGTAGCATGAGGGATTACTATTTACTTCATCTTATAATCATCCGAAATTACAATATATACACTTGTAGTGCACTGCGAACACTAACAACAGACGGAAGTAACGGACCGGAGCAAAGCCAATAATAAAACCTTTAGATTGGGGGTACAATCATACACAGAATATATATATATATTCTGTAAGAGATTCATACTAAAAGGATGTACATAGACATAACTAATCAAATGTATAAACACGTAAACTCGACTTGATAAAAAGGTACATTACTATCTATTTACAACAAATCCCTACGTCATGAGATAAAAGTAAATAAAAGACAATATATAAGAGTTAGGAGTTAAGTTTTACATCTAATTTAATCAGATAACTATAGCTTTAAAATTTTTCAATGAAAAGTTATTTGAAGGTGAAAAAAAACCACAGGTTTTAAAACACCGAATTCTGATTTATGAACAAAGAGGGGCATGACCTATCTGATATGTTTTTCAAGCCTGTGTAGAACAAAATACTAAATGTTTACTCTCATTAGATAACAAAAATAAAGTTTTTTTGAATTTTTAAAACTTATTTAATTGTCTTTTGGAAAAAGGAAGTTATGTTTCTTCACTCTGCATGAAACATAATTGAAATTTAATTATATTTAAACTTCAGAATAGTAACCACATTGTAAACTATTGTGACTTAACAGTTATTCGTTTTAAAATTTCCCTTTTAGACCTATGACTCTTATGAGTATTTTAAATCATTTGTTTTAATAAGATAGTTCATCAAAAATTAATTTGAAATTTTGAGATTTTATTGAAAAAAGTCATTAAAAATTTCCAAAAGAAAAAATGACCAATCGAAACCTGCTTCAGAGTCCTTTCTCAAAAGAAGTATTGAACATATTAAACTTTACTGCATGCCTTTTGCTCAGCCTGGAGTAAGACATTTCTTCCTGGAAGGGCATTACATAACATTACCAATTTTAGTGATAGCAAGCGGGGATACCCGGTATTGTTAGACGTTATTAAGTGTCGTAAAACAGAAAAATATATACGATAAATACCCAAGAACATTTTTAACACGCGCACTATCTACTCAATTTTTAAATGATAATTGTTCTCTCTTCATGTATGAAAGATTAAGCAAGGGGAAAAAAAAGTTTATATGACGTTATGACTGAAAAGTTAGGGAGCACTTTCGTCTATAGAACACTATTTGACTGAGCCGAAGTCACACAAGCTCAATGCTAGTTTCAAAACGCCTACGAGTTTATTAATATGAGTACATTGTTATTTCTTCGATAAATGTTGACTCGTACTCATACAATAAAAAGTTATCCATTATTTTGAATGGATTAAAAGAAATCAATTAACGTTTATTTCGAAGGGAATTAAAATAGTGTTTACATGACAGTCGGACTCGACGATATCCAGTATTTTATTTACATTTTCGACTATAGACCTTTTAAAACGTTGTGCATTTTGACATTAAAATTACCAAAAAGGAATCTACGAAATCAAAATTGCGCGTGATTGCCTGTTACAGTATCAAGACCATAGACTCTAATCACATTTTCAGTCCCTTGGCTTTCTTCGCCTTTATCGAAGAAAAACTGTACAAAGTGGTATATTTTCTCTTTACTTGTGCCCATATTTGAATTACACTTAAACAATATTGAAGTCTTTTTATTTATTTATTTCGAAATCTCATATGTCTAACAACATCTGTAAACCGAATGCACTTATATAACACGAAATACACATTACCAAAGTCATCTATTGTAAAAATTATTTTAGTATGCATATTACATCAGGAAACAAAATATAATCACACAAAACACTCTGTATATCTGTTCTATGCTACATGCAAAAATCCTGCAAAATTTCATTATTATGCTTAAATTGTTATATCTTAGATAACAGATATTTATATGAAAATAATATAATTCTATGTAAACATACATGAACACTATTATGTATATCTTCTAGTAGCTTTTTTATCCGGAGAGGCTCTGTATGGTATATCAATAACTTTCCAAGAAAAAAAAAACTCAATTTTACTTCATGAGGATGGAGCTCTCTTCCGCAAAACACTCTTCCCCTTATATTATCAGACTCCTGACGTACCCAAAAAGCTACGTCGAAGCCATCATCAAGAGGACACAAAAAGAGGATCCCCAGGTCCCTGTCTCGGCTAAGATTCCATCAAAGCAGACCCGGGCAAATCCATGACCATCCTTGACAAAAACCCCTCCTTGCACCGCAGTAACATCACCAAGTCCATCATTAATAACTTAGGGTACAAAAGCTACGTCCTCAGGGCGAGACACCTGCTAACAGATTCAATGAAGTTCACCAGGGTGGCTAGGTGCAAGAAGGTCCTGTCTTCCTTGAAGAACACAGGAGTGCATTATCAATTCTTCTCAGATGAGAAGATATTCAATGTTGACAAGAAAATAAACAGCCAAAATGATATATGGATAAGTAAAGAACCTTCTGAAGTCACCATAGTGTTCATGACGAAGAGCCCAGCCTCTGTGATGGTCATGGGCGTCATTAGCAGTGAGGTTCACGTCATGCAACCCTACTTCTTCAAGCCCAGACACAAGGTGGACAATGAGGTTTACTTGAACGCTGTCAAGCCCTGGATGGACAAAGGGACTGGAGGCAGAAGGTATACCTTCCAGCAGGACTCTTGCCCGTCCATAAGGCTAAGATTGTGCAGGAATGACTGAAGGACAATGTGCCTTATTTTTGAGACTTCAAGATCTGGCCTTCCAACTCTGCTGATATTAATCCTTGTGGTTTTTATTGTTAAGTTGGAGATGGAGGTCTGTGAAACCTACAATAAGTCTTTGGAGGACTTTAAGTCGTCCATCCAGTCCTTAGCTAGCTCAACGGACGCTGTGAAGGTTTTAAAGTCCGTTAAAGCTTTCAGATCTCGTAGAGAGGCTGTCTTTGAAGTAGGAAGATCACATATGGAATAAAAAATGTAGAAAATTGTCACATACTCATTTGTTGTGAAATAAAGTATTCTCCAGAACCATACACTATTTATCTTGATGGCCTTAAAGTTTGTCCAAATTTATCTGGAAGAACTGTAGAGTACACTAGGTCAATGTTTTTCAATCATACATTCATACAGACTAACTTTGCTTCATTACTAGTTATAAGTTTATAATAGTTAAATTAATCAAATTTTTGGTGATATTTTTCATTTTCCTGATTTTTATTGAAGATTGTTTCGTTGTTAAGTTACTAGATATTATCTATTCAAAAAAAGAATATGGATCATTTTATATCACATAATATACAATTTTTTTAAACGCTTCAATCGAAGTAAAACAGACGGTATAAATGTATCATTTTTTTAATCGTGTATCATGGATGCTTATCAGTCCTATTCTCCATTATGCAATCCCCATATTAAATAATTAACTTCACATAACAATTTAGTGGAATTTTATATTTGTATACTTAGTATGGAATAACATGTACAATGTACATGTTATTCCATATTAAATATACAACACTTGACAAAAGCGCTCTAAATGAGGCAATAATAATTTCATTAATAAAGTCGTAACAAAAATGTAACACTTTTAATATATAATGTATATTATATATGTAGATACAATATATTCAGGCATATATGTGAAATGTCAACATAAAAGCAGGTGAGATAAAAAAGGAGACATTAAGAAAAAATGAATTAGTCCATATTTGGGTAAATTAAAGGATAAACAATTAATTAGAAAACAAAATAAACCTGAGCTATCTAGTTTACGAACAATTAAGAAAATGACAAATTTTCATTCGCTCACATCAAGCAGTTGTACGCCTCCAGGACCACCGTCTACGCCATCAGAAGGTCCAAAACGTTGTAGAGGAAGAAGAGTTCTGTCAAAAAGGCAAAACTGGAGCCGGAGGAGTGAAAGAAACCCGCCGCGGCCAATAGTCTCATGCCCATGTTGGTCCATGCAAGAGATCTAGGAGTTTCAGAAGAGCACCAGAATGTTCAGAGAGCTATACAAAAAGTCATCGAGAACTGCTACAGTTTCCAAAGTCGAGCCAAGGATGTTATATATCCCAAATATCTACTATAATATTATAGTTGTATATTTGTATGTCCCCAGATAAAAATCTATAGGGTATTTATTTCAAAAAAGGAGACAGATACAGTCTGTAGACATAATTTTGAGTAACATATCTAAGTCTATGTTTCATTCTGATCCGACCAGATTCCTTGGCTCTCGTGGGCAAGTTTGTTTTTTTGCTAATAAGTTGATTTTTTTATTATAAAACAAGATCGATTCCTCGTGTGTGAAAGTAGTTCTTTTTAAAGTAGTAGGGGCTGTAGTTTCAAAAATGCACCAAAAAAAATTAAAAATCCGAAAAACTAATTATTTTATAGAGGAAAAAGAGAGAACGTACATATATTGAATACGAATTATAAAGAGGAAGAAGAGATTTAGCAAGTTAATCTTTCTATGTATCTTCATTATGGTTGAAGGAGGAACTTAATTTTAATTATTATGTTGTCAATCGACAAGTTTTACTAAATGCTGAAGTAACTTAGAGCATTAATAAAATAATTCAAAATAAAATAAATAATTCGGATACGTCTTCGTTAAATAATAACTAATGATTCAACTTTATTTGGTTTTTATTACAATCGGATGATTAGTTTAGAAGAAAGTCAATTTAAAAAAAATAAAAATAGTATTGGTTGTACACTGTTTGTAGGCAACGTTCATGCCCCATTTAAAGTAGTTTAATACGTATGTCAGAGGTGATCCGTGCAATGTACATACACAAGAAAGAGGGATTTTGAAATTGCGAACACAAATTGTAATGTATTTACATAAATAAGGAGACATGATTAAGAAATGCGAATATAGTAAAGCAAGAATGCTAAAACTTGCGTACATACTTTATTATTACTGGCCTAATATTCCCATTTAATAATTACCAACCATGGTGTCTGTATACTTTCTCGTAGCATCTAAGACAGTGTTGCTCATTTGTGCAGCATAAGTTCCAAGAGTAGGTAGGCATCTAGGTTAAGTAGTTAGCTATCAAAACAGATTACACAATTTATATAAAATATATTAATATCTATTTAAAATATAATTAGAATATCTAATGATTTGCAGATTTTTTTTTTACGAATTCAAAACCTTTTTAATTCTTTATATCTATTGATAGTTATTATGACAATAAATTAACTTGATTAGAGTAATTACAGTATAATAGTAAGTTTACAAACATTAACTTTTTATTTTCTGTTCTGCCCCTCTCAAAAATATATAATCTACCTTTGGAATTTATGTACGAAATTACGGCAGGCTAATTGTATTTTATTGGTATATATTTAGGATTGAAGACTGCAATGCCGTCAAGCTCAGTCTTTGTCCAGTCCAGCTTAATCTTTGTCCAAGTTAGGTCCCCCTCAACGTTATTTCTTCTTTTTTTAATATGCTTTAGTACAGAAAATCTGAAGGACCGTTCCTAGAACTGGAGTGGACCGAATAAATAAAGACTAACACAACACTAACTGTTTCTATGTATTTGAAATATTATTGCACGCCAGCCTTTTTTTAGCATATTTTTCAATGATTTATTAATTTTTGAAGATATTTAAATTTAAAAAACTGCAGAGTGAGTCAAAGTGTTTCAACTATCATTGGAAGAATGTTCATATGTCTAGGATCAACCCAATTGGCGCCAATCACTTACATAGGTCAAAGTAAATGTTTAAATTGAATAAAGGCTTAATTATGTTGAAATAATTGATTACTCAATAAATTTTTTTTTTTAATAAATAAACTACGTAATTGTAAATGACTTTTTTCTAATACATTGATTAATTGATTAGTCTTTTATTGAATGTAGTTTTTATTTATTGACGTTTAAGTCTATACTTCAAAAACTATCTAAATTTGTTTTTCAGATACACCTTTTTTCATAATTAAAAATTTAAATTAAACTTTAATCTAAAATTGGTGTAGGTCCAAGTTTTTCAACAAATTATCGGATAAAATTTCATGTTTATGTTGCAAATTTTTTAATTTAAATTAGATAAATTGATAGATTACTCAATGAATTTAGATTTACGTTTTTAATCATTCAATATATAATTGTAGAAGATTATATTTACTACTTTGATGAATTGATTTTTATTTTTTTTTTAAATTCGTTGAATACCTATTTTTTTACTATTAAGTCTATATTAAAAACCTTTCTTTTTTTCTTTTCAAATAGACCTTTTTTCTTCATAATTAAGAAAAATAAAAAGAATTATGTAGGGTGAGTTAAAAAGTTAAATGTAATATAACTTTCACCTAAAAAAAATTTGTAGATAAATTAATTGCAGTATCTATAAATGTGCACAAAATATATTTTTGAATAAATGCGTTATATTTTACTTTTAGACCTTAAAGTAGGGAAATACTTCTAACTTGATCATCCACTTCAAGAGATGTGCGAATTTTGGATTCCGAATTCCACGAGAGACCACAAGAGGAGGATTCATTTGAGAAAAACTACCAAACTTCATAAGAGAGTAAAGTGACTCCTTCCTTGGGAATTATATACTAGAATCGAATCAATGAAGCAATCCATTCACGGTAAGTAGATAATTTTCATATTTCAAAATGGCATCACTGAAAAATACAAAATGGAATAAAAATCATTGGAGATGCATATTTTTAAGTAAATCTTTGTTTAAATTGTACATTGAATATTTTCTACAATATATTCCTCACAAGATATTCCTCAACACTATGTAATAAAGGGGTTTTTAATAGAGACGCTCACATTTTACGTTCATAGATTTCGAAAACGACGTCATATTTGTTATTGTTTCTTTGACAGCTGTGCTTAGAAATAATTGTAGTTTCATCATGGAGCAGTACACACTCGAGAAACACTTGCACATCATTAAAATTTATTACAAAGTTGGTGAGTCTTTGATCCAAACTTTAAGAGTGTTAACGCCAATTTATGGTCAACGTAATCGACCTGCAAAATCAACAATTCGACATTTGGGGGGAAAAATTTGAGTCCACATACACGTTACATAATGTTCCTGTGCCAGTGAGACAAAGAAATGCACGAAGTGTAAAAAATATTGATGCCGCAAGCGCATCAATTCAAGATTACGCAAATTTGTCTCTTACGCGCTGTTGGGCATCTCTGTGACATCGTTGTGGCGAATATTTCGAAAAGATATTGGCCTACACCCGTATAAGATCAAGTTGACACAAGAACTAAAGCCGCTTGACCACTTCAAACGTCGGGGATTCGTAAAATGATCCTAATTTTCAACGTAAAATCATCTTCAGCGATGAGGCACATTTTTGGCTCAATGGCTTTTTTAACAAGCAAAATATGCACTATTGGACCGGAAAAAACCCACACGTAATTTATGAAGCGCCATTACATCCCCCAAAAATTACTGTTTGGTGTGGATTGCATGCTGGTGGTATCATTGGGCCGTACTTTTTCGTCGACGATGCCAATCGCCACGTTACTGTGAATGGAAATCGTTACCGCGCCATGATAACCGATTTTTTTTGGCCTGAATTGGAAAATATGGACTTGGACGATATGTGGTGCCACTTCACACACAGCAAATGTTACAATCGATTTATTGAGGAGTAAGTTTGGCGAGCGTGTTATCTCCAGAAAAGGACCAGTCAATTGGCGGCCTCGCTCGTGCGATTTAACGCCTCTAGACTATTTTCGTCACGTGAAAGCCTTGGTCTATACCAATAATCCGTCTACGTTAGAAGAGCTCAGAACAAATATTCAACGCGAAACTGCTGCAGTTTCAGCCAATGTATGCGGAAAAGTAGTGGAAAATTGGGTTCAACGATTGTAATTCGTAAAACGTGCACGTGGTGGTCATTCAAGCAACATCGAATTTCATTCATAAATTAACTTGAATGTATTTTAACGGCAAATAAAGAAATCGTCGATATCTCAAACCATTTTCGTTTTATTTAAAAAAAAAAAATCTGAGTGCTGTTAATGGAAAACCCTTTATATATAATTTATAAGGGTTTGAAGAAGAGTGTCATTTTCATCATTTTTCAGCCTAAAAATGGGAATATTTCGAGTTCTGTACAAGATTGTGAATCAATAAAACACATTTTAATCATAAAAACACTTTTACATAAGTTTTATTAATTTTACTTTGAATTTTGGGACAGTTTTAAAAGTAAAAATGACTCTGAACGATAATAGTCCAACATTAATATATCCCATATATTTCAGAATCAAATTACTGAGAAAAAAATAGAAATCAGTTTTGGATTCTGCGCTCCACGATGAATTCCCTTTTTGGGGCTTGAATTAATTGATCCATTGTGTAACTCAGGCTTGTAAGCGTTCCGTTATTATTATTATTACTTTTTTGTTCATCGTTCATCGATTATTTTCGTTCTGTTCCGTGTTCCAATCATAAGGCAGTACTAGGCTTGCACAGTAAACATACATACACTAACTAGCCCGCTCGTTCAATGAAGCTGTACATTTTTTGATTTATAAAAAAGTCGGATACTCAAAATGAGATTGCTCAAAAAACGAGAACTCTTTCATGTATGGCTGGGGTGCCAAAGCTTTTTTTCTCTGAAATGTCTATGGGAATCATACAAAAATTTATCAAACTAAAGTTCAAAACACTAATATTCGACTACAAATAACAATATTTTATTTCGCAACAAGCAGAATATCTATGTCCGTTGTGATTCATATCGATTTCTTTTTAATCCCATATGTAAATATAGATTAATTAAGTCATAATTAATTATTAACATCTATAATATATAACTTATGAGTTATGACCAACTCTTGATAGTACTGTGTCATTTTTAATAAAATTGTATATATGTGGCACATCAACCAAAAAGGAACTTAGAATAATTTTTCTCAAAATTGAACGTGGAATACATTTTCAACAAATTATAGCTCATTTCAATGAACAAATTATTCTTATATATCCTTTGGAGGCACCACAATTTTACTTACAGAAATCAAAAATTAAGGTTTTAAACTACAGTTAATACTCTCGGGTATCTAAATTTATCCCAGAAACGAAACTTGAATTTAATTCCTATTATTGACCATAATATATCTTTGAAATATTGCCTGACATTATACAAATAATTGAACATTTGAATAATATTTGATTCGTGTATTTTTCATAAAAATGAATAGTTTTTTGAACTACTTCCCCCCCCCGACATGTAAACAATACTTAATAGAAATACTATTGACCTTGATTGCAGCTCAATGTGAAGTACTTTAAATCCATAATAAGAAAAATGTTGTGTGCGTCTTTGTATTTTATTTTTGGCTGTAAAGTACTTTTGAAATAATTAAGAGCGTGAGAATGTTTTTTATTGAGTACAAGAGAAATTAAATTATTACTCCGTAAAAGGGACATAAATAATAATTACGTACTTTAAAGAGTTGTTAATTCACATTTACATGAATATCAATATCAGGGAGGAGGCTTTAGGTCTCTCCCCAATTTCAAAAATTCCCCATGAATTTACATAGTTGTGTTTCTAGGAAACGTATAACGTGGACAACTAAAACCCTTCCCAAATTTTGGTTAAAAAAAATCAATTCCGTTCAGCGTTCTGTCGTTTAATTTTTGCATTCTCTTTAGAAGCCTGGTTTTTATTGTTTAAACTCAAGTTTAGCTTAGTCAATCAATCAACGTTCCGAGCACTGATTAGGATAAGGAAGCAGAAACATCGACAGCTGACGACAAAAAATAGTGTTCATTTTTGTGTCAGTGAAGTGAAGCTGTTTCAATTCTAGGCTTTGTCCACAAGGGCGTATCCATATAACTCTAAACCTATTCAAAAATATACTTTTTAGAATTTTGTTTATAGAAGTCTTAAGAAAATATATAAAATGTATTTCATTCTGATTTTCAAATTCGTATTAGACAAAAGTATTATAAAATAAGAAATTGAGATAAGTGTAAAATCTTACGAAAAAATTTATATTTTTTCCGTAAAAAAATGGATAACTATAAGAGATAATAACATTGATGGATACAATTTTAGTACTGCAGTCCCCGCACCTAGATGTTTCTCTTTACCTTCTTTGTATTGGGTAATGATGATACTTAGATAATAAAATATATAAAAAGTATTATTTAAAAATAATTTTTGTCTAAAAACTAGGCAAAATCATCAAAAAAGGCATTTTCGAAAAACTTCCAGGGCGATGAGGCAAATACTAAAAATGATTTTCGGAGCTTCTCACATCTTAAAGCATGAGAAAAAATGGGGAAATACATCAAAAAAAGTATATTTTTGAATAGGTGGAATATAGCTCAACTGTGATAAAACACAGTTCTTCTTGTACGTGGCGTGTGTCCGTGTCACAATACAAGGAGCATAAAAAAATGTCTTCAAAAAATTCTTGTGAACCGAGTTTAGTAGAGCGTGCTCCGTAATTAATTACCGTGGAGTATATTTGAAACAGGCAAGAAATCCCTTCAGGAGTGGTTCAGGCACGATTAGAGAGGTTATACAAATGGGGATGTCCTAGAATGACGTAAAAATGTTATACGCGGGGAGGAATAAATAGCTTAGAGCCTCTTAAAATATGGTTGAATACTCTCCACCTTCAGATTGGCCAGTGTCTAGGGGTAGTATGGGATTGTTAATAACCACCACAAATATATCCAAGGAATCCCTTTAACACCACACACTAGTTCAAATCACTTGGGTTGGACGGGTTCCGGGGGAAGGAAGGAACCAAGGAAGAGGGGTTCCTTAGATGTATTGGCTGTAGTTTTAAGGATACAGTGGTATTCCTATGTACCCCGACAACCCAAGGGCTTGGAGCTATTTTTTTTGGTATTATAGGGGTTCCTTAGATGTATTAGAGGAATGGGTGGTATTTTTTTAGGAATCTGACACTGACCCCGGACCAATCCGAGGGCAGAGGGTATTCAACCATATTTTAAGAGGCCCTAAGCTATTTCTCCCCCCCCCCGCGCTTCTCCTATAATATTACTCCTGCTTGAAGGTAATTTATAATATGTTATGAAGTTTGGACAAAATACGGGCAATTTTTCTAACTGGAAATTTTCCTCCATGGCAATCTTCTACGGGCAATTTTCCCCAGAGCAGTTTTCCTAGTACCGTCTAAAAGACATTCCTGGAAAACATGGTCCAAAATTTCAAAAACAAGTGAAATCATATTTTATTTTAGAAAGGGACAAAGAAACTGCAACAAGCTTCAGACAGTTTGTGAATTGGGTTATTAACAACAGAATGAGCAACATTATTTTATGCAAAATAAAGACATACATACATAGTAGACAGACTAAATGCAAAAAAAGAAATATATCATTTCTCACTACATATATATATATACTACAAATGATTGTACATAAATGTGATGTTGTCTCTCCCAGTTTAGTGCACAATGTATGTATATTTGGATGAATTAAAAGCTTTGCCACAAAATGATTTAACTGAGAATTATGAATTGATCAAACATGTGTAGGGTTATTAATAGTACTTACATAGTAGGGTGGTTCATAAACAAACTTATGTTTGTTCCTCAAACATTCCCGACCTTCTCTAAGACAAATATCTCTCCTCACCAAAATCTATGTTCCTCCAACAACAACAACTATGGATCTCGAGGCTTCCTTACTGCTATATTAACCAACCAGACGTAGTACCAGACATTGCTCGAAGTTATTAGACATTGACAAACAGTCTGACAAAATTTATTTTACTTACATACACTCAAATCCGGATACAATTAAAATACACCTATAGAAAATGTTCGTTCAAATAACAGTTTTTTGCTACATTAAATACTTTACATAGAAGAAAAACTAAGTAAGAAATCCACATAAAGTCTACTTTTTTTTCTCTTTTTGGTATCCACTTCATGGAAATTCATGAGAAGGAATAATTCCCATAATTTCCTTTTTTTATTGATACAAATCGTAAGCTCTTTTTTCTGTATGCTTCTTTTTAAATTAATGTCACATTGTTTTTCAATCAATAATGAAACCTATAATGAGTGCCCCCCCCCCTAAAAAATACTTTTGCTTAACGATAAGCTAAAAATTCTGAATCATCTGTCAAAAACAGGATCCAATCAAACACTGGTTTCCTCAAAAATACTTTGGATATAACAAAAATTCGGATATATTCAATTATTTATTTTTAATAGCAGTTTCTTTTATTCGGATTTGACTGTAAATGAACAGAGTTTCAAATGATATGAAAGGTTGTATTGTTATTAAAAAAGAAACACCAAAAGATACCTCAGTCACTCTGACAATTTGAAGAATCTTTTTTTAGCCAGCACTGTGACGCCGTGACAAGAAACTCTATCTGCAGTGGATACCAGGCTTCCGCCGCCGCCTGGAAGCTATCATTGCCGCTAATTGCGGCTACATTATTCATAAATAAAGCTCAGACACACATCTATTTTTAGTATTAATTTTGTTCAAATTCTATTGTTCATTAATAAATTATATCTTGTTAAAGTTTAAAATTTAAAGTGTTCATACAACTCGGTACTAACTTTGCTCAATTAATAAAGATTAGAAAAAAAAGTAATTAGTTAGAAAACACACATTCTTACTTATTAGCCCCCCCCCCTCTCCAGTGGTAGTGGTAAATGCACAGTGAGAAGCAGAAGGATATTGTTAGACCAATATGATGTAAAAATGATGCAAAATATGGAAGATGCTATATAATTTTTTGGGGTCATTTCATTCAAGCTGGAATTTGTTCTGACTTGTCTGTTTTCGCCAATGAAAGATTTTAATGAATGGAAATGAAGCTCTTCCTTACTTTTTGATATTTCGTCACTCTGTATGAAACACACAAATACATATATAGATTTATTATAAGGAGTGTTGTAACTAAGAAAAAAAAATACACAGACTAAACACTTGTCAATCACTCAATTACATTTAATTCAAATCTAGTCAGATAAAGTTATACATACACAAATGAGTAAAATATGTTATACATACATTATAAATGGGCATGCGAATGCAAAATTCTTCTTTTATCCTTGAAAAAAAGGAAGGTATTTCCTTTTTAGAATAACGTTAATTCGTTCACACATAAAATCCAGAGTAGCTTGATTAATCCAGTTCTGAATTGAACAATATTTATTTATACCGATTCTTTTATTCGTGATGTTATTTGAATGAAACTGTTCCGTGTTTAAGTCATTCAACTTCTATAAAAGTATTTGGCCTTTTGTTCTCAGGTAAGATTGAATTTTGCTGTTTAGCTCAAGGTATAAAAATAAACCCGGATTTTTGACATTGTATGTAACCCTAAATTGGCATTTGACAACTTTCCAAGGCTTCAAACACATATTTGTTCGATTCAATCTTGTTCAAATTGCCCCACCATGGGATGAAGCAAGAACATACCGTATTATTGGGCTTTCTCTGTCCAGGTTGACTCTGGGGAATATGTGGTATCAATCATAGCTATCGGAAGTTCGGAGAGGTAATTTATCAGTTGAAAGTTGGTTACCAAAACAGTTAGGGGCATTATGGTAAATAGAGTCAAACTCACTTGACTTCTTATTCTGGTTAGAACTAAGTAGCTTGGTTTGTATAAAACTATTTTGTAACCAGGTTAAGTCTGGATTAACTGCTTTGGCGCCTCTAATAGTCTCCTGATCAAATATAGAAGGAACTAGAATGGCCACACAGTAGAGTGCAAAACCTCCCCTTAATATTAAATTGAGTAATGCATCTCAATTTATTCAATAGTTTCTTACATTTTGTGTTATCTTGTGCTTTGACATTTACACCTCTCAAAATTTAATGGCCTCTTATGTGATCTTATATAATGTTCGTACCAATTTTGATCTATAAACGATCTTTACCTTTTACCGTAATCTTTGTCAGTAACAAACAAATTAACAGAGACAAAAACTTTGAGTATATATAATCTGGTTTTAGTGAAAATGTGCAGGCAATCCTTCGACTATAACAAAAAAATCACTAATATAGATAAGTCCAATTTAAACTTTATTCTGAACTGAACTCTCATTAAAAAAGACACGTCATAAACTTTAAAAATATGGTTCAACATGGATACAACGCTATAAATCATTTAATAGTAAATATTATTATGAAAATAGAAAAAAAAATACATTTATTTTAGGAATGATATTGTAAATAAATTTTTAAGGAAAATGATAGAATGTACAAGTTGTTTTTGATATTCAAAATGTCAATCAAACATTGATCATTGAAGTATCTGTAATGTTAAATGCTTTTTTATAAATAGCATGCTTATTCATTATTATTTGAGGCCATTGATACTGACGGATCTTTCCTTTTGAACAACACAATGTACAAAACGTGTACTGTACTTTATTTTATTTTCTTTTTGATGCATGCAGATTTTTGTAGGTAGGGTCGTTTAAAAGTGGGACAAATGGAAAGCAATTATTGTTTGTTTAATTGTATTGATTTTGGAGCTAAAATTTTGAAGTGAGAAGTGTTTATGCAAATGAGTGATCGTTCTTATTTTGTTCCTTAAGAAAAAGGGCAAGAATTCAGTAATGCATACATTGAAATTTCAAAAATATTCTTACAATTATTTAAACTTATAATAAAGATAACAATCCATTTATTCAAAGGGCTAAAATTCGAAGGAACAATTAGCCTAAAAATATGTTTCACCACATAAGTATTTCAATTTTTTATCAACTATACTCTATGTCCCTTCTCTTCTTCAACAATAAACCACTGTCATATATATTATAGAATAAGATTATGTAACTGGTGGCCTGCAGTCCAAATCCGGATCTTCAGGTTGATGTAATGGGATCTTTATAGGGAGAAAACTTAGTTGATAAAATAACGCCATACGTATCATATATCTCAGTTTCCGAATCTTCCATTTATGTAATTTGACAAATTTTTTGCCTAAAAAACTTACCGGATACAATGGTAAATATACAGGGTGGAGATTTTAAAGTCGGAACCAGTTGAAAGCTCAATATGAGATCTATATATATAAAAGTGTTTTGATCAGATTTAACTGACAAAACTCCATTATAAAAAATACAAAATACATTTACATGTACTTAGGATGTCCTTTAATTAAGAAAGCCTTGCAGCCATTATTATGTGGCCAAGAACACAAATAACTCCATAGATGTAAGAGGGATTTAATTGGAATTAGCCGATCTGATGTCATGCACGAATTTTAAATTGGCGCGGTTTGTCCAAATCAGGTGTTAAGAAAGGGGTTTATTAAAAAAAAACACACACAACTTTTCTAAGACTTTTATGTTTTGGGCAAAGGAAATGGGACCTCTTAGCTCGCTGGATCTGAATCCCTTCGACTACAATGTTTTGGAATTCTTGGAGAGAGATTCCAATAAACTTGCACATAACACTCTGTACTCTTTGCGGGCTTCCATTCTCGAGGCAGTGCCAACATGAACAAGGAGTTCCACATAAAGATCATGGTCCAGGGCCAGGTTGGAGGGTCTGGTTGAACCTGGAGGCGGTTGGTTTAAGTAATGGAGTTCATTATAGAACTCAACATGTACGAGTTTAAGATTTTTGAAAGGCTGAAATAATTTTGGGAAATAAATTGAAATATACATTATCCTTAAATTTACCAGATTTAATATCTCAGCCCTGTATAATCAATATATATATATACTAGAAAAAAATATCATTGTTAATGCCAATTTATTTATCATCATAAAAACTTGGTCACAATGATTGGTTGAATCAATTGTGGTTCAACTATGAACATGTCTCTACCATTAAAAAAAGAGCAATCCTAGAATGGCCCATTCCTAGAATTATTATTATCTTGCTAGGGGGGACAAAATTTTGACAGAATAATATTTTTTTTTTCAAGGACAAATTTATGACCTTTATAGAAAAGAAAAATTTAAATATAATTTGAAAACAATAAATATAATAAATTTCAAATTGTGTCAATAAAAAAAACCTAAATTTTGACAACATGGTTTCATTTTTTATCAAAAAAATTGCATTTTTAACATATTAGGGATATTCTTTCTTTTCCTCCTTGGAAGAAAGATTGAAAGTCTTTTCTATTTATAAAATTTATTGCATCTGGATTGATCTGAACTAGTGGTACACATTTTTTTTTGTATTTTTCAAGAGTAAAATTTAAATGATAGGTTTTGTAAGAACATTAATTTAATGAATTATCAAAAATAGTGTTCCGTATAAAATTTTATACAATGTTTGAGTTCTCAACCCTAATAACTGCCTCAATACGAGGCCTAAATCTCTTGCAGACCTTGACTATGTAGTCAATCTTGAGCTTGGTCCAACCTTTAGAGACTGGGCCCTCTGGCGAGGAGTAGTACATACCCTCTACTCCGAACGCACTTAGATAAAAAAGTTTTTATTGTTCATCATGTACTAGCTAGTGTATTTCAGAATTATTTAAAAAAAATCAAAATTAAGGTCATAAACATTTAAATATTATAATTTTGATTTCATTTTTGGAATTTTCACACTTCCAAAATTCAAGAGGTTATCCTTTTGGATAAAAATAATATAGAAGAAAAAGTCCTGTCCGGTAAAAAGACATTAAATCCACGTTGAAAATTTTGTGCCTGAGACGAGTATCATCTATATCTCAGAAAATAAAGAAAATGATGTACTGAAATTTATCATACTTTATTTACTCAGTAATTTGAGCTTGTGTGCCAAAAATCATCCCAAATCTTAAGTGGGTCGGGTGACATTTTTTATTTATTTTCGTAGATTTGACATGGAAATGCAAGGTTAAGTGTCACTTTAAAAAACTGGCATCGATCAACGAAGCATTTATTACTCAATTTTCGAAAAGTGTCATTATTTCAATCCAAACCGGACGAGACAATGTTGAGATGACAAACTTCTTAACCCTAGACATGGACACCCTTTTCTAGTCTATAATATAAGCCAAAAAAGCTCATTTTTACACAATTTCTTCAGTTGAAGTAAAGGATTAAATCGGAATGGAGTAGTGACGATAATCATTCCATAAATAACCTAACTATAAAACTATTATGATAATTACTAAATATTAAAAAGATACTTCTATAAGAATTTCCATTTCATTTTAATGCATAGTTTTCTATCCAAATAAATACATATTTATATACGAAAATAAATAATATTCAAATTCATTTTAATAACTCTTCATTGACAACTTGTTGTGACAATCTTCAAACATATGTACGTAAACACAATAAGGAAAAAAAAGCTTTGTAAATGCATCATCCTACCTCATAAGTCATAAAACGATTTGCTACTTGCTTGAATACTCATACTTAATAACAAATTCCATTTCCGTAAAGGAAAGTAAAAATTAACAAAAAAATGTAGCGCAACATTATGAATATAAATATATAAATTTAACTTGTTAAAAGTTAGCTTAATTAACACAAATTACTATTAAAAATATTATAAGTGCAATCCTTGATACCCAGAAATGAAGATGGAAAAAAGGTGTTCGTTTATGAGATTTAAGATGGTATTAGTTGTTAACATTGGAATTCTTCACACCATTTATTGATTCTTTAGATGTTGAAAATCTTAGGTAAAAAGTAAGCGTTGTTATTTTTTATAAAGTATCTCAAAATATCCATTTCTCTTTCAACGACTTTTTCTACATTCTTTACCGTCCAATGGCATCAATCAGAGTACATTCTTCAATTTTGCTGAGATAATTGAGACTGCTTCCATGACACTGTCAAGTTATGTTATCCTGGATTTCAAGCTTTACTGGTGTTACGTTAAGACAGCTATACAGTAAGTGTGCCAAAGTTTGAATACTGTTTTGAACATTAGATAAAATTAAAATCTTCAAAAATTTAGGAGTACTTTAGCAGAGAGCTGATACAAAGCCAAGTGGCCATACAAATACCCCGTGATTATATTTTTATAAATATGATTCCCTAGGTGGTAACTTTTTTGTCCACAAAAGGCGTCAAGCATACTTGAATATTACTTTAAAACTATCTCTAAAGTGTAATCTAGCTAAGGGAAAAGTTTCCATGCAGCAAAGTAAATCTCCTCCAGTAGAAAGATACATTCCGTTACTTGGTTTATGTTTTTGGCATAACCAAAGGCATGCCCTATTCAGGATTTAAAAAAATATTTTAAATGGTCAATCAACAAAGCTCAAACTAACGTAGGTTTAAGACTAGAGGTTTCTACCTGTAGGGGCTGTATATTTTTCTTTAATTTTAATAAGTGCAATAATAATATACCTACATAACAGAAATCCTGTCCATCCATTCAAAATGAAAGTCAATTTTGTAGTTTACGCATAATATATTTGAGCCAACCAGGAATAAATTGACTTAAAAGCACAGAGAGGAACTAATTTTTTAAATAGTTTTGATTTCAAATTATTTACATCTAATTATGATTGATAAATTTATGTTTTTTCTTGTCAATCCATAATTAATAAAAATTAAACATTAAAAGAAGTAAATCATCTTTTTTATATGTTTATGTAATTCCTTTAAACATATATGATATTAGTAAGAAATTGCAATTGGTTTAGGAATGGGCTGTAATTTTGCTATTGGTGCATCTCTAATAAATATGTATTGTACCTAGAACGACATTTTGTATAAAACAGGACAACTGAATCTGAATAATAATGTATTGACTTAGTGATACCTAAGTTGGCTTCATATGCATTTATTAATTAGTACGACGTAGATTCACGTTAGAAATGCTTGGCTTCATCGTTCAATCTGAGTAAGTAGCAATTTATATAATACGTATATAGTCGCATATAAAGTGTTGAATCTAATTGATCAACAATCCATAACGGCATTCAGGTTTTTAGACCTGATTAATTAATCCTTATATTTCATTTTAAATTTCATATATAATAATTATCTACAGATATTAATAACTACGGGTTATAATTCATTTAATTCTTCGATCTTGAAATCTATGAACAGTGTAGTTCAATATGTAATATACATATATGCAATATCCACTACAATGTACAAAAACTCTCGTTCTATCACTTAAATTTATGACTAATTAATTAATCATATCATAGAATAAACAACTTTTTGACACTTTTAAAATAAATAAAAATTTTAAAAGATCTTTGTTGTAAGAGCATTTAAATCCACTAACAATGGACTTGGTCAATTGAATATGAAATATATATACATATAGAACAAATATCATCTGAAGCAAAAACATGGATTTTCTCGCTTAAATTTCCATGAATCAGTTTTATTTATCTAAATATTTTAACAAAAATATTTGTATTATTATTTGCAATGATTTTTATATGTATCTATTTTAAATATTATGAATTCTAACAGTTCAAATGTATCCTGTTGTCTACATATGTGTTTGTACCCTTTGCTTCTAAAGAATAGTTAAATTCGACCGTCAATTTATATACTTCTCATAATATTTGTGCTTCAAGTGTTGACTGCTTATACTCGAAGTAAGTGATGTTCGACCGTAAATAATTACAGTGTGCGTGAGAAACTTGTAACGTACCCATTAGAGCCCCATAAAGTCATTATTATTTGCGTTGGATGTTGGATAATTAGAAAGAAATTATTTGAAAATGTATTTGCTTTCATAGGCGGTCTTATTGGTTGCGATTCGTCAACAAATAACAAGAATACATACAAAAAGACAACAAATTGAAAATCTCTTCTGTGTCCATCACTCAGTGAAGGAAGTTACAGTCACAGTTAATTTCTCTGTTGAACTTGTCCGTATGGTCAAGAGGCTCATTAACAGCGGTGAAAGTCTCTCTAGGAAGACAAGTAGTGGAGGACACAAAAAGATAGTCACTCAAGACTTCTTGACTGATGTGGCTATTGAAATTGAAGCCTCGCCAACCACCACCACCAACAACAAAAGGGTGTTGGCTAACGACTTCAATGTCATCGAGGGGAGTATCATGAATGCATTCAAGAAGCTGGGGGCTTATTCTTATGTTCATAGATGGCGTAAGTTAATAAAAAATTTGGTTTGGTGCAAGGAAAGTGTCACCAATTTCTTGCCTGCAAATATGGACCCCTTTCATCACCGGACTGTTTGGCACTAAACTGTAGAATAGGGGGTTTGTGAAGAGATGCCCACTACAATGTTGATTCCGTGAAGGCCTCTGTGGAGAAAAATTGAGCTGATATGTCCAATGACTATGTCATCAAAGTGTGTACGGCCTTCTACCCCAGAATGGAGGTGAATTTTTTTGGAATAATACTCATTTTGTCGAAATTATTTTTTTCTTTTCAAACATTTATCTACTTCGGGCAACGATTTCATACCATGGTTAATGGTACTTTATCTATAATATAAATTTTAATATGGATATTTATATTTGCTAACTTTTTCCGTTAATTTGACAAGTTGAAACATCTCTGGACACAGAGATAGTAGCCATTCTTGATAAATAATAATAGTAGACATTAACTAAGTCTACTGTATTAATGTCATATTTTATTAAGAGCGTAGCTATACATTTGTAATCTTCCAAAGTCGTTTTACTCCAAAACAGTTGTGAAAAAGAAACACATACAGTTTACTATTGAGATAATTGAGGTGACCAGATACCTCAGAGAAAATTTTGGTGTCTGTTTCTAAAATAGCTAAAGTAGAACGGAATTACAAATGTACAGCTATGCTATGGCATAAAATTGAAAATAATCATTGTCCTCCTTAAAATTAATCTACATTAATAAAGTCTGTCTGTTTATATCAATGTTAAAAGTAAGTAATTTTTTAGTTTAGATATTTGGTCTAATAATTAAGAATGCAATCGAGTGTGAGCGTCATATTAAAAAAAAAGAAAAAAATAGAGAGTATAAAATTGTATAAAAACGTAAAAATGAATGAAGTTTCCAAGATGTTTACGTCAACTCATATTAAAAACAAAAAGATGATGGGAAGTACTTTATAGATAAAAAAATGGATATGAATTTAGATTGTCTTTAGTAATGAGCTAGAGTACTCCCAGGGACAACAAATCATATTATTTTTTTTATTTCTGGAGCGGTTATTATTATTTTATTCTTGAGGAGAGAACATCCAAGAATTGAGTAACTTCATATGAGTAAAACTGAGAATTTGTAATATTCTTAACGGAAAATTATGTTCGTTCGTTGATCCCTAAAACTCCGTGTAATGCTGGGTACTACCGTTAAATTGTAATTTAACCGAAAATAAATATTTTTCATTCCTGATCCTCTTATAATTTCCATCCTTTCCAACATCAAAAAGCTGAATTATTTATTCACAATAAATTGAAAATGTTTTTACGTAGATATGCAAGGGCGTCTACAGGATTATACTGCTTGCTTTTAATTATTGCTTCGCTCCATAATTTGATCAAATGACCTTTTTTTCAGAAAATAAATCCTCAAAAAATAAAATTAACTCCTCTGTTCAAATTTTTGCTTCCAGAGGATAACTTTTCTCACAATTTCTTCACGCAGGGGGGTCCCTGCGTGAACACAGTTGCTTAAAAATTTATGATATGATTTCGCTAATTTTTTTCCTTTTATAAGAGTTTGGGAGGTTGGTTGATTGAACTCAAATTAATTAATTACTTGTTGTTAAGCTGTGTACAGCTTTTACTATCAAATGAAGGGCAGATCATCAGCTGGAAAAAGTGCACAAACTATATTCCTTATAATTTCTGACATTTTTTCTTTCCTTCTTCAGATAAAAGGTTGTGATACTCAGTTAATATATATAACGTTATGAGTAATGACATTATAGATGAAAAGTTATAACTTGTAACTTTATGGACTTTTAACTTTTTTCTATATTTTTGATTGAAATGACACTTTTTTTTTTTTTTTTTTTTGTAAATATGTTATCCATATGACCTAATATTTACATTTTTTTAAAAGTATAATTGCATAGTGTCATATATATATTTTTCATTGCTAATAATTATAGAAACTAGGAAATCTAATTTAATAATATTTTCAAAATATGTGTAAATAATGTGTTAATGTGTTTAATGTTGTGGGATATAAAATAATTGAGCATTCAATAATTATATATCTGTATTTGTACAACCATATTAGATACACTATGATCCCGATAATAGTTATATTATATTACTCGTACTTAAATATCAAATATGTAATTTGATTAAATTAAAATTGATATGATATCATCATTTACATAATACTTATCTATCAATAAATAGTTTATAAGGTTATAAGCAGTAATTGGTAGATTTCTAATGCATGAGTTGGTTTTATAATAGGTTGGGGAAAAAGTAATTTCGTATTTTCAGCCTGTTTTTTAAATCCAAGTCTATCTTGTTCATTATTGATATCCTACAAACGCTTTTTGGACAGTATTACATTTGGCCAGCTCAGTCATGAATTATTGAGTGTCTGGAGTATGGAGGTCTCAAAGGAAGAAATTCGACATATTTTACATTTTTATTATCTAAAAGGCGAAAATGCATTTAATTCTGCCCTCTACTATGAACAACTATACCGTTTGAAGCTGGGGATCGAACAGAAGCGGCCAGCATTGGTGAAAATGAGCCAACAACACAAATCTTTGATAACGCACCAGAAGCTCTGGGAGCTCAGATGAGAGATTTTTATACATTCACCCTAGAGCTCAGACCTGGCACCAAGTGACTACCATCTATTCTTGTCTATGGCCTACGCGCTTGAGGGTACAATTTTGGCCTCAATAGAGGCATGTAATAATTGGTTACTCTATTTAAACAATGCATTTTGAGATAAAATTATAGACCTTAACATTACTTCTATGTAGTATTTTCAATTTCCTGAATATTTTAGAAAATAATTTTTGCTACAGATATGCTCGTCTAAAACTAAACACTCCTTTAAATTTTACGCCATGCACATATTCGTGATTTTATTGAGTTGAAACAGGTTTATACTTCGAGGCAAGGGTCTTGACTAGTTATAAACAAAACTCCAGCAAAATCTAAAAATCAACAGTGAAACAATAGCCGATAATATGGAGAAACGCCGAGTCGCAATTTTGGAACTTTTCACCCAAAATTCATCCATCTGAAATTGCCAAGGTTCTGAAATGCAGCCGCACAACCATTTACAGCGTGGTAGCCAAAGGGACTTATAAGGCGACCACAAGATCTAAGTCAAGGCTTCGAAGGTCGGACGAAGTGGTTGTTCCCGTGATAAAGTCTGTCGAGGACAAGAGAGGCAAGGTCACCGTAAGCAGCCTCTCCAGGGAGTTCAACCTCAGGAAAAGGACCATGGACCGGCTATTTAAGAAATATCTTGGCCTTAAGGTCTACAAGAGAATCCCTCGTCAAGCCCTCAAGCCTGTAGACAAGGAAAAACGCCTCGCAAGGTCGAAGATTCCTCTCAACCAGCTTAAGAAAAAGGCCTAACTCCCCTGATTGTTCGCCGCTTGACTTCGCAGTGCTTGGACGTTTAAAGGGGATGTTGTCGGGAGTCCAATACAATTCCAAGGACCAGCTGAAGTCTGCCCTGAAGAATGCTTGAGCCAACCTCTACCAGAGCTTCATCGCAAAGTCATGCTGCAAGTTCAGGACCTGGCTGGAGTTGGTAGTGGAGAACATGGGCGGCCATTTTAAATAGACATGTGTCTAAGACTCTCATCTTTCATGTTAAATAAATTAATTCGTCGACCACTTTAAAAATTAAGGAATTATTTTTACTATTTTTAAAAATTTCAGAGTGTTCAGTTTTAGACGCACACACATGTAGTTGGACCATTTATATAAGATTATTTTTTTGACAACAATATTTTTTATAACTTTTTGGGTTTTGCAAGTACGAAATTTGTTTTGGTAAGTTTATGTTCCTTTTTACAATGCCAATAAATGAATGTTATTGCCTACTTTTTTTGTAAAATAGTTTTTTTGCAAACTTTCTTTGCTAATTTCAATTTGGGCATTTTTTGGCAAAAATAATAGAGTTAATTATCATCCAGACATATTTTTTTATGCATATATATTGGTATGTTATTTGAAACTTATTACACATTTTTTTAAATTCATAATAATACATTACTATAATATACAGGCGCATTATTCTAATGCATTAAAATAGCCTAACGCTCACCCACACCGAAGGGATGTAACATAAAGAAAATTACATTGACGATTGTTACCGATCCCTCCTTGTTCAGAGCAACACTAGGTCACCCTTTGCTAGCAAGTAATATAACGAAATTATTTTTTAATTGGTAAATATTTAACAACTTATTACATGTATATTATTTCATTGAATCCATCTTTACTTAAGTTATTAATAAAATGACTTAATCCGATCAGAAGACCAGCAACCAAAAACTCAATTACTATATTATTTTTAGGTGATATAAGCTTATGTCTAATTTAATGTGAAAGGTAAAAAACCTTCGAGCTGATTAATTTACGAGACTTGGGTACTGCCGTTTATTGTTTTTTAAAATACTAAATTATACATTGTTTTGTGAATTAGATAATAAATAAAGATAGGACGGGACATGAAACCTGATCCAAAGTACCCAGGTACGGTATAATTCAACTTATATTATTTATATCGAATCTCTATTCATCTTGATTAGTGATTGGACAGCCATCTATGTAAACGATTTGGATCGCATACGTCCTTACCTTTATTACTTAACTTTCGTCCTAAACGAAACAGAAAAAAGATCGAGCATCAGTTGGTAGTAAGCCAATACTTCCCAAATATGGAATTATAGTTCTATAGTGGGGGGTCTATTCCGAACACTTTTCTAATTCAATCGTTAATGGAGTTTGAGAAATTGAATCTAATTAATATTTTGATATATTAAACCATAAACAATTAGTTACAAAATAAAACAAATCCAAGCTTACGTACAAGTCGATAAAATTGAACTTGATAGATGAATTTCCGAAGGCGCACTCCTCGACGCTCGACGTCTCCAGGCCCACCATCTACGCTGTTAGCAAGTACGAAAAGTGGGAGATGAAGAAGGGCTCATTCAAAAACTCAAATTGGGTACAGAAGAGTTACAGAAAACAGCCCTCTAAAGTCCATGATGGGCCATAAAAGATTTCTCGGGGTTTCACACCAGACTGTCGAGTGAGCTATCAAAAAAGTTGGTGGAAAGAGCCTTATGAGGGTGGAGGGGCCTCTTTTGACCCGAGCAATGAAAGAAACCCATCTCCTACGTAGCAAGACTCCTTTGTATATGTTTTGAAATAGCCTTTTGAGTTCTTTTGAACTTTTTTTTGATACTTTTGGCCCCCCTTACTATCCTGATGCCAACCTCCTGGAAGTGTTTAACTAACTCTCTGATTTTTGGCTTATTTTTCTTTTCTTTTTATATACAATTTTCCAAAAGAGATAACGACGTGCACTATTCATTTAGCAAAACTTGTGTGCTCTTCAAGATGCCCAAAGTGCACTCCTGGTAAATACCCAATTTTGTAAAATTGGACATAAATCTTGAAGACCGCACTCTAATACTTTAGAAGTGTATAATACATGTCCTAAAAAGTGGAAACGGTTTTTTCTAGTTGGTAGTCTGAACAAGATAAATATATTAAATATATATAATATTAATATTAATTAATTCATTCATTGGAAAAAAAATTCAAAAATTTATTTTAAAATTTTTGTAATTTTTTTTTCAAAAATCCATAGTTATTAACAAAAAAATATTAAATTTAAAAGTTTTTAGAGAAAAGATTAAAAAATTGACAACTATGAACAAAAAATTAATTTTCCTGGAAAAAAATTTCAAATATAAATCCACAGCTATTAACAAAAAATTGATTTCCTTGGGAAAAAATTTCAAATATATTTTTTTTTGGAAAAAAAATTCAAAAATCCACAGCTATTAACAAAAAAGTAATTTTCTTTGAAAAAATTTCAACTATAAATTTTTTTAGAAAAAAATTTCAAATATTAAATTTTTAGGAAAAAAATTTCAAATTTTTTTTGGAAATTAAGATATACTATGGGGGAAGGCTGCAGCCACTCACGGTCATCCCTAGCGGACACCAAAGATGTAATTCCTCATTAGACTTGGAGTAGAATTGAGGATTGACATCGGAGTTGTTTCACCATACATGTCCTTCTCATATACGGAGCAGGATTGGTGTTTATTATTTTTCATCTTACAGTTGATTCGTGGCTGCCCTCTTCTGAAACGTTCTTTAAATTGTAAGAATTATTATGTTCATTTTTGGGTCCTTTTATTTTTCTAAGCAGCAGAACACACATCACTGACAATACCGTTAAAATAGCCTTCCCCCGATACCGAAAAGTACTTTTATATTACACATTCATAAATTAATTTATAGCAAAAGTCAATGTATATAGATAGAGTTTATTTAACATTTAATTTCATATTATATCAGATTTTTTGCAAAATATTTATATTTATTTCCTGTTTTTCTACGAAATAAATATTTTATTCACATGTACATAACTTCATAACTTTTATTTATTATTATTTATTTGTGCATTTTTAATTGACAATTTTATTTAGGAAATATCATTTATGTATGTATGTTGAGAGAGGATATATAGGTATATATGTATGATCATTTAATTTATGATAAATTGTAGCAATAACTACTGTTTATTTCTTCAATTTCATATCCCCAAGTATCTATAAATGAATTTTATATGTTCGTAATTCATATGTATGTATGTAGAGTTGAATGCTCGTCTCGAATATTTAACGAATCTGGTGTACATATACAATAAATATAACGTACATTGTACTTACTGCATATAAATGTACCGAGTGGTCCATAAAAATATGAGCATTTTGAAATTTAAACATCAACAAGATATAGTTTATTAATTAAGAATATAACTTAAAGCATATGAATACTAAAAAAAAATGTGGGTCCGAGCTCTCTTAATAATTAATGTAGCCACTCTTCGTGGCAATGATGACTGCCAGGCGGTAGCAGAAGGCCTGCCACCCGTTGCGCATATAGAACTCTGTCATGGCATTCCAGTGCTGACTGACATTGACTTTGAGGAAGTCAGTGTTTGGATGAAGGTCACTACAGACATTCCCTTCGACATGCAACGAAATGGTGTAGTAAATGAGGCTGGTATGAGGGCTGTAGGGGGGCAAAAGTGCAAATAAAGAGTTCAAAAGACTCATTGAAAGGAGCCTTGCAACGGATAAGATAGGTTTCTTACAATGCTGGTGTTAAAAGGGGCCTCTCTACCCTTAAAAGGATCTTTCCACCCACTTTTTTGATAGCTCTCTTAACATTCTGGTGTTAAATCCCCAAAATCTCTTGCATGAGTCCTCATGGACTTGATGGGGCTTGCCTGGGATGTTTTTCTTAATTCCTTCGAGTCCAGTTTGACCTTTTTAACAGACTCCTTCTTCTTCTCCAATTTTTTGATTTGCTGACGGTGTAGACGATGGAATGGAGATTAATCGAGCATGTTCAAATGTCAATTTCTCGACTTCTACGTAAGCTAGAGAGCTTTTTTGCTACGTTATGTATCTAATTGTTTATACTTTAATATATCGAAAAGATGAATTAACTTCAATCAGTCAACCTTCATTTATTATTGAATTACTAAGTGTTCAGATTTTAATGGAACACCCAGTATAGTCTATATGGGGCATTCTACTCCAGTCACCTCAAAATTGTATGAAATAGAGGAGTGAGAGTTAGTTGGCGCACTTTTCGGAGATGTATAAAATATATCCAAGAAATCGGGAGAGGATTTTTTAAGTTGGCAATCTGAACAAGTTTTTTTATTTTCCATAGCAGTTATCATTATTATACTGAACATCTAAGTATATAGTAATAACCCGTGCGTATGATCATGAAAGGCGGAGAGTAATAATGAGTCCTTTCTCCTTAGCACTCGGAGAAAAATTGAATATCGTTTTGTAGTAATTATAACCTTCATATATCATTGCTAGATACGGAATGAATTTTTGTCATCATTTATTTTCTCTCACTGCTGCTTGAAACGTCATGACAGTTAAGTAGTTCTCCCACAAAATATTCTTTAAATTCTCAGGAGTTCTACGTTTATTTTTGGTTTCTTTTATTTGACATTAAACATCCACTTTTAATGATATTTTGGCAACTTTAGTCGATAGTGAAGAGCAGATAACTCAATATTATTGAAAAAGAATATTTCTTTAAATAAAAGCTCGTGAAAAGTACTCTTTTACACGTTTTGGCTTCCAGTTTTGTTAAAATTTGGTCAATTAGTATTTAAATCGAAATTTTCAAGATCTAATAATGATTTAATGGCTTAACAACCAACGATATATAACAGGGGATAATCTCCCAGAGCCGTGGCTCCATAATATATATATATTTTTTTTTTTTGAGTAGTAGCATTTGTTGGTTGATATAGGAACTTTTAACTTCGTTATAATGAGTGAAGTAAAAAGTTCTGACCTTTTTTTTCTCTCTTTATTTTGACAATAAAATTTACATAGTCAGGATTATCCGATTTGGATGGTTCCAATCGGTTTTCTGGCTAATTTTCTGTTCCTGGGCAATGTAATAAGTGCTCACATGCCGGCCCTAATTGAAATTTCCATTATTTTATCCACATTTGTAACGTTCATATTACCAGAACAGAATGGTTGGAACCACGGCTTTGTTGTTGGGTCCCTAAACATCATATTTTTGAGGCCGCTTGCTCCACCTTTTCAGCTTGAGCGGTGTGATATTGAAAAATGTATCGAATTCTCTCTTTTTTTAATTTCATTTGAACGCTAAAACACACAACCAACATCAATTAACACAAAACTCTAAATAAACTTTCTTATGTGTACGCTTAACCTTTAAGCATACTTTAAGTTTTTATTGATGCAATGTATTAATCGTAAAGATATATCACACTAAAGACATCTAGCAAAAAACGCTCAGAACCTTGTACTTAACCTAATATAAATATTCACGGTTGATTGTGTTTCCTTTAAAGATGTTTCTATATTTTGTCATTATTATTTTGCATTTCTTCGTGTTTGCGAGCGGGTTGCGCTCTGTTCTTTTTATATATATTAATTGTGTGTATGTGTATTGAAGGTGGCACGAGGTCACCTTCAATAAAATCATAATTACAGTCCACTAATTATATGTGTTGTGAGTTATGCCGTCCTTCAATCCAAAAGGAAATAAAACGCTAGATAAAGGTTTTATTCTAGGGTCTATAATAACTATTTACAAAATTGTATAACGTAGTGTTCATCAGAAGTCAATTAAATTATTTTTTCTAATAACTTAACTTACATTACAATAAAACCGACATCAATTTAAAAGTAAATAAAATTCAATTAGTAGTTTCAATTTACACTTATTCAAATAATAAAATCTATGGATATTTTATTCCTTATAAGTAATAAGGTAGGTTATTAAATACTATTTCATAACTGTACACTTTTGAACTTCAATTCTTATCATTAGATTTTTTTACAAAGGCTTCAACCACCGAGCAAGGCAGTATCGAATATATATTAAATATCTTTATAGTTCTATTAACAAGTAAGGAAGAGTAAAGATTGAGTTAAAACATGGAGGACAAATATCATTTGTTGAATAAAGAAACTGTTGTTCAAACTGATTTGAAGTTATCTTATGTCACTTATGAAAGTTCATAAATATAATTAGAGGCAAGGTTAATAGAAATACAAGGGCATACCATAGCATGTGTACAACTTATGTTTGACTTCCACCACGCTTTTAATATTGACGCCATAGTATATGAATGGTTGCGTGATTTGTCAAAATCTGTTTTCTTGCCTAGAAATAGGTACGATATATCAAATTGAAAATGCTAGCAATAGTGACGTCATATGATATGAGTGGTTGCGTGTTTAATCAAAATCTGCCTGTCTTCGCCTGCAGTCGGTACAATACATCAGATTGAAAATTCTAGCAATGCCAATTACATGATGGTCTGACCTTATATTTCTATTATCCTTGACTAGATGTTATTTTTTTGGTCTTAAAATCCTAGATCAGTCTGAGTTTGGTATTGCAAAGCTGACGTCTTTTTTAATATAAAGCTTGGATATAATAATTCAGATGCTATAAAAATATCATGGATATGAATGTCCTAGGTTGGAAAAATCGGTTAGTTATTTTTAACTTAAATCTTACTAATTGATTTTTATACATCCGCTCAGGCAATTCAATAAATTAAATGATTAGCCAAAACAATGATAAAAAAAGCGAGAAAAAAATCCAAACTGGGTGATTAACTAGTTATTACAATTCCCCGTATTCTCTTTACTGCATCCCCCCGTGTCCTTACTATTTAAGGGGCGTCCGCAGGGAGTAGGCTAAAGGGGATGTACACCCACCCCATATTTTTGTATGTACTAAATTTTTTTTTGGGTCGTTAGTCCAAATTATACAACAAAGCAACAAATTTTATATTTAATATTTTTTTCCAAAAAATTTAATTTTTCGTAAATAGTTATTGATTCATAAACTTTTTTAATTTTTTTTCAAAGAACTATGGATTTTTGATATTTTTCTGAGAAAAATTTAAACTTTGAAATTTTCTTCCATAAAATTTAATTTCCTGTGAATAGCTGTAGATTTTTGAAGTTTGTTTAAAAAAAATATATATATTTTTTGTAAATAAATAATATTTGAAATTTTTCCCCAAAAATTTGATTTTCATATTTTTTTGCTAAAAAAATTAATTTTCTGTGACTAGCGTTGTTTTTTTTAAATTTTTAGTGAATATATTTGAATTTTTGAATCTTTTTTCAGTAAATTTAATATTTAAAATAAAAAAATGATATAGTCATGTGGATGCCCGTGTATAGGGACTTTTTAACGCAGTACTGCAGAGTCAGGAGTTTGAAAATATATACCGACTCCAACGAAAAAAATAAATTATGTTTTAATAAATAAAATGTATTTATAATCTAAGGCTTACATTAAATGTTCATTTGCATTTTTCCTTCATGCATATAAATTATAAGTATTATTAATGAAATAATAATCATCATCATTTATTAGTTTAATTCACAAATTTCAAACGTGCTCTATAGTCTATATAATAACAAGTCCAGAATAGCCACATGCAAACTCGTTCATCACTTAGTCTTGTGAATAGTCGATGGCATCAGAGTAAAGAGTAACATTGCATTGAGAAGTTATTGTAGTGTTGTTCCTCGGTTACAAGTACATAAATTATGATCGAAAACTTGTGAATGTATTAGCAAAAGATAGATTTTGATTCATTTCTTTTGTTATTCAACTTCTTAAATATCTTATATTCCAAATATTTTCTTTATACCTGGCACAATTATTTACTACATATAACTAATAACTCCCTATAACTTTAAACTAAATCTATATTTATAGTTTCTAGACTAAAATGACTCTATAGTATATTATTTATATATACCGGTAGTTGTATAAATACGCGGACTAATTTTTAAACGCTTATATCTCGAGGTTCCGTGACCGGGAATAATTTTTTTTACCACAAGTAACTCGGTAAATCTTTTGGCTTTGTTTTTGTTTTTCTTACTCGCATCAAACAAATTCGTTTACGATGAATGACGAGGCCAAACGTCATATGGTTGCCTCTCTCCTCCGCGCCGGTAGGTCTGTCAAGGAGATAATCAAGGACAATGGACTATCCAGGAATACTGTGTTCAAGGTCCAGAAGCTTGTCAAGGAGGGAAAGAAGTTGGTGGGCAATCTCTCAGGATGAGTGAGAGGCCTTTATTGTCTCAACTTCAACGTGATAAGTGCCTAGAACGTTGCAAAGTCATGTTGAATGATATCAAGCATGTCCCAGCTAGTCGCATCATCATTTTTTTCAGATGAAAAGAATTTCACTGTTGATCCAGTGTTCAACAGGTCAAGTGACCGTGTGGTGGCCTTCAATGACAACAGGGACATGGTTGAGGAGCTTCGGACAATCACCACAGTCAAACATCCAGCATCTGTGATGATGTTTTGTGTCATGGGCAATTTTCTACAGGGCATTTTTCCCGCGCACAATTAGAACACATTAAGATACAACTACATTTTAATGAAAATTCATTTAGTTAAAGTTCTGGTCTGGATATGATACATCAATGCATGATAAACAATATGATAACAAAACCAACATTTGCACAATGGCACTTTTACCCCTCAAAATCAAAAATTAGTAAAATAAAAATATTTGTAATTTTTTGTACAAAAATTTGTATTAACGAATGCAATTGTTATGTAAATATTGCAACTGTAACTTTTTTGATCATTCATAAATTGTGTCTGCTGTAATTCCTGTTCCAGATCTCCTAAAAATTAATAGCATGTGAAAAAATAATATTTTTTTTTATTCAAATAATTTGTGACATCATATTATTGAACGACAAATAATTTGGTTACATATTTCAATAGTTGATTCACGTAACAAGGTCAATAAGGAAATCCATTTTGTAATACACAAATTCTTTCTTTGAGGACTGAAAAATGTGAATTTATATTTATAAATGGTGAATTAATAAAGAACATAGTAATTTTTTTCCATTTCAACTATTTTTGTCTTCAAGTTTATATAGGTTTGAGACATCGTTTAATAATGAAGAAATATTCAATTAAACATTGAAATAGAATTATTAGAAATAAACTCAAGTTTTGATTACAAAGGGAACAATTAGGGAGGGGGGATTTTGTACAAACAAATTGAAGACAATAATCATATTTAACTATGAGCGCAAAATCCAAAACTAATCCCAGTTTTTCTCTCAGTCATCTGATTTCTGAAATATCTGAGATTATAGTAATTCGGAACTATTATAGTTTAGAGTTATTTTTACCCTTAGAACAATTCTCAAATTAAAAGGAGAATTAATAAAACTTATTTAAAAGTGTTTGAAAGTAAGTCTAAGTCTTTATTAACTCGTAGGCCTGCAGTAGAAAACCATTGCACCACTATCACAAACTACAATTTTGCTTCCAACGGAGTGCCCCTGGTGGTCAATATGTCAATTCGAAGTTTGTTCAGCTCACTTTCACGAACAGAATTGACTATTAAGACTGAACTTACATTTTTAGCTCTACATACTCTAGCATAATGTCTTTTTTTCGTACAGTTCCGACATTCGGTCGCATTTGCAGGCCATGGTCTTCCAAATTGATGAGGACCCTTGAAACCAAACTTTCCGCTGAGGATTTCTTCGCCCCTCATCCATTGTTTAAACTGGCTTGATTGCTTTGGTTTTTCAACGGTCCTACACTAGGTAATGGGGACTTTCAAATTGAGCTGAGGAGTATTTTCTGAATATCTTCATCTTTGACTCCGCAAGTGATCAGAGTGGAAAGCAAATCGTCTGATTTCATCTTGTAGATTTCGGCCTTCTCTGCTAAAATTTTTAGCTCACTCACAATAGAATTCGTCGATTGCTTCAAAATTTCAATTCTTACATTGCAACAATTTGTATCTACATAGATGCTACTATCTGTTTTTAGCTTTCAGATATTTCCTTACGTCTTCCATAACCTCCTCTAATGTTTTATTAGGGTCCGGCAGAATGTTGCCGATGTGTTGTATCTTGATGAGGAATCCAGGTGCAGCAACATGTCCATAAAATAGCAATTTGCTCTTTTATCGTTGTTTTTTTTTTTTCAGAAAGGTTAATTTAACATAATTATCTCAATCCATTTCAAGAACTCTGAGTATTTGATGCAGATTTCATTTGGTAATTAAGCTTGGGTATTTGGATGACTTTGGCTCGTAACTTTGATTGAAGGATCCATCAAATCAACTGAAGGTCTTTCCAATTAAACATATATTTGAGCTTCAATTTCGACAAGCTCTTCCTCCATCTGAATCAACTCATCTACTTACTTCGCAAAAAGTTGAATACTTCTTCAATTTTGTCATTATAAATTTTAACTGCTTTCTTTACAGCGTCAAGTGTTCGACTGGCTTTAAACGGACATGAGTCATTTTCTCGAAGTATTTTACATATATTTTCCCATTGTGTGTTGAAGGCTGTTCTCTGGGATTTCCTCACGGTGGCTAATTTAGTGGTCTTCTTTTCGTCCGGCATCCTTTCTCGTTTCGAAGAGTCTGTGAAATGATCGATTTATTCAATAAGGAGTGTTTGGCACCTATGGTGTCATGGGGCTAGGTTTTTTCTTCTTAAAACTACCGACTGCGTCATATAATGATATTCTATAGTTTTGTAATGGCATCCTTTTATCGAGGTCTATATTCTATTGTACATTCTAAATATAGAATAAAGGTAACTTGAAATTCTAATACATTAAATCATCTTGAATGTGATTTAAATTTGGGTATATTCAACATGTTCAGCACGTATTTAAAAGTCAATATAAATACACCACCTATTGGACATCATCGTCCTTAAGCAATCAATACTTACCCATGACAATTTCCCAACAGTTATTGTATAACTATTCAATAGTTCAAAAGAATTGGCTAACTGCACACTGATTTTGGACCTCCCCCTCTTTTTTTTTTTTTTTTTTTTTTTTCATGAATGAAAGTTTGCAAGATACGATAAAGGTTACGACGTGATATAAGCATGTCTTTATATTTCATTTTTGGCCTTCCAATTTTGAAAACAAAACAATACGGATTTTACAAATATTTTAATACTTTTAAGGATTTTATTTTAGAGAGGAATAAGGCCACGATTGTGTAGTTTTTAAGGAGTAAAAAGGAATTTATTTGAACTTTGAATTACATTTTTTTTTTAAATGAGAACACAATTTTTATTCATTTAGACAAATAAATTTTGGGGCATTCGTGGGATTGAGCAGTGACAATTTTGAATGGGAGTATTCAGTTACATAGATAAATTCTGTCCAGATTGGTCTCATTTAAAATCAGTACATACGACTTTAATAGATGAATTGTTGATGACGTCATGCATGTGTACTTGTAAATTATGGAGATGGATGGAATATAAAGTATATACAACCCGTTCAACAGGAATGGGGAGGAAAATTCTTGACGTAATTATCAGCATAAATCACTCTAGAACCAACTTTCACAAAGATGTATTTTGTTATCAGCTATTGTTTTTTCTGTTTATTTCCCTCATTTCAGTGTTTTGAGCACTGAAGACGGTTGAATTTGAGTTAAGTTTTTTTAAAATAATTTTTATGTTCTTTAACTTTATTCATTCTAGAGCGATTGCATGGATAATAAACATAAATAAATCTTCAATTTTATAATTATTTCTCTAGAAAAAAAGTTATCCCCTGAAATCCATTCTTATATTTGAGACATATAATGATTAATTAAATTACTTGACTAAAGTATATCTATACTTTTTTTAAATCATTCAAAAATATGACTTCAAATGCACAGCTTTTAAATTGCATAGGAACTAAATTGTGAAATTAATTAAACAACTAGAAATTATTATAAAAATATAATAAAACAAACGAACAACAATAAGCTAAATATGATAGATTTATTCATTTCATAACTTGTTAGTTCTTCAGCATAGATCCATGAAGTTATACCAATATGAAGAATATTGATAAAAAGGATGAATTCCTTTGCTTCAACTGTCATAATTATTGTTTGAAGATTTTCTAACCTGATGAGCTCTGTAATAGTTAATTTTTCGGCAATAAAGCTTTTGCAGCTTGAAATATTAAATTTCAGCATGTTAAAATACTCCATTTTTGGGATTATGGCATTTTAAAGAGACTCCAGATAACGATGAAGGGATGACACATTTCTTTGTAATGTTTGAACTCTTTTTAAACTTTGAACAATTGACAACAACTATTGGATATTCGGACTATACATAGTTAAGGAGATGATTGGCTAACTACTAGAAATGTATTTTGGGCTTTTTTGCTATTATTTTGAGGAAAGGTGGCATATAATGAATGTAACGAGGTGTTATAAAAAGTGATGAAAATCGAGCATAATTTTTAGGTCATTCGTTTTTTTTTTTTGTTGGCAAACTGATAAGTGTTTTCTCTGAAACCAGATCGAAAAATTGCGCGTCCTCATATAAGACAGTGAGTAACAATGAGGATTTGTTTCAGAGTTGTATTCGTATGTACTAGTTGGAATATGAGTAGAATTGAAGTGCGTTTTCAGAGTAATTCTTCCCAAAGTCATATACTAACCCTCCCCCACCCCCCCAACCTTCGTCACAGCTGCTAAAATGTTGATTTTCGTTTCCTTTTTTTTTTATTTAACATGCCCGAAATATTCATAATAAGCAACACTATATCTAAAATTGTTTTACAAAAAGAAATCCATTACTTTTAACGATTTTTTTCTTCATTTGTGTTGATTACCTTGGCAATCAAAACTCTGGCTAAATGACGGTCGGACTTGACAATTTCCAATATTTTACCCAATTTTTCGACAAAATGAGCGTGATACATTTTTGACATTAAAACTAACTGAACAGGAATCGACAAAACCAAAATAGTACGTGATTGGCTATTGTAACATCCGGACCATAAACGTGCACCCCGCACGGAGGAACACAATAATGGCCGTACAGTGTTCGTAATCAGAGGACATATGAAGGATTTTGTAATTTATAATATATACAGTTTCATCAGCTTGTTTTCATGAGCACAATTTCATAAACATAGATCTGAGGATTGACCAGATATTGAGTTCAAAGCTTATTTCGGATTTAAAATCCAAAGCCAATCCTGTATATTGTCTTTTACTGTTATGTATTTCATATTTCCTTTCTTGTTCTTATTTTCTTGTATGTTCTTTAGTGTATTAAAGTACTGTGTTTTACGTATTATAAATAGTCTCTTATTTTGTAAATAAATTACGAGTATGGATTTGTATTATAAAGGATACATATGATCTTATAAACAGTGTAGTCTTATTCCTCCACGCCATTTCTTCTCGTCATGTCTCTCGGTCATCCTGGATCTCTCCTACTATAAATAAGTTTGCGTCTCTCCCTCGTCAAGACGCAACATTTACTAAAGAGAAAAAATACTTTTCTACTCCTTAAAATATAAGTTTGGATTAACTGTGTAGTGTGTCTCTACTGATGCCGACCCTATGAATATCTATGTACACAAACAGACATACCTATAAACATTCCCCACTACTTTTTAGTAAATGTAATAATAACTAACTTATGTACATCTACAGATAGATAAAAAGGATAGATATGGAGGAACGACTAAGTGGAGTAATGACATAATTGAATTTATTTTAATACAACATATACATACCAGGAGTAAAGGAACTAGTGTTGTTTTCCACCTTTTTGAGAGTTATTAGTATTTTTTATCACTTTTGAGATATTTTTGAGGGAGATTTGTTCATTTGTTAGTCATTTCCTTACAATCTCCAAGAAGTACAAAACATATGATTAATTTTGAGAGGACAATAATAATTTAAGATAATAAAAGTTATAGTAAAAATAAATCCATTCCTTTTCCCATAGATGGCTTCAGTAATGTGTATCTTGGGTTTTATTAGTACGATCCGTTTACACTAGATAGTGTTAGAAAGATAATACTTCCTACTTTTATAACTTTGTAGACAGTTTTTCGATGGCTTGACTCAGTATTGTATAAGCGGCCATCAAAGACGGACACCAACAAAGAGAAAATACCCCATATTTTTCTGTTTTAACAAAAAATGATTACGGCTCAGATATTCCTTGTGATTTCTGTAGAAGATGAGAAAAATATAATTCTCTACAGAAATCCCACCCATAATAATGACGCTAGACAAAAGATGAGTATGTCGTAGTAAATTAAATTATTAAAATTGAGTCTTACACATAACTGCAAATCAAATGATGCAACTAAGACCACATCATAATATTTTTCCAAGAATAAAGTGATGTAAAAACATATCCACCTTTTGAATGGATTTATTTTGTCCCATAATGCTAATCTCCTTGAACATCAAAGCAGTGATTACAGGATGGTCAGAGTAGACGCTTTCCATTATTTTATCCCCATTTTCGACAATTGACCTTCCAGAGCGTGTGCATTTTTTACATCAAAATTATCCGAATGAAACCGACAAAGTCCAAAATAGTAGATAATAGGCTGTTACAGTATCAGGAATATGAATACTATTCGCATTTTCAACTGTCTGACTTGCGAATTCGCCTTTATTGAAGAAAAACTGTAGAATATGGTGTATTTGTAATTTGATGTGTCTAAGTTTGACGCAGGCTCTAGGAATACTGAGTGAAACAATCACAGATCTGTCCAAAATAAAAATGGAACAAAATCTCATCTTTCTAATGTCATCTAGCGTAAATCGATTGCATTTATACAATGTGAGATACACATTACTAAATCAATATCTTGAAGGAATAATGGATTCTTTTTTACCTAACCTATTGTAAATGATTATACAATAACTTTTTTGTCAATGAGGGAGGTCGAGTATACTTGAATATCTAAATAAACAAACCTCCATGAATTCCTCTTTTAAGCTAATTTATCAAGGTACATTCTGCGAAGAGAAGATGAAAGTTTTAAATATCCTTATATAAAATAAGAGAAATTGATAAATTGTTTTTAAAATGATCATCTTGCCCTACTATGATGATTAATTTACATCAGGCATGGGGCAAGTTGAGTATTTTTACATCAGTACTGAGATATTATGTAGTGCTAAAACGCTTATGGTGATTTTGATTTTAACAGGCTAGACGTTAATGTTCTAATGAGTTTGTGAAAAAAATTATGATAAGTGTGAACGTGCTTATAAAAACCCATTTAACTTAAACCAGTATTTTATTTACAAAATAAAAGAAATAACTCAGGGTTATATATAAATATACATATTTTTTAGAAAATAATGTAAAAAATTAAAATATAGTTAATAAAAATTTGGGAAATGAAATTTTTTCCAAAAAAATTCAAAAATTAAATTCCATATACTTCATTTTCGAAAAAAAATTTCAAAAATTAAATTTTATGGAATTTTTTTTTCCAAAATCTATAGTAATTTATAAAAATTAAATTTCATATATTAAACTTTTTGAAAAAAGATCTCAATTATGAAATTGTTTTGAGAAAAAATTTCAAAATCCACCTCTATTCACAAGAAGAATTAATTTTTGGGGAAAAGTGTAAATTACAAAATTCAAATATTATACTTTTTGATACAAAATCAAAATTTATTTCAAAAATTAAATTACATATATAAAACTTTTTGAAAAAAAAAATTAAACTTTAAATTTTTTAGAAATAGTTTCCAAAAATTCAAAGTAATTTGCAAAAAATTAAATTTTGGAAAAAAAAAATCTAATATTAAATTTTCTCGTAAAAAGAAAAATTCCTTTTATTTTGGGGAGGGCTACAGCCAATTCACCTCCTGCGGACGCCCCTGTAACTATAATTGGTCCTTTAAATGTGATTTGATCTGATTATTTTAAATGTTTTAGAAAAAACATTTTTGAAGAAGGAGTTGGTGAAATTTGATAGCATCAAGTTCAAGATACATCAAAGATGATCCAATTAATATATATATTTTTTTTTTCTCAGGGACAATTACTTTACTTTATTTAATTAATATACTCCGTGTTTAATATCAACTCTTAATTGTAAATCAACACTTATTATTTTTTTAACAATTAGAAAAGTTATTTGTAAGTATGAGGTACTAAAAATTCTTGAGATAAAGAAAGATAGTGGAGGAAAAAAAGACAAATGAAGGAACAGAAATGACACCAAGACTGCAATTCCTTGACTTTACAAAATATTATGTAGATTTAGATAGTTAAGAATAGATCTCCATAAGTGTATTTGTAAATGGAATTTAACAAAAATAACTTCTTTTTTTCTTTAAAGAAACGAAGCAGAAAGATGTGAAGGTCAGGAGAAAAGTTGTTTTTATTGAAAGTAACGTTCTGATAAAATTTCAAAAGAAATTGCGTTAAATTAGAGCGTGTTTAAGGAGTAACTGCAAATGTTAGTGTGATAACCATGTTTGCCAGGAATCGTGTACCTAATTGCATATTTCGTTTGGCGCTAGGTAATTTTGCCTTAAAGCCATTTTACATCAAGGATATTTTTCCTTAACACCTATATTAATCAAAATATTTTCTTTGTTCTGCATTTAAACGTATTAAAGGGTTGTTTTCTGTTCGAAAAATGATGAAATCATCCCCAAAATGTCAATGCATACAGCAACAAAATCTTACTCTATAATGCATTCTAACCAGAGACAAAATAGTCAATAAAATTAGTATAAATTATAAGAAAAACAAAATTAAACAAACAAGGCAACGTTTTGTTAGTGATTATGAGTAGACATGATGGATTATTCATACTAGAAAAGACTCATGGATTGACAAACATGCATAATATGAGACAATAGAATGATTTCAATATTATTCCAGCAAAAAAACACACTTTTAATACATTTTATAATAATAAATGTTACATATTTTGATTTAAAAAACTTAAAGGGAGCATAAATTTAACCAAAAATAACAAAAACGACATATAGATCTCAATTATTTATATACTAAAGAGAAATGTTTGTGAGATAAGTCTTTGATTGTGTAATCACTTCAAGTTGAATGTCTTCAAATATGAACTTGAGTTCCAGCCAAGTTTGATCATGTGATCAAATTGAGTTGCAAGATTCAAAATATGGAATTAAGTCCAAGTGAAGTCGCAAGTTCACGCCCTGCAATTCTTTTTTTATAAAATACAATTTGCCATATATTGTAATGTCATTAATCTAGAGTATTTTCACGTGACGTTTGCATAGTTGAATTGGGGCATTTTAGTGACTAAACAATAACATTTTATGAGGATTTTCATTAAAAATTAAATAAAATGAATTTGGGTACTAATTTGGAGTAATATAGATTAATGGATTTGGATGCTAATTTGGAATAATATGGATAAATACATTTAAACTTTATATATTATTCTCATATTATCCTCCTTTCTCGATACTAATTCATTCTTAATAAAATGTGTAGTAAACGTCTTGTCATTTTAAATGGATTTTCAATATATAAATATTACACTGATTAAATTCAAGTATTTTTTTTTTTTTTTTTTTTTTTTTTATCCGAATTTGTTCAATACAGGTGTTCAATCTTTTTTTTATTATTTATTATAGGCATTTGAATAAATTTCTGTTTAGATTATTTGTAAACTTGCCCATTTATTTTAATAAAAATACATACTGCTTTGGTACGACTTCAGTGAAAAGGCTCTTTATTCGAGTGTAATTTTTACCTATTACTAAAGAAATTTACCAATCGATACATGTATGAATATTAAATATAAAAATTGCAACTTGTACAATCTGATAGTACGAGTTTCATCTCCTACAAAATCACAATTTGTACAAAACATACCTTCTTTTGTATAGAAATAAGAACACTCATGTTTCCCCTTTGACCGGAAGTTGCAGTTAACAATTTTAAAATTGTGTCAGAAACTGCAGTGTTATATATTTGTTTTCCCGGTATATTACGATAAAATGAGCTGGAAGGAAGTATTCGAATCAAGATCTCTGCTTTTCTCCGGGGTCAATAACTCCCACAAAGATTACTAACCAGTTCAAAGTGTCCAGGAAGACAATCTACTTTGTCAGCAGTGAGAATGAAGATAAAAATTTCAGACACAGTACCCCCAGTCGGGGCAGGAAAACTTCGCGGCCATGTCATGGAACCCACTTAACTTTATATTCTTAGTACACGTGGAGTCAGGATCCTGCCCAATCCGCTACCCAAACATCACCAGCCTGGAGTACTTCGTCAATCAGCACATAGATGACATAGGGAATTAGACTATTTGCAACGGGTGTATAGACCCTTTAGATAACACCTGAATACCATCATCGCCGCCAAGGGGAATTATAATGAGAAGTTAATCTTCTCAAGAATCGTGTGAAGAAAATTGCAAAAATTAATAGATAGCTCTACCCAATTTGTTTTAGAAATACAATACCAATGTTATTGAAATTATAATTGAAAAGAGTCATAATTTCCATGCAACACCCACGATATTTAGATTAATATGCAAAGTGGTTTCTAATGCACATTTTTATCCAAGAACTAAATTTCCGCCCCTCCCTGTTTCAGAAGTGGAAAAAAATAATAATATTGATCTTACATAATATATTATTATATATTTTTGCAATATGATGGAATATTGCTCGAAGTCAACTAACCATGTGAAAAGTTATATTAAATGAATAAATTGCAATTTTTTACAAAACAGTGACATCAGTGTATATCTCTAGAACAGGAAAAAGTCTAAAGACAATTATCACTCGTATTGTTTGATAAATTTAATTAATTCCATTAAAAACTTTCAGTCGCTATATCAATGTTCTCACAATAAAAGAAAAAAGAGCCAACGTGGGTGGGTTAGGGCGCATCTGGAGGACCACGTAAGATATCATGAAAAAGTTAAGGTCAGTAATATTACTTTGTATCGAGTTAGAAATCGTTTGACTCTTGGGAACAAGCCAATGAAGGTTGTTCCCAACCAACAAAACTCCTACGTTTGTTAGTTAGGTTACACAACCAACAAATCTAGGAGTGAAATCATCTACAAATCTAGAGGGGGATACTTAGAGTTGCAAATATTATTACCTTGACGCGTGCGATATTATTTATTTATTTGGCAATCTAAATTTTGTTTTGAAAAGAGAACATCTATGTATAAAGTATTGCCTAGTGCACGTGTTCATGAAAGATGGACAGTGTTAAGAAGTTTGGTGGAAGATTTATGAGTCCCTAAGTCCTTGTTGGAGTAAGAGTAGAATTGAAGATCAAGATCTTAGCCAATCTTGGCCAAATCTTTGCTAGAAACTTAGTGAGATTGGTATTAATTTAATTGCTCTCATAGCTACTCTCACTTAATATATTGAAACGGCTTGACAGCTCACCTGCTCTTCTCCCCGACATTATTTCTTTTGCCAGAGTCACCATTTAGGTTATTCTATTTTTACATAACGGTAAGTCATAATTTATACAACTTTAGCCCCTGGTATAAGAAATATTTATAATTTTTAATACGACCTAAACTACCCTTAAATGGACGAATTTACAACTTGCACAATATTGTAACTTGTACACAACATATACAAGACAAATGTAATTGAATCTTACTAAGTAATATATTAATACAGTATCGAATAAAATAATTTTTCTGATTTTTAAATTATGAAATTCTTGCAGTAGAACCAAGGATTCTTGGGATTTTTAGGAATCAGGTAAAAGACAAATTTTGCTCAAATAATATAGAAAATACATCCTTAGAAATCCTCAGTTTTATTCTCCTGTTTTCATGAGTACACTCATACGTAACTACTCAATACTGATATTAATTTTTATGACATGTTCTTTCCTCACGAATTAAATTTTTTTAATAAGAATTTGATAAATTTATATGATGGGATGACTGATGAGTACTTTAGTCTCTTGAGTGATCACTAAAAACCAGTGCTTACTGTATGCTATGTACATAATACATGGCAGAGTTTAATCATTTTTACATCATACAGTAACGGATATATTTTATTCAAATCTTATCATAAACTGTAAATGTGTATGCATGCACACGCCCGCAATATTTCATTTATACGACTACATTGTTATTTCTTTAATCAAAAATATGTACAAGGTGACTAATAAGTCATAGGTAAACAAGTTCGATATAATATTTTTCCTAGATGGACGTATATTCTTAATTTTGCTTATTGCATATGATCCATGGAACCTCCATATTTGTTTTTTGTAAAAACACTTTTTTTTCTAAAACGTTTTTCTGAGCCTCTCTCGACGACATCATGAACCTGAAGCACTCCATCATTTCGCTTCATTTGAAAGGGAAGAACTATAGGACCATTATCAAGGCCCTACAGACTTAAATATGTCTAAGTCCTCTGTCCACTACACGATCAAAAGGTACAAGGAGACGGGGAGTGTCGATGACTGGCCAAGAATGGTGGCCTTAGGTTCATGATGAAACCCAGGTTGATCAGGGTAATGAGGTCGAAAATCAATCGGAAAAAGTAGTGTTCCATGAGAAATATTACCTCATGAGACTGGTTTGTATCGATAAACCGTATGTAGGGTGGTCAGGGAGGACTTGAGGATAAAAACATATTGTTTACAAAAGCAGCGGCTTTTCCGCGAGGCCATAATGCAAAATAAGCTGACCCGGGCGAAGGTGCTTCTGAAATTTCTCAGTTCGTGTACGTACCTTTTAATCATTTGGATGGACGAGAAGATCTTTACGGTGGAGCTGGCTTACAACAGCCACAACGATCGGGTGCTTGGTCGGAGCATCGAAGACATTCCTCCAAACGAGCACAGCGTGTTCAGGGGCCCAAAGCCGGCCACGACAATGTTATGAGCGGGAGTCATCTCCTGCAGGAAAAAGACACCCTTGATCTTCATATCAATCAAGGATTCTATCGGGAAATGCTACAGTCCCAAGTACTTCCCTGGATCACAGAACAGCACAGGGAAGGGTATTACTGCATCCAGCAGGACGGAGCACGCTCACATACTGCAAAGTATCTGCAAGAGTGGTGTGTTAAACCCCTTTCGACCACCCTTGGATCAAAGACATGTAGCCCCCTTCTTCTCCAGATCTCAACGTTATTTACTTCTCCATATAGTCCATTCTGGAGAAGTAGGTTAGAGTGACTTCCTATTGCAGCGTTGACGACTTGAAGGTGTTTGCATGTGACAATTTGTGGGAGGAGACCATCCGTACAATGTGTAGAGCATTTCCGAAGTGTCACTGATTGTAATGATGTAAAAAGATGTTTCAAGGAATATACATTTGTGTACTTTCTTGGATGTTGACTTTGTCCGAAGACTTATGGGCCACCCTTTATATGATATACATCAGGGAGTACCGTATATACTTGATTCCTTAAGAGATACACAGCAGTTGGTACGATTTGTTTATTTGGTTAGCTACCAACTGATCTGGCCCTTTTTTCTGTTTCTTTTTGGAGGAAAGGTTTCTTGATACAGATAAGGTAAATACATTTCATTTCCTTTGTGCTTCTATTTATTGTGACGTCACATATAAAAACGCTCTATATTCCAGTCAAACGAGTTCCATGTTTTCCTTGGATGTGACTCAGGATAGGCAAAATCATTCCATTCAATAAAAAAACAAAAACAAAGTCCTTTAACAATTCATTAGTCCTAATGCACGACCATCAACAGACAGAAAATGCGTTCAGGTAGAAAACAAATAAATAGAATATGAAAATCTATTCATTCATCATCTTCTACGGTCCATTAAAAATTACTTAAGTGTCCCAACATATAAATATTTTTTTTTTAATATATTTTGCGTTTGAAAAATATATTAATCTGACATTTACCTACTCTTTCTCCCTCTCTCGCTTTCTTCCTTTCAAGATTTCACATCTTATACTACCTAATAGACCTGCATACGTATATAATATTTAGTACAAGATCCATGTTAAATGAAAACATAAAGCATTTAAAGCTTGTCGACTATTTATTGCTTTATAAAAAGTATTAATTTGCTCATAAGAAAGAGAACAAAAAAAACATACTGAAATTAAAGAATTTAAGTGTTTACTTATAGCATTAACAAAGACACGGTCAATTAATTAAAAAGTTGGCAATCAACTCCCTGATATTTCAATATGCATATCTATTCATCTGTTTGTTCATATACATATATAACACATTAATACGTTTATTCCTAATAGTTGTAGGTAGGTAACTAGATAAGCAGCTGACTTTTTGTTTTTGTCCCAATTCCACCCCTTATTGGTCAGATAGAGTAGTAACATTAAGAGAGTAAATATTTAGTAAATTGATGTTGGTTAGAACAAAATATGAATGCCTATTATTTATTTCTTCCTACTTTGAAGAATCTAACCTATTCACGTGCAAGGAGCAATACTATTGGTCTAACTGCTAACCCGAAATTCCGAACAAAGTTTGAGTTCATCAAATCAATAACGAGAGTTACATGGTCAAAGCCTTCAGCCTTTATTGAGCAATATAAGATTTGAAATAACAATCGATATAACCACCGGGCACTCGATTCTGTACTTGAAGCTGTCACAAGTGTTGTCCTTTAAGGCTTTCACAGAGTGGCGTGACTTGTGACTGCCATAGACGTAAAATGGCTTTATGCCAGCGAGCTGCGGGGTCAGGTCTCAACAATCTTGGATAATTATGCATCATTGCACTAGTGTAGAGTCCTCTTGGAATAAATACAGACAGAATAACTGTGTTTTTCATGAGGTCGGAATAACTTGCTAGAGAGGATGTGTTTTTGCCACACAATATGCTGTTTAGCACATAAAACAGTAGTTGGATGACCAGTCAGATGGGCACCTGGTCGTTTCTTTACTAGATTAATAAACAGTAATGTATAGGTTAAAACTATCGCTTATCGTGCTTTGTAATAATATTACTTGGAGAGCCTTTGCTTTGTCCAGAAGAAGTGCAATATGAAGTCACCCTCACTAGGGACGACACCAAACAATAATTCAATTGCAACATTATTATTTCTAAGATCAAGTTGTAACGCTAAGATTTTAAGGGTACACTTATGAATAAGGCATCCATAGACAAACTTTAATTTATTAATATAGATGGCATTATCGAAGACATGGACTTACGCTCACTGTAATTTAGTCCATATCCCTATTTAAGGTTCTACATTTAAAAATTTGACTAGGAAATATTTTGAAGTCTATTTACGTGTAATATATAAATTCCCTTCTCTTGTAGAGATAGTATTTCGAACTAACTCTCATTGATTTCAAGATAATTGTCCATTATGCTACATCTCTCCATGGAGCTAGTTTAACTTAGATTGTCCAAATTTTACGCCAACATATCCAACATATGTTTGCTTTTGTTTCGATCTATTTAGAAATTAGATTAGTCGTTTGCTTTTCACAAATTTCATTTCCATGCGACGCATTGAATGTTGCAACTCTCCTCGAAGCCAGGGAAACAATTGAAAAAAGTTAAACTCAATATACAAAATTAAATTTTTTTGTAAAAAGAACAAAAAAAAATTCTTAATTTGGGTGGGGGGGGGAGGGGTTGTGCCAATTCCCTGCAAAAGCCCCGGAAGAGTTACTTCTAATTCAACCAGTCAACAGACATAACACTGATTATGCAAACAGAAGTATAGAAGACTGTATATTTTTTTTGTTTAGGGTAACGCCGTGAGGGCGTTATAACTGTACGAGGTCTGCCCCTACGTATGAGTAGTGAGTGAGTATTTAGAATTATTTGTAACTCGTCGAAGGTTTCTAACTTATATATTGTAGATATACAACTCTTTGTTAATGTTGATGTGAAGTGTGTCCATCTTAAAGATATCATATCACTTCTCAATCCATGATGGTGAGGAAGACACACCACCTCATGGGTTATGTTGATAAAATTATCTATAGTATTTATCTTTAAAAAATAAATAAGCAAAATAATAAAAACAATTTGAAAGTTAATTGAACCCATGAATAAGAACCATTATCCCTAAAAAACAGAAAGGAGAGAAAATATGTAGGACCACAATTAATTAATTAATAATAATTGGTTTGCCCCTACTTCATAAGCATTTTAGGACCGTGACCCTGATAAAAATATTTTTGTGTACGTATAAAAAAATAGTTATGGCCAAACTTAAAATGAATTTAGGTTGTTAAATTACTAACAATTATAAAGTATATTGTCATCAGTGCTTGCGAATTTCTAGACATACACAAAGCTATAAAGCATGGATGTGAATCGAATTTATTCATTTGAATTGATTCCTTGGCCACAAGGAAATTAATTTTTTTTTTTTTACACATTTTGGTACTTGAAATTTTTAAACGAAAGCGAAAATATTTGGGTTATAACTACGAAAAATATTTACTTTTATAACCTCCAGCCCACTCCTCGTAGACACTCTTGCGACTTGAGCTCTCAATCAGAGAGTTACGACTTGGACTCAATAGCTATGACTCGAAATAACATACACTTTTCGAGTTGACTTGACGAAAATCTGTGCAGTCCATTGTTTGGACTGTATTTTTGGCTCGCGCATATAATAGTATTCCAAGTTCCATTTAGAGTGATTAATAAGCGCCAAAACTCAGTTTTACTATGCCTAAACTACACCAAACGATTAATACTCGTGTTTGTCAATTTTCACTAAAACACTCATCAACTCACTCAAACGACTGTTACATAATAATTTTGTGTACAAAATGGATGAAAATTTGGTGATTAACTGTCAATAGGTACTGGATATACGTGAATAGCTTTTATTTACGAGCGATGCCATCTTCACGTGGAGGTTGGAAACTTTTCAGACCACCCTCGTAAATTGGAAGCTTTTATATACCAAACTAAAAAATAAAAACCTAGACATATGGACTCTTTATTATAATTGAGTACTTCAAATGAGTTTAAAAGGTATTTGAGGACTCTAGAAAAGTATTCAAGGGCTCAAATTGGACTTGCGACACGGGTTGGATTTAAGATATCAAGATGTATGTGATTTTTTAAATTATACGAGGGTGGACTGAAAAGTTTCCAATATCAACCTAAAGACGGCAGCACTTGTCAATATAAACTAATCACATCCATTTATCCTCTGTTAACTGTTAATCACCAAAAGTTCAGCCACTTTGTACGCGCAGTTGTTACGTAACAGTCGTTTGAGTGAGGGTTTTTGTGAAAATGGACACAATTGAGTATCCAACTGTCATTAAATATTTTTTTTTTTGAAAGTGTAACCTTTAAATAGATTAAAACAATAACATACATATATAGGCTTGTTGTCTTAAAATTTGACGCATCTAAGCCAAAACAAATAATTGTCGTGTGAACAAAATATTTTTCACAGAAAAATGCCAAGTACTATTTTGACAGGGTACAGAGATGGGAGCATGCCTGGGCACATCCCCCCCACCCTCGTGCTCGTTTCTCCACTTTCATGAAAATAAGATGTAATCCATGGAACAAGTTCCTTACGTCAATTATCTACTTCTTTTATCAAATTAAATTTCGGGAAAATGCCCTAACAAATATATTTGTTCATCAAATTATTTCTACATATATCTGGAAGAAATGTACCCGTCATTTCTTTGTGGAAAACCATTTCAAAGACGGATTTTACTTCTTCTTCTACTTCACAATTTTTTTTTTTTTTTCTTTCATATATATTATTTTCTTAAGAAAAAAAAAGGAAAATAACATATTTAAGTGATAATGCATTTTAAAATGGTCACCTTAGTTATATTATCTCTTTCTCTCCCATCTTTCTTTCTTTTTTTCTTCTTTCCTGCCTATATCTACAATATATTAATAACAAAAAGGAAAAAAAAATGTCCGTGTGTCAATAAAAACACAGACCCTCAATAGATCAATTGATAAAGAAAAAATGATTTGGGTTTAATGGAACAAACTCAAAATGATGAATGATGTACACACTACGATTTGAGTGTTATTGAGTTTACCTCACAAATGACTCATTTAATCTTTATATGTATATAGTTAAAGCTGTATAAAATATGTCCTAGAAGGTGGACCGACTTTTTTTTTTTTTGTTCAAACTTGAATATGATTATTTATTTTCGGAAGCTGAAATCATTATTAATTCATTATTCAGCTGGAAACATCTAAGTAGATAGTAATAACTAGTGGGTGTGCTTATGAAAGACGCAGAGTAATAATGAGTGTTGGTCTGAGAGATACAAGTATAAGTTTTGGAGTAGAATTAAGGATCGAAATCGGAGAAATTCCAGTCTACATATTTACTTGCTATAAAACGATATATGAACATTTACTTCCTCTCACGGCTGCTTACAGCTGATCTAATACAACGTTATGAAAGCTAACCTGCTCTCCTTCCAAATATTATACAAATTGTCCAGATTACCAGGTTTATTTTCAGTTTATTTCATTTTTACATACTGGTATGACATATTTTATACAGGTCTGTAGTGTATATAGATGTGTTCTACGTAAGGGTAGATTTCGTGTATTTTTTAAACCGTGTATACACGGGTGGTTGAACTTCAGACTTGGATAGAACAGGGTATTTATCTATTAGGAAATTTAATTCCCAAGAGTAAATTATCCCTATATAGCCTTAATTACAAAAAACCTTCACAACTACTGAATAATGCACCTAAGTTAGGTTCCTGAATAATTATCATAAGGGTCACAAGGGTAGGGACATTAGACCCATAATTTTTAAAGGACAATAATAATGAAAAGTTTCGTGATTATTTTGCCATCAACGTATGGTATCATTTTTATGAGACTGCCCTCACTTTCAAATTGATTACAGGAACCCTATCCATGAATGAGAACGTGGGAAGTATACAACTTAAAATTATAGTTGATGTAATTTTAAGTATTTTTTGGCGTAGTTTTCAAGACAGACAATGACGTCACAAAATATGATCAACTACTCTGTTTGCTCAGTCCTCATTTGTTGTTTGTAAAGATTCAAAAGAGTGATAGATATATATTAATATAAATCTTATTACATAATTTAAATGTTAGCCGGTCAACGAGTAATTACAGGTGTAGTACCCATTTTTGTGGTTAATATGAGGGTCTTTTTTAGATGGTTATTCCGGGTAAGGGTGCTTATAACCCATCCTTATTGTGTTTATGTCTAACTTTACTTATATTTGTTTATATCTATCAACTAGTGGTTGAATGATTAAATGATTGTGTGCAGATGTACTGCTCATTATTTTTTTGGGGTTTCACAAGTGTAGGATGTAGAATTTAATATTTGACGTATTTAAATATAAATATCTTTTATCAATTTTCACATATTCTTAATATGTAAATGTATTAGTGACATACAAATTTCTACTTATAAACATTTTTTGTAAATATTATATTTGTATTTGATTCTTTGAATCTCTGTGTTTTTGTGTCAAATTATTGATATGTAGAGTAGGGACCAAGAATTAAAACAATTCCGTAGTAGAACTAGACAAAATGATGTAACTACGCAGGGTCTTTTGCAGGGGATGGGCTAGAGGGGATGTAGCCAATCCCCCAAAATTAAGGAATTATTGCTTTTTACTATGATTATATTTAATCATTTGATTTTATGCAAAAAAATGAATTTTCAATGTTTTCTAAAAACTATATATATTTTGGTGAATTTTCAATAATTTAATATTTGACATTTTTGTGAATGTTTTTGAAGTTTTTTTCACCAAAAAATTTGAAATTCTAATTTTTGTGCAAGGTATTTTATTTTCTTTGAATATATTTTTCAATGATATTCTTTTTCAATATCTTAATATTTGAGATTATTAATTTCAAAAGATTTAATATTTGATACTTTTTTCAAAAAGTTATATATTTAATATATAATAATGTATGAAAGATTGTTCGAATAAATTTAATTTTTTTGTGAACAACTATTATTTTTTGAATTTTTTTGCGAAAAATTTAATAATAGAAATTTCAAAAATAAAACTTTTTTCCAAAAGAAGTAAATTTTTTAGGAATAATAATAGATTTTGGGAATTTTTTTTCCAACAAATTTAATATTCGAAATTTACTTTTTGAATTTTTTTTCAAAAAATTTTAGTTCCCAAAAAACCACCAATTATATTTTATTAAATAAATTTTCTAGTAAAAAGTAAAAATTCGTTAATTTGGGGGGAGTCATTTGTATGATAACTAAGAAAAGTTATAAATAGTTAAATACCAGAAATAAATAACAATCGGAATCGTAAATTAAACATTACTTTCGCAATGCCGATTGCAGAAAAAACACTCGATTTCCGATTCTGATTAATTATTCCATCACTAATATGTAAACATGACTCTCACATCTATGAGCACAAAGGGTAGATATACATATATGTCTCCCTTACTCTCATTTCGATAGACCCAGGGTACTCTATGGCATTCCTTTGTTAAAAGTATATATTTAATCTTTTCTACTCTATTACAAAGACATATTTTTATCCAAGTCTTTTAGTTAAAAAACAAAACTTTTTTTTCTTTCTTTTTCCTTTTCAATTTATTTGAACTAATTAAATCTTTGATAAGGAAAATACGACTCATAATATAATTAAGACAAAGGGTAAAGAATATTAAGAGTTCATGAATGTACTATAAATAGTAGCAACATACTTACTAAATTACTTTAGAAATAATAATTTCTAGTGTTTTGGTCATCATTGCATAATTATTATGCGTGTTAACCCACTATTAGCATATACAGGACACAGCTAATCAGTTACCTTGATTAAGATTGTTATTATAATGTGATAATCAATTTTACTCTACAAAAAAAAAAAATGATTTAGCATAAAAATAAGGTAATAAAAATGATTAATTCTTTCTAATTAAATGTAAGAAGGAATTCATCAACAATCGTGTTCACTTCATTAATATTTATATTTACACTGTATTTTGTTTTCAGCTGTAAATTTTTCTACTTCTTTTCCCCTGACTTGTGTTCTGAATGTTGATTGGTAGAATTTGAATTAGCTCTTGCTCAAAGCGTTACCTCACTAATAGTATACCTTTTAGATGTTTTTTGTAGTCAACTTTCAAATGTTCTACTTCTATTCTCCTAATCAGTAGATTAGGTTAATTCGGATTAACTCTTGTTAAACGCTCTGAACAATTGCAAACTGCTATGAAATAATAAAGAGTGGTGAACCAAACACTTCCGTTAATTTTAATTAAACAGCTGCATTACTCAACCAAACAACAGCTCAAACATCAAGAAGGCCATCGTAGTTCCATATAGCCAAGAAGAACCAAAACTTCTGCAGCAATAATATGGCTGACTTCTTGCCTCTATTTGCCCCTACTCCAGCCCTGACCTCAACCTCCTGGACTTTGCAATTTGGGGTGTCTACGAAAAATATGTCTGCCACAACTCTGAAACAAATTTGGATTTGCTCCGAGCTACCCTCATGACAGCATGGTACACCATGGACACGGCCTTCATCGTCAAGAGCTGAGAATCTATTTGCCGGCCTGTTGAGCCTGTTATTTTTTGTGACGGAGGACATAAAAAAAACAGCATTTAAACATGTCACAAAAAAGGGGATTTGAGTTGTTCTTTTTGATTACAATTTAGGGATTCTTCTCTAAGTTTTGGATCCTCACTCTCTAGTTCCATAGTGTAGAAGATTTGGCCAATTTGTGCGTGAAAGACGAAAAGTAATATTTTTGCAGAGTTATAAGAGGAAGTCCTCTTTGGAAACGGAGTAGATTTGAGGATCGATATCAGAGTAATTCTTGCCTTTATCATTGTTATATATGGAGATGAATTTATGTTTATTTCCTTCATTTTAGCTGTTTTGGCTAATTTAATAAAACATCCAAACTGCTGAGCTGCTCTTCTCCCAAACATACTTCAATTTGTCAGGGTGATCACATTAATTTTCAATTAATTTTACTAGCATACAAGTAGATCTGATATTTTAACTATGTCCATCATTATGTCAATGAATTAAAGCTTAGTACGCCTGCATTCATAATATATATAAATATAAGATCAAACCATGGAACACGGATATCTGTTGTTAGATCAATTTGGTGAATAATTTCGCGTGGCAGTAATGTTTGTTGATGTAAAGGCGTGTGATGGAAATAGAAGGATATTACCAAGCATTGATAAAAACAATTTTTGAAAATAAATTCATCCCCTTTTGAGATTATTGGGCAGTGGAACAGTTTCAGCTAATTATACCAGACATCAAATGTATAAATTCAAGCAATATTACATATTTTCCTCAAATTTTTAAGCTTTTTTATTTTAATATTGTAATTAAATATTCATAGTGGAGTATCTCTTGATCAATCCCTGTCTTTGACTGACCAAGGTACAGAGAAAATGCTGTATTTCATTTAACATTTTAATATATCTGCATATTGAAACAGTCTAGTGTAAATGAGCAAAAGAGGAATCATATTTTTTAGACCTAGACAATTTTGTATTTCGTTATAGCATAAATTAATTGCGTGAAAATCGACTGGAAACAATTAAAATACACAGACTTTTATTTATGAACTAGAACTGGGGTTTGTTGAATAATACACAATTAAAACACATTTTTCACATTCTTTATATAATTGATTGATTTATAATTCTATATACGACCATACATACTAAGTGAAGAAAGTGTTCGTGTATTCAGATGGGGGATAGTTGTGTATATATATGACCTAGTCACAATGTAATAGCTCATAAAAGTGTAAGAATGTACCTATAATGTACAACTCCACACCCAAACATTTATTGTGCCCTTAAAATTACTCCTAATCAGAGATTTTGAAGAAAATTAAATAGGATTTTAAATCAAAAATACATAAAGTCTAATTGTACTTGAATAAATTAAATATAGTCTGAGCGTTACATAATTATCTTTTAAAAAGTTTTAAAATACAAGCTAGTATATAAAGCCGATTTTTGATGTCTATAAAATTGAGGAGGAATACAAAAACGAATCGAAATTAACACACTCAACAATACAGGACTGACTGACTGGAGATTTTTGAGAGTATACTGTCAGTCTTATAAAGAACAATTTATACAGTATCCAAGTGTTTGGAGGTCTTCTTGGATCCATCAGATAATTAATATCAATTTAGGTAACATAAACTAAGACACCTAGCAATTAGCATATTCATTTCTTGCCCTGACATTGTCCATATCTCAAATGTGGATATGTTAATTAATACACTCTTAGAATCCGATGCCTGCTTAGAGCAGGAAATAATTTTTTTTAAAGCAAAATTGGAATTACTTTTTCTTTGCTTCATACCTAATTTGACGCTCTTTGACAGAGTTTTTGAAACTAGACACTTTTGAGAGATCCTTTGTGAAAAAATAATCCAAGAGTTTTTTTATAATTTTTTCCAACAAATAATAACCAATTACATTTGACAGTTCTTTAATTTCACTTTCCGAAGTTTATTTTGTAAACATATCTTTTAATTACATCTTTATACTTTTTAACAGCTGTCCTTAATTTCAATGTGTGGGCCTCTATTTCTGACGATTTTAGAAGGGCTATAAAAATGATCGAAATGTCCCCGTAAAACCGGTAGTTTTTGGTTCTTTATAAATTCCAAATATATATCAAAAGAAATCGACAAAGCTTGCTATTCCGTTAAGTCTCAACAATTTTTGCCAATTAAGGTGGACGTGACATGTAGGTAAAATGTATATTTTACAATATCATAAGTCATATTCAAAATGAGTAAAAATATTTTCTAACATCATCTACAACAATGCTTTGACTTTCATTTTGTCTTACTCAAAATTTAGTAGATAATTATGGAACACCCGGTATTCAGGGTGGGGATTATAAATCCGGAAAACATTATTATAATGTATTATATGTATTTTTTTTCCAAAATAAATTGAGCAAGTCAGTCACTTGTACCAACCCCTCCAGCTTTTACCGTAGCATCCAACCCGGCCCCAGCAGAGACCTCTAGAAGGAACTCCTTGTTCAGGTTCTGTCTTTACTGGTTTTCCGACTCATCAGAGCCCTTGATGGCCTTGGCCACATTTAAACAGTTTATTTCTATGGTTTCGTAAGCTCAATAACCTCCTTGGGTGTGCCCAAGCACATAATAATGGCTGAATCTCCAGGATTTTGTATTGTTTCAAATTAAGTTTAGTCAGCTAAAGCTGTGAGCACAGTTTCATAAGCATAGAGTCAGGGTTGACAAGATATTAAGGTCTAAACTTGTACATGATTTAAATACCCACTTACTATATATTTATAAAAGATATATATAATTTAGAAATTACTTTTTGACCTATCAACTACCTTGTGATTAAGTGAAAGGAACTCAAATGATATCAATATAAACACTATGTCACCGCATTGTGGTTAATAGGACTCAATAATATCACCCTCAATTTGAAGGCTTCTTCCCCATTTCTAAACTATCTTATCAAATGAAACTCATTAAAATACTCAAAATTAATTACTTTTTTTATTCGTTATTTTTTGTATGCAGTCACACTTTTATTTTTTAGGTAGTAGCTGGTCTAAGAATAAATATACAAAATGATTATCCACATCTGTTTTATTTTTTAGGATAATGAATAATAGAAATGAATCATTTAAGATAAAGAATTAATTAAATATGATTAGTTAAAACATACTTTGTATTAATAGTTTTATTAAAATTGATTCGTTTATTTTTATATATAGAAATGAAGTCATTAAAATCTAATAACTGTGTTTCCGTTTATTTAAATTGATCATTATCAAATGATATTGTTCTAATAATAATCTCTAAATCAATTAGGATATTATTTGATATTCTAATATTGGTATAGAATTTCAATTAATTATTTAAATACATTTATATTTTCTTTAAGAGGGGAAGGGTACTGGTTAATTTTTTTTTTTTTTTTTTTTTTTTCTAGCTGACATGTTTTTTAGGAGAAATTCGGAATGCCTTTTTTTCGTTTAATACATATACTAACACTTTTTTACATAATTTTTGAAATTGGATATTCTTGAGAGAATGTTTGCAATTTTTTTTTTTTTTTGTAATGATTTAAAAGAAAAAGGTCAATTTTTCTAATCGCCTTTTTAATCAATTGTGGCCATACTTCTATTGATAAAAATATGTATATCACTGCATTTCCGTAATTTTACAGACGATGAGAAAACCTCTACGTCTTATATGTACAAGTGTTGTCGGGATACCAATACATACTTTCGTAAAAAAGGGATATCGTTATTTTCGATACTACAGGGCTGTTCGAATCTAGTGGCAAACATTTTATATTCTTTATCAGTATAATTTAAATGAAGTGTTTTGTGAGGACATTTATTTTTCAAAATCCTCTAAAAATAGTGCTCGGCACAAATTTTATTCAATATGTGAGCCCTCGCCTTTAATAATTGTCTCAATACATGGACTAAATCTCTTGCAGACCTTAGCTATGTTGTGAGACTCGAACTTGGTGCATTCCTTCTTAATTGAAGCCTCTAGAGACTGGATACTCCTGTGGAGATAAGAACAGACCCTCTCCTTCAGAAATTCCTAGTAGTCTAAGATATTCTTGTAAGGAGAGGAGGGAGCCACGTTTTGATGTCCCAAAAGTCTGGAAAGTTGTTTTCATTAAGGCCTGTGTCGTATCGGCGTGATTATGCGGAGCTCTGTCTTGAGTGAAAACAAATTTCCCCCGAACTTTTCTCTGGTTCAATTTAGTCTTTTCTTATCCAGGAGTTCGATGTAAGCATCAGTACTGAGCCACTCCTTTCTTTCAACAAAAATGGGAAGGCAGACTTCACAAGACCCAAGACCACGGTTTCAGTTTTATTTTTTGTTCTGAAGACATGTTTCACTAAAGCTGAGGCATTCTCTGGATGTTGGGTTCTGCTTATTCACACTGGTGTCAACGGTGGAATAATTTTCATCAGAAAAGAGCCATACTTTTCACGAATTTTTATTTGCCTTAATGAAATTTGGAATCTTCTCTGCTCTTTCCATACGTCTTAGCTTCCTCTGTTCAGAGATAACTTGTTTTGTTGTCCTTCTACATGATTTTGTAACAATCTAATGCGAGATAGAAATGAATAAAATGTGTATCACTCAACCCTGTATTTTTACTAAAATAGAACAAAGTGGATATTTCACAAGCACATACTAATTTGGCCGTACAGTGATCATTTAAAGCTCCGTTAGTTACCTTGGATATTAGACACCCCGTAATTTAAAAAATGTTTCTTATTCCTTAAAACCTACATTCATTCACCATAACTTTTCAGTATGTTCTTAAACATTAAATCAGATTATATCCAATTCTTTAATTATATAGACAATACCTTGTTAAGGATTTATTTATATATTTAGAATTTTTTTATGAAGGTTTAGTAAATTTAATTAACTGTTTTGATTAAAGGTAGTTCCTTTTCTTTTCTTGGACTCATCATTCTTTCAATATGAGAACTGAGGCATACCATAGCAGCTACAAAAATAAAATATTATTATTATTATTTGATTTAAAATACGCACCTCATCAAACATTTTGGGTATTGGTTCGATTCCCAAAATTACCATAAAGTCATAAAGAATTCATAAAAGTTTTTATCAACTATTAAAATTTTATGTTTTTCTATAAAAATAACAAATTATATCTTGTTGAATCCCAAACTCAGGTTGTTCAATTTTTTTATTATTTAAAACGGGGTGGAGTATGTGACACCGCCCCACACACGTCTGTGGCACTGTCCCAATTGAAAAAACCAGCTTAGCTGTCATATCGTTTCATTCGATACATGCAGTTTAAGGAAGGAAAGAAATATACACAAGCAACACTCCGTATCTAGCAAGAAAAATGGCTGGATTTACTCTGATATCGATCCTCAATTCGATTCTGTGATTTACAATTACATACCTGATGGTCCATTGAAATCTGAACACAAAAAGCTTTTATAATTTATAAACGTTGAGGGTTTGAAATTAATTCATATTTCGATATATTAAAGCATACACAATCAGTTATAATCAAAACAAATCTGAAATCTCTAGCTTACGTACAAGTCCATAAAATGATACGTAAACTTTTTAAACAAATTTCCATTCCGGCACTTTAAGCAGTTGAGTGTTCTTAATACCACCATCTACGACATGAGCAAGTCCAAAGCATTGGAGAGAAAGAAAGGTTCTACTAAAAAGGTCAAACTAGACCTGTAGGATTAATAGAAAACATCCCTGGCCAATTTACTCAAGTACATGAGAGACCATGCAAAAGATTTTTGGGTTTCACATTAGCATGTCCAGGGAGCTATCAAAAAGTAGGTGGAAAGAGGCTTGTGATGTTGGTGAGGCCACTTTTGACAGCAGCAATGAAAGAACCCCATATCTTCAATTTCAATACTATATTGGATGAGCTTTGAATGACTCTTTGGAGTTCTTTGGTACTCTTTTTTGGCAATTTCAGCCCCCACCTACTGCCTTGATGCCAACCCCTTCGACTACACCATATGGAAGGCATTCAGTGGCATTCATTTAAATGCCGAGGTCTTTAAAGCCACTGTCAGCCAGCACTGGGACGCCATGACAGAATACACTCACCTCTATATGTAATATTAATTTTGTTGAAAATAAAATGTTAATTAATAAATTATATCTTGTTGAAGTTTGAGATTTATGCAATAATGTTTACTTTAAATATACTTGATGTTCTGACTGCAAGAATTAAAAAGCAGCTTTGGAAAATAAAAAAAACACTGATTAGATTTACATTCACAAAAAAATAAATCACCTAATTCATTGGGATTGGTTATCCGTGTTCATAGCTATCATCCTCATTAGCCTATAGATAATTCAGCATGCCAATCTATTTATTTACTGAAGCAAAGACGAAATATTTGATCTAACGAATATTAGGTATTTGCTACTCATTAAGAAATGAATTGAATAAGCACACACAATTAATAGGAATCAAATATATAAAACTATGCGTAGTTGCTGTATAAATTACATACCTAGATACATTATTAATGCGTAAATTGCTTCAAATTTGTAAACATGTTTTGCAAAAATCAATAGTTTCATTTAAGTATGCTGCTCTTTATACAAAATATAGCATCTAGGGGAGACTGGTGAAAGTTGTGTAACTTTATTGCTCTAGAACAAGAATATCTAAAAGGAGGACGGTGCATTTCTCCCTTTTTTCTTTGAGTTTCTACGAACTCAGGCCTAAAGTACATTGTTCTCCATGGCTGGTTCTTTAATCACGCCACATTGGACGATTAAGAAATAATTTGTATCTATTACATTTCATCGATTTCTAAGGATCAACATCGGGATTAAACATAAGAAAAGAAGGAAGTCTTTATTCATGGGATATTTCCTTCTTCTACCCAATGGACGAAGAGACCTAGTTGAGAGTCGTCACTTGAAAGAAGGATTGAACAAATTGAATTATATTCATTGCTCTTTGATAATTTCAGCGTCTAACAATTCTTCTTACAAGACAGGGGAGTCTGCAGGATTATATATAAATAATTTTTGTGTTTTTGGATTGGGGGGGCTAAGTTTTTGATTTTTTTTTTCATAGTCATTCACATAAAAATTAACTCGAAATATTGAATTATATGAACAAAATTTCAAATATTAATAGAAAATTAAATGTTTTTGGGAAAAAATTTCAAAAATTATTTTCAAATATGACATTTTTAGGCAAAAAAAATTCAAAAACTTACAGCTATTCTCATAAAAATCAAAGCTGTTTATAAAAATTCAATTTTTTGCTTCCAAAAAATTTCTAAATTCTATTACAAATATACAAATATTTGAAAAAAATATTCAAATATTAAATTTTGTATTCAAAAGGAAAAAAATTCTTAATTTGGGGAGGGGGGGCTACATGCCTACCCCCATGTGAAACCCCTACAATTTATCTTCTATTATTGCGGTGACCAATTTTGGCTCCTATAAGTGCAACATGCGGTAGCTCCTAAAGTACACTAGATCAAAAATACAGTGTAATCCACACTCAATTTTGAAAATAATCATTCTAGCTTACTTTTGTGTTAACGTTAATTTTTTGAAGAAAAAAAAAATATTTTTAAAAATTAATTTTTTTCGGAAAAAAATTCAAAAATCCAGAGGTATTTACAAAAAATTAAATTTTTCCAAAGAAATTTCAAATATTAATTTTTTTTGCTCTGGTACATAATTTTCCGGAATGACGAAAATAAATTTTAGCCTCCATTTTGGGGGGGCTACTGCCCCTCCACCCACCCTCTGCGAACCCCCATAGAAGGGAACACCATATAACTCCCAATTATAATATATCTATATTTCATGAAAATGAAATTATTCCACTTTTCTGGGAGACATTGATTTAATAATTTTATCTTAATAATTGGTTACATAAATTCATAATTCATTAGGTAAACACAAAGTCTAACTTATTTGTTGGTTCTAAGTTGAATACAAAATAGGGATTTATAAGTTGAACAGAAAACATGAATTACATTTTCCACTCCATCTCTAATCCTGCGAGCCGAATATGCTTTATAAGATGTTCCATAATAAAATGTTTTTTTCCTAAAATAAATCCTTAATCACATGAGTTAGAACAAAATGCATAATTGGTTTGCTATAAATAGATATTACGCATAATATTATCACTCAGGTAATAACCAAATAAACTATGAATGATTTATTAAGAGAAGAGAAACGTTTTCATGAATAATATAATAACTTTTGTTACTATTGAACTTAAAAAGAAGATCGGATGCTGAGGAAGTTACCTGACAACAGCAAATTTACTTCTGATGCAACCCTACATCATTTTTGTATATATTACTATTGAATATTATATCATAAGGAGTCTATAAATTATGTGAATTTATATTAAGCTTTGCTTATCTATTTTGCTTCAGGTTTTCAACATATATTTTAAAGTTATGTATCATCAAAATTCATCATATTTTGAAGGTTGAAGCAATAATTATTACATAGTAGAATGTGATGTTTTTAATTCAATTGCTCTCTTTTTAAAACGTTGTAGCGTCATTTTGTCAATAAATATATTTTTTAGTTGATACAGGCATTTATTATTTGTAGGAAAGATCTGGTAGAATTGTTACGCGCCCTTTTTGTGGAACATTATAATAAAATGTTCTTAAGAAAGTTCACATTACATGATGCAAATTCCGCGTAAAGTTTGGTAACACAACTCTAAGAGTTGTGTAAAATTATATGTCAAGGCTTTACTTATCTTTGAATAAATAAATAATAATTAAAGTCTCACTTAGAATTTTAACCTGCATGCATCATTGAGTAGAGATTGGTGATTTAAAACTTGGAGTAGCATGACTAAAATTCAATAATGTGAAACCCAATCCAAATTTGAATGAGAGATACGGCATTCTTCTCCATGACTCCCAAAACTTCAAAGTATAGGGGGTTTAGGTCAGGGCTATAGGAGATCCACACAGGTCCAGGCCAGATTTGGTCGTATTGTATGGGGCTGTAATTTGACTTTTTAATGTTGTAGACAGTCCGAATGGTGTCAAAGGAGATTGCACACGATTTGCCTTTTGGTTGTTGCTCTGAAATTTTTTATGAGATAAACACAAAACTTATATTTATTAACGTTTTTTTTTTGTTCCAGATTTTCTTTGGTTTCGTAACGAAACCTCTTAGTTAAAATCTACTGTAACCCGTAAACCCGTCTTAAGGGAAAATGTTAAATTGACGTACTTATGCTCACCACCTCAAAAGATACATCTTGTTATTTAATTTTTTTGTAGCCAAACACATTTAGATAAACATTTATGACGTGGTTCTTGTTTCGTTTAAAAAAATTAGTAGATATACAGAAATAAACTAACAAATGAGTGTCTGAACAGATAAAGTGTGAACGGTTCCAACGTTGGTATTTGTTTGTAAAAGTACTCTTTGGCCTAATTTTCTTCACTTCTAAATCAAACATAAGTGATTTATATGTAAGCTGATACAAGATTAACCAACAACTCCTGCAATTGTCTCCGATACAATTTTTTTGAATTTTTTTTTAAAAGGGCATAGCTACTCACAAAAAATTTCAAAAATAGATTTTTTGCAAATTTTAAATTTTTTGGGAAAAAATTTAAAAAATTCATAGATATTTATAATGTAATGAATTTTTGGAAAAGAAAATTAAAAAATACACAGCTGTTTACAAAACAAATTTTATTTTTTATTCAAAAATTCATAGATATTCATAATCTATTGAATTTTTGGAAAAAAATTAAAAAATCCACAACTGTTTACAAAACATATTATATTTTTGGGAATAAAATTTCAAATATTACTTTTTTTGGAATTTTTTTCTAAAATCCACATTTATTCTCAAAAAGTTTCAAAAATTAAATTTTGAATAGTAAATTTTTTTGCAAAAAAATCTAAAATCTACAGCTGTTGACAAAATATTATTTGTTTACAAAAAATTATTTAAAAAATTATTTTTTTTGAAAATTTGGATATTGTTAGGGGAGCCGCAGCAGCTCCAGCCCACCCTCTACAGACGTCTCTGCTATCAGCTATACATTGTCAGTCCTAGGATGATTCCATATCAGTATTTTATGGTAACTACTAAAAAATAACGTAGTCATTTAAGCTGTTGAAGATTGATCTTAATCTCATTCATAGAGACGAAATATCTGAAGTTTACAGTAGGAAGTGTGTGGCTAGAACCAATAATACCCAAGTATTACAGGGTGTCCACGATAAATTGGAACTATCTTAAAATTCAACCTACTTGATAAAAATGGAATTTGAAGTATATTTGTTAATATGAAAAAGTTAAACATGATATTAAATATAAATTTATTCAGCATGTCCTCCCTCAGCAGCCACCATCTTCTCCATCCTGCCCCTAAAGGATTTGCATGCCCTGATGACTTCCGCGGAATCAACAGCATTCCATTCCCTCGTAATGGAGCCCTTCAGGGCCGCGATGCTCTTGTGGCTGACCTTGCACACCTCCCTCTCCAACTTCCCCTACCTGTAGTAATCACACGGATTGATTTAGGGTGAGTTGGAGGGCCAGGTGTTGCGATCCCAGAAAGTGATGTCGTGGGAGTTGAAGAGGTTAGTGGTCTCATGGCGATGTGTGCAGGCGCTGAGTCTTGTTTGAATAGGAACTCCCTCCCAGCGGCCGTATCCTTCATGCAGGGATGATGAACTCCTCCATGACTTCGTAGTACCTTATCGCGTTAACCCTTTCCTTGGGATTGAAGAAGAAAGGAGGCATCACCTCACCGGTACTGCATATGACACCCAGGATCATCACAGAGGCCGGGAACTTTGTGGTGAAGACCGCAGGGACCTCTTCTCTCTCCTTGGCAAGCCACCTGTTATTCTGGACATTGTAGCTTCTGTCGACAGTCCAGTTCTTCTCGTCGGAGAAGAAGATTATTCTTCCTCCATGGCTCTTCAGGTCATTGAAGAGACGCTTACCGTTGGTGAGCCTGGTGGCCTTCATGGATGCCGCGAGGATGTGTTGTTTGGCCATTCTGTATGACCTGTACCCGAGGTCCTCATTCACAGCCTTGGAGACCAGCTGCTTGCTCACTCCACGGTTCTTGGACAAGGAAGTCCCCGGCGAAGCCTTGATGGACATCCGTAGGCCTTCAAGGAAGCAGGGAGTGCGGATTCGGTCACTTCTCATGTTGTGGGCCTTGCAAGCAGACCTTCCCCTCAACCTCCCAGGTATTGAAGACCTGGTACACCGTTGTCTTGGGGTAGTTAAGAAGCTTGTAGATAACAGAGGGCTTGTGTTCTGCGCGAGCCAATTCGAGGATGGTGTCTCTCCTTGCCTGTTCCATGATGACTATTGTTTGTTGTCAAAACAATTGTGGTGGAAGTTATAGTGTTTTGTTCATGCAACCTTTTATATTAGTATGATTTAACCCCGAATATCCACATTATGGATCTGGATGAAGTTTAAAGTAGTTCCAATTTATTGAGGACACCCTGTATATGTTTTAGCTATAATTCATTATTTGGATTTTGTTCAGTTCTAGCTATGAGTGAAGAAAAGTAGAAGATAGTAGGACTGTAGTACTGAGGAATGGTGAAAAAGACACGACCAATATAAAGAAAGAGACTGATTTGAAAAGCATTCCTAGGACCGGACTATCTATATGTATTTTTAAATAAGGGCAGGCAGATCTGTTGAATATAGCTTTTCATTTGGACTAATTGAAGTAAACTCCAGATAATGATCCAAAAACCAAAAATGTAACAATTACTGTCCACAGTCTTCCCTACTTATATAAAAAAAACACAAAGAGTTTGGACTGAGGATTCCTTATATATGTATGCACTATAATTCAACTCTGTGTAATTAGATATTCATTTATTTGTTATACTTAGCCTTAGTTTTATGACTGCTTTATTATTATTCATTTTTATTTAGAGCTTATATTCCAATTGTAAGTGAGTGAGTGAGAATATTCAGTACATGCATATATGCCTAATACTTGTAAATAAATCTTAAATGAAAGAGGGAGAGAGAGAAAAAAAAAAGTAACTGTGACATGAATTATAATAATTTAATTAAACTTTTTTATGAATTGTAATTAAAAATTTGCATTTTTTTTAATATAGTAATTAGATTTTTATGGCTTAAGTGAAATGTTGAATACTTATGGAATGAATTACATGCACCACTTATTGTTAGTTGACATTTTCTTCATGGATTCACAAATACTTTAAGCTATAAATGAATACAATTGAATCAATTAGACAGTAATGAAGTTCACATGAGGAATCTTTCATGGGGCGAAGATGGTTAAGGGTCTCCAAAGTAGAGAAAATGTATATAAATTATAGAATGATATTTAAAAAAGGTCATGGAAGAAGTAAAAAAGAAAATATATTTTTCTCAAAAAAAATTTCTTCTTTTGAAATGTGGTCTATAAAAAAGGCCATTGAAGAAGAAAAAATTGAAAATTCTCCAATTTATAAAAAATTATAAAAGTAATGTTTTTTTCTGTTGAAAAAAAAGGAACAACAACAACAATTCATTCAATGAAATACGCATATAATTTATTGGAAATGGCTGTTTAAGAAAATGCAATTTAATTTTTTTATGCAGAAACCATTTGAAAAAAAAATAGTTTTTTTTTTTTTAAAGATCCTAAACTTTTTTTTTTTTAAATAGCATGTCCAAAATTTCTTGGGCTTTGTTAAGCAGTCCCTAGAAGACCATATTATCCATGAGAACTGGGATAAGGAGGAAATTCTGACCTTTATGGCGTTGGCGGTCAAGAAGGCACTGGGACGTTTCCATGGACGTTATGAACGGTAATTTTATTAATTGAATGTCAAATTTATGTCATGATGATGGGTTTTGTGAAAATTTTAATAAAATTGGTTTGGAAATAAAGTCATAGCAGTGTTTTACTTTTTTTTATTGGCTTACAAACGTTTAGATGAACCACACTTTATCTTATAAGTAGTTTGGTGAATCAAGTTTATTTAATTGTTTAATAATTGTATTCAAAAGAATATTTTACTTCTTACCTAATATAATTTTGATAAATAATTATTATCACTAAACTTTCAATCTAAAACATTTGAGTGTCATTGAACTAAGTTGAAATAATTATATTGGTTATTATAAGACATACAGCGGGCCAGCTGTTATTATTTACTCATCTCTATTATTCAAATTTTGAGAGGTTCAGAGTCATTTATTGACAATGTTCCGGTAAGTAATGTTGTAGAACACATAAATTGCTTTCGATTACTAAGAAAAACATTGTCCTGATCGCCACCTGGAGCACACATTATGAGAAGAGGATTGAGATTGCAGTGCTCCTCCTCGCAGAATTGTCCCAGGAAGCCATCTGGGAGAGGACGATGGCCTCAAAGAAGAGGATTTACAATGAATCCATGCGGTTGAAGGTAGGGGAAGACGTCAAACACCCTCCAGAATCCGGCCGGAAGCCTTCCGTATCCGTCAACTACCAGATGTCGACATTCAAGAAAAAGCCAAATTCATTCATTGCTGATGGCCAGAAAGATGAACCAGTCTCCATCATTGGAGAAAAGTCCGTGTGGAGCGTTCACCAAAGATCCTAAACCACCTCCAGAGAACCAGTGAACTGATTGTGATCTTTTCTGATCATGTAGCAGAGGAGCACTTATATATATTTCCACCACCAAACACCCTGCTTCAGAGATGCTGTTATTCCTGATTGCCAATTTCATCAATGGAAATTCTCCCTGGGCTTGCCAACAACACGGAACACCTGACCACACTGCGAAGTAAATACAACAATGGTTCCAGGCCTACATGCACTTCAGGAAAAATGACTTATGTCCCCCCCCCCTAGAGCAGACCTCGCCCGTAGACTATTCCATTTAAGAGCACGTGAATTAGAGGGCCTGCAGGAGACACCATAACAACACTTGGGCCTAAATGAGGGATGTGTACATACAGAGGGGCATAACTAGTTTTGGCCACGGCTTGGGCTCACCATCAATTCCGAAGACGGATACATTGACTATATCACGTTCTAGGGTTTCGATTAATAATTAGTATTTAATAAACTTTTTTCCTAATTCTTTCAGGATCCTACCATAGACTTTAATACCTTTTTGTGTTAAAATGAGTAAACTATAACGGTTGGTACGGTATAGAGTAAGCTTAAGCAAATCGTATTGCTTTTGATATTAAGATTTAAGTCAACTTCATCAAGATAACATGAACATAGTATCAGAAGTAATTTTGGGGCCATCATTTCCTCCAGTGGTGGCCTGAAGACCTTACACACATTGATGACGCTGTCGGTGGACAAATCACCATACCCCTTCTTAACAGAAGCTCTCAGGGAATCAACATTGTGGCGGTGGACATTGCAGACCTTGCTCTCCACGTAGCTTCATATTCCATAACATTCTGGAAATAAGGGGTGCCACAAGTTTGGAGGCCAGAAATCGGCGAGGTTTTCCTTGCATCAAGCTTGAGTTTTTATGGCTTTATGAAAATTAACTGAGTATTGCTGCCAACAGTAATCCCCATTGTTGGTAGTTGGCAACCAACAGGACGTCATCACATCCTAGTACTCATTGACTTCAATTTAAAAGACCATACTGGTCAAAAAGGCTTCAGTGACAACCTTGTTGTGTCCTCCACATCCTGTCTTCGTAAAGAGGCTCTCCCCACTGTTAATAAGCCTCCTGAGATTATGGACAACCTCAAACAGAGTAATTCACATTGTCTGCGGTCTTCATTTAACGAGTTATGGGAGTGGAGAAGATTATTGCTTCCATTCTTGTTGTTTGTAGACGTATGGAAACCAATAATACAATAGCGATGATATATTTCGCAAGTAATCATGGCTTTATGGAGCTCTAATTAGCGCGGTAAGATTTGCTGACTACACACTTTACATAAAGAAAGATGATATCTATATTAGAAGTAAGATATACGCGGTATTTAACGGATATGAATTATGTTTTAAGGAGTTTTTTATAATGAAAATATATGAGTTCAAAAAACTCATTTGGATCAAGAATTTAAAAAAGTAAAGATGGTTTGTTGAGTTGTTTGATCAAAGATTAAATTACATATATTTGATAGATTTAAGGATAGTGGGATATTTTTATTATTTTTACTTTTCTTCTCTTTCACAAGGAATACAAACAGACACGGAAAGCTTTTTTGTCAAGTCGAAACCTCAATTTCTTTTTTAAATGAGGTCCATTTAATAAAACTTATGGTAGCCATTTAAAGTTTGGCGTGTTAGGGCACATATTGGGGGGAAGTACTGTAGTCCCTCTCCCCCAATTTAAAATTTGACTATATTTTTCAATTTTTTTCCCCAATTTTATTGAAAAAAAAATTAAATATTAGAAATTTTTTAATTTGTTTGGAAAAAAATTGAATTTTTTAATTTGTTTGGAAAAAAATTGAATTTTTTGAAAATAGTTAAAGATTTTTGAATTTTATTTATATATAATTTCATATTGAAATTTTTTTTCAAACAATTTTAAATTTGATTTTTTTTTCCAAATTTTTTTATGTGAACAGCTGTGGATTTTTAGAAATTTTTTAGAAAAAATTTAATTTATTGTAAATATTTGTTGTTGAATTAAGATTTTTTTTATTTTGAAATAATTTAACTTTTCAAATTTTTTTACAAAAAATTTAAACTTTCGGATTTTTTTTCAAAAAAAATTCCAAGAACGTATCATCCAGCGTAAACCAGTCAGACTTAGAGGAAATATGTAAATTTTGAAAACCGTTTTCACTTCTCCATAAATTTATTTGGTGTCATTTTTATGGGAAACTTTTGAAGCAAAAGTTGGTAATCCAACAATATTCTACTTATTCTGAGTCATAGCCTCAAAATGGAGACGAACCGAAGCATTACTGGCCTTGATAAAGTCCGAGGACAAGTTGTTCCACTATACGTGATCACGGCATTTTAGGTGATATGTCTTCTTTGTCTTCTCCTCTTAGAAGCTCCAAACAGCTAAGTCCAGTGGGTTCACATCGGATGAGGGACAAGGCCAGAAGTCTGCCAGACTGAAGGTAGCCATGTTCTCCCTCCATAAATTCTGCAATTTCTTGGACGTTTCGCTGGGGGGGTCGTCCTAGGTAAACACATACCTGAAAAACTAGTACATTTCTCGTTGGCCTTGAAGAAGTAGCAGGTATCTTGCTGCCGTCGGACGCCAAGACGCCGAGGACCATGACCTGAGCTGGATATTTGGTCCTGAAGGTTCGCTCGACCTCAGCTCTTGATTCAGTTAGGAATCGAACATTTCTCGTGTTCAGAACATCTCCTTGAGATCAACTTTTGCGTGAAAAAGATCAAAAACTCTCTGTTGTTTTAATTATTGCTTGGACATTCTTGATTGCACAAAAAAAAAAAAAAAAATTGTAGCTATTTGTATGTTCTTTCGAATAGCATAAACTACAAAATTATCGTATCTTTAGAACTGAGGCCAGACGGCCTCGTAAAGGATTCTATTTTTTGAGTGTTCACCCTCTAAACAACACGAGATACACATTACTAAACTCATCTATTAGAAAATAATTGATTTCTGACCTTTTATCACTGTTGTTCTTTGGCAAGAAGTAGTATCCAAGACAAATATTAAGTTCTTTAATTATTTTAGAATGTATTTGAGAATTTTCGATCCAGGTACTTTTGAAAATGTGTTTATTATAATTGATAAACTAAAGCCGTTCTTGTCCCTCAACACGGTGTCACTTTAGTTTATGATACAGCTTGTGACGTCTGTGAAATAACTCTATAATAATATGTGATTGGAGGCCAAGTTTGTTTATAGTTCATAATTATTTGTCAATCCATTGATACGCAACAATAGTTATGATTAGACTAAAGTGTTCATGATTTATGAGTAGTAGGTTTCTTTTGAAGCGATGAAATATTTGAAACATTCTAACAAATTGAAATCTTCCTGAAAGCAAAAATAAATAAATAATTGCAAAAAATAAAAGAAAAAAAAATTAACTACTAATATTTTTATACTTTATCATATTGCTTTGACGTAATATCTAGGGAGGGGGGAAGAGGGGGGATTATTAACTACAAGCTGCATTTACCCTTGTATATGAGTGAGTAATATGTTTTGTGTAAAACGTAAAAATGAGATCAGAATGTAAAAATGACAAAATATGTAGGACATTCAATCGAATATCTTTATGTAATTAATTGTTACCACAAACTATTGTCAAAAAAAGCATAAAAAATAATGAATTGAAATAATTGTTGAACTTTAAAGAAGGCTAAGATAATATTTATTCAGTGAGACAACTATTTCTTTTAAAAAAAGCACATAAAGGTGGAGATGAATCTACTTTAATTGATTTAATGAAAAGTTGAGTACATGCTCAATGGATAATTGAGATACAGTTTTTAACATTACTGCTTTAAACACAAATGCTGTACATCAACAAAATAAACTGATTTCATAATTTATTTTTTCAAAATAAAAATTGTTAAAATTTAACGTAATTGATTTTTTGATCCCACATTTAGAAATTAGGTAATGGAGAGACAGGGGATAGTGTGTGATTGATGCAACTCTATCTGACCATGGGAGAGAAAATTGTTTCTTAGGATATCGCAGAAGGACCAATTCCCGGTAAATAAGGAATACTAAAACAGACAAATCTTGACACTTACAGCAGGTTTTTAGGATGTTATTTCTTATTTTAGTAAACTTATTGATGAGGGCTTCTTTATATCGAATTTGAGCAAGTACCGTTTAACACAAGCTCACATTTGTTCAAGATTCAAACAATTGTAAAAAAAAACTGCGATAAGGAATGTTTCGACAAGGATTTCTCATTTTGTACGACATTATCCAACAGTAAAGTATCTGGAAATAATATTTTAAACTTTGAGATTGCCCTCGATGAATTTATAATAGAGGAAATTTTAAACTTTAGAGTCGTTATAATACTAAAGAAATAATAAGTAGGGGGCTTCGATCATCATATTTATGGTCTTCTTCAAATGTTGGGAATATTTTATGGAGACAGACAAAGTCTTTTCAAATATGACAGACAGCCAAGGAATATTTTTTCCTTTGAATATTAAATTAGGATTAAATTTTATCAAACATAATAAATACTCTGAACTTGGATAGTCTGACAACCAGGTGTATTTCGGATATTATAAGGGTTCTTTGATGCACACCAAAGCTGCGGTGGAAGAATTTAACCTGCCTCAGGGACCATCAGCCTACAACTTGTGGGTGGGGGTGTTTTCTAGCTTATTGGAAGGGATTATTTGTCTTTAGAAATGGGGTGGCGGTGCAGTTTAAACTGCCTTAAGGCCCACTACTTCACCTGTACAACCTGAGAGCTGGGGTGTATCTTGGAATATTAGGAGGTTTACTTGTTACTCCGGGAGCGTCTGCGAGACTGCGAGTTCGTAGTCTGACACAGAATAAAGCAACTATTTCCTGATCGTTTGAAAGAAGAGTGCCTATATAATGCCAAGTATATATTTGACTCCTCATATTCCTAAAACCAACAGGAGACTTATTCTTAAAATTTTATTGTCTTTATTTATTTGGTTATATATTAAGCAGAAGAGTTCTTAATTAATTTTAATTTCTTAATGTCCCGTGCAACGACGGGAAAATCTACTCTAGTCCAAGGTTAATAGAAATACAAGGTTATACCATAACGTGTGTATGACTGAAGTTTGACTTCCACTACGCTTTTTATTAGTGACGTTATAGAATATGACTGGTTGCATATTTTGCTCAACTTCAGTTCGCTACATCCAATTAAAAATTCTGGCAAAAGTGACGTGATAGAATATGATTGGATTTGTGTTTTGTCAAAATCTGCCTGTCTTGCAGAGCAGTCGTTACGATACATCAAATTGAAAATTACATCAAGGCCGATTACATAACCTTGTATTTCTATTAACTTTGCTCTAGTCTATATATTAAATCTTAATGTCTGTGTGTGTGTAGCTCGAGAAGAAAAAAGAATATGCCGTGATATTTGATAACCCATGGGGAACTTTAGTCCCTGGAGCACTACCTGTCTGAGCCTTAGCTACACATGCTCGATGCTACAAAGAAAACGTCTGCGAAATTTTATTAATATGAATACTTTGTTAGTCTTTGATCAAAAATATGTATATGATATACATAAAGGAACCTTATATACATTGCATCCTGTATAGATGCATTATATGACTACTTTGTTATTTTTTAGATCAAAAGAGATCTTTTTTCGTTCAAGCATACACATCCATAAATATATAAAGACAAACTTATTAATATAGTGAGTTGTCCATTGAAATCCAAACACCGACTTTTTTTTTATAAATTACAAATTACTTTATTGTCAATTAACCATAAATACTAAGGACAAGATTTCTCTTTATCTGAATAATAGCAACATACCTGAATATTTTACAGAGAAATAAACGAGATAAAAATAATAAAAAACAGCTCACATTATTTATAATCATTGAATATGTGTTTCCCAATAGAAATGCATAATAAAAAGTAATGATATAAAAAAAAATCCTCCCCCTTCAAAAAGGAGGATCTCAAAAAAGTAAATTTCTTATTCAACATTCCCAAAGATGGAGAAGAAGACGAAATAAACAACGCGCCTTCCTTGGATGGACACTATTTTTCAAACCGTGTATTTAAAGAAGAAATATTATGTCTCTGAGTGGAATCCCAAGCCCCTCGACTAAACATTTTGGTTATATCTCCATAAGGAAGGCCTGCAGTGTCAGTCATCCAAACAACGAGGCCCTTAAAGGCACTGTTAGGTAGCATTGGGATCCCATTACAGATGAATACATCTGCAACAGGCCTTCCGCCGCCGATTAAACGCCATCATTGCTGCTAAGGGTGGCTACATTAATGAATAAGAGAGCTCAGATACACATTGTTTTATAGTATTCATTTTGTTGAAATTCTACAGTTAATTAATAAATTTTATTTTATTGAAGTATAAAATTCAAAGTGTTCAGATTTTGATTGGACCACTCAGGACATTAAATAATAAATTTCAGATTTATCAAGAATTACCCATGGGAGTTAAAATCCAATTACATTTCAGGCAAATAGGATCTTGGGATTACAAGGATAAACAATTAGATTTCATCTAAAATTATTCTAGAAAAGGAATTAATCATTTGACAAACAAATTCAAAACTTTTTTACTAAATAAATAAATTGAAAAAACATATAGAGCACCTCCATATTTCCTAATGTTAGACACTTTAAATTTCCCCCTATTTCGTAAGTCAGCTTCTTACTAATTAGCTGAATGTTTTGATTGAAAGAAAAGCAATAAAACAATTAAACTCTTCAATCAATATGCATGTCTTGCTAGATAATACCCCCCCCTTTTTATATAAATTATTTTTGAAACTTAATCCATACAATCAACGATGAAATGTTCTAGTATGTATGCGTTCATTGTAAAAGGCATTATTTCCCGAAAATCAATAAAAAAATTGTTGAAAGAACCTATTAAATCAGATATTTAAAAAGATTTTATTGTTATTTTATATTTTATTCATATACATACAATATGTATACTTTAAATAAACCTATTTTTTCCTAATTATAGAAGTCCAATTAATTTGATTAATATTAATTTACCGCGGATCGTTAACAATTTTTATGAGTCTACCTTGTAGATGAATTATATTATTATTAACAAAGATTTCGTTGAGGAAGGTAGACAAAGGAATTGCATTAACGAATATGAGACAAATGGCTTTGATTTCCATTAAAATGTCGACTCAAATCATCATTCAAAATAATAATTGAGGATGGGTAAAGACAGTGAAACGGGGGAGAATGAAATGAAATATAATACCTTTGATATGGAATTGTAGTAATACTTATATATTGTAGGACGTAGAAGATACATGTAGGGCGTCAACAGAAAAACAATTTTGAATAAATATATACACAAGAGGAACTTTAAACATGCAGTAGCATAAATATGGTACGAAAGACATTTTTGATTTTGATGGAATCAAGAAAATACAACACAAGATCAATTTGTGAAATGAAGATTTAGGATTTTTGAACGATGTTTTGGCCAAATTGAGTAAAAAAATGGACTTAAATTGTGAAAAATGAGCTTCCAAAGTTTCAAAATTGAGCAATTTGTACTTTGTCAAAAATACAGTTCTATAAAGTAAATTTAAGGTAATTAGTGTTGTTGTTTTTTTATTTATAAATTTCGCAATATTATATCGACAGATCAAGATTTTAGAAAGATCTTCTTCTATTAATTTTTGTCTTCGATCAGTATTGGTAATTTTAAGCACACTATAAGACCGTTCAACGCCCTCATTTTGAAGTTGCTGTGATCTTCAGGGGTCTTGTTGGATGGCGGCATTTCATCATCACATCCACTGATTATACTTTCAACTTTTTCATAAATCGAAGTATTATTCAAAAATTAATTTGGCGCCAATTTATCCTACCTCTAATTGTCTGTTGTCAGAATCTGGCTCCCTCGACATATCCGATCAAATAATTATAATCTAGTTTACATCATATACATATTTTTACCTCCAAAAAGAGACCCTAATGAAGGAGGGATTTCCCAGGTGTATTTCCCCCCTAAAAATACCATCAAAGAATCATCAAAAGCTGTTTTGTAATCTAATTAAAACTCAAATATTCTTTATTTATTTCATAACAGTTTAGAAAAATGGGGAATTTTCACAAGAGAAAGGGCAAAATGATCCGTTTCCCCCCAAAAAGGTCAAAGTGAGCAATTTTTGAGTTATTGAGGCACTGCTATTAAATCCTAAGTCTACTGATATGTTTTAATGCTATATTTAGCTGTATTTTTTATTCAATATGTCTTCATTCACAAGTAATATCAGCCTCGACACGCCAGCAAACAGATTGGCAGCTCTTGACAATGAAGGTTGTGTACATGGTCACGATGACAGCTCGGATCAAATCCAAATATGAATGAAAGGTGCGGAATACACTCTTCTCTAAGACATTCCCAAACTGTAATGTCCCAGGTGTTGAGATCAGAGCTTGACGAAGAACACATGGAGCAAGTAGAAGTCAGCCAAATTGTTACTACAGAAGCTGAATCTCAGCACTCGGAGGAGATGTCACACGAGTTGCCTTTTTTGTTTTCCTTTGACATTTTTACAGTTAGAGACAAAACTTTTTTTTTTCCTATTGTCATTTGCTGAATAATGAAACTACATCATTAAAAATGACGCTGATAAAATCGCAGTTAAATGTTTCTCCAAGTTTTGGCTCCACACTTTGTATATAAAAAAAGTTAATGAACTACGTACCTCAATGTACAACGTGCTTGGGAGAATTTATTATCCTGAGCTCAATGTACGTAGGTTCGTGCTCCGTTCGTTCCTAGAGAAGGAAATATGTATTTTTTAAATGGACTTCAAAGAAGATTCCTGGTCCCCTAGAGTAATTATAATAATATAATCTTTACTAATACTTAATTAGTGCAACTCCATCTGACCAATTTAAGGAACAAAAAAAATCCCGATTCATTTTTTAACTGATTAATTAATGCAGCCTAATATTTCATGAATATATTCCGGTTAACTATAGGCTTTATATTCAAATTTTGTTGATAAATTGAAATATCTGAATATGTTGACTATAACTGATAAATTTCATTAGATTGATGAGGTTCTATATGATCCCAATATGGCCCCTAACAAAAATAATATGTTCTTTCATTTATTTTTAACTTTTTCTAAAATTTTCTGATTTAAAAAAAAAAGAATCCTTGTTTTTTTTAACCCTTCCTTAGTGAACTGTTCTTTTGATAAAAAATTGCTTTAAATCTGTTTCAAAAAAATATAAATGCTGGAAGCAGCATTTATATGTTCCTGAACCATCTTTCAGCATAAATTCAACTGTTTTTGTGTTACAAAAATGTATTTACTTTAACTATTTGGAATTTTTAATGAATGTTTGGTAAATTTGATTTGTCTGTTCACTTTTAATTCTTTCTTTTGCTTTGTTTATTACTTTTTTTTTCAATTTTAAAGTACATACATTGTTACAAATATAATATCAGCTGCTATACCATATATCAATCTCAATCTTATTAAAGTAAATGAACACATTTTAGTGCCTAAAGTTTGTTAAAAGCAATCAATATTTCATAGCAGTCTTTATAAAAAATGAAATTATAAAATTTCAACTATAATATCACAGATTGTATCTTGTTGATAGACAAATCTAATGTTGTCATGATTAATTAGCCTAATTTTGAGTCTATGTAAACTGTGTATCAAGAAATAAAATGGGCAAATATTTGTGTTAACGTTTAACCAAGTTTATTAACAAGGTTAAAAAGAGGATGTTCACTAACGGAGGGTTAAGAACAAAATGTGGTTGTTTGAGAAACTTTGTCAAAATCGAAGAGGTCGAGTTTTTGAAAATCTAATTGTTGGAATTTTTGTTTTGAAATTGATAGTTTATTTTTTAAAAAAGAAACAATTTTCTCCATATAACACATCTAAAGTTAGGTTTGTTTGTTTTTTGTAACAACAACTGGTTTTAGCACTTTTTCGACGAAGCAATAGGTACGTTTGCAAAACTGGAAAGTTGTAATTGAGAAATTCACATTTTTTTTTATTGTTGAATGATCCATTAAGTATATAATATTTCCTATTGCATCCATAAAGTTTTTGACTGCTTAAATCGAGGATTCCAAATTTCGTGGATCATATATGATTCATATGTTGTTATAAGGCTAACTACATAAAAGATTTTTCCAAAATTGAAGAACAATTTCCCATGTCTACGAAGCATTCATCAGAATGTTTTAATTAATTGAAGTCGAAAATCATTAGTTGAAGCAAACAAATGTAATCAATAGTATATTTTAAAGGAAATCATTCTAGCTACCTCAATTGTTTGTATTTTTATTATTAAAAATTAAAATTTATTTACGTAAAATAAACATTATAAATTAGAAACAGTACTTATTACATAATCATCTAATAAATATATCATAGATAATTAAACAATAATGAACATTTCAACTAATAAATGTATTTATAGGATCACTCTAAAAACATTGATAAATAACGGAATAAATAAACACTTCAATTCACAAATTCAAGCTAGCTTGCTGCAGTGTTGAAGGGCTGCAAATACAATGTGTTACAGGGAGAAATTTGAAAAAATTTCAAGTCCAAGTCAAGTACTAATTTTTTTCCACAAAACAAAATTCAAACAAATTTGTTTAAAAAATTTTCGAGTTATCTTTTATTAGTTATTTTAATACGAAACTCGATATGCCTTTTTTTCTAGAAAACATTAAATAATTTATGAAAAATCTACTCTTTCTAGAGCCACTATTTTCATCAAAAGCATGGATCGTGGCAATTGAAAGTTGAGTCTAATTCCTTTATAAATTTGGCTAGTCAATCTACATATACGTTCAAATTTTATACTTAGATTGGACTACAGTCCATGTCATATGATTCAATTAACACCTCTGGTTGGTAGTCGCTAATGAAAAGTGCAAGAATATTATTAAATGATCTGAAACGAATAAAGATTGCATAATATAGTTTTAAAATGTATTTTTACGATTCAATCTATTTGATAATAATATTTTGCTCTTTAAAAAACATAAAAACTTGTCTCCATAATAAAATGCAAAAGTATTGTTTCGTAAGTTTAAGTTAGAAAATCCCCATAAAATAAACGAACATTAACAAGATGATTTGCACAAAGTTAAATACGTCTATTTTATGATGGGTGGGTTCAAGATTTTTCCCATATGGCAAATTTTCTTTATACTAACGTAACATGTAAGTTATTAATTAAACTATTAACCGGAAATTAAATCTTTTGATGAAAAATGTGAAAATCCATCTTTATTAAGTAGTCAAAACTGTGAGGGAAGCTGTTTCTCTATGCTCTCAAATCTGCACGTCTTGAGTACCTTGTTTGTTTCTCTTGTTTCAGGGCATAGTTTGATGTTACAGATATTAGATCATGTTAGAGACACTTTGAAGGTTTGGGATTTGTTGAAAGATTTGGAAAGTGTTCAGTTTGCTAACCCTATTTTTCCATCTTTTCAAAAACGTCTTTTAGGTTTAGTATAATTTCGTTTCCCTTTTTTTTTTCATTTCATTGAATCCCCCTTACATTTTATCAAAACGTCGTTATTCTTTGATGGTTTGAGATTTGTGGAAGGTTTGCTATCCATATTTTTTCAATTTTTTTAGAAAGGTCTTTTAGGATGATTTGGTGGATTTTAGCTTACTTTTTTTATGCTTCTTTCATTGTGGTCAATCCAATCTATATTGTTTCGAAGTGTTCTACTATAGTAGAGATGATAAACTGGACCTGGTTCATCATGTCATCAGTTCTTTTTTCGAGTGTTATGAATCCCACTTTACGATCGATGACTAGATTGAATTAACTTGAAGCTTGCCTTAATTCGTGAGCCCTAATGTTGACTCGTTACTCTTTGGTATTTCTACTAATACTGATTAATTTATTTACATAAATGTACATTTAATTATTATATGGATTTATAACAGGCTTATTAAAGGATAAAATCCTTATACATAAGCTTGCAAGCTACATGAGTACGTGGGTCGTTTGAAAAGTCGGTGCAAAGTCCGAGAGATGCCACTTCTGGCCCGTATCGAGTAGGGTGTTTCTTATTTTTCAGTTTGTTGAAATGTCCGGGTTACCGTGTCAAAATCCGTTCCTATTGATAAAATATAAAATTAGCAAAGTGTCAGCGAAATTAAGAAATATTTGGAGGAAGCTCAACGGCCTCATAGTTTTGAAAATTGACAATTTAAAAAAAAAAATTTACTTCTTCCTCGATTATCGTGAAAACAGTTCAAAATTCAGCTTTTTATATTTTATAAAGGTGACGTAATTTGGTCTAAGATATATTTATACTGTTCCGAAAAAAAATATTCATAATATAAATTACAATGCAAATAGTTGAAGATATAACTAATACATATATAACTTTTTGCGTGCAATTTTTTTACTTTTTTACTATTATCCTTCGGTAAAACATAATCATTTGTTTTAATTATAATTAGGTATAATTTGGGATATTAAATTAGCTTATATATTAGTCCAGCAGAGGTATCCTAAATACCAAAGCGCCATCTATGATGCATAATTTCTTATATGCACATCTGGAGTACTTTTGTTGACAATTTAAATCCATTTGGCATGTATTGGCTACTTGTACTATATTTATATAACGAAAATATTAAGGAGGGAGAAAAAATATGGTATACTCAATCACGTTTTAAAAGAGGAAGAAAAAGTTTAATCCCTTCAAAAGTTGCATCAGCTCTTGATTGTTTTTATATTAGCAGAATCAGTTAAGAGTGTGAGCGAAAACGTTAATGAGTTTGCTCTAACCAAAGTACTATTCGTACAAAGAGAATTGAATATAGATATACTTTATGTTACCAAGCTTACATCTGGTACAGGTTAAGTGCAAGTTAGTACAATTTTTGAAGCCGTTCAAGATTAGGGGGGTAGGAGATAATATTAAAGTTATTTGCTTTGATAAAATCAGCTCAAACACAGATAAAAAAACTGGAACTTGTGTTTTATTAGGGAAAATGCTTGATAAAAAGTTATTAGCCTTTGAATGTAGACATCACATAATAGAATTACATAATAATTAGCTCAGTTTTTAATGCATGCATGGGATATACCACTTTTACCGAGGTTCTACTCTCTCTTCAATGGACTCCAAAAAATGTGGCAAATTATAGAAAAAACTAAAAAAAACGAGCCTGAAACTGTATAAAGTGAAATAGCATGTCACACAGAAGATATACAAAAATTAATTATCAATTTTGCCAAGGATCATCTTCGACAGAGTCTTCCAAGAGATGAATATAAAGGATTTTGGAAACTTGGAATAATATTTCTTGGTGATACTCCAAAACGTGGAATAAAATTTATGTCTCTCGGTCCAATACACCACGTTAGTTGGACGTCTAAAATATTGTATTGTTTAAAAATGGGGTTATTAAAGTCACAATTTAAAATAACTTCTAAAGTGGAAGAAGGATTACGGGATATTTGTTTCTTTATTGTACGAATATATTTGTAAGCATGGATCTTTGCTCCTACAACCTCAGATGCTCCATTTAATTATTTGAATGTGACAAAATCACTAAATAATTATTCCGAAATGTATATTCTGATTTCAATACGGCATTTCAAACAATTTCAAACCATATATAGTATTTATCTGAAGAGCTAGTTGGTTTGGCTCTATTTGATCGTCGAGTGAGTTTGACAACTAAAAAAGAAATATTATTTGGAATGAAATATATGGAAAAACAAGATCAATGTTCAACGAAAAATAATTATCCATAAAAATTAGAAGAATTTCTTACAAAAAAGACGAAAATAATCATTGAAATGCTGAAACTCCCTGAAAAGTTTTTAATAGTTGATCCAAAATTGTGGTGGCCAAGTAACGATGATTATAAGAGGTCCCTCGTGAAATAATTGATGTTCTTCGAGTTGTCAATGACCAAGCAGAACGAGGAGTGGCACAGTGTATCTTTAACAACTAACGAATTGCAGCTTCAATTCTTATAACAAGTTGTTGAAGAGCATCAAAAGAAGTATCTGGATCATTTTTAAAAAATCTGTATCCGGGATACCTTAGAACATATATTAGATACATTACTCAGAAAAGAGGATAGTCATTTAATAATACGCAAATTGTATAATAATGCTTCAAAGAGTAGAAACTATTATTTTTATGATCTACATAAATTATCCTATGTCAATAAAGTTATAAACTTATAAAATATATATCCCACAAAGCAAAATAAATAATTATTAAGAATAATTGAGTATCATTTTTTTAATTTATCAATATAAAAAACCGCTCTTAATATACACTTTACAAATGGTGTTCTTTTTAATAAAAGAAATTATGTTCAGCCGAATAATAATATGTCAGGAAATTTGGATGTTTTGTAGGAAAAAAAAAGAAAAATATAAAAGCATGTCGTGCAATACGTTCTATATATTTTATGTTTCTCTTCAATTATTTTTCGTTATAATTCAAATTAAAAATATTTTTACCAAAGTAAATTTAGTCAACTTTAAAAAATTATCGTATATAAAAAGCTGTACCTTAAACTATTTTTATGATCATTGAAGAGAAAGTCACTTTTTTTTTTTTTTTAATGGCAATTTTCACAATTAGAGGCTTTCTCTCAATAGGACCGGATTTTAACCCGGCAACTCGGACATTTTAATCAAATTAAAACATGTTAGTATCAAGGTTATGTTCAGTTAGTAGCATCTCTTTGAAGAAGAAACACCTACTTTCAGCCGGATCGGTCAATTTCTTTCCGTTTGACATTCGTTTGAATCAATTAATTGTCCGGTAAGATTATGGCAATTCTCTTTTAGATTCGCAAGGAATAGTGTTCTTCGACTAATTGGAAAAGGGTAAATCTATTAAAGGAGCATATTATTCATCGTTATTGGACCGTTTGTAATCCGAGCTGCAAGAAAAACGCCCACGATTGGCCTACCAAAAAAGTCATTTTCCATCACGACAATGCACCAGCTCACACCTCAGCAGTTGAGGTTGCAAAATTAATAAAAATAGGATGTCCACTGCACCAGCCATCTCATGTACCTTCATTCTTCTGTCATCCATCACCATATTAAGGATTTTATCAATGATTTCTGGAGTAGTAACCTTAACTGGGAGTCCAGAAAGTTCATCGTCACTTGTGTCAATATGACAACTCCGAAAATTATGATGTCACTTATAAACTGTTCTATTTGAAGGTGCAAAGGCCCCATAATGTTTATCAAGCTTCTTTTTAATCTCTTGAGGCGTTTCGCCCTTCATCAAAGTAATGTTTAATCAAGACACGAAATTATTTTTTGTGCATTTTTTGAAGATCACTCCACTTCCTCGATTCACGAATGCCAAAAAGAAAAAAATAGATCAATCTGGCTGAAAGGTGGTGTGTGTTCTTCCAAATATATGCTACTGACTAAAAATAACCAGTAGTTCCATCTCTAAGACTTTTCAAAGACTTTTCAAATGACCCTGATATATCACGTTGGTCAAACGAGAGGTTTGGGGTTTGATTTTAGATCCCACAACTTTTGAAATTAGTTTCATTTTCCTCACAGTATAGATTTTACATTCTGCATGAATAGTTTTGAAGAAAATCAGGATTTTATCCTGATTTGTTGTCATTTTTTGCGAACTCGAAGAAAAAGTTGAAAGCTCTTTTAAGGTATATATGATTGATATTAGTGATGGAACGCTTTCAACTAATTTTCCTCTTCTCGAGCCGATTCTAGTAAATTTGCCGTTTGTGATTTTACATTCGATTTTGACATTCTTTATGACACTCCTAATTATCTTTAGACTATTTTATATCTATATCAAATTTATCCTACCTAAAACAATCCCTAGTTAAAGTGTAATAGGTACACTTGCGCACTCGTAGGTCGACCAATGTTACAGAACACGTTTAGAAACATTTGATACTGTCCCAGATATGAGAAGCTATGGATTATATTTACAACAAGTATTGCACTAAAATAACAGACACTTTACTGACCAAATGCGTTTAGAACCAATTTATTTGACTTCAGTTTGTGTTCATTTTCCTTACAAGCATTTTTTGATCATAAATTGCTTTATTACGATATTCTATAAAATCATAAGAATAAAGTCATCAATTCCTTTCTTGTATCGTGACATAAATATTTCTTACTTTTTTTTCCTAACACGGCAATGTTGTCCGAATCCCAAATCCGATTAATTGTCCCATCACTAATTGATATTGAGCCAAACTACTGAACTTTTCAAAAGTGTTTACTATTGTTTTGATATTTTATTAGGAGATTTCTACTAAACCGATTGTAAAGTTTGGAACATTTTCGGGAAAATCCGTATACCAGCTGCCGAGAGTACTACACATTTTTTATCAAAAAATATGGTTAAACATCATAAAAGATAAAGGAATTGAATTGACGACTTTACTTTGCACAGACCATTCCATTTCTGAGGTGATCAAGATCTCAATGACGACCATGGGAGTGGCAATCCAGTCATGTTAAGATCATACAACATGCCTTCCATTTCAGCCCAAAGACTTTTTCCCACTAGAAGAAGGCATCAGTTCCCATTGTGTCCAATGGAGTGACAAATACTGAAGATGTGTATCTCAGACAAGTGGAAAGGTCTTTTCTAACTCGAAAAATGTATTTTGACACCCATATCTCGAGTCCACGTTTTGCTACCCTACCTTGTCGTCTTTAAACATATAACGAATTGCTTATGAATGGTCTTTTCTTGATTCCATCAAAATAACGTTTTTCTTAATTCCGTCATACTACTTCAAAAAGAAGATCCTTTCAAATTGACCCAATTAATCGGAGTCTGATGAATGCGAAATGGTCACCTGTTTCCCAACTAAAGTTCTAATATTTGGTTTTATTTTTTTATCAGTATATAAATAAAATATTTAAAAAATGATTTTATTTTAACAATTATACCATCAGATGTCATTAATTGAATAGGAAAAGAAAGAGAGAGAAAGAAAGAAAGAAAAACGTTGGGCGTTAATGTAGCCATTTGTAAATCAATACAATATAATCTTTCGTATTTTATATTATAAAAATAAATTAATGAGGGAAAAAAAATCAAAGCAATTAAAAAATATCAATCAAGAATATTTTTTTTTTCATTATGAAAACGATTATCTATTCTAATTTGTCTTTCCTCACATTAATTGTATTGGTAGTAGTACTAAGCGTAGCAAGTTCAACGTCTTAATTGATTAAAATAAATTAAAGATCATTTTGAAGAAACAAGACATACATTTATACCGGGTGCGTATGTGAAAACTAAACATTTGAAATCTAGAATTTAACCAAACTAATCAAGAAACTCCGGGAACCACCGCTACCTTGAACAAGTGGTCGATGAGGTTCAGAAGTCCGACCAGACTAAGTTCCCAGCCTTTGTAATGATGCTGGGAATCGTGGAATCAGCCGGAAGAGGATGCTTCCGTATTGGTTCCCGAAAGGTCTGAAAATCGGAACCAACTTGGTGCAGAACGTCCCCAGGGAGGTATTCCTGACTTGGATGATGCCCAACTACCCAAAGGGAAACCATTTGTTCCAGCAGGACTCCTCCCCGAGCCAAAAGGCTAGACCCACACGTAGTAATGGCTCGAGCTAATTTTTTTCAATTTCTGGGAAAACAATTTCACCCATACATGAATTCTCTGGACTATGGTATTTCGAATCTGGAAGTTTTAAAGTGGAAATTAGGGTCAAATGTTGGTACATATAATGACATTTATAATCAACAATGTAGCCTCCAATGTCCTTTATAATGACCTCGATGCCCCGCCAGAAGCTCTGACAAGTAGCAATAATGAAATTGGGATTCAAGAAGATGCAATGCTCAACAACGAAAGCTTTGAGACCTTCGAGATCTAGTGCCCTTGTCCCGGAGGCCCTGGTCTCGACATACAGCCACAAGGAACATTTGACCCGGTTGAATGGCCTTCTTGACGGTGTAAATAGCCTACCTTATTATTATTATTATTTTTTTTTTTGTCTTTTTGTCAGCCATTTTTGGATTGATTTTGTTATTTTTTTAGAGGGGTATCAATACAGCTAGTTTTTTAGCTGATAAAAGAATTCCTATCATGCTTTATTCTTATTCATTTCTTTTATAAATGTACTGATTTACACTACACACCCTGTATATACCGAGTGGTTCATTAAAATAGGAACATTTTAAAGTTTATACTTCCACAAGATATTAGTTAAAAATAGATTTTTATTAAAATTAATACTATAAATTCATATGTGTCTGAACTCTTTTAATCATTAATTTAGCTGCCCTTTCAAGCTGTTGCAGAAAGCCTGAGCCCCGGGGCAGATGTAGTCCTCTCACATGGCGTCTTATTGCTGGTTGACAGTGCCATCGAGGGGCATTATATTTGCATGAGGGACACTGTAGACATTCCTCTGAACATGCACCAAAAGGTGTAGTGCAGAGACATGACATCAGGGATGTAGGGGACCAAAAGTGTCATAAAAGAGTTCAGAAGAACTAAAAAAACGCATTCAAAAGAGTTTTGTAAAGAAGAAGTTAGGTGTTTTTCATAGCTTCTGTCTAAAGTGGCCTCTCCACCCTCACAAGGCTCTTTTCCCTCAATTTTTTGATTGATTGGAGTCGGCTAAATGGAAAATCATTGATCACGTTCAAGTGCCATTTTCTCAACTTATACACAAACTAGAGAGTTCAAATTTGTTTTATTTTGCAACTAATTGTTTATGCGTTAATATATGGAAATATGAATTTATTTCAATCACTCATTCTTTAGAAATTATTGAATTAATAAGTGTTAAGATGTCAATGGAACATCCGGTACATATCTTTATAATTAGGGATAGGAAGTTTGAGTTAATCAATCCAAGTTTTTTGATTCCGTGAAAAAGTTGACTTTGTAAGCAAATAACTCCTACACTTTATCCATTTATGAAAACGAGTAAATAAATTTTAAAATTGAGCTGAGAAGGTGTTTAATTAAGACAAGAATCTTCCCACAATCCACAATAGGAATTTTATGAAGGAAAACGATTTTTATTTTAATGATATTATATTTGTATTTTTGTTGATTTTTTAGATGCTCTTGATTGTCTTGTATTGTTAGTTTACAATTTGTAAAGAGATGTTGAAAAAGAGCATTCACAGAGCTACCCACTAATGGGAAGGGGGGAGGTCTAAAACCACATATATCCATCGTTTTTGGGAGGATAGTGTCAACTTAAAGTAATCTAGACCTAAATAACGTGTCCACTCTAGATAACATCACAGGGAGTAGGGAAAATAAGCTTGAAAAAAATAAAAATGAACAAAAGAATAACCTTTTATGAAGAAAGGGTTTGCCCACAAGTCATATTTTCTCTTTCTATCTGAAAATTACTGACCGTGCATGCGAAAAAGTTGAAATTCAAGTATCCAAACCTATTAATAATAAGGAATATCACATTGGAGGATCATGAAAGTACATGGAAGGGGCTTGATTAACGAGTGGCTTATTAAAATCTTAAAACTTTGAATTTTAAACTTCAAAAAGATATCATTAATTAACTTTTGACTGTCACTGCAGGCCGTCCCTTCGACATGCAAATCAAAGGTGTAGTCAAGGGGTTGGTATTAGAGCTGTAGGGTGTCTAAAGTGTTAAAAGAGAGTTTAAAGAACTCAAACGAGTCTTGCAACGGAGGAGATGGGGTTATTTCATTGCTGGTGTCAAAAGTGGCCTCACCCCCCACACAAGGCCCTTTCCAACCCCTTTTTTTGATGGAGTTGCAGTGATTAAGTATATGTAAATAGCTTTTATAGCTACTCTAGCAAACATATGAACTGTATTGGAAGTCTATATATATATGAATGGTTATTTAAAATCTGAACAATTTGAATTTTAAACTTCAACGAGAAAGAATTTAATAATTATGAATATGATTTCATCAAAATTAGTAATATAAATAAATGTGTGTCTGAGCTTTCTCCATCATCATTGTAGCTTTTCTTAGCGGCCTGGTACCCTCTGGGGATGTAGTTCTCTGTTATAGCTTTGAGAGCTTCGGGGTTTGGATCACGGACACTCTATGTCTTCCCTTACACTTGCACCTAAAAAGTGTAGTCAAAGGGCTTGGCATCAAAACTGTAGGAAGCAAAAAGTGAGTTCTTGAGATTCAAAAGGATTTCACAACGAAGGAGATGGGTTTCTTTAACTGATGTTGTGAAAAATGGCCCCTTCACCCTCACTCTCATTTTTTTTATAGCTCTCTGAACAGTCTGTTATGAGGAACGTGAGAGGATTGCCCTGGGCTGTTTTTTTTATATAATTTTTTTAATCCTCCGAGCCCAGATAAGCCCTGTTGATAGAGCCCTTCATCCTCTCCTGAGAGCTCAAGTTTTGTAACTAACAGTTTATGCTTTAATGTATTATATATAAATTAATTTCTATCACTCAACATTAATTAATTCGTAAGTGTTGACATTTCAATAACCACCCAGTATGTGGAGGGTTCTTTAAAAAATATATAAGTTTATAGAGTTTGCAATTTTGTACAAGTTACAACTTGTATTCAAGATGCAAACAAAAACTGAGGCGAATAATTTTAAATGAAGGATTTCATTACTTGGGATGAGGATCAAGCAATTATTTGAATATTTCGTGGATGATCGATTTTTAAATCGAATAATTTTTGTCTATTTTAATACAAATAACTAAAATAAGTATTTGTTTATATTTATATTTTTTTTTTGGGGAGGGGGGGGGACTCGAAGTCTGTCTGTAGACTGAGGAATGAGGCCGGAGAAGATCATATCTCATTATGTTTCTTGTAAAATTATGTGAAAAATAAGCACGTGGCTTATGAATGCTCGCAAAAAATAAAATAAATAGTATATTATATTATGATTATGAGACAGTTAATCCAATTAAGATTATATATTTCGGGGAAATATATGCTTACAGCTCAAGTGACAAAAAGATAAACACTTCTTTGGAAAATCTATTAACAAAAATTTAAGGAAAAGGAATTACAATATATGTAAATATTTGTTTTTGATTAATTAATTATCGTATTAAAAACAATATACTAACTGTTGCTTATCGCAAAATCAATTAATTACTCAAACAAGGACCTTATTAGAATTTAAGTTTCGATTAACTATTTTTGTGATAACATATATTATAGTTATAATTATGAATTCAAGCCACCATCTATTAAGAAGGAATATATGGACAACAAAATCTTAAGAATGCACTCAAGTCAGACATGTAAGTCGTGCCATAGAGTAACATTTCTTCCACCGACGGGATCAAGAAATTGAATGATGGATATTGGATAGTCATTATCAATTTATCAAGGCTATTTTAGAGTTATTAATATCAAATGCTTATCAATGACTTGAATTAAAGGACTCAAGGGAAAGAGTGGACACTCAGTGGAAGAAGATCCTGTTTTTTCCTTTTGTTTGCTGATGGATTTAAAATGGTCAGCTGAGATAAAGTCTATTTTAAAGGTCTTGAACCCAATTTATCTTTAACTTTGTGAGCTTAATTTAATCACTTATCCTAATTAAAAGATTTTCAATGGAATATTGGATTTATAGATGAAATAAAGTTTGTAAAAATATATCTGGAAATTCGTTTGCATATTAATTTGACACATAAAAATTGATTCATATAACATTAATTTTCAAATTTTAAGAAGAAATGCGACAAAACGATGCATTTTGAAAAAATAAAATAAATCAATAATAATATTATGACTATAGTTTTTTTAACTTCTGGATCATTTGATTACTAATTGGACTAATTATGGAGGGATATATTTGTTTGTATTTATTGTATACTTCAACCTTTCCTTAGAATAATAAAGAAGGCTCAAAATCCATTGATACTTAGTATTTAACCATTAAAACGAAGGCAGTTGGAAGTAAATGATAAATTAAATAGATATCATGAGGGCATCTGAATAAAGTAGTAAAAATATTGAATTCTTTGCTACTTAAAAATTATTTAATTTAGTGTATCCCACACTTAAACACACAAAGAGGTCACATGATATCTAATCATTGTAGGTTTTGTTACTGTCAATGGATGCATTGATATGATACATCTTAGAAGAATGGTTTTTTTTTCAATTATATAATTTTTCACATATTTATACGAGTTATTTAATATTCTTGTGTTTTGATTATATTGCAACACGTCATTAACTTTATTGTATCGTGCAACTATTCCTCCAAAAAGAAATTGGCAGGAAATGTGACAAAATCAAATAATGGTTACCCAATTATAACCCAAGTATATAATTATTATTTAAGTACCTGTATTACTTGGTATTAGTGGTGGAACAATTATGAAAAAATTCGTAATGCCAATTCCGATTCTTAAAATACCATTTTTCTATCGTAGGCGTCCACAGAATAGTATATATATATATATGTATATTGAGTTGTTTTTTTAAATTTTTTGAAAAAAATCCCAAATTTAACCAAAAAATTTGAAATATTTAATTTTTTGTACAAAATTTCAAAATTAAATTTGAATTATTAACACTTTGGGGGAAAAAAATTTAGATAAACAATTTAAAATGTCAATTTTTTTCAAAAGTTCATTGATTTTACAAAAATAATTTTTTTGGAAAAAAAATTCAAAAATCTACAGCTATTCAGAAAAAATTAATTATTTAGAAGAACGTTCAAAAATCTAAAGCTGCTAACAAAAAATAAAATTTTTGGAAAACCCTTTTAAATATTAAATTAATTGGAAAAAATTTCAAAGTTCCCCAGTTGTTCTCAAAAAGAATTTTTTCTGGAGAAAATTTCAAAAATACATAGTCATTTGTAGAAAGTTAATTTTTTTTTTTTTTTTGTAAAAAGTAAAGAAATCATTCCTTTTTTCATAATAATATCTTAAATATCCAAAGTTGGCAACAAGAACAATACGGAAGACTAGCTAAATTATATTGTTTTTTAAAGGGTGTACTTTCCTTTTTATTAGTCAAAAGCGGGAGTAAATAAAAAAAACTCGACATGAACTACAGCTAATTTGAAATAAACCAATCAACATTCAGAATCCTGATAAGGGCAAAAGAAGTATAAAAGTCGACAACTGAAAATGAAATACATAGAGTGTAAATTTTCATATTAGCGAGATAACAGCCTGTTAAATCATGAGTGGCGTTGTGACGGTCCCAATTTCTTTAGTTTAGTCTCAGGTCTAGTCATATCCTTTAAATATTAAATTTCGTAAGAATGTTGAAAGATCGAAAGTATTAAGTGTATTGCACCAATCTTACAAAAAATATTCATGTTTTAATTAACATTCAATATAATAGGGACGGATTAAATTTTTTTTTTAAATATAGAACAATATGAAACAGCATCTTGGCTCGCCGGCTATAACCCAAATTTATCCTTGTTAGTTAAGCATTAAAAGGCCAAAATGACCATTAGAACATTCAATTGAAAAAGGTTTGGCCTTTAAAGACTTTTTTGACAGTATAATTTCGATTCAGAACGATATTTCGAGCTGAAATAATTATATTGATGAAAATTAAAGGTAATAACTATTGACAAAAAACAATGCAGCATTCAAAAGATAAAATATTTTCATAGTTATCTTGCAAACAGTTCCTAAAAAATATGTTTGATCATACAAAAATCAAATACAATGAAAATTAATATTTTTAAATTGTTTTATTTATAGCTAAAACTAAAGAATTTGCCGTCGAAAAAAGTTTGATTTTAATTGATTTTTCCGTTTAACTTTTAATTTTCCCATGAATTATTTAATAAATTAGACATAAAGGTTGCGCGAAAATTTTCAAATTTAAATATAAATAAGTAGATCTAATGACTCAATCTGTAGTAAATATCAATCAAATATACTGAATAGTAAATAATTAAATTAGTCTTAATCTCCGTGATTTCATTAATTACTTATTGCAATTTGTAAAGTAATCGACTTAATAATATTTAACTTTAGAAAATAATTTTACACAGCCTTTCATTTAATTATAGAATTAAAATAAAAAAATCAGTCAAAATCAAACGACAAAATTTTTAGTTTCCAAATACTTGATCTTATATTTAATATGATTTTGTACAATTCAACACATTTTGTAGGAGCTGTATTCAAGATAACTGAATAACTTATTTATTTTTCTAAATCTAAAATGTTTTTGTCAAAGTTATTTTATTTGGAAGCTAAAAGATATACCGTAAAAAAACTCTTGATTTTAACGGATTTTTCTAATTTAAATTTTAAAAGGTGTCTTTTGGATTTTCTCCTTCCCTTGATTTCTATTGAAGAATGCTTGTATGTTGACGCACAGCATATGTGTATGATTGTACATTTATAATAAAGCCTTGTAGAAAAATCAATTAACTTTAATTAAAATGCATTTATCATAAATTTCAATGGAAAAAAGAATCATGTAAATAATCAATAATTGAAATTCGATGATATGAATTATGTTCTGTAGCCTTTTTCTTTCTTTTTTTCATACATTGCTACTATTATAAATAGATTCAATTCATTCATTAGAGATTCATAATGCATGCCTTGCTATTCTTTCAAATCATTGCATACTTTTATCGTGTTTGAAAATGAACTTTTTTGTAATACAATAAATATTACATAATCAAATGAGTAAATATGTTTTTTTTTGTTCCTCTAATTGGACAAATGGATTTTCACCGATCTATTATAAGTAAACATATAGTATTACATTTACTCTTTCTGACTTTTGAATCTCATATAAATTTAAAATAGCTGAGGAAAAATTTATGATTCTATTTATATTTATTTTTTGATGCATTTTTAACGCTTCGTTAGTGAACTGGGATTTTCTGTACTCTAAGTTATATAAAATTGCTTCAAATCTATTTAAAATAGATTTTATCTATGAAACTTTTTAGTAGGTTCCTGAAACATTTTTGTATGAGATTATTCAACCTCAATTAAAAGGTTAAAAAATTGACAAATATGATTTATTTGTTCGCTGTAAAGTCATTATTTGGCATTTTCCTATTTCCTTTATAAAATTAAAGGTATACAGGTTGCTACTAATGTAACAATTGCTGTTATTCTATATATCACACTTCAATACATCAAAATTAATGCTGACATTTTTGTTATTTTAAATTCATTACAAATAATTAACGTTTAATACAAATTTTTATGAAAAATAAAATTTGAGCTTTTAACTATAATAATTAAAAGTTTAATTTTGTTATTAAGATTAACTAAAAAATTAATGTTTTTTAAGCATTTTTTATTCAAATTTAAAAGTGGAAAATGAGTAAATTAGTTGAGATAATATAATAAACTTAAATAGGGAAATTTTGGTGCTATGTCGACTGTTTATCATGTAATAAAGCTCTTTTAATATTTAGGTTAACTTTTTACCCCAGTTTCCTAACTAAAAGATATTCACTATCGGAGGTTAATACGATTTACACCAAAGATAGACGAGAATTCTTCTTTTAGTAGGAGATATTAACACATTACAATCTGTTAAATAATGAGCAAAAAAGAAGCAAAGAGCACACGCTCTACACACAGCACCCTCTTTCTCCCCAATATTACGACTCGCTTAACGATAATATTATTTAATGTAAAATATAGGTCTATGTTACTCATATAGAGAGTTCTGTGAAAATTCTTCTTAGCGTGTACCACTTTTTTTAAACAACAAGCTATATAATGTTACAACACCTTGCAGATAATATATTTATTTTAGTTTGTACATGCCATTATTGATGTTCAAAAGGATAGATTATTTAAACTACAAAAAACACATATGAATATCACTTCGACATTTAAAAAAACAACCATTTTTTTATAATTGGATCTTCATAAGTAAAATTCAGAAAACTTGGACCCGGTTTGACCTTTATTTGCTTTCGAAAAAAAAAAGATTTTTTAATTAAAACAAGATTATAAATTATTTTCATAAATAAAGTAAAAAACTAAAATTCAAATTTAAAAAAGAGAAAAAAGGACCTTATTAAATTTATGTTTACCCTAGACCCTAGCCATTGGAGTCCATAGGGCTAGAAATGACTAGTCCATAATATTTCAGATTTTTTAAATTATAATAGTTATAAATTAATTTAAAAAAAAAAAAATTTACTCTTTGACCTTTATAATGCAAGTTTATTTCAAATAGAAATTAAAAAAATGAGGATTTGTTGTTAAATATTCTACATTTTGCCAATGATAAATTTATTAACAGTTTGACAAAAACAATTGTCATTTACATAAAACATTAGCGAAAAAAATTTAAAATAAGGTATACAATTTCCTTCCTTACACACAGCCCTAGTCACAAATATGAGATTCCATTGGACTTTGGAGTCCCAAATGAAGAAAATCTGCCAAAGTGGAAAACTGTCAATTATGTTTTAATTTGGAGTCATTTTATATTTCCTTTAGAATCTCTTAATGAAACTCCAATAGAATCCCCCATTCAATTAATAATATAGGTTAAATATATTAAAATATTTCAGAATTTAATAAATATATAATTTTTTATGTCAAACTCCTAAATGAAATGCAAAATTAAAAACCCCTAAATAATCAACTTTCAAAATATCAGAAAAAAAGATAGAAACTAGATATTTAATAGTACAAGGTTGCGAGAATTTAATATTGAATATTCCGAAAATATTGAAAATAGATATGTACATATGTATCTCGAATTATAAATTATAATAATATATAAAAATAAGTAGTTCTTAAAAATGTATCCATTATGTAATATATAGACATCTATAAGATGAACGCGTATTAAGATTTTATAAAGATGATCGATTCAATTTGAATTCGTGTCATCATTTAACTTAAATACTTATCTTAAACAATTAGTTTTTTATGTATAAATTATTTTATTGTGATCACTTTCAATTTATCAAATATTTGCATGATTGCCATGTACAAGTTGCAATTTTTGTACAATTTTTAACTTATATGAGCAATTGGTACAAATTGCAACTTCAAAATGAGATGAATCGTTTAGAATACCAGTGATATGGATAATACAATAATTATATTTAATATAAGTTGTTTATATGGGCGATATATTAATGGTTTTTAATAAAAAAACTACTTGGTAATTATTGTTTGGCAAGCTATAAACTTCAACACACATTGATATTACTCTTGAATACATAAGCAATTTAAAAGTAATGTAACCCTGAGCATATGAACTCTTATATACATAATGAAAAATGTTCGGGATGGAATTTCTAGAAATGTACAAACTCACATTAACACCAAGTCTTTACTGTCCAATTATTTTACCGGAAGAAAAGTTATCCTCCTTTAAATGTAGAAAACTGAAGACACAGTTACATATTTTTACAAATTGTGTGAAAACAATAGATTTTAGAAGGCTTGGAACAAAGATTCTGGAGAGTTTAAATTTGCTGGAAAAGATGTGAACTTTTGATTTCGGACCCAACGTTGGAGGGTGAAGGATGAATAAACCCCTTAGATAAACTGAAAAGCCATCTTATGTTTCAACTGTTGTCAATAAAAATTTTAACGAAGGACTTTGCCTTTTAATGAAAACAACAATATTACAAAGCTTTTTAATTTACCAGTAATACCTGGCATAAAAAGTTCAAAACAAGAAGAACATCCACACGAAGAAGTGCAAACAACTCCATGAACTCTATTTCATTTATTTCCTTGGTTTAGTATAAAGTTACATTGGGATTAAATATATATTTAAAAAAACAAAAAAAACATAATAAATGCCTAGTTCATTAGATAAAAAAGAAATGATAGTAGATGATAGTGTTTTATTTATACCTGCAAATTCTAAACCGGTCTAAGATCGGTATTATTTTTGTAAGACACAACTAATTTGGTCCAGTTTAGTCTGGACCCATTTCGCATTAACGTTGCATGTACATAAATAATTTGTTTAAAAATGACGTATTTCTTGTCGACAAGGAATTTAATAAATAATAATATCACTATTTCTAAGAAAATATCAAATTATTTTTGTTAAGCATAACGTTTTTATTAAGGATATTTCATTTTTTGTTTAAAACTTCAGACCAGTTTAAACAACAATCTAGACTAAAAGTCAAAATTCGGTCTCGGATTAATTCTGAACATTTGTATTTGGTAATTTAAATGACTGATGCGGTAATTAAATATGATATTATATGACAAAGTTACGTGCAACTTATGCACATAACGGAAAATCAACCACTTTATTTCAAGTTAAAGTGCATAAAATAGCACAAATTTAAAGTTTAAACATACTCAATGTGTCTGCCATCAATCATCAAATAGCAATAAATCAAGTGATATATCGACTTTTTAAAGGAAAATGAAAATTGCAAGGCAATAAATTACAAATTTTATTATTCTGTTCCTCTTCACCAAAAATGCAAATATATATATATATACTAAATATTCATATTTAACGGTATTTTCATAGTAGCAATCTTTTTAAATATATAATATGTACTTATATTAATTTCAAAGCACAAAAAGACCCATTAGTAATGTATTTGCTAGATTATCTCCTATATTATAATCAAATGGGTCATTAACTTAGTTTAATCGAATATTATAATCATTTGGTGATAGTGTCATGTTGGTCCTTATTTAAATTTATGAAGTCATTCAAGTTTATTCTTCTTTTTTTATCAGTTAGTGACAGTCCCAAGGGTCGGTCACAAACAATATTCTAGACTAAATAAATAAGGACTCACACAATACTAATCATAGCGTTATCCAACGAACAGACAAATTTATATTGCACTCTTTGCTCAGGTGTCTATTTATCTACTTCTTTTATTCAGAATAGTGTTCTAATTGGTTATATTAAAATTAACTCTTGTTATTATTTTGCAAACAATTTTCTATGATTTTGTATGATTCCACACGACGTTAACTTTATTCTATCACGCAACCTTTACTCCGAAAAGAAGCAGGAAAAAAAGGCCTGAAATCATTTGGTAGTTAGCCAAATAAGTCAATCATACCAACTTCTACATATCTCTTTTGTATTCTCAAACTATGACCAGTATATTATTTCATCACCATTTTTAAAATTAATTACATAATTATGTATATATTTCGTAATATTAAAATCTATACAGTATTTTATTCGATACTGTATTATAATTTTGCTTAGTAATATTCTATTGAAAGTGTAGCTATTAATTTTTAATTCTATACGATAGCCAAAATTTTTTCATATAAATAATAAAATAGCCAATATATATAGTATATAAATGACGAGGGATCAACATGAAATTGTATTCCTGTCCTTTTGGAAACGGAGCATGAGTATAGAACAACATATTACTTCATTTATTTTTCAAAAAAGAATAAATTAGGAAATAGCCATGCCTTATCAAGCAAGATGAACGAATCGACAGCTGACAACAAAATTCATAGAGTATTTTTGTGTTAGCAAGGTAACGCCGTGTCCACAGTTACAAAGAATTGGTAAATTACCAACTGATTTTGAACATGTTTTTCTCTATATTTCTGTAAAAAAGGTTGTCAAATGTAATACTAGTGACGTTGTGCTATCTAAAATAAAAGTACATAGTTAAAGTTGAAGAACTCTCCCTAAATGATGGTGACAAGGGCCTTACTCCCCGTTATTCATTATGTTTAGTGACAAATTGAGTCTGATGATTGATAAAAGACAGGATACTGTGTGGTACCACTGATATCTTGTGTCCCTAGAGACTCTTTTCCTAGACTTGATTTACAAAGTGCAAAAGATCCTGGATGTATTTTTTGCAAGGAAGCGGTAGAATCTTTTTTCCATTTATTTTGTTTTTGTGATCGAGTAAGATCTCTATTATCTCTGGTGAAGAGTATCATTACCGATTGCTTTGGTGTAAGTCTCAAGGTGTCAGATTGGTTCAATGCTCTTACAATGAGGGAAGAAAAAGTGGAGGCAATAATAGCAATGTCTCTAACGATAATTAATGCTTTGTGAGATAAATGGACCCAATAGACTTCTAAACTATAACACACTATACATTTTAGTTGTATCAAGGGGACTTCTTCCCATCTTTTAACAACTTATAAATATTTTATGTATTTTTAAAAACTGGAATATTTTAAATAACTCCATTGTTTTAATTTATTTTTAGTAATCTAAAAAAACTGTACAACTTTATGCAATTGGCTGATTCTATAAAAATAATTAAAAAAAAATAGGTTTAATTAGTCTATATTTTTACAAAACCAAATTCTACTCCAGTTTGTACCTAAACATTAGCGTTGGCTGTCGGTCTGAAAATCTATGGTCTGAGATTGCGGTCTGGACTGAAATATTGGTCCTAACTGGTGTAGAATAAGTCTTCTATGACCGAAAAAAAAATTGTTTTCGGACCTAGACTCAACACAAAATATAGGACAGATCCCCATTTTCTGGGATCCAGGTCAGTTTGGATCTTTAGACGTCAATACTTAAGTACATTTTAGGTACACAAACATACAGATCCAGATACAAAACAAAAATTAGACGGATACTGATTCCGAATCTTAGGAGCATTTTACTCCAGGTTCGAACCAAAACTTAATAGGATCCGGATTAAGGTTATATTTTTACTGATTATTGATTCCTAAACAAGTAATATCCAAATGTTAATACAATTAAAACATAATTATTAGTTATTATTTGAATTATTTCTGTATAAATATATATACATGTGGTCACTTATATTGTATTTCACAACCTATCCTCCGAAAAAAAGGCCAAAATCCACTTGGTAGTCAGCCGATTCTTCCAACTATGGAATTAGTATTCAATATAAGTTCATAATTGTTCATACCTTTAAAAAAATTAAAGCGTACACAACCAATCAATGATAAGAACACTATTTTTAAGGAAAAGAAGATACGTTGACATCTCACAATCAAATACAGTGTTCATTTCTGTATTTGTGAGCTAAGTAACACCATGTGAAATAAAAACGAGATACAAATGCTTATGAAGATGCTATTACAAGCACTAATCACAATAAACAGAGTGTACATTCGATATATGCAGGGGCGTTCAGGTAAATCCGGACCATCTTCAGCATTTAAATCGGTTATTCCAAATTTAAAGTGTTAGTTCCATGGTCACTCAATGATCTTTTATTCGGAGGAAAAACAATGGACTGTCGACAGATCCCACAACAACCAGAACAACAGAGAATTAGCTACAGAGAAAGCTAATGTCCCCCAGGTCTTCAAAACGAGGTTTCTGGTCAGCATCATTACCCTTAGAATAATTGAAACCAACAGCATTGTCATAACAACGCTCTTACAACGTGCATAGCTGTGATACCATAGGTTTTGTTGATAACACAATGGACGGTTATACATGACGCTATGTCGATGCTGCGGGCGAGTTCATTCATCGATTTCATGGATTCTACTCAATTTTTTTGTTTATTTTCCTCAACAAAGAAGGACCTTGGACGGTTTTGGCCACTTCTGGGTCACAAAACGTCCAGGAAATAATTGTCAGTGAGTTGTCACAATCCTGTTTAAAAGTTTGCTGATTTTTTTGTACGAATCGAGTAAAAAACTTGTTTTGCATTTTATCATTTAAATTGTACAATGTTTTTGATACTGATTAAAAGAAGACCGGGGTATATTGTCGTGAGGAAAACATAATGAAAAATGACGTGTTAGAGCAATATTTGTACCGGACTTACTGTCCATTAGTATATGTTTTCTAGGGGGGACGTGATTAGGCCAGAGAACATTGGGAATGTATAAATGATCTATACCATATTTATTATTTACAAACAGGATCCCACAATTTAAATAATTAATTTCCCGGGAAATGACAACTTTCATACTTTTTTTCTACTATTTGAGCCCTTCGTATCCCCTTTTTATGATTTTGTTTTTTATTTTTATTATTAATGAATTAATATCATTTGGGTAAAAGTGAGGTCGTGCAATTACATGTTTTGATCTCCTTACATAAGAGTCTAAGTAGATATTTGCGTGCAAAGTTATGATTGTATTGAATTTGAGTTTTAGTCATGCAAAAGTAGTCTATTTTTTATATGTCTATTGACGAGTCATATAACTTTGTAAAAATATCTTATACTGTATTTATGTTGAAAAAAAAGTCAGATAATAATTAATATTGATTCGAAGAAGTTCATTTTAATAGCAAAAGACATGAAATCCTATCAAAACATGAAAAACTTATTTGTTTTGTACGATATCATGCGAAGACAAAACGAAAGTATTAAAAGATTGACATGTATATTAGCAAAGGTGTGAAATAGGGATTAGGGGCTTTTAACAATGGAACTACTAATTAATTGACCCCACTTGGAGAAAAAACCCTTTATTTTGCTATAAAAGAAGCCATTTATATAAATTAATTTGTTTCATCAGCCTCATTAATCCATTTCAAAAATAGTTTTTCATAATTTACTACAATTGTATAATTGAGCAATTGATAATCGGATCCGAAGAGTAGAAATGAGTGTATAAATAGTGACTGTAGCAGAAAATAAATGGATATGCTAATAGGAGAATAAAAATGGAGATATACGAGGTTCCCCTGACAATTGAAGAGAGCAGCATATTATCACGTTTCATTAAATTAGCTGCGAATCACTATGAGGTGAAGGAAATTAACACAAAGCCAACTCCATATCGATATCTCCATATAATCCGCAAGACATATAGCTATCCACAAAAAGAATCAAATATTATAATTTTGGGAAAAGACATAAAATTTCAAATAATAATTTTTTTCAAAAATTACAAAGTTATTTACAAAAAAATTAAATTTTTTGAAAAAAAAATCAAAAAATATACATTTTTTGGAAAAAATTTACAGCTATTGAGAAAAAAAAATCAAAAATCCATAAGTTATTTACAAAAATGGAATTTTAGGGAAAAAAATTTCAAAAATCTATATCTTTTTACATAAAGATTCAAAAATTATACTTTTGGAAAAAAAAATTCAAACATAAAATTTTAGATATTATATTTTTTGAAAAAAAAGTTAAAGAATTTAATTACAGCTCCTCCAGCTCAACCCCTGTGGACGCCTCTAAGGCAAGAATTACTTTAATCCCAATCTTCAATTCTACTCCCAGTCCAATAAGGACTTAAACTTATAACTCCGCAACATCTCTAACCTAATCATGCAATGCAGACTGAGTAAATTAGATTGGTTTGTCACAATCTTCATCAGATAGCTAAAAAATATATGTAGTGTCTTAATATTTGGTGTATAATTTTTGATTTTTTTTTTTTAAATTTAATTTTTGTAAGAAAAAAAATAATAAATATATTTCTTGTTAATTTTATTGAAACCTTTTAAATTGAATAGGAAAAAATAGCAAGCATCGAAATGAGTCCATGTTTCTTTCCATACCATTGGTAATCTAAACTTAAGGTTAGTATTTTCTATTTGAGAGCTTGATTACATAGCATCAACAAGGATTTTACTGAGTTAATGAAGAGCCAAAAGCTTGTCTTGGTCTCCAAGTGATACTTTGAAGTACACTAAATACACACTCATAACAAAGTCAGTAATTTTTTGTCTCGTGAGTCTTCTGAGTAAAGCTTCCAAAATTTATCTGGATCATTCGACCACTTTCTTCTATAAGATGCAGAGGTCATTGTTAGAGCAGTAGGAATGGGAATTTTATGTGTTGTGTATGCCATATAAAGTGTAGTATATAGAATTCCCCTTTTTTCATAATATTTATCTGCTTGCTAATCAAATTAGTTTTTACATGACGGTCATACTCGACGATTTCCATTATTTTATCCACATTTTCTACAATTGTCCTTCAAGAGAGTTGTGCATCTTTAACATCAAAATTACCGGACCAACGAAATCAAACTTGCATGTGATTAGCAGTTGGAATATAAGAATCATAAAGACAATTAACATTTTCAACCACCTGGCTTGCGTTTTCGCCTTGTTCGAAGAATAATTGTCAAATATGGCGTATTTTTTCTTGGCATATGTCGACGTGCGCTCAAATAATACTGAGTCAACCAATCATAAAACTTTTTCTAAACTTTGTTTCGTAAAAAAACTTATCTTTTTAACATTATAAAATGTAAGCCAATCACAAATATACAATACTAAAACCATCTGGTGGAAAAATATTAAACTTCATTTTACTACACCTTATGTGAGTGACTATATATTCATATATATCATTGTTGCGTGTATTTAGATATATGTATATGATTAAGGATAATCATGTTCAATAAAGACATACGAGGTGTGTTAAAAAAGTAAGATGATGTTTTCAAATCTTGCAGGCAAGGTACATTTGGTATCCTCGGTTTGTTTTAAAATATAATCTTGTTATATCTTCATCAACGGACATAAATTGAAAGTTTATATTTAAACACCTTGAACTAACTAGAAACGTATATATGCTTCAAAAATATTATTCAGTCAATTTTCTTAATTTCTATTACCAATTCGATTTTTTAAACTATGCAACCCTCCCTGGCACCAGGGGCATTTGGAACATTTGGCAGATCAGATTCATATACAATTAAGAAAAACTACTGACTGATATAATCTTAAAATAAAGTCCTACTAAAAAAAAAGACAGATTTTGATATGTCATGCTCAATTTTGCCTTTTCAAAGTCAAGCCAATTAAATGGACTAAAAACAAAAAGACTTTCGACCAATGGGGTCGCTTTACCTTCCTTTTTTGGGGGGTAGGAGGTTCCCTTAAATTTCTGAAGCCTCTCTAAAGTTTTATCCTTTCTTATATATCTATAAATTAAATGTGAATGTCTGTGTGGGTTTGTTTCTCTAAGAATCATGCCCAAACCAGTGAATGGATTTTCCTGAAATTTTTCATGTAGGTATTTTAGACTTAACAAATGGTTTTGGTAACAATTCTTTTGGTATTTTAAGGAGCATTTGTCTAAAAAAGACTTTTTGGACTAACAAACGTCTATTTCATATAAAACAAAAAATAAAGAACGTACAATTTGAAGAATTATTCCTGCTACATAATGGTTTATATCTTTTTTGCAAAAAAACCCAGCATAAAATAAAGGAGAAAATAAGACAAAAAACTTTTGACAATTGACAATGTTATGAAAGACTAGGGAACGACAGTTCAACATAAATATTTTTTCTTCTCTAGACCTTATAATCCCCTTTAAAAAAAGAATGCAAAGAGCCATAACAACATTCAGCCCAAATAATTCTTATTTTTTCTTTTATATGAAACAGAAGAGTTTAAGATTTAACTTAAATTAATTTATGTCCGGGCAATTTGGGCAAACCTACTCCAGTCTTATAAATTTTTAAAATTATGTTTTTGATGTTATCATTTATGCTATCCAAAATGATACAACAGATTAGTTCTGAAAGTTAGCAAATAGACGTATAATACATCCAAGCATGATCCTATGATATATTTTTTTCCCCTCCAAAGTAATTTTCCTTCTTTCTTTCTACATCCCTCTCTCTGTCTCCTTTCTTCTTTGTTTCTACTCCCTTCTATTCTGTCCTCTAACGCGACCAGTCTCAGCTAGTATATATTTTGCAGTTAAAGTAGGAAATCCGTTAATATGCAAAATAACTAGTTCATGTGCATAATAACTGAGCAAGGCCCTTAATGTGCATAATAAAAGATCCTTATTGTGTAAAATGTATAGTGAATTACGTCTCTCATGCTATTATATGTATTAGCAGTGGGCTCCAACCTGTCTGTTAGTCACCTTGGAACTCAAGACAACCCGTGGGGCGGGATATCAACCGGAGTTACTGTGGATGGCGTCCCTGATTGTGATACATGCATTGACTAAAGGTACTGACTCTAAATCAAGCCCTGTGGGCATGCCGAGCATCAATTTATGTCTCTAGAAAGGATCTCGTAAGATAATGTGAAATTTATGAATTCAGTGATTTTGTTTTTCAGTTGTTATGGACATGAGCTAGTTATTTTGCATATTAACGGATTTCTTACTTTTAATGCAACATATTTATAAAGTAAACTGATTTCAAAGTAATTGTACAACAGTGTAGATAGCCCCCCAAATATGAAACCTAAGTACACCCTTAGTTGTAAACTTCCCCGTTCTCTCTAGGTCAAATATTATAGAACATGAAAAGTATGAGCTTAGAACGTTTTTAATATGTATTATTGAGTTTTTTTGAGAAGCGGTACTATTAAAATGCAATATTTATTAGATTAAATCCAATAAAACATTTTCACAAATGTTTCTCACTGATAAATCTCCTTAAATCCATAGCCGAAAAATATGCACGCATACATTAATTATTAAAAACCTTACAATATGAAAAATTGTTTTTTTCCCATCGATATTTTTTTTTTTTTTCGTTCTTTCATCTTCCTTATAAATATTTAATATCAAGCAAAACAAATTATATTCTATGTATACATACATTGTGGACAAGTTGAAGCTTGTACAAGTTTAATTAAAAAAGTAGATGAATAATTACCTAAGTAAGAATTATTATTGAATTTGATTAATAAAATTTGCATAAAGTAATGAATATTTCATAAGAATTTTTTTTCAATGATTTTACTAAAGTAAAATAACAAATTATATTTTGTTTTAATGATTATTTTAAAATAAGGATTTATTTTTTCTTGTTGTCTAAAATTGATGCAAAATTTTTCCCTATTTTAATTCATAATTACGAGTGCAAAATGAATGGAATAGTTTAATGCATCATGCAAAATTTAAATGATTTAATCATAATAACTGTTTATCATGTAATTAAACACATTTTCACTAACTATGTCTAATATAAAAAGGGTATTCACGGAGGATTAAATATAACATTATATCACAGACATACTTCCTCTCACATCAATTAATAAATATATCAATTTGTCAGGGACTTGGGGACACCGCCGCCCTCAACCGTTAAGTTCAATGTTAGTGTTCAAAAAAGTTCATCTCATCAAATGAAGAGGTTATTTTTTCCATGTATTATGCTCTTTTTGCAGCTTTCAATGTGAAGCATAGAAGCATGAGAAACGGTGGATTCCTTGAAGGATTTCTAGCCTATATTTTGAGACTTGAGAAGCCTTGAAATGAGGATACTTTTTTTGACGTCAGAGATATGACAATCAAAGTAAAAAAATTCAGATTTTTTTTTTTTTTGGTGGGGGGGGGGGAGGTGTTGTAGGCTGAAAATACACACATTATCCTACCTGCGGCTAAACATCAATCCACACATGACTTATATTTATTCAAATACATTATATATATTTCAGAGATGGCAAAAAACATGTACATTAGATAGTTTTGATTATCAACTTTTGTCGAATTTCGATTACGGCTACTGTAGAAGAAAAGGTGCTTTGGGGTATGAGAATTAACTATATGTACAAAATTGTATTGATCTACAGGGGCATCTTTTGGTGCCACATCTTGATTTAATTATGAAAAAAGGCAAACACTTTTCAGTTACAAAATACATTTTTAGTTATTTTGCGATAAATAGTTTTGATTGACATTTTTCCCAGTTATAAAAGTATTTTAAATTTTTTATTTTTTCTAAAATTGCCATATTGAGCAAAATAAGAAAAAAAAGTAAATCAAATTTTATTATCCGCATTTAGCGACCATCCTTTTTTTTACATTTACAGGAAGGAAAGATACAATTTTTATTATGTTATTCTATCTTTTTTCTCCATAGGGCAGCTTTATAAAAAAAAACTTTTTTTATGTTTTTCATAGGTCAGAATCTGTCATAATTAATTAATGCATAATAATAATTAATTTTGTATTTCTATCTTTATTGGTGGAATATAGAACTTTGTTCTCCTATCAAACTAAGAACAAGATATGCGACCTAAAAATGACATCGTAGAAATATGAAATTTACCATAGGTATTTTTTATACGATTTGACAATTTTTCCGTACTACCCGTAATCGAAATTCGAAAAAAAGTTGAAAATCAAACCGGTCTACTTTACATAATATCACACCCATTTTTAGGAATTTTCAAATTTTCTTTTTCTAAGCTGCAAAGTTAATAGAAACACAAGGTTAAAACATCATGTAATAGGACTTTCTAGAATTTTCAACTTAATGTATCGTACCGACAGCTTGGTAGGAAAGACAGATTTTGACAAAACACGCACCCACTCATCTACTATGACGTCAATATTAAAAAGCGTGGTGGAAGTCAAATATAAGTCTTACTCGAGTTATGTAATAACCTTGTATTTCTATTAACCTCGCTAATCTATAGTTATTATTATTTAATACCTGAGTAATGGACTTCCTTTTCAACTGAATTCAATTACATTTAAAACCTCATTGAACCCTTGTGTGTGCTCACAAAAGACGGAGAGTCACCTTGAGGATTTATGGCGGAGTTATTAGTGTAAGTCCTACTGAGAGTAGAATTGAGGATCAACATCCATGTAATTCTTGCTGTTTTCCTTGTTTATTTCTTTCAATCTATCTCCTTGTCAAAGCTAATTGTAGCTGATCAAATGAAACGACATGACAGCTAAATTACTCTTCTTCGAAACATTGTTCAAATTGTCAGAGTTACCATGTTGATTTTTTGTCACCTTTTTTTAACATGTCCCAAATGCTCCCGATCGGCATCACTAATGATTTGCATTTTGTTGTGTACAAATTTTACCAATTTTTTTACAGGTTGCAACATGTACAAGAAAATTACGAACAAATAAATTAGATGATTAATTTTGAGTTATTGGGATGAGGATAATACAATAGTTGAATATACCATGAATGATCAGAGGCGTCCAATGGGGTGGGCTGGAGGGGTTGTATCCCCCCCCCATTAAGTCTTTTTGGTTTTTTCCTTTAAATTTTATATTTGAAATTTTTTTCCAAAATATATACTATTACAAATTTAATTTGAATTTTTTTTTCCAAAAACTTTAATTTTTTTTTAATAACTGTAGATTTTTGAATTTTTTTCCCCTAATTATTTCAATTTGGAATTTTTTTACCAATAAATTTAATTTATGTGAAAAATGTTAACGTTCGTAATTTTTTTCCAAAAACAATTTTTATTGAACTTTTTTTTTTGTGAATAGGTATGGATTTTTAAAAATTTTACAAAATTTATTTATTTTGCATATTTTTTCATTGATACTATCCGTTTATTGTTGATAATTTGAATGACCAATGTTATAGTTAAATAATTGAGACACAAAAGTCCAATTTGTACAAGTTGCAACTTGTACAGACATTGTAATTCGTACACAACATTTACATTTGTTAAAAACATTTCATATCAAATTTGTTTTTACAGAACCTTATGATATAATCGTTTCTGTTCATTACTATTTACAAAACAAATTATTGGGATTGGAATAATTAACTACATGAATGAGTAAAAACAATTCATTATCTACTTATATATAATTATGAAAGGAGAATTTAATTATGTTCATTAGGTAGAAAAGATTGCAGATTTAAGGGTTCCAAAATAGATTTAATTTTCAAACTAATTCTTCACCAAATTTTGTATTAATGAATGATTTATTAATAAATATTATTTGATATGTTGAATATCAAATAATATTTTTTCTTAAAGTTTGAATAAAGTCTAATGAATTATTTATTTATTTTAAGGTATAGTTCAAAATGCCAGCAATGTCACAAGGGTCGTCTGCAAGGGTGGGGTGGAGGGCCTGTAGCCCCTCCCAAACTTACGAATTATTTATTTTTACTATAAATTTAATTTTTCTAATTCTTTTTAGAAAATATTATTTTTATTTTTAACTTTTTGTGAGTAAGTAAAGATTTTTGAAATTTCTCACCAAAAAATATTATATTTAATACTAGCGGTAATACTTGGCATTGCCCAGAGTAATTAGATGTCTGGTAAAATACAAATTTTGCTTAAACAATGTAAAAGATAACTTTCCATTTTTGATGACCACACTCACACGTAACTACTCAATACTTATATCAATTCATATGAAGCATTTTCTCCTCGAGAATGAATAATGGTAAGGGTTTGAAATTAAAATAATATGTTGAGATGTCTGAAGAGTACATTAGTCTCTAGAGCACTCATTAACAAAAACAAACAAAATTCATTCTGACATGAAAGTATTTTTACTCAACTCAAATCTTAACAAATATTCTAAATGTACATAAATTAGTATTTATGACATAGATAAGAAACCAATTACCACAACAAACAGAAACAGTTATCCTTGTCTAAATGCAATATTTCATTAATACAAATAGGTACATTATAATTTCTTATATCAAAATATTTGTATGATTTACATCAGGGAGCACAATATAAATTTCCCTTGTTTACGCGTTTGATGGCTATATGCACACGACTAATATTAATACGACTACACTATTATTTCTTAGATCATAATAGTTGTACACATATACAGTACACCCTGTTACTGTTTTTCATACTTACAAACTTTTTCACAGACAGACAAACTTTGCATAATATAAATCAAAAAGTATGCATTTTTATGTTTATAATAAGAATATTTTGAAATTCGCTGACATGGATCCATAATAACTTCCCATCCGAGCTTCTGGAGCTTCTGAAGTGTCATCGAAGTTGTGTGCAGTCTGGCCTTGTCTTTATGAAACACGATTCCTCTCCTATTCCAGTTTCTCTTTATATTCATCCTTCTGTAAATGGTCCAAAACGGTTTTATGATATATGTTAAGCTCCAGGACAATGCAACGACTATTATCGATAACATGATAGTCTATCTCGATATTTCCATGATTTCTATCGACCTTTACGAAAATAGGCCTGTATCATTTACCTTCACTACACCAGAAGAAAATTGCTCGAAGCACTGTTGTACAACACGAACCGATAGAGTATTGGCTCCATATACATTGCAAATTTTCTTGGTCGCTTTGGATACGTTTTTCCCTTTCAGATAGTAAAAATGTCTTTCTTTTGATCTCCATTCTAGACGCCCGATAATTCACGACTGAACCAGCTAGGTGCAATACTGTACAAAAAGTCTTAGTAGTCTAGACCTTTACAACGCGTTATTATTATGGGGCATGATCCGCTATGACAAATAATGAACTAGATATACTTAGTCTCAAAAAAAGGGGTAAATGCGAAATTACTTTTTCCCAACCTATTGCATAATTTGATTCGTGATTGTTTTATAGCTGTCAACAATTTGTACTTCCTCTCCCCTTCTGTCCCTCTCCGCAGGATACCACATAAAAGGTACCACAGATGACGTTACTTTATCATTTATCATCGTGACGCATGCAATTTTTCCTTCCTTTTTTAACTCAATTTAAAAAGTCAGAGAGGTTGGGTAGTTAGTTTTAACTCGTACTAATCACGGCGTTAGCTCATTCAAACGTATAAATTTATACTGTTGTCAGCTCCTGTAGTGTGTACTTCTTTTCTTTGATGAGTTTTCTGAACATGCCATGGTTGAATTAGAACTTATTTTTTAAACACTTCACGAAAATTATTGAATAGTATAGAGTGCGTCAGGAATATTTTCTGTGTCATTATTATTTTTTTATTTTTGAGGTAATTAAGGTTTCACATGACATCTCTAGCAATATTTCGACTTATCTGTTGTTTTTCCAGCGTATTATTTGGTTTTGATCGAAATTGGACGAAAAAATAGTAAATAGGAATCAATAAGTCAAAGCGTTTGGGATCTTCTTGACACAGATGTTGATCCAAAAAGAATTTCAGATATTGTTACTGTGGCTATCTGTTCAGTTCGGAACATCAAGATGGCCAAAAGGAATGGAAAATGAGTCAAAAGGAATGTTAGGAAGTGTAACAAATGGGTTGAAGTGGGATTAAACATTTATCAAGTCCCTGGAGGCCAAGACCTTCTGGCCCTCTTTCAGTCCTGATCTCAATCCCCTTGACTTCAGTCTGCAAGAGCAAGGTCGGTAAGACATGTGCAGGAGCTGAAGGCCAGCTTCAAGAAGCAATGGGCCAACATGTCACCTGATTATATTGTGGAAACCTGTGTCTAAATTCCAATTTGTGTCAATCCTTTGACAGAGACAGGAGGCAGCCATATTGAATAATTTTTGCCAAGGTTGATTCCTAAATGTTTGTTTTTTAATATTTTTCACAATACCTATTTAATAAAAAGTTATTCAGGTTTTGATTTTGCTTCTTGAAATTTCCCTTCTGCTCTCTAGATAGGAAGAATTGGCTAACTCCTACAAATAGATATTGCCCCTCTTTTTCCTGTGGCTTGGGGGTATAAGTTGTGAGATCCAAAAAAGGTAAGGAAGTGGTGTACTCAACGCCCCAAAAGTCAATTGTTGTGGCATAGCCAATTACATTTGCCTAAATATTGGTCATGTGGTCTTCGTTTCTTCTTTTGGATTATTGAGATTATATTACTCTTGACAATATTCCCAAATAAAGCATAAAAGTGTGCTCATTTAAGTTATATTCACTGAGTGTGTTCAATTTACATACTGCATGTAATAATTAGTATCCAAATGTGTGCAACAAATCTTACTTGTTGTAGCGCAAGAATAAAATAAATAGCAGTCGTTTACCGTAATTGATTTCAAATAAGAAATCGTAATTGTTTCTCAAGAAGTGGTATATATCTTAATTATTGTTTGATTTCATTCCATATAAAAAATTCATTTTCGTAATCTGATGTTAAAACTTTCCACCTATAATTCAAATAGTGAATAGTGAAGAGTTATTGGGTTTTCATTTCCTCTTTACAGGTCACTTTGGCGTACAATGTCATAACTTATGAATGGATTATAAAAATAAATTGATTAAAACTCCATTTGATGTTTTCATGGATTGTACAATGTACATTAACAGAGCTCTTAGAATAGGCTAGACCAACGGCGGAGTTTTTTGAGATGCACCCCTGATCCTCAAAGATTTATTATATTTTTTATATACTTATTATGTAAATAAACACAATTGGGGCACCTATAAGGTTGGACAAATTTTATGGTGGGGTCGAATATATGTGACAAACATTGAAAAATAACGTATTGTCCATGAGGAAAATAGAAAAAATTCAGGAAATACATTTTTTCTGTGGACATTTTTTTAGAAAGTTCAAATATTGCCCAAATACCGGGTGGTCCATTGACATCCAATTGCGTACTCTAAGCAGTTGGGCGTCTCGAAAACTACTGTCTACGCCGTCAACAAGTCCGAAACGTTGGAAAAGAAGAAAGGCTCTGTCAAAAAGGCCAAATTGGATCCGGAGGAGTTTAAGAAAACATGTCAGGCCAATCCCCCCAAGTCCATGAGAGAATTTCACACCAGACTGTCTATAGAGATATAAAAAAATTGGGGGGAAAGGCCACTTTTGACAACAGCAATAAAATAAATCGATCTCCTCCGTTACAAAACTCTTTTGAACGAGTTTACTTTTTATTTTTCAACTCTTTTTTGATACTTTTGCCCACCCTTCCAGCTATAATGCCAAATCCCTCAGGTAGACCTTTTGGTTGCATGTCGAGGAGAAGGCCTGCAGTGAGGCCCTCAAAGCCAAGGTCAGCCCTTTCTGGGACGCCATGAGATAAGACTACATCCCCTGCGGGTGCCAGACCTTCTGCCGCATCCATTATTGCCGTTTAGGACGGATGCACTAATGATTAAGAGAGCTGAGACACACATCTATAAAAATATTATTTATTTTTTTGAAATTATATTGTTAATTAATAAATTTTAGTTCGTTGAACAATAAAATTCAAAGGGTTCATATTTTAATGAACCCCTTGGTTTAATCCCTCGATTGGTCACATGTTTCAAATGCGCCTACGTGCACTTTATTATTCATAAACGACTCCATTCAGAAAAAAAAATCGAAAAAAATGTATTTTGACAAATCCAGAATGTGCATGAACGAAATAGAAAATCAAAGTACTTTCAATATATATAGAGATAATAGATTTAAAAAAAATATTTGATAAATGTGATGGATGAATACGAAAACAAACTGTATATTTAAATTTCTGGGATGAGTTGAAACAACTTTTAGCTTAAAGCATTCATTTGATTTATGGAACTTACTTTGGTCCCCATATGGTCTTTTAAATAAAGTCTACCAATTTTTTATTATTTCATTAAAACGATGAATTATAATGATGTTCTTTATATCGAATTAGTTTCACTTCCAAAGGATTAATCAAAATAGGTAATCGATAGAAATTGACGATAATTCGTCTCAGTGTAAAAATGTAGTCAATACTTAATTTTGAGAAAAAAATTATCCTGGATTCTTTAGAATATATATCTATTATGTAGAGATGGGTTTCAATGTTGTTGTTGTTTTTTAACCGGATATACACTGCTAGTAAAACTTTAGACTCGGGTAAGGCTAGGTATTTCCCGCTTATTTTAATGCCCACGAGTAGTTTATAGCAACAAGGGAGGGCAAAAGTATCTGGCCAATATTTTCAAGTAGATATAATGGCATTTTAAGACAAATTTTATTACATAGAAAATTTAAATTGTACAAATAGCTGCTGCATCATACCATATGATCACCGTCAGCATTGATTATCAACTGTAAACGGGACATAAAGGCTGAACAGGCCTTTATTACATCTTTCTTTTTTGAAGCAGGAAATGATCCTCTTTACAGAGAGCTTCAGGGATGTCAAGGAGCTATGGGGGTGTTCGTTTACTTTCCTTCTTAGCTCTGACTACAATTAGAAATCACACGCATTAAGGGCAGGGGTGCTGAAAGGCCACTCATCCCCTTTGATAACGATGCAAGACTGGCTGTTGAGGTAATTTATGGCAGTTTTGGCAACATTACAAGGGACAAAGTCTTGAATCCACATGGATCTTGTATTTTGAGGGTATGAAGCTTCCAGCCATGGCATCAAAACATTCTTAAGAATGTCCAAAAACACTGAGAATGTCAACTTGAGACCGTTATCAAAAATGTGTGCTGGCACGACAATCCCGTCACTGGTGATCAAGCCAAACACAATTATCTTGAACGGGAACTTAGTCTTCATCAAAGGAGGAACATAAAATCTGTCCTCTACCTTCTAAAGGTCATTATTTGGGTTTTTGGCAACGTCCAAGGTGAAGTTTGACACATCATTTAATAGCTTTATGACATTTAGATATTATTTACAAATTTTGATGGATTTCTTGCCTGTTTGCAAGTTAATGTCCTTCATCTTCGCAGTAAAAAGGTGACACCTTCCCCTGTTGTAGGACTCCGATCGAAGGTCGTCTTTGATAGCCTTGGCCACTGCCCCATACTGATAGAGCTCCTCCAAACATGAAGAACCATTGATATTCCAGGATTTGCTTTGCTCTTGAGGTCAGCCAGGAAATGACCAGTCCGCCTTTTGTATTTGTGTGCACAACATGAGGAATGGTAAAACCCCTTATCCACCTTCAATCACAAGAACACGTCATTTTGAGACTTTTATGATTCCGTTAGCATAGTTAATAGCTTCAAACAATTCTGCTCTTACTGATTCATGGTGAAACTGAACACATTAATTATGCAAATAAAAGTTGTTGTCTATCTACAGTACTTTCATGTGAAGTTAGAGCTTAGCAAGATAAACGTTTTAGATTTAAAAAACACGCGATTATAAATATGTACGTATACTTCTGCCTACACGTGTACATATAACTATAGACTTACTGATAAATAACCTTTGGAAGTCCAAAATAATGTATATACCAATGTAGGAAGTTTTTGATGAGTGATATAGCCATTAGAACTGGGGGAGCCATGAAGCCGTTGACCATCCCACAACTTTAAAGATCCTAGCAATGAAAATCATTTTTGTTGCACAGTATTAATTTATATTTTCCTTATAAATGTATATTATATTTTGTAAAATTATGAAAGATAAAATATAATCTCAGTTAATTAGACAAAATAACACCCTTCATTACATGGCGCAGTCGGTGGTGCTTAAATTACATATGTAAGCATTGTGTGACCTGAGTTTCATGAATAACTCCTCACTTTCGAAAGAACATTCAACGATGACGTCTAATAAGGAGACCAAATTAACCGAAGTCTGGAGGTCTAGAAAAGCATAATTAAGATTACTTGATACACAAATAAAATATGTGAAGGATATATTACTGGAAAAAAACTCCAAGTAACTTTAAGATTAAAAAAGGGAAGCTGTTAAAAAATTCAATCAGAAAACGGAGGAGACTTTACCATTGATGGGTGATATATATATTAATAGAATTTGGGTGTGAAGTATATAAATATTCAATGTAAGAGAGGCCATTATGCAAGAGTGTGTATATGTATGAAGCAAAACTATATATCGATCATCAACTCTAATCAAAAATATGAATTGAATAACCCATCAATGTATTGAATGCCAAATCCAAATATACCTGATACAAACATTAATGTCGATGACAACCCAATTAAAAGAGTATCGTTTAGATTTTAACTTTTAATAATTTAAAAAGAAAGGAAGGTTGTGTTATATTATTAATATATAACTTCCGTATAAATAACATTATATTAATGTTTATTTTATTTTGTCAAAATATATAAGTTAAATTATATTATCAATTAAGTCATAAATGATGATAGGGCAATGAAATACCCAATGATATATTTCAACATAACTTCGTAATTTGCTTTATTAAATACATTAAATTTGTACACGTGGTTCCTGATTACATGGGTAATAAAAAATTACATAGGATAAATATTATCTGGTTAATAAGTATTGCGTTGTCAATCAGGTTGTTGTTTGTAATAGCATCCAAGTATTTGTTCAAGCTTAAAAAGTAATTAATTTAGCTTTTTTTGGTATTAATATCATAGGTAGCTACTTCAAAATACTGCATCCTTAACGACAAAATTTATATCTGTCAATTAATGTAGAAAAGATTACATACTTGATTATGTATGTTTTTGAACAATAAAGTATTATGGGTATTTGAATAAAATACCCCTTCGTCCAATAATATGTTTTTACTCCTTTAATTTTTTTTAACTTCCTTAATGATTTCCTTCATTTTTGCTTCGATCAACTCTATTGGAATTTAACAGCCGATTAGATGTTTACATTGTTAGAAACTCTAACGGGTTTAAATTTAGAGGACATAAATATTAGATTCCCTGAAAATGATAGATCGAATCCGGACTCCAGCAATTCTGAAGACAACGATGAGAATATAAAAAGTCTCAAAAGGGTTATTATCTCAGCTCCTTGTTTTCTTTGTCACAGTTTATCGCAAGAAAAAATACTAAAAAAGTATCTTTTACTGACAAGATGTATTTTTCTAAGTAAGTAAGAGGAAAAGTTGATTTTGCCTTTACAAATTGACCAATTATTCAAAAATGGAAGGATGACAATGATGTTATTTAGTTTTGAACTTTGGATCAATATACTATCCTCTACCAATCAATAGAGTCGCTCACTAAAGAAATATATTGATATCCCTCAACCAGAAAATTTAAATAAATATAACAACCACATTATGTCGATCAAACTGATCGAAATATGGGATAAAAATGCAACAGAGGAAGTGGTGGTGGCCCTTGGTTACATTTATGTTGGATATTATGATGAGTAAGGTCTACATTACAATTGTTAAAATAAAAGTAAAAATTACTTATCTACAATTTCTGGACACAATCGTACTCGCGTATTTGAAAACCTATGGAACTGAGAGGATTCAAGGAAGAAAACACGACTACGGAGTGCTGAAAATGCTGTCGGATATGATTATATTAGCCATTTGATTTTATATAAAGATGGCAATGATTAACGATGTAAAATATATGCTATAGAAAATAAATCTTTCGTGTGAAAAGTGTAATATATATCTTAATCCAAACTTTTTTAAAGAATATAATACTCCAAACTAAGCATTTCCCAATTATGTAAAATATTTTTTGTGAACAGTAATAGAATAATACTTTTAAATATAGTGTAAGAAAATAAATACTAATCAAAAATTGAGTGCTTAGGCGAAGGATTATTAAAATACAGATCCGATATCCCGGAGATTTTAGGAAAATATCAGCTCTGACAAATTTCAAAACATTCATCTATTGTTTAACTTTCGTCATTAATGGGTTAATTAGAGAACATCAAACCCCATCATTAGAGTTTTCATGAAACTCCATCCAAGTCTCCACTTTTAAATAGGATCGCACTGCCATTCGTGACGAGTGAGTGCACAAGAAACCCAAGGATTGTTCGTTCATGTATGTATATGTAGAATATTCCTTGATTCAGTCATTACTGATGACCAGAGGTATGTAAAATATTTCCTAGAGAGCTGGAGCAACGTATTCTAGTTGGCCATCTGAATAAGGTTTTGGTTTCCAAAGCCGTTACCATTATTATACAGAACATCTCATTATAATGTAATATCTAATGTATGTGCTCGTAGAAAACGGAGAATATTAACATGAGGGTTTACTCTGGAGTTATAAGTGTAAGTCCTTGCTGGACTCGGAGTGGAATTGAGGATCAACATTGGAGTAATTCCACCCTATATATCCTTGCTATATACGGAGAGGTATTGTGTGTATTTCCTTTGTAGCATAGCTGCTTGTAGGTGATCTAATAGAACGTAATAACAGCTTAGCTTCCAAAACATATTTCAAATTGTCGAGATTTATTTTTATATTTTTTTAAAATTCTTTTTTCTCTTATTTTTTCTTTCCTTCAGTTTTCCCCATCTCTTTTCTGACGTCACAGTGCGGGAATCTTGTTCACTTATGATAATTAATAACAGAGAAATTAGCCATCCCGAGTCCCTCTGGTATAGAGGATTCCCAGGTCCGTTGGTAAGCTTTATACAGTGTTCATCATTATCCTGTAATCTCAGACTAGACAGAGATGGCTTCTAGGATCTTCATTGAGTGGAGTACATACTCTTTCAGCCTTGGTGGAATAGGCAGTATTTTATTTTTAACCCCATATATTATCCCCTAGACTTTAGAGGTAATATACTCAATCTTCAGGCTTTGTTTGTGCTTCGAAGACGTTGCTACCAGCCAATCTAAAGTTCTGGGTTTTTGGCCATACTTTTCACAGATGATACAGTCTACCATTTTAACAACTGGAGCAACTTTTGATATTTTTGGTCTTCTTTACTAGGGGTGGGGGGAGGGGCACTAGCACTAGCAGGGGCCTGCATATTGCACATATTGTGAATAAAAGGGGCCATGTCCACAGGAGCATCTGCAGGAGTGAGTTTGAGTGACTGCAATATTTTTTTTTTCTTCCTTTTACTAGAATCTTTTGGGTCAGCATAAAAAATTTGTACGCAAAAATAGGGTAATTTTATTTTCAAAGAATGATTTTTCTTTGGGAAAAAATAATTTTTTGCGAATAGCTATTAATTTTTGATTTTTTTTTTAATAGCTTGAGATTCTTGAATTTTTTTCCCAAAAAAATTAATTTTTTGATTTCCATTTTAAAAAATCCAAAAACCAACCCACTTCCAAAAATTAATCCTGCGGACGCTCCCGATTCATGACTACGAGAAGGTGTGGGAGGAGAGTATGCCCTTCTTGACAAAAAATTTGTAATCATTTTTAATACTTGACGATAAAGATTGTGGTTGTTGTCCAACATTTACTAATTCAAAATTTTTAATATTATTATTATTTTACTATTTTTGTGACTCATTTCGAAATACATTTGCATAAAAATGGTTAAAAGGGAAATGAATGTTAGCAAATTAGATATTTGAACAAAGAAATGAAATATCTAAAAAAAAACTTCATCCCAAAATGTTTCTGAAAAAAGTTTTCGTATGAACTAGCGCTTTGTTCTTATTTGTTGTAAAGTATCAAATAAGAATTTTTTGTGAGAAGATAATTCCTTTTTTTTCTGGCCTTTTGTTCAAAAATATATAATTTAATTTATTTAAATTACTTTTTAATACAATGTATTTTAATTTCTGTCCCAATTTTGCAACCCTTCCAGCGTTTGCCCCCTATAAATTATTCCTTCGTTGAGGCATCATAGACCTTGTTGCTCCCTACCACTCTGATTATAAAGGGATACTTATTATCAATCGATAGTCATGAATAATGTCCGTCCATATCAAACAGTGCACTTCAACAATCAAACACTTAAATTTCTTTGACTATCATAGACTATTATAATACCATTATCTAAATATACAGCACTTTAATCTTTATAGATGAAAGAAACTTAGATAGAAGTGAGATATGCTGAAGTCCTTAGCTAGGGATTCTTTTTACAACGACATAGATATGTTTAGACTACATGTTTAAATAATAGGTGACGTAAAAAGTTGTGGGTGTTTTTTTTACTTTATTTTTACAATAAAATTAATATAGTTAAGATTATCCGATATAGATGGTTCCGTCAACGGTTTTCTAACAAAACTTTCGTTCTTGGAACATGGAATAAGTGTTCACAAACTGGTACAACTTGAGGATTTCCATTATTTTACCGAAATTTTCGACATCCATATTATCTGAACGGAATTGTTGGAACCCCCACTTTGCTGATACATTCGATACTATATTAGGTCAACCGGTTCCGCCTGTTCACCCTTGTTGCTGTGATACTGAAGAATGAATCGAATTTTCTCTTTTTTACTTCCATTTTGGAACGCTGACACACACAGCTGGATTCACCAAACAAAAACTCTAAATAAACTTTCTTTAAAGAGTACGCTTAAACTTAAACCATACTTTCATTTTTTTTTTTTTTTTTGATGAAATGTATTAATTGTGAGATATATCTCACTAAGGAGATCTAGCGAAAAATTCTCAGAACTTTTTACTTAAACCTAATAATTTGGAAGTATTATATTTTTAATTGACGGTATCATGATATTTTACGATAGTTGAGTATTTGTGGACCATTAACACAAAATCAAGCTAGAATTATTTTTCTCTGAATTGAGTCTGGACTACACTTGTATTTCAACGAACTATCATCAATTTATATCAATAAATTATTCTGATTAAACTTTGGATGGTGCAAGTAGCAAAAATTTATTATCACAAACAAAATATTATAAATCTCACTTGAATTGTCTTATTGAAGCCAAATTAAGTCTCATTAATCAAATGAAACTCCAAAAACATAGTTAATATTCTTAGGTATCCAACTTAAGTATTAGGTTTATCCAGGACATTGTAATACAATGCCTATAATTTACTGACAAATGTTCTAAAACATATTAGGCAGGATTGTATATATGATATTAAATAATAAATTAGACTTTACGTATTTTCTTTATCTTTGTTCAAGATATTGTATGTGTTAACTTCAGGGCTGTGGGGCCATTGAAATTTCAGGAAGAGTCCAAGTACCAAGTCCGACTTGAACTTCGAGGCCAATTCCAAGCTCCGAATCAGACTTGAAATACAAGATCAAGTCCCGAGTCGAATGGGAATTTCAAGTATGGTTATTCTCACACTTGGATAGATATATGTATGTGTAAAGTATTTAAAGTTCCCATTTCTATTGATTATATTCTAGATTAATAAGAAGAAGAAGACAAAGGAGAAGTGATCAACTTGATCAAATCAAACTTCAATAGTACTCCTCCCTTAGACGAAGAAAAAGAAAATAAAAATTACCCTTTTTCTTAATCGTCTAGTACAAAACAAAATAAAAGTAAAAAATAATCAAGCAGAGAATTGAATATTAACAACAGTAATTAATTTATGGTAGGATCCTCGCGATTCCAAAAGCAGGACGGAGTCTATCCTCGGAGACATTGTCGACTTTGGTGTCCAAGTCCAATTTAAAATAACGATCGTACTTTCCCAGGATTTTAAAAGGACCCAAGAAGGTTGGAGAAAGAGATTATCTGATTGGCTTATTTTTAACAAAAACGGAATCAGCCTTGCTCAGACGATTATCGAACGTTTTCCTCTGGGTTACTCGTGGGGCAACGTGAGCCACCTTCTCCATCGTCTCGAAGAAGCGCCCCACATCGGCATCTGTCTTAGGAATAGGAAACGAATCAAAGAAGCCTGAAGCTCAGTTGTACATTAAAATCTGAACACTTGGAATCATAAACTTCAACAAAATACAATTTATTAATAACATAGAATTTCAACCAAATTAATAATATAAATAGATGTGTGTCTGAGCTTTCTTAATCATTAACAAAGTTGATAATTCTGTAGAGAAAAACGCGTGCAAGGGGAAGGGGGAGAAAGACATATGGCATCATTGTTTAAAATACTTATGTGATTATCATCGGCCTGCTTTATTATGATTTTTGAGGGTATAACGAAAGTATTTATTAGCAAAATGTTTAATGAAGATATACTACGTATAATTGACTTAGACGTTTTTTGTCCGTTACAGTAGATTTGAAAACGTCACACTCCATGAAATTGTAATTCATTATGAACCATACTATCAGAATAATAACTAATGAAACGACAAAGTACGAGTATTTCGAAATACATTTGAAGTTTCAAGTTTAAAAAAAGAAGGCTTTAATTAAATATAATCTACATAATAAAAAATATACCATCATACATTTATGTTTAATATACAAAATTAAACAATTAGAATCATATAACTAATAACAATAAATTATAAATACAGAATATTGAAATAATAGATTAATCCAAATAATATTTTCTTGTTCTGACATGAATTCAGTTAAATATGTCATAACTTTAAGTTGCTAAAACAAAAACCAGACGTGGAGTTTAATAAAAAAGATCATCACCCTTTTTTCTAATGTGGAAGTTGCTATATACAATTCTGCACATGATAGATATATCTCAACGGATGAGATCTAAATAATTATTAATAATAAAGTAAATGTCAAGATCATAAAATTAGACAATAAATATACTAATAAAAAAATGTTAGAATTAAATCCATCGTAAAGATTTAGTGCAAAAGCTAATTATGTAGTAATGTCCGGCGATATTACTCCTTATTAAGGGCATCACAAAAGATCCCCCCTCCCAGTTACTTATACTTGTTTAACAGCATACTATTATCATGAAGGATATGCATAATTGCTAATTATAATGCGATACCCAATGTAACTACGCCCGTTGTTGTGACCATTTAAGCAGTTGTTCTTTGCCTTTTATGAGCTTTCTGAATAACATTTTTTGGAGCTTATCAACCATAGCTAATCCTTAAGTGATAAAAAAGTAATATTTATTGACTATGTAATAGTATGAAAAACGAGTTCAAAAGACTCATTTAAAAGAGTCGTGCAACGGAGAAGATGTGTTTATTTTATTGCTGGTGTCAAAAGGGGCCTTTCCACATTCATAAGGATCTTTCGAACCAATTTTCCGACTACTCTCAGGGCAGTCTAGTGTGAAACCCCAAGATATTTAGCATGGACCCTCATGAACATGAAAGGGTTGGCCTGTGTGGTTTTCTTTAACTCCTCTGAATCCAGTTTGGCCTTTTACAAAGCCCTTCTTCCTCTCCAAAGTTTCGGACTTGCTGACTGCGTAGACTGTGATCCTGGAGACACCCGAGTGGTCGAATGGAAATTTTGTCGATCACGTTGAAATGTCTTTTTCTCAACTTGTACGTGAGCTAGAGAGCTCAAGTTTTTTTTTGTAACTAATTGTTTATTCTTTAATTTATTGAAATTTGAATTAATTTCAATCACTCAACCTTCATTAATTATTGAATTAGGAAGTGTTCAGATTTCAATGATATATTACAATCTGTCTATCAACGTTGGTGAATACAATGATAAAAAGATGAAAAACCATACTCTCATACTCTACAAAGTGGTCTACATACAAAAGCGTGTGAGTAACAGTAACTTAAGTAACATAATTTTTATTTTCATAAAACGGAAGGTAATAATTATTTTCAATACTAAATTTTTTTATTTCAATTATGTATATTTACAAATGTGTGTGTGGATGTCCTTTATACGTTTCCACACAATGGAACCTAAGAGGCTGAAATTTTGCATTGATCCCTATTTTGAGCTGGGACACGCTAAGACGGCGGTGTCGATTTTTGGGCAGGTCATATAAGGGGGGCTTATGCTATACCCAAAACCCAAAAACCGTTTTTTTGAAAATCAAGGAGACTATATAGGGGTTAAGTTATATATCAATAAGTGATTGGCGTTTCGAGAACAACTATACGAATTACTAAGTTTTCAAAATTTATTCAAAATCAAAAAAGTTATGGGCTAAAAAAAGAAATCGCTGAAAATTGCAATTTCGTTTATATCAGGCGCAAAAAAATGAACTTCCCATGGAATATGGGATTAGTAAAAAGAATAAAGTTTGTAGAAATTTGTCTGGAAATTCGTTTGTATATAAATTTGCCATATAAAAATTGATGTTTAACTGAAGTATCTGTCATTTTCTGAACAATTTTTCAAATATTTTAATTTAGTCTCTCTTTTTTTCCCCCTTTTTTCATCAAACGTCAATTTTCAGTTTTTTAAGAAAAAATGCCAAAAAGGATGCTTTTTGCGTTTAAAAATGACAATGCAACGAGTTTTCAAAAACATAAATCTTCATAACTTTTTTTTTTTTTTTGCAAGTACAAAAAAATATTGTTAGGTTTGTGTTTCTTTTACAATTCCAATAAATGTTATAAACTATTTTTTTTTTTCAAAATGAGTGCAAAAATTTTTTTGCAATTTTCTGTTCAAATTTGATTTGGGAATTTTTTGAAGTCAATAAAAAATGTACTTCTCATCTAGAAAATTTTTTAGGTGCATATATGTTGGTATGTTATTTCTAGTTTATAATAGCTTTTTTTTTTTTATATTCATAATATAATAAATAATATGTAATAGTATAATAGGATATAGGATATAGCCTCTTGTAACTAAGGTTACCAGAGTCAATAATAAGAGTTGTTTTTTTCTTTGGGAGGGGAGGGGGTGGAAGTTGCAATGATGAGACTTTGTAGATTACCTTACTTAACCAGATTGATAAAGTGAGATGAATCCAAGAGAATTAGAATTAGAAATATCAGGATCTCTTTCGACAACAACGAAACATTCATATTATAATTATTAGTATAAATAAGTATTTTCAGATTTGACCATTTTTAATTTGGATTCCCTCTCCCCCTTTACCCGAGCAATCCTGAGTAATTGTTTGCTAGTACTATATAAGAAAATGCATCAAAGAAGTAATTTAATTAACATATCACAGTTTGCTGTTGAAAAAAAGGAATGTACTCAAACGACCTTCCTTCATTGATACCCTGTGGGCACTTAAATTTAATTTCGTTGCAGAGAACAATCGTTCGACGCTCACTTGTGACGATGACATTCCCACTAATGTATACGCAAGGGAACGAACGTCCGATGAATACATGGAAGTGTAGTGTTCTGCAAACACCACCAACAGACGGAAGTAACGGACCGGAGTAAAGCCAAAAAAGACCTTTTGATTGGGGGTACAATCATACACTAAATATATATTCTATAAGGGATTACATTTAAAAGGATGTACATAGACATAACTATTAAAATATATCAACACGTAAAACAAAAGGTACATTACTATCTATTTAAAACAAATCCCTACGTCATGAGCTAAAAGTATATAAAAGGCAATACAAAACATGAAGCATCTTTTTTATTAGGTCAAATGCTGTTTTTTCTCGGAGTAGAGGTCCATTCTCGACATAGATGATTGTATCCTTCAATGTAATTTTTCTTGAGCTAGTGGGGAATTTTTGACAAGTTCCCTTAGGCCAGGCTACGGGGATATAAATAAACTTTTATGAATAATACAAAACTGAAGGGAGGATTCGGGACTCGCACTAAATTTAGACGAGTCTGAGTCCACCATCTTAGTTCACTCATCATATTTCCCCTATATTCTATTACTCAAAATTTATCTTGGCAAAAATTAACTTTTTTAATAATTGTAACTAATTTAAAGAATAACTCAAGAGTTTTGTATGTGATAAAAAGTAATATTATTATTCAGAACATGATTGTTTAATAGCTTTAAATAGTGGAATTAAACATGTTGAGACCTCCAATAAAGATTAATCTTTCCAAGAACACGATACAGTTTTTTATTCCTTCTTATTAAAACATTATTTTTTATTAACTTACATTGCTTGGAGATAAAGTTCAAAGACCTTTGTGTCCGATTGTCCAATATATAGACATTTTTATGAGAGTGTGTGTTTCTGTGTTAACATATTATTGATAAGGGTGCTACGTTGATGTGTCATGTTGCATTTGTTTTCTTAAGGGCCCCTATCTAGTTTTATTTAATTTGCAAAAATTCAATTCAATTTTAAATTCAAACGAAAGGGATAATGTTTCAAAAAGTTTTCATAGTTATGAGGAAAAATGCTCTGAGCATTTACCAAAAACAATAATTTTCATAGACTATAAAAAAAAATAGAAGAATACTCTATACATGAGGGGATGCTGGCTTTTATTATTTATGGGGAAGGGGAGGAAGTTAGGCCAAAAAATTGTCTTATAATACAAGAGTCAAGGGTTAAGTCTGGAAAATTTTATTCTCCTGCCGAAATCAGCTAAGTTTCATAAACCCCCTATACCTTGGCATTTAACAATGTTACATCAGACTCCCTTAGAACATAATGCTAAGAAAAATTGTCAAAAATATATTGATCTTCCTGATCTCCTGCAAAAATGGAAAATGGTAATAATGGAGCCCATCACTTTTGCTGAGGAGGATAGGAAATTTAGTGCTCATTTCCAAATTTAGACGGGCTGTATTTTTCTTAACTCTCCCTGTAAGGATTGTGGTAAGAATTTTAACTCAGTCATCCATGCATTTGTAAGATACCCAGCATTATCTGGTCTACAATATTTCTTCCATTTGAATAATGATATTTTTAATTTGAGTGACTACCTTCCTGAGTACTCTTTTGCCTACATTCTTTTTGGAATGCCCAAAGGGCATGAAAAGGGGAACCCAGAAACTAGGCTGCATGCTTTGCTCTAGTTAGCGCTGGAGCATACACAGCTAGCTGCCTCACTTCTGGGTCTCCAAAAAGCTTCCACTCTCCGAAGAAAATTTTCATTGCATCTGCAGCAAGATACAAAGCTTTTTCCATAAGGATCCCCCGTAATGAGAATAGATTATGGAAATACGCTGCAGAAATGGTTCAATTTTTCCTACATTGGTCATATAAGTTCTACACAATCCTTAAATGTTTTGTAAGAAGATACCTGATGTTGAGGACAAGAACATCAAAGACAAAGTTGTTGTTTGCTTGTCTGTTTTAATCTTATCATTTCGTATATTTGTACTCATATTTTGTAGTGGTAGACATTAGTTTTTTTATATAGTCTGTAAAAATATGAGTTGTTAATATTCAAAGGGTTGAGCTTTGATCTAGGGGTTAAAATTATACTATAACGTTTATTTATGATTAATTTTATCGTAATCCGTTTTAACGTATTTTATTATTATTTTAATCTTTATATTGTTGTATTAATTTTTAATAAAAGTCCAATTCAAAAAATAAAATAAAAATATTAACACCTTTATATAATCTCATATTTACATGCCTGTTTTAAGTGTTACCACACATGGAATGCAAAACGGTCGAACACATCAGTCTGAAATTTAGTAAGTAGATGTACGAAATAAGAAAGCATGTTCCTTTGATATATTTGTGGTCCTCTGAGCTCATTAAGACGCTATTTTTTGAGCGAAATAAAACGAATTTTCCTCTCTCTCTATATATATTCCATATTTCGATAATCTTGTATGGTTTAATACAGTACAATTTTCTACCTCAGAAATTTTGGGGGTTGTGTCACAACAGGACTTTATTTATAGCTTAATGGCGCTGTAAGTACCGGTTCCAATATCAATTTAGGATAAATCGGCACCACTATAAAATTGCATTGGTGTCCACAAGGGGGAGGGGCTGGAGGGGTGTAGCCCCTTCCCTAAAAAAAATGAATGTAAATTATGCGGCAGAGCAAAAATTTAATATTTTTTATTTAAGGTTTGAATTTTTTTTCCAAAATGTACATTTTTTAGAAATAGCTGTTTATTTTTGAGTTTTTTTTTTTTTACAAAAAAATTTAACATTTTAATTTTTTGTTAATATTTATGGATTTTTTTCAATCATTTAAAAATAAATAATAATTTTTACAAATTTTTTCCAAAAAATTTAATTTTCTGAGAAATGCTATGAATTTTTTTCAAAAAAAATCTAAAAGCCTAGCCCTTCTCAAAGTATAGTCCTGAGGGCGTCCCTGAATCGATATACTAAGCAAAACTAATTCTCTCCTTATATAAAGTATTTTTAGGCCCAAGCAAGGTCGGTTTTAGGGGACATAGTAGGTACATACTTCGGACCCCACTCTTCACTGAGAAATGAGGGTTTAGTTCTAGATATGTTTTCTTTAAGATTTAAATATATACAATGATCAGATGGGATGCTAACTTTCATCATTGGGATTAGCTCCAACACAGTTATAATCTTATATATAGGTATTTATAAGACTGTTTCTGGATTTCTCACACATGGAATCCAAACGGTGGAACAAATCAGTCTGAAATTTAGCAAGTATACGCAGAAAATATCCAAGCATGTTCTTATAATACATGCTTTTTGTCTTCCGATCTATTTCAGAGGCTGTTTTTGATATCTAAATTTAAAAGAAGAAGTAATTTTTCTTTTATCTTTCAATATCTATCTCTTATCTATTTTTTACGTGTCTAAAAAAATGATAAAAATACTTAAATGAAATGTGGCCTTTTTGCCTATCTGTCTGTTCATCTGCTTATCACAGCTAATGTGCGGCTATTGATATCTATAAAAAATTTGCAATTATCTTCTGTTACTTAGGTCAACAAAAAAAAAGTTCAATTATGATGACCTTTTTTGAGAAAAACCCCCTATATAGCCTAGTTTTATAAATTAAATAAAAAAAAAGTTTCTTATAAAAAAATATGACAGCGAAAATTAAGAAGGAGCTAACTTTAAAAAAAAAAACCAAGAACGAGGTTAACAATATAAATATAATTTTGTAAGTGAATAAGTAAAATTGCAATGTAGCACATTGTCATATAATAAATAACAAAACAAAAGTATTCATTTGTAATTCTCAAAATTGTTTTTTTCCGAGTAATATAATATTTATACGTGTATTTACATAATGATTTCATTTTTAAATTTTTTATAAACATAATATCGAAAAAAAATGTATAGTTTTTTTAAGATATCTTCTTTGAGTCAGGATAGAATCTTTTAATTGCAGCTGCGATTTGTCATTCGGTAACAAGCCACTAACTATATTTTTGTTTGAGAACATCTCCCCTTTTGGCAAAATCAGTAATAATATTGAGAGACTCAATTATTTCTGATGCCTGCATGAAATGATTTCCTATCATTCCAGGTTACAGGATACGCTTCTAAAAGTCCATAATTTTCATAAAAATTTATTTTCTTATCTGTGAGAAAGTTTTTTAATTTTTTATGTACATATTTTTTTTAGAACTGTTGTTGGTACCTACTATTTACTTTTAAAGAATTCAGCAACCCCCTTTTGGAGGACAAACGTACTCGACAATAAAAAAAATATGAGTCCTATAAGTTCCTCCGACAAGTACCAAAAATGTTGGGAAAGTTTGCATGATGTGAATTTGGAAATTTGACTATTTATAGTTGAGTATTTTATTAATGCCTTCATTAAATTAAGGTCGTTTTAAGGAGTGTCTGAGATCTTAGTTGCATTTATTCAAACTTTAGTATATATTCTTCATTAAAAACATAAATATCTCGCAATCCTTGTTCATCTCTGTAAGTTAATTTAAACATCCAAATTTTAATACTACATATATTAGACTTTTGATAACCAGTTATTTTAAATTTAAATCCTCACTTAGGAGAAGCACTATGAAATACTATGACTAGCTTTAAGAATTGCTTATTATCGTCCCTTGGAAATTTATTTTTGAGTTGTTCGTTAGCAAATTCTTTCGTGCCTTGTTGTATGTATTCAACTCACCTCTTTATCTGCAATTCCATATTCATACTTCGTTTTATTGATCAATTAACAATTTTCTTTATATCTTATACATAATGGAACTTTGGGAGAAACACTCTTGGAAAACAGTCCCAATAATTAGTTCCATGATACATAGAAATAGAAAGAGTTATTTTCCTAGTAATTTTTCAAGCAAGAAACATAGAAATACTAATTACTACCATAAAAATTTATATATTACCATTGTTAAACCTACCCTCGTCCAAAAATGACCTTGGTAGTCATTTTTTTCAATTAGTTCCTACTAAATTTTCATTCCCATATTTTTTCATAAGACAATTTATTGATTTTTTTAAATAAAATTAGTATATATACAGGGTTCGGAAGCAAAATATGGACTGTTAATAAATGCTAATTATGTCATTAAGATAGAGAGGTTTTGTGATTTCCCCCTACATATTCCGAATGTCCTGTCATTTCTGCACAGGTAAACAATAATAAACAATTCTCAAATCTTTTATCATGAGTGAGCAAGAAGCCAAAAGGTAAAGGATCTCAGACATTCTGGATGCCAAAATTGAAGTGGTAGAGATTATGGACATTGTGAAGTGTTCCATATATAAAAAAGGATGAAAAAGACCTCTCAAGGAAAGAAGGAAGAGTGGGATACAACTTGAAAAGGGAATCTGAGTTTCTGGGTCAAGGAGGATCCCACAAAATCCATGAATCGCCTTTCTAACGAATTTGACGTGGACGTGGGGACAATCAAGAGGGCTGTGAAGGAGCACTCGGGGGTGTCCTCCTCCACAGGGATCGAACACCCCCTGTTGACGGACACTCTGAAGGAAAGGAGACTGCAGAGGTGCAATAAAGTTTGTGCAAATAGATCCACAATAAAAAAGTTCTCTGGCGAGAAGATTTTCACCGTAGACCAGGTCTACAACCGTCAGAACGACCATTGGCTAGGGGAATAGCCAGAGGAGGTCAAAGGGGTGTTCTCTACAAAATATCCGGCTCAAACAATGGTCCTGGAGGTCGTAGCGTCCGACAGCAAGAAGATGTCTCCCTTCTTTTTTAAGGCTGAGGAGAAAATCGGTCAGGAGGCCGAACTACAAGGTGCTGAAGTTCACCATATTGACATGGCTCAAGCACACCTACCCAGAGAACAACCATGTGTGGATCCAAGATGGTGCACCCTCGTATACATCGGCCAAATGCCAGAAGTTCTGCGCCGAGAACATGTCTGATTTTTGGCACAAGGACATGTTGCCATCATCTTTCCTGGATTTGAACCCGTTTGACTTTACTATGTAGGCCACTTTTGAAATGGAGACTAACCAGACATTGCACCCGAACGTGGACTCCCTGAAGGCCGTTATTGTGAAGGAGTGGAACAACTTGTCATAAGATTATACATCAACTCCTGTAAGGTTTTCCACCGCGGGTTGAAGGCTGTGATTGCTGCTGAGGGCGGCCATATTAAGTGAACATATTCACAAAAGTCATCTCTCAAAGTTTTGTAAACAAACACTCAAAATTATTTATCAAAAAATAAAGTTATTGACGTTTTTATAAAATTAATTATTCAGTCCACGTTTTGCTTCCAAACCCTGTAGGTTTTTTGGTCATCTAAATTTTCACTTTTTTTGTTAATCTAAGTAAAAAAACGTATTTACAAATTTTTGTAGATATCAGTAGCCTCTCATTGGCTGTGATACGCAGAGGAACAGACAGATCGGCAAAATGACTACATTCCATTTAAATAGATTTTTCCTATTCTTTTAGACATTTAAAAAATAATTTATCCTAAACATTAATAAAAAATGTTATAAAAAGAATAGGGATCCAAAACTTGCGATACCAAGACTAAATTACGATAAATGGCCATGGAATTACGTATTTTACGTGATCGGGAGAAATAAATCTCTGGAACTCAATGTTTGTAGATTCGCATTTCGGTCGTTCTTAGAGAAGTAAATATATATATATATATAGACTTCAAAGACAGTTCCCAGATCAACTGCAAGAGTAATTCAAATACTATAATATTTACTTATAATTAATCATTACAACTCCATCTGACCAATTAAAGGAACATAAAATATAAAAAAAAACCATTTTATTATGGAATCAAAAATAGACAACTCAAAATCAATTTATGACATGATGAAGCATCCTTTTATTCAATATGTATCTCTTCACAAGAAATAACAACGCCAGCGAACAGATTATCACAGTGTTCATGGGGTACGACGCTAACATTATGGAAGCTTGGAGCGAATTCAAATTTAGATGAGAAGTGTGGCAGACATTATTCTCCTAGAAACTATTATGTCCAGGAGGTTGAGGGCAGGGCTAGTGAATGGAGACAGGCCAGAAGTAAACCATATTGTTGGAAAATAAGTTTGGTTATTCTTGGTTGTATGAGGCTGTAATTGATTTCTTGATGTCGTAAATAGTACGGATGGAGATTCTAACAGTCTCTGTAGCCTTTTTGGCACTTACCTGCTTAGGACATTGTACACGCGTTGTCTTTTTTGTTGTTGCTCCTACATTTGTATATTTAGAGACATGGGATAAAAATCAAGTTGTTTATTTTTTTTCAGCTATCGTTTGGTTGTGTAACAAAACATTGTAAGCTTAAATTACGCGAATAAAATCGTAATTAAATGGTACTGCAAGTTTTGGGTCTCCACTCTGTATATGATACGATTTTTGGTGAGGGTTCTTCAGAAGCGTTTTTGATGGCTTGAGTTTCCTATCCCTCGAAAGAGACTAGCAACGCCACTGTTCAATACATAGAACACAAACTCACTTTTTCAATTTACCGAGTGGTCCATTAAAATCTGAACAATCTTAATTTTAAACTTTAACACGATATAATTTATTAATTAACAATGTAATTTCAACAAATTGAACACTATAAATAGATGTGTGTCTGAGCTATCTCAATATTAATGTAGCCGTCCTTAGCGGCAATAATGGCTTCCAGGCGGTGGCGAAAGGCCTGGCACCCGCTGAATATCTAGTCCTTAGTCATTGCGTACCAGTGGTGGCTGACAGTGGCTTTGAGGACCTCTGTGTTTGGATGACAGACACTTCAGGCCTTTCGTCGACATGGACCCAAAATATGTAGTAGAGAGGGCTCGGAACATGGCTGTCGAAAGAACTGAAAAGACTAATTGAAAATACACTTTCCGCCCACTTTTTTTATAGCTCTCTGGACACTCTGTTGTGAAACTCCCATATCTCTTGCATGGACCCTCATTCACTTCACGAGATTCGCCTGGGCTGCTTTCTTTCACTCCTCCGGTTCCAGTTGGACCTTTTTTTACAACGCCCTTCCTCCTTCAAACCTTTCATACTTGCTGACGGTGTAGACGGTGGTCCTGGAAACACTCAACTGCTTTGAGTGCGCGATGGGAAATTCGTCAATCATTTTCGAGTGTCATTTTCTCCACTTGTAAGTAAGATAGGGAGGTCAACTTTGTTTTGTTTTGTTAACTAATTCTTCATGCTTTAATATATTGAAATATTAATTCATTCCAATCACTCAAGCTTTATTATTTATTGACTAAGTAAGTGTTTAGATTTCAATAGATTACCCGGTAACTATCTGTCGAATAGTCATGACTTGAAGTAGGGAAATTGAGTTAAAACAATCGTGTAATGCATGTCTTAAATAATTAAAATTGCCTTTTTTTATCTATTAATTCTATATCATCAGAATAATCATTTTTAAATAAGGTTCTTAGAATTACTTACGATATTTATTTAATTTCCTTCTCCATTTTATAAGTATTCTAGTATAGAAAAAATAGCTCGTGGTTGGTCAAAATAAAAGACTTAAAAAGGGTTCTGTTGTTATGCTGGAATAGCGGAATAATGTCTCAAATCTTTTCTAAAACCTTTATCTACCGGGCCGTCCGAATGTCTTGGAAAATAATAGACGTTGAACAATAAAATACACCTAGTGGCTTGAAATGAAATTATTGATAATTTTTTTATTGGAACTTGTTTATTACTCATTGAAGAACATTATTTATGAATTCGAGCAACTTCGTCCTCAATTGCATGATCCATGTAACCCCAGAACGCTTTGTACACGTTGACAACGTAGGGCTTCGATATTGGTCGCCACTCTTTCTCAACCGATTACTTTAGGCACTTAATACTACTGTGACGTAGTCTACAGGCCTTGTTTTCAATTCGCCACGAAATTTTGTAATCAAGGGGATTGAGGTTGGAGCTTTGCAGTGGCCAAAAGTCTTATGGCAAGAAATTCATTTTTTGGCCATCCAATCCTGTACAATTTTTGCCTTATGTTGAAAGAAATAATCGGCTTTCTTTGATTGCTTCGTCATCTTGCAAACCTAGGTAAATACTTTTGTTTGGAAAATCATCAAATAATCCTTGCTGGTAAATCTGGTTCCAACAGGGAACAAGATCGCCTTCATTTTGTGACCTTCAGATGAAACAATACCGAGCATAATTACTGAGACAAGACATTATTAGGTGGTGGACACTTCAAAGAAATTGCAGTTGACTTCTCCAAAACAGAATACCCGATCATTTTGTCTATTGGAAATGGGATCCACTGTAAATGTTTTTTCGTCCGAGAAGAACAAAATTAAGTTTCCGTGATACCTCATGTAAGCCTTTTGTACCAATCAAATCGTCATTGTTGTGTTTTTGAGTGAACAAGGGTCGTTCAATATGTCAGAGAGACTTGCTACAAGCTTTTTTTAACGGCATTGGACACTGTGGAACTGCTCACAGACCGCTTCTTCGCCAATTCCGTTCTCTTTGGATTTTTCAAAAAAGCTTTTTTTTAATTCAGGCATTAATTTGATCGGCCTTCCCCATATATGACAATCAATGATTTCATCATCATTGTTGACCTTAACTCTGATCCTCTAGACGGTGGTTCAGCAGACTTTCAGTGTCTTTACAATATATGAATTTCTAAATCTAGTACGGACTAAACAAGCGACTTTTTGCCTTTTTTGCCCCATTTTCATTAATATTTCATCCTAGAGACTTGGTAAATAAGGCTTTCTAAAGGTAAACAATCAGCTGTTCTGTTTTTGTCAATGCAACTTTTGGATAAAATTAACCAAAGCCACTCGAAATGCAATTTAAGTCATTTTCCAAACCTTTTTGACGGCCTGATAATTCCTGGTGGAATAAAGATGAACGATTTTACTTCAAGAGTTCGAAACAAAGAGTAAATATTAGTTTAAACCTAGCTAAAGTCGTTGGATAAGCTTGAACAATATAGTTCTTCGTGTCCTAAATTCAGAGGCCCCTTTTTGCCCTCTAAGATGGATGGAGGGTCTCTTTACTGGGCTGGACCAAAGAACTGTCCTCAGATTGAACTACAGATGTATATTCCTAAGTTAAATTGGAAGATAAAGAGAGAATACATGTTGAGTGGGATCTTCAGAGCTCCCATTAAATAAGAGAAACAAACTATCTTTGCTACTACACTAGACCAAAAAATAAAAATGACTTTATCTCCTTCTATTCACTAGTCAAAGTAAATAAAATATTATCTTGTTGAAAGAATGTAAGATACAATTAAATAACTCATTTATGTGAGATAAAGGGAAAAATCCACCGTCGTTGGAGAGATAAAAATGACAAATATTATATAATTTAAAAGAAAAATATTATATTTAAATCATCAAATACTTTTATATTATGGGAATAATATATAGTGGGGTAGAACGTAGGTGTATTTAGCAACGATTTCTCGTCTAATTTGTATTTAGAAGACATTAAAAAATTGTCATGTTCTATTTTTATAACAATTATTTTGTGTCCACAAAGAGAAATGCTACATTCACCATCATTTCAAGGTTGATGATTTTATAGCATATCTTGTATACGCATGCACGTATTAAATTTATTTTAAAAGAAAATTCATTGCTAATTCACAAACTATTGCATGATAGAGGTTAATTACCTATAGTGATGAAGCAATTCCAACATTCTGTTGACCCGTTCTCTCCTGTTCGAAAACTGAAGGACACTTCCGAATCGGTTTTGAGTTCTCACATTGCAAAGAAATAAATTATAATTATATTTTATGGTAATTCATACTGCATTAATTTCAACATGCAACTGTATTTTGGCCTGTAGGCTGAACCCCACATTTATTATACTCAAGTATCCCTATAACACGAAAATGATAATTAGAACTTTCAACCTCTACAGGTTTGGCCTTTAAAGGTTATTTTTTAAAATCAAGTTCTTCTTGGGTTTAACTACGATTCATTCCCACATTTCGACATGAAAGAACTATATAGAAGAAAATCAAAGTAAATAACAGATTGATATGAACATTTCAGCATTTGAAAAATACCTTATCCTGATTACAATGCATAAAAAATGTAATAATCATTTTTCTTTTTGATCAATTTAGTTTTGAATATTTATTAAGAAATTTAAATCTCATAAGCTGATTAGGTTGCGTGAATATAGATTACAATAATATTCCAGAGGAAAAAAGGAGTTGCCTGTGAGTGTATAACAATCAATTAATCAATTAGTTTGAATATGAAGCATCTATAAACTTGTTTTAATCCCCGTTGTTAATTATTTGAATATTAATTATAATAAACGATTGAATTTTTTCCCCAGAATATTATTTTAATTTAAATTCACGCCACCTAACCAGCTTATTATATTTCAATTTCTTAATAAAGAAAATTAACCAAAAATCAATCCAAATCAACTTTTTTTAGGCAATATTTTCAATATTGAAATATAAGGTATGTTCTATAACATTCGCTGGGATTTAAAGCACATGAAGAGAAAATAAAAAAGATATTTGTTTCAAATAAAGGTCATTTATTTTATTTTATTTTTGGTGGTTATAAACATTTAATATTAATTGTAATCCAGAAAAAGTAACAAATAATTCATTTTTAAATGCTGAAATGTTTGTATCAATTTGTTATTTTCATCCATATAGTTCTTTCATGTCTTTCATTTAGTTAAAGGCTTTAAAGGGCAAACCTGTAAAGGTTGAAAGTTGTAATGGTTATACAGCTTAAATAACAATAAAAATGTCAGGCGCTCCAAGACTTTTATTTTGTTGCATCGTCTTATAAAGCCCATTCATGTTCCTCCAATTTTAAAGGAAAAAATTTCTACTTATCTGTTAACTAGATTATTTTCTTTGTGATGTTAATATCCTTTTTCCACGTAAGATATTACACTTTTCATTATACACAGATGACGTCACTTTTTCATTTTTTCTTCAACTTTCTTGAATTTACATTGTTAATTCACTTAAAAGTGAGAATTCATGATGGTTAGTTATAAGAAAAATTCCCGTCTTCTCCACACAAGGGACGTAGCTGAAGAAGAGCATAGACATATGAATTTTCTTCCCGTCTTTTCTTGTTTTATGTTGCGTTCATTCATGAAATTCATATTGTGTCTACATATATAATTCCATGGTTCTTCATTGTCTCTTCTAATCGTCCTGCTATTAATTACCTTCATATAATCTATCATGTAATTATTATAAGTCATGATACGCTTGTAGATTTCTGGGAAATAAATATTTGTAGTTTAAGTGTTCGATTAAAAATTAATAACAAGAGCAACGCATTACACTCAAACTTAGTCCAGAATGTTTAAAATAAAAAAATCAATAATATAATTCATTAAGGTGATGAAGTTGGCCCAGCATTATCAGAATCAGCAAAACCTAACATTGGTACAACGGCTACGTAGTTAGAACACAAATACAAAATTTTAACAAATTTGGTTAACATTTACCTCTTTCACAATTGCAATTTCTAAATGCGTATGAAGCAAAACTTTTTTATCCTGGGTTTTATAAAAAATATGCAGATCAGTAACATACTTCTATAATCAAATAGAGAATATCTTGTGTTATTCTTTTTTTTTTTTTTGTCATTTCCCTTTCCTTCATTATATCAAGCAATGTGATTGCGCGCCCAGACTGTTTATCAAATAATGAAGACATTATTAAACTTCAGTTCAGAAAAGAAGTGTAGAAAAATAATCATGGTTTTTCTTTTTTAGTTATTTTCTTTTTTTACTAATTATCATCTTTATATAATAATATGAATTTATAATTATTATTAAATTGGTAACTAATTTACACATATATATTAACTTCTTTTTTTGCTTCCTATTTCTTTGATTTGGAAGGGAAGTCTTAAAGTCTGTAATTTTGATACCAAGTTCTGATATAATTTCTAACTTTATCAAAAAATAATGCTAATGGTACGAGTTCTTCAGTTAGTTACCACAAATGTGTCAAGAATGTCTTCATTGCTGCATCTACACAAGTTTTATTGATCTTCATATAACTAATCAAGATATTGACTGGTATGAGATTATTCAAAGGAGCTGCCAATGGTAAGCCACCAAGACAAGTAACCTAAAATTAAAAAGCCTACAAAGCAATTTAGTTTTTGCTTTTATCCGGTCACAAATACAATCCTTTTAGATAATTCTTTAAGTATATATTGGCTGAGCAGATCGATCATTATAGCGTAAAGAAGCTTAGACATCAACCCTTGCTTTGTAGAAGGCCCCAGGTCAGGTGAACTGTCGAAACTTTTATCCTTTCCCTCACTTATGTAGAGAATTACCATCATTACCAGTTCCTTACAATCCCCTCCAACAAAAGTCTTTGTGTCCAACGTTTTGCAAAGCTGGAGGATACCTTATTATTCTCTTCTGGTCTATCGTCCAGAGATGGATAATTAAGATCCTAGATATTACTACAAAATAATGAATTATGCTGAAAGAATAGTTGAACCCTACACTCAAATATTGACCAATTCTACTAATGAACAAAGCGTGCCCTGTTAATGCAAATTTGTCGATTAGGAATACATACTTGAAACAAAAAATGAAAACTGACGTACAACGCAGTAAAATTTGACATATGTACTAATAACCGTATCGGTATATGTGTTCAACTGACGTTATTGCAGTACTATAGAAAGGTTATCTCCAAGGGCAACTCCATCACTCAAAAATACATGTGTAGATGGTAAGTTTAATTTAAAACAAATTACCAAAGTTAAATTCTTTTTTTTTTAAATAGAAGTTATAGTTTTTTATCATTCTTCCCTCAAACAATTTAGTACAAATGAAAGTTGGATTTCTTCAAAGGGGTACAAAATTATTATTTTTTTTTCTATATTAAAGACCCTCTCGAAACGGGCAAAAGCATTAAGCTTAGTATTGAAATTCAAAGAGAGCCTAGAGTTAAAGAGAAAGTCACTATGCCTCAATGGGTATTTTTATAGGAATTCATGGTAAAACTGAGCAAGACAAAGGGTTCCATCATATAATAAAAAATGTCAAGTGTAGAGTGTGCGGTCGTTATTTAACAACGAACTTTGAGTTCATGCATAGGTAGGACGTTGTTTATTGTTTTGCCAAATAGTCGGCAGTGTTTTGTGTCAGTTTAAAAAAATGGCGTCCATCAATGAAATATTTAGTCTACGATCGTGGAAAAGTCAGTGTCCTTGTTGCGATATATGCCGGACGAGACAATGTTTGGATTGCAAACTTCTTAAAACTGGACATTGTTTGGCGTTCAAGCTCATCGGACCACAACACCATGGATTTTTTTGTGTTGGGGCGCAGTTGAGGGCATGCAAACAAATCCTCCTGCAGTACAGAATCCGAACTAATTTTTAGGATCTGGCGTAATTCCCAGACCAAAGCAAAGTGTCATCAAGACCTGCTTCCATATCAGATATCGAATTGAAGGCGGTATTGAACCCAAAGGCGATTATATTCAATAATAATAAAAAATATATTCAGCTTCCATTTGGTTTTTATTAAAATGAGATGGTTATTTTAGGAGAAAATCCATAAAATAAATTCTGATGATTGTTAAATAGAAGTATTGTCCTATATAGCCTCAAACGTCAGGAAGCCTATAACTTTTTGCACAATTATTACATAAAGTTCAGAAACATTCTAGGTTGAAGGACAACCAAAGACACCCTGGCGCTTGGAACAATTTGATTTTTATCAAACTTGGTACGAAGATTATATATAGTCACATTAAGAGATCATGTAATTTTTAGAGGTCAAAGTAACAAAAAATGTAAAAATCCATATTAGACCATAACTTTGTAACAAACTGAGATACATAAATCAATTTCATTTTATGCTGATGTTTTGCACTTTACAGAGTGCTCATTGAAGTTCCCTATGATATTTTTTTTTACAATAAATTAATTTAATAAAAATAATACATAAAGAGTTAAGCCTGTGTGCTCACATCGTGTTTATAAGTAATTTTTTTTAAATTCACCACTCATTAAAAAATTTACAAAGTATGTGGATAAATAAACATTATGGTTTAAATTGCAAAGCAATCATGAAAGACTAAAATGGAAGTATAAAATAAGCCAATAATAATTTTAAAATATCACATTACAAGTGGAACAAAAAATTAAAAAAAATACGATATGGGTTTTTTTTTTAAATCGTTGGATAATCTCTAGTATTGAAAATCAGGAGCATTTTGTGTATGTTAAAAAAAGGAAACCGAAAATCACATGGTAACTCTGACAATTGGAAGAATGTTTGGGGGGAAATTAGCTTAGCAGAGATGGCATTACATTAGATCATCCGCAAACAGACGTGACGAGGGAGGACAGAGAGAAGGATATAAACAAGAACCTACAAGGGCGTCCGCAGGATTACATTTTGGGAGGGAAGTGGTTTTTGTTATATTTAGAAAAAAAAATGTTTAAAAAATTTAGAGCTGTTCCTAAAAAATTAACATTCAAAAGTTACATTTTTTCAATTTTCTAGTAAAAAGCAAAATTTCTTAATTTTTTTTTTGGAGGGGGCTACAGCCCATCCAGCCCATTCCCTGGGGATTCCCCTGACATATGCAAAAACTACTCCAATGGCGATCCTCAAATCTACTATGCGTCCGTCAAGGACTTACAACCATAACTCGGCAACAAATCCTCAAGGCTACTCTCTGTTTTTTAGAGCACATACAAATGTTCAATCTGGCTTTTTATTAATCAACAATATGGTTTCAGTAGTATGTAGTAGAAAAAAAAAGAGAATTAAATAATATAATGATTATAAATGAAAATAATATGATAATGGAAGAGGCCCAAATTTTTGTAGTTCCTATATGAATAGGTGGTTTTTTTTGTTTTTTTTTATTATTTTGAACTGTTATTATTTTATTCTTTAAGAGAGAACACAAATATATAAAGTTATGACTAGTGCATGAAATACAAAAAAATAACAATAGATACTAAGTTGGCTGTGTATGTATTTCCTTCATAGCTTCGTAGCTGCTCACAGTTAATTTAATATAATGTCATGACAGCTACGCTACTTTACTCACAACTATTTTTCAAACTGTCATGGTGACCACGTTAATGTTCCCTTTATTTTTTAGCCTACTGGAAGATCCATTTATTATCAACTATGAAAAAAAATAGCTAAGGAAAATGAAAAAAACAACACTCTGTATGTAGCCAACTCAACAAACGGGGGAGCCAAATAATGCTTAAGTCATAATTAATCTTTGTATATATAATTGAAAGCTGAGAAAAATATTATACTTCCGTGGCTGAAATCGTTCATTTGAGTGTTTTCACGGTAATAATATCTTATACCAGTTCCGTTATCAATATTAGTATCGACATTTCGATACTTATTCAAATTAAAATATATGTTAGGCTTTAAATATCTTTTTTTTTTTAACTGAGTAAAAGGATAATTCCTTTTCATGAAAAAAAAAAGAAGGAAAATAAGGTACTATGAAGAACAATTAATATTCTCCATGCAAGTCAAACTTCTACACTCCTCCTCCTAGACGACAGAGTAAATAAAGAGATCGTCTAGTTAGTAATAGCCAATACACAATAAACTTCATCATAAATAACATCGATAAATAAAAAAATTGATCATTTCGAGCTGTAGATATAGTGCATCTCATAGTCGGAGACGCTGGAAGGATACTTGGAACTCCAAATGCAGGTCAAAGTCTATCCATCAAGACATTGTCAGTTCTTGATCAAAAGTACAATCTATAGTAACGATCAATCACTCAAAACAGGCCCAAGAAAGTTGGAGAAAGATACTATTTTATGGGTAAATTTTTAACAAAAACAAATTCGATTTTTTTTTTAAATGTTTGTTGATGGCTGTTTTATTAAAGTGTGTTATTTTATCCATTGTTTTAAAAAAAACTTTCGACGTCGATGTTGCCAGAAGGAAAGTTGGGCGCATTAAAGAAATTAACGGCCATGGATCCTGAGCAACCTGTGAGTAATTGAAAAGGTGAATATTTAGAAACCGGGTCTATTGTTACTGAGTTCCTCAATCCCCATAAGACTACAGGTAGCGCATTGCTCCAGTCTTCCTTTTTCTTTCAGCGTTCGTGCTACAAGCCTGGTCTTATAAGATCTATGAAATCTATGATCGGTTGGACTCTGGATGATACGAGGCTGTGTTCTTACTTGCAATTCCAAGTGTCCTGCAAACACCTATCCATAATGTACTAATGAACTGTGTTTCTCGGTCAAACACAATTGTTTCTAGAACAGGTATCTGGGGTAGGTATCACTTCTGGCCACCTTGTGAAACAATCCATAATAGTTAGGGCATAGCGCTGTCCCTGAATTAGTGGGAATGGACCGATTATGTTTATGTGAATAAAGGAAAGTCTTTCAGATGGAGGATTGAAGGACAACGTTGGTTTTGATGTCCTGAAAGCTTTGGTTTTCTGACACGTTAGACACTCGCTAGTGAAGTTTCTGACGTCGTCTCGAAAAATAGGCCAAGCATAAAAAAGTGAAATCCTCCTTAACGTTTCTTTGAATCCCGGATGATTGTCCTTGTGTGCAGAATGCACCATTCTTTGACGCAATTCTGGTGTTGACACATGCACACGAATGCGTCAACATTGCCAAAAACAGTAAGTAGGGTTCCTACAATGTATTTAAAAGAAGGTTTAATTTTAAACTTAAGTAAATTTTTCTTTAACAGGGGTACGCATGAACTGTCCATTGAGACAATCTTTCGAGGCACTGAGAGTAATATTGCGCCATGCCCAAAAATATATGCAGTTCATTTTTTTGATTTTGGAGTTCGTACTTTTTGGATTGCCTTTATCTTACATTCTAGAGACCTAAAATCTTTTGATGAATTAAAATGTCCAAGAAAGTCTACAGATTTCATAAAAAACACATATTTTCAGGAGACAGGATCATACCAGCTGTTTTAAGTCTTGATAAACCCCCGTTCAATGTTTTACAATGTTCATCCATTGACTCTAAAGCGACAATGCATCAATTTACACAAACACATTTGGAATTCCTCGTAGAATTAAATCAAAGTATCTCTGAAATGTTTGAGTTGCATCATCAAATATTCATATAAACCGAATGGCGTAATGATTGCAGTTTTATTTATAGAAGAGTTATTCATAGGTATTTGGTAATACGCTTTGTGTAAATCCATTTTACTAAAAACAGTCATACTTTTTAGATTATCCCCTAAATCTCTTAGATTTGGGAGGGGATACCGATCAAAGTCCGTCAACCTATTTAATTGACGATAGTCGCCAAATATGCATCAGCCTCCTTTGGGTTTTGGTACGACGTGAATAGCGGAAGAAACATTAAAAGAAAACGATAGTAAGATTCCTTCTATTCAACAATTCGTTGATTTCGTCTCGTACAAAATTAAACTTTTCACTATCCAACTTGGGTGATTTAGCAAAGCAAGGAGGATCTATCGTCTGGATATGGTGTTTAACTCCATGAGCAACATAAGTTTCAGTGAAACTTTCGTTATTAAAGACATCATTATTTTTATATTTGATTTCTTGAGTATTAGATAGTTCTGTAATAAAGCACGGTTAATCTCGGAATAACTTCTTATTGAAGATATCAATTCTAAATCTGAAATTATATAAAAAATCCCCACCCAAAATTGGGCGACCACTTTGTACCAAAATAAATTTCCATTGGAAATCTCCTAAATTTTCTAGATTGAGAGTTAAAGTTGTTGTAGCAATAACATCAACGAGGGCTCCTCCATCTCCAATAATAGGGGACAGTTTTTCTCGAACAAAATTTTACATTTTTCAAAGGATTGTATTTGGTAATTAGACAAATAAGTCAGACATACAAACTGCCAAATATCTTTTATATACTCCCAGACTATCCCTGTAATATTATTTCATCGCCATTTTTAAAATGAATTACATATTATCAAAATATTTGTGGCATTTAATTCGATACTGTAATATAATATTGCTTAGTAATATTTTATTAAAAGAGTAATTCTTATATTATTTCTATCAAGAAATAGTCAAAATGTATTCATAGAAATAATAAAATGTATAATATATATATTACATATACGACAAAGGATCAGCAAGAAATTGTATTCCTGGCCTTTTGGAAACAGAGCATAAGTATACTTTAACTTACTGTTTATTTATCAAAAATAATAAATTATGAAATAGCCTTGACGTATCAAGGCATTTTGTTGACAGCTGACAACAAAATACATAGGGTATTTTTGTGTTAGCGAGGTAAGGCCATGTTTGGAGAAGAGAAAGAATAATTCTCATACCGTTTCATTTGATCAGTTACAATCAGCTGTCACAAGAGGGGAAGGAGAAAAGGAAAAAAAACAAGGGCATTTGGTGGAATTACTCCGATGTCGACCCCAATTCTACTCAGAGTCCAACAATTATAATTCCAAACAAATCCTCAGAGTTACGCTCCGTCCCTTATGAGCAGAGACGAATGTTCTATCAAGTTTTGAATATAATTGAATCTATTTAAGAAAGGATGTTCACTACTCAGTAAATTAAATAATAATGACAACTTCTAAGGAAAAGAAAATTCTTTGTTTTTGCTACCAATGACAAATTAACGGGCCAGCTAAAAAAACACACCGGATTTACATCATTGTTTAAAGGTACTCTCTTCAGACCTGCAACGTGGGCACCCTCTGCTAGTTACTTACAGGTATATTTCTTAGTATACATATATACTTAAAAAATAAATGTATGAATATGATCTTTTTTGGGGGGTGGGGGGAGCATGAGCCCATATTCACAAAAAGGGTCTATCGGCACACCTGACACTAACAATAAACAGACATTTATAAAGTAAGACTATAGAAACTAAACAAACAAAAATCGTTAAAAAATAAGTATTCCTTTTATAAAAAACTTTTTACTTACATATTCATAGTATTTATTAAAAAATCCCGTTTTAAAAAGAAAGCATTTTATTTTCTAAAGAGTGAAACTATTATGCACAAGGCCCTGTTTACATAAAAACCAACTTTGGGGCCAAGATAGCATAACTAGTACGATCTTCAATTCCAAGGATAGGAGAAGGTCATATGTATAGCTTCAAATACGAAGTATTTTTTAACATTCGAGTTTTGTTGTTTTTGGCAAAGTGAAAAGTGTTTTTTTATGTTCAAGGGATGTTATCATTATTATTGAAAAAATTTTACGCAAAAATAATTTTTTTTTTTTTAAAGATTTATTTTCTTTAAAAAACAAGGTCATTCGGGCAAATTATGCAACAGAGCAAAAAATTTATATTTTTTTTGTGAATAGCAACGAACTTTTCAATTTTTTACTAGAAAATGTAATTTTTTCCCAATATCTGTTAATTTTTATAAAAATGTTCTATCAAATTTAATATTTTTTTTTTCCAAAAAAATAATTATCAGTGAATATCTATTGATTTTTGCAATATTTTTTCAAAAAATAAAATATTAGAATTTTTTTCTTTTTAAATTTTTTTCCCCAAAAAATGTTAATTTATGGATATTTTTTATCAAAAAAAATCCAAAAACCAAGCCTTCCCCCCCCCCTCAAATACAATCCTGCGGGCGGGCCTAATAATGTATATCTCCATGCGGAGTGGGACTTTCTTTTATTTTTTTCATGTTTATGCTTCACAAAAGTAGTTTAATGAAATGTCATGGACCTTAAGCTTTTTTGATCTCAAATATACATTTAATTGGAATATTACCTTGTTCATTTTTAAGGTTCTTTTACATATCGAAAATGCTTACAATTTAAAATCCAATTCATGTGCTTTGGTTAATTTATCAATAAAAACCTTAGGCCCCACTTCAGCAACTTGATCTTGATTTAGACTAAGAACTTATGACGCCTCTATATTCAATTTTGGATGAAATTTTGTATCGATTTGATGCAACAGGCTACTTTTGTTAAAAATTTGTCAAGTTCAATTGTGCTTCGGTAATATAATTAATGCAACACTTCAGGGGCGTACGCAGAGAATAGGCTGGAGAGGATGTATCCCCTCCCTCCCCCCATTAAGGAATTTTGGCTTTTTATTAGAAAATTTGAGATATGATATAATTTTACAAATTTTTCATACAAAAATATAAACTTTTCTGTGAATAGCTATGAATTTTTGAAATTTTTCTTTACAACATTTAATAATTTTATTTTTTGAGAATAGCTATGGATTTTTGAAATTTATTATGAATAGCTGTTAGTCTTTGAAATTTTTTTCCAAATAATTTCATATCTAAAATTATTACTAGACTTCTGGAAAAAAAATTAGATTCTCCATTACAATGGGGTAATTTTCTTCTTCATTTCAATGAATTGCCTTATAAAAAGTTTTTTTTTTTAAATGGTATAATGGAAAATTATGTGGACCAAAACTTTTAAAGGAGTATTAAGAACCTTGTATCAAATTTATTTCGTCATAATGATCCAATACAATTTGAAGAAATAAAAGGATGTGTTCCGATCATGAATGAGTTGCAAAAGAACATGTTTACCAAGGAAATTTGCTTCATTGCTCAAAATGGACCAGATTCGGTTACCAGCTAATTTCTCAAAAAATATCAAGGGAATGTTTACAATTCAAAATGGATCACTACAGCATCAATTCTTTTGAGTACTTACACCCAAACAAGAAATTCATCAAAAGAACTTTTCGAGACTGAATGTCGTAATTCTTAATATTTATCAACTTTTTTTTCTTCAAATGTAGGAGTATTCTCATATTAAGTATGGTATGGTTCTAAACATTTTTCCCTTACTTTAAGTCAAGCAAATAAACACTTAACAAAAATAGGAAAAGATATTGGTGAAACTTCATTCAAAGTGAATTAATTATTTGCTCACCCCAAAAATATAATTTTATGTTCTTTGAAATATCATGAAAAGCAAAAAGAACAAAGACACTACTGACTACTAGAAGTTTAAAAGATAACCATGAAGTCAACCCATGACCATCATTTCAAGTTTATCCATGAACAAACTTTAAGGATAAATTCCCTCCTTTGCATAATTGATAAACTGGCAGCTGAAATAAATAAATGTTTTTTAAGTGGACTACAATGAATATTATGAAGGGAATACAGGCTATTTTTTAACCCTCCGTAAGTGAACTGGGATATTACCAGAGATGCAAGACTTGAATCAGGAAGAGTACATTTTGTTTTTATTTACAAAAGCTGTCATCATTTTTATACTTACTATACTATCAAAAAGTCAATGGAGTACCAAAGTAAATTAGTATTGTCAAAGGTTAACAAAGAACTTATAGAAAATGATATCACAATAGCGGAACACTTACAAGCCTGATCTAAATCATAAGAAGCTTCCAATGTCAATGTTTGTATATATTTTGAGCTCAAATAACGTTAAGTTTGTTGATGCAATTCATAACATCATAGATTCTTTGTAAGTTATTCTTGGGGAGGAAGACTAGAGTCTAGAGCCAAACGATTTGATGACGAAAATAGAAGAATTAATTTCTTTTATTATCTCGTATTACAATAAGTTAAAATTTGAAATTTTGCGTTCTTCACTATCATTACGGATAGAAGAAGACTAATATATATACTGGGCCTTGTACTTTAAGTACTTGATGCACAGTAACATTATATTATGATTTTTAAATTGATGGAATTAATAGCTAGGAAAACGTTTAATTTCATAGTTAAAAGCTATGATCCCTCCGTTAATGTGCAAGAAAATAAGAAACGCTAAAGGACTCAAGGGAAAGAGCGGCCAAGGGGAAAATAAACAATTATAGCTAACTGAGTCGCCCTTATTCTTATCTTTTCACTATGGGAACACCTTCACATCCCCCCCCCCCCGTGCTGTGTGCCCAGCTGGAGGAACATTTAGCAGCTTCTAATTTTAAGCCAATCAGAATTGAGAATTACTAAACCCTACCTTCCTTGCCTTGAGCGTCCACTCTTTACACATAATTTCAATGTTAATACACTTACTTCATTTTGCTCCAACTCATGCTAATTATCAAATATATATCAAAAATTTATTTATTTAAGGTTTCCTTACAGCCAAAAAAGGTTGTGGGAATTCAATTTCCGGGCCTTATCCTTCTTTACAGTTTGCCAGGATTATTTTAAAATAAGGATTTATTTTTTTCTCCATGACTTATATTCATAATAGTATTTTTAGTATTCTAATATATATTTACGAGTACAAAATGGATGAAATATTAAAAAAAATGATACTAAATTTAAATGAAGTAATAATTATAATCGTTTATATTGTAATTGTAATATTTTCGGAGCTAATGTTTACTCAGTTCCGTTTCTGCGTCATGAAAAGGATGTTCACTAACGGAGGGAACGAATGGGTATCAATATATAAATTTCTAGAAATACAATTAATCCATTTGACTATAAAAATGTGTTGAAATTAAAATACCTGTACATATAGTATGTATATAGATAGTTCTCTATCTAAAAGAGACCGAGATTCGATATCGAATAAGTTGCGCCTTTGAATCGCTTCAAAAATATTTTTTTTGTACTTAATTGTTTTTGTAAGATTGTTCCCTGTTAGCATCGTAGCTTTTACACCCTACAGCTTGTTCAAGCTGATTACCGAAAGTCAACATGGTAACTCTGACCATTTGAAGAAGGCTTATCTGTCGTGACGTTCCATTAGATTAGCTACCATCAGCTCTGACGAGGAAGGAAAGGGATAAAGAAATAAACAAGGACATTGGCAAGACTAACTCCAATGTCGATCTTCAATTCGACTCCGATTCCAAGAAAGGACTTAGAATTATAACTCTGCAAAATATCCTCAAGGTTATTCTTGGACAAAAATGCTCGATAAAGTTTTTTATGAAATCGAATGTAGTAGGGAAGGATGTTCACTACTCAGGAGTAAAATAATAATGACAAATGCTAAGGAAAAGAATATTCATCATATAGATAAGCAACTCCAAAAACCTCGGGGAGCTGAGCTAAAAAATACACCCAATTTTCATCATTACATATATGTATGACCAGTGATGTTAACCGTGTGCATTTTTTTTGCTGGCTCGTTAATTTGTAATTGGTAATTTAAAGAATGCATTTTCTTTTCCTTAGCAGTTGTCCTTCTTATTTAATTCCTGAGTAGTGAACATTCTTTCCGAAATAGATTCAATCATATTCAAACCCCTGATTGAACATTCGTGTATGATCATAAAAGACGGAGAGCACCCTCATGCGAGTCAGAGTAAAATTGTGGATCGACATCGGAGTATTTCTTGCCAAATGCCATTGTCCTTGTTTCTTTCTTTCCCCCCTCCTCCATTGTCACAGCTGATCTCCAAAACATTCTTCTAATTGTCAGGGTTACCATGTTGATTTTCTGTTTCTTTTTGTTAACATGTCCATTATAGACTGGACTTTCATCATTATGTAAGACCCCTAACAACACTCATGCCTCATTTGAAGTAACAAACCCACCTGATTATTCGTTCATCCCTTTCGTCTCTCCAAAAATAAGTATTTGTAACAAAAAAAATTCCCATATACTGAAAGTAAAATCTGAATGATTAAATGAACTGGAATAGACTCATATAATAAGTATTTTATGTATATTTTTTTAACTTTCTTATCTGTTTGTGTTTCTGTTTGAGGGTGTCTTTTTGTACTACAGCTACTTTTTCATAGATATAATAATAATAATTTAATATTTAATTATGAAAATAATATAATTCTATTAAACATGTATACACACTATTAAATAAATAATTCCCATTTTTTCTTCTATGTAGGTATGACGAGAGAACTGAGTAGAGTCGGATCGTCCACACGTCAATTATTTAAAAATGGTAACAAGTTACAAAAGAAAGGAACTTTGGTCGATGATGGAGGCTTAGAGCCAGCACTGTCACATTGCATATTAAATATATCCTCGTCTTTCTCGCTAAGGGAAACTGCAACTTCCAAACATGCATCAATGCATTTGCAAAATATATTAGCGACGGAGCGATGAGCGAACGTGCGACAGTGAGACACATTTCGAGTACATTTCATATTGAAACTCACACAGCCAGAAGGTAAAATAACATTTTTAGATGGGGTCACGACGATAAGCTCATGACTCTTTGAAGGACTGTTTGTTGAGGAAAGCTCCGTCGTACTAGCTTTTCGAGTAGAAGAATACAAGACCGGGGGGAGAGTGGGTGTCGTCGTAGTGGAGGAAGAGAACTTAACTGAGTGAATAACGTCAAGAAAGTCTGTATCAGGAACTTCACGAATGACATTGACATCCTTATCTTCATCACTTTGGTTAGGATCATTTGCAGTTCCATAGAGCTCAAGTGACCATTTGAAGAACTTTGCGTGCATTGTCAATTTTGAATAGGCGTCGTTGTGGATCTCTAAAATCCAAGTTCCACTTGGATCCTCTCCCCATGAATGAACAGTCATAAAAGGCCAATTCGTAAAACCATTGGAGGAATAGTCCTGAGGTCTAGCATCTAATAGAGTTGAGCGTGTGCCCATGGGAGACTGAAGATAAATTCGCAGGTCTCCACGCTTTCGACCCGTTGCGACGTGTATTGGAGAAAGGACCTGAAAGGTATTAAATATGTGATGAATTAATACAAAACAATCTAGAGGGAAAATCAAGAAAATGAAAAATGTTCAATTAATCCTGTTTTACATCTTATACCTAGGCCGGCCAGTACAATATTACAACTATCGGCCTTGTATTTAAATGAGATGATATACCCAAGAATATTGACAAGGGTTATCCATCTTCATTTGGCCCATCAATTTCAAATTCTTTCATTGTGCTCCTTAATGACCAATTTGCAGCACACCCAAGGGATACAATGCTATTAGAAAAAACGTTGTGACCTTTATTTTATCACACAATCTTTTTTCTAAAAAGAAACAGAAAAAGACCCGAAATCATCTGGCTTTTCACCAAATAAGTTACTCATACCATCTGTTATTTATCTCTTAAATATGACTTATTTCCATAATATATCTGCACAATCTTAAAATGAGTTATATAGAGCTATATCCATAGTATTACAATCCTACATAGTATTTTATTTGATACTTTATTATAATTTGCTTAGTAATATTTTATTATATGAGTAGCTATACATTTCTATTTGTATATGATAGCCAAAAAAATTTCATAGAAATAATAAAATGACTCATATATATATATTTATTTACAACGATTACTAGGGATCAACAAGAAATTGTATTCATTTTCTTGAAAGGGAGCATTAGTAGGATAAGTTTTTACTCCGTTTATTTATGAAGAAGAATAAATTATGAAATAGAAATTTAGCCGTGATGCAAGTGTAATAAAAATACAAGGTTGTACCATAACGCGTATACGACTGATGTTTCACTTCCACCACGCTTTTAATATTAACGTCATAGTAGATGAGTGGTTGCGTGTTTAGTCAAAATCTGTTTATCTTACCCAGCAGCCGGTACAATACATTTATTTGACAATTCTAGCAATCGTGACGTCATAGACTATAAGTGGTTGCGTGTTTTGTACAAATCTGCCTGTCTTGCCCAGGAGTCGGTACAATACATCAGATTGAAATTATAGCGAGCCTGATTACAGGTTGGTCTAACCTTGTATTTCTATTAACCTTGGTCATGGTGTATCAAGTGAAACGAGGCAATTGACAGCTGACAGCAAATACATTGGGTATTTTTGTGCTAGCGAGGTAAAGAGAGGTTACCACATCCATCGAGATTTTGCATATGAGTAACTAAAGTGCTTCCAAAATTTATTTCTTGTGGCATTTTCTCTCCTCCAAACAAGGTTAATTTTAAATCACAAAACCTCTTGATTTTGAAATGAAGAATTGTTGAGGTTTGAGGATTATAATACGCAAAGTCCTTAAAAATACATAGTCTATTGGTCCGTTCCAAACTTATACACGTATATTCACAAAATCTCGCTAGATGTGGTAATCCACCTTAACGCCGTGAAAATGGTTAAACAAGAAAATCGTAGAGCAAAAACAGCAGATTTATACATAAGTATCTCTCTTTTTGATGACGTCATGGGTGTATTTTTGAGTTAATATAATACATAACTAGAAGGGGCTCCAAGTAGAGCGCAAAACCTCGGCTTGAAATATTATTGATTATGTATCTCAATTTGTACCAAAGTTATGGTCGATTATGCATTTTATACGTCTTTTGTTACCTTTGCCTCTCAAAATTTAATAGCTTCATACTCTGACCTTATATTATCTTCATATTAAGTTTAACCAAAATAAATATGAAACTTTGAACATAATCCTGGTAAAGAACAGACAAACAAACAGTGGCAAAAATATTATCTCCGTTCATCTTCGTTGGCGGAGGTAAAAAGTAAAAAATGTAGACATATTAAATTTATTTTATCCATTGATTCATTATTTATAGGAACAATATTTAGGTTTTTCCATTATTTACTATAGACATATTCCTGTATTTAGGGTCCCAATGACGGCATACGTTATGCTAGTACATTTTCAGAGAGAACAGAAAATCATTGCAGACTAACCTTGCATAATAACATTCCTCCAGACTCTAGCTTGCTTTTGTGTTGACCCGCTCCTTATATGTTTAATACACAATGTAAAAAAGAAGTCAACAGGGATTCTCAAATATGAATGAAATCATCAAACGTGTATAGTATGTAATATGAACAAACTCGTTTTTGATTTCCAAATTGTATAATTGAACAACACTAAAAGTTCATAGAGTTGAGCAGAGAACAGTAACTATGTATTCCATTAAGTTAAGTAGAGTTTTCAAGGATTCCCCTGTCAAGTACTGCAAACAAATACTTACGCTTTTAAGATCTAGCATCTGCACGTATAATGCTCTTCCTTAAGGAGAATACTTCAATTACATTTTTGTTAGTTAATTTATGTACTAACCATATAAAGATGCATTAGCTTAAATTCATTTCCCATTAAATGCAAATGTAGGGGACATAGAATAGTTGCTAGAGGCCATTTGTCTTGAATATCAAAAAAGATATGGCCACAAAAATTATATTATAATACAATGCAGATGTTTGTTTAAAAACCCCTAATTTTTTCCAACTTTCCTTCGAGATATTTGATAGAGACGGATTTGAGGAGTATAAGTGGATATAGTTTACAAGTTTTCCTTTACATCATCCTTTATCTTTCTCATGTCGTTACCTTCATGGCATCACGAAAGCTTTCTTCCAAGAAAAAAACAGATAAAAGGTCAAAAACCATCTGGTAGTTAGCCAAATAAGTCAAAAATAACAACTGCTATTTATCTCAAATGTAACTATAAATGTCTTAAAATTTATTCACAATTTTTAAAATGTATTTCATTAGATACTGTATTATGATATTGCTTAATAAAACTTTATTAAAAGCGTAGCTCTACATAAGTTTTTGTGCAATAGCCAAAATGTCTTCATAGAAATAACAAAATGGCCAATAGATGTATATAATATATACAACGAGGGATCAACAAGAAACTGTATTCCTGCCCTTTTGGAAACGGAGCATAAGAATAGAATAACTCGTTACTTTGTTGATTTATCAAAAATAATAATAAATTGTGAAATAGCCATGATGTATCAAGTAAGATGAGTGAATTGACAGCGGACAATAAAATACATAGGGTAGTTTTATGTTAGAGGGGTAAAGTCGTGTTCTAACTCGAAATAGGAGACAACATAAGCGGAAAATAACAATTCAATTACGGCAACCTTTAATAATATTAAAGAACTTCCCTAAGTGAAGCGTTATACATTATTAGAAGGAGGAGATGAAACGCAACTCTTTTGAGTTATTCGGATAATTATCAATATTTTTATCTTGTAAGAAGATGAAAGGATCCATATGTGGAGGAGTTGTGAGTTCGTCCCTTATGGAGTAACGGAAGAATTGACATGTTTTGTAAGGGGGGCGAGGAGAAGGCTGGAGTGAGACATATGGTACACATAAATTAAGATCCTTGTTAGTATTAGCTGCAATGAAAAAAAAAGAGCACAGAGAAGAACATTTTTTCCTTTTCTAAATTTCCAAGGTAATTTTTCCTTACAACAATGTCAACTCTAAGGATGTCTTGTTCCATATCCTCTACTCCTATAGGCAGTAATATATAATTGGTGTCACTTTGCTTGACTTGGCGACTATGTGCGGAACATTTGTAAACTATACACGTAAAAGCAATTCTTTTTAAAAGAGCAATATCTTTTGAAATTATTTTTGCTGTAACTTATATAATTTGAAATTGCTTTTGCTGTATCTTATATCATTTGAAATTGTTTTTGCTGTAACTTATATCATTTGAGTTATTGTTTCATTAGCCATCAGTTGACATAATTTCATTAAAATTCAAAACTCAATCATTGGGGATACATTTGATATGTAGTAAGACTGAGTCACATGATTGCTTTAACAATATACAAAAAATAACTCCCTAAGAAATCATGGGGCTGTTATTCTTCAATTTTTAGGAGCACATTCTCATGAAGTTACTCAATAATTAAATGTTCTCTCCTATAATAATAATACTAACATCTTAATAAATATATCTTTTAATATGACGTGTTGATCCAGGGGATGCTTTATTCGAGAGACTAAAGCATCCCCTCTGTACACACGCACGTTACTAAACTTTATCGAAAGTTCCTTTAATTGATTAAATGGAGTTGCACTGATTAATTATAAGTAAACATTCTAGGATTCCATTTGAGCTAGGAATAGTCTTTTTAGTCTATAAAGTACATAATGCATTTTAATAGATTCCTTCCTATTTTAACATTCTAACGTGTCAGCGAGTAAGAAAACAGTATCGTTTATAGTGATGAAAGGCATGGTCCCGTCTCTAATCATATTTGTCAAGGATTCTTTTGAAGCAGAGCAGATAGAGAATAAGTGATTATTCTATGTAACACATTTACATCAGTTCAATATACGCATGTATGCAAATATCCAAATTAGTATTTCTTTAGTTTTACTTTAACATACAAGGTGGTCCAAATAAATTAGGAAAATCTTTAAAGGCTTATTACGAACGAACAAAACAGGTTCGAGCCAAGGTTAATAGAAATGCAAGGTTATATCATAACCCATATACGACTGATATTTGACTTCCACCACTCTTTTTCATATTGACGTCATATTGTATGAGTGGTTGCTTGTTATGTCAAAATCTGTCTTTCCTGCCCAGCAGTTGGCACGATACATCAAATAGAAAATTCTACCAAGCCCGATTATATTATGGTCTAAACTTATATTTCTATTAACCTTGGATATAACTATATTTTTTAATTATATGAGAGCTACGTTTAATCCTATTCAATTATTTATAATGAAATCTACTTCTCTCGATAACCTCGGCAACACGGCGCAAGAAGCTTTAGAAGGCTGGGCGACCTCCTAGGGATCCAGCTTTTCCAATGTACTGGTAACTGATTTCTTGAGGCCCTCCACAGGCGTATGATACTTGGCACAAGCCTCATGGTCGACCCTCCCCCGGAGATAAAAATTGCATGGGTTCAGGACCAGGCTCTTTGCAGGTCAAAAATCCAGGGTTCCAAAAGTGAGGATATTTTGTGGCTTAGACAATGTTGTACTATTGTGGCTTTGTGGGTTGGTGCATTGTCTTGTTGGAAGGTGTAAATTATAAGTAAAAAACCAGAACCAGTACACTGGCAAAGTTATATCCCATCTAGTTCGGTGATTATAAGCCTTTAAATATTTTCCCAATATATCTGTACCACCCTGTACATAATATGTACTACACATAAAAGTATAAATAGAATCTGCATCAATGTTCACATTTTATACCAGTTAATTAATGTAAGGAAGAAAAAAGAGACTATTTGATTATGCAAGACCAGATGTTAAATTAGATATTTAAAAATGAAAAATGTTAATTGAACATTTATAAATTATAATATATCTATAACACTACGGCTGTATGGCTGCTTACATGTTCCAAATGCTTAATCTGACAGGCACTACTCTTCACTTCCAGATGAATAGTAATATATCCCATAGCAGGGATCACTTTATAATAGTAGGGTGACTCCACTTTGCATTTCATCTGCTCAGGGACAGAGTTCCATTTTTTAGCAACTTTGACCAGAGCGCTTGTATCCATGAGTCCATAGCCATATGAATGAGATACAAGTCGTCCCATGGCATTCATCCGCCAATCAGGGGCACGTAGATTGGCTGGACGAGAAGTTCGAACGACGAGGTGTTGAACATCTCTCCATGTAAGATTGGGATTCGCTTCAAGGGCGAGAGCAATAATCCCTGCGGCCATTGGTGCACTGGCAGAGGTACCAGTGTGTTTTAAGGTACAGCTATGATGAAGATCCGTCGTGACGATTTGTCTTTCCGAGGTAGTTCCAGAGCTATTGAGAGAGAAGGAAAAAATAAAGGAAAATAATGATTATTCCGAAAATGGAAATTTATTATTTACATACATAGATATTCATTTTGTTTAAAAATATAGCCATATGCGTCATATTCTTTATAATTGTTCATATGAGTGATTCGAATGAAAGAAGAAAAGATCAATCAATGAAACACATGTATTTTCTTAAACATTTGTAGACTATACAATACTATACTGGGTATAACAACAAAATCCCGCTCTTTTGATCTATCTACTTTAAATTCAGATAAAGTGGTCCTTTTTTTAAGGTTTATTAAAAAAAAACCAAAAAACAAGAACATTATTATTGAAAATATATCTCAAACAGCCATAGCCTCGACTCGGGTCATGAACCGCGTGCAGGCCATAGAAACTAACTAGAGACAATGCAGGGGCGTCCGCAGAATTACATTTCTAAATATATAACTTTATTTTTGGGGGGGAGGGTGGAGGGGGTTGTAATTTTTTTGAAAAAATTCAAAAATTAAATTAAAAGTCTTTGCAATGTTATTTTGTTTTGTAAAAAATTTCCAATATGAAAAGTTCACAGCTGTTCTCAAAAAATTTCAATTTTTTTTTTTTTGCATGTATTAAATTTTCTAGAGAAAAACAAAAATTACTTAATTTCAGTGATGGGCTACAGACCCTCCAGCCTACACTCCTGCAAAGGAGTGGAGATGTATGGACCTCTCATGACGTTTGACTCAATGTTACTCGAAACAAAATAATCTATCGGATTTAGGTTGGGTAAAACCAAATACTAAATTAAATCTTTGTAAAAAAATTAAAATATCAAAGTATTTAGAAAAAAATTTCAAAATTCTACAGCTATTTACCAAAAATTTAAATTTTTGAAAAAAAAAAAAAAAAAATCAAAAATCTATAGCCATTAACAATAAATTATCCCTTGGAAGATGTAATAGGCTAGAAATTTGAAATTTTTTGTAATTTTTTTCCTTCAAAAATACACATTTATTTACAAAAATTCTGACTTTGAAAATGTAATAGGCAAAAAAATCTTCAGTGGTTGACTTCTTGCAGTCTTTTAATTACTAAGTGAAACGTTTATTTGTATATTTCACCATTAAAAAAAGCATTGCACAATTTTGATGTGCCAGAAAAAGCATATTATTTGAAGTACCGGATTTGGATGAAACACCCTGTATATAAATATATATTTGGTGAGTTAACACAAAACAATCCTGAACAAAAAGCAAGAAAAAGGAAAAAATATGTCCAATTTATCCTTTGTACAACCCACTAATTAATATGGACATATACATGTGTGCGCGTCTAAAACTGAATACTCCTTTAGATCTTACACCATGCACATACTCGTGATTTTATTGAGTTGAAACCGGTTTATACTTCGAGACAAGGATCTTGACTAGTTATAAACAAAACTCCAGCAAAATCTAAATAGCAACAGAGAAACAACAGCCGATAATATGGAGAGACGTCGAGTCGCAATTTTGGAACTTTCCGCGCGGGGAAAAACTCCCATTGAAATTGCCAAGGTTCTGAGATGCAACCGCACCACCGTTTACAGCGTGGTAGCCAAAGGGACTCCTGAGGTGACCACAAGATCTAAGTCAAGGCCTCAAAGGTCGGACTAAATGGTTGCTGCCGTGAAAAAGTCTGTCGAGGACAAGAGAGGCAAGGTCACTGTCAGCGGCCTCTCCAGGGAGTTCAACGTCAGCAGAAGGACCATGGACCGGTTAGTTAAGAAAGATCTTGGTCTTCAGGTCTACAAGAGAACCCCTCGTCAAACCCTCAAGCCGTACGCGCACACCTGTATATATATATATACATAAGTCAATTATGGTCCTTCTACTCAAATTTCGGGTATAAGTTGAGTTATACAAAAATGTATACTATAGACAGGGGTCTGATGGAGGGGCTTTATAGCCCCCCCAATTTAGGATTTTTTTCATTTTACTAGAATTGTTTATCCAAAAAATTCAATTTTTGAACTTTTTTTTCTAAACATTTCGTTTTTTGTAAATAGCTGTGGATTTTTGAAAATTTCGATTACGAGCTAAAATTTAATTTTTCCAGTATTTTTTCTAAAAAATCTAATTTCTAAATGAATAGCTATGAATTTTTGAATTTATATTCAAAAAATTAAATATTTAACATTCAATTTTTGAACTTTATTTCCTAACAATTCATTTTTTGTAAATAGCTGTGGATTATTTTTTTTTCCAAAAAATAAAATGCCAGAAAATTTAGTTTCCAATTCTTTTTTTCAAAAAATATAATTTCTAATTGAATAGCTATGAATTTTTGAATTTTTTTCCAAAATTTAAATTTTTGTGAATAGTTATGGATTTTTGAAAAAAAACAACAATATATTGTATATTTAAATTTAAAAAAAAAAGAAAAATTTCAAAATCAGAGACACTCTAAAATATAATCATATGGACCCCCGGATAACAAAATCGTATTTTTTAACTATTATTTAAAATATTAAAGAATAGGAAATGCGAATTTTTAATAGACATTGGGATTTTTTTTTTTAATATTCCCATCACTACTTTTTACATTTTAGAAATACTAGTCAACCTTTACTTATGATAATATTTTGGATTTAATATTTTTCTACGACAATTAAATTCAGCCCTTCACTATTTTTGTTGCAACTTAACATAAAAATCAATCAATTGACCCCATATGAACAACCAATGGGTACATTTTTACACTTGTCGTTGAAAACATTATAGTTTTTTAATAAATAAACCAATTTATTAATTGATTTGTTACATATGAATATACATAACCAATATTTACTTTCAAAAACAGTTTTTGCACTTAATTTCGACAACTTTTTCTTCAATTTTATTGCAGAGGTACAAGCATAAGATTGCAAATAGGGAACCAACAGAGCAAATGAGTGTAAAAATATCATTTTCACGTGACGTCAGCACATTTTAGCACCTAAATAACCCAGTTTTAAACAATAAAACCATTTTTTCATTAATATTAGTGAACTATTAGATGTCAAAATAGGATCAACAAATAAAAAGAACGAAAAGCTGGTTGTCTATCAAAATTTCTATGCCCCTATTGAATAGTTTTATGATATATCTGACCTCAAAATGTATTTAAAATATGTTATGACTTGGGCATGTGAAAATTGTCCGAATTTTTGCGAGCATACATTTAAATATATAGATGTTTGTATATATATATATAAGGTATTAGTAGTGCTCTTGTTAATAATTTCTCCCAATTAAGAAAATTCAAACGTATTAGCGAGTAAGGAGCACTTATACTTTATTTAATGACATTTTTCAGTAGATATGTCGTCGTCCATCAAAGTTACCGACATATACTTTTAATACATTCTTGAGGATTTAGACAATTTCCACATGAGTGGTTATGACATCGTTTAAAATCTGATTACCGTGTTGTAGAGATAAGAATTACATTTTACAATGGAAAGAATAAAATATATTTTTCTTTAAATATACTATTTTGCCTTTCCCTAATCGATAAAAAAATGTGCAAGTCTAACTATTTAATAGTGATTTTTAGTATGTATTACTTTAATTTAATTCAAATATCTAGTGTTGTGTCGGTCCGGTTCAGTCCAGTCTTAGATCAACACGATGAATATCCGTGTTTATCACTTGTATTCAGTATTAGTATTCAATGCAGGTGTTGAATTTTTTTTTAAATTATAAAAGTCATTAGATGGAGTTCAATTAGCATGTATAGGAAATTTGTCCATTTTATGTTGTAAAAATTTCAATTTGGAGGCACAAAAATGGTGTTTCCTTCAATAAGGCATGCGCATTGCTCAATTATATTAGTTTATAAGCAAATCAATAGAGAGTGTTGTCTTCTAACGACAAAACAATACAACTCCCTGAATGATAATATTATTTAATATAAAATATAGGTATGTTACTCTCATAAAGGGTGTGGTGAATTTTTATTTAATTGAAAATGAAAGAGAATTGCCCTTTTTACATTATTTATGTTGCGCGCTCAAGCTACAGACTGTTACACTATCCTGCAGCTAATATTTTTTTAATGCAATTTCGCTCCATATTATGAAGAACGTAGTCACTCGATTGCAAGTTATAAAAGACGCCAATAGTCATACAATAGCAAGGGCGTCTGCAGGGGGTGGCCCGGAGTCACCCCTCCCCAATTACAGAATTTTTGCTTTTTATTTGTAAAAAAATAATATTTGAGATTTAATATCATTTTTCTAATATTTAATTCTACAAAATTTAATTTTCTGTAAATAGATATGGATTTTGAAATTTTTCTTCGCAAACTCGAGTATTTGAATTTAAAAAAAAATTTAATAATTGGAATTTTTGTCCAAGAAATTCAATTTTTTTTAACAGCATGTTATCTTTGAAATTTTTGAGAATATCTATGGATCTTTGAAATTTTGGAGAATATCTATGGATCTTTGAAATTTTTGAGAATATCTATGGATCTTTGAAATTTTGGAGAATATCTATGGATCTTTGAAATTTTGGAGAATATCTATGGATCCTTGAAATTTTCTTCCAGAAAATCTTATTTTTTGGGAAACAAATATGGATTTTGGAAATTTTTCTTCACAAAATTTAGTCTAAAAAAAAATTTAATAATTGAAGTTTTTCTCCATCATATTTTTTTTTTTTTGTGAACTGCAGTGGATCTTTAAATTTTTTTGAGAATTAATATGGATTTTAGAAGTTTTTTTACAAAAATCTTAGTTTTTGTGTAAAGCAGTGGATTTTGGAAAAAAATTTCAAAAAAAAAAATCCATAAAACAAGGCCCTTCCCACAAAATATAATCCTGCGGACGCCCCTGAATACAGTCTATTAAACAAACAAAAATAAGTGGAAGATCCTTGAGATAGTCTTCCATAGATATCACTATATAGATAATATAATAACTTCTACTATTGGAGGACAAAAACAAACCTTTTGGTAGTTATATAAGATGTACTATTTGTACAGGTATTAAATTTTATTATGTTACTGGTAGACTCTAAAATAGGAACTCATATGAAAATTTAGAATCCTTTATTATTCGACGGTTAGAAAATTAACTTTCAAAGTTAAAAGGGGATCAAAATTGACCCCTTGGTAGTTCTAATTTTAAACAAGTTGTTGAAAAATAAGGATTTTGCATTGTCAAAATATTATTATTTCATTATCAAAATGAATGTATTTATCGAGTGTAAATTTAATTCATACACAATTTTTAACATATTTGCTAAGCATGATGTATTGCAATCCAAAAGTTTCATAAATAATTATTATACAACTGTTATTATTCTGCGTGTTTATTTAAAAAAAAGAAAAAAATGATTTAAAATATCTGAATGCATTTTTGAGAACCCAACGAAATCTGCAATACAAGAAAATTGTAAGGAACTAAACGTACCTCAGTTAACTGTACATCGAATGAAATGACGTCTTATGGGAAGAAAGGACCCAAGCCCATAATTACTTTTTCACCAATGAATACGTATATTTTAAATCCATTTTTAATGTAATAAGAAGAAACTTGCAAATGTCTTGATCATTAAAGCCTTTTTATGATTGAAGCAATTGTTATAAAACAGTTTAAAGTTTAAACAGTACAGTTGTAAGGTCATATAAAAGGTCAAAGGTCACAAAAAAGGTAAACTTCTGCTAAATTTTTATTTTCGTGTGTGTACTAAGGTGTACAATTTTGAGGGAGACATGTTAATTCGATATTCTGTTGTATTTTAATCAAAAAGTAATGTTTGTAAAGTTTAAGGTCGTTGTTTTATATCTAGATCCATTTGAAAATTACTTTTTTTAACGACATTGTCGAATTGTAAATAGATTCAGAAGTTTAAATTTTAAAGTTATGTTGTTGAGTTTCAAAAGTTCCGTTTCTGCGGTGATAAATAAGAATATAATCCTTATTTTTCATTTTGAAGAAAAATAAATTGTAGCCTAACGAAATACTTTGAATACTCAAACGATCAGAACCACTTTCCAAGTCCTTAAATCTTTTTATCAAGTCTAATTCGAGTCCTCAGATGTTTTTCTATCTAATTTCAGACATTTCAAGTCCATAATTATTATATAGGGCCTGTGGTGTTAATGCTTTTCTTGATTTCAGTTTCTTGAGTTGCAAGTCTCGAGTCTTATCCACCACCTCTAGTGATAATACATTTATCAATTAATACTTTGGACCTTCAAATGTTCTAATCAAGGGGGTTCAAAGTTGGATTTTCTACGTTATCGATCTTTTCTAATAATTGTATTATAACATTTTAATAGATTTAATCAAATATGAGATATATCTAAGTCAGTATTTTGAAACTTTCTATTACGATTATGTCGTTGATATTACTTGAGAAGATTTGGGAGAATTCTACATATTTGACTTTTGAAATGTTGAAAGAATACATATACTATAAATTAGATATAATTAACCTATTTAAGTATTCATTTTTGATATTCATTATTCTACTTTACCGTATTTAAGGAGTTATCCGAAAATCCCTACTCAAACATTTATTATAACTTAATCTTTCCCTAAACTGAATGTTTTCCCAATTATTTGTCATGGGATGAAGTAGAAATATCTATTGAAGCTTATATATCATGTCTATGGCGAAGCAATTCATTTGAAAATGTTTTTAATTTTGAGGATTTATGGATCTTAGTTACATTGCCCAACAACGACTCCAAAAACTCATTTATTACTTAAGCCCTCTATCATTTACTAACTGTACTTCTCAATAATAATGATAAAAAAGGATAGTAAAGGATTCGAGGGCCAGATGGCTCGAGGAGTGAAATGCTATGAGATAAAAAGGACGGGGTGTACTTGGTAGGATTTTAAAGGATAGAGGTAGATGTCCTGTTCCACTAATAGTATTCTAACTAATTCGTTTATTTATCAAAAAGAATAAATTATAAAATAGCCATGACGCATCAAGTAAAAAAAAGGTTTATTTTCTCTCCCATATACCTCGAACATTTGTACATAACCGAACCTACTCTCCCGATTTCTCCAGTGCAACAACGGTACTGCAGTCTATGTTATGAACAAATGTCACAAATTTAAATCATTCATTGTGTTCTTTTATATCAATTACTACCATCAACGTTATGAATTGATATTTAGCCTCTCTGTATATATATTATGTGTATAAATAGATCAGGGGCACAACTAGAATTTTGAAACTGGTGATGGAGGAAGAGGGGGTCATGTTCCCTTTCCCAAACTGCGGCGTATATTTAGAACATGGAGAGCTAAAGAATGTTCTTTCCACTCAAATTCTAACATTACTCATAATTTGAGTTATATAGAAGGATTAAATGTTAAATATAGAAAGAAACAAGTTTATTCTACGCATAATTAAATTATATAAATACTACTAATTGATATTTACTATAATACATAATTGATGATTATGCATTATTTCTTCAATTATGACTACTATAGCGAGTGTAGAAGAGATATGTCGAATATGGACTCGTACATGGTTGATCAAAATTTCAAGAAGGAACTGCATCTTAAAAAATGTGTTGGTTTATCAAAATAAAAGCCATAACTTATGTATTTATCTGATATTTTGTGAAAACATGACGCATTTTGTAAAAGATCACCAATCCAATAATTGTTGACTTAATTAATGTTATATTTTGTGAAATCCATTATTTATTTTGTACAATGCGAGTTGCAATACATAAGTGAGCGGCGCTCAAAATTCTTGAGGGGGAGGGCGCTCATTATTTGAGAAGAGCGATAAAATCGCTCGAATTTTTGCTCATTTGATATAAGTTTGTATAATTTTTTTGTTTCTACCTCTTATGAGACATCATCAAAAATTTGAGAGACAAAAAATAATTTTAAAGATTGTAAGAATAGACTGTTGACGTTATGACTCAAGATAAGCTAGAATCTTTTTTTTTTTTTTTTGCTGTATCTGCGACTCTCTGCTGTTTACAGTTAATGGGGTTGCCTTTCATTTAGCTGGCGACTTTAAGAACACTCAGCTATCGGTTCACCTAGAGACACCCCCAGCTCCTCCTTTGTGGAGATACCGTTGGAAGATACATCTTTAATATTTGTAAACGAATTTAAACAACTGAAATACAAAGTTTCTTATATTTCTATGTAGTAAATTGACATAAGATCCCAAAATTTCACGCAAGCATAAGTCCAAAAACTTGAGAAATCTCTATACATGCTCAAGCTAATTATCAGGCTTAAATGCATGATATTATACGAAACCTCGGAAATACAGGCTCGCAAATTTTTTTGTGGTTAAGTCACACAAAACGATAAATAAAAAATTCTTGACATCCCTATTTCAATAAACCCAGTCATTTAAATTATTATAAGCTTTTGCAAATATTGTATAGTTGTCACAAAGCGTACGGTACACTTGAACTTGCAATATATTGCATTTAATTGCACTCATAAAAAGTCTTCAAATTTAAATACACCCACACGAGCGAAATAATGAGCTCTACTCATTTTTAATTGAGCGGTGACGTGCTCATAAAATTAATAACTGAGCGGAAGCGCACTTGAACTGACTAATGCTCTGGCGAGTTGTAATTTTATTTTCATTTTGATTAAGAAATCACTCCAATATAGAAGCTCCAAATGTGAAGAAAAAAGTTATACAATTGTAAAATTGTTACAAAAACCTATATTGGGAAAATTGAAAAAATGACCGCTTTGTACATGTTACCTCTCAAGCTATTTGTAACAATTCAATCGTTGAAAAAAGTGGATAAAGTAATACAATAAAGCAGTGGTTCCTATATTTCTGAAGTGGGACAAAACAGAGTGGTCCAGATATTATTTCCAAAAAAGAAGAATATTATATAAATTATGGTATCAAAACTTAAATAATGATAATATACATATTTTTATAATTCTCTTTTGGCTCATTTTAAAAAGTATTTTCTCAGAAGATAGTGGTCCACAAAAACATAACAGGATAACCCCTTTTTACCGCTACAGCTAACTATCGGACATCTGACATAGAAGATACGCTTATCCAACTTTCATGAGACCAAACACTAAAAACAGATTTTAATTCTAAAACACTTGACAAATTCTGAATTTCTATGATTGTGCAGTTATTTATTTTCAATCAATAGTCAAATTACTTATATTATTTGCCTCTTGGTTGAACTTTATAGGATTTATTCTGAAACAGTAAGGTAGGTACGGCAGTGAGTTCGTACTGGAAATAGCTTCGTATATCCTCTTCTCTCACGATCAGTACAAGTAACCTAGAAAATAGTAGCAATGGGTTGACATACACTTTCTCCTTATCCTCTAGCGCCTCCAATGTCTTGTTCCGATCTTTCTTCTCGATTTTTGACTCTGAATACGAAATTACATCTACTTGATGCTGTATTGTTTCACCAACACTTTCTGCGTCATCATAATTGATTTAATCTCCTTCTGTTGTTCTAACTCATGTCGCAATACTTCCTAGTAGAGGCTCGTTTTCATCAAATGAGTAATTACTTTCAATCCAGGCTTTGGCCAAAACCGATCAAAGCGGATTTTGGAAGTGCTAATTTACATAGAATTGGGCTTCTTTTGGTACCAAATTATTACGTGGGAATTGGATATGGCAGCTTAAAACGTTGATACGGAGTGGTGTTTCGGTCCTTATTTAGTAAGTTCAGTTCAGTATTAGGGCCAGTCCTATTGGTCCTTCGGACTGTCAATCATTGGGACCGTTCCTTAAGATAGTCTGTCCTTGAGACCTGTGCTTGGAATTTTTCATACAAATATCGAGGGTCTATTAAGCCAAATAAGATATATGAAATATATAGTAAGATTATTGCACATATCTTGCAAAAAATATTATTTTTTTCATTATAAAATAATATAATACGAACATATTATATTGTTAACTAGTTATATAATTGATCCTATGGTATAACAGAATAATGAATAAAAGGAAAAACACCCTCATTGACGTCACGAGGGATGGTTTTACGTTCTTTAAGTACCAACAAGTGGGACTGAACTAATTGGGACCGGACTGAACTGTGGTCCTAAATAAGGGCTAGAGTTGCCAACCATCCCCTGAAAAACGGAATCGTCCCGTATTTAGAAAGAAAGAAAAACACCCGTCCCGTATTGAGCTTAAACGGGACACACTTTGTTCCGTGATACTAGGAGTTTAAAAAAAATGTCACTAGGAAATTAATTTGAGGCACAAATATAGTCTTACAATTTTTCTATGGATGTTCTATAGATGCACTATTTCAGGATGGATGTTCTACTTTCTATCAATGTTAGACCATCATATCATGTAATCGGGCTTGCTAGAATTTTTAATCTGATGTATTGTACCGACTGCTAGGCAAAACAGGCAGATTTTGAGAAAACACATAACCACCTTTAGCCTATGACGTTACTATTGCTAGAATTTTCAATTTAATGTATCATACCCGACCACTGGGCAAGAAAAACAGATTTTGACAATATTAAAAGCGTGGTGGAAGTCAAACATCAGTTCTACATACTTAAAGGTATACTCTTGTATTTCTATTAACCTTCTATTATTTTATATTAATGTATACTGTTTTATGTAAGCATGACAGATTTCTGTTTAAGAAAGATTCATACTGTATTCAGTTAATTTTGTATTTTTTAAAGTAAATTGCTGGATATTAATTTTTTTTCCTTGTGTTGATGTAAATCAAAAATATACATCTAATTCAATTTAGGATCAAATGGTTAAAAAATCGGAGAAATTGGTTGCCAACCGTCTCTTGAAAACGCAATCCATATTTAGAAAAAAAAATAACAACCCCGTCCCAATTCTGCCAATGAGGTGTTGAGAGAGAGTTAGTACCCCTAATAAGGACCGACACAATACTAGTGATACGCTTGAAACAGTTGACGGTCCGCTCAGGTTTGACTTTATTTACAAATAAATAATCTCACAAAACTTACGCACAACAAAATATACACCAATTAATTCATGCAAATAATTATGAAGAGATGGAGAAATAGAAAATTTGTGTTAGCATGGAGACAGAGTAGTCATGTTGTACAACATATTGCATGTATGTACTCATGTATGTCATCATGCCACACTTCAATTGTATAGAATAGTACCCAAATACAAATGAGGTCAATTTTTGTATGATACATGATTTGTTTAATGTTTATACAGGGGTGTCCATATTTGAAATTTTATTTCAAAAAATTATTTATTAGAAATTTAACTTTTGAAATCATTTTCCAAAAAATAATTTTTTTTTGTTAAAACCTGTGAATTTTTCATTTTTTTTTTGTGAATAAATGTGAATTTCTGAAATTTTTTTCCAAAAAATTATTTTTTTGTGAATGGATATGTATGGATTTTGGAATTTTTTCCAAAAAATTAAATATATGAATTTTTTTTCAAAAAATTAAATATTTTTCTGTATTCAAGAGAGGATTTCTCAATTTTTTTTCCAAATATATTATTTTTTTGTTAATGTTTATGTATGGATTTTTGAATTTTTTTCCGAAAAATTAAATATACGAATTTTTTTCCAAAAAATTAAATATTTGAGTTTCTTTCTCAAAAATTAAATTTGTTTGTGAATAGCTGTGAATTTGTGATTTTTTTTTGGTGAAGAGCAATGAATTTTTGAAATTTTTGTGAATAACTGAATTTTTAAAAAAAAATTCCAAAAAATTAAATATTTGAAATGGTGGATTTTTGAAAAAAAAATTCCTCAAAATTTAATTTTTTGTGAATAGCTGTGAATATATGAATTTTTTTTTTTCAAAAATATTCCAACTAAAAAATAATAAATATATATATGTATATAAACCTGCCACCCTGATATATGTATATATATTTTTTTTTAAGAAAGAAGAAAATGTCCTACCTATAAGTAGTAGCAAGGGTTGACGCACAAGCCTCTGAATACCATGGAATTCGCCCAGATTCTGATGTGCTGCTCACGGTGATAGTATATATAGATGTAGCATATCCATCACAGTTACAATTGTCCTTAAATCTACCTCCATTTCCAGATGCCCAAACAAATATGGAGCCTTTTCCACTTCGGCCACGGGTAACACCGTTATGAAAAGCTCGATGAGCTAATTTCCCTGGACCATCCACAGTTTTCCCATCATCATTGGGTCCCCAAGAGCTTGAATAAATATCCACGTGATCCGGATTAAAACTTAGTGAACGGGCTTCAACAGCATCACTGACTTGACCATCAAGCATACGAATCCCTCCAATTTGAGCATTATAAGCAATCCCAACAGCGCATAATGAGTTATTGGGAGAGGCAGCAACCTTTAAAGTAAGGAGACCGTACATAATATATATCACACTTTGTTAATTGAAGGAAGGAATAAAAACTATTGATTACCTGTCCAGCACATCTTGTTCCATGACGGTTGGAATTTGAGAAATCATACCTAGGATTAGGATCACTATCATTATCATTGATATCTGTGGAAGCAAGAGGATCATAGTTTCTCAATAAATCCGGATGGTCTTTTTCAATTCCATCGTCCAGGATAGTAACAGCCACTCCTTTACCCGTGACTCCTTGTTCCCAAGCTCCTTCAACGTTCATATTTAAATCATCTTCACGATTTAAATACCACATTTTGTGCCAATAAGGATCATTCATTTCATAAGAGAAATGTTGATGCCTTCTTCTCTGATTTTTACTCCCCTCTCTTTTTACTCGTGAAACGACAGTACACTGTTCCCCCCAAGTCACTGATTTATCTTGCATTATTTTTCGTCGAGAAAGCCAGGAAGCCTGTCGTTTGGATCTTTTGTGACCCCGTCTCACAGATTGGAAATGATAGATATGAGAGTTTGGGATAACTTCTCCCAAGAGTATTAAATTACGTTTGGAAGCTAATGTTATTGCTGACTCAAGTCCTTTGGGAAGATGCAAAGTCCACTCATTAAGATATATTTTCCTTGAGTCAGCCATTGTCTTTGGTTGTTTATATGACATGGATTCACTATGATCCACTTCGTCCTCCTCTCGTCGAGGATAGCCCTTTACAAGGACAAGTAGAAATAGATGTAAAATGGAAGTTTTCATTGTCTTAAAAGTTTATATGTAGATGGGGAAAATAAAAGTTCAAAAAATCAAAGGTTAGTGAGATGTTGATTTATGTGGAGCTGCACAATCACTCTGGTTCATTACATGACTAGATTTCTTCGAGTTATTTCTGAAAAATAAGGGTATAAAATACGTTAGTGCTTTGTCTTATTTATAGTTATAATGACAGCTACAAATATGTAGATTGAGCTCACACAAAAACAATCATGAACAGAAATCAAGAAAAGGAGAAATGCACAATATATATTTTAAGTATGCAGTCAAATATTTCATAGTCATTTCGGTCAACTATAAACATTGTATTCCAATTGATAGGATGTGCTAAAATACCCAAGAACGTAAATTATACTTTAAAACCTTCATTTGATTTATGATACATAACTTGACCCTGGTAGGTATAGTCTTTTAAAAATACCTTCTATTAATTTACATAGTTTGGACGCAAAACTTTGCAGTATCAATACTTAATTACAAAAAAACAGATATTTTTATGAAATAAATAGAGTACCATTTAAAATCATTTTTTTAAATACTATAAGTAGCAATATTTTTAATAGAACATGTCCTCTTTCACAAGTAATAACTGTCTCTCCAAAGAACAGATTGGCAGCTCTTGAAGATGAAGAACGTGTCTATGGTGTATCTTGTTGATAGAAATGAATGATAAGTAATTGGTCGAAGAATGCAAATATAATCCAAACTCAATTTAGAGATAAATCATTTAGGTTTACTTTTGTGTTGACAAGCCATATAAAATGTACTTACTAACTACCAAAGGTTATATTTTGACTTAGTATATTTAATGCAGAAAATACAACCAAAAACAATATTGTGTACGTGATGATTTCAAAGACATTTCTCACATTATATTATGTTGGGGGAAAAAGTAATTTTTTAGTTCCCGCCCTTTTTTAAAACTAAGTATATCTTGTTCATTATTGGTCACATCGGATCATAAGATAAATCGTTGTAAAGATGTGAGTATATCCTACAAACGCTTTTTGGAGAGTATGGCACTTGGCCGGTTCACTCGTTAATATCGTGCGTCGAGTATGGAGGTCTCAATGGAAGAAATTCGTCATATTTTACATTTTTAAAGCCTGAAAGGGAAAACACGTCAAAAGTGATCAAGAAAATTTGCAATGTGTACGGAGCAAAAACTCTTTCGATTTTTGTTGCACAAAAGTGGTTCCAGCTATTTTCTTCCTCCGCTCAATTCTGTCCTCTACTGTGAACAACTCAACCGTTTGAATTTGGCGATCGAACAGAAAAGGCCAGCATTGGTGAATAGGAGACATAATCAAGACAACGCCAGGTCGCATATATCTTTGATGTCGCGCCAGAAGCTCCGGGAACTCAGATTGGAAGTTCTTAATCATCACCCTACAGTCTGTACCTTGCACGAAGAGACTACCACCAGTTCCTGTCTATGGCCAACACGCTTGGGGTACAAATTTAGTCTCAATAGAGGCCTATGAACAGTGGTTGTTTACTAATTGACAAGGGCTTCTACGAAAAGGTCATTATGAAATTGGATTCTCGTTGACAACAAGTTATAGAACAAAACAGTTTAACCTTGAATTAATTCGGTTGATTATAATTCTTCTTATAAAGCATTGAAATAACCCAAAACATCCGAAATTACTTTTTGCCCAACCTAATATTTAACAAGTAGGTTATTGTCATAAATACCTTGCAATAAAATTGCATTTTAAAAACAATTATGCTCTAAATTAAGGAACTATTATAATGTAAGTATGTATTTGTTACTTCCTAGAAGTTAGTAAACTAAGTACCTACTAAAAATGTACACAATTGTTGACAAGAGATCTATTCAAATTCATCCTTTTCTTAATATTTATTCATTAGATGAAGAATCTCCAACACAACTTTCCCATGAGGATGAAGAGAAAGAAATGAGCACATTATTACAAATTGTGTGAGAGATTCTTTAAAAAAAAACCATTAAATCAGATAACATAAAATAACTAGATACCTACATTTCCGGATTATTTTTAAGGAGTCAGAAAATATTAGTATGAACATCTAAGAAGTTAATCCATTTCTGAATATACATATCATATATTCATGCCTATTACACAATTATTATGATCTATAGAATGCTCAAATACAAGGACGATTTGCCAATCTTTATTAATTTTTCAAATGATACCTACAGCATACTACTCAAATAATACATTTACATGCATGTATTTGTTTTTATGGATAGGACTGCTGAAAAGGGAGGACATTGAAAGTTGTTGACATTGAAATTTATTTAGGTTAATTGGCATTTATTCTTCTTTTATTAACAGCAACACAAAATCTCTTGAGCTGAACAACAAAAGCTCAGGGACTTGAGTAACAAATTTAAATGACGTTTCTTGCCTATAGAATAATTTATGTATAATCAATTATGATACATGATACAGGACAAAAAACACACAACCCAATGTTATAATAACAAGTTAAGCCAGCAAGGATTTTCAGCTCTCAATGAAAATGTACTAAAGCATAAGGGATGACATAATTGGGAGTCTAAACCCCTAAATATAGTGTTAATGAATAAGGAACCAACGGAAAAAACAAATTTAATATCCCTACATTTTTTTACTTTTTGACAATGCACACACAAACACAGCATATGACGTACTACGAAAAAGATTTACTTAGTATATCTTCTGCGTTTGTCCTACAATTTTCGTGTTACTAACCTTGTTCTAATAACATGCACGCAACCGTCTTATTAGTAAGAGGAAATTGAATGACTAAGTCACACAGTCATAATAAGTCCATAATGTCCAGTGAAAATAAGTTTAAAATAAACATTTAGCTTCTTCAAGCTAATTTTACAAAAATTAACAAACAACTTATCCAAAAAATAAAAATAAACTTTTTAGATTGGACAAACAATGTAGGAGAGGAAGCACCATAATTTGGACCAAACCCGTGGTCTAATCCAGCCCAGTCCCACTCATCGGTTCATAAAGAAGGTAAAATTGATCCCTCGTGACGTGATTGAGGGTCTTGTTCCTTATTTTAAATCATTCCGTTATATAATAAATAAAATAAATTATATAACTTAGTAGAAATAAAATATGTTTGTATTATAATAAAGATATGATAATTTTTTGCCAGATATGTTCAATGCTCATAATACATATCTCATACATCTTATTTGATGTAACCAAACTGTTACTCCTGTATCTGGGGTGCTGTAGAGAAGAAGACCTGTGTTATTCCTCATGATAATGACCTCAAGGCATCAATAAAGAAGGAGTGGGTAAGTATGCGGGGCTAGGATTGAGGGCAATGATGATTACTTTGAAAACTAATTAATTATTAAGTAGATGAAGTTTCATTGCAATAAACTTTCTACTTTTTGTGAATCTTGAAAAAGTTGGGATATTTTTTTAACATTTTGGTATCGCCACTGTATGAATGCCTACATTTTCAACTGTCATGTAATGATGTAAGTAAATCGACTGATTATGTAAGTATCTATCAGTTCAATCAATTTGAATTTTAGATGACAATATACCACCAACAATCGATCCATCAAAGTCAAATTATAATCTTCTATTAAGGTGGAAAAGGTGCCAAAATGAGGAAGATAATGATTTATGAAAAACCTGGATTTAGAAATAATGAAGAGCGAAATATCATGAAGTCATAATACATAACCATTTCATGAGTCATAATCTAAGGATATTGAAAATGAAGGCACACAAAAGAGAGAGAAATTATGACAAAACATCATAAAATAATGTACATACATATTTAGTTCTTCTAAAGACTTCACCGGATGTAAGAGGACAAACCCTTTCATTCTCCATATAATATAACGAGAACGCGCCTATGATTCAAAGTTAGAAAATTGCTCAACAAATTGCGTATAACCTTGAGTTGTTAAACTCTGATATATGTTAGTAGGATATGCATAAATCTCATGACATACAGTGATACATACATATATTCAAAAAGCTGTCATTAGTCACATAAAAGGAGTTAGATCCGAAGATATGATTTTTAAATTGCTTAATTAAATCATATTTCTGTGTAAATTAATACATTATATGTATACAGAAGTAATTAACTTCAATTCGAATATAGAAATAAAGAACAGATCTATCCAGGATTAGGGTATATCATCGATCAATTACTTACCATATTAAATACAAAAGGCATTAAACAAAAGGTTATTCTAATTAGTATCTCAGATTTTTTAGATTATTAATCAATACGCCAAGGCAACTAATCCTGATTCATATAATGAATATCAAAGCAATTGTAATATGCTACCTATCGATATAAAAGCAACCTGGAAGGATTTTTCTCGATATTAGGTATGCATTTGTATTCTTCAACCAATTATGATTTTTCTTAAAATTGAGTCGGGATTTTGACATCCCATATTTGACAATTTTCTTCCTTAATAAAATTAATCAAAAAAGAGTTTTCATTGTTATACCCCCCCCCAGATCAACAATGCTGATGTTACATGAGCACACAAGATTTTATAGATGATAAAAAAATAAAGTAACTTTTTCGGGACCTTTCAAAATGGAGATATTTGAAGATATTTTTACACAAAGCTATATTTGGATGACAACAATTTTTCAGGGAGGGGTGGGGGCTATTCTTTTTGGATTTAAAAAAAAAGTTGACAAGCTAAAATTTTTGAAAACAAAAATCAAAAATTCATAACTATACGCAAAAAACAATTGAAAATTAAATTTCAAATAGTTCATTTGTAGGAAAAAATTTCAAAAATCAATAGCTTTTCAAAATTTAATTTTCTTTGAAAAACTTTTTTTTTTTAAATTTAAAAAAAGTACTTTTTTTGGAAAATAAATCAAAAATTCATAGTTATTTACGGAAAATTTAATTTTTTAGAAAATTTTTTTGGAAAAAAGTTCAAAAATGAAATTTAATATATTTAATTTTTGGAAGAAAATTTCCAAAATCCACAGTTATAAACAAAAAATTAAATTTTTGGAAAAAAAGTTGGAAAATTAATTTTTTTGGAAAAAAAGTTGAAAAATTAAATTTCAAATAATAAAATTTTTGTAATTTTTTTCCCCAATCCATAGCTTAATTTTAGGCGGAGGGGTACAGCCCCTCCTGCCCACTTCCTGTAGACGCCCGTGTCTATGGAACATACTCCATTTGCTTAAGAAAACACCGTTGTCATTGCACATTGCAACTCTCATATAAATATATAACTATGAACGATTATCATGATGCAAAACACAATAAAAGGATGTTAAATGCAAAGGAAGCTATTGACAGAAATGACGAAATAAATTTGCATCCAAAAAATGTACAAACACGATCAAAAGCGTGTTGAACACAAACTTATAAATCAAGAAGAGCTCCTTAAAAAACCTTAAGGGACACATTATATTAATAAATATTAATTAGTCTTACCAAATCTACATCTATAGTATGCATAAAGGCAAGCAAACGGGCTATAAATCACCACCAATTCTTTTAAAAACACTCAAACTCAGATTGACATTGCTGGACTGATTTTGATATAAATAAAATATAATATAATTTTCTGCTAAAATCAAGTTTATTTCTTTTGTGTACTCTCCCATTCAACTCCCAATATCCGACTGATTAAATAAATATAAAGTTGGAAATTACAATCTTTAGAACATTGAAAAAAGAAAAAGAGAAGAAAAAAAAAGAGCGCGTTTTATTCTGTCTCTTCCCTTCCATCCCTCCGCCCCAGTCCTCGTACTCCCTACTAATAGTAATACTGCTACTACACTAACGTACGCACGCACACACAACAAACGCATAGGAAATTTCAAATTATTCCCTCTTATATTTCAATTCCCCCCCTTCTCTCTTCCTTTTACACCCCTCTTTCTTCTCCTTTATATATTGGCTGCCTATTGGGTAAAATACCATATGAGACTGACACATCTTTTTTTATAGTTAGACTATGGGGCACAAGGGTTAAAAAGTAAATACTCTATTAAAAAAACAAGTTTCCTTTACTTTTAAAAATCTTTCAACATAACATAACATTACTTATGTATTACTTATTTTTCTTTGTTATGGAACGTTGCATTGACAAATTTATTTGAAAATGAGTAACTTATTGACTATATACATAGTTTTAAGTTTTTTTTTATGTAGAATGCTTTTATTTGAACTACGTGCTTGATCTTATCTAGGGGTATAGCTTTTATTATTTTCAATTTTTCAAGAGTAAAATTTAAACAAGAGGTTTCGTGGGGGATTTATTTAGAAAAATCACCTGAAAATAGTGTTCGGCACAACGTTTATTTAATATGTGAGATATCAGCTCTAGTAATTGCCTCAATATGAGGCCTACATCTCTTGCAGACCTTGGATATGTAGTCAGACTCGAGCTTGGTCCACTCCTTCTTTATGGAAACATCTACAGACTGGACGCCCCTGTGAGGGGTAGCACAGATACTCTTCTCCAGACAAAACTAGATAGAGTAGTCCAAGGGGTTCATGTCTGGAGAGGAGAGCGGTCACATGTTGAGGCCCCAAAAGTCCGCCTTGAGTGAAAACAAAGTTGTCTCTCAACTTTTCTCTGGACAGGGTAGCACTTTTTTATGCAGAAGTTCGACATAAGTGTCTGCATTAAGCCGCTCCTTCCTCTCTACAGAAATGAGAGGGTAGACTTTGCCTGTATGGGCCACTGGATTTTTTGTTCTGAAGACATGCCCCACTGAAGCTGAGACATTGTCTGGCTGTTCTGCTTATTTACAATGGCATGAACGTGGAAAAAAAATTCATCAGAAAAGAGCAAAACATTGCCCGAATTTTTGTTAAATATTTGAATTTTCTTTTCTCTTTCCAACAGTCTCAGCTTGCTCTGTTCAGAGATAGAATGTGTTATTGTCCTCCTCTGTGATTTTGTACCAATGACATTCCGGATTGAAAATTATAAAATGTGTACCACTAGATAAGATCTAATTGTAGTGCGGAAAATCGATCAGATACTTTTTTTTTCGCTTTGGTTTTAAGAGATTTTTTCTTCATCGATATTTCAGAGAAGACCGTAGTTTCATAACTTGGACCAAAAAAAAATTCAGTTTAACTCAATTAATGGATTAATTTCCTCCATTTCCAGTTAAACTGGGATGAACAAGTGTCCTCTTTTGTTCGGATATGACCACTTATTAAACCCTATACGGGAAGTTTTTATACATGAATAACATCCCTGGTTTTATTAGTTTTATCGAGATCCTTAAATAAAACAGGATTCAAAATATAAATTCTAAAAATAATCCCAAGTCAAAAATATATTTTATATTGTAACCTTAAGATACAAACATGAATTGCTCAGGTTTTTTTTTTTTGTTCGTACACTGGAATGGATGAACACCCAACCATTAGTGGCTCTCAGAAAGAAGGATTTTTTTAATCTATTGATATATTAGAAGAATTACACTGATTTTCGAGCCTGTATCGATATGGAAGTTTTTCCAAGAAATTTTATTGTAAATTTTAAGCAAGCGGGGAGGAATGAATCTTTCCAGCCAATTCCCACTATTATTGACGACAGACTGCAACCGATCAGCAGTATGTGCTACAAAATCAGCTTGCTCTAGTTGGAGTTGGACTGGAAACAGCAGTGTTTTAAGGAAGACATTGCTGGCTAAAAAATAAAATCCGTGTCCATCCAGGATATTTATTATTTTGTCTAACAATGCCAATGGTGTATGATAGTCCAATTATTCAATTTTGAGCAAAGCCTCGAGCTTCTCATTGTCTGAAGGCTTATATATGTCAAGAAGACAACTTTTAATAGTAAAATATGGGTCTTTGTGAGGATTTTCTATGAGAGGTGCCACTCGAGATGCCGTAATATCGTCCAATGGCAAGTAGAGGTAGTCATACTTTGTTTCCTCTTGGGTTATACCTTTGAACCCAAACTGGCGTTCAGCTTGAATAAACTATAACAAAGGTCGGTTGGTATTAAATGTGTGAAGCTTAAATGTTTAATTTCATCCTCCATATTTTAACATTCGGGGTATCCAATTAAGGGCTATATTTTTCTGCTTGAAAAGTTCATTTGTTTATAGGGCGTTACCGGGTACATAAAGAGGTGGCCACAACCCTAGTTTAAACATCATATGACGTCATTGTACCGGTGTTCATAATCGAAAAACATATGGCGTCATCAACAATTTATATATAGAGAGAGCATTTTCACGTGACGTCATTTCATTGTTGATGTAGACCAGTTGTGGAGCTACAAAACCACGTTTTATAATAATGAAAAGCCTTTTTCTATTAATATTAAGGAAAATAGTCAACTTTTAGATGTCAAAAAGGATCAATGAATAAAAGGAATTAAACAAATTTAAGATAGACAGTACGTCTATCAAAATTTGTTTCATTCTATTGCTTATTTTGTATTAAAATCTGACTCTGAAATGTATTCAAAATATGTTATTACATCATTAGATGAAGTATTAACTATTACAATTGAAAAAATAATATATTTTTCTCTAATTATCTTAATTTTCTAGTCCCTTATCCATCAAAAAGAGAAAAATATTTACAAATTTAGACATTCTGTAGAGATTTTACATACATATTACTTTGATTTAATTCGAATATCAGTGTTTATCATTAGTAAGTCTTTTCTTTATTTTTAAGCCATTTGTTTAATCAAAATTGATTGTAAATTTGTTCATTTTATGTAGTAAAAATATCAACTTTGAGACCCCAAAGACATCTCCTTCAATTATGATGCAATTTATGACGTAGGGAAAAATGGTCAATTAAAGCCAGGCTCCTGATCCTCAAGAGTCATTCTATGATCATCAATTTGATATACTTGGTATGTAAATAAATAGAGTTTGGAGAATCGTTGGTACACCTACTTTTCTGTTGCATTCGATATTGTATTGGGTCCACAAACGGAACAATGCTTTGGCAACCTGCTCCACCTTTTCACCTTGGTCGAAGTGATACTGAAGAATGTATCAAATTTTTTCTTTATTAATTCCATTTTGGAACGCTGTAACATAGAACTGGCTTCACCAAACACAAACCCCATAAATGAATTTTTTTTAAAGTGTATGCTTAACCTTTAAACATACGTTAAGTTTTTTTTTTTGATGCAATGTACCATATTAATCGTGAGATATAGCTCACTAAAGACATTTCATGAAAAATGCGGGGATTATATAATAGTGACGTCATCAGCGGAGGCCACATGATTATTTTTTTCAGGGGGGGATGGGGTTTTCGGATAATTTAACAGGATAGTTTTTTTGTTCTATAAATGACAAATTTGGAAAATAATTTATTTTCTAACTTACTAAAACTTAGGAAAAAGAGACAAAGTTTGAACGAATAACCCTTTTTACTAAAATTTTGACATTTAAAATTTTTATAAAAGAGGACATTTTTTGATTGTGATAATTTTCAAATTTTTACAAAAATGCAAATGGATTTCCAGACACTAATTTTAACCCTATAATGCGGGATATTAGTTTTCTATTAATTAGTTAGTGTCTGTCGTCATTTATATTTCCATTCTAATTAAAAATATTATATTTTTCCTCATTGAAGCAAATATTTGTTTTTTTCGTATCCGTTTGAGAACAATATCCGTTCATAATTATTTTATAGTAGCAATGAATATCTCAAAGAGTAACAAAAATGTAGCAAGGAGTTGATGATAATGAAAGAAAGTTGATTTGATGTATGTATATGTTTTTTTAAGCTAGACATTTGTGAGCTTTCTAGCTAGCGTAAATTATATTAGTTCTTTGTGAGAAGTGGAAAGGATAAAAATGTTTAAATAATATTTTTAAAGTTCAGAAAATAATAGATTATTATTATTTTCAAGACATGTTAGAAGTAGAAAAATACTTTTCAAAGTTGTAAAAACTGAGTAATTTCATTCCAAAAATGTAGAAAGACTTTTATTTTTAAGAGTCATGGATGTCTCTTTATCCTCAAGTTCTTTCGAAAAGTTGGGAAATGTTTATTTTAAAACTCAATTTCATTTGTTTGATCGTTATAATATTTATGTTGTAGCTGATTAAGCGTTTCAGATACGAGGAAAATAATTATCAAACCCATTATACCCCAGTGTTGGAATAGAAGGGGTCCTAGTTAATTATTTATTAATCAATTAATTAATCATCCTTATATTCATTACTCGACTTCAAAAATGAATAAATAATAATTATATACCGGGCCAACTGTTATTCTTTACTGATTTCTATTATGTTTATTTTAAGAGGTTAAGAGTCATTTTTTACAATGTTTTGATAAACAATAATGTAGACCATATAATTAACTGTCGATTGCTAAGAAAAACAGTGTCCTAGTGGCCACCATCATCACATAATAAGAGAAAAGGAAATGGATGGCAACACTCCTCTGTGTGGAGTTATCCAAGAAGGCAATCTAAGGGGAGACTGGGGCCTCAAACAAGACGATTTACAATGTATCAATGCAATTGAAAATCGGGGAGGACCTCAGACACCTTCCATGATTACGAAGGAAAACTTCATGTCCGTTAACCGCCTGACGTAGGCCTTCAAGAAAAAACCGAATTCCTCAATTACTGACATGGGAAGGAACATGAAAAAGTCCTATCAGTGGTGTCCAGGGCTCTAAAAAAGGCAGGAGGAAAGTCTGTTGACAGACCAGTCTTTTCTGATGTGTAGGCATTTACTGTTGATCTTGTCTTCAACAGGCAGAATAATCGAGTAGTGACATTTTGGGATAAGATAGAGTACATACGATATTTCTACACCACCAAACACCCTCATTCAGTGAAGATGTTAGCCCTGGCTACATCCAACGCAAGGCCATGAATCCCGTGTGGTTCCCTTTATGATACACTCTGAAAGCTAATGAATACGCCACAATTCTGGACACTAAAGTTCTCCTATGGATCAAATCTATGTTTGACAATTCTCCCTGTGTATTCCAACAAGATAGAACACCTGCCCACAGCGAAAAGAAAACCCAAGAGTGGCTCCGGGCCTACATATATGTCAGGGCAAAAGACTTCTGGTCGGCGCAGAGCCAAGACTTTAACCCCATAGACTATTCGATCTTGGAACATGTTGCGCCCAAGACCTGTTGGAGACACCACAACAGCACCGGCGCCCTGAAGACCTCCAGTGACAAACCCTGGGCATCTATGAGCGCCGAGTACTTCCAGAGCAATAGCTTCCATCACTGTGGCGCCTGGAGCTACTTTCAATTCTGACGGTAGATACATTCAGTAAAGAATGTTGCTTGGGTTTCAATTAATAATCAATAGTTAATAAACTTGTTTCCTAATTAACCCAGGATCTTTCCATGGACTTCAATATTTTTTGTATTAAAATGAGTCAATATTAACGGTTGGCCCAGGCTGTACTTATAATGTAAGGGGTATTAGGACCAGTGTCACCTGAACCATAGGGACCAAGGGGGCATTTCTCTACCCACTTTTGTTGAATTTTGAAAGTCATCTCGATAAAAAAATTTCCTTTGATCAACAAAATTCTAAATATTATAATTTTCGAAAATAATAAATAAACCACTTTTCTTCTTTTTTTTTAAATTGTTATTCGTACAAATTTAATCTCTTATAGGAGATTCTTGAGATAATTCTTGGTCGGCCAAGTTCATAACTCCCTTTTTTGCACCCCCGGGAGGGGTGGAGGGGCTGTCTTCATACCGACTGCACCAAAGAACTGTGCTAAGATGAACCTTTAATTAAGTCATTCATGAAGAAGAGCGTCCATTCCTTGGTTGAATTGGAAGTTGTTAAAAAAGGAGCACATGTTGAGAGTCATCTTCCAAGCTCCCTTCTAAATGAGAGAAACCAACACTCCTTGCTATGACACCAGACCAAGAAGTAGAAATAGCTGGGTCGCCTGCTATTCACTATTCAAAGTAAATAAAATATTATGTTGTTCAAATAATTGAATTCACTATTTAATGGATATTACAGTTTTGATATATTAAAGCATCAACAATCAGTTATTAAACAAGACAACCCTGAGCTCTTTCTCTTACGTACATGTCTGGAAAACTACATTTGAACGTAATCGACGAATTTCAAGCAGTTAAACGTCTCCAAGACCACCGTTTACGCCGTCAGGAAGTCTAAAATGTTAAAGAGGAAGAAGGCCTTAGTAAAAAGGTCAAACTGGACTCAGAAGAGTTAAAGAAGAAGCCTTGGAGAATCCCTGATGGCTATTAGGGTCCATGTAAGAGATCTCGGGGTTCCAGACCAGACTATCCAGAGATTTATCAAAAAGCGGGTCGAAAGAGACTTGTGAGGATGTAGAGACTAGTTTTGACACCAGCAATGACAGAAACCCATATCCTCCGGTGCAAGACTCTTTTGAATGAGCCTTTGAGTTGCTTTGAACTCTTTTTTGACACTTTTGGCCCCCTAGAGTCCTGATGCCAACCCTTTCGACTAAACTTTTTGAATGGGTCCAAACACCAAGGGCCTTAAAGTCATTGCTAACCTCCACTGGTACGTCATGACAGAAAACTACATCCCCAACGGGTGCCAGGCCTTCCACCACCACCTAGAAGCCGTCATTGTCGCTAAGAGTGGCTTAATTAATTATTGAGAGAGCTCAGATACATATTATTTATAATATTAATTTTGTAAATTAATAAATTATATCTTGTTGAAGTTTAAAATTCAAAGTGTTCAGATTTTAATGGACCAACCAGTACAGATGAATCCTAATTTTTACAAAAATGTAATTCAACAAGATAGGGGAAAAAGTGTGAGTAGATGTGGATACTTCTAAATATTCCTCAGAAATAAACTTTATTTTTGCCTAACACTGATTTAAATTTATTTAAATGAGCCAGATGTTGCCACTAAATAATCTTTATCTAGATACTTTCCGTAAGTAAATTATATTGTAAATGTTTGAAAAAGAAATATATTATCAAAAGTACATTCTGAACCTAAAATAAAGAGCTATATTTAATCACTTTTAGTATAATTTTCTGAGTTGCTACGAAGGTTGTAGTCCTTCCATGCAGTGACTATTTATTGAGTATCTCTTCGTAATCTTCGTAATTTGCTGGTTATCTGGGATTCTAGAATTATTCATGAAAGTTGAGAATATAAACTTGCTAAGTTTTATAATGTTTCTTATTTTTTTGCCAGTTACCCTCTTTATAAATGATAGTAAGTCAAGAAATCTACTTTTTTGTTATTTTTGAATATTTCATCCAGTACCATTTCTGTATTTTGTGAACCTATTATAATATAATTATATATTATAACTAGAGATGTTTTTTTCGTAAGAATGCGAGGAGAAGGCGGAAGCGAGACATATGGTACTACTTGTTGATATCAGCTGCCTGTTCTATTATTTTGGAGAGAGAAAATGAATTACTGCTATAAAGATGAGAACTTGTTAGATGTAAAATACCATTATTGCAGTGAATATATTATAATTACATTTAAATTCATTTCTATTTATTTTTTTAAGCGTTCTTAAATCAATTTACACCATAGATATGTGATAATGCATGGTTCAGAGGGAGATATGAACACCACGTCGTTACTTTTATTGTATCATGCAACTTTTCTTCCAAAAAGAAACAGGAGAAAAGCCTAAAATCATCTGGTTGCAAGCCAAATGAGTCAATCAAACCAGCTGCTATTTATTTCCTAAGTACTCCCAGCCATCATTGTCATATTATTTCTGAATAATTTTTTAAATGAATTACATTTAAATATATTTCATAATATTTTCAAATCCTACATATTATTTTAGTGGATACTCTATTATAATTATGTTATTTATATTTTATAAAAAGCGCAGCTACATATTTATTATTCTATACGATAGCCAAAAATTATCGAGGGATCCACAAGAAATTGTATTCCTGTCCTTTTGGAAACGGAGCATAAGTGTTGATAACTTATTACTTCGATATTTATTTATCAAAAAGAATAAACTACGAAATACCCATGACGTATCATGTCGGAGTAGGGAATCAACAGCTTATAACAAAGTACATAGGGTATTTCTGCGTTAGCAAAATAACGCCGTGACATATCACAACTTATTAAATAATGAAAAAAAAGTAGAAAAAGTACTAACATCAACCGTTTTTCTATTTTTAATCGCTATACTTTTTTTCCCCCACATATATCCTATCTATATGGGATGTCCGATAATCAATTACGTAGAAGTGTTCCAGTTGTATTTTGTGACATAAATAATGAAAAGCGGAAACAAGTCATGATTTTTTTGTAATAATTGATGTAATTTTTTCCATGGAACTCATTTACCTGAGTCTTGCAACTTATATCATCAATACAAAAATACAAACATTAAAAAAAGTATTAAGTGTAAATATTGTACTGATAGGAAATGTAAAAAGAATTTGTAAAAGATTTGTTTGCTCTCAAAAAAAATTTAAGAACGCTTCGTCAAATAAATGATGACAACATTAAATATTAATGTTTTTTTTCCCAAGTCTATACAGTTTTAATTTAAAAAATTGAATAGGAGAAAGGTGTTTACGGTAGAGTGAAGGTAACTTGAGATACAAGGTATGTCAATTACGCATATTTACACTGATGTGTGTCTTTCACCACGCGTGTTCCTTTTTTCCCCTTTGTGGATAGAGTGTGACGTCACAACCAATATACTATTAAATTCATCGATTGAATTAAACGTATAATTATCAAGTGATTGATCTTAATAATTGAGACTAAAATGTTTTTCAGTCTTTAAACAAACTGAACAACTTTTTAGATACAATCTCAAAATGTTGAATTTCTTAGTTAAGGATTTATGTTCGGATACGAAGAGCCAAATTCATTTTGCAAAGATATGAAATTGACTTTCTAAGTAAATATATTAAAGTAATGCTAAGACATATGGGTTCATTAAACTTAAGGTCTTCAATAGTATAGATAGAAAAAACTCATTGGTATGTCAAATATATTCAAAGGTGTACTGAAAATAAATTATTATAAATGTTAGGTACTGTTCATGAATCTTTTTCACTATATTTCTTTTCTATTACTTTATTGTTGGTTAAGTTAATGCTTAGAAGATGAGGATTGTATCCCACTGATGCAATATGAATACTGAGAGCTCTAAAATAGAACTTCTTATTGGTTGACATTATCATGGATATACATATAAGCTGTTATAGGTAACTCCCAGCATAAACACACATAATAATAGCTTGTAAAATACTAAAAAAAAGTATCTGTAGCGTTATTCAATTTATAGAATGGGCACTGAGATCTTAGGACTATTTACTATCGACTTTGCTGTTAATCTGTCTCAAGATATGATGGCTAAAAAGTCTGAAAATATATACATTGATTTAGCTGCAAAATATTAGGAATAGAATATTCCTTACCTGTGGTATGTCAAAAAGAGTCTAATGATTATCGTTGCAAGTCACATTATATCTAATTTAAATATTTTTAGCCAAAAACTCATTAACAAACAATAAATTATAACGATAATTTATATCACATAAAGTGGCTGAATGACAAAAAATTCTACTTTCGTAATTTAATTTCAATTAAAATTGTTTAGGCTCAATTTCGATAATAGACTGTTTTAAAATTTCGAATCCGCCTTTTTATAGTTGATACACAAGGAGCCGGAAGAAGGGCACCTAACTGAATATATGTATAACCTTTTGAGGAGAGATAATTGAGTACCATATTTTTGCTTCTGATTGCTTTCCTGAAAGTGATTTGCACAAATTCTGGATGTCTTTCCAAGGCGAACCTTTCGATGACAAGCTCTTTCTCCTTGAGTAATCCTTAGGGAAATCTGGTAAACCACATTATTATGTGAGTCAAAAATGGCAACTACCCTGATCCAAGATTTATTGCAGGACTCAATCACCAGTCACTATATAAATAGATGTATACGAAATTTCAATAATAATAATTTTATCTAATTACTATGAATACGATTAAAATACAATCTTATATATTTATATTAATATTATCTAAATGTTTCAAATACGTCACAAAAAACAAACCTTCTATTATAGTCGGTATGGTACAACAATTCAATACTGGTCCAATGTATGTTATAAACATATCTTATATTTCAAGTTACTTTGGTTATAGTGGCCCCCTAAATTAGTCAAAAATATATTCTAGGACTCATTGCCCTGAGTCCTGCAGGAATTTAATGGGGTCTTTATCATTGTTTATCCTAAATTTATATATTGAATATCAATATATAAACTAATATTTAGATGTTGTCAGTTAACAGTTGAAATATCTATTTCTACCCATAAATTACTTAGCATGATTCACAGACATTCATAATTTTTTTTTCCCTCTTTAGATGGCTCTTCAGTTGAATCAATAAAATTTTTTAAAGACTTTTTCACAATAATTACCAAGATTTTTTGCAAAAGATTGGATGTTTCACTCAAATTACATATATCAACTCACTCACAACTGAGATTGTATCTCATGATTTCACTTAGGATTTGTGAACGATCCCTCAATCGCTCAAAAAATTGCTTTGATGATATTTTTGGATGGAAAGTCCAAATTCAAAACCCCTCTTTCATTAGGAGGGAAAACAATAGAAATAACTATCTATCGTTTTGGACGGGAAACTTGTATATGATGCAATCTGGCTTATGATTACATGATCGGATATTTGAGGAAGCCAGATTCCAACAACATCTTATGAGAGGAAGAGGAAATTTGCCACAATATTAACATTGAATAATCCCCCATTATTCTTGCAAAAAAGGAGAAACACTTTTGTGCCAAATTTGTCTTTACTCTGATTGAATGTTGTGCAATTTAACTTGGGGCATGACTTTTAATAGTCATGGGACATGGGCCAAGGCTTCCATCTACTGTACAACCTATTTTGATGAGTTATGGAAAATTGTATGTGAATTGAATAAAAAAGATGCACTCGCCATTGAAAATTGCCATTAATTTCATGATTGGAAGCCTTCCATCAAAGCTAATTTGTCAATTTTGCAAATCAAAGATGAATATACTTTATCAACCCAAAAAAATAACTAAAACAATCTCTTTCAAAAAACAAAAATACATTAAAGTAACTTCTTTCATGCACAGAAATCCTGATCTTCCATTTATGAAAAAGGTTGGATGTATAATTGTTGGTGGTGATGATGAAATGCCTCTGTCTTACAAGCCTCCTGAAGATCTTGCCCACTTCAAATGTGCTCCAACTACTAATTTATGGGCGTTGAACGGTCTTTAAGTATGTTAAAAAATATCATTACTGATCGAATGCAAAATTAACGGCAGGAAACCTTTTTAAGTCTTGATTTGTCAAAATAGTAAAATTTATCAATAAACTATGGTAAATATGAAACGATACGAATTATTTTAAATTATCCTTATAAAACTGCCTTTTCTTTAAATACAAATGACTTAATTTTGATATTTTCGGCGCTCATTTTTCCAAATTTTAGTGTTCCTTTTTTTTTATTCAAAAAATAAAAATGCTCACAAATCCCATGTCTAATGATTATCAAATAATGAAATGCCCTAATTACCTTAATGCAACATCCTTTTAGATTGAAGTAATTAAGTGTGGATGTTATTATACAGGAGTAACAGTTTCGTTTGTTTCAACTAACAAATGAATCAAAATCAGCAACACATGACCTGCTGTCGGCGTCCATAACCTTAACTCTGTCATGGATCTACTGTAGGAATTTTTAATATTAAATATGTCTTTGTAATATAGTTAAAAAATGAATCTATGTATTACAAAGCTTCACTGATGCAATAACAGTATTGGCTAAGGTAGATTAGGCCATTAAAAGATGTTGACCTTGGCTTTTTGTTTACAGTCATGGTGAAACAAAATTTCACAAATAAGTGCAATGAGAAATGAGTAATAGAAGCAATGGTAGAAATTCTGGGAATAAAAATATTTGTCCCCTTGACACATCTGGTCAATATATAGCCTCAATTCTATTCCAGAAAAGTTGTTTTACACAAAGCCTTGTTCTATGGCAGAGGCGTTGAGGTTCAAGATTTCTTACAAGTATAATTGATACTCCAACCTTAAACTGTAGTATATGAGATGGAGTACCAATTGAACTGAGCAAATTCAGAAACTTAATAGTGTAACAGACTGTATCATCCTCTTTAATGACACTGTCAATAGACTGAAAGTTTTCAGTTCTTCAGATACCATAAGCATAACTTAAGGGTTGTATTTATTCACATAATCATTTTGGGGAGCTAAAAATGAATAGTCACAGAGGTAGGCAAGATCACTGAACTTACTTGGTAAATCTGGCAATACTTTTGCGATCAACTGTTTCGGAGACTGGACGATGTTAGCGATTTTTGATTAATATATTTTCCCATTGTCACAATAAGGGTCTTTTCCGGCATCCACTTGTTAGAAATTGTCAGCAAAATCTCCTGAATTTTGGCCTCTAAATAGAACCGCTCGCATAAAGCTATTGAACTCTTGGCGTATATATTAATCCAGTAAAAGATGTTTTTAATCATGTCTGTATCACAACTTTTTGGGTACTTTTAGGTATGACAAAAGAAGGTTGCCTAAAATTTCTAGTTCTATATCATAGACACATGATTTGATAATTTTATACGTCTACATGCTTAGTTTTGGAGGCAACCAAGCTTGATAGTCCGCTGAAACTTCATTAATAGATATAATCCTACCTTTGTTAATTATAATAGTTTTCCTGCCAATAAATAAGTATTTTAGATACCATTAATTATATTTTTCATTAAAAGAAGTATAGTTATATGTATAACTAATTACCTATTAGTACAAGAAACAGTTGAGAGATTAGTCTATTAGTCATATATTTAAAAAAATGGATCTTATTAATTTAGCTTAACATATACATACATATAAAAACAACATTTATAAATGTAGAGCTCATTGATCATACTTTTCAATTTAAAAAAATAATATAACCCCGTATATTATACGCTAAATTAACATCATGATTTGAAAGCTGTGATATTATTGATCATTTTGATGTAAATTATGTGGAAAAAATCCTGTTCCCCTAAATTTTAGTTTTGTTTGATATAAGATTTTTTTTCAATATAATGACTCAACCAGAAAGGATGAATCATCATAATGTTAATTATTTGATTTAACATCTTTTATAAATTGACTTAAACATATTAATCATAAAATATATTCAAAGTCCTTAGCAATAGGAGAAGTATTGTTTGCTCTTATCATGGTAAATATATATGTATATATATTTTAATATACCTTTATTTAGATAGCAAATACTATAAAGAATTATCTAAAATTATCTGGTGAAGATGCATTTGAAGATATATAATTAAACAATATAATTAAAAGTTTCTTCACTAATGCTTACAAAATACACCTTCATAAATCCCATTTTAAAAAAAACCCGACATTTGTATCTCAACAACACAACATGGATAAAACTTATAACTAAATAACAACCAATAAAATAAAACAATGGAATATGCATCAATTTTCATATCAATTCCCATCTACATAAAAATTAATTAATACCAAACAAGTCACTGATATCACAAAAATATACAAGGTAGGGCAACAAAACCTTGTACTATTAATTAACGTTTAATTTATCAATGAGAAGGTTAAGTGATTACTTTTTGATATTCTGTTTCCGCCGTTCTTTTTATATAAACAAACTATACTAATCATTTAGTTATTTCATAAAAATGAGCGAGCAATAACCCAAAAGGGAGCAGATCTCAGATCGTCTAGGTGCTGGAGTTGATGGGATGAAGATTACGGACATTGTTAATCGTTCTAGGAGCCTGGTTTTTAAGTTGGCCAAGATAAAAATAATGGAGAAAACCTTTCCAGGCTGTCAGGAAGTGGAGGGCATAATTTAATGACGGATAGAAAGTTCTTGTTAAGTTTGGAGAAGAATATAAAGGAGGATTCTACTAAGTCGATGAATGGCCTCTTCAACGACTTCTCTGTGGCTCCTAGGACCATCAGAAGGGCTATAAGACACAATTTTAGACTTACATCTTTTCACAAGGACCTTGTAACATAGGTCCGGAAAGCCAGGAGGCTTGAGAAGTGCAACAAAATCCTCACATTGATCAAGGTAAACGCGTCAATTGTGAAAAGTTTCTCAGACAAGCAGATTTTCACAGTTGATCAATTCCACAACTGCCAGAACGGCCGGCAGCTTGAAGAAACAAAAGGAGAGTCCAAGGGGTTTACCTTACCATACCAAATATCCGGCTTAAACAATGGTCCTCGACGTTGTGACCACTGATGGAAAAAAGTTACCTCTGTTCTTTTTCAAGGCTGGACAGAAAATAGGCCAGGAGGCCTACTATAAGGTGCTTATGTACACCATCTTACCATTGCTGAAGACCAACTTCAAATATCTTTATTTTTTTAAATGTTTGTTCTAATAATAATAATCTATTAGCATTATCAATTAAATTTAGAGATGCCAATTGGTTAATTTAGTATTTTTGAACAGATTATTTTATAAATATGTTAAAAAAAATTCCAATTTTTTAATTGAAATATAATTTTATTAAGCATATCAAAATATTAATGATTGATTTGGGAGATTATTCTGGCTTTAATTCAATTCAAGAATCGATAATTATTTATTCTTAAATTGAATAAGATTCCTGAGCATGCTCATAACTTTGGTCCAATGAATTTTCTCATTTCGTGTTTTCCTAAATGATATATAATTTATACACTTTTAATAAAATATGAGACTAATACAGTTGATTTAGTCAATCTCTACTATTTCTATAAAATTATAACCCACATTAATGAACCTTAACAAGGATCATTCAAAAAAGCATTAAAGATCCTCTAAATATATGATACAAATATAAAGATTCATGATAGACATAAATAATAAATTATTCATAATATTAAAATAATGAAGCAAAAAACATTTATTTTCCTTGTCTTGAAATTCCTCACTCTCCTTTTTAATTTAATTATCAGCTTCTTGAATCGTGTCTTGCTCTGGGTGACGATCTTCATGATGGATCTGAGAATTATACTTATATTTGAAGTATTTAATTAAGACTTTTTTTTGGAAAAAAAAAAAATGTTGGACATACAGCGGGAAAAACTATGTTTTCGAATGTTTAGGTCAACTATAAATTTTCTCTTGTCTGCTGTCACGGCATGAAAGAATGAATTTCCATTGCTATTATTGAGTATCGTTACACTATGTATTTGATCTCTATCAAGCTAGCCCGCTCGTTTCGTTACTTTGTTTTAAAGCATTAAAGAGAGTCACATAGCGAAGATATAGAAAGGTACACGAGGCTGTAATTACGTCACAAATTATTTGTATTTGAAATCAACTCGTTTACGCATCCTTATGTACCCTTAAGGAATGACATCTGATTATTGACTACGTGAGGATTTTCTTATATCATTCCATCTGTATTTGACTTCACAACATCAATAAATAGGAATTTATACAGAAAAGATAAGGTTCTCTTTATAGTATTATTAAAAATATTTTTATAGGACAGTGCCATTTTGAAGACCCCAAAATAAATAATTTTTATTTTATTCATCCAAATGTGTCAGCCATTTTTATGAACAATATTAATACATAACAAAAGAAAAAACAAACAAATGATTAATAATTAATAGGGCATAAGATAGCTTTAAACACCCCGTTGAGATTATTCTGGGCTTTCTTCCGGAATTCCAGAAGAAGCTCGAAATAAATTAAATGATCTCTAGTATTCCAAAATTCAATTTAATACTATTTCAACTTCATACGCATCGTTTTTAACGTTTTGCCAAATGTTAAAATGTGGAAGTAGTACTGTTAATATACTACTGCGTTCAGAGAAGTAAGTAGCTAGACAATACATTATATTAGTAATAATAAAGTAGTCACCCTAATGAAAATGTATACCACGATTAAATAGCTAATCCCCTAAACTGTCCTTGCTTATAATTATATCTCTTCTCTTTTTCCCCCACAGTTAAGTAAAAAATATATAATTTTTATTATAATATATATTTGTTCACAAAAATCGTCCCGGACCCCTTGAAGACTCTCCTGCAAGGCAAAAGTTTGGAGTCAAAATACTTCCTGACGAACATCAGGCCATACAACTGTGATTACAACATGACAAGCTTCCAGGCTACTGAGAATGAGCCAACAAAGTTTTTCCACAAATTATTACCTTATTTTCGCTCAAATTTAACCCAGCCAAGGGTGGGTTACGTCTGCCAGTATCAAATTAAAAAAATTTCAAAGTTTCCGAGGATATCGATACGATGCAGATATGGGATATATGGCCCCATATATCAGTTTTCCGATTTTAATCCGATATATCAGGACCTATGTCTAGTAGCTACAAATTAATCGCGGGTATCGAAATATCTGGGCAAATACCCGGTTCTACTCGAATCTAAAGTTAAGTTATCCTTGTCTATCCAGTTCCATATAAAATACCCCTAAATCCATATCACCCATTCTCCACTTTATCTCCAAGTCTGTTCATAACTAATAGTCATCTATCTCTATCCTCACAACTCTAACTTTGGGTCATAAAAGACGGGGAGAATCAGAAATTCACAAAGGAAGTAAATAGCATGTAGTAAAAGAAAGGTAAACATGTGCACACAGAATCTCCAAGATTAACTTTTTATTACTCCAATGATATTAGAATAAATAAAACATCTTTTGGTGTGTTGTATGTACACTATTACATATTGTAATGCGACTCTAATATACTGAATTACCTATGTTGTACAAAGAAGAATAATAATAATTAAAGTTCCAACATGAAAACATTTTGTACAAGAATATTCTTTTTGATGTTTTTATATCTTTTTGACTAACATATACCGGTAGTTGCATAAATACGCGGACTAATTTTTAAAGGCTTATATATCGATGTTCCTTGACTGGAAATAAAAAATTCTAGCACAAGTATCTCGGTAAATTTTTTGCCTTTGTTTTGTTTTTCTTACTCGCATCAAACAAAGTCGTTTACGATGAATGACGAGGCCAAACGTCATATGGTTGCCACTCTCCTCCGCGCCGGTGGGTCTGTCAAGGAGATAATCAAGGACACTGGACTATCTAGGACTACTGTGTTCAAGGTCCAGAAGCTTGTCGAGGTGGGAAAATATCAGAAAGACCCGTCCATACCTCTGGAATGACTCAGGATTGGCTCGCTGCCAACATGCCATTTTGGAACAAAAACATTTGGCCACCTCAATCACCTGACTTGAATCCCCTTGACTACAGTGTGTGGTGGCAAATTGAGAAGAAGGCCTGTGCTACCCGCCACCCGAATTTGGACTCATTGAAAGCCAGTGTCAATGAGCAATGGGCAGCTATGGAAAACCATTACATCATCAATGTGGGCAAGACCTTCCACGGGCGCTTGGAGGGTGTCATAGCAGCTGATAGCGGTTATATTAAGTAATTATATTAAATTTTATACCAGAATAAATTCTCTATTATATAATTCTCAAAAAAATACGTCATACGAATTTTATAACACATTTAATTATACGCCACAAATAGTCCGCGTATTTATCCAACTACCGGTACATTAGGGTGATTCTTATTATTTTTTCTTCCTTTTTCAGATTTAGCAGATAAAAACCCTTAAGATCGAGTAACAAGTATATCAGATATCACAATTTTTGTATAATATACAGGGCAAGGACTCCAAAATTAGAATCATCTTCAAAGCCGTATAGCTTGAGTACTAAAAGTATGATAATTTTTTACTTGGCGCTATTCAAAAGAGCTGACAAAAGATACAATTTGATGTTTGTTTTGTTTTTGTGGAATGAAAATTACCCAAGCAACAAGCTAAACGTCAGAGTGTGTACAATCTTCTCCATGCACATGATTTTATTCAGATAAGAAGATCTTCACAGTGAACACTGGTTGAACAGGGAAAAATAATCGCTTCTTGGCTGAATCAAAAGTTCAGGTAAAGGGAACCTTCAGGACAGTACATCTATCTCAGGTCATGGTCCTCGGCGACGTGGCGTCTGACGTTAGCAAGATGCCTCCCTACTTCTTCAAGGCCAACAAGAAAGTGTGTCTTGCCATGCTTGAAGATCACGTTCCCCATGGACAGCTATGTGTTTACCCAAGAGAGCGTCCATCCACACACGTCAAAGAAGGTGCAGCATTTCTGCAGGGAGAACATGGCTGTCTTCTGGCCGGCAACTTGATCACAGAGGAGGGGAACAACTTGTTCTCGGACTACATCGAGGCCAGCTGTACTTCTGTTCGTTCCCGTATTGACGCCATCATTCAGAATTGAGGGTATATATCGAATAAAAAGTGTGGAAAATTGTTGAATTACCAACTTTTACCTCAAAAGTTTACCATAAAATGTCAATAAATAAAATTTGGAGAAGTGAAAAGGCCTATCAACTTTTTTAATTTTTGAGTTCTCACCCTGTATGAAATTAATAACCTAGCGTTTTGGAAGATTTTAAAATTCCTTTTTCATAACATATATTTGGTGGAGTAAAAAGTTCTGAGCGTTTTTTTGCTAAAGTATTAATTGAGCGATATCTCACAATTAATAGATTGCATTTAAAAAACTTAAAGTATGCATAAAGGTTAAGCATACGCTTAAAAAAATTTCATTTATGGGTTTTGTGTTTGGTGAAGCCAGTTCTGTGTTACAGCGCTCCAAAAGGGATGTAAAAAAAAGGAAAATTTGATATATTTTTCAGTATCACTACGACCGAGATGAAAAGGTGGCCAATTTTTGTTTGTGCTGTTTGTGGACGACCCAATCCTAACTATATTAATTTTATTGTAAAAATAAAGCGGAAAGGCACTCAGCACTTTTTACGTCACCTCTTATAATAGTTGCGATGACGACGTTTGTATGAGTTCAAGTTCTTTACTTAGACATTTAATATAGACTAAATAAACAGCGTTAGTCTTTAATGGTTAGTAAAGTTAGTGAAGAATGTATTGGAAAATATAATCATTTTTGGTGAATATTTATTCAGATTATTATAAAAGTCAAATTAACAATTCGTAGAATTTAAAAGAAAAACCTCCTCCTTGTTCGAAGCCAAAAAGAGGCCTTAATATTCCAATGGTTGATCGACTTTTAAATCTTGGTTGTATGCCAATAAATCGTCAAATCATTGGAAACTTTATTTTTCTATTCATCAGTAATAAGCAAAGGCAGGATGGGATCAAAATTATAATGATATAAATTAAAATTGCAGTGGAATTAAGTTCTTGTGTTCTCTCTCTCTAGAGCTCATATTTGGAATTTTTTCATTGGTGAATAAAAATGATTGTAAAACTAAAAATTATACTAGACGCAAAATTAGAATTGAGGTCAGTTGGTTTGTTCTACGGTCAAAGAGGCATCTTTAAAATAAATGCATCAATATATTTTTATTAAAAATGAAAATTTAATATTCTTACTATAAGAATAACAAATGATAATCGATGCAGTGTAAAGAAATCAATTATTTTTTCACTGACTTACAGTAGATAACATTGGTAATGGATGTTTGCAATTTTTTTAACGAGGATTGTTTGAACGTACACCCACTAAATAAAACTGTAAAATTCCATATTTTACAGTTATCTTCGACGAAGGCGAAAACGTGAGCCAGGCGGCTCAAAATCTGAATAGTGTATACAATAATAGAAATTGTAGAGTTTGAATGTCATGTAATCACTGATTTGATTGCCAAAAAGATCAACATTGATCGGAAAAAAAAAATATAATCCATTAAGAATAAAAAAATTCTTTTTTTTTCTACACCAAATGTCTTATTAAAAGCCTAAACTCATGTTGTTATTATTATTTTAAAATAATAACATATTTTTTCTCAATATCTCATATTCATACAAGTATTTTTAGTATTTTAATTGATATTTACGATTGCAAAATGTATAGAATAGTAAAAAAAAGATATGCATATTTTATATGAAGTAACTATTGCAATTGTTCAAATATACCAACTGCCAACAATTGGTGTAGCTCAACGACTTGCGTGGATTAGTTTTGTGTTAGCTGTTACTTCTTCTGGAGGTATGATAGTGTACTAACATAAGCCCATTTCCAAAGCAGGTTGAAAATAACGGTTTCTCAATGCGGTTACTAGAACAAGATAACATAGCAGCAATGCATGGCTGTTTTTGCAATATCTTTTAGGAACTTCCTCCTCCAGTCTTTTAAGCCCTGGGTTATTTTTCCTGTAGATGATGCACGGCGCGAAGGCAGTGATATCGATCATGTTATAGAAAAATGTCAAAGCCCAACTCATTGTCCGTCATTAAACGGTGTACTCCCACAGTATTTTGTCCATCGTGTCTACAGAGCCTTTGGCTTTGTTATGATACATGGCAATCTTTAGCTTGCTTAATTGTGTGGTATTAACTTGTCCAGTCATATATATATATATGACAGAAGACCAACTGATTTGTTTTTCTTTGTTTCATATGAACAAACCCTTTTATGGCAGGCAAAATTGATCAAAGAAACTGCCCTTTCCTTTATTGATTGTATATTACTTGGCAGGAATCTTTTGTTTTTATTACTGTTCCAACTAAAGTAGTATGCCAGCTGTTTAATACTTTAGCCAGCTACAAACGTGTAAAGAAATGTTCGGTGGTGACGTTTCTTCCAAAGTCTTTATGGATATCATAGATCCAAAACTGGGTTCTCGCCAAAATTCATCTGGTGTGGGACATCTACCGTTGGATGGATCACAAGCCAAGAAAATCTTAATTCTATAACTAGTGAATTTAGAGGGGATATATTGCACGAATTTTGTAGGGGCTCGAAATAGAAATAATTGTTCATCAATGTTGTTGATACATTCATCTGGTTTGTAGGCTTTCTTCATATTTTTATCTAGCAATTAGCCAAAAATCTCGTATTGGTGTAGCTTTATCCGGGTGAGCACTCTATGTACGGGTGTTTTCGTTGTCAAATCCAATAAATCTGAGCATCATCTTGAAGCAGTCACGGGACATAGATACACGTATACATAACAGGTAGAGCATATATTTTCCTTATATCTTCTTCAAGATTCACTTTATTATTTTTCTGTACAACATCAGGAATAAGGATGTCAAAAAATTTATTATTATCTTATTATGAATACAGAAGAGGGGGCGGGGGGAATGATGTGCGTCCATGACAAAAGTAGCATTAACTAATATTTTACATTAAAAAAAGAAAAACTATTTGAACCAAAATATGTGTGGGTACAATTGTACACATGCTGTATGTTAAGAGCGTAAAATTATTCAGTTAGACTCTTTTTTGACACTTTTGCCCCACCTACAGTCGTGATGCTAATCCCCTCGACTACACATTTTGGGTGCATGTCGAGGCGAAGGCTTGCTGTGTCCGTCATCTATACATTGAGACTCTCTAAGTCACTTTCAGTCAGCACTGTGATATCATGACAGAGGAGTACATCCACAGCGGATGTCAGGCCTTCTGCGTCCTACTGGAAACCATAATTGACGATAAAGACGGCTACAATAATAATTGAGAGATTTTGACACACATCTGTTTATGTATATTATTAATTTTGTTAGAGTTTTATTGTTAATAATAAATTATATCTTGTTGAAGTTTAAAATTCAAAGTGATCAGATTTAATGGACCACTTCTAATAAAATATGACCTATATAGAATTTTTATATTGACCGATCAAGGCCGGTCTAGGATTTCCAGACAGACACCCAACACTAATATATATGTCTATACATTTGTTAAACCCATTACTTTCCATGCATGAATCTTACTTAAATGAATATTCGACATGCAAGTTGTTTCCCACTTTCATATTATAAAGTTAAAAATGCATATCTATTTTAAATGGTGTGAAGAAGACGATAATTTGAATGCATTTATCTAGTTGCAAAATTGTCTTTCTTTTGCAAAATTAACAAATAAAATAAATAATTATTTCCTGTAAAAGCTGTGCATACCCTGAGGAATAGGAAGTCAAGGGGTGGATATCAAAGATTTTTATTAAAGTTAGTAGTCACAGAGTGTACATTGTATATGTTTGGCCACACATCATACTTTATTTTTCTCTCTTGAAATTGAGAACCGTGGAAAATTTGAAATTACATTGTCTGGCCAATGGTAAGAAGAGTCAACAATGACTCATGATGGACCCAGAAACTCTACACTCTTTCTCTTTCAATTTATTGAAAGAAGTCCATTGAAGAATGTGATATCTTCTTGAAATTATTATAATATTCCAACATTTTAACATAAATCAAGTACTCCAAGTTTCTGCTTCAGGATTTCTATGATTGGGTGAGATTTCCTCTAATCTATCTGATGAATGTTCTGGGATCTCCAGTCCTACATTGAAACCACATTGTCAAGGACCAATGTAATTTTTAACGAGAATAATAGTACTTATTGTCTAATGTATGCACATATTCACAATCTATTTTGCAAAAATACTTTACATATTTTTCCTAGACCTGGTAATAACATTGGGATATTCATTATTTCTATAACAGTAATCTTAGAAATTAATATTTAAGGATTAATAAAGAATCAATTTGTTATGATACAGTAATCCTTCATAATGTAACTTGAATCAACATCCAAAAGGTTTAAGTATGAACTTTGTGGTAAATAATCATCAAAATCAAGACGCTATCCATCTCGGATCTGCATCGGAAAGTCTAGGTAACTGAAATTAAATAGAACATTTTCGTACAAAATGAGGTGGACCTAAGCAAATTTGGATCCATCTTAACTCAGGGGCGTCCCCAGGATTACATATTTATATTTTTTTTTGGTTTTCGGAACTTTTTTGAATTTTTTTTTCATAAATTTCAATTTTTTGGAAAACAATTCCAAAAATCCATTACTTTTCTCAAAAATTTAATTTGTTGAAAAAAAAAGTTAAAAAATTAAATTTCTTGAAAAAAAAGTTCAAATATAAAATTTCATGAAAAAAAAGGCAGATATAAAATTTTTTGAAAAAAAAATTTAAATAATAAATATTTCTTTGAAATTTTTTAAAAATCTATAGTTATTCATAGAAAATTAATATTTTGGAAAAAATTTCTAAAAAAATTTAAAAAAAATCATAGCAATTTATAAAGAAATTAAAAAAATTAAATTTCAAATATAAAATTAAAAACACAAGTCAAATATTAAATTTTTCTTAATATAATATTAAAAAACTCTAGTTATACATAGAAAATTAAAATTTTTGAAAAAATTTCAAAAAATCATAGCTTTTCTCAGAAAATTTTAAAAAATTCATAGCTATTTACAATTAAATTTCAAATGTAAAGTTTTTTGAAAAGAAAATTTGAATATTAAATTTTTGGAGAAAAATTCCAAAAATCCAAAATATTAATTTTTTGGAAAAGAATTTGAAAAATTAAATTTCAAATATTAAATTTTTTGAAAAAAAAAAACATATTCTAATTTGAAATTTTTCAAGAAAGAATAAAATATTCCTTAATTTTTTTTTTTTTTGGGGGGGGGAAGGGGTGCTACAGCCCCTCCATTCCTCCCCCTGCGGACGCCCCTGTTACGAAGTACTGAATAACTTGAATTATATGATAAAATATATTATCTTGTTCTATTTTGGGGTGAAAATATCAAATTCAAAAAAGCTCAACTTATGATTGAGAAGATAGACACCGTAGATTACAGACAAGGAAAACTAAAAGACCAACACTTTTCCTTAATAAATTGTTTTTAAAGAGGTTGGAAAGTAAACTAAAAAATATATTTTATGACGTTCTAGCTCTTGAAGTAAAAAAATTAAATAATTAACCCATGTTCAAAACAGTGTTCCAATGAACTTAAATTCCCAACATCCGCTCAACCCATCAGTATAGACAGACAAAAGTCTACAAACACAACATGTACCAATGTAAAAGATGCATCTAATTCAAAGTATTATTAAGGTAAACTTTGTTGCTACTCTACTTCTTTATTTATTAAAGAGCAATATATTAATTTACTTCTAATGCAGATAAATGAATGAGTATTCTTTTGCAAAGTAATATTTTAATTAATTTCCTAAATACAGGATTGGGATTTTAAATCTGGGAAATTCATGGATAATGTATACTACAACTTCTTTCACAAAATTAATACAGTAATCTTTTTTTCAGACATGACAGGGTGTGTATTGAATTAAATCCCTCAGACCAACCACGTCTAGCTTCAACGAGACCCTCCAACCTGACCTTCATGAGGAACTCCTTGTCCATGGTAGCCTCGAGAATGGAAGCTTGCGAGGAATCTACACGTTTACTGGGCCATCTCTCCAAGACGCCCCCATAAATAGTAGTCCAAGGGGGTCATATCTGGCGAGCTAGGAAGCACATTACCTTTGCCTAAAACATAAAGTCTTTAAAATGTTAACTCAATGTGCGTAGGTTCGCTCCCGGGTTGTTCCTAGAGAAGGAAATATGCATTATATAAATGTACTTTATAAAGACGATTCCAAGGTCAAATGAAGTAATAGTAGAACTATAACTTTTACTTAAACTTAATCTGTCCAACTCTTTCTTATCAGCTTAAGGAATATGAAAAAAATGGTGGTTTTTTTCTGTAATAAATCCAGTTCCAATTACCTGATTTGGACAAATCTAAGATGACGCCGGATCTTTTCAAATCCGTTTAAGTTCTATAAATGAAGGAAATATGGATTTATATGTGTCCTTGGGAGTGCGCCCGGCAAGGAAATGCAATAGTGGGTGCAAGGCGTTTGAGTTTGGAGTGCATCTAATAGATTTTGTTATTTTTCTGGTAGAATTTTGTGAGTTTTATCACAGTGATACACTTTTATGAACATAGAGGTAAGAGTTGTCAAGATATTGAAGTCTAAACTAGTTTCAGATTTAAAATCCCCCCTTCTCCTCAAGAAAATTCTGCCCAAACTAGACCTCAAGTAGACCTCCATATTTTTTAATAATGAGCTAAACATATGCTTAAGGTCTTGTTTTGAATATTGATACACTATTTATTTTTTATTTAAGAAACAATGTCTTGGAAGATCATTCAACCATTAAAAAATGCAATTGAATATGTGTTAAAATACTTTTTAAAAACTTGGTAGATATACCCTACATATAAGTTTTTACTTGAGTGTATTGTTAATGTATTATTTTATGTTAGTTAGGGGATATCCAAATAAGTATATCACATCAATTGCTATTTATAACTTTAGTACTCCCAGACTATCATTGTCATTTTATTTATCCACTATTTTTAAAATGAATTATAGCTCAGTATATTTTTTATAATATTAATATTCTACATAGTATTTTTTTACCATATTGTATTATAATATTGCTTGGTAATATTTTATTCAAAGCGCAACTATACATTTGTATTTATGTATATGTGATATTCTTCATTGTATTCATAAGATGGCCACTATATGTATACATGCACAACGAGGAATACACAATAAATTGTACTCTGTCCTTTTGGAAACGGGTTATAATTATAAAATAACTTATTACTTTGTTTATTTATCAAAAAGAATAAAATATGAAATAGCCATGATGTGCGAAGTGAAATAAGGAAATCGACAGCTCATATAAAGGGTATTATTGTATAAGCAAAGTAACTCCGTGATATATACCTAGAGTTGAAATTCTTGTAAGGAAATAAAGAGCGCGAGGAGAAGGCAGGAGCGAAAGTAAATTAAAACCCCTATTATTATCAGCAGTGTATTTATGACTTTGGGGAAAAAAATGAATTACTGCTATAAATTCATTGGTATTCTGCATTTAAAATCGCATTAGTGCAGGAAAAGAATAATAATTATATTTCAATGCATATATATTCACTTTTTAAAATGAAGTAGATTCTCCTCTTTATAACAGTAATTCATTTTCTACCTACAAAAATCATATAATAGACATTTGAAATTATTTATGTTCTTAATTCATTAATACCATATGTGTCACTCCTGCCTTCATCTTGAGCTCTTCTACAAATTCCATCTCTATGTATATACATGGATTAGTTGACATCTGGATAATCTATTTACTTTTAAAATCACACAACCTCTCTATTAAAACCCCTTACTTTTTTGATTCAATGAATTACTTTCTTTTATCGTTTTATTCATTAGTGAAACTGAAATTACTTATAGTAAATTAATATATAGATTAAAAAAATGTTTAGTAATAGGTGCTTGTCTCCAATAAAAACGAAATATGATGAACTGTTAAGGAACTGTCAGTATAATAATTAATAACTATCTTATGAATACTCCCTCAATAATGTCTTCCTTTGATGAGATTTAATAAGAGCCCCTTTTTCCATACTCTCTAATATAGAAAATATTGGATTAGAAGGGATATTTGCACGGACTAAAAGGAAATTATATATGAAAATTAGTTCTTTCTTCAAACAAACTGAATATTACTAAATAATTGCACATAGAGTACTTTTTCAAGTTTCACTCCCAAAATATTAAATTTGAAAAAAATAAAATATGCCATGCTCAAACATTTCCATGATTAATTACTTAAATAAAAAACGAGGGTTGTCAATGCTGGATGGGATAGGTACCTCTAGGTCTGTTCATGAATCAGCACTTTTTAACATAAACTAATTCTTCTCTTATAGGATAGCTATTTAATGGAAGAATTATTTATTTGCAGGGATAATTGACAGTTGCGTGACTAGTGGGTATCCAAATATTATGTAATCTATGGTAAATCTTAAAACTCCCCCTGCACAAAATGACATGAAATATGGGCCTGCAAACAATCTTTATTTATCTAATATATATGTATTTATGAGCATAACACGAAAATACCTCATTAACAATTTAGTTGTTGTCAGCTGTTGATTTTTCTGCTCCCCTCCTCCTCATCAGTGTTCTAAACGTTGTTGATTTATTGAATTCGAATTAGCTTCTGTTAAACTGTGAGCAATTTCCAAAAGTTATTGAATAGTAATTTTATAGTTAACAAGAATTGGTAAACTACTTACTGATTTATGACATTTTTTTAATGATAGATGAAAGGTTTCGATGTACAATAAATGTAATTTCGTTTTAAACATACTGTGAATATATAAATTAAACAGTTTTTGGAGAAATATGGCAATTCTCAGAAATTTCAAACGATAAAAAAAGTTTTCCAACATTGTTGGAAAAAGATGAAATTATACGGGGTGATCCATTGAAATCTGAACACTTACAAATTCAAAACTAAATTAAGGTTGAGTGATTAAAATCAATTTATATTGCGATTGATTAAAACAGCAACATTTAGCTACAAAAAACTAAAACTTGAGCTCTTTAGCTGAAGTACAAGTTGAGAAAATGACATTTGAATACGATTGACGAATGTTCATTCGAACACTCCAGGCAGTTATGAGTCTCCAGGACTAATGTCTTAGCTGTCACCAAGTCCAAAACTTGAAGAGTAAGAAAGCCTATCTCAAAAAGGCCATACCAATCTCCTCAAGACCATGATGGTCCATGCATGAGATCTCTGGAATTTGCACCTGACCATCCAAAAGAAGGAGTGGAAACATCCTTGTGAGAGTGGAGAAGCCATTTTTGACACCAGGAAAGAAAGAACCCATCTTGCAAGGCTCTTTTACATGAGTTTTGATTGAGTCTTTTGAATTCTTTTGGCTCACCTACAGTCCTGATCCCACACCTGTCGACTACACCTTTGGGTGTATGTCGAGGGAGGGCCTGCAATGTCCGTCAATCAACCCCCGAGGCCGCCTCAAAACCGCTGTCATTGTACTGAGCTGCCATGACATGACTAAATCACCAGCGTTTGCCATGCGTGCCACCACCGCATTGAAACCATCCTTGCCACTAGATTAATGGTTAAGAGAGCTAAGATTCAAATCTATTTATGGTATTTGTTTTGTTGAAATTCTATTGTTAATTAATAAATTATATCTTGTTGAAGTTTAAAATTCAACATGTTTAAATTTTAATAGACTACTCAGTATATGAACAACAATGCTCCAATTTGCCTGACGCTATGAATATTTTAATACTAAAATTTTTAAAGTAAATAGATATTCTCTTTCGTACCGTGTACATATATTTTGCCTTTTATAAATCCCGTGCTTTTATTTTATAATCTCTCAGAAAGGGTTAAAAATCAATAGTTGTATCTTTTTGCTTTTTTCTTTCATTAATAAGGATTTCAATTTTCCCCTGATACAACAATATCATCCTTTTCACCATAATTTTGAGTTGAGGTTTTCGTTACTTTTTTACCACTCACAAATTTATCTTAGACATGATCTTTTGGGAAATTAAAAAAGTGAATAGACAACACAACATAGTTCACTTTGAGGGGTTGCTGCCGTAATAAGATGCTATTTGGCGTTGTTCCCATACCAGATATGTTTAAATTAAATTTGGGTGATTAGTATGGACATTCACTTATCTTGATCATTTGTTTATACTTTTTACTTATTTTGAAAGTGCATCTCTCTTTTCATGCGTTGAATGGCATGGGTTTGAAGTAACTATTGGTCACTGTGAACCATCTTGAATATGAAATAATGAAGATTTCATCTATAATTTCTGAAGAAACTATTTTTGTCAATGCGATAAGCATAAAATTGGTCATTAGACAAAAATCGTCAATGACACTTTCAGACATTGAACACTGGGAGAATGTTTTTATAATAGGTTGGGGAAAAGTACTTTTACATTTTTTGCGTTATTTCAATGCTTTATAAGGTGTGTTACAATCATCCTATTTAAGCCAAGTATATCCCGTTCTGTTTGATAACATGTGGCCAACAAGAATCTAACTTGATAATGCTCTTTTCTTAGAAGCCCTTGTCAAAAAAGTTGCACAACTAATTTTCATAGCCTCTGTTGAAGGGAAATTTGTACACAAAGTTCTTTGGGCATAGTGATAGTCACTTGGTGCCAGGTTCGGATTGTAGGGTGGATGCTTAAGAACTTCCCATACAAGCTCTTGCAGCTTCTGGCACGTCATCAAAAATATGTGCACCCTGGAGTAGTTTTGATGAAACACGATTCCTCTCCTATTCACCAATGCTGGCTGCTTCTGTAGGATCGCCAACTACAATCGGCCCATTTGTTCAGAGTAGAGGGCAGAATTGGACATTTGGCAATAGATGAGTATCCCATAGTAGATTATTCCCTGACAATCCCACCAAAAACCCATCAAAACATTCCTGGCAGCCAATCCTGGCTTGGCCATGGTCTGGGCCGCTTCGTTGGCTTTCGACAGCTATCTCTCTCTGGTGAAATTGGCGTAAATGGTCCATCTTTTATTACTAGTCACAATCCGCTGCAGAAATACAGTAAAAATGTAAAATATGCCAAATTTATTCCTTTGATCCCTCCATATTCGACACACGATAACTCACGACTGAACCAATCAAGTGCAATACTGTCCAAAAGCGTTTGTAATATACACTGGCATCTCTATAACACTATATCAGATGACTTGATGCGATCAATAATGACTGATATATACTTAATTTTAAAAATGTCTAACATTAACATGTGTTCCCAAAAATTTAATTTTTAGGAAAAAAATATCCAAAAATTAAATTGCAAATATTAAATTTTTGGAAAAAAAATTTCAAATATTAAATTTTTTCGAAAACAAATTCAAAAATCGACAGTTATGTACAAAATATGTAGTTTTTGGAAGAAAAAATTCAAAAATCCGTAGCTACTCACAAACAATTTAGAAAATTCACAACTCACCACAAAAAAATTTATTTCTTCCGAAATTTTTTTAAATATTAATTTTTTTAGAATTAAAAAAAAAAAAAAAAATCCATGGCTATTGACAGAAAATTAAATTTATTCGAATTTTTTTTGAAAAATTAAATTTCTTGCAAATTTGGATGGGGGGAGGAACTACATCCGCTCCAGTCCACCCCCTGTGGACGCCTTTGTAATTCTAATATATCTGTTAAAGCAACCAAAAAATCTGAAAAGCCTTTTGGGAGTCAAAAGAGCTGTTCTTTTTAGTGAGCTGAGCCGAAAGAGACGATTCTCTAAAAAGAGCTGGAATTCCCATACGACCCAATATTTCGTAGACATATTTCAGTCAATTATAGGCTTATTATTCAAATTTGTGGGTTGAGGAAAAATACTCATTAATTTGAGCTACAATTTAAAACCTTCACTTGATTAAAGAGACTTACCTATATCAGCCCTCATAAGGCCCCTTTATCTATCCATTTCTCTTTCTTTTTTGTGACGTTCAATTTGGCTACTTTAAGTCCAAATTATTCTTATCAACCCTGTGGAAATGCCACAAATTGAACTTAAAGTACCCGAAATGGAACAATAATTTTTCAAAGAGTATAAATGTAATCCACATTCCTTTTTGAGAAGAATCATTCTAGTTTGCTTTTGTGTTAACGGACCACACCTTTCAAATTTAATTTTGGTTTTTAACAAGATTAATAGCAATACAAGGTTACCCCATCTTGTCATTGGGCTTGCTAGAACTTTCAATTTAATGTATCTTACCGAATGGTGCGAGAGAAAAACAGATTTTGACAAAACATGCAACCACACATCTACTATGACGTCAATATTAAAAGCGTGGTGGAAGTCAAACATCAGTCGTAGACAGGTTATGGTATAACCTTGTATTTCTATTAACCTTGGTTTTAAGAATGCATTATTAGAATAGATTCTCTCCGAGTTATGTTATAGACATACTTAACATTTATTGTATTTTCTATGAAAACACATTATTAATTTACATCTTTATAAATTCGAGACATTCTGATTAAAAAGTGACATTTTTTATTTATTAAATAAATATGATGATGACATCTCTATAAACCTTTATCGTATGTCGTTGAAAACAACACTTTAAATATTATTAATATAAAAGAAGGTTCACTAATGGGTGCAAATAAGTTTTCGCCTTTCCTCTTTCTGTTGTGTACAATTTTTCACAGACCGATTTGTATGTATACTTAATGCAACCTTTTTATTTTTTATAAAGTAAAATGAAAAGGGGAAGAGAATAGAAAAAACGGATAATACCTAATTAGAAAAAGTAACGGTGCAACTCTCAGAAGAAGTGATATTTGCGCCTCATTTTCGATTTTCAGTTGTAATACAAATCATGTCAATATTTAGTTACATTTAAACAACAACTTGGAACTGTGATGCAGTGACGATGGTTCTTAACATGCATAGGGAACATGCCGTTGTTTTAAACCATCCATGGGCATAAAGTTCATTTTGAAGTTATGGATCGAGCCCAGATGCTTTGTGAAGTTATGGATGGATCCCGATTCTTTGTGAAGTGACAGAGATAGATTTTAACCTGGTTTATGGTCCTCTTGTAGTATTGAACAACCTGTTGACCTGTGGTTATTTTGAAACTTATTGAAGGGATATATAGGCTCTGTGATGTAGCAACGATGGCTTTTGCCACGCATGTTAATCATTAATCGTTGTATTAAACAACCCATGGTCTCAGAGTTCATTTTAAAGTATTTGGAGGGGGCGTAACTGTTTTGTGATGTGGTGGCGGTGGGTTTTAACGTGCTTTGTGGCCCTGCAATTGGCCAAAACAAGTTTTGGGGCCAAGTTTCATGATTTTGTTAGTAAACGATGGGAAATTTTCCAAGGGCAATTTTCTCTAGGGCAATTTTCCTCAATGCCAATTTTCCATTGTCAACTTTTCCCTTGGGTAATATTAATGGAACCATTATTTTAATATGTGGAAATATTTACAAATGTGTTTCCGTGAACAGCTCAGTGAAATACAACTGAATAAAAATTTACATAAGTAAAAGTTCACATTTTAAACATAATGACTAAGAAAATGGCGTCTTCAGATAGATAAAGTCTCTTTATTTACATCTAACAAACAAGTTTTCTCTCTCTACAAATATTTGCAAAAAATAAGTTCATTGAAATATTTTAGTCCGATTGATTCAAGTCAATACGAATCTTTTTTTCAAGGCCGCATCTAAAATATTATTTAGTACAGTGTGGCGAAACAAAATTAGCAATCTCATGGAAATATTTAGTTGAGTCCTTTAATTTCATGGATGTACAGTGATGGAGAAGACAAATGAAGCTCGGTGAACAGGGAAAAGATGGTATATTTTACGGTTAAAAATCAAAATGATCATCGTTTGCGACCTAGATGGCCTCTATTCGAGGCCTGAAGTTCTTGCAGATATTCACGAAATACTCATAGAAAAAGTTAGCCCACAACTTTTCAACGACTGTCTTTAGGTAATTCACATTTCTGTGTGCAGTCTTTTAGGCCTTCTGCTCCACTAATCCCCAGATCGTGATGTCGAGGGGTGAACTGACAGAGAAGGAGATAACCACATGTTGAAGGGGCAGACTTACATGAAGTACTCCTTCCACCATTTTTAAGTTATGATAGCTGTATGGCTAGGAGCACTGTCTTGTTGCCAAAAATACTTCTCCCCATTGAAGTTTTGACCAATTCAAGTCTTAACAACCAATTTTATGAACACTAAATACTCATTGATCCCGATTGTCAGTCTATTTGGGAACAAATAAGGTAGTATTTGCTTTCTATTGGAGGGTACGAACCCGAGCATCATAGCTCCTGCTGCATGCTTTGTCTGTTTAATAGGAGGCACGGTACTCACTAACTAGGTCAAGTACATAAATGCCCTCGGTGGACTTCTTTGACAATCTCAAGATCTCGGCAATCATAAATTTAGGCACTTGGCCTTGAACAAGATCAATCACTCTTTATCTTTAAGTCCCCTTCATTGCAAGTCAGCTTGTTATGATTATTTGATCCCAGGGTGAGGAAAAAAACAAAACAAATTACCTTCAATGAGCTAATAATCAACAGCGTATATTTTGGGAAACCACACTGTATTGTAATATATTTATATATATAATGAAATAATTGATTAAAATGAATATAAAAATAAATGCATAAGCTACGTCACTTTTAAAAACTGACGATAAATTTTGAATAAGTTACTTAATCATAAAAAAAATAGGGATATTGCAAATATAAAATTTGATGTCTCGTCCTGTCCCATTTTAAATCTGAAGGACAAGTACTAATCGTTTGTAAAAGTTGTCTAATAGAACCATCTTTTTTAAATGATAGAAATCAGCAAGTAACATCATCATTAATCAATCACGACACTATGCCTGCAAGAATAACAAAATCTTTTTATTAGGCCTAAATTAAGAATAATGGTTAATTATTATTGTTCATGAACGATGCTTAAAGTTTGATTGGACGAATTCAATTGATACGGATCTAAAGGGTACTATAAAGTTTAAGACCTTCTTCAAGGACCAATATAAGGAACAGGACGTGCTAAGTAACCGATTTTAAGTCATATACATATTATAAGGAACGACACAATCGTACAAAAGTATGTATCCTTATATTCATGAGCTAGTTAATTCCCTAACTTCAAAACCGTAGTGATTTCTCTTTCAATTAGAGCAGTAAATAACTCTCAAATGACATCAAGCAGATTGAGGTATAATTATTGAGACGTACATTGCACATACATGTTTATATCTATATCAATAAAGCAAAGTTCACAAGTATGTATACAGGAAAACAAGTCACCGGGTACACTGAATATAGTGTTCCATGATGAAAATAATAATAATAAATTTGATATCAGAAATTTTAATCTAGCCCAGGGTTAATAGAAATACAAAAACAATACTGTTTTGCCCAGCAGTCAGTACGATACATCAAATTAAAACTTTTAGCAATAGTGACGTCATGGAGTATGATTGGTTGCGTGTTTTGTCAAAATCTGTCTGTCTTACCCAGCATTTGGAACGATACATCAAATTGAAAATTCTAGCAAGTTCGATTACATGTTGGTCTAACCTTGTATTTCTATTTTCTAACCTTGATCTAGTCGTATTAATAACATATTACAGATATGTGCACGAATGTATAAAAAGGGCACTGTTTTTGTTTGTTTTTGTTATTGGTCTCTTATTTATATTAATACAATTCACGTGCATTTTCAGTATATGTTAAATATTTGAATTAATTTTAAACGCTGGGATATTGAAATGTATTTTGTTTGTTTATATTAGTGAGGACTCTAAAAATTAACAGTACTCTTCAGTCATCCTTTTTCTCAAACACTTATTATTTGTCTTTCATTCTTGATCACCGAGCACACGAACTAATAAAAGTATAGAGTAGTTACGTGTGAATATGCTCCTGAAAAACAGAGAGTAACACTGAGGATTTGTTGGGGAGTTATTATGTATATTATTAAAACAAAATTTGTTTTGTTTTTTTAACCAAACTCTAATTACTTCGAGCAATGCCGGATACTATCGTCAGTTTCTGAATATAAACATTTATAATATTCAAAAGTGAGCATAGAAAAACAAACATATGAGGAAAAAAATTAATTAAATATCTAGGAATGTAAAGTAAACAAAACATTTCCGATTAATACTTTGCTTTTTAAGTGAAAATGTTAAACTCTTTCTTCCATAAAATATGCTAATATATGTACAATATAGTTACATATGGTATACCTACTGGGCCAACCTATATTACTTACTCATTTTAACACACAAAGTATTGAAGTCCATGGTAGGATCCTGGGGGAATTAGAAAGCAAGTTAACTATTATTTATGAATTGACACCCAAAGAACATGTTTTAGTCAATGTATCCACCCTCAAAATTAATGGTGAGCTCAAGGCAGTGGAGGAAGCTGCTGCAGACCCTCCACATATACTCGGGGCTCATGAAGGCCCAGGCCATGTTGACAGACATCTTCAGAGCACGGGTGCTGTTGAGGTGTTTCTTGGAGGCTTTGGACTCCACGTTAACCTAGATGGAATAGTCTAGGGGGTTGAGGTCTGGGCATTACGGCGACCAGAAATACTTGTTGGCTTGGCTGGATCCAATCTTGGGGTTTCTTTGTGGTGTGGGCAGATGATCAATTTTGTTGGAATACCCAGGGATAATTGACAACAATGAATTTGATCCATGGGAGAACTTTGGTGTCCAGAATGTTAACATATTTATCAACCTTCAGAACTACACAGGATTAACGACCTTCCCGTTGTAAGCAACCAGGCCTAACATCATCACTGAAGCTGGGTGTTAGGTGCTGGAGTCATATGGGTGCTCCTCTTCAACATCCCAAATGTCACTACTCGATCAATCTGCCTGTTGAAGACAGGGTCCACAGAATCCCTTCAGGTAGTTCAGGATCTTCTCTGCACCCTCCACACGTACTTTTCTCTGCTGTTCTGTCAACAGAGGGAACGGAATACGTCACACAGACTTTCCTCCTGCCTTTTTTAGAGACCTGAACACCGCTGATGAGGGCTTGTTTATCTTCTTGGCCATGTCAGCAATTGAGGATTTGGGTTTTTTTTGAAGGCCGACGACTTCAGGAGAGGGGGGGGGTGACAGACATGGAGGGTTTCCTGCTTGCTCGATGAGAGACCTTGAGGTAATCTCTAACCTTCAACTGCATGGTCTTTCTCAAGGCCCCCGGCTGTTCCCAGATGTTCTGCTAGGACAATCCCGTGCAAAGGAGCGCTGCAATCTCAATTCTCTTCGGTTACTGTGTGCTCATGGTGGCGACTAGGACAATGTTTTCTCAGCAATCGACAGCTAATTATGTGCTCTACAACTATTTATCCTTCCTGCTGCTCCTGCTGGATAACCTCACATTCAGGAATAAGCAACACATATTACGAGGGTAGTCTTCCAACCACGACGTGAAGATGGCATTATTCGTAAATAAAAGCTATTCCCATCTGTTAACAGTTACTGACCAGCCTATTTGGACACGTCGTTGTTATTTAACAGCTGTTTGAGTGAGTTGATGTGACTTTTTTAGTGAGAATCATTCTGTTGGTGCAGTTTAAGTGCCGATTAATTACTCTAGATGAAAGTTGGATACACTGTTATACGTCCGAAACAAAAATACAGTCCAACCAGGTGACTATTTACCTTCGTGAACAATTATTTTGGAGAAAAAATTGTCAAGTGCTATTTAATTGGGTTACAGAGATGGGACCATCGCTGGCTGAAGTTTGTAGAGTTACAAGGAGACTATGTCAAAAATAAAAATTCAGATAAAATATAATGCATCTTTGTTAGGTCAGAAACTTTTCAGAAACTCCTCATATATTAATACAAAAGTATGTTTGTTTATTTATTTATTTGTGTGTCGGATGAGGACTCCTATTAAAAAAAAGAAAATACCAGTAAGGCTTAACAACAAAATCCAGATTTCCGGATTTTTCTAGTATATATCATAATAAAATTGCTCAATGCTTTTCTTGTGCTCATATACATATAAACATTTACCTTAGTAGCTAAAACAACGTAATGGAGTTAAGAACAGAAGATATTTAGCCTATAATATTTTCAGAGACAAAGCACATGTATGCTATTGTGATGATTTTGGTAAAGATTCGTATATTAGCAATTCTAAGTTTATAAAGGTTCTGGTAGAAACCAAACCAATTATCACATGGAGATCCAGGAGCACTAGTCCAAGAGTGATCCCATCCCCCCCATTTCGGTTTTAAGTGATTTTTTCTGGACAGATTAAGACTAAAATTTATTTATTTTCTGATTTTTCATTCATTCTTGAGAATAACTGAGCGCGTCATATTAAATAATTAAAAAAAAAAGGGACGTACATTGTATATATATATCATAAATGAGCCTTTGGATGAGGTTCAGCAACTAGCATGTGTAGTTAATACTAGTTAGTGCGTCATATTAAATAATTAAAAAAAACTGGTAGTATATATATTGACGGTCGTAAATCTTTAACATTTTTTACCCTGATATTTTTTGTTGTTGACGCAACCCGAATAATGTTTTATAAGCTGTTATAATTATTATTTGCATTCTTGAGAAGTGGACTCTAAATAATGAGCAATGATGAAAATGTTTAGGAAAAGAAAAATAATAATATTCATGACGTTTCATTAGATGAGCTACAATCAGCTGTAACAAGAAAGGAAGGACAAAAGGACATAAACAAGGATATTTACTTGAATTACTCCGATGTCGATGACCAATTCTATCCTGAGTCCAACAAAAACTTACAATTATAACCTCCGCTACAAATTCTGAGGATTAGGTTCCGTTTTTTATGTGCACACACGATCATTCAAACAGGTTTTATATATAATTGAATCTATTTAGGAAAGGATGTTCACTACTCAAGAATATATAATGATGACAACTGCTAAAGAAAAGAAAATTCCTCCTTTATACTGCCCACTACAAATTAACGGGCCAGCTAAAAAGGCACACAGGCTTACGTAATTGATAATGTGTAACTACGTGTGAGTGTGCTCATGAAAAATGGATAGTAGCAATGATTATTTGTTAGAGAGTTGTCTATATTTTTATCATATAGTTTGTGTGAGTGTCCTTTAGGGGTACTCGCCCACACTTTTGGACCTACGAGGCTGAAATTTTGCGGGGGGTGCCTCTTTGAACCTGGTCTGGTTCAGAGGGGGATGCTGATTTTCGGGGTAAGAGTCATTTAAGTAGGCCTATTTCTATACTTACTTCAAAAAAACTGTTTTTTGTAGCTCAAAGAGACTAGAGCAAAATAAAACAAATTGTGAAGATTGTACCTCCAAAATAATGTATTTCCTATTAAAAATTAGATAATTAGAAAAAAATAAAATTTGTAGAAATTTGTCTAGAAATTCGTTTCCATGTAAATTTGACAAATAAAAATGGGTGTTTAACTGAAATATATATATTCATTCTCCTAATTTTTTTTTCTTTCTTTTTTTCATCAAGTGTCGATTTTCAATTTTTAAGAAGAAATGCCACAAATCGACGCATTTTGTATATAATATTTAAAATTCTAACATATAACATAGTATTTTCAATTCAAAAACATTTTAATATATAATTTTTGGAATATTTGCAAAAGTGAATCAGTTATTGAGGGTTCAAACGACATTAACGAAAAAAGTATTGCTAGGTTTGTGTATTTTTAGAATGCCAATAAAATATTTTTACATTTTTTGCAAAATTAGTGCTAAATAGTTTTTTGGCAATTTCCTTTGCAAATTTTTTGATAAAATGAACTACTCATCAAAAAAAAAATCATGTATATATGTTGGTAGGTTATTTGAGGATTATAACACTTTATTAAGGCCATAAAATTTGTAATTATTTTAGTTAAAATATTAAAATATCATTTTTAATGAAAACATATAATTAATATTTATTACCTTATATTAAAATTAATGACTACCCAATATTTACTCATTAACAAAAAGATTAATTTATTCACAAAGATGTTTCAGAAGCATCCTAAAAAGTTCCAAACATAAAATTTGATTAAAACTAATGAAGGGTTAAGAACATTCAATTGGATAGTTGTATAAAGATGGAATCTTCGTTCCATTTATCTTATTTTTATGATGGAGTGAGACCTTTAATATCTATGATGGAAAGTTTCAACTCTGATGGGTTAGGTATAAGTCTCAAGGCATCAGATTGGATCGTTGCTCTAACAATGAGAGGAGTAAAAAAAGGACTTTAAAGTGGAGGTGATAATAGCAAAGCCTCTCGTGATAGTTTATGCGGAGATCAAAACAGACTCCATTTCCTGTATATCTTAATAACACAATTGGGAGATATATGGATTCAACAGATTTTTAAACTATAGTATATTTCATTTTTTCATTGGATTCATTGGAACAACTCTTAAATATTTCATGCATTTTTAGATAACTGGAGAAAACTTCATTCTATATTAATCTATTTTTTGTAACTATTAACAGCTGTATTTTTTTAGAAGAGATTTATATTAAAAAAAAAGATGTAGAAATGAATTGTTTAACTTAATGTAACTAAATTAAGTATTCTTCTGAATCATTATTTTTGCAACTTTGAATATTCGGGCGCATCATTATATAATCGTAAAAAACATAACCTTCTGTTTTCCATTTCTGGATAATACAATGAGAGTAGGTAATTTAATATTCCACATAAATTTTATCTTTGTCTCTTGAGAGGAATATCCTCTTTAGCTCACATCATAAAAATGTTAAATATCACTCCTACATGTCAAAACCGTTTTTCTCAATGATATGTTACTACTTAGTTGCTAACTTTTATATAACATTTGGTTTAACTCTGTGGTTCTTATCCCTTTTATCTTCATCCTTCAATTTTTTAATTTCAATAACTAGCCAACTCCACCAGCTAGGCCCTAAGGGTAGCGGCCTCTTACTTGGCTTTTCCAAATTTAAGACATATGAGGGTGGTCTGAAAAGTTTCCAAACTCAACTTGAAGATGTCAACACTCGTAAATAAAAGCTAGTCATCTCTAATTAGCATCTGTTGACAGTTACTAACGAAGGTTTCTGCCATTTTGGACGCGCAGCTGTCCTTTGAGCGAGTTGATGAAAGTATTATGTGTATTTTTTTTTTTTTTTTGAATTTTTATTTCCATCATAGTTCATCTTATTTCTCCCAGCGAAATAACAGACGGAACAGTCTTGGGAACATCGCAGGTAGATGTGTGCAGAGTTATCAAGAGACTTTGTTGAAAAGTAAATATATATATTTCCTATTTTTTTTTTTTCCACAAAAACAAACACATTAAATCTCTCAGACGAAGGTTACATAACAATTGCATGTTCAAAATGGCTGAAACTTTGGTGAGTAACTATGAACAGATGCTCAAAAGATTTGACTGGCATTTATTTACCATTTCTGCCATCTTCACGTCAACGTCGAAAACTTTTCAGATCATCCTTGTATACATTTTTTAACTCTTTTTATTGGTGATGCGTGAGATTATAAAATCACTTCTATGGAAAAAAATCAATTTAAGGATTTCTTTTTTTCCAAAAAAAAGGTCATTCGTTTTAGAGAAAAAAACAACTAAAAAAAAAAAAAAAAGACGCCTTAACATAAGATTTTATAAAGCCCGTGACTACGAAGATAAAGGGATCATTATATTTTGATGGGGCCCTAATTTTTATTGAAGAGATCAAACCCTTTTTGGAAAAAGTGACTAAAAAGGAATTTGTTTTCTTATGTCTAATTCTAATTTAACTAAAATCTGTAACTGTGCTATTTTCATCTCATGCACAATTCATTGTTATCACATCTCTTTTATCATTTATTACAAAAATTAATCTATTTAATATATATTATCATAATGGTGATTGATTTAGCCTTTAAGTACATGAATTAGTGTGAACCCCACGTATTGACTTGAGGTTCTACTCCTCTAAGTATGGTTGCCTTTCCAAAAGAGAAAATAAGGTGAAAGTTGTGGATAAGCGCGGCTAGACGTCCATATGTAGGGATTAGTGCTGATACTCGGTCCAGCACTGTATTGTTTTTTAGTTCGGTCTTAATTGATTTTTTCCAGACCGATTTGGACCGATTTTTTGGTCCAGACTGCGATGTCAGACTATTGACCGATTTTTTGGCCTCACTTTGTAGACCGATTTTGATTTGGTCTTACTCTTTGGACCGACTTTTTTTCGGGCCCAATTTATGAACTGATTTTTTTAGGGCTCATATATTATGAGAGACCGTTCTTTTTTCCAGATCAACTATCATTTATTTTTTTTCAAAAAAATTTCAAAAGTACACGGTAAGTTCTAAAACAAACTCAATTTACAAAGTAGAGACGGTGGGATCAAAATCAATCCGAGCTATTGTACTTGAAAAAACATATGACGTCATATTATACAGAATTTATCTGTAAAATCGGTCTAGACCGATTTTTTGGGACCGGACTAGACCGAATTTTTACTTTGAATGATCTAGACCGAACTTTTCCTTTGGACTAATCTTGTCCGAATTTTTATATGAGACCAGTCTAGACCAAGCTAGGACTAAGCTAATTCGGTACAATAAAATATATGAAGGTCTCAGACCAGTCTAGGATTTTCAGACCGAAACTAAACACTAATAGTCATATTGATAACTCAAGACATTACAACGTAAGGATTCCTATTAAATTCAATATTTACTTGAATAACCGAAATACTTGTTTAAGGCTCCCATTGAAGAAAATATATTTCGTCTTTGATCTTTAGAAGGTTTATGGCTATTATCACACGATACAGTTCAAACTATTTTTATTACAAGAAGAAAATGATTAATTGAAAGCTTTCATTAAATATGAAAAGTGTAGAAGAAGAGCTTACAAGAAACAAATCCAACCCATCTGAATGTCATTCATACTGCAATAACTTACTTTTATATAAATAAAATATACTATAACATATTATCTAATTCAAATATTGATTTTATTTAAAAATATAACCAAAGTAAAGAACATGTGTATGAATGAACTAGATATTCATTTAAATGAGTGAAAAAGTTATCTAACATTTTATCCAAATAATTATAAGGAAAAAAAATAATAAATACATTGCAACCAATCTATAATTTTTCATAAACTGAATTTAGTAATGGCAAATTCATAAATTGTTAGTCATTAATTTAATAGAGAAGCTGAGCATTTCGTCATATTTAGGAGATTTATGCATACACAAGTATGAATCCTTTAGGTATTTAGGAGTTCTATTCGACATATGTTTTCCAAACTAATGAATCCACTTCTCAACAGAGGAAATTAAACAGATCGTATTTGTGGAATGATAAATGAATAAAAGTTGACGTCGATGTAAATGATTTGTTTCTATAAAAATAAATAGAACATTAGTTGAGTATAAATAGATAATTAAGTGATTAATTTATAGATCCTTGAGAATTTTATGAAATGCAGAGTGAGAAAGATAAATTCAATAGATTTATCTTAATCGACAGGGCGTTTACTTTATCTTCTATGCTTTATATAATCAAAAAAAAAGTCATTGCCTGTGTCAAAAGTGGTCCTTTCACCGTCACAAGTCTGTTTCAACACACTTTTTCTATAGCAGTCTGGTATAAAACCCCGAGATCTCTTGCATGGGCCCTCTTTTACTTGAGGGGATTGACCTGGGCTGTTTTCTTGAACTCCTCCTGGTTTAGTTTGGCATTTTCGACATTGCCGATCTTCCTATCCAACATTTCGAGCTTGCTGACGGCGTAGACGGTGGTCCTGGAGACACCCAACTGCTTTGAGTGTGCGAATGGATATGCATCGATCACATTCAAATGTCATTTTCTCGAATTTTATGTAAGGTTTGGTTTATTTTGTAAGTAATTGTTTATGCTTTAGTATAACGAAATATAAATTAATTTCAATAACTCAACCTTCACTTATTATTGAATGAATAAGTGATTAGATTTCAATGGACCACCCGATACAATTAGAAGCTTTCAAGAGATGAATTTTTGCAATATATGCAAAAATAGCAAAGCAGGATCAAAGGGAATGTATTTTGCTTTACTTTACTACAGATAATTTCTTTCCCATATCAATATGTTATCTTTTTTGTTGTCGTTGATGTAGTCACCTAATTCCCTTTTTTAATTTGTATTGAATATGCGTTCTCCCTGATTCCGCTTGTAGAATAATTTGTTTTTTGGATTTTCTATTTTTTATGTGCATTTTGGAAGGCAATACTTTAAAAAAACTTTGAGACACGGGAAATCGATCTTCTTTATGTAAAAAACAGAAACAATTCACTAGCAAAAAAACAAACTTGTCCTCCAGATCCAAGGAATTTAGTCTGCTCAGAACTAAAAATAGCCTCAGTAAGTATCTAAGAACTCTGGACAACTTTTATGTTATGTCTAAAGCCTGTGTATGTCCCTGTTTTGCCAAAAGTTCACATCTAAAACAAATACCACTATTTTTATTATAATATCTGAGGAAGTTGCCCTATGATTATGTAAGATACTTCAAGTAAAAAAAAATGCAATATGATATTTTCTTTAAGAAAATAAGTTTTTTTAAAGACATATTTTATTCTTACATACGTGACTTTTTTTAAATTAAAAATCAGCTTTAGATATTTGTCCAACATAGGTTGAAAGATAGGACAGATCCACATTTTCTTGGATCTGGATGGGTTCGGATCTTTAGACGTAAATATCCGAATACATTTCTGGAACCCAAATAGTCGGATACAGATCTGAACACAAAATTGTGTGGTCACTTGTCTCGAATTTTATGATTTTATGAGACTTAAATCAATAGGCTCTAATTGGGGCGTCCGCAGGGAGAGGGATGGAGGGGCTGTTGCCCCTCCCAAATTAAGGAATTTTTCCTTTATTATATATCAATTTTTTTTTAAATACATAGTTTCATGACAATAAAAAATTGAGTCGTAATCTCATGAATGAATTAGTGTGACTTGTAGAATCTTTTTGACTGGGATATTACAAACATTCATTTAACATGTTATAATTATATATATATTTACAACAGAGGCAAGGTTCATAGAAGTACAAGGTTAGACCATCATGTCATCGGGATAGCTAGAATTTACAATTTGATGTATTGTACCGACTGCCGGGCAAGACAGGTAGATTTTGACGTAACCTGAAAACAATTATAGTTTACGGAGTCACTATCGTTGGAATTTTCAATTTGATGTATGGTTCAGACTGCTGGGCAAGAAAGACAGATTTTTACAAAACACGCAACATCTGATTTACTATTACGTCAATATTAAAAAGCGTGGTGGAAGTTAAACCTCAGTCGTACACACCTTATGGTAAAATCTTGTATATCTATTAACCTTGGTAGAGTGTGTGAATTCATTCATTCGAGAACATTGTATCCCTTTTATTAATTTTATTAAGATTTTTATGTATGTATATACTATGAACGACATCATAGATCGTAAACTGATCTTTTAGAGATATTTTATGTTTTCATTAATTATATGCGGACTCTGTTGAAAATTAGGTCATGTACAATTAATTTTTCCTTGTTTAATCACTAATAAGTCATTAACTACATACAAATATACATTAAATTTTACTAGCATGTATATTCTTGCAAATTTTCTTGCATTTTGAGATGAGCAGAGGTATACAAATCGTATGTATAATGATAATGTTATAAAGAAAGAAACCGAAAACAAACATAGTACTTCTGACAATTTGGGGAATGTTTTGGAGGAGATCAGCTGTGACACGGGAGGAGGGTAGAAGAAAAAAAACAAGGACATTGAAAATAATTACTCCAATATCGATCCCTATTGATTCTGACGAGGTCATGGGACACAAACTAAATAAGAAGGAACCAAATGGACCGGAATAAATGTAGAGGAGGATCTTAGAGGAATAAGACAAAGAATTATTTTCTAAGAACACATATATATATATTACTACTTAATACATTTCTGAGATTGTGAGTAATGGGGATTTCCATGCATAAGTTCACTTGCACAACCACTGGGCCGAGGCCTATTATAGGCTATTGGAAGGGATCCTTAATACTCAAAAATGCGATGGCTAATGAACCACCTTTTCGACTAGCCGTTCACATTCACAACCAATAGGCTGGGGTGTATTGTAGATATTGAAAAGGGTCCTTGATGTTCAAAGAATCGATGGTAATGGGTAATGATCCAATTCTTGAATCTGCAGGTCTTTTGCACAACTCGTGGTTGGGGTGTATTATAGGATAGTAAAAGGGTCCTCGATACTCAAAATAGCGCCGGCGATGGATTTTGACCCCCCTCGTGGACAAGTAGTTATCTAACGTAACCCGTGGGTCGGGTGTATTATAATATATTGGAAGGGGTCTTTGATACTTAGGGCAGTGGTGGTGATAGGATTTGATCCACTTGTCCACTGTTGCCCGAGGTATATTTTGAAAAATATAATGGAGTGTCTGATGACAATTTCTTATCATACTATAGTTTGATTGTCGAAATACAATATAAACTTAAATCAAAAAGTATTAGACCAAGAATGTTTAGTCTTTAAATGTAAAGGGCTGCATTGCCATTTGAAATATTTTTGGGGCTGCAGGACCTATTAAGTTAAATTTCTTAAAAAATGGCTATATGAAACAAAACTATTAAATACAAACTTATTTCAATTTGACACTAAATATGAAAAAGGCCAAATTTAATTTTCCAAGGCCAAACTGCTTAAAAAGCTGAACTGGAAGCCCTGTATGAGTCTCAGTAAATACAAGATAATGTAAAATATTTTTCAATGTTTCTACGTATTATGAGCATTTAATACGCGTTTTGATGATATTACGACAATTTTACTAAAAAATACTACTTTCAGTGAAAACAAGTAGTGGGCCACACCTACACATTTGGCGGGCTACAATGCTGCCCGATCCACAGTTTGGGCATCCCTCCACTAGATGATCAAACTACTTGCAATGAAATGGTATCTTAATCAAATCCTTAATGATCAAATTGCTTGCAATGAATTGTTTAATAATCAAATTACTCACAATCATTTTAGTTTTCATGAAGGTAAAATGACAATTGACCACTCTATTGGATATTTATAGATTTCCCCGACATTTTACATATTGCCCGCTCTAACGAGCATTATATTCGTAATATAATCATCGTTTAGGTGACTCAATATTTTTATCTGTTTTATACTAGCTGCAACTTGAATGCTATCATTTCATTTTTAGTATTAAAATCACTCAAATTTGCAAGATATACGTTTGTGAGAGTTGTACAAAATCCTTATTAATTTTCATGTATATAGTATTTTCGGTATGTAAAAAAAATAAAATTATATGGAAATCCTGATTTAGGGAAAAGAAGATTAGCTCTGATGATATTTTATTAGATCAGCTGCAAGTAGCTATGAGATGAAGAAAATAAACATAGCCCAAATTTGAACTTATGTACCGTTCAATTCCCAAAAAAAACCTGTTCAGATTGCCAAGAATAACAAAAATAATATGTTATTAAGCCATATTATTTACAACCCTCAATAGATATTCAAGATTGTCGTTTGAAAAGTCCGTTCAAAGTCCAAAAGATGGCACTACTGGCACGTAACAAGGCTATGTTTAGTTATTAGAATATCTTGGAAGAACACACACCAATTTTCAGCCAGATAGGTCAATTGCTTTCTGTTTGGCATTCGTTTGAATCGAGGGAGTGGAGTGATTTTCAAAAAATGGACGAAAAATAATTTCGTGTGTTGATTAAACATTACTTTATTCAAAGTAAAACACCTCAAGAGGCTAAAAAGATGACTGACAAACATTATGGGGACTCTGCACCTTCTATTAAAACAGTTTATAAGTGGTGGGCATCTCGAGTTGGAGCCCTATTTCTTTTAATTTTTGCGAGCATAACTGCTGAAGTGTGAGCTGGTGCATTGCCGTGATGGAAAAATACTTTTTTGTGGGTCAATGCTTGGTGTTTTTCTTGCAGATTGGTTTTCAAATTGTCCAATAGCGACGAATAGTATGCACTTGTAATAGTTTTACCCTTTTCCAGATTGTCAATAAGGATTATTCCTTGCGAATCTTAAAAACAGTTACCATAATCTTTCGGGCTGATTCCTCGACTTAAATGAATGTCAAATAGAAAGAAATATACGATCTGCCTAAAAGTTGTTTGTGTTCTTCCAAGATATGATACAAACTAAACATAACCTCGATACGTTCTAGGACGTTGCATGGACTTTTCAAACGACCCTTGTATTTATATTTTTAAATATCAAGGGTTGAGTAACTCAAAACTGACATATTGTAGGGTCATTGCCTATATGTCTTCCTAGAACTATAATATTTACTCATAATATTTAAAAACAGATAAATTCACACTATTGAAATGAATTTCTAACATATTTTTTTGTAAAAATTGTGGAAAACACCATTATTCATAATGGCAGAATGGAGTGTCCATGCTTAGTTATGTAAAGTAAATATTTGTGTTACAACATTGATTGAGCCATACCTGAATGATTCAATGACTCAGGTTATTATTTAAGTGTTGACTTTACTGTTACATAAATTAAGATTATTGAGACAAATGCTTGAAAAGTCTTATAAAGTTAGAGATTATGAACATTTCGAAATAAATAGGATCTGAACAAACTAACAACTTATTCACAGTTGCAAGATTGCGTGTAGAATCTAAGTCTCTACGCAAACAAAAAAAAACAAAGAAATTACAAGACTTATATCGTATAACTTTTCTTATGTATGATTTACATAAGAGGTACTTCAATGACGTCATTGCAGTTAGATATTCTAAGAAGTAAGAATAAAAACTGTACAAAAATTAAAATGAATCATAGTCATAACGCCTCACGTTCATTCATGAAGAGTCAAACATATGTACATACACTATATTTTAAGAATTGAGCCCTGGGCTTGGTTTTTCTAGACATTTCTATGCACAATTATTCCCTTGATTATATCTTCTTACACGTAAATCCATTGGTATGACTTATGACGGCTAAAATTTCATGTGAATAATTTGGACTTCTTCCTTAAAAGAGTTCCGGAAGTATCTAATTGTACAGAAGGGTTTTCATTGGAAGCAGAATAGGATTGACGTCATCCTTAGGCTCCTAAAAATAGCTTGGAAAACACGATCTTCATTGTTTTAATTGAGATCTCTTTTAATTTTGTGTTGTTCTTTATTTGGCAAAGATATATTTTGTCAATTCTTAGAAAATGTGAAATAATATTATTATTTTTAAAGAGATTTGATTTCGGTCATTAAACGGGAGCAGTGATTTCTTAAATAACCTTAGCCCATTTATTTGTATTCATCGGTTTCTACATTTTAATCGATTAATTAATCATTCTATTATGCAATTATTCATTGAATGCATGGATCTATCATTATGAAGGAAGGACTTTAAACCTTGGTATATGGATCTGTTGTTTAAAAAAGTTACAGGAGAATGTTTTTCTTTTCTTTGCAATGTACATATTTTAATAACAAAGGCATTACAATAGCTCAAAAATGCAAAGGCACGACCCACATTCATCGTACACATAATTTAGAAGTGTTAATTTACATCCAGAATTCAATATGGTGAGCAGATATCGAAATCTCCTTTTGGGAATATACTTTTTTGTAACTAAATTTTGCTTCAACTTATTGTTTTTAAGACGTAACAAATATAACTGCTCATTAAATTATATAGTGGTTTGATAAGTGCTAGTCTTTTTAATTTATTTTTGAGTTGAAAATACTGGGAACAGTTGCAAAACTCCCTTTTCTTTGAATATAAAAAAATGGAATCCCAAAAAGTATAATACAATTTATAATTACATGACGATTTGGTTGTTCAAAATACAATTATTTTTGTCATCTATTTATCTAGTTATTCTATAAAAAAAATTTGGAAGGGTAAAAGTTATTTTCAAAAGAAATATATTTAGAAATAAAGCAGCCAATTTATTATTGTTGAGATATAATCAGTATTGCTGTGTTGGTCCTTATTTATTACCGAAGACTACAGTCCCGTCCAGTTCGCTCTCGGTTAAACAAAGTTAAGTACTAAATATATATAAAATTCGGTCCTTGATGACCTCACTCAACTACAGGGATCGGAAGCAAAACGTGGACTGAATGACTGATTTAAAAAAAATGTCAATAATTTTATTTTTTGATATATAATGATGAATTCTTTTTTAACAAAAACTTTGAGACACAACTTTTGTGAAAATGTTCATTTAATATGGCCGCCCTCAGCAGAATCACAGCCTCCACACGGCGGCAGAAAGTCTTGCAAGGGTTGATAATGAACTTCTCAGACAAGTTAATCCACTCCTTCACAATGTAGGCTTTCAAGGAGTCCACGTTCGGGTGAGATATCTGGTTAGTCTCCCTCTCCGAGGTGCCCACACAGAAAAGTTCAACGGGCTCAAATCCGGCAAAGATGATGGTCATATGTCCTTGGTACAAAAATCAGCCATGTTGTCGGCGCAGAACTTCTAGTATGTGGCCGATGTGTGTGAGGGTGCACCATCTTGGGTCCACATATAGCTGTCTTCTGGATAGGTGGCCTTGAGCCATGGCAGTATGGTGAACCTCAGCACCTTTTAGTAGGCCTCCTGACCGATTTTCTCCTCAGCCTTAAAAAAGAGGAAGGCATCTTCTTGCCGTCGGACGCCACTATCTCCTGGACAATTATTTGGGCCGCATTTTTTTTTGTATGGAACACCCTGTTGACCTTCTCTAGGGATCCCCAAGCCAATGGTCGTTCCGACAGTTGTAGACCTGGTCCACGGTGAAGATCTTGTCGTCAGAGAATTTTTTTACTGTGGATCCATTTGCCTTGATCCAGGCACGAACTTAATAATATAATGTATGATAGATGGCGTGGGGTCCTTGTGTAAGAGGACACCCCAAGTCCTCCTTCATATCCCTCCTGATTGTCCATCGTCAAACTTGTTAAAGAGGTGATTCATAGATTTATGGGGTCCTCCTTGATCTTCTTCTTCAGGTCCCCAAGAAACTCCGAATCCCTTTTCAAGTTGTGCCCCCACTTTCTTCCTTCCTTGAGAGATATTTTCCATCCCTTTTCATCTTGGCCACCTTAAAAATAAAGCTCCTGGAGCATATCACAATGGCTATAATCTCTGCCACCTCGATTTTGGGATCCAGAAGGTTTGAAATCCTCTGCCTATTTGCTTCTTGCTCACTCATGATGAAATATTTGAGAAACGTTTATTATTGTCTACTTATACAGAAAGGATAGGAGATTCGGAATATGCAGGAAAAATCACATAACCTCTCTATTTTAATTGCATAATAAGAATTTATTAACCGTCCACGTTTTCCTTCCAACCCCTGTATATATACCAGTACGTACAGAAGTATGGAAACTTTTTGGGTAAAAATTATAACACTTATAATATATTTGAAGCATTTTTTGTTTATTCTATGTATATAAACAAAAATAGTTTCATGTTTAATTTTCTATAGGATTATCGAATATGGCCTCCATCAGCTTCCAATACTTCCTCCAGACGGTGCCAGAAGCTGCTTGAGTGGCACGCTTGACAACCCTGACATTTGATGTGCCACCATATAAAGTAATCAAGAGGATTGAGACGTGGTCTCTCTGGTGGCCATAAGGGCTTGTCCCAGAATTGAATTTTAATAGGCCAACCCCTTTTGGTTCAAGTTGTCAGTATTTACCGGCGCACCATCTTGCTGGACTACGAATTTGGATCATTTGGCCATCTCCAAGGCGTATCACAGTATTTTATTGTTTAAGATATCCAAATACTCTTTTGCGGGTTTCCTGTAACCCTTTGGGAACCAGATTGGGTCCATTATTGCTCCATTCGAAGCCACAATTCCTAGCATCATTACAGTGGCTAGACGTCAAGTGGTGGGAACCGTCCCAATCTTATCCACTGTCTACCGATTGTCCTTGAAGGTCCCAAAACGTTTGATGAATGTTTGAAGACTTAGTCCACATCTAACGTCTTCTCATCAGAGAAAAGAGTAAACCGGCCAGTTGGAGCTTTTTGGAGCGTTCAAGTCGATTTTTACGTAGGCTTATGCAAGGAGAGTCCGCTCACCCTTATTCTTGATGGCCCTGGACACTGGCTGACAGCATTGTCCATAGTAAAGGTAGACATGGACATCTTGGGATTGGCTTGAAAAGTTTTATTGAGCCGTATCATGTAAAATTGCCCTTTAAAGCTTGCTTTAAAAAATCATATTTTTTGGTATCATTTCGATTCAGAACCATGTTTTGAAATAAAATAACTATTCAGATAACAATATAAGTTAATAACAATTGATAAAAAACATTCCAGCATTCATTAGATAATTAATATATTAACTTATCTGGGACACAGTTCCTGCAATGTGTGTCTTATACAAAATTCAGCAAAATGAAAGAAGCTAATATTTTTGGCATTTTTTTTGTACTTGATTATATTAAAACTAAAACTAAAATAAACAAATCTAAAAGATTTAATGCGAAAAAAAAAAATCGATATTTATTGTTTTTTTCAGTATAACTTTTAATTTTCTTATAAAATAAAGAATAATTTAGCAATGTTAGGTTGCGAGAAAAATGCTTCCAAATTAATATAATTTAACCAACTAATGGACTAGTTCTAATACATAATTAATATTTTCGAGCCAGGAAGATTCTAAATAGAAATAGTTTTTATATTCAATGTATTTGATTTATATTTATTCATGAGATGTAGGTCATCGAATAATCAAACATTCTCAACTACCGGGTGGTAGCTTGAAATCCAAAAAAATTACTAATTCAATTATTAATGAAGGTTGAGAGATTGAAATTAATTCATATTTCGATATATTAAAGCATAAACAATCATTGACCAAACTAAAACAAAACAGAGCTCTTTAGCTTACCTTCAAGTCTAGAAAATGGAACTTGACCATGATCAACGCATTTCCATTCACACTCTTCAAGCAGTTGAGTGTCTCACAGACCACCGTTTACGTCGTCAACAAGTTCAAAACGTTGAAAAAGAAGAAGGGTTCTGTCAAATAGGTCAAATTGGACCCTGATGAGATCAAGAAAATAGCCCAGGCCAATACATACAAGTCCATGAGGTCGTATACAAGAGATCCTAGGATTTCACACCAGACTGTCCGAAGAGCAATTGAAAAAGTCCGTAGAAAGAGCCTTGTGAGGATGGAAGGTCCACTTTTGACACCAGTAATGAAATAAACTCATCTTTTCCGTTGAAAGTCTCTTTTTAATGAGTTTTGAATTATTCTCCTGTGTTCTTTTGAACCCTTTTTAGACACTTATAGCCCCCTACATCCCTGATACCAACACTCTTGGTTACACCTTTTAGGTCCATGTCGAAGGAAAGGCATTCTTTGTCAGTCATCCAAACACCGAGTCTATCAAAGCCACTGTCAGCTATCACTTGAAAGCTATAACAGAGGACTACATGTGCAGCGGGTGCCAGGACTTCCACCACCGTCTGGAAGCCATCATTGCCCCTAAAGGAAGCTACACATCAATTATAAAGATCACTCTGACACAGAACTATTTATATCATTCATTTTGTTGAAATTATATTGTTAATGAATAAATTATATCTTTTTGAAGCTTACAATTCAAAGATTTGAACGGACCACTCGGTATATAGTTTATTTAATTTCGAAATATGACTGAATTAAAAATGTGATTAAAAAAAAGGTAAAGTTTTACAGGCCTAACCTTATGCAATTGAAAATTTAAAGATGATTTTTGTCTTTTATGGCTTCAATAACAATAGTACACGAGCCTGCAAAGTGATATATATCCAAGCATTAAAATCAATGATAGAACAATAGAATGGGTAGAGCAATATAATTATCTTCAAGTTATTATAGACTTCAGACTTAGATGCACGGCCTATGCTGAATATATAATACAAAAAGCCAAAAAAGTTTTATTTGCCATCAGGAATTTGATTGGACAAAAGTGGAGCTTACAGCCTGACTATATTCAATGGATTCGGAATGCCTGGCTGCCTAGAGCCTATTATTTGTTATGGAGCAGGGATATGGGCATCTCGAGTTATTGAGGTAAACCTTTTTATCCAAAGGATCAGGTGAATTCATAGGCTTGCAGGTCTTGTGATGTGTCGAACTATGAGGTCTACTCCTACAAAAGCCATGGAAGTTATATTCAAAATGGAGGCACTCCATTTAACCATAAAAAATAACACACTTAGGGTAAGACTAAGAACTATGGATGATGTTCCAATATCGTGGATGACCCACTTCAGATCTAAAAGAGCGGCAGAAATACTCCAAAAACAATTAAGAGTATGCCTCAAAAAAATTTGGTATGCCCATAGAAAAGACACTTCATAAACCTGATTCTCTACCTCCGTTTGTTTTGATAAAAAATGAGAAACTCTTGGATCAGCATTGCCTCAATGTTTTTGCAGATGGATCCAAGGTCGAGGACAAAGTTGGACGGTGCATTTCCATAGGAGACGAATGTTTATTCGACGGCTACGGAAATCTGAGCTTGTTTAATACTGTTTTTCAGTCTGAGTTGGTAGGTATTTATCAAGCAACACGTGCCCTAAATGAATACCTGAAGTCCCCGTCATTTCTCACGTTGACAATATGGCAGCTATTGAATGTTTGGGAAATAAAAGAGGGTCCTTAACAGAACATTTTTGGAATTTCAAAACAACCCATAAATATAAATTGTGTAAGGGGAGATGACTGCAGGACTGGGATCAAATTTGTGGATGCCCTGGCAAAAATGGGGGTGCCAAATGACTTATCAATCCCATATTGAAGTTCAACAGACAACGTTGAAGGTAGAAATTTAAAAAAAAATAGTAACTGCCAAATGTGAACAGGAATGGCAGATTGATCCAAGTTGCCATCAAACGAAACGGTTCTTTACTAGTTCCGATCTTGGATGGAAATTGCAATCACATACTAAAACATTTCTCAAGAAATGTTGTGAGCTTTCTTTCTGGCCACATTCCAAAGAAAAGTTATCTAAATTAGTCGATGAGGACTCATGCAGACTATGTAAAGAAGGATCAGAATCTCCATTCCATTTCCAAAAACAGAATGCAACGCCAGGGCGAGAAGAAGCCAGTGGGAAAATTGCGAGGACGTTCATTGGAGTAAAAGGGATTTTCAATGTTTCATCAAAATTCTCTCGGGCACTAAACACTTTGAGGACGTTTTCAAGACGATGCTACTTGGAGCCTCCACGATAAAAAACTATTTTATTAATTTATTTTATTTTTTAACAAAATATTATTTACTTTAAGGTTTGTTTACTGTGTTATATTTTTTTTATGGATGGTCGATATTTTTATTGTCTGTGGGTTTTTTTTGTTTTATTGGTTTCTTCTTGTTTTTTTTTGTTTTTTCAAATAACCTGCTGTTTTATTAATATGACGTTATTACTGTGTATACGATGATTAAAATGATTAAGTGGAATATATCCCACCTCAAGGATATTGCATCACGGAATGCTGCATTAAATTGCGGTTTCCGTGACCCATGGTGGGTGCCTGTGTGTCTATGCTCCTTTGGAAATGACAATGAAAAAACATAAAAAAACATCGACTTTGACCAGGGAAAGAGTAATTTTCATTATTTTTCTTGTTGTCAACTGTTAATTACTAGAGAATAGTTATTAATTACAATTTTGTATTAATAAATAGATTTATCAAAACATGCATAAATGATAGAGTATGAAATGACATGCAGTTAATATTTAATACAATTCCTAATATCTCTTGTATAATAGTGGAAGAAGCCTTCTTATAGGGCTAATAGATATGAATAGAAACAAAGAATGAAGGTGGAAGAAAAAGAAAGAAAAAGAGGGATGTAGAAAGAGATAAGGGAAGAAGAAACAGAGAGAGAGAGTAACCTGGCGGATTTGTTGTGGAGTTATAGTACTTGTTGGTCTCAGAGTAGATTTGAAGATCTACATGTGAGTAATTCATGCCAATGTCCTTGTTGATTTCTTTTGGCCCACATCTCTTGCCACAGCTGATTGTCACAGTTCTAATGAAAAGTCATGACAGCTAAACTTCTCTCCTCCATAATATTCTTCGGATTATCAGGGTGACCATGTTGATCTTCGTCTTCTTTTTTAACATGCCAAAATACATGAGATTTTCAACACTAAATATATGTTAAAAGTGGTAAAAAATATAAACTATTGGAATGTAAAAATGAATGCAATCTGGCTGGCGTGTAGGTCAGCTCACATTTTAGACTACATATAAATACTATCTTTCCATTTTTTAATATGACGGTATGCTCAACACTTCCAAATGATTGTCCACCGTACAGAAAGGAAGATTTGTCAAAGCATAAAAAGTGCAACTTATCCACCTGCATCACTCAGGAATTGATCTGGAAAGGAATACTCTCTGAATCAAAGATAGGGTTTGTCTTCAAATTCATCTCAAAACCTCCCTCTTTCTCATCTATTCCAAATCATATATCATCATTTCTCAGTCAAAAAATCAGTTATTGGGATAGAAAATACCCCAATTCCTTCTCTTAAAGTATTCTTTTTGTTATCAATGCTTCATTTCATTATACTGCAAAAGAAATATATGTAGGAATGGAGAAATTACCATAATGGCATTACATAAGTTCAAAAAGGCACGCATTTTTCATATTTTTATGCAAAAAAACATTTATCAGATTTAAACGGTCGAATAAATACCTACATATATAAAAAAGACGACTTTGATAAACTTGGTATTGGATTCAAATAATTTCATGAAAATTGTGATTTATGTCAGTCAAATCGCCTTCTTTTTTAATATAAAATTATATTTATTGGTTATTTAAATATTTTAATTCTTGATTTCATCCGGGCCTTCCTTCTCTTTGAACAACGCATTAGCATTGCACTCTACCAATTATAGCTCAGACAAATTAGGCAAGTGTGCAGGATTATATATATGTGTTGTTGTTTTTTTTCAGGGGGGGAGAGGAAAGTCTTGGTGTTTGGATTTTATTAAATATAAAAAAGAAAAAAGAAGAAAAATAATTTCAAAAATTATATATTTTAGTAAAAAAATTCAAAAATCTAAAGTTTTACTCAAAAATTTAATTTTTTTAATCCGCAGCTATTCTCAAAAAATTAAAGTTTTTGAAAAAAATATCTAAAATTCTACAGTTGTTCCAAAAAAATAATTTTTTTGGTAAAAATTTCAAAAATGAAATGTCAAATATTAAATTTTTGGAGAAAAAATCAAAATACCAGTAGCTATTTACAAAAATTAAATTTAAAAAAAAAAATTGAAAAGATAAACCCAATTAATCAAAAATTTTTAAAAATTAAACAAATTTTTTTGCAAAAAAAGAATCAATTATTAAATTTTTAGAAGATGAGAAAAAATTCCTTCTATCAAAATCACTGTTTATATTGCCAACAACAAAAACCAAGCTAATTTTTTGATAGAGTTTACAGCCCTTATTCTATCATTGGTGGTCAAATACTCCCCTTTCTCTTTATTTTTTCTCTAACAACATGGTATGTATATTCAATATATAGTATGTATATATTTTTATTTTTGCAGAAAAACTGTGAAATAAAGCAGACAAGTGCTTTTTTTTAATAAAAAATAAATGAAAAATAATGCCCAATATACATACAAGAGAAAATATGACTATCAAAAATATTTTTTTTTAAAAAGGGATACCATTTTTTGGACGAAAATTTCTAAAGTAGCCAAAAAATGATGCTTTCTAAAAATACTAGCAATATGTTTTAAATTTTTCAGATGACGTTCTGATTCTGGGGTTATGCACCTCACTATGTCAGAGGCTAGCTCCCGTAACTGTCCATATACTCTCGATATTTTGATACTAAAAGCAATTAATCTTGCTGTGGCATTTATTTAAATGACTATAAAATTTTCTACTCTGATTGGCTCTCTCAATGTGAGTTTTTTTTTTTTTTTTGCCAATATAATCCTTGAAGTTTAAAAGTTCACAGACAAGTGCCTTGGTTTTTGTATGCAAATTCATACTCACAGTTAATCTAAGAAGAATAATGGCGGATAACCAATGTGACTTTGTATTTATGAGAGCCTTCATATTTAGAGATACCAATAGTCTAAGTATTTCCAGGCGGGGGTACTCAGCGAATGCGTAGATGACCGAATTATTTATCTTCCCAAAGTCTTTAGACTGGTCATAAAAAGGAAAGCATCCTCCCGAAATCTATAACTGAGTCCTAAATTTACGACCATCCAACATTCCACATGTGGATCTTAATATTTGTTTGATTCAGATTTCCGGGAGTATTAGTACTCTTTTGTATTCTTTGGCCCAATTTATTGGTTCGTCTAATATAGTTTCTCCATATTTTAATTTCTACAGAATTATCACTGCTACAGACAATGATTCTAATAAACCACTTATATGATTGTTTGATAAAGATTTATAATCGCAACTTTTTGTGAGATCAATGAATATTCTTTCATAATTTTTTTTCTATATAAACGTTATCTTCTTCTGGTACGTGAGAACATACACTTTGCTTGTCCGCCTATTCTTTTACTACAGTACACTTTTGTCACTCATTTACTAAACAATTATTCCCAAAATATATTCATAAAGAAGTAGAGATTATATTTTCAATTGTACGTATGAGATCTAGCCTGTTTTACAAACCCATTTCTGCATTCTGTCCCAAATAGGGTAGGTAAAATCGTATCTGTAAATGAATAAAGACCAAAGTATTGAATTGCAAACTACTATTTTATTATTTTTCTGTGTACACACTACTCTGCCTTATAAACGCTCTTAATAAAATTATCCCTGATCCCCGTTACCAAATTGAAAAACTCCAGAACTCCAGGAGAGGCTTGAAAGTAAATTTTACTCGTATTCGGAACAATATTCGAGCATGTCAAGAAGTTCATAAGGAAGGAGACGATCCCTGGAAGTCCCCCCCCCCCATTCTAGAGGAGGGACTGATCTACGACAATTTATCCGTTGGAAAATTATTCAAGACTCATGCAATTTTCTAAGGGCTCGAGTGACACAAGGTTGAGATGTTTGTGGCAATGCTGTTCCTCTGGATTCTTAAAAATTATTTGTGAATCTCTCGGTATTAAAGCTAATATGACAAGGAGACTTGGACGATATTTTAGAATTTATAAATTCAGTGAATGGTCAAAGTTTGGTTCAATGTGGAACATTTTGTGAAAATATCTGTGTTGATAAATCAAAAGCTTCTTTTCTAATTGTTGTTTGCCAAAATATAATTAGTTTTTGCCTTGACCGTAAAACATGTATAAATCTCAATATTATACAAGATAATTTCCCTCCCCTTTGTCCAAAAATGTGAATTCCTTTTCAACAAATACCAACCCCTCATCAGAAAATGAAGTCTGGCTAGAAAAACATGCGTGGATCAAGACTCTTTCATCACAAATATATGATCCAAAACTATTTAAGTTTGTAGAAGATAAATTACGGTTAGTGTACAATTGTGTTTTTGATTCAACAAAGGAACTTAAACCTATGTAAGGTAAATACGCCAGGGACGCAATGAAGATTACACTCAAGTCCGATGCTAAGCTAATTCTAAATACCTTATTAACTAAAACCCCTGCTAAGGCTATTTCTGGATTTAGAAGAACGTTATTTGGCCAAAATAGATTTAACAAAGGGATATTGCCGGATTCCTCTACATTCAGATTCTCAAGAATTGACAACATTCATTACTCCTTTTGGGAGATACAATTTCATAAGGTCTCTAATATAATTTAATTTTACAGGGGATTCCTTCTCCTATAGAGGATATATTACCATTGATGGATTACCCATTAGCAAGGTTGTGGATGATATTGAATGGGAAAAGACAAGTTCAATGAACTCTTCACCCTAGTTTGTGAAACGTTGGAAAGAGTTTGGAAACATGGATTTACATTAAATAAGTCTAAATCAGTTTTATGTGCTAAGAATATTAAATTAGTTGGATATGAAAATCTGCGAGAACTCCATCAAAGCAGATATTAGGAAGACTTCAGCGTAATTTATGGGATTAGTAAATCAGCTTGGTGGATTTTCACAGGAACTTTCTAAATATGCATAACCCCTTCGTGATCTCCTCAAGGTCTAGAACGAATTCCAATGGTTATCTGACCATACCAAAGCTTTTAAAACAACTAACAAAATTCTCACATCTCCTCCAGTCATAGCCATGTTAAATAAAAATGCCGAAACTCACCTACATACTGATGCTTCAAGTAAAAATTGATTAGGAGTTGTCCTTCTACAAAAACAAGACGACTCAAAAGAATGGAAACTAATCCCATGCGGTAGTAGATACCTTCAAGAAGCTGAAACGCGATATGTCATGCTCTAGCTTGAATCCTTAGCAATTAATTGGCCTATTAAGAAGTGTGATGTTTACCTTGCAGGATATCCGACTGCGCCATGGTATAATCGTATGTGTAAATGAATAAAGACCAAAGAATTGAATTGTACACTACTATTTTATACATTATAACTGTCTTGTACAACAAATAGAGTAAGACTAATGAAGAAGACCTGAAGGAGGTACTACTCATTTACTTACATATTAACCTGATCATTCCAGGTCCGATTTATAGCATTTTGAACATGTTATTTCTTGTCCTGCAAACGTAATCATAGTTGTCATTTATGTAAAAATGCTTTAAATTTTTTTCCTCTGTTCGGTTGTCTCAAGGTGAAGTTTTTTAGGAATATATGACTTGGAATTTAAAAGTCGAAAGTAAAGTGCCTCGGGTTTGGGAAGCAAATTCCTTCTCACAAATCTCATTTCAAGTGCTCCCCTTTTTCTCTATTATTTCTTCGACAATGTTGTAAATTGTAATATTCGATATAGACTTTTGTTCTGCAGAAAAACAATGAAACAAACAAATTCATTTATTACAGTTATGTTAGGTAAATCAATTATATACCCATTAGATAAGATGTACAATACAATTATAGAAATAATTTATAAGCTGAGTAAAAAGAAAAAGAAAGGGGGAGAGAGAATTCCCATAACAGATAATTAAATAAGGACGTTATATGTCATTTATATTTTTAGGAGATCATATACTTATTTCTAACCAAGGGTATTGGTAAAGTTTTGTTGATTAAAGAAAGGCTGGGATTGAGGAGATCATCCTTTTGATCAAAAGATATTAGTTTTAGAAAAAAAAAATTAAGCCCCCTCCCCCCCCAAAAAAAAAAAAAATATATATACCATACTTAAAGTTGATAATATTGTAGAGAAAAACGCGTGCAAGGAGAAGGGGGAACAAATACTTATGGTATCATTGTTTAAAATACTGATGTGATATCATCTGCCTGCTTTATTATGATTTTTGAGGGTATAACGAAAGTATTTATTAGCAAAATGTTTAATGAAGATATACCACGTATAATTGACTTCGACGTTTTTTATCCGTTACAGTAGATTTTATAACGTCACACTCCATGAAATTGTAATTCTTTATGTACCTTATTCTCGGAATAATAGCTAATGAAACGACAAAGTAGAGTATTTCGAAATATATTTGAAGTTCCAAGTTTAAAAAAAGAAGGCCTTAATGGAATATAATCTACATAATAAAAAATATACCATCATACATTTATGTTAAATATACAAAATTAAACGATTGGAATCATATAACTAATAACAATAAATTATATATACAGAATATTGAAATAATAGATTGATCCAAATAATATTTTCTTGTTCTGACACCGGAATCCAGTTCAATATGTCATAACTTTAGCTTGCAAAACACAAGCGAGACGTGGAGTTTAATCAAATCAAAAAGCCCCTCTTCTTCATGTGGAAGTTGCTATATACAATTGTGCACAGGATAGATATATCTCTACCGATGAAATCTAACTAACTATTAATAATAAAGTAAATGTCAAAATCATAAAATTAGAAAATAAATATACTAATAAAAAAAATGTTCCAAATAAATCCATCTTAAAGATTTAGAGCAAAAGCTAATTATGTAGTAATGTCCGGCGATATTACTCTTTATTAAGAACATCAAAAGATTTTACCCCCGTTATTTATGCTTATATAACAACATACTATTATCATGAAGGATATACACAATTGCTAATTATAATGCTACACCCAATGTAACTACCCCCGTTGTTGTGACCATTTAAGCAGTTGTTTTTGCCTTTTATGAGTTTTCTGAACACCATTTCTTGGAGCCCATCAACCATAGCTAAGCCTTTACTGATAAAAAAGTAATATTTATTGACTATGTAATATTGGAAAACCTAATGATCATACCCAAGTCTTTCAGTGAGAAAATTAGTCTCAGACAAACTAGTTGCAAACCATCCAAAGCTACTACCCCCGTTGTTGTAACCATTTAAGCAGTTGTTTTTGCCCTTTACTGAGTTGGGTATCATAATTCTTGATATGTTTAGCTAAAATAGAATCATATTTTAAGGTTAGATTTAAAAAAAATTGAATACTTAATGTTAGATAGTACAAAATTCAGAGTTCCATTTCGAAATTAGTAAATATTTTATACTTTTTACCGATAACTTGATCGTCATTTGGTGTGGAGGACTCAAAACATTTTTATATGTATTTCTATAAATGACATCAGTACCAACATCCTCCATTAATTTAATGATGGTTCCTCGGGAAGGGATAGGGTTGCCCGTATATTTCTCCATAAATTTTTGAACGTAGATGATTAGCAATGGATAAGGTTATATTACATGCAATAAGCATCTTTGTGAGATCAGAGTTAAAGTTTGACTTGATGTATTCATCATTAACTTGATTTTTTAGATGAATATCCATGCTCTTGATATGAGATGAGGATAATGAGTGGCGTGTAATTATAGACAGGGGACTAAAGGCACATTTATATCGACAAATCTGACAAACCATCTGTTTCTCATCCGGTAAGTATTTTCCAAATTCCTGGGCCTCCATTTTCAGAAATCCAGGCAGAAGGCGAAGTTATTTTAGGCATTTTATTCAGTTCTCTATCGACTATCACCATCTAATATTATATTAATATTGAATAATAAAAGCGGGAATGATAACGTTCTTGATTGATAGAAGAAGATGTATATTATTTAATCAATGATGCCATAAATATTTCTTCTCTTCTCCTCGCACGCTTTTCTATTCTTACCAAAACTATCACCCTTAATCATACTTTGGACACCCCTACTACATCATAATAAATGTTGATGTTTCAAGTAAGTTTATTAATTATTTACAGGGCAATAGTGTGGCAATGTTAGGATGTGTTGAATTTTTCTTGGATATAACACGACACTGTTTCCTTTTAACCTATCCTTGGGGTAACCAAACTATGGTTTGCATGTAGCCTGGCAAATCCTTTTTATGATCTGCATAAAAACTTCTATGAAACTTTATAAATGCTATATTGAAGAGGTTTTTACATTTAAGAAGGTTTTCAAATAATTTCCTTTAATTGGCCAAACGGAGTTGCACCATGTCTGTTTGTTTATTTATTTGTACAAGGACTCACTTTTAATAACAAGCTCATATTTAAACAATAAAGGAATGGAAAGTGCATCTTTGTTAATCGAGTAAAGTTGGAAAATAAGTCTTTTTTAATACACGAGCGTGTGTAACTAAGATTACTAAGATAACTAAGGGGTGTATTGTTCATCGTGCCATACAAAAAAAAAAAAAAAAAATGAAAATGGTGTCTATAATGGACATGTTAAAAAAACAAAAAACGAAAAATCCATATGGTAACTCTGACAATTTGAGGAATTTTAGATACGCAACAAATCCTCGGGATTACGTTCCATCTTTTATAAGCACCCACGAATGTTCCATCAGGTTTTGAATATAAGTGAATTTATGTAATGTACTGCAGAGAATATGAGTTGAGAACTGATTTTTAACAACGACTCCGTGTGTCTTAAGCTCATATTAAATATTATAAGTTATTTTTGACAATAAAAATAATTAATGCCACTGTAGATGAGGTTTAATAAGGAGCGTGTTTATGCTAATGCCTCATATTAAAACAAGAAGAAAAAAAAAGGTTGTACATAAATATTGGGTTCTAAATTTGGAGTATTTTTAGCATCCTAGTTTGGTTGTTGTTGTTGGATACCTGAACAATGTTTACATTTTATTTTCATAAGCCTGTTATTATTATTATATCATTTCTGAGTAGAAACCAATTAAGGACATGAGTAATTACGTGTGAGTGGGCTTTAAAAACGTAGAATAACACTGAGAATCTCTCAAGTGTTATTTTCTATAACTTTTGAATTTCAACAATATAACTTTAATATTGAAACTTCTGAATCTCTTTACAAATCTCTATATAGGTTTTAAAAAAACCAGGTTTTCAAAGGGCTAGAGAGGTCAAAAAACGCCTTTTGAAGACTGAAACTTTACAAGCATAACTTTTTCATTTAAAAACTACAGAAGATCGAAATAACAGGTCACCCAAGTACACATCCTATAATAAAAAATTTGAAAAAAGCGACCTTTTTTGTAACCTTTTACCTATTAGATGATCTTAAAACTGTACTTTATCAACTGAAAATCTTATGTAACTATTGCTTTTAGGATAAAATGAGTACTTAAAAGATGCTTTTGCGTCTGAAAAGTAGGGCTAAAATTGCATTCGATTTTAATGTCCCGTTATATTATTGAAGCAAGGTTTGTCTGTTCGTCGATACCTAATAATATTGTTGGGTACTCTCTCTAGATATATATCCTCCCTAACATTCTTCAAATTGTAAGGATGACCAGGTTCATTTTTTGTTTCTTTTATTTTTACATACTGGTGGGACATATATTATATTTAATGATAAAAATCTAGTTTAGAATGGACATGTAGAAAAACAAAAAAAAACGAAAACCAACATAGTACCCCCGGACAATTTGAAGATTGTTTTGGAAAGGAGAAAGAATAATGTCCATGATGTTTCATTAGATCAGCTACAATCAGCTGTGCTAAAGAGAAAAGGATATAAATAAGAACATTTGCTTGAATTACTCCGATGTCGATCCCCAATTCTACTCTTAGTCCAAAAAGGACTTTAAAATCCTCAGTTCTATTAGGTTTTAAATATAATTAAATCTATATAGGAAAAGATGTTCACTTATAATTAAATAATAATGACATCTGCTAAGGAAAGAAAATTCCTTCTTTATATTACCATTTACAAATTAACGGAACAGCCAAAAAACACAACGGATTTACATTATTACTTATATATTATCACAGTAAATTAGTCAATTGTAGGACAGAATGAACCCTGTAAAAAAACTATAATACATATTCCCCTACAAACCTTATTTGGTAAGTAATTGATTTTTTTGGATAATACTCTAATACAAGCCCACACGACGATAGGAAAAGAGATTTCCTTGGGGACACAGAAATATATTTTAAATCCTTCCAAAGTAAAAAACAAAACCCTAATATAATTTGGAATAAGATACAAAAACTGCTTCTTTTTTTGTAAATAAATATATCCCTTAGTCAGAACACTTTTATTGAACGACGATGAAGTTTTATGATATTTGTCATAAAACACACTGAGTCTCGTAATAAAATGAACAAAAGCGAATATCTATGTATGTAAATATATATAAACTATAAAAGGGAAGTTTTATAAAGCCTTAGTGTTGAGAATTATTATTATTACATTTGAATAACTCGAATAATAATCAAAACCAGGCCGAACTCAAAAATAGTTTCATTTTTTTTATTTGACTATATAAAATAGTGTATGTTCTAATCAAAAATTACATTACATGACTTCCCAACTGATGTAGAAATGATTAATAAATAGAGAAAAGCAATTAAGCACCTGAGTATTATACTCGCAGTATCAGTTACGTTGAAACTCATTAATTTATTTAGTATCAATATTTTTATTACTTCATAACAATTATTTTTACCTTTCAAGTGTTACATAGAATATTTCTAGAATATTAGTATAATACCAAAATGTATTAGATACTTTCTCCAACGACTAAGATCTTTATTTTTTAAGAAATATATCAAATATATACACTTTTGTAAGAATAGTACAGATTTTGTGTCTTTAATGTAAAACTTTGATAGGGAATTATAGACGATGATGAAACAAAGGGATTTTTTTTTCTTTCTCAGTCAAATGACTTATTCTCAAACATCAATATAAAAGTCAAATTCAAGAGCAAACAGAGTTCATTTCCACATTAGCAATTATATGTGATAAGAGCCATTCTTTTGAATAATTCTTTCGACATATATATCAAATTAAAATCCAATGTCACGAGTATATCTATCTATGCATATTCTTAACCCGAGCTTTTAACCACTAAGTTTTATGACCAATTATTGAGTCTCAATTATTTATGGATAAGCTCGAGTCAAGTCTAAAAAGTAAACTCCAATATCTCCGAATACGAGTTAAAGTCAAATCGCGAGTTTTGGGACACGTGAGTTACTGAGTTTCAAGCCTGGAGTCCTACTAAAATCAGAACCTTGTCGATCTGACGACGAATTCGAGTCAAGTTACGAATCTTCCACATTGAGTCCTAGACACATTTTAAACTTTTATTTTCGAGTCCAAATCGAGTCCTGGTTGAGTTTAAAGTCCCAATTTAATAAAAGTTAATTATTATTCGTGTCCGAGTCTCCAATTTTGATTCGTGAGTTATAATTATAATTAATTGATAGCTGAATAAACTATTAAATGTAAATGAAGAGAGGACTTCATATATTCAAGAGGTTGTGTGAGTTGTTCAATTGTGGTTTAAGCTTCTGAAGAAGCATTTTCACCTTTGTTTTTTGTACATTTTTTTGGAAATGCCTCATAAAATAAATAAATAGAAATTTAAACATAATTATAACATAATACCGCACTAAAACTAATGTAGATAAAGGATGTTTTCATCTTCATAGCAGTGATTCCTTTTCTCCCTCAAAATCATATAACAAGAAGCTGATAATAATAAGCAGTATGTAAATCCGGTGTATTTTTAGCTGTCTCGTACTTTTGGAATTAGTAATCGGAAGAATGAATTTTCTTTTTCTTAGCAGTTTTCATTACTATTTAATTCCTGAGGAGTGAACTTCCTTTCCTAAATAGATTTAATTAAATTTAAAACCTGATTTTCTCCTTCCTCCCTTATCACTGCTGATTGTAGCTGATAAAATGAAACGTCATGAGCCTTATTCTTTCTCTCCTCCACAACATTCTTCAAATTGTCAGTGTTACTTAGTGGATTTTCGGTTTCTTTTTTTTAACATGCTCATTATCCACTATATTTTCATCATTATTAATAAGGGTCTTAATTTTGGTTACAATATGTCTCGCTCCCGCCTTTTCCTTGCACTCTTTTTTTTCCCTTACAAACAAATCAACTCTACCGATACTCCATAAGAAACAAAATAACAGCTCCTCGACATAATGAGCCCATCTTCTTTCAAGATCCCCAAAAGTGTTATAAATCTCTTTAGATATAGTGACGGATTATACATCTCTTATGGACAGAAAAGTCGCAACAGGGGCGTCGGTAAGATTATATTTTGGGGTGGGCTTGGTTTTTGGATTTTTTTTTAAATAGAAAAATTATAATTTTTTTCTGGAAAAATCTATAGTTATTCACAAAAAAATTTCAAATATTAAATTTTTGGGGATTTTTTTCCAAAAATCTATATTAATTTACAGAAAATTAAAGTTTTTGAAAAAAAGTTGATAAATAAAATTTTTTCAAAAAAAAATTGGAAAATTATATTTAAAATTTTTTAAGTAAAAAGTTCAAAGATAATAAATTTTTTGGAATTATAATTAAAAAATTTAATTTTCTGGAAAAAAAATTAAAAAAATCTATTGCTATTGACAAAAAATTAAATTATTCTGAAAAATATTTCAAAAATTAAGTTTGAAAAATTAATTTTTTTCGAAAAAAAATTGAACAATCCATAGCTAGACACAGAAAATTTCAATTTTCAATTTTTTTGCTCTGCAGCATAATTTACGGACTGTTCCTTTAAGAGCTGTTGTTTTATAAACTTAACATAACACTTTGCCCACTCCAGCCCACCTCCTGCAGACGCCCCTGTACAAATCTCAAAACATTTGATGAGGCATTGTAATAAAAATCACAAGCACGACTCAATAAAACATGTATTGATTTTATGACTTTGTTCCATGTTATTTCTTTATTGCCACTCATTCGTTGAATCATGCACTGAGTATTTTCTAAAACATCTTGTATATGTACATTGAATAACGACTTCCTTGTGTATATGTAGTTCCATATAATCATATTTTGACAACGTCACAAATATATTTACAAGCAGAATTTATTACTGTGTCTCCTTTAACTGACGGTTCCTTTGCTCAAAGACTTTTTTTTTTGTTTTGTTTATACATATATAATAACCCATTCGTTTGTCTTTTTTATTATAAATGCAGAAAACATCTACAATGTAACTACTTATGGGTACATATATTTTATTTGGTTAGTTGTTTTATAAGTCACTTTTATAAGAGCACTTCTAAATATATGTATATAAATATGCCTAATGGGAAGTTTAAAGTGGGAAAGAAAGCAAAAAAAAAACTTTAATAATTAAATTTCACCTCTAAGTTTGAAAGAGATTGTATTAAAAAGTATCAAGGAGAAAAGTTTTTAGTGGGATCCTTTAGCATAATCTTGTTAAGTTTTTGTTTATATAATTATTTATTGTCAAAGAGTTCTTTCCTTTTTTACTAGGGCTGTATCGGTCCTTAATATGTGACTTCAAATTGGTCCGTCTCTGGTATTGGTCCACAAAAAACGTACATTATTTCAAAATCCATTTCCATCAATTTCACAATTAATAAAGAAAAGTAACAAAAAGTGACCCGCTAGCACCATTTTGAGGTGCTTTAGCCGGCTTAAAAGTTTTTATTAGCATATCTAATAGGTATACAATTTAAAAGTCTGCTTTCGGTGTTATCACAAATTGAATCCCAAACGGTTAAACAGATTACTCTGAAATTTAGCAAGTAAACGTAAAAAAATAACCAAGCAAGCTCCTATGATATTTTTTTGAGCATCCACGGTCATTTTCAGCTGGTTTTTGACCAAAATAAAACCCCTTTTTTCTTCTCTCTGTCTCATCCTCTTCTTCTCTTTCTCTCCGTTTCTACTAATCTACCTTCTTTCCCTGTTTCTATTCCCCTCTATTCAGACCAACAGCACAAGCCCCCTCTGCTGGTTTACATATAAAATAAACTTATTTATAATGGTGTTTTTAAAACATAAAGGGCACCACTATAAAAAAAAAATCAAAATAGGATTAAGTAGTTCTACTCTATGATTCTTTCAAACTAGTTATTAAACAAATGTTTTATTGTTTAATACATTGCTTATCATTGATTCAAATACTATAGTTTATTCAATTTTCATACACCTTCGATAGATTTAGAGTTAAAGTAGAAAATAGTTAACGCATTCTGAAAGATCCCAGCTACATCTCTGTTTAGCAAATTTATAAACTTTGTCATTTATAACTAATTTGTTTCGTTTTCATTATTCTGTTTTTCAAATTCTTTGATGTTTGATATTTTACGACTTCCGAGTCTCTTTGGTTGATTTGATGAATATTTGAATATATTTTAGGTAAACTATAGTCGTTGATCTATTAAATGACCAAATTTTATCATGATATACATAATGACAGCATTCATTATTTCAAGTGCAAGATAAATTATTTCGTATTAATAAATATGCGTTGTTATACTTGTTATGACGATGATTTTAAATTCGTTGCGCCATCTGGTACTCAAATACATGAAACAAAAAATACTCCCGAAAAGTGAGACGATTGAAGGCGATAAAAAGTTTTAACTTTTGCCAAGAGAATTGTAATGGCTCCGTTCTTATCCAAAAAGGTAAGGTAATTATATATTTGTATCTACTCTTCAGTTTTTAATCTTCGATTCAATCTTAAAAAATGAGCATTTATGTTATAAATAAAAAGCTTCGGATTTCATTGTTTTACCTTGTACATGTCTGATAGATGCCGAAACTCACATTAAATGCACTTTATAATTCATTAAACGCAGAGTCAGCTGCTTTAAATCAGAAAAAACAATTTATGAAAACAACTAAAGAGTAAATGTGTATTATAACGAGTGGTCCAATAAAATATGACGACTTTGAATTTTAAATTTGAACAAGATATAATTTATTAATTAGCAATAGAATTTCAACAAAATTAAGTCTATAAATAGATGTGTGCCTGAGCTCTCTTAATCATTCATGCAACCGCCCTTAGCAGTAATGATGGATTCCAGGAGGGTTGCATAAGACCTGGGACCCACTGCAGATGTAGTCATCTGTCATGGCGTCTCAGAGCTGGCTAACAGTGGCTTTCACGGCCTCAGTGTTTGAATGAAGAACGCTGGAGGCGTTCCCCTCGATATGCACCTAAAAGATGTAGTCGAGGGGGTTTGCATCAGGGATGTAGGGGCCAAAAGTGTCATACAAGACTCATTCAAAAGAGTTTTGGATCGGAGGAGATATGTTTCTTTCATTGCTGGTGTCAAAAGTGTCCTCTCCACTGTCTCAAGGCCCTTTCCAACCACTTTTTTTTATAGCTCTCTGGATAGTCTGGTGTAAAACCTCGAGATCTTTTGCAGGGGCCCTCTTGGACTTAAGATGATTCACCTGGGTTGTTTTCTTTTACTCCTTGAGGTCTAATTTGGCATTTTTGAAAGAACCTTTCTTCCTTTCCAACATTTCGGACACGCTGACGGTGGTCCTGGAGACACCCAACTGCTTGGAGTGCACAAATGGAAATTCGTCGATCCCGTTCAAGTATTATTTTCTTGACATTTACTTAAGCTGGAGAACTCAGATTTGTTTTGTTTTGTAACTAATTGTTTATGCTTTTAGTATATAAAATATGACTTAATTTCAATCTCTCAACCTTTATTTATTTATTGAATTAGTGAGTGTTCAAATTTCAATTGACCTGTAGGTATATCGTGATTAATTCAAATTATCCAGCGAAATATGTTTGGGGTTGATGTAATCCACAGTCTTTCTCAAAATCCTAATATACAAATTAATTTTTTCTCTTCAATTGAATGTTTCAAGATTACTCTGGGATATGACAAATCCTTATTCATACTCGCATTTCTTAACAAATTTGTATTTTTCATCTGTCAAATATTTTATTTATTTATATATATCCTTGTCATAATATTCAAACTGTGCTTCAAAAAGTTTGAGACAATTACTCATACAAAAAAATCTATGTTATGTTAACATTTGATTAGATATTTTTCAGAAACTCAATTCATCACAAAAAACTGAGACTCACATCTTGAATGAATCTAAATTTGTTTAAAAAAAAAAAATTGTTTCCAATGAGTAAAATGAGTATTAGCCACAGAAAACAGACTGTTTACATTTTAAATGTTTTCTAAGAAGCAATAATATTAGTTATTTAGAGTTGACAGGATGGAAAAAAAAATTACCCCCACACACTCAACACAAACCCAATATATAAATAGATATACTCCTACAGACGGCCCTGACCCTTAAAATTCCAAATTGCGACTCGACGTCTCTCTATATTATCGGCTGTTGTTTCACTATTGCTATTTAGATTCTGCTGGAGTTTTGTTTATAACTAGTCAAGACCCTTACCTCGAAGTATAAACCGGTTTCAACTCAGTAAAATCATGGTGTAAAATTTAAAGGAGTGTTCAGTTTTAAACGCGCACACCTGTATTCTATGATATATACCTGGCTTTGTACTTTGTATTTTTTCTTTTCTTTTTCCAATTTTTATTTGATGTATGGTTTTAACTAGAAGTTAATATACTCAGCAATATAATAGTATGTATGTATCGTAACCTGTGAGCCAGAGTGTATCAAAGTATATTAGAAGATGTCCTGGGTACTTAGAATTGCAGCAGCGGTAGAGTTTAAACGGTATTTTTACCCAGCACTTCACATGTACAGCCTAAGGACAAGGTTATATCTTGGGATATTTTCATAATACTCAGAAAAGTGGCAACGAAAAATATACTTGCCTAGGGGCCCAGCAGTTATCTTGCGCAAACCATGGGCGGGGTGTATTATAGCATGTTAAAAAAGGTTCTTAGTGCTTAGAAATGTGGCGACAGTGAAGTAGAAATTGTGCTTTGGTCCAGTACTTCACTTGTACAACCTGAGGACTGGGTGTATTTTGGGATATTAACGGCAAGGAACCCTCCTTGGTGCTCAGGGAAGCAACGGTTGAATAATTTAACCTGCCTCAGTCCTCAGCAACTCATCTACACAGGCTGCGGTCCGGGCTGTGTTATAGAATATTGGAAGGGGCATTTCCCTTGCGACTCAGTACTTAACCTGTACAACCGGAGGGACGGGATGCATTTTCGGATATTAGAAAAGGGTCCGTAATGCTCAGGTAAAAGGCTGCAGTGGAATTTATTGTATCATTCAATAGTTTAATTCCCGGAAAGTAATAAATACAATATAAACTGCAACGAAATTGCGCACTATAATAATGCCTTGTAATGAAATTACTCAAAATCATATTTCTGATAATGATTTTACTTCCGAAATATATTACTGAGAAGAATTTTGTCTAACAATGATAATGTACACGATTATTTCATCATTCATCGATATTACCCCAACGATTTTGTCCATAATCTAAATCATTTTAACAGACACCGGAGATTATAGCATCTATCGTGTACCAGAGGTACCAGTGCTTGGGGTTTCCCCCCAGATATTGGGTTTTACAGTATCATCTTGGGTTCTTGGGATTTAGTTTAAAATATCCTTTTGAATCTTAAGTATTTCGTATAGAATATGATAATAAAAAAATTACTACCTATGTTTATTACACATATATTAAATTTCTTTATTCAATTCAAGCAGGGATGGGTAAGTGAACTTATCTTTTTTACTAGTAAAGCTTAAGTTAATTATTATTTTACTTTTTAATAATTAGTTGAGTTAAAGTTAATGTCGATTTCTTTGAAAATTAATTAGTTAAGTTAAAGTTAAATTTGAGTTTAATTTTTGTAACTATTTAAGTGTTCCGTTCAAAGTATTGTTTTACGTGTTCAAACGTTGTTGGCGTACCGTTTAGCGTTCAATTCATATAGTAGAAATTATATTAGGGTTACAAGCTGTATGTGTGAAGACAAATTTGTATCTTCAGGTATGCTTTCTTATAATAGCTTAGTGAAATAAAATTATACAGAGCATAAAAGTTTTTATATTAGAAGTAGTCATAGTTTGGAACGAATTTGGAGCTATCCAAAACAAATCCAAGTTGCTAGATTTTTATCATGTTAACTAATTAATTAGCTTTGATTCATTTGGTTAAAGTAGGGTGTTAGGAATAATGCTTCTCGTTGTAAAGTTGACTAATTATAAATATTTTAACATAAGCTAATTTCATACGTTACAATTTATACAAATTCGGTCTTAGCCAAACACCAACAAATAAAATTTTGTAGACCACATTATTGTATTTGTTGCAGTTTAGCGTTCAACTACCTCGTTGAAATAAAAATATTAACACACAAGATATAGTCCTGCTTTCAATTATGTGAACTCGATAATATGTTGACAACTCGAAATCTGATTTTCAAAATTTAAATAACTCGATTCAAATCCCTTATTTATTTTCGACTAAAAATTACAAAAATCATTCTATACCTAACTCATACATGTTAAATTAAATTATATCAGAATCAAACAAAATTTAAAAGAAATATATTTGACAGTTGGTTGGGTCGTATTTTAACTTAAGCTTTCGATGGTATATTAAACTGGTTCATTTTTTTGCAAATGTCCCAGAAATTAAAAATACCATTAAAACCATTAAAGTTTCATCTACAAAATGTATCGTTTTGTGCCATTTCTTTTAAAAAAATTCATAATTAAAGTTTGATGAATAAATGAGAAGCAAAAAGATAAAAACAAACAAAAAAAAATAGAGAAATTATTAAGAAAATAACAGATATTTCAGTTAAATATTAATTTATATTAGTAAAATTTATATGCAAACGATATATAAACTTTATGCTATTTCCTAATCTAACATTTCATCGAAAGGTCATTTTTTGGCACCTGAAAAAGACTGAATAGAAATTTTCACCATTTTTTTTTTTTTTTTTTTTTTTTGACTTATAACTTTTTTGATTTTGAATAAATTTAGAAAACATAGTTATTCGTATAGTTGTTTTTTGAAACATCAATCACTCAACCCCCTATCTAGTCTCCTTGAGCTACAAAAAACGATTGTTTTGGGTATATCAGAAGCCACTTGACATTACCCCCCATCTTAGCTTGATCCGGTTCAAAAGAGGAACACATGCAAAATCAGCCTCCTAGGTCCAACGGTGTGGGTACGCATAAAGAACATACACGCACAAATTATCTTATATATATATACAGATTAACAACAATTAATTTTTTTGTAAAAAAAATTGAAATTGAAATTAAATTATATTTCATATATTAAATTTACTTGTAAAAACTCCTTAACTTTTGTTTCATTTTTTTTTTTTTTTTTGGGATTTTTATATAATTTTGAAAAATAAAAAATAGTTAAATACCATTCATATATTTGAATCAGAATCACAAATTAAACATTATTTTCCCGATGCCGATTTGATAAAAAATATCTGATTCTTCGATTCCTGATTCTGATTCATCGTCCCATCACGACTTATAACTCTCCAACAAATCATCTATCTTACTTTTTGTCTCTCATGTTCTATGATTACTTTATATGAATATGTATGAAAAATGTTAACAGCTTTGGAAAATATTAATTAATTTTTTTTTTTTTGGAAGCACTTAAAATAAATTTCATTATCATATTATTTTCATCCATGGTGATTATGACACAAGTTGTTTTTTTTCGAAATAATTATATAGGTACATACAAATTTATTATGCATACTTTTACATTTTACATATATTTGTTCACAATTCATAATACTATTATAATTTATTTTTGAGTCAATATTGGAAATGTAAAGGTTGAACGATTAACGAATTATTTATATATATAATATAATATATACAATACCTATTTTTGTACATTAATATTGGAATAGTTCACCCAAAAAGCCGCAGTGTAAAAAATTTGGAACACAGATCAGGGGCATCTGCAAGATTATATATTTAAGGGGAGGTACTTGGTTTTGGATTTTTTCAAAATAAATCCAAAAATTAATTTTTTTCTTTTTAAATTAAAAAAATACATCGCTACTCAAAATTAATCAGATCTTTTGGAATTTTTTTTTAAGTATTACTTACTTTGGAGTAAAAATTCAAAAAACCAAAGCTATTCTCAAAAAAATTAAAACATCCACTAATATCCACATTAATAAAATAAATGTTTTGGTAAAAATATTCAAATATTAAGTTTTTTTCTTCAAAAATCAATGGCTATTTAAAGAAAATTAATTTTCTTGAAAAAAAAAATACAAAAATCTACAGCTATTAGCCTTTGCCGCCGCCTAAAAACCATCATTGCCACTGGGAGTAGCTACATTAATGATTAAGAGAGCTCAAACACACATCTATTTATAGTATTAATTTTCTTGAAATTCTATTGTTAATTAATAAATTATAGCTTGTTGAATTTTAAAATTTGAAGTGTTCAGATTTTAATGGACCAATCGATATTAAACTGCCCGTTTTTGGGTTGATATCTTTTCCTTCCTACACAAAGACCTGAATTTTAATTTTCTTTCTTTCTTAGTATTTAGTTTGTCAGTAAAAGTTATTATGCACTATGGCTTCCTATAATTTAAGATGTCTAAGTTGAGCTCTATGCTTCTGTTCATCCGTTCATTTCATTAAAACAAAATCAGTTCACACCCTCATTTGTAAATCAGTGCTCCGTTATTTTTTTTTAAATGAATTGCAACCATGTGATCATTGTTTGGCCAAATTCGGTGACACTTGGATTTTACCCTTGGTCTTGAGGTAATAGATATCTCTGTATGACAATGTTAAATGAGCACCATTCTACGTTATTCTTCCATTAAAAGTTCAATTGTTCCCTGTTAAAAAAGAAATGTCCCCATTTTCCGCTCAATATCAAAGCCTGAATTTAACATCAGTTAAATTGAAAGATATTGAACAAAATGAAGAACAAAATTATATCGCTTAAAAAACTGTTTAAAAAGATAATTAACAGGAGATCCTAAAATCTAGAGAAATGAAACTCTTAATTGATTTTTAACTTCATATATATACATATTTGATTAAATTGTAGACATTCCATCCAAATTTGTGAGACGAGTTAAGATTGCCAAGAATTCCAACTATAGCATAGAACCTTCATTTGATTGCAGATACTTATATTGGCGACGCACTCAGAGGGCTAAAAAGAATAATTTCTTGGTAGAAACAAGTATGATAATTCAAACAAAAGAATATAAACATACACAATTCTAGGTTGTTTTTGTGTTGACAAGCCCCATATGATATCTTAAAACCATTATAAGATGAATGAAAATGAATTTGATTGTTTTATTATTATTATTATTATTAAAAGACACTTATCACTCTAAGAGTATGTATGTAAACATTAATCAATAATTTTTTTTTTGTTTCGAAGGTAAATTTAACCACAAAACGTGTCCTTGGATTGATACATATGATACATCCATGTGGTCTTATTAACAAGTCAAACGATTTTTTTAGATACACGCTAATGTTGCCTTTATGATTTAAATTTTTGAGCCTGGTCAGGATCAGGCTTAGGATAATTTCCACATAAAATAAGGGTACTGTGTCTGTCCATGCGACAAACGCGGCACAAAAATTCCTTCTTGAAAACAGCAACAGTTTGTTTGTATTTCGGGCCAAGTTGATATGACCCCTACAGCTTTAATGGATTCAATCAGTTTAATCGGTTCGCACGTAAAGTCAAGGGCCTGTTGAATCCCCCCCCCTAACATTGCCACCTTAGAGGCCTTGAAGGTTTTAAAAATTTATGTTATTGAAATTATAGTTAAAAAGTGTTTTATTTTCTATGAATTTATTCTAATATTTTTTATTTATTCATGGTAGAGTAGAAGTTTCCAATTGAAACAATAATAAGATGACAATTGGAGTTAAAATAAATACATCACACATCCAAAATATAGCATAAATCATTATAAGGGAGACCGTTGCTTCAGGCCCCTTTTCCCTGATTAAAAAGAAAGAAGAAGCAAAGGCTACCCTACTTATTTTCTTCTCTCCCCTAAACCATCTTAGTCTTTAATTGTAAACGCGATAGAGGAGTAAGAACAAAAATCCTCTTGAGATAAACATTGGTTTGAAATTTTTTTTTGGAAAAAATTGAAAAATTAACTATAAAAATAAAATATTTTGAGAAAAAATTTGAAATTTTTAATTTGTATGAAAAAAATTTCAGAAATCCATAGCCATACTCAAAAATTAAATTTTGGAAAAAAATTTCAAAAATCAAATTTTAAATATTAAAACTTCAGAGAAAAATTTAAAAAAATCCACAACTGTTAATAAAAAATTTAATTTTTTTGAATTTTTTTTCAAAAATCCACAGAGATCTCTTACATGGATATGCTGACGGCGTAGACGGTGATCCTGGAGATACCTCATTGCTTGGTGTGCGTGAATGAAAATTCATCGATCACGTTCAAGCATCATTTTCTCGACATGTACGTAAGCTAGAGAGCTCAAGTTTCTAGTGCCTTGTAAGGAATTCCTTCTGCTTTCATATATTGAAATATAAATGAATTTCAATCACCATACATTCATCAATTATTGAATTAGTAAGTGCTCAGATTTTAATTGAACACCCGGTAATACGTTATATATATATTTATATTGAAAATAATATCGTCAATCAGTATGTTAAAAAATTATCATTTGAATATTGTTCGGAAAAAGAGCGGCATAGCTGTCATGGCGTTTCATAAAAGCAGCTACGAGATGAAAGAAATAATCACAAACCCTACTCCGTATCTAGCAATGATATAGGCAGGAATGACTCCAACATCGATCCTCAATTCTACTCTGATTCCAAAAAGGACTTACTCTTATAATTATGTGCAACAGAACCTCCGTGTTTATCTTTGTCTTTTACGCACTATTAATTGATTTCAAGAATAGAAAAATAATGATCACAGAGTAAGAAAATATATAACATATATTCAAGTAGCAGCTACAAAAAATCTCTTCTATAAGACTATTATTTAAATATAAATCAGGGATATATGTCATTGAAAGGGAGAGAGGCTTATTAAGGTTGTCAATCTGAACAGGATTTTTTATTTTCCAAAGCTGTTATCAATATTATTTACTTCTTGAAGAAAGAACGTAGGAGTAAAAAGTAATAGCTATTTCGTTTGCTCATGAAAAACGAAGAGAAAGAATGAAGATTAGTATAAATTTTGGAGTAGAATTGCTGCCCGAAATCGGAGTAATTCCAGGCTCTATACATTGTGAGATTTTTTTTAAATTTCCTTCATCTAATGGCGGATTGGACCAGATATAAATACAACCACTCCGTTTGCTTTGCTTTTTAAAATGACGCTATAAACAATAGCTCCAATCGCTCGTTGTTAAATTAAGTTCTGATGGGACAATTAAGAAAATAAACTGGGGAACAGAAAAACTTTATTTTATTAATGTAAATATAGTTAAAGGAGCTGCAGTCCCTGGATTTGTATAATATTGTAATTACAATATATCATTATATCCAAGGATTTTTAAAGCTACTAAATACATGCATAGGATCATATCTAATTTGATTCATTTTCTCGTCATTGATTTCGTTTTATTTTTTGACGAGTCATAACAAAACTATTCAATAATCATCATTTATAAATAAAGATAAAAAGGTCAATATAAAATAGAAGTGTAGATTTTTCAGAATTAGGATATATAATGCATAGGGAAAAGCAGTAAAACGTTGACTGTTAATTATTGTTAATTTTCTCATGAATATAGGAAGGTTTTGTGATAATTTTTTGACATTCTGGGTCAGCCGTGATTTGTGCATAAACCAATTCGTATAAGCATTTCTTCATCTTGTCATCATGAGTGAGCAAGAAGCCAAAAAGCCGCTCATCTCAGATCTCCTAGATGCTGAACTTGAAGTGGCAATTGTGAAGTACTCCAGGAGCCTGGTTTTTGAGGTGGCCATGATAAACAATGATGGAAAAGACCTTTCCAGGAAAGAAGAAAATGAAGGGCACAGTTTAAGGATGGGTCCGGAGTTCCTGTCCAGCTAGGAGAAGGAGATCAATGCGGACCCCACCAAATCGATGAATTGCCTTTCCAACGACTTCCCTGTGGCGGCAATGTCCATCAGAAGGTATGTGAAGGGCAACTTGGGATTTTCCTCATACACGAGGATCCCACGCCACCTTCTGATAGATGTAATGAAGACCAGGAAGCTGGAGAGGCTAAAAGATGTGGCCTCTTTTCTCTCCAAATTTGAACCTGCTTAAATTTGCTATGTTTGGCACTTTGGGTAAGAAAACCAATCAAACTCCACACCTAAATGTGGACTCACTGAAGGCGACCATCGTGGCTGTGTGGGACAACTTGTCTGAGGAGTTGATAATCAACTCCTGCAATGCATTCTGGTGACGAGTAAAGTCTGTTATTGATGTTGAACGTCCATATTGAGTGAACAAGTTTGTAAAGCCCTTGTTGACTACTTTTTTTAATTATTGAAAATAGAAAAATATTTAAGTATTTATAAAGCAACCTCTCGAGTCCACGTTTTGCTACCCAACCTTGATTCTTGAAAGCAATGTCAACTATTTCCTGTTTGAATAAATAAAATGAAAACGTAAGTTCATCATATTACTTCATTATCTGATGATTCAGTGAGTTTTACTATTTAGCTTACTAAGTAATCAAGTGCATTTTATACGCAGTAATAATATAAATGCGTATTTAGTTGTTGTTTTCAATCTTTCATGGTAATTAACGCCCAATAGAGCAAGTCAAAGATTTAATGTTCGTAATTTCCATTACCAAATTTGCCCTTTATTTTACATTGCCTAGTGTTGAGACTCGGTCCAAGATCGATTTTATTTATATTATTTTTTTTGCCTTCAATTGTCTTTTATTTTAGACAAATTTGGATCAATATTTTGGTCCAGACCACCCTCTCAGACCGTAGATCGAAGTTTATTTTTTACGATCTTAACCAATTTTTTCCCGCATCCTAATTTATAAGTTATACAAATATGTAAACCATTAGTAAGGGATGCTCAATAGAGCACTCCTCCAAATCCTTGAGCGTGAAGGGGGGCTCTGATTGTTTTGAATAACAAGTAAGAGTGCAACCACGCTCGCCATTTTTGAAGAGCGATAAAATCGCTCGAATTTGCACTCATTCATATAAATTTGTATTACTTTTTCTGTATCTTATGAAATAACAACAAAAATTTGTGAGATTAAGAATAATTTTAAAGATTGCAAGAAATGACAGTTGAAGTTATGTTTCAAGATAAGGTAGAATATTACCTTCTATGCTGTATCTGTGGCTCTCTGCTGTCTTCGGTTGACGAGTTCGTCTCTCATGTAGCTGGCCACTCTAAAGAAGGCTCAGACATCAGTTCTCTCAAAGACACCGCCAGCTCCTTCGTGTGTGATGATTACGTCAGAAGATAAATCTCTCTTTTTGTACACGAATTTTCCGGACTGAAATAGGATTTTCTTATATTTCTATGTAGTAAATTGACATAAGATCTCAAAATCCTACACAAGCATAAATTCAAAAACTTGAAAACCCCTATGTTCAAGCTCAAACAAATTTTCGGGATTAACTGGAAGATAGTGAACGAAACCTTATAATAACATGTGGCCTAAGACAGTAGTTCCTAAACCTTTTGTGCCTGAGGGACCCCAAAAGACAAATAAAATTTCTTGAAACACCTATTTAATTAAACTAATAATTTGGATTATTATAAGCTATTACAAATAATGTATAGTTGTCACAAATCGTACGGTACACTTGATCTTGCCTCAAAACATACTGTTGGAAATCACTACCCATTATCACTTAATATTATATTATTTGCATGTAGTAATGTGAATTCTATCAATTTCATAATTGTTATTCAAAGATATTTGAAGATTTGGCAGAATTGCCGTTAGATCTAATCCAGCACAAATTGTACCTTCTGATTTAACCACTGCTGTCTCAGCTACTGTTGAGAGAGTATTTTATAAAGTTGGTTAATTACTTAAGGATATTTGCAAAAGATGAAAACTTTTATTAAAAAAAAAAAAAATTCAATGAATCAATTTTTAATAGTTAAAACATTAGATTAATTATTTTATGGATTTCTTTATTTTTAAATATAATTTTAGATCTTTCAGCGCAATTAATTGTAATCATAAAGAGTTGTCTAATTCAAATGCTCCTATACGAGTGATGAGCCCCGCTCATTTTTAAAGGAGCTATAGCGGGAGTGATCTTATTACTTTAAAAATCGAGGAAGAGTGTGCTCACAAAATTAGTAACTGAGCGCACTGAGTATTTCTTGAGCAGATTAATGCTCTACAAAATGACATATGCAACACATTATTATACTTCAAATGACGTTAAAGTATCAATGTTCACAATTTTGAAACACATGTGACGTCGTCAACAAATGTTTAATAGAATCGGCTAGACCTCATTTTAAATGATACGGATCCAAACTTTTTTAAAAGAACAATCTAGACTAAATTGTTCATTGAAACCGGTCCAGATGGAGCCTCTTTAATGGGCAGTCCACAAAAATACTATAACCGGCTTATTATTTTCAGACCGACTCCCAACACTAACATTGATCTATATGAAACTGTGCGTCAGTTACTTAAAAATAATCACCTCATGCCAATTTATTATATTGGAGTTTGCCTTTTTTCAAATCTCAGAGTTTTAATGTTTGTTCTCTCTTATTATTTATTATCTTTAATTTTCATCGAGCGAGTGGTCCTTTAAAATCTAAATACTTTGAGTTTTAAACTTCAACAACATATAATTTATTTATTAATAATTTAATTTCAACTAAATTGATACAATAAATATATGTGTGAAAATCTACATAGTAACCCTGACAATTTGAAGAATGTTTTTAAAGGAGACAAAAAAAGATGCTTGATAAATATTATGGGGGCTTAGCATCTTTGATTAGAACAGTAGACAAATAGTTTCAAAATTTTCGGGGTGGCTATATAGGCACATTGAACGTTCTGGACACCCTGTTGAGGTTACTACTCCGAAATCATTGATAAAACACATGATATGGTTATAAATGACAGAAGAGTAAAGGTGCGTGAAATTGCTAATTCTGTGGGTATCTTGAGTTGGAACCACAACTCCTGAGGTGTGATCTGGCGCATTGTCGTAACGTAAAATGACTTTTTTGTTGGCCTATCATGGGCGTTTTTCTTGTAGCTCTGTTTTTGAACGTGAAAATAACCACGAATAATATGCATCTGTAATAATTTTACCCTTTTCCAGATAGGCGATGTGAATGATTCCTTGCAAATCCAATAGACCGTCGCCATAATCTGTCCGGTAGTTTCCTCGATTCAAACAAATGGAAAACAGAAAGGAATATTTTGATCTGGATGACAATTGGTGTGTGTTCTTCTAATAGAAATACGATTCAATTTATAAATTTTAGATCCAAATTCCTAAAAAGCGCCTAGAGTATAATTCCAGTTTGAAATATATAGAAGAGATAGTCCTGTACTTGAGTTAATATACATACATATTGAATATGTTCAATCATGAGATTGTGGGGGCCTAGCCCCACTCCCTCACATGCAAACTCTGTCTATGTTGTATGATTTGGCCGTAAGATTAAAAACAATTATGTATTATAAAATATGTATTTTAATTTTAGACTTATGTTTTTTTTGGCATGTTATTAATTACGGCTGATCACACTCACGTTTTTTCTTCAACAACCTTTGAAGTTTTATAATGATTCTTGACACCTCTAGAGACAACCCTATTTCTTCTTTTATTTCGTAGATTAATCATCTATTCTTAAGTTACAAATAATGATCAAATAAAAGAAGATAAATTTTTTTCTAACTTAGCCTTATGGCTACTCCAAGGCAAATTTTTCCATTAATAGTGTTAAGTTATATACTCATATTATTCTGATATTCAAAGACTCTATAAACTTTTTTAAGTTCTTTATTTAATAGTGGTAATTGCATTTTCTGTATGTATACAGGGTTGATCTAATCTAGTGATAAATAATCTATTTTTTTTAATTTTTCAAGTTTAAAATTTTTGCAAGAGGTTTTATCAGATCATTTATTTTACAAAATAATACTTAGCACAACTTTCACTCAATATGTGAGGCCGTAGCTCTAATAATTGCCTCAATATGAGGCCTACATCTCTTGCAGAGCTTGACTTTGTAGTCAGACTCGAGCTTGGTCCACTCCTACTTGATGGAAGCCTCTAGAGACTGAACACTTGTGCGAGGAGTGGCACAAATATTTTCCTCCAGACGAGCCATTCATAGATAAGTCAAAGGGGTTCGTGCCTGGAGAGGAGGGGTGGCCAAATGTTGATGTGGAAAAGTCTAGAAAGTTGTCACAGTGACATCAACGGTGAAAAAAATTTCATCAGAAAAGAGCAAAACTTTTTTCGAATTTTTATTGCCCTTGAGAAAATTTAAAATCTTATTGAAATTACCTTTTCTTTTGATCTAAAGGGTTATATCATTCGAAGAATGATATCCCGACTCGAAATTATACTGTTAAAACGGGATTTATAAAAGCAGACTTTAAAAATCAAACCTATAGCAGCTGAAGGCTGTAATGGTCCTTTTGTGTTCTACGCCTTAAATAAAAATAATATATGTGGGCTTTAGTATGAGGCCTGAACAAAATAGGAATTTTGTTGAATAATAGTGTTATGATTGGGAATTTTTATGTTCATAAATGAGCAAATTCAGGTAATCAACGTTCGTGACACTTGTGAGGGGAAAAGAAGCAGAAAAATTGCTTAAATAACAATAAAAATTATGTGTCTTGGCCTGCGGCAAAAATGCTGTTGTATAGTGATTATAATATGATAAAAATTTTGTAAATGAGAAGAATTCTCTAACTAATAACTATCAACTGATACTGGGTTTTATTACTGTTTCTTTTTTTTTTCGAAGAAATGGTTGCAAAATACAATTAATTGACTAAACGTGACTAATCTATTTTTAATAAATATTTCCTACTTTTTATCAAGATGACTTTTGATTTTTTACTGTAATGATATATAAACAAATGCAGTCATTAAATAATGAAGTTTGTATTTTGAATTGAATGGAGTCAGTTGTGACACTGATCCAAATCTTGATTTATAAAAAGTAAGACAACAAATACGACTGTAACTTTGATAAATAACTCACAAAAATTCATTACGTGCACGACACTAAACGTTGAACATTTGGTATTATATACAGCTTGTGTAGTTATTAAAAGCCTATTTATCAATTGCATGACAATTATATATCAGAATCATTCAACCTAATTTCTATTTCGGATAGCATCATGACAATAACATATGTGTCGTGTAGTATCTCTCAAATTAAATCAGATAACTGTTCATCAAAAAGTTTCTAAATTAACTCGTATTTTATTAGAAAGTGAATAACTAAGCCATGACTAACTCAGAAGCAATTAACAATCTTTCCTATCTTTACATTGAGGTATTTTGGCATTCATAAATTGACATTTTCCTTCACTTCATTTATTCTGGCATAACCTGTTTTTTACCTATACCAGGTGGTCCATTGAAATCTGAACACTTACTAATTTAATAATTAATGAAGGTTTAGATCATATTTCGATATATTAAAGGATAAACAATTAGTGACAATGAAAAAAAAAAAAAACCTGAGCTTCTCTATCTTACAAACAAATTTAGAAAATGACACTTGAACGTGATCAACGAATTTCCATTCGCCCACTCCAAGCAGTTGGGCGTCTCCAAGACCACCGTTTCCGACTTTAGGAAGTCCAAAACGTTGGAGAGGAAGAAATGATTTATCAAAAAGGCCAAACGGGCTCTGGAGGAGTTAAAGAAAAGAGCCAATGCCAATCCCTTCAAGTCTATGAGAGCCCATGAAGAGAGGTTGTGGTTTCACACCAGACTGTTAATAAAGCTATCAAAAAGGTGGGTGGAAAGAGCCTTGTGAGGGGGAAGAGGCCACTTAAGACACCGGCAATGAAAGAAACCTCTTCCTTGGAAGAGAAGCAAACCAAGGAAATGTAGAAATCTATCCATCCATATATAACAAGGAATAAATTCAAGGGTTGAGACTATGACGGGTTCAATTTACATTCACATAAAATGTTCTGGATGTAAAATATAAGATAAAAATATGTTAAATCTCCTCTGTTGCAAAACTCTTTTGAATGAGTCTTTTGAAGTATTTTTTAACACGCTAAATAACTCCAGACTTGTTACTTGACTAGCTTTTTATGTGGCATAATTTGACACACAAATCAACAAAGAAACAGACGTGCATACTTTGCTTTATTAATATAGAAAGGTATAAATGATCAATTATAGAACAATAGAAAATTGTTGAGCTTTAAGTAAAATTTAAATTGAATTACAAAGATTAAGCAATTAAAATTTTTCTGTTCGATAACGCTAAATAACTCCAAACTTGTTACTTGATTATACAATTACTTTTTTCGTTTCAAATCTATTTTTTGAGAATGTTGATTTTAATGTTTGAATTTTTAAAAAAAGTAATCTATATGAAAGTTCATTTATCTTTTGCCAAAACTTTATGTTGATATCAGATATGTGATAATATTTTACTAGACGTAGTACCCGGAATTGTCCGGAGTTATGAGGCGTTGTCAAACGCAATAAAATTTGCCTAAAATTTAGAAAATAACTCCAAAATTATCATGGATGTTAGTCACCGTTTTTCATGAGCACACTCACACGTTGTTACTCAATACATAGATGTTCTCTCCTCAAGAACTTAAGAATAATAAGAGCAGCTTGAGAAATAATTAATATAAAGTTGTAACTGATGAGCCACGTAGTACTTTAGTCCTTAAAGCGCTACGAGGCCTAACTTTAGCTATGTACACTTGATGCTACATGCAAAACGCCTCTCAGATGTAATATGATTTTTTTATTTCTTGGATCAAAAATATGTATATAATATACATAAAGGAGCACTTTATGCGGTGCAGCCTGCATACACCCTCAATGCTACATGCAAAACACTTTCATAATGACATTAAAATGACTAAATCGTTATTTCTTATATAAAAAATGACTTTTTTCGATCAAACATACAATCATACTTATAAATAAACTTTGTTTTATAAATATATATTTGCAATCATCCAATCTTTAGATAATTTAATTGAAGGGGGGAATACCCCTGGCTTAATGTTTTTCATCAAAAAGTAATAACCCTTCGCTTTCTCAATTGTTTCTACTACTATAATTGAAGAGGCAATTTAAAATAATTATTTTTATTGACTTGTCTTTATTTTTCTAGTATTGAAAATTTTATCTATCCAGTAGGAGCAAAAATAACTTATCAAGCTCGAGGTGTCAAAATTTTGAGTTGAGATTTTTATTCTATCCTTGCCTGATATTTAGAAAGGGAATAATCTCATGCAAAACTATGGTGATTTATACATTAGAATCTGGTGTATTACCTTGTATTTTTTATATGTTTCTCCAATTTGGTGGTTGTAGTATTCCTTGGTTACTCCTACAATGAGTAATAAAAATCATTTGTACAATGGACATGTTAAAAAAAGAAAGAACCCCAAGATTAACATGGAAACTTTGACAACTTGAAGAATATTTTGGAGGGAAGATGAATAATGCTCATGACTTTCCCTGGATCGCCTACCATCAGCTCTGGCACGGAAGGATGGAGAAAAGAACATAAAAATGGACATTTGCTGGAATTACTCCGGCGTATATCCCCAATTCTACTCTGAGTCCAACAAGGACTTACAATTATACCCTCCGTCTTTTATGAGCACACTCAAATATTCAATCAGGTTTTGAATATGATTGAATCTATTTAGGAAATGATGTTACCCACTCAGGTATTAAATAATAATGACAGCTGCTAAGGATTATATTACTAAATACAACTTAGCGGGCGAGCTACAAAATTTACATGATTTACATCACTGCTGATCAAATTTATCTCAAATCAAGGTGTCTCTTATTTGTATAAAAAATATTATTTAAATTATACTGGATAATTTGTATTTTGAAAGATTATTAACTCCGTTGAGATGTTATGAAAAGATTATATTATTAAACAATTCCTTAATTTATAATTGATTTTTATTATTATAATAATAACAAAGAATGAAATGGGACTTCTTTTTGTTAGAAAATCTGTTGAATTAAAAGGAATCAAAGGGGAACATTTCAAATGCAAATATATCACTTCTCCTAAGTTGTTTATGAAAAATGGATTATACAACTATATCAGTATAAAGATATTCAATCACAATATGCATATATTTTTGTTCAGTATACTCAGTATTGCCGGATTTATTAGGCGTCGAGGAATAGAGAAGTTTGTCTTTTTTAATAATAGAGAAGATGTCCAGAGTCGATGGATGATCCTTCAAGTAATTAAGGAATTTGAAATTAAAATTTTTGAGTTCACTATTAGAGTTGCATTAGGTTTCCTTCTTTTGAAATTATAAAATGACTCTTGGCATTGTCAAAAAACTCCCTTGGAGGTCATGAAGGTGAGCTGCAAAAACAAACCATTCACGGAATACTCCGATACATTTATCTTATCATTGGACATAAATTATCAATAAGATAATTAAATATATATATATATTCATTAATAAACGAATATTTTTTTTTTCTTTTGAAGGTATAAAGAATAACAAAATACTGGCCCTAGCTGACAAAAAAATTACATTTCGACCAATAAATTTTTCATCTATTGTTCACTTTTGTCCCCGTTTTGCTACTTTGTTTAGAGATTTAGATTAAATGAAAGATTGCAAGTTAATAAAAAGACAAAAAATATCCCATGGTTTGATCTTGGAAATGAAGATAGAGTTCAGAGTCATGTTACGAATAGATGGGATAGAATTGGATTGATTATTTAGAAGTAACCATACCGAAGATATACAACTAAAATGTCGAATGGAAGAGTTCTAGTCTGTAATCAACAACATTTAAGAGTGGTCAGAAGATACTGAGCTTGACTATTATTTATATAAGTGTTATTGGTTTATTCTATTAAGTTTTCTACATATATATTGAATAACTATTTTATACCTGCAAGGTAAGTAAGCGATATTTATGCTATATGTATATCATGTAATAGTAACGTCACTGATACTAATGACATCTTGGAATGTAGAACGTGTCAGGATTAATAAAGGATCCCTTGATTAGGACACAGCTTTATTTTTTGCATCAAAATAGTCCCCAGTTTCAGCGATAACCTCTTCATTTGAGCTAAATTTATTAGTGGCAAGCATTATTGTAGGCTTGCAAATATCCTGTAGTAGCTGGGAGCCTAATATGGAGATTAAGGTGGATGCAGAAGCATTTTGAAGTTCAATTAATTTAGTTGAGTGACACATCTTTGTGAAATAACACTTTCTTTTTCTTCAACTGGGCCGCTTTCACATGATTTTGTCCTTCAAACGCTTTAATAACGTCATACAATATTAACTATTAATGGCATTTCCCTTCTTAAGGTATTCTATGAATATTATGCTATGTGCAACATAAAAAACATAACCTTTCCAGGTGATTGTTGTGATTTTGGGGGCTTCGGACGATTCACCAGTTGCTATTTACTCAGATATTGATCGTTATGATTCCGGAGTGAAGTAATGGATCCATGTTTCATCCATTGTCACATAACAACTCAAAAATTCTGGTTTTGTCGTTTAAACATGGCCAAACACGGTTCAGAATCATCAGCACGTTTTTGTTAATGGTCAATAGTGAGAAAACGCGGCACCCACTTTGAATAGAGCTTACTCACGGAGAAATAAAGGAAACCCGTTCCTATTTATCTTTAAGATATAAGCTACTCTCAAATAGTTCACTTTCCAATCATTCAAAACAATTTTTTATATTTTTTTGATATTTTCTGTTTTTACTGCCTCATTTGGGAATCCACTACGTACTGTATCATTGGTGTCTCTAAGATCACGTTTGAAGTCAGCAAACCAACGTTTAACTGTTGTTTCTAATGGGAAAAAAACCCTTTAACACTTTTCAAGCCTGTGGGTAGATTGAACAGTCTTATTTCTCATCAAGAAGCAGTTTAAAACTAAAGCACGAAAATATTTTTGATCCATTGTTCTGGAAATCACAAAAGTAGTGTCACACTTTGTACAATAATTCACACACTAAAGAACAAATTGTCGTGAAATTTTGACAGCTGTCCTTTGAAGGTTAGTTCCACTGAAAGTGAGGTGAATTTTAAAAAAAAAAATAGCGACATTTAAGTGAAATACCCGGTACTTTTCATACCATGTGACGCATAGAATAGTATTCAGAATAAGGGATATTATATCCAGACTTAGGGCCGTTCATATGTTATCCATTAATCTGTTATTTTCTGAGAAATTTTCATTCAGGGGGTAATCCTTTAACGTCTACTTTCAAAAAAAAAAAAAAAAAAAAAAAAAAAACAATACGATGACCACTACTTAATCAAATTTTGTCCAAATTTAGTTGAACACGAAAAAACTTTGATATCACTTTTGAGGTACCACAGATATCGTTAGAATATGTATAATTCTTCATTATGACGTATGCAATATTTATCTTTATTTTGCGGTATTCACCTTGTGAATTGATTATTATTATGTATATACTTTTAGAGTAGTTCATGAAACTTCATCGCCTCTGGCGGATAAAGATGTAAACATAGCCAACTAAATTTGAACAACAATTGATTATATGGTCATTGTTTGACCACCTGGTATGATCTTTTGTCCGGGGGATAAAATATGTCTTTGAAGAAAAGTAAAAAAGAAGCAAAAAAATGAATCTATGGACGCCGTCCCAAGATTTTTTTCGTTAATACCTCAATTTACCCCCGCCCCCCGTTCAAAACTGAGCAGAAAGCACGCACGGTGCTCATGTCCTGATCACTCACTATGTAACTCTCAAATTCGTGTAAGATTGTTTCGGGCAAGTTTTAATTAATGTTGAATTACGTCTATTAATATTTTAAAAAGCAAGTTACATATTTTGAATAAACTATTTACATGCCTTTAATTAAGTTGTAATTATTATTCAATAAAATAGGCATATAACAGAGATAATATATATACAATTATAGATAATCTTTAAGGATCTCCCTTTTTCAATGCCTATAAATCTCTCAATAATTAACAGAAAATCGGGAGTAATCACAAATCAGTCATCACTGAAAGCCCTAGAAAAACAAGAGGTCATTAACATTTCAATTAAGACAAGTGAATGAACGTTCAAGGCTACTTTAAATTGACTTTTTAACTTGAAAAAACATGTCGTTACATGGAGGATTATCAAGTGTCATATTCATTATTAAATTAAACAAATTTACATTAGATAAGGATTTGGATGTCGTGGGTATTTAGTGTTTTGTCAATTACAACTTTTTATTTGCTATATATATGTAAAACAGAGCATATTATGTACATAAGTATAAATATAATCAAAACTTGTATAAGCGCCACCTTCTTTTAAGAGTGTCACTGCACTCAGCAGTCATATACAGTTTTTATATTTAATTTTTTTACAAAATAGTGAACCTGGTTTAACCATTTTATGTATGAATTACTGGGTGATAAATTGAAATCTGAACACTGACTAATTCAATTATTAATGCAGGGTAAGTTATTGAAATTCATTCATATTTTGATATATTACAGCATAAACAATTAGTTACCAAACAAAACAAAAGTGAGCACTCTAGCTTATCTAAGAGTCGAGAAAATAACACTTGAACGTGATTGACTTATTGCCATTCGTGCATTTAAGTGTCTCCAGGAACATTGTCTACAGCAAGTCCAAAACGTTGGAGAGAAAGAAAAGCTCTGTCAAAACGGCAAAAAAATATTGAGGAGTTAAAGAAAACAGCCAGGCCAATTCCCTCAAGTCCATGAGGGCCCAGGGAAGAGATATTGGGGTTTCAAAACAGACTTTTCATTTGATGTATCAAAAAAGTGTGTAGAAAATTGGGGACTTTTGAGGGTGGAGAGGCCACTTTTGACACCAGCAATTAAATTAACCAATTTTCTTTCATACAATACTCTTTTGAAATCTTTTTTGACACATTTGCCTCCCTTCCTACAGTCCTGATACCATCAAGTCTTTTGGGTGTATGTAGAGGGGAAGGCCTGCAGTGTCCGTCATCCAAACACCGAGGCCGTCAGCTGGGACGCCATGACAAATGAATAAGTCTGTAGTGGGTGCAAGGCCTTTCATCTCCTCCTGGAACTCATCATTGCCGCTAAAGACAGATACAATAATCATTAAGAGAGGTCAGATACACATCTATTTATAGTATTAATTAAGTAGAAATTATTTTGTTAATTAATAAATTATATCTTGTGGAAGTTTAAAATTCAAAGTGTTCAGATTTCAATGGACCACTCTGTATAATCAACTCAGCTAGGATTTTTTTTTACTAGGTGTTTTTAATCATCCCTAGTGATGAAAAAAAGATTTTTTTAAAATTACTTCCAAGTTTTTCCTACTACGAAATATTATCCTATCCACTGAAGTGTATATCATGAATTTAATTCCACAGGAGTGGGTTTTTTTGGTAATATTATTATTTAATTGATAGGTGTCCCTTGAACGGAGTAACAATTTGCTACAACGATTGAAGTTCTTCTGGTTTCATTACAGAGCTTAAATTTTCTTTGATTTTGATAAAACTTTTATTATTTTGGTGATTTATCGAGCAAATATCAGTTGTCCAGGCATGACATATTTTTTTTCAAATCAGTTCATGTCATTGCATCGGTGATTTTTTTTTTTTTTTTTTTTTTTTTTTTGCGACATGGCATAAATAAATATTTAATATTTTTGATAACTTTATTCAGAATAAAATATAATCTTTTCTACAAAACCAAAAGCCTAGCACTAGCATAGGAGTTTTCATAAGAAAAACATTTTCTCATTCAGGAAGTCATTAAGAATAAAACCACGGGGTTCCTCGCTATTCCACATTTTTTTAATAAATAACCTTCCTACTTCTGAAACGCTTATCACAGACAGTCCTCCACGATTCAGTGGACCATAGAGCCTATCATAGATTATGTTTCTTCTCCTTTTCGCTTGGAGAAATGAGCTCTCTATAACATATATATTTTTAAGAGTGTTTTCATTCTATGGCGTTACTTTTAGAAAATGAACCACTTTTGGTACATCGTAAAAGTTCCATGTAGATATTTTGTCCCACATATTCATGTTGAAATTCGTGAAGAAAGAAGTAGCTTGATTAAATCTCCTGACGATTCCCTCATTATACTTTTAACAACACTCATTCCCCACCCAGACTCCAATGAGTTTGATGTTTCTTGTGGTACAGAACCTTTGGCATCCTTTTTCTGTCAGTCCTCCATAAGTGATCAATATTTCTGCTTTCCCCGGATTAATATTTCATCCGGAAGTTAAATATAACTTTTTGAGTAAGATTCCTACTGATTGAATTCATTGATTCGAAAGAGCTTCCATCTAAGACAAAAGTTAAGTCTTCAGCATAGCAGATACATTTTGGATGTACTGGGATCGCCAAAAATCCAATGATTTGGTCATCTTGCTGAATATTTTGACGAAATATGTCAATTCTTACGTTGATAGCAATGTAGACACGGGGTCCCCTCCTTTACTCCTCTTGTATTTTCAAAAAATGATCCTTGACGGGAACCCGCTAAGATTCTAATTATAAAATGACCGAATCATTTCTGATATAGTGTACGAATGATGAAATTATGAGACAGTTTGTCAAAGGCTTTGGCAAAATTCAGAGCGATCACAGAGGTGTTACTCGATTATTCGAGAGAAGGAAATGTTGTCCATATGTTTACCTTTCAGAAATTCATTCTGGGAAGGATTAATATATGTGTCCGTCAAACTACTTATTCTGTTGGTCAAAACATGGGCACAAATTTTATATGTAGAATTCTGCATGGTTAGTGGTCGGTAGTTCATCAGGTATCCAGGATCCTTGTTAGCTTTTGGTATCAAGACTATTCGTCCTTCCGATGCAAATTCAGGAAAAACCCCAAGAGACATTACATGGTTCTGGGTAGATGTTTTGATCGGAAGACATGTCTCACTAAAGCTATGATATTTTTCTGGATATTCGGTGGTCATGTAGCGGCGGTTCTGTTTATTCATAGTGTCATCAAACGGTGGGAAAAATTTCATTATAAACAAGAAAAACTTTCCTAAATTTTTTTTTGGCCTTGAGAAAAAAGAAATAGAATCTTCTTTGCTCATTCCAACTGTCTCAGTGTTCAGAGATAATACGTTTTGTCGTTCTCATCTGTGATTTTGCACGAATGTCATTCCTGATTGAAAATGATAAAATTTATAGCACTAGATAAGATCTGCTCTGAACAATCTTATCTATCATATCATCTGTAAAAATATGCATGAAAAAGTTTTGTTTTTTTATCATCTTCTGGTATATTCATTTTGTCCTCCCCTGAGGAAAAAGGTAGGTCTCTCTTTTTTAATATAAACTATGTGCTTTATTTCACAAGAAGATATATCAAACAAACATAACATTATGAAAAAATACAAAAATTAAGAGGGAATCCGAAAATAAAAATTATAAATAAACATTTTAGGTTAAAATTCAAAAGAAAATTCAAATAAAATATGAAAACATTGAGAGAGCTCAAACAAACACAACATAGTTATAATCAATTTCTAAAATCAAAAATAAACATACATTCATTCGATATAATAACCGTTGGCATCAATAACGGCCTCAATACGGCCTCTGAACCGGCCGCAGGCTCTTCTGACCATCTCATTGTCCATGTTGCCGAATACCTCCTTGCCCATCAGGCTGGCCTGGGTGCTATGGGGATGTCTTTTGGTATGTCTCTCGACATAGCCCCTGACAAAATAGTCCAAAGGATTAAATTCGGGAGAGTTAGGAGGCCACAAATCATTGGTTACGACGTCATAACAGTTCTCCGTTAACCACTGCATGGAGATTTTGGACACATGCCAGGGTGCTGAGTCCTGTTGCCACACACAGGGCCTATCTCCGGCCACCCCTTGGATCCAGGGCAGAACCACCTTCTCCATAACATCCAGGTAGACCTCTGTATTGACCTTTAGACCCGTTATAAACATGTGTGGAGGCATAACATGACTTTCACTGCTGACCACCCCGAACACCATGACCATTGCAGGGAACTTGGTCTTCATTACCTTCCCCACATGGCTGGTGCAGGTGGCTATCCACCTGTAGCTCTGCTTGTTGACCTTCTGATCTTGACAGAAATTATTTTCATCAGAGAAAACCCACAGCATCCCGGGCTGCTTTGGGTGCTTGAGCTTGTTGAGCAATTTTGTTGACTTCATCAGCCTGTTGTCCTTTGCCTTCCGGGTCAAGATCTGGCCCACCTGCATCTTGTAGCTCCTGCACCTTAAATCTCAGATACACAATCCCTTATTGTTTTCTCATGGCAGCCCAGATCCCTCGCCATGGCCTTCATGGACCTGGTAGGGTCATCCTCAACCATCTTCTTCACCTTGTCGACAAAGTCGGTGTCCCTGACCTTCCTGTCGGCACCCTCCTCCTTGGGTGTCCTCTTTATGGTGGCATCAACACCCCAGGTGCCCTCTAGCTTCCTACTGATATGCTGAACAGTCCGTAAATTCACTCCTAAGGTTAAAGCGATCGTTGAATTGGAGATTTCACCTCCATTATTAACCAATGCCATGACTACGGCGGACCTCGAAAGCTCCTCGTTCCACTTATAGCTCTGTATCTCCTCATTGATGACGGCATGATGCTAACTGACCTACGTATCGTCAGCTGACGAGAATAGCTTTCCTAATTGGTAACCGGTTTTTATTTGATAATGTCGTCTTCAAGTTATCAAGGTTTAAAGTAGGCGACAATGTGATCCCCGCTCCCTGTACAACCGAGTAATTCATAATAATAATAACAAAAGACCCAGAATGGAAGGGGATATATTAAATAAAAATTGTAGAAAGTTGTTGAATTTCAACTTTTATTTTAAAAGTTTGAAATAAAAATATGTAGCAGTGAAAACTGCTCCTAAAATTTTCTAATTTTTGAGTCCTCTCCCTCCAAACTTTGGTATTAAACTTATAAATACCATTTAAATAAGTTAAGTTAATCTGTGTAACATAATTTACGAAAACAATTTATCAATGACAAGTTTTTAATAATTCTGATTGACAAGTTTTTTGTGAGAAAAACGTTTTTGAGTGCCATTATTAAAATAATACTAAATGATGGTATGTTATAAAAAAATAAACCAAAAGATAACGTTGTCACTATCACAATTTGAAGAATCCTTTGGAGAAAAGCAACTTATTTGTTATGACGTTCTATTAAATTGTCTTTGAGCACCTAGGATTTGGGATATTTTAATTACAAATCATATTCCATATTTAGCAATAATATAACCAGGAATTACAGCAATATAGATCCTCAATTCTATTCCGAGTCCAACAAAAACTTACATTAATACATAACTCCACAATAAATCATCAATATTACTCTTTGTCTTTCAAGCAACCATGATTATTTTAATGATGGCAGCTTTGGTAAATAGTAAAATTGTCTTTAAGTAGAAATTACAAAAAGAACGCATTCATAAAATTTATATTTTTTTTAGTCTCTGATAATAATTAAAAAATTTATGTGATTCATTTTTTACTAATTTTTGAGAGAAACAATAATAAATCATCCATTATTAATTTATATTAATCAAAAGACCTACAAAATCAATTTAGTTCCTTCTTAATAACATGTTATAAATTCATTAATTTCTTCTCAAAACCTCAACTAAAAAACATTTTTACTAAAAATATTTTTTTTTATAATTGGTAAATGGCAGTTCAATTGTAGGGGTGGTAATTAGTGGCTGTTTAAAAGGGGATTCAAGGTAAATTAAAAAAATATCACGAACTTCGTTTTAAGGTGAGCGCATGACATCATTTTACAATTTATACGTATTTGGTTCTCACTAAACTCTAGCAATTACGAATTTTAACACGACTTTAAAAGTATTGAAAGTATTCGTTTCAATTTAGCGTTCAATTAGTTTACAATATAAACAGAGTAAATTTAGTCCTGCTTTCAAAGATATGAAGTTGTCAAATATTTTAATCACTCAAAATCTAATTTTTAAAACTTTAATAAATCTATCACTTCAAATTATTTTACTACGACTCAACATTTTGAATTATTGTATGTTTACTCCATCCCTGTTAAATTAAATCATGTCAAATAATCAGATATATGTGGATGATATACAAATATATTAGTGAGGCAGAAGATAGTATTTTTACAATCCGTCCCACCTGCTATAATAAAAGTTTAAACTTTTCAGAGTTGATAAATTCACAGCGCTGGAACGACGGATGGCTTTCGGAAACAAAAAAAGAGATCCAAGGGTTTTACCACACACAATATCCGGCCGAAACAATTGTCCTCGGAGTTAGGGCCCCTGATGGAAAGAAGATACTTCTGTTATTTTTCAAGGCTGGACAGAAAATCGGCTTAGTAGTGTTGAGACTCGGTCCAGGACCAGTGTTTTTATTTACGGTTCGATCTTAAGTGTTTTTTTCTAGAGCGATTTGGACCGATTTTTGAGTCCAGACACCGAAATTTCTTTTTCTTTTTTTCTAGATCAACCGTCATTGATTTTTTCAAAAAAATCTCAAAAGTACATAATATTTTCTAGAATAAATACTGTATCATCAAATACAATATCTATTTATTCATTTAATTATTCAAGCAAATTAGTTGAGTTATAATAAGAAGAACACGTTTCCTCGCACATTAGTTAGTTTATTTACTGAATTATTAAGTGGACTTCTACGTTAGGGGGAATCGAAGAAAGATACTTCTAATCTGATCAACCATCTCAAGAGATGATTGAATTCAGAATTTCGACAGGACTAAAATTCATCAGAGCGATCTTTGTTTAAACTTCTAATGACGCCATTGTAGTTAACAATACATATGTTATAAGCAATTTATCTATAAATAGGTATAGACTGATTTTTTTTTTTTTTGGGGGGCCGAACTACACCGAATTTTTTCTATGGACTGATATACAACGAACTTTTCCTTTAGGCCAGTCCATACATAATTTTTCATTTGGACCGATCTAGACCGAATTGTTCTATGAAATCGGTCTAGACTGAGCTTTTTTGTCGGACCGAATTAGTTCGGTCCAACAAAAAATATAAAAGTCTCAGACCGGTATCGCACGTTCGCCAAGTCCCAAAAGTTCTGCTCATATAATATTGATCTATTCTGGTCCACAGAAATATGGGCCCTTCCTCACCAGATTTGGACCCACTGGACTCTTCTACATATTGCTTTTTGGAATTTATTAAGGCTGCATGGAACAACTTATCAGAGGAGGTTATAATTAACTCCTCCATGGCCTTCAGGCGACATTTAAAGTTTGTGATTGATAATGAAGGTATTGAGTAAAAAAAGTTTTGCAAAAACCTTGTATGAAAGTTTTGTTAACATTATTATTTTTCTTTTCTTTTTTGCTTATAATTGAAAATATAAAATTATTGATGTATTTCTAAATCCATCTCTCAAGTCCACGTTTGGTGCCCTCCTGTTCATATAATATATATATATATACCATTTTATTATTTTTATGAAGAAATTTTGACTATCATACAAGAAATCGAAATGTATAACTACTTTTTTTTTTAAATATTAGCAATAATATAATATAGCATAGATTATAATACTATGTAAATTTTTATAATATGTAATTTATTTTAAAAAGGATGAAGAAATATGACAGGTATAGTCGTGGTGTAAATAAGAGATAAATAGCAGTTGGTGCTATCGAATATTCAAATATTACTAGGATCCTGCTAAAAGACAATTTCTCGGAAATTGAAAAACTCTACTACTAATATATATATTGTAATTATTATTTCAATATTTTGTTTTGTCAAAGATGAAGAGGATTTTTTATTCAAATACATTTCAAAAAATTCCCGGGAGCGTATATATGAATTAATGAAAGGACTTGAAAAATTAATTAGTTACAAAAAAGAAATGCATATTACATTAAAAAAAAACTTATTTTATTAATGTATATATTTAACGATTTCGAGGCCTTTAAGAAAAGTTATCCTGCGTTTTTGAAGAAATTAATATTCTATTTCCAATTTCTCATTTTATTATCGCCTCAAAAAAAAAATGTAGCTGTAATAAGTCAACAAGAACTTAAATTTTAAGAAATATTTCTCAAATTATAAGGGTATGCAGCACCACTTAATGATTACTAAAGGATCTTAAAGTTTCAACAAAAATGTTTACAATTGTAATTTTTGAGGATAAATAATTTACGTCATCTAGTGCGTCATCAATATTATATTTAGATATTAACAAATACATAAGTAGATATGTAAAGCCATCAAAAGAAAACAAGATACAATTATTTTTTCTAAAATTGAGACGAATACAGTTTTGAATTGCTCTACAATTCTATTAAACAAATATTTTAATTAAAACTCTGTAAAGTGTAAATATTAGGGTTAAAACTATTAGTATAACATCTGCTAAAAAAGAACGTAGCTCTAATAATTAGTACAGCTGAACATAATGAGTGGTCCCTTGATTATAAATGCAAGGAATAACAACAAGTCTTTTTAGATCTGAGCTGAGTTGAACTGCAAAAAATCTCACATTTCAATAAAATTGGTCAAATTCGTCAATTAAATTTGTGGCACGTCATTTTTTTTATAATTAATAGAATATGGTTGTGCCTTTCACAAAGAGTGTCAGTTATTTTGTACAAAATTGTTGTTCCAAGTTGTACAAAGATATTTCATACTAAGTGCTTTGCTTCTCAGTATTAACGGTTTTTCCAGGATCGTATACTTTTGATTATAAATAATCAGAATTCCGAAATGCAAGTATCTCATGAAATCGTCGTCTGAGCTTCCTCTTTTCCAAGTCTTTTACATTATTTTTATTTTTACCTTTAGAGAAATTTCCAAGAATAATAGAATTTCCACAATTACGTACGTTACAAAAGTTGTAGAGGGCGCTCCTTTCGTAATTTTGTATATTTGTTCGTCATTTTTTAGAGTATTTTATTTTTTATTCATTTTCATATATACTTAAATATTTCAACTATCGTTTGACAAACTTTCATGAATTTGACATGAACCATCTATGTGATATTGTATGTCAAAAATGATGCTCTAGATTTAAAAAAGTGGTGATAATGAAGTACTGATTTCAGTCAAAAAGTTCAGATTACTTTGTCGCTGTCGAATAAATACAGGAAATATTGACGTCACTGAAATCAGAAGAATACATCATATGACGTATGTTATTGCCTTCAATTTCTTTTCTTTTTTTTAAATTGTTTAATGTATCAAAGAGATTTGAAACTACTCCTATTGATTTTAAAATGTTTACTTTCTTAAATTATATTATTTTATTATCAATCCTAAATTTCCTTACAAGTGAAATATAAACTAAACTCTCTGAGTTCAATTAATTAACATTATTAGTATTATATTTTCATTGAATATTTAAAATTAGTAATAGATTGAACAATCACGTATGAATTCTCCCTTCCCCTAGAAAAATAAAAATTTACTGACTTGATATAAATACAATATTACAGAAGAATGCAATATATGGTCAGAATATATTATATTTGAAACTTTTGGAATATTTGGAATAAATGGTTTTATACTTTATAATAATAGAATATAATCTTATCTACTTTTATAGAACCTATACTGTAATCCAGTTTTAAAGCAACTTGATGTTTGCTTTCAAAAAATAATGGTTATTACTGATACTGATCCATCGGTTAGTTAAAGTATTTTGACCCAATAGACCAAACTTTTACATGAGTCATCATATTAATTAATTAAATAGTTGGCGATTTAAGTTTAGATCCACAAAATTATATCTCTTCAACTATTAGAATATATATGTATGAAACGATTTTCTTAATTTCCAAATAAAAATTAACATGATAATATAATTGAAGTTTAACTACCCTTTAGGTATACAACTAAATTGACCTTGACTAAATACTCAATAAGCATTAGAAATATTTCTCAATCAAAAAAATTACACATAAGTTAAAGTTTCGTTTATTAGTAATAACAACTAAACATAATATTTTGTATGATTAATAGTATAAATATGTATTGTAACTTTCATATTATCGCCATAACAACAATAATACCAATGGAAAAATTAATTGTAAAATTCGTCTTACACACTTCCTTCATCTCAAATAAAATATCCCGAATTTCTACGATTTAAAAAAAATTAATATCTTCTAATATATATTGTGCAAATTACTCCTTTTAGATAAAAAATACTTTTTCCTTATTTTCCCTTGTGATTGAAACACATCAGTTGCAGGATTCATGTGATAGTTCCTATTCTGGATCAAAATGAGTTGATAAGTTATGGGCACAATCAAAATTTCATCTTGAGTCTGATAATAGAAAAGGGGTGGATTAAAAATTAAACAAAATAGTGCCTTGTAATAAATTAGTGGATAATGTTTAAGGAATATCGTGTCTTATATATTAAGATGGTGAAGATACAAATGATGAAGAATCTGTCAATAAATTGACAGATGTAGGACAAAGAGTGAACGTAGGCAAGATATCTTTATGTTAAGGAACATAAATAATTATTCATTCTGTGTTGGATAAGTTTGTTTCATTTTTTATAGATTTTAACAAAAGTTATTTATTTTCATTACAGGAAAGCAAAAAACGACATTCTATATAATATATTTCATTCTTTCCTCCTATAAGTTTTTTTTTTCTTTAGAAAATACTCTTTATGAAGAGGCAATTCACTCAGAAAAAAAAAACACTCCATGGTTTATAAGTTTACAGAAAGAGTTTTTGATCTATGAGTCTACTATTTTAGATTTACAGCTCCAGGAGAGATAGATTTGAAGGTGAATATGGGATAGTTTTTCATTCCTTTAAAATGACATAAATATTTGTCTCAAAATTACCTCCTATTATACCACTGTATTTGTGGGCATCCACTCTTCTTGAAAGATATAATATTAAATTTAGTAGATATTTCGACGACAACTTTTACTGAATCTTTCACACATTCAATTTTTTGTTGATTATAACAAGATTTGGAAACTACGCGGAAGCTGCCGTTCTGGATAACAGAGACAATTCCAAAGAATGACCATAACAAATATGCCAAACATCGCTTCGCGGACCCATAAAAGTCTTCCAATGAGGAAAAAAAAGTGGATCTACACATATCGTATGTTGGATCTAATCATGATTCGTTATACTTATTATATACAACTTTCCTATTCCAATTACCTGGGAAACGAATTGATTCAAGACCATAATGAGATGAAACTCTTCCCGGTACAAAAATACAAAGATCCTTTATTAGGTTCTCTAAAAAACATTTAATACCTACCCTTCTTTCATTAATAATTCGACTGTATTGGTTAGTAGATGGATTCCCAGTCGACTTATGCTGTTTATTTGTGAACCCATTTATCAAAAGTATATGGTAAATTGAACAGATTGTTCATATTCATAAACAAAATAATTATGAAACGTATTTTTACAGAGTTTTCCCAAAACGAATGATCAATTGAAACATTTGGGAGTGTTATTGTTCTATAAAATAGCCTTCAAATGAAGCATCGATTATTCACCCTCTTTCTATCAAATAATTGACCCTAACAAGAAGGTTAATATCACCATGTTACGTGAACTTTGTGATTCAAGGAAAATGCATGCGTATTTTGATTTTGACGTTCCCATGTCTATCAAAAAAGACAGAAAAGAGAAGAATGTCTGTTGTGGTAATTGTTCCAGATATGGGTACGTGAAATATCAAATTACATTTGGTATTACTGAAGATTCTCCATATTTTCGAATCCTTCTAATACATCAGAAAAAATGTATTTATTTCATGAAGTACCTCATTTAATTAAACTTCTAAGAAACCGTCTATTGGATGAAGGGTACCTTTTACCTGATAGATCCACAATAAAGAAAAAAGATTTTCAACAAATTATGAATAGAGATTGCCAAGAAGTAAAAATAGCAGATAAGATTAATGATCTCTACTTGGATTGTCACATAGCCAAAGGCATCGTGTTTGTTGAGCCACACAACTGTTAATCCATACAGCACCCTCAGCATTCAAGTATTTATTCACATAAAAAAGTCATGATCTCAGTATACTTTTAAAATATAGACTCATGGTTTCATGAGTTTATTATTGACTATTGTCTTGGATATTATATCTGAAATATGTATCACTTCTGGCCACCTTGTGAAACGATCCATAATAATTAGGACATGGTGCTGTCCCTAAATTGGTGGGAATAGACCGATTATGTCTATGTGAATAAAGGAAAGTCTTTCAGATGGAGGATTGAAACACAACGTTGGTTTTGATGTCCTGAAAGGTTTGGTTTTCTGACATGCTAAACACTCTCTAGTGAAGTTTCTGACGTCGTCTCGAAAATTAGGCCAAGCATAAAAAAGTGAAACCCTCCTTTACGTTTCTTTGAATCCCAGAGAATATCCTTGTGTACAGAATGTACGATTCTTTGACGCAATTCTGGAGATGATACAGCCACATGGAATGCGTCAGCATTGCCAAAACCAGCAAGTGGGGTTCCTGCAATGTATTTAAAAGAAGGTTTAATTTTAAACTTAAGTAAATTAGCATCTTGGTTCTTTTGATCCTCAATTATATCTTCAATGAAGGTTGGGCCTATTGTGATGTTATTTATACTTCTAGAATGAATGTCTGCAGTATGATTTAATTTTCTAGGAACGTGTTCGATATCACAATGGAATTCTGCTATGAATGCAAAATTACGGAACTGTCTTAGTGTCCAAGGGGGATTGCGAATGTCAATCGCAGTGACTAATGGTTTGTGGTATGTGAAAACTTGTCCATCCAAAGCCCATAGAAAATGTTTGATGCTTTCTTTAACAACTAATAATTCCCTATCAAACGTAGAATATTTCTGTTGTGTCGTTGAAAGAGCCCGAGCCCAAAAAAATAGAGGTTGCCGACCTTTTGCTCGAGAACAGCTCCCATCCCAGATGCATCAGTCTTCAGGGCTAAAGACAATTAAATATCTCTGAATGTAAGTTAAGTACTTTTAGACAAACTATTTGTAATACTTTGAAAGGCGTGTTCATGTTCTGTATTCCAATTAAACTTTATATTCTTCTTTCACAGGGGTACAAATGACTGTCCATTGAGACAATCTTTCGAGGAACTGAGAATAATATTGTGCACATGCCCAAAAATCTGTGCAGTTCATCTTTTGATTTTGGAGTTGGTACTTTTTGGATTGCCTGTACCTTACATTCTAGAGGCCTAAAACATTTCGATGAAATAGAATGTCCAAGGAAGTCTCGCGATTTCCTGAAAAAGGCATACTCAAATATTCATATAAACCAAATGGCGTAATGATTGCAGTTTTATTTATTGAAGTGCTATTCATAGATATTTGGTTATACACTCTGTGTAAATCCATTTTACTAAAAACAGTCATACTTTTTAGATTACCCACTAAATTTCTTAAATTTGGGAGGGGATAACAATCAAGGTACGTCATTCTATTTTATTAAGGATGATCGTCGCACATTCACCAGCTTCCTTTTGGTTTTGGAACAACATGAATAGCAGAAAAAAAAATTAGAAAAAGACGATCGTAGGATTCCTTTCTTCAACAATTCGTTGATTTCGTCTTGTAAAAAAATTAGCTTCTCACCAACTAACTTGCGTGATTTTGCAAAGCTAACAGTACCTTTCGTCTCAATATGGTGTTCAACTCCCTGAGCTGGATAAGTTTCAATGAAACTTTTATTATCAAAGACATCATTATATTTCGATTGAGTCTTCGATAGCTCTTTAATGAAGCACGGTTCAAGGAATAACTTTATATCGAAAATATCAATTCTAAATTTGAAATTATATTAAAAAAATCTGCACCCAAAATTTGATGACCACTGAGTACCAATTTAAATTTCCATTGGAAATCTCCTAGATTCAGAGTTAAAGTTGTTGTACCAATAATATCAACGAGGGCAGCTCCATATCCAATAGTAGGGGAGAGTTTTTCTCGAACAAGACTTTTACATTTTTTAAATGGAATAACACACACTTGCGTATCAACCAGAAAGTTAATCAAATTTGAATTTTCTTTGATGAAAAAGAAGTTTGATGGTTTATTTACAACCTCGGTCCCGTGCAAACAAGGGCAATTTATTTTTCTGAAAGAAGTACATAAAAGTGCCAACTAGCTCCTGAACAGGTAGTTGCGTTCATTCCAAATTTAGAACGATAATAGCAAATATTTTTTTCCCCCCTTAGATTTAGTTAATTTGGACGTGTATTGAAGAGGTTTTTTGAAGACATGATTGATAGGAGGCGAAGCGGACGAGTCTTCAACAGTAGAAATATGTGAATTGCTAAGTTCTTTGGCTGCAACACACATTTCTTCAATCAAATAGGACTGTGCTCTCAAGTACCTTGCTAGTCTTTAGATACATTTCTAATAAGGGCCTTCCTTACTAAATGATGACGCAAATCATGGATGTATTCCTCGTCAAGGAGACACTCAACTTCCTCTATAACTAGAATAGTAGTAATATAATTCGAATAGGAAGCTTCCTCCTTGATCTTCATTTCATCAAAACATAAAATGGCTAGGTTTTTATTTAGAACTTTACTTCATTTTAATTGTTGAGACACAATTTGAACGATGCTAGATTGAAGACCAGACATTGTTTTAAAATTTCAAAACTAACTTTTTAATTTTGATGCACAGAGAACTGGAAAAGGACACTGGACGGAATGTATCTCTAAGCTAATGAAAAGAGACTTGACTACCAGCCCCTGAATAATATCCTTTTTATTTTATCTACCAGACTTCTTCCCGCCGATGCTCAGTTTACTTTGAATCTTAGTAAAAAAAAATTCAACTTTTCCCTTCATCGTCTCTTGAAAATATGATTTAGATTTATTATTCACCGATTGGAGGATATTAATGGTTTCTTGAAGTAGTTCATTTTTTTCCAAAGATAATTGAGTTCTTGAATCAGGAGATCTTCTTTTGTCATAGTTGTTCTAATATTTTTTAAAGAATGGGATCTACATGCTTACTTGTATGAATTAGTCATTTTAACTGTGGAAGTTTGAATGGACGAGTGGTGTACTTTTGTTTTGCTACGAGAATAATGTCGTCAAAAAATAACCATCGGTAACTGGTTCATTTTTGCAAATGGTGCACAAAAATTGTTATACAATGTTCTAGAAATTGAAAATACTATCATTTATAGTCCAAAATGCATCGTTTTGTGGCCTTTCTTCTGAAATATTGACGTTTGATGAAAAAAAGACAAATTTAAAAAAAATTAAATTTATTTATGAATCCAATATTCCATTGAAAATCCTTTTTTTTTAAAAAGACTAAATTATAATTTTCGCCGATTTCTTTTTTTGCCCATAACTTTTTTGATTTTGAATAAATTTAGAAAATATATTTGTTCATATAGTTTTTTTTTTTTTTAAACGCCAGTCAATTTTTGATTTATAACTTAACCCCCTTGTCTAGTCTGCTTCAGCTAAAGAAAACATTTTCTTGAGCTATGGTTATAGAAGAAGCCCTGCCTTAGCCTGAGCAAGATCAAAAGAGGCACTCAAACAAAATTTCAGCCTCCTTGGCCGAACGGTGTGGGAACCCGCACAAACTCTATTATATATATACAAAAGGTTGTAAAAACTAAAAAATATTCCAAATGTTCAGTAATACTAATGGTAGACAAGTTTTTCTTGTTAAAATATAGACATTTGAACATTGAAATACCTAAACATTCAAGCAAAAGGACTCGTGTAAGGATTTGAAGTGGTATTTCAATATTGAATTCTGCGCCGAGTTGAGTTCGTTTGAAGAAAATACAACAATTTTGAGTTTTTGGGAGTTTCTAATGTTATGTAATATTGTTTTCCTTTTCAGAACATAAAGTAGTCTTTTAATAATAAAGGACCGTGTATTCATTGTTTATCTGTCGTTTTGATCAGTGATACTAGAGATTGGACTAATCATTACATTACTTTTGCAATTTATTGTAATTCGAGTTTTAGTAAATTTTAATTTTCTAAAATATTTTGAATGTGTTTGAATAACTTTTAGAAAATGGTTAGCTTCAGAAAATTTCCTTTTTCTCAATTTCGAGTAATATTCGAATCCACCACAAATTTAAAAGGAAGTAACGGAGAGTTAAAGACTCATCTGTCATAATTTTTAGGACATGAAAGTATCCTTCGTAGTATTCAAATAATTTATGTGTGTGTGATGTACGTCTGCTTAGAAAAACAATGATAAAAACGCATTTATTTCAAAAACAGAGACAAATACAGTCACTAAATCATTAGTCATAAAATAAATCCTTTCAAGTTGTTCAGAATTTTGAGTTACGTACGTATCAATCTGATAAGACCAGATTCCTGGGCTCTGGAGGCCAAGTTTGATTTTGTGCTGATAAGCTTATTTTTTTCATAAAACAAGATCGATTCCTCATTTCTTCAGGTCATTTCTAAGGTATGGGTTGTCGATTCCAAAATGCACCAAAAAAATTAGAAATAAAAAACAAAATAATTATTGTACAATCAGAAAAAGGGAGAATGTATGTTAAATACGAATTAAAAAAGGAAATTAGGAAGAAAATGAGCGAGTTAATCTTAGTATGTATCTTCAATCTTCATTGCGGCTCAAGAAGGAACATGGCAAGTTAGTATTGACAGTAACAATAAATAAATCACAGGTTCAAACATTTGAAGAAAAAAAAAGCTTTCTATTTACCAAAATCAGTATTTTCATATGGTCAATTATAGGATCCTTTTTCAAGAGTGTCAAAGGGGGTACAGGTTTGATTATATTTATATCAAAAGGACAAAAAAACCAAAAAATGTTGTTTATAGTAAATCATTTTAATTTAGAACTTTAATATGAATAAGCTAATTGAAGAAATAAAATCTTTTTAATTTTTTATTGGCTATCTTTAAAATAGCGTGTTCGTCCTAGTTGGAATTATAATTTTAGCTTTAATGCTAATTCAAATTAACTTTTTAATAGATGAATGATTTTGTATGTTTAAGGAAACATGAAAAAAATAATAATTGATTGAATAAATAGTTGATATTTGACACAGGATGTTTGTTGAGAGAATGACGGATTCTCATTTCTGCTTTAAACTTTTCCCCTAGTCATTGAGGAATCAATTATAATAAATTGGATGAAAAGTTACGCAAATATATGTAAACATAGTTACACCAACGATATGATCTAGAAATCCATTCATGAACAAGAGTAATTTTTTCAAGAAATTCCGCTTTTCATTTAAACATATGACATAATTCCTTCAAACTTAAATTTATTCATCTCAAGTAAAAATGTTTTCAATCGGACTCAACATTGGAGTTTGGGTCCTATTAGATGTTAAATATATTTGAAAAAGTGTATTTAAGAGTTTCAAAATAAAAGCGTTTGTTATTTTTTTTATCTTTTTTATTTGGCATGAATAGAAAATATTGAACAATTAATTAATATTTTTTAACACAGTTAATTTCTTTATTCATTTTTTGTTATTCTTCATAGACATATTTTACAAAGGACCAAAGCTAAAACTAAGTAGATCATAGGAGGTAACATGCATTACATTTACAAAAAATATTCCTAAAATAAAAACTGTTGTACTGACCTAATGTGTTTCGAACACGTTTGTTTACGTTTAGTTTTTTCTTAATTTGTTCCTTTTCAGGTTTCGAGCATTAAAAATTATTTTATTACTTTATTTCATAAAATTATTAGACTCAAGTCATAAATTCAAATCTAAGAACGCTCGCCTTGGAGAATTTGCCTCGTTAAAATTTGCCCTGGGATTACTCGACTTGGAAAATCCCCCTTGGAAAAAGCTCATTCCTTTATTGAATGTAAATATTATTAACATTAAATAGGGAAGGCGATTTATTTTATCCATTGAAGTTCTTATAAATTTAAAACGAATTTGTATTTTTAATATTATTTAAAATATTAAAAAACAGTATCGGATTTTTTGACAAGAATTGCATCTGAATCAGCATCATAATTTTTTTAGTAGAATTCCATCGGAATCGACATTGGAAATTTTTCGGGAATCGTTCCATCAATAATATATTTTTTCAGAATGTAATCTCAGACTATCATTGTCATATTATTTCTACTCAATTTTTAAAATGAATGACTTATACAAGTATGGATTTCAAAATATTAATATCTTACATAATATGTTATTCGATACTGTATTATAATATTGCTTCGTAGTATTTTATTAAAAGCGTAGCAATACATTTGTATTTATATGTAATAATAGCCAATATTTATTCATAGAAATAATAAAAGGGCCAATATATATATATACGACGAGGGATCAACAAGAAATTGTATTCCTGTCCTTTTGGAAACGGAGCATAAGAATAGAATAACTCGTTACTTCGTTTATTCACCAAAAAGAATTAATTATGAAATGCCCATGGCGTATCGAGTCAGAGCAGGTAATCGACAGCTGAAAACAAAATACATAGGGTATTTTTATGTTAGCGAGGTAATACTATGCCTAATTACTTATATATTTAGGTTTATTTTATATTATTTTCGCATTTTCCCTTTCAGTTAGTATAAATGTAAAATATGTCGAATTTATTCCTTTGAGACTTGTATACTCGACGCACAATAATTCACGACTAAACCAGCCAAGTGCAATACTGTCCAAAAAGCGTTTGTAGTATAAGCTCACACCTTTAGAGTGTCTGACCGTATGATCCCATGTGACCAATAATGAACAAGATATACTTTTTTTTTCTTATTTAAAAAAAAAGGGGACGCAATTGCATTTGCCCATCCTAATATAAATAGGTTAGAATAAAGGTAGAAGGTTAAAAGTATTTTGTGTGTTCGGCGATTTTTTGCTATTGGAAAAACATGGATCGAAGAATTTGCATGAAATTTTGTGTAAAAACTGAAATTAAATGCTCCAAAATACTTGAAATGTTGACAATGACATACGTTCAAACTTTTCTGAGTAAAAAAAATGTTTATAAGCGGTACAAACTCTTCCAAGATGACATTGAAGATGGCAATGATGAGCCTCCTTCGGACGCCTAAGCAAGTTGAAGCAGTGTAGAAGTTGTTATTGAAAATAGTTGAAAGACTATCAGAGAAGTTTCTGAGGATATGAAGATAGCGGTTGACACTTGCTATAAAACATTTTGGGGGATGAGACACGTGTCAGAGAAGTTTGTTCTGAAACTGTTTAATTTTGACAAAAAGAATCGTCGCCTGAGCATCGTCAATGAGATGTTGACTTACGTCAATCATGATCCTGATTTGCTCAAAAGGGACATAACTGGTGTGACGTATCATGGTTATGATACGTCACACCAAAGCCCAATGGTCCAAATGGAAGAGCGACAGGACGTATAGCAAAAATTCGCCGAACACACAAAATTCTTCAAACCATTATCCCTCTCACAAACAAACTTAACATATTATATAACTTTAAACAATAAATATATGTTCTTTTTGACATGTACTAAGACAAAAAAATAGAAACATTTAGAATACCAAAAATACGTTGCCTGCGAAATTTGAAAAGTAACCTTTCCACACCTCATATATTTCATGGGATTGTCTGTGTGGGTGCGTTTATCCGTAAGTCACGCCCAAATTAAAGAATAGATTTTGTTAAAATTTTACAAGTTTCTTCTTAAGGCTCCAAAAACGGTTCTGGTAACATTTTTATTGGTGTTCAAGTCCATGCAGGCCTTTAAGTAACATTTTTGTAAGAACCAATTTTAGAGTAACAAACGACTATCTCATATAAAACACAAATAATGAACCTCAAATTTTAAGAATGATTTTCTCTGCTAATTGCATGTATCATTGCACAGTTTTTTTTTTTTTTTTTAAAGGAGATAATAAGATTTGGAGACAAAGGATTTTTGACAATAATATGAAAGCTGAGCTTTCAACTTGAATGTTTTTTCTTCTCTAAACCTTATTAACCTCCATTTAAAAAGTCCGCAAATTTTACAGTGTTTAGGTTTCGTTTTATATTTATTAAGCAGAAGATTTGTTAATTAATTTAAATTTCTTCATGTCCTGGGCAATACTGGGCAAACCTACTCTAGTAAGACATGACGTTAGGTTTTTTTTTATAAATCAGGGCATCATTCTTAATTTCATGACGTTGCCAACTTACAGTTTTATTAAAGATATTATCTCCACAATAGTCGAGGTTTTGTTGTTGAATTATTTAAAAAATCCGTGAGTTAATTTATTTTATCTTTAACATAGGAGATATATTTATACTTCTTCTAGTAATCCTTGGTTAAGCAATTGCAATAAATCTGATTAAAAGTCAATAAGAAATATTATTTGATGTATTCTTTTGATTTCAGTGATGCCAATATGTTCTGTATTTATTCAATAACGACGGAGGGATCTAAACTTTTCGACAGAAGTTACTATTTCATTTTCTCCCCTTCTTTAACTATATTAATATGTTTTTCGACATACAATATCACATAGATGGTTCATGTCAAATACATGAAATTTTGTCAAACGATATTTGAGCATTTAAGTATGCGAGAAAGTTTTAAAAAATAAAATACTTTTAAAATGACAGAAATTTATACCCAATAATGTGAGGATTATATCTGAAATTCCCTTCTCCCCTACAAAGAACGAAATGAGGGTTTCCTTAAACTTCTTTAACATACTTTGTTAGAGATATGCAACAGCCAGTGTGACAAAAACAAACAAATTATGCATTAGATTTGAAGCTCTGAAAGGAATCGCGACAGATGTCCATATTTAATAATTATATAAAGGTCATAGATTTGGCATAATGTATCTCTGTTTGGGCCGCCATGCTGTTATGTAAACCTACCTAATCGTGCTTCAATTTATCTAGGAAACATTTGCCAGCTAATGGATAAAATTAGAGGCTTTATCACGAGGTGGGATGAAACCTTCTGTATGGAGTAATAGAGTCGGAAGAATAAGAATTATATATGTAATAATTATTTAAAAAAGGTCATTTTATATCTTGCAAAAAATGAAGATAATATTGGGAAAAAAATTGGATTTTTTTTTTAAATATATAAGAAATATTGCTTTCTAAAAAAAAACTTCATTAAATGAAATATGGACACAATTAATTCCAAAAAATTAAAAAAATATTTTCTTAAAAAACGTCATTTGATAAATATTTCTATAAAAATACTAATATTAGGATATATATTTTTTAAGGGATCCCATATGAGTTGGGATCCCGAACAAAACTACGGGGTCGTCAATCAAAAAATTAGCTTAGTCTCATCCCTGGATAAAATGTCTTAATTAAAGTCGAATTCAATTTATCATGAATTTATATACATATATATATTTCATTTTTATAATAAATTAATTATTTCCCTATATATAAATATATATATTGGCATTTCAACAAATATAACAGACTATGACAATTTAATATTAACATAATAATAACTAATTATTAATCTAACACTTTTAGGCTTTTAAAAGTATATTTAAGTAAAACGTACAACTGTTAATGAATCATAAATTATTGCTAATAGATTTACATATTATGATAATCGCAGGTTTAATACTTATATTCTTTTTTTTAATGAATTATATAATGAGCCTATAATTTAAAAAATCATATAATTTCAATTCTACAACTTTGAGCTTGTGGCCTTCACACGGAAACAGAGATGATGAAATGCAATAAATTTATAATATCGATGATTTGCAGATATAGCAACTCATTTATACTTTTTTTCCAAACTATATAAAACTTATGACTATACTCAGAACTAATTTTAATGATATATTATTTGTCTCAATTTCCCCGGTCATTATTGTTTTATTCGATATATATATTAAAAAAAGTATTGGGCCTTTTTATCTCCCCGGACTTTTCTTCTTTTTTTAATATCTCATCAGAAACCAATTCCATCTCCAATATTCAATACTAAAAATGATTGTACTAAGGGTTCTTTAGCAGTGGGAAGCTGTAGGCGTTGAATAAATTAGTCATATCAATGTCAAATATAATTATCATAAATTCAACTCACACACATTTTCATTGCTAAAAAGAAACACATAAAAAAATAATTAGTACGGGCTGACAGGTGTGGCTGTAGAGGATTGAACTTTGGACTTCATTTTCCCTCCTCCGCCGGGGCCTCCATTACCAGAGTAATAATCGTAATCCGAATAATAGTCAGGGTAGTAGGAATGAGAGGGATAGTAGTAGTAGTCAGATTTCATTCGACCTATTTTGGGATTTGCTCTCCGTAAATCTAATTCACAATGAGCTAAACTCACTTTTCCAACTTTTAAAACTTTTTTCATGGACTCTTCTTTCTCAAAAGTCACGAAACCAAAGGATTTCCTTTCGTTCTTAATCTTATCTTGGGGGATTTCAAACTCCAAGATATTTCCAAAGTGTGAAAAGTATTCCTTTAGTTCTTCTTCTGAAGGAGATTCCGGATGAAGTCCACCAAAGAATACTTTGCCAGGTTTGGCTTTGGCTCTTTTCACATCCACTTTTTTAGAATTAATGGCGTGTGTGTTCTGTAGGACTTTGGAAACGGACTCTGTTTCCTTAAATAGAACAAAGGCGAAACATCTGGATTTCCCTGTGACTGAATTTAATTTCAAATTTGCGGATTCTATTTCTCCAAACTGTGAAAAATATTCTTTTAGTTGAACTTCTCCCGTTTCCCAGCAGAGACCTCCAACAAATATTTTTCGATCTTCATCGGATAAGTCTAAAATCATTCAAATATTATATGGATTAGTTTTTATTAAAATATATACAAACATTAATTGGGAATAAGGTTCGTTCAAAATATTTAAATTATAATATAGACGTCAAAGTATACTGCTATTGACCTAAATAATTTTCACAATAGGGTCTTCTTACCTTGTGGTTCCATCTTTCAAGCTCCCAATGTATGAGAACAAAAACAAAACACACAAGCAGTGATGAAATTATTGATTTTCCCCCTTGGACTACAGCCTTTTTTTTTTTTGCTTACAAATCCAGGCCGACTTTCTAATGTTAAGCTTATTTTTTCTTTCATAGTATTCCATTTGCAAAAAAGAGAGAGGGGGGAGGGAGGGAGAGAAAAGGAAAAATTTCTTTTAATTTTGGAGGATATTCAAACAATTGGCTCACCAAAAGAATTATAATCAGATATTCAACTTATTTGAAAAGTTCCTACGTTATATTGTATAATTAATTCATTGACTATATGATTATCATATCTATAATCAATAAAAAACTTTCATCTATAAAAACTGTCTCAGAAAATCTAAACATGGACTCTAACTTTTTGAACATGAAAATCTTTTAAATCATATTATCATCTGCTAAAAGTTGTTTTAATATCATTTTGGAAAGAATTTGTATACAGTTTCACGTACCTACACGTATGCGTCTTATCTGATTATAATAAAGAAAGTAAAAAAAGATAAAAATATCTTTGCCAATTATTGCATCTATATCATAAAATTAAGCTTTTATATATTGCAATAATCATTTTTAAATCTTTTAAACTTAAACAATTTTTATACTATATGAACGGAACATGTCAATGACATTAATTAACGCAACCTTTCTTTCTGTTAACTCATTTTTTCATGCGACATAAGTAACAAAAAAATATGTATAAAGTAACACTTAATCATTACATTGAATTTAGGAAACAGGTGAATAATCGAATTGGTGTCAAACGGCTGTTGTATAAGAAGTGTGTGTGTACACTTAAACATCTGAGATGGAGCATCTGTCCGGAAGTATTTACATATTATACTAAAACTGAGAGGATAATTATTTTCATATCCTGGAAGAGTATTGATACACAAGACGACTTGCTCATCAGTACTCTCTGAATAAGTATATCTCTTACCCCTAAGAGAAGAGTCATGACTCATGTAAAAAAGAATACATAACTTTCTCAATCCAATAGTTATAATTTCAACGTTACAACGAATCAAGCACCGTGAAATGAATTAAATGTTTAAGAGACACTTTTGATCTTCGATGGCAATCATTAAAAATATTATATCCTTGGATGGACACTTACGGATGTATTTTTTAAACAAAAAAAAAATCCGTAGAATACTAAAAGTAAGTAACTGGACGTGATAATAAAAAACAGTCAGAATGTCGAAACTTAACAGCAACAAATGATATTTATACATTTAAAAAAAACTATGACACATGTATGGAATTTAGTTAAAAACGAAATACAAATTTAAAAGAAAAGAAATATATAAACGTCTATATAATATAATTATATATAAATATTTTTAAGCTCTGATGGTTTAAACATCTTTTTTACTTTCATCAGGATTAATATCAGAAAATGGGGGAACATTTTTGGTCAATTCTAGATTGGAATTATTTGAATAAATGAGATAGTCAATGAGTAATTGTGGATAAAAGGAACGGAGTTCATTTAATGAGTATTTTCGACCCTCATCTTTGGATAGTATAAAGACAATATCTGGTTCATATTTCACATCCTTTATTGAGATAATTTTTCCTTCGTCTTCTTCTGACAAGGATTGCAGATCTTCATCGTTAACGAGTATTTCAGCTGCTTCAGCAAAGTCTTCATCGTCCGGCTCAGACTCATCGGTAACCACTTCTTCACGTTCTTTCACTTGAAACTTTAAATTATATCTTTTACTAAACACTTCGATATAATAGGATGCACCATTCCAAGTTCCCCAAGTAAAGATGCTTAAAATATAACCACAACTCAAGAAGTAAGATGAATACAATACCCATATGTAGGAAATCATGAGAATAGTATAACCAAACTGAGCAGTGAAAAAGACCATTTTTGTTCGAAATGTGTCCGGATTCAGGTCTCCATTCTTCTCGATCGGTAAATCAATTTTCCATTTATGACATATGGATCTAACAAGAGCATTTAATGGGTTTTTTCTATCACGTGAGAGATATCGGTAGCTGGTCATTAAATCACCGTCTCGAGCCAAGTGACTAGAAATAGGAGATGCTTCGATGAGAAAAATATATACTATTTGCCAGGTTAGGTAGGCAAGTAGAGGGTTGATAAATCCAGAATAGAAATCGATAGTTGAGGATGGGGGAGGGAAGGAAGGGTCTATGAGATTCCATCGAGTTAAATGACATTGCATAGGAGCAAATGCATGAATAAAGAAGGAAGTAACTTTGTCCATACTGTGAAAAACAAGAGAATTTTGCCATACTACAATTGCAGAGAGTATGGGTCCAAGTGACAAAACATAATTCAACTTAAACCAAATTTCATTACGAGGAAAGAATAGGGCCTGAGTCATGGTAGAAACATTAACAAAGTAACAAAAGTCTAACAGAAAATATTGGTATTTTTCTTGTTTATACGAGATGTAGCGAGCAAGAAACAAGAAGCTCAAAAGTCCACAAAAAAAATAGGGAAAGCTCCAAGGTACTCTATGAATGATGTATTGAGTCAAACATATAATAAGAACACCCAGAGTAAAGGAGAACTTATCCAACATTTTAACTTGTGGAGTTTCTTTGAGATGATCTCGAATTCTTTTGTTCGGATCTCCAGTAACAACAGCTCTAAATCGCCTTTGTGCTTTAGCAGGGACATCTTTGAGAATATCTTCAACACTTGTGACATGATTGAGGCTTGTAAACCTCCGTACAAGAGTAATTTGTCCATCGAGTCCGATACGGAATCGAAATATCTTATTGTTATCCCCTACCAAATGAAAGACTTTGCCTTTGAAATTCTGTAAGAGTTGAGAGCTGCGATCTTTGAGGCCCTTTCGGATTTGTTCCACAATTTTTTGTATATCTGAGAATGAATAAAAGAAATGTGATAATAATTATAAATAACGAATAAGTGTTGGAATGTTGTACAAACGTACCTCCGCTCAGGGAGGAAGAAGAAGCACTTGAGTCCTCTTCTTCGTTGGAAGAAGAAGAGGAGGAATCCTTCAACTTTAGTGACATAGGACCTTGCTTCTCACTTCTTTTATAAAGCAATTAAATACTTGATTAATAATTGTGAGTCGTGGGTTTGTTTTTTTCCTTCTCTTCTTGATTTTTTTTCTCTAGCTTCAACGACAGTCTCTCAGTCTGTTTGAGTCTATCTCGTCATACTCCCAAGAGGCGCAAACGCACATCACAATTCCTCCTCCATCTGGAGATAACACTTCTATTTATTCACTCTTTAATACTATAAAATCTGCTCACTCTTGGCATTGCAAAGGTCAAAAAATACACATCCCGTTCATTAATAAATAATAACTAAAGTGATATGGTCTCTGCTCAACTTTGAAAATATGACGTCATCGTCAGCTGTCACAACTTCTTTCTCTAAATTGTCATATCACGTAGAAAATAATAATGAATCACACTGGGAAACACGGATATTGTGCAAATTAATTGAAGACAATAATGACATTTATCTTTGAGCACAAAATGAGAATCCAAAACAGATCTCAGTTTTGCTCTCAGTGGTTTGAATTCTGAAATATTTGGGATTATAGTAATTCGGGACTATTATCGACCAGAGTCATTTTTTAACCATAAGACAATCATAAAATAAAATGTACGATAAATAAAACTTAAGTAAAAGTGTTTTGATGATTATAAAGTACTTTGATTGATTCTATATCTTGTTCTAAACCTGATTTATTATTTCCTCTTTTTTAGTGAAAAATAATGAAAAACGACACTCTTTTTTATAAGTTATTATCATTCATAGTGATACTCAATATTTAATTTAAAAAATGATCAATTTAAAAAAAGTATGTATCTCCAAGGAATTTTTTGTATTTCTTAAGTTTCTCCATTTTATATGTGAGTGTACCACCGGTTATTATATTGGACTCTGGAGTGTACTCGCAAATATGCAACATTATTATCAAATATATTGTTTACGATTTCAATATCAATTTAATGACGTCATACGTCTAATAAAGAATAACAACAAATAAATATTATAACATAAACATAGAGTGCAAATGAGCTCTTTATTCAAATTCAAATAAAATTTTAAATAATTATTTATAATTAATAATTATATTTGAAATATAAATATTCTCTAATATTCTTGAATGGATCTCTTCATTGTTTCGATCCTGATATCTCATTCCCACTTTACTTCTTCAAGAGGTCCGGTAATACTCCTCGCATGAATTTCTATCCCGTCGTCCCTCGTAAAATTTAGAATCCGAATTTGAACATTTCTTGAGATGTATGATTAAGTTAGAAGTATTTTGCTTTGGTTGTAACTCTTTGAGAACATAAAAGTCAACTTCTTTTGGTCTTAATGGTTAAAGAATGATCTTAGACCTTAGTAAATAGCAACTTCCATATAAAAAGCACATCTAAATATCAAATTTCACTCTCTTAGAAATGATTCAATTGTTTAAATTTGTTGTTTTTTTATAAATTTTAACTTCATGGTAATAACTTCAAATGGTTGTAGTACAATATGTTACATGGTACATGGAAGTATTTCCGTCTTTAATGAATGAAGATCAATCTTAGCAAATGAAAAGTAGAACTATATTTATAAGCCATTAAATCTCCATATACTCAAATGTTTTTGGCTATTTTTTTTTGTATTTTTCATATATTTAAATTTTACGACAATAGCTCATGTTCTGATAATACTTAATTTTTTACATTTAGTATCTTATTTTATTCAATTAGAATATTAGTGTCTTAAACAGGGGCTATCACTTGACATTGACTAAATCAACATGTCTATTTTATAAATACTTCATAATGTATCGTTTATATTTTTGTAAATCCTCTTTAGTAAATATATTTTGTGATAATAGGTAAAAAAAGAAATATATCGTATAAAGACAAGAATATCACAGATAAAGTTTAACAAAATATGATTTCAAAAAGAGTAAAAATATTTTAATAAATACAGGCGAGCCCAAATGTAATTTTTGTACTCTTTCAATATTTGCCATATTTACATCGGAAAACTTTTAATGTTTTTGATAATAATTATTATTTATTGACTAAAAATATCAACTTCTTATGAAAAAAATTACTTCCAAAAAGGTTAATATAACAAATACATTGTCTGGTTTTTTTTAACATGGTGAAGTCTAAAAAGAAACTTCTATAAAGTACTTGAGAGATCAACAATTTCCTTGAACTATAATTTGAGGTATAACCCTGTAGTGAGACAATTTCTTGCTTCAGTCTTATTCAACATGACCAGGACTAAAAAAGTACAGTGAGGTCATCAGTTGTCAAGCTACAAAGACATTTTAATCAATTTTTCCATCGCAAAATCCTCTGTCCAATGCATCATCACTAAATAAAAAAAACTGACCATGTCAAAAATCTTCCTCAACATGGTAGGAAGTCCAAGTTGAGCACACAAGTGAGAAATGCAGTCGAAGAGGTTGCTTAGAATCCAGCAGCAACTCTCAAAACCATCCAGCAGGGGTTGAAAGCAACATGAACTTTGGTTGGACGATCAACCGTGCAAAGAATGGATTCCGGGGTTGTGTACCAAGAAAGACGCCACTCCTCAGGAGTAGGTACATAAAGGTCATGCTGAAGTTTGCCAATGGCCACAAAGATTATGAACTTAACTTCCGGTGCACTTTGCTGTGGTCAGACGAAAAAAAGGTGGAGTTGTTTGCCTATAACCAGCATCAGCACATTTGGCGACAGAATGCCAACCCTTCAGCCCCAAAACCTCTATTTTAACAGTGAAACACAATTGTGGAAGCATAATGATTTGGGCTTGCTTTGCTGCCAATGGAACTGGAGAACTTCACAAAATTGATGGCACCGTAAAAAAGGAAGACTACATCGAGATTCTTGAAATGCATCTGCATCATTCAGCAAAGATGCTCCAACTTGGAAGACATTGGTGGTTCCAGCAAGAAAATGACCCAAAGCAGACATCCAAAAAAGTTCAAGAATGGCTCAAGAGGCATAAGGTTAGGATCATAGACTGGCCAACCCAAAATCCTGACCTTAACCCTAATGAGAATCTATGGACTACATTGAAAAGAAAAAAAAAACAGTATGGAAAAGATATCCAACAAATTTCAATGACCTTTGTAGATTTTGTAAAGAAGAGTGGACAAAATCGATTATGGCGTTTGCTTCAATTTGCTAAGGACTTATCCCAAGCGTATTCAATATTTGAAGAAAGCCAGAGGCGATGTCACAAAGTATTCTTATGTCATTTTGTTATTTTGGTATGAATACTTATGAATCTCCAAAAATGATATTTTGTTAATTTACTCCGACAAATGAATAAATTATTATATATATTTTTTTAATTACGAGTAGTTTCTGTTTACTTGGGATATTCTAAATGAGGATGTAGATCGAACATCAGGATCATTTCTATTTTCAAGAGAAAGTTCATATGTTGTTACCATAATTTCATCAAAATGAGGGATATATCTCGTCAATGAAACCAAATTTGGATACACGATATGATTTATTTTTATTCGTAAATCCAGATACCTTAACTCCTCTGATATAATGACAATCAGGGAAATGATCTTCTGGTCATCACCAATCGGCATCTTATTCTTCGGTTAACATATATCTTTGAAAGAAGAATTATAAAAATAAACTCAAACTGGTGCTACTATTTCTGCAGGGGCGTCTGCAGAAGGTGCGGGAGGGTTAAATTATGCAGCAGAGTAAAAAAATTTATAATTTATTTTTTTTGCCAAAAGAAAATCCTTTTGTTCTGTTTGAGTTTTTTTGACAGCTATGGATTGTCGAATTTTTTTCCCCCCGAAAAATTCAATATTTGAAATTTAATTTTTAAATTTTTTTTTTCCAAAAACATTGATATTCTGTGAAAATCTATTGATTTTTATAATTTTTTTGCCATATATTTTATTTTTTTAATGTTTGATTTAATTTAATATTTAATTTTTTTAATATTTGGAATTTAATTTTTGATTTTTTTTCCCCCAAAATATTTAATTTTTGATTTTTTTTTCCAAAATATTTATTTTTTGTAAATAGCTATAGATTTTTGAAATATTTTTTCGAAGAAATTAATTTTTAAAATAAAAAAAAAAAACCCAAGGATCTTCCGAAAATATAATCCTGTCGACGCCCCGGTTTCGTGTATGTAAATAAACTACTAATAACTAATGCTTATTGATAAACTAATTCCCATTGAAACAATCAATCTTCAAAACACTGTTTATTCGAAAAGAAGCAGTAAAATTAACAGTTGACAAGAAACTACGGTCTTGAAAAACTAACTGACATGAGCCGGTTCTATTTTTTAATTATTTTTTTGTTCTTTTTGCTTTTTAAATTTAATGGATATAACTTATAAAATTTGCTTTTTGACATACAGCCTTTACACTAAAAAGTTGAGCCTATATAATAAAGTATATTTGATTCAGTAAAGTTCAGTTTGATGTTGAAAAATTTATTACAATACTGACAATAAAACTAAAAAAATAAAAACAGCTCTGAAACAGGATCCTTGATTTTTCAATATATATCAATCCCGCACTTACAGTATGGTTCACAAATACTTATAGAAAAACTTATAATCATATAAGCTATACACTTTTTTCGTACGTACTTTTTCCCAAAATATTTCCAAAACTAAATATTTCGGGAAAAAGCGTTAAGTAATGAAATTTCAAAAATTCATAGCTAGTCACAAACAATTGAATTTTTTGGGGAGAAAAAAAAAAATTAAATTTTTTGGAAACAAATTTCAAATATTAAACTTTTTCGGAAAAAACAATTAAAAATCAAGACAAAATCATTCACAAAAAATTCAATTTTATTGGAAAAAATTTCTAAAATCAATTATTTTATACAAAAAATTTCAAGTAGACATAATTATTTACAAAAAAAAAAATTAAAAATCCACAGGTATTAACCAAAAATTATAAAATAATATTTTTTGAATTTTTTGTCCGAAGAATTAAATTTTTTAGAAATTTGGATATTGAAGGGGGCTATAAACTTCTAGCCCACCACTTGAGGACGCCCCTGGACACGATTTGCCTGCACGTTGCTATTATTGCGGCAAAACTAATTAGGATTTCACATGATCATTATGACTGAAAACATTTTGAAATGTGAAACATTTAAGCTCAAAGCAAAGAATATATCAAAAGAAAATGATATCGCCGAGTAATTCGAGTTTTTTGGTATAAATTTGGCTTCCTCATAGAGTTTAAAATTTAAGTTCCTTTAAGGTTTCGAAATTATAGACAAGAGATGCCTGCTTGTCTATATTTTTCAGTTGGTTGGGAAGAAGCATCGTTGGGGGGAGAGATACGACTAATAAATAGGAAAATGCCTGAATAGAGGGGACCACCCCACTTTTAAACTTTTACAATTACCACGTAGTAGACAAAAAAACTTTTTTTTATTGAGGTTATTGGCAAGGGGCGTCCGTAGGGGTGGGCTTGTGGGGCTCTACTCTCCCCCAAATGAAGGAGTTTTGCTTTTTAATAGAAAATGTACAATTTGATTTTTTTTCCAAAAAAATTAATTTAATTTTTCTCATTTTTTTTCTAAAATTTAATTTTCTCGGAATAGAAAATAATTATACGAGAATAGGTATTTATATTTTTGATTTTTTTTCAAAAAAGATTAATATTGGAAGTTTTATATTTAAAATTCTATTTCAAAAACTTTCTGAAATAAACCACTGGATACTTTTGTGCATAATTGAGTATTTTTTGGGAGGGTTTTACAGGAATTATGACTATAGATATGTAAAATGTTCTACGATTGATTTTCTGAGAGCTCAATGATGACTAAAATGGGTATATATACATATATGTACAAATAAATGTCTGGATATTACCACAAAACACATAGCCTTCCCTTTGGTTTCCTACGCGTCAAAAAACAACATAAAATAAGAAACCTTTGGCCCTATTGAATTAGTATTATTATATAATTTCCGCTTCGTTTTATGTATATAGGTACGTGGGTATTTGTAGATATTTTTTATGCTGTTGTCATTTTTGAAAATTCTTTTATTATTTCTTCAGGGTTCCTCAAATGAAGAATAAAGACTTGAGATCATAATAATAATAATAGTACGTAATAGTCAGAGAATCTATTCAATATCAATAGGACAAAAGAAACACACAACTTTCCATTTCTTTAAGAGTGCATCTGGTTCAAAAATAAGATCATGATATAGATTCCTATCAACAAGGTTTAGCTCAATTTGTTCCTTTAATTACATCCCTTAATATTACGTAATTACAAAAACTCAAACATTACCCAATCTATTAAGTTGGTTCTATTAAAGCAACTGAGGGATTTAAAGATTATTTAAGGCAATCTGTGCAGGCTGAAGATTTTAAATCCGGAACAAGTTTATACTTCCATATACAATTGGGTGGGAAACCTCTCATTTCCTTAATTGTATCACACACAACATTTTCTCAAAAATGAAACAAAAAAAGGTCCCCAAATCATGTGGTAGTTAGCTAAATAATCAGTCATATACAACAGCTATTTATTACTTAAATAATCTCAGATTAGCATTATCAAATTTTTTCTCCCCAACTTTTAAAATGAATTACATATATATGTTTGTATATGTATATATATCATAATACTAAAATCCAACAAAGTTTTTCATTCGATACTGTATTTATAATATTGCTAAGTAGTATTTTATTAAAATTGTATTCCTCTCATTTTGGAAACGGAACATAAGTATAAAGCAGCCTATGACGTATCAAGTAAGATGAGCGAATTGACAGCTGACTACCCAATGCATAAGGGTAATTTTGCGTGAGCGAGATGTATGCCTATTGATGTAACAGATCCAGTTTCTTACTAGAATTTGAAATTGGTGAGGTGAATGTAGCTCCTGCTGTTGCTAAATGTGCACTGAATATATTTTTCTTGAAATGCATAGAACAAGACAAGGATACTCTATAGCTATTTAAAAGATAATACGCATAAAATACACTACAACAATACTAAATAAAAGTCACGTAGCAATCAATATCTTCTACTTTTCCCAACAACATATTCAAATTTAAATTTTATAACAAAGTTTCGTGTTCTATAAGTTTTATTAAATATATTCTAGTACTATCGGTGGGCCAGATGAAGAGACGCCGAGGCCCAAATCTGGCCCACAGAACAATAAGTTCTTCAATTATGCTTAAATTAAGAAGATTGTCAAACTATTCTCGTGCTAGAAAGATGCTTAAACTATTACTAAACTAATTCGAATGATAAACTGAATTCTAGCTACTTTACTAGAATATTAGTGAAGTGGATGCCTTTTAAAAGGTGTTTTAACATTTGGGGTTTTTTTAAAGGACCAATTACAGGGACTGGGACGAAGTCCCATGTTAAAGACCGATACCACCCAAAAATAAACTATTACACTTCTCACGAATTAATTTTGTCTCTTTATATATTTTTGATATTGGCCATCCCTAGGATACCCACATCAAGTATTTTCTCAGTTTCTGTAATCATGTATTGGGTCTTTGGACATAATTACTTCCTATAAATAGCATAGTGCATTTCTTTGCTTTCCGTATATACATAGAATGTTGTGTAATTCATCACTAACAAAATATCTTCAATCTATAGATATGTTGTATATACATAGACAAAGGAGTGAAACCCTCTTTCGTCTGCTTTGCCATTCAGCTCATCCTCATTTAAAATAATAGATCTACAACACAGCTGCTGTGTCTCCATTACAATAAGTCTGATAGGGATCTAATGAATTCTGATGACCAGATGAGTGGTGGAAGGATGATGGTGCGGAAGTCAGGCCAACAAAGAAGAGTTTTCACCAATATAAGAGTATATTGTACTATAACAATATATGTATATTGCACATACAAACTATTTCCATTTATTTTTCATATCAGTTTTGACGATTTATAAGGAGAAATGGCAGAAAGTTCTCCTACTATAAGTCCATATTGAGTCTCAAGTTTTTGCTTACATATCCAAGTCCTTAAATATCCTTAAAACCTATAAAGTTCGGTCTTTGATGACGTCAATCAACTTTATTTCTTACAAGGTGTGTCAACAAGAGATTTCTTTACTTTTGTTTACTGGCTATTTTGATGACCTCACAGAGGAGCCAATTTAGGAGGAAATTGTATTAATACATAATATAGTATTTCATTTTCTCGTCAGACAATACTATTCGTGTTAATTTTTACCCTCCAACAATTACGGTACTAAAATTATTTATAAAAAAATAAATTAAAAGTTGTTTTTAATAAAAAATAGGTCCGAACATAAATTTTTAAATAAATACACAAAAATAGTGGATATATGATGGATTTGTACAGGTCGCAGACCCCACAAATACGCCTTTTACCTCTAAAAGACATAATTCTCGGTAAAATATGAGTTAAGACTTCACACTAGTCAGTAATAATGAACTTGGCTCCGTCGTGACGTCATCCAAAAAGTAGTCAGCTAACGTCAACCAGACTGCATTGCAAGTTTCTTAACGACACACCTTATATATATGTGTGGCGATAACATAAAAGCCAGCTGGGATGCTTATTCTCAATATTGCGGGAGTATGATAAATGTATTCATTGATATGTGTACTATAATTTATTTTAATCCAAAAAAATGATAAAGTCCTGAGAGTCTGCAGGTTTAAAGGTTAACATAAACTGATAAAAATTCGATATTTGGTAATACTAATCATAAAAGATACTGAAGACGTCATGAATTGAAAATTATCATTAAAGAAGAGTGTTCAAGTATTCACGTTGCGAGAATAACGAAAATAAGAAAGGGATTAGCTCGTTAAGAGCATGCCTAACCAACTGAAATTGATTATATTGATGATATCAAAATTCGATTTAAAGTTCAAATACCACACGATCAAATGGACTAAACTTGTATATAATATGTTCATGTTAAAATTTAAACAGATATCAATCATATGAATAACTTGTTAGACAGATTTTTAGTGGTTTAATATTGTATTTGACTCTTTAAAAAATTCTCTTCGGATGTTCATTGAAGTATAAAACTTATTATACGTTTTTTATCTGTTTCATAAAAAAAATTCCCAGCTTGCTTTGATGTTATCGCCACACATATACTCACTTTGATTTATTCTTTTTTTTAAACAGTTATAGTACTGTCTTCAATACTGGTCCCAAGGACTGATAGGGGCGGTCCTAAGACTGGTCTGGATCGAATAAATAAGGTCTGACACAACTCAAAAAAAAAAAAAAAAAAATTCCTAGTAACGAAAATTAATTTTCGTTTTTAGGTCAGATTCAAAGAATTATCACATGATTTGAGTTATTCTAGAATGTGAAAGGATAAAAGAAAATATATATAGACCTACCCCCCTCCCAATATGAAAACACATCCTACGCCCCTAATATATACCTACTTGATCTGCACCAAATACCTACCCAACTACTATATGATTGAGGCCAGTCATCAAACCTCAAAACAAATTATTATGGCGCTTTTTTTGTGAAAAAAAGGAAATACCTCAAGACACCGATTGTCTGTCTTGACTTTTGGATTTTTTTTTTCCTTTTCCGTCTTCAAATTACATTTCAATTGAGGAATTTTTTGGTAGTTTTCCAAGTCAAAGGCCAGCAAAATTAAGAAAGAAGCAGGCGGAAACTAACTTCCTCTATCAATCATTACATGATGATCAATATAACTTTGTATGTATTTATGTGAGTTCGTATATATCACACATTCTTGAGTTCTACCTAAAATGTGTAACTTATATTATTATCTAATGAGTGATTCACACCAAATAAACTCATATTAGGGATGTATCGACATGATAACTAGTGGTGTCACGGATGGGAGGTTCGAAACGATTCGCAAAAGCGCTAAACTAAGAAAAACAAATTAAATGGTGCCTTTCAAATTGTGTCTGGTATTATATAAGTACCGTTTTCACAGAGAATAGGGTATTAAAGGACCTGATATCCAACCTAAATGTATACCGATATTTGATTCATGAATTATATACATATTGTGTAGTAGTGGTAATATTGCTCGTAACTATTAGACATCGAAGAACAGACAAACCTTACTTCAATTACAATTGAAGATAACTGAAGATAATTGATTGTTTCTCGATACTTAGATGTTCGCTCATGCAGAATGAAATAATATTAAGAGTCTGAAAAAATAATATGACGTAATGAGTACTTTTGTCTCTAGGGAGCTTCGACCAAGGTCAAAAAGCGGAGCAGGCGGGGATTTTTTTTAACTCTTTATGGGTACAATAAAGTATCAAATGCATTAGCAATGTGTGAGATAGACAGACATACCAATTGTACTTTATTTACATAGATTGTGCTGAATAAACAAAGTTTTAGATAAATAAGACAAACATATAGAGGCACCAGAATAAGAAGCAAAAGTATTTCTTGTACCCTCAGAGGCGTCCGCAGGATTATATATATATTTTTTGAAAAAAAAATCCAAAATTAATTTTTTTGAAGTTTTTTTTTCTTCAAAAATTTAAAGGAATTCACAAAAAATGTCAAAAATGTATTAATATTCTCTATAAAGTATTTTTTTTGCAAAAAAAATAAATTGAAAAATCATAGTTATTCAGAAAAGATTAAGTTTTTTGGGGAAAAAACTGAAAAATTATTTTTTTTGGAAAAAATAAATATATATGAATTTTAATAAGAATATTGATAAAATAAATTATATTAAATTTCCTGGTAAAAAAGAAAAAAAATCCTTAATTGGGGGGGGCGTGTCTCTTGTGGTGTCATTAATATTTGACAATTTTTTTAAACAAATTACCTCTTATCTCACTTTATGAGCGGGTTCAGAACCCCCCTGAGATCATGCTATTTAATGTGTTTTAGTTGTGATGGTTTATTTTTTTTGTGTTAACGCAGCATATATTTAATTGGAGCTTGAATCTAAGACATATCTTTTCTTACTTTAGCTTTTTTCTTTCTTGTCTCAAACAAGTAATTATAACAATCGATACTCCGTGAGATATTTACAATTAAAGAGAAATCCTTCATATAAATCCATTTCTCAAAATTGCAATTTAAATTATAATGGAAAATATCAGACTCTGCTACTTTTTTCTTTTTCTTTGTTCTGATAATGATAATTACGTTTAATTACTCTCTATATGTTTGGGTAAGGTGCTCACAAAGAGTCACTCTAAGTACGTTGAATTAGAAGCTACAGAGATGAAATGAGTATTCCATCTAATACTTAGTACTAAGCTTTATCTACATTTAAATACAGTAGATAAAGACCTTTTATCAAATGTTTTCTTCAACCTTATAGCTATGTAGAGAGTGAGGACCCAAAACTTGCAGCACCATTAGTAAATTATGAAGAATCTTATTGTTACGAAATCAAGGTAAGATAACCTTAAACCACTTATGGCTCAATATGGAAGCAAGAAGTGCTTCCATACCCCGGGGAACAGATTTTCAACTAATGACGATAGAGGCCGTGCTCAATGCAATCGGAGCAATCTAAGCTTGGATGACGGTTGAAGTAGACATTCGTCTACTAGACGCCCCAAAGTCTAGGGGATTGAGGTTAGGGTAAAAGAGGTCACATAGGTGCAGGCTATAAGTCAACCATATTGTTGCTGCATAAGGTTAGGTCCTTTTTGGCTGTAAGGGTAAGGGAGATGTAATTGACTTTTGTATGTTATGGTAGTCTGTATTGATATACCAACGGTAACTGTAGCCTTCTCGTTACTGACACCGGCGTGAAACCATTGATAATATCAGCTGCCTTTTATAAGATTTGGGGGGGGAAATGAATTACTATAATAAAGAGTGCAGTGCAGGGAAAAATTATAATAATATTTAAATTTATATATGTATATTCAATTTTATATGTACTTTTAAAACAATTTACACACAAAATAGGCGAGATGCTCAATTAAAATATGCTGAGTTAACACCATGACGCCCAAATAAATAATGAACAAAAAAAAAAAGAAGAAGAAAGAGCACACCAACTGTATTTCCTTTTCTAATTGCTAAACTTAGTTTTTTCGTTACACAGATCCCTTCTTTCGATATTATAAAGATGTATGGGGTTGTGAAAGGAAAGTTGGGAAAGGATGATTGGGTTTATATAATCGCCGAAACAGTGGATATGGACCAAAAGTTAACACCGATTTGAACATAAGGGGTCCTTTAGTAAGTATTCTGACTCTTAATCAAATAAAATCCTGAATAGTATGTTTGGTAGTAAGACGGTCCACAAATCCAAGCAAAATAAAAATTATCTTCTGAAAAATTCTGGGACAAAGAGATTTTACCGCCCTCATTTCCTATATATTGCACCTTATTTATAACATTTTACAAAAGCGTAATTAGATATAATTGTTTGTCAAAATAAACCAATATTAAAAGATGCATCTTTAATTATACATATGTATGGTTGATTGTAGATATCCTACGTTAACGATCATTTTTATAAGAGGTGAAGTTGTTACAGAGTATGATATCGATTTATAAGAATATCAGACATCCTGAATGACTCATAGACTTTTTAGTGAGACTCTTTTTAATAGAAATATCCCTCTGTATATCACTTTAATTAAAATAACTTACAAGAGAAGAATAAATAAACGTGTTTAAAAAGTGACTACAAGATTTGTGAATTGTCGAGTATTAACTCTATTGATCATGTGTTAAATTTATGTATTCATCCTGAACAAGGGGGATTATCCGGCTTTATCCAGAGTTCTGAGGCATCACCGAAGAGATCAACTTTGTTGTTAAAAATACAGAGGATAACCACCTCAGAAATCTTCAGTCAAACTTATGAGAAGAACAATATGTAGTTACTCAATACATAGATGTTTTCTCCTCAAGAATTAAAAAATAATAATAACTGCTTGAAAAAAAAAAATGATATGACTATAGTTTATAGTTTAGACTATAGCTACCTTCGTGAGTGTCGACTACGACGCCTAAAAACTCTGTACTTGTTACTTGACAAGATAATTACGAATCTGAAATTATTTTTTTTCGTTTAAAATCTGGTTTCTGAGAGTGTTTGATTTGAAATTTTGGAGTATTTTTACCTTTTTTATAGGTTTGAGTTAATTTTGAACATAGAAAAATAGATAATCTAAATAAAATTTCGTTTATTTTTGGCAAAACTTTACGCTGGTTTAAGATATGTGCCTATATTTTACTTTGGATAGTACCTGGCATTGTCTAGGGATATTAGGTGTCGTCGAACAGACACAATTTGCCTAAAAATATAGAAGATACCTACTTGAGAAATCTTTAGCGTTACTGACTGTTTTTCATGATCACAGTTACACGTTGTTACTCATTACATAGATGTTTTCTCCTCGAGAATCAAAGAATAATTATAACAGCTTTAGTAAAAAATAATTTTATGATGATGTTATGAGTAATAGCCAGGAGTACTTGAATCTCAAAAGCGCAACCTGACTGAGCTGTAGTGACCCACACGCTACTTGCAAAACACCAGTGAAATTTCATTAACAAGTCTATATTATGATTCTTGTTATTAGGTCAAGTAAACAATTCTAAACATTTTTCGCTAGATGTCTTTAGTAAGCTATACCTCACGATTAATACATTGCATCAAAAAAGAAGAAGAAACTTAAGGTATGATTAAAAGTTAAGCGTACAATTAAAAAAGTTCATCTGCAGTTTTGTGTTTGATGAAACCAATAGTGTGTTACAGTGTTCAAAAATAGAAGTAAAAAAAGAGAAAATTCGATCACTACGACCAAGGTGAAAAGGTGGAGCAGGCAGCCAAAAAAAATTGTACTATTTATGAACCCAATACAGTATCGAATACAATAGCAAAGTGGTTCCCAAAATTCCGTTCTGGTAATATGAACGTCGTAAATGTCGATAAAATAATGGAATAATTGTCGAGTTGGACCCGGATTTGAACACTTACTCCATTGCTAGGAACTAAGATTAGCCAGAAAACCGTTTGGAACCATCTAAACCAGATATTCCTAACTTTATTAAATTTATTGTTAATATAAAGCGAAGAAAGGCTCCAAAACTATTTACTTCACTAATTATATCTGAATATACTTGCACTTCACTTATACAAACTTAGAGCTGGTGTTTATTTTGCGATATTAGGAGGTTCTTTGATGCTCAGGGAAGGGGTGGCGGAGAAGTTTAATTTGCCTTTTGCCCAATAGTTCATCTACACAAACTGTGTGCTGGGGAGTACTATAGCATATTATAAGGGTTCCTTTAATTCCTAGAAACGTGGCGGCGGTAGTGTTTAAACTTTATTTTGGCTCAGTTTTTCACATGTACAATCCGAGAGCTGGGGTCTATTTTGTGATATTAGGAGATTTCTTTGATACTCAGGAAAGCAGCTCCGAAACTGCAAGTTCTGCGTCTGATCCAGAATAAAGCAACTATTTTCTCCTCCCGTGAAAAAAGAGTGCCTAGTTAATGCTTATATATGAGTATACTCATAGGAATGAGTCCAGGCAATATCCCTACCCAGAATCTCAATTTGAAAAATAACAAAGTGAGTTCGGATCGCTCACTTTATGTATGAGTACTTTTTTACAATATGTACAACGAATGTGAATTGAAAAGATGAAGTAGTTCATAGTTTTTGTGTGACGTCATCATATGTATATAGAATAATTAGTAGCTTGTTTATACCGTACCCTTTTATCATCCGGGGGACCGGAACCAATTAAAAAAGGGGGTAGTATTATATTGGCACCTGATCTGGAATGTATTTGGGGGTGTCATCAGGGGTGTTTACTATTATTTTTTTTTTTTTTTTTTTTGGTCTGTGACTAGGATTTTTCAATTTTGACGAATATTTTTTTATGTTTCTTTAATAAAACGTAAATTTGAAGGAATATCCCTTTTTTAAAGCAACAATATGAATATTGCTTTAAATTTAGATACCTAATTAATTTTTTGTAATTCCGCAAAACTGTACCTCTTTGTTTATCTATGACAAGTAATTAATTAACTAATATAGCCATCCTTAGCAGCGATGATGGCTCCCTGGCGGCAGTGTCGGCGGAAGGCCTGGTACCCGTTTGAATGTAATCCTCTGTCATGGGACCCAGTGGTGGCTGGCAGTGGATTTGAGGTCCTCAGTGTGTAGATGACGGACACTACAGACCTTCCCCTCGATATGGAGCCAAAGTTGTAGTCAAGGATATTGGCATGAGGGCTGTAATGGGTCCAAAATTGTAAAAAGTTTGAGAGAGTTTTATTACGGATGAAATGAGTTCCTTTCATTGCTGGTGTCGTAAGTGTCTTCCCACCCTCACAAGGCTCTTTTTACCCAATTTTTTGACAGCTTTCTGGACAATCAAGTGTGAAACACCAAGATCTATTGCATGGGCCCTCATGGACTGACATGGCCTGTTTAATTTAAAATGCCAAGATTGTAAAATCTTTTAATTTGAATTCTCTGGAGTATTGACCAAATTAAAGGAAATCGGAAGCACAGCTCCCTCTAAAACCAAGATGATTTTCATAAATTGGATCTTTTTACAAAATACGTGTACAATGCACCTACATTTGTTCCACATCGATCTTAATTAGTCATGAATGTCAAATTAATAGAGGAAATGATGAGAGTTCTTAATTATAAGTATGTTTGTACTCAGACAGTAGTAATATAGTCTCTTCCAACTCTCCATTATGTATATCAAAAGTAATGATAGCAACAAAACCAAGTAACTTGGAAATTCTATTCGTTTTATGCTCAATTAAACAATTTATTGTCGTCTCATGGCTTTTTTAATACCAATCTATATGAACAATGACTCATAAATAATTATTTTTAATAACTTTATATTATTAAATATGTAAAATGGATATCAAACTTCTTTTACAGATCCTTTGAGGATTTTTAGATTGTCCCAGTCAATTCATCCATCACTATTATCCCTGCACACAGCACTACTTTTGAAACAGGACCAATCAACGTAATTTTTTAAAGAAATATATATTTTGCTACTCTTTGATAATTGCAAATTATTTTGGTTCGCCACTGTTTTGTATACAAACATATATCACTTCACTGTTTTAACAAGGCCATTTCAAGGCGTAACTACGTAGTGTTTCTCTGTGGGAGAAGAGGAATTTGTTTATTGAGGTGACATTTTTTTGTTTTTCATAATTAATTTTAATGACATTTATTATTTTTTAATAGAAACTTTGACATTTTTATCTAATTGTATATTAAATTTTTATCAGAGGGTCCCTCCTTAATAGTCATGGGTTCTGGGCGTTTATAATTAAATTAAAGTACGAGGCCCTTTCACAAAAAAAAACTGACACTGATATGAAGCTACGGGCAGCGGCTCTAGGGCATAATGCCCTCGGAAACAATTCTTGCCTATCCCAATAGAGAGATAAGTATAAAAAGACCTTAAATTTTATTCTATCAAAACTGTACTACAGAAGTAAGTATAAAGGGTTGATCTTATCTAGTGGAAAGAGCCAAGAAAATCTAAAATTTCTTCAAGGCCAACAATAATTCTGCATAATTTTTGCTCTTTTCTGAGGACTTTTTTTTTTTTGCTACTTTGAAACAGCTGAACAGCCGCTACATCACAACCGAACATGCAGACAATGTCTTAACTTAGTGAGACATGTCTTCAGAACAAAAACTACCAATGGTCAGCACAGGCGAAGTATCCCCCCTCTCATTTTGTGGAGAGGAAGGAGCTACTCAATGGAGATACTTACATCGAACTTTTGGTGACAAATTTGTTTTCACTCAATATATAGCTCTGTTTGATTGCACCGCTCAGATTCCAGCCTTCCTGTGAGACAACTTTCCTGAACTTTGGTGTATTAACATGTGGGCGCACTCCTCTCCAGACTTTTTAAAAATTAATTTTGAGGCCTTTCATACAAAAAAAAAAAGAATTAAAAATGTCATCGAAAAGCTATTTAAACATCAAATAAAATCCCAATCTCAGCCCTGAATTTAGAGTTTTTCTCATCAGATACAAGTCTGTTTAGGGAATTCATATTGCATAAAGAACTGTATCTGTATTGTGCACTCTAGACAGGAAAGAGGGCTAATAGATTTATACTTTATTTCAATAAAATCATATAATTTGGCCATAATGATTAGCGAATCTCGTCGTGTCCGAATAATTTATCGTGGGAACGTCGTAATAAATGTCACATCATTAAAAATCTAGCTTGTATTATTCTTCATATATATATAATGCAAATTAAGTTAATCGTAAGCAAATTTAATGTATATTACGTTATATCCTTATGCAGGACAGGAGTGCAAAGCCATAAAAACATGAAACGAGGAACTTTTGTTCCCATATATGTAGAAGTATATTTGACTTGTTTGAACATTTCCTTATATACATAGGTATTAATGCAGTAGCGTTGTTCAAAATACTGATACTATATTGAAACTGGGGTACTTATACATTTAAAAGGGTATGTACAATACTGCCCTAAATTAGAAAACCGCCAACGTGACATTTTCAAAAAATCATGATAAATAATGTATATTTTTTTAGTGAAATGTGGTTTATTTTTCCACATACACAGACAAATAAATATGAAATAGCTGAATACCTTATCTGGTGATATGGACATTTAACCATGAATAACTTTCTAATTAATTGAAAATAGGGGACTAATTACTTAGCCTGTGATAGCCTGAACATCTTGTGTTCTTTTTTAGTTACAAAGTTGAACTCATGTTGTGTTTTTTCTTCTATTTTTTTTTGTCTTTTGGTCACCAGGATTACAGCAGAAGTTAAAGACCGATTTTGATGAAACTTGCTGCGAATTTTATGTATGATCACAGTAAGAGCCATTAAATTTTGAGAGGTCAAGGTAACACAAAACGTTAAAAATACACAATCGACCATAACTTTAGAACATATTCAGGTACAAGCTCAAATTGGTGTCCTTATATAGGTGCAGGCTTGTGAACAGAACGCAAGATTGAACCAAGCTCCATGGAACATACGTACCATAGTTTCTAGAAATTGGGAAAACTATCATCGAGCCATTGTTGTGTGGTCCTGGCCTTATGCTCCGGGTGGAGTCCTGCTGGAACACATAGTTTCCTTCTGGGTAGTTGGACTTCGTCCAGGGCAAACCCGCCTCCTCTGGGACGTCCTGGTACTCACTATCCCTATTTTTGGGCATTTCGGGAACCAATACAGGGGCATCCTCTTCCTGTGTATGCAACAATTCTCAGCATCATCACAGAGGCTGAGTGCTTAGTCTGGCTGAACCAAAGTAACTTCATTGACCGCAAAGGCGAGGTACAGGTTATTTCTTCGAGTTTCTTGACCAGTCCATGGTACAGTTTTTTTTCTTGTTGCTGCACTAGGCTCGAATCAAATCGGCATTAGAACATTTCAAAAATCCATAGCTATTGACAAAGAATTAATTGTTTTGGATAAATTATAAAAACCCACAGCTATTCCCAAAAAAATTCGAATATTAAATTTTCTATTAAATAAGTGCACCCGCTGCACCCCGGAAACCCCCAAAAAATCATAATTAATATAAAGAAAAAAATAATCAGAATTCAATAAAATAAATTATGAGTCTTGCCCCACCCATATAAATGCATGTAAGTTTCCTTTGACGACATCTTTTTAAATCTTTGTTGGGAAAGGTATCAAAAAGTAGCGATATCTATTTTTATGTATCGGGAAACATTAATGGAGAGATTTTAAAAATATCTATTACCATTTCATAATGGGGCATTACTGTTGTTCTTCCAATATTAGTTTGTAAACAAAGGAACAGAGAATCTCACCGTCTTACGACAAAATAATACAACACCCTGAATGATCATATTATTTAATATAAAATGTAGGTCTCTGTTATTTACATAGAGAGTGCTGTGAAAAATATTATGTGTGTTCGCCATTTTTTTAAACAACAAACTATAGACTGTCACACCACCTTGCAGATAATATTTTTAGTTTGGTCATACGCTTTGCAGGGATTCTCAACCTTTTTTTAGTGATATACCACTTGTAAAATATTCGTTTAACCCAAGTACCCCCTTACCAGCACAAAGCATTTTCAGCTTCAGTGAAAGGGGCAGGATTATATATTGGATAGGGTCTTGGTTTTTTAGAATTTAAAAAAAATTGAAATCCAAAAATGAATATTTTTGTGAAAACAATTTCAAAATATTAAATTTTTTTAATATAAAAAATTTAAAATCCAGCTATTCATAATAAAATAAATTTCTCGGACAAAAATTAAGCGAGGAGTTCGCGTAACCCTATTCGAGAACCACTGCGCTTTACATTAATCCATGTATTTGACACAAATAATCGTGAGAACATTCTAATACGTCAGATTTAATTTACATCACGACTTTACTGTGTGTCTTTATTTTATTTTTTGAGTACAATAAAAGTGAAGAATAATAAATTGTAAGAAAGTTTTGTTCATTGTAAATCAGATCTTTAACGTTTTACCCAACAGACAATACACATCTCATCCTTAAGAAATATGTATTTGTGTAGAAACTCTTGAAAGTGCAACAACACACGTATCATATTTTTGAAAGTATTGTATCACGTAATTTTTTCTCTGAAACAAAACAGGGGAATAGGGTTAAAATCAGGTTCTAGGGGTTGTCCAATTCTTCCTAACTACGAAACTATTATCCAATAATTGCTAAGAATTGTTCACAAAATAACAACTCGAGCAAATTAAAGCTCAATAAATCAATGTTCAGAACGATAATAAGGGGGAAAGAAGCGGAAAAATACCCAGCTGAAAATATAATGGCGGGTAAATTTTTGTCTTAGTATTGTAACGCCCTGAGGTCAAAGGATAAGAATTATTAGGCATGCTTAAAGTGACAAAAAGGAGACAAAATAAAACTGTAGGAAAAGTTTAGAGGGTTTGGAACACAAAGATGTGCTTGCAGGGGTATTCGCAATGGTTTGGCTGGAGGGGCTTTACCCCCTCAAATCAAGGAATTTTGGTTTTTACTAGAAAATTTAATATTGAATTTTTTTCGAACTATTTTAATATTTGAAATTTTATTTTTCAAATTTTTTTCCCACAAAATTTAATTTTCTGTGAGTAGCTATTGCTTTTTAGACTTTTCATTAAAAATTTAATATTTGTAATTAAATTTTGAACTGCTGTGGATTTTTGAAATTCTTTAAGAATAACTATGGATACTTGAAATTTTTTTCAAAAAAAATCAATTCCTGTGACTAATTGTTGATTTATGAAAAATTATTTAAAAAAATTTAAACTTTGGATTTCTTTAAAAAGGATCATAAAACCAAGTACCCTACCCCCTGAAAATATAATCCTGCTAACACCCCTGGCTTGAGTCCAATTCAAATTCGAGTCCACATTTTCCTAGTCTAAGTCGATTCAAACTCAAGTACAACTACTAATCTGGGCAGATAATATCTGGTTTTGATTGAAACCGACACTAAAATACCATGGATATTTATTTAGTTTGTACCTGGTCATCACCCCGGACAAGGAGTAATAAGAGTAAGGGCTTATATCCTTTGAATATTAGCTACTAGAATCCGGGCTAAGGTAAATTTCTCACAAAATATACAAATGCAGTGATGAAAATTCGGTGTATTTTTTAGCTAGCCCGTTTTTTTGGTTGTGCTAGTCTGAAAAATGAATTTTATTATCCTTAGCAGTTGACATTATTATTTAATTCCTGAGCAGTGAACATCCTTTCCTAAATATATTTCAATTATATTCAAAACTTGATTGAACATGCGTGTGTGTTCATAAAAAACTCTGATAATTTTTAAGTTCTTTTTGGACTTAGAGTAAAATTGGGAATCCACATCGGAGTAATTCTAGCAAATTTCCTTGTTTATATCCTTTTCTCCTTTTTCACTTGTCCCAGCTGATTGTAGCTGATCTAATGAAACTTCAAGAGAATCATTATTTCTTAAGAGATAATGAATATATTAATATCCAGACTCGTCACCAACCCAACAGGTAATATGTATTAAAGAAAAGTGACCCTAGATGAGGCAGAATTTAAAAGAGTATATTATGCATTGTCACTAAAATAAACAGGGTAAATGATTAATAAGCTAAAGCGAAAGGGAGTGACCCACCCAAGCGTTGAAAATTGAGTGATGAGGTCAAATGTATATACATGATTCCATTAAAAGCTACAAGGTACTCAATGTTTAAAAAAATCGAATGTATGAAAGGATTGTTCAAACAATACAGTTATCATGTTGATTTTTGGTTTCTTTTTTTAACATGTCCATTCTACACTGGAAATTTCATCATTACACATATGTGTTAAAATTATGCCATTAAAAAACAACTCTGAGACCAAAAGGCCAAATGACTGAGCTGGAATCCTCATGATCAGTATCGAACACATCAAAATTTATTGGGGTAGGGGAGGGGGCAAGCAAAAATAAGGGAGGAAGGAAAATTTTCATGTGTTCCCCACTCCTCATGGCACTAAGTTAGAATCAACGACAAAAAAAGTTGTTTCCATGTCTGGAATGGAAAAACACGGCTATCTCAGAACTTATGACAATTGTGGTTTCTGGTTGTATATTTATAAAGGGCTTCACTTATTGATAGAACCAAAATTAGTTATTTAATTGTTCTTTGTTATCACATATTTTTCAATAACCGGAGGTTTGTACGGAAAAGTCATCGTACTGTAAGTTCAAGTCTTTGCTCACAAATCCAAGTCCTTAAACATTTTCATTGAGTCAAGTTAGAGACATTGGATATACTTTGAGCTCGTTTCTAGTTCATTATTGTAATGAACTAGTCTATACTCCTTAGCATTGATAATGCTTTTATTGAGTTACGTATACAATAACTTTTGGGTCAAAGTTAAGTAAGACATCTTAGCTATCGAGTCCTAATCAAGTAGGGAGTCTTTGATCGTGAGGTCAAGTCATGTTGCAAGCCTTCAAAATATGGATTCAATTCCAGTCCAATTTTCCCACCTCTGCCAATATCTATTCTGTGGAATTATATAATTGAAACTTGAGTACTTGTACTCAAGCACATCTTTGGATTATGTTACCTCTGATATTTTTCATACTAGATAATGTCAAACAGTTTAGTTTAGCCTTTTTTTTCTCACTTTAGGCCTCACTAATATTCTTATCCTTTGTCCTCAGTACGTTACCTTACTAAGACAAAAAATCACCCTGGTTTTGTCTTAAAATATCAAGGAGGAGGATGAAGAATGATATAAGTTTATTTGGGAGCCTCACAGTTATTTGATTTAGAAGAGAAGGAGACTCCTATGGGAGGCTTTAAATGTATAGTTATATATTTTATCATTAGTAAGTGGATTGATTATTTAATTATTGGAGAGTAATGTTTAATTGTAAATATACTTTAGACTGTAATCCTCGTGAAATACATTCATTGTTCAAGAAGATTTTTATTGACATTAAAAATGGGAGTATATTTCAGGACTCCTAGTATATTTGTATACTCTGGGATGATTCCAATTTAATCTGTTTATCTATCTACAAAAAAGAGAATAATTCGTCTCTAACAATAAGTAAACCTCGAAAGATGATCTAATCACATGCATAAAATATGCTTCCATCTTCTTCCGTCTTCAATTCTCAAGACATATGCCAAGCAAGAGAGCTTCAAGACGACTCAAATAATAACAAACTGTATGTTGTATAGATGTCAAACAAAGATATCCTCCTGCATGGCCACCATTCATTCCAAGTTAACTTCCGCGATAACATCTCACACGAATGAAAGGGAGCCAACGTATCATTTCGTTTATAAGTGTATGTATGCATGTAAAATGTTTCTAGATTTGTACATATGTATTATGTATAGACTATGGATGGATGTTATTCATTTTCTTAACAAAATAAATAAATAATATAATATGGTCAAAGAAAGAAAGAAAGACGGAAGAAGTGTGGAACGGAAGTGTAGTGGTCTGCCTTTTGTAAAAAGGTGGATCTACATAGAAATTCTAACGTAATTTTCCTCGCTATTATGAAAAGAAATTGTACATACTAATAGATTTGTCACAATAATTTTAAAGTGAAAAAATAACAAAAAAAAAACAACAGTAAAATGTTTTTTACGTACATTATACATATTGTATTGTTGTTTTATATTGCCTACTCTTTAAAACGTAGCTGTCCGTATTATTTCACGCAACCTTTCTTCAACAAAAAAGAAGATACACCTAATCATCTGGTAGTTAGCCAAATAAGTCAATCACACCAACTGCTATTTACGAGGGTAGTCTGAAAGGTTTCTGGCCTCAGCGTAAAATAGCAGCACTCGTCAAGGAAGAATTATATAACTTTAACTGTCAATAAAAGCTAGTCTCATAAATCTAGCAATTCTTGACAGTTACTCACAAAAGTTTCAGACGTTTTGGAGGTGGAATTGTTATGTAACAGTCGTTTGAGTGAGATGATTTGATTGCTTTTGTGATAATAGACCATATTTAGTATCAAACTGTTAGCACAGCTTAGGGACAATAAATCCAAGTTTTGGCGGCGATTAATTACACGTGATGAAACTTGGATACATCATTATAAGCCCGAAACAAAACTAGAGTTTAACAGCGGACTGCAAAGCTATTCATCAAATGAATCGGCAATCACCTTCGTAAACAATTATTATTATTATTATTTGGTTGGGTTGCAGAAATGGTATTATTGCTAGGAGAAATGTGTAGAGTTAATTGGAGACTACGTTAAAAAAAAAAATTCAGGAAAAAATATCCAGTATCTTTGTTAGGTAGACCACTTTTGAAAACTGTAACTAGATCTGACCAACAAAAACAGCTTAGCTGCAATAACTTTTTAGTAGATCAGCTGCAAACAGCCGTAAAAGGAAGAAAAGAAACACAAATCCTACTCCGTATATAACAAAGAGATACGGATAGGCTGGAGTTACTACAATGTCGATCTTCACTTTTACTCTGAGTCCAACATGAACTTACCCTTATAACTACCGAGTAAAAGCTCATTGTCATGGGTACACGCAATAGTTATTACATTACACTTAGATGTTCTCTCTTTTAGAATTAAATAATAATGATAACAGCTTAGGAAAATGAAAAACCCTGTACAGAATGGCGACTATGAAAAGTCGCTTCCGATTTCTGAGACATTTTTATACCAATTTGTTGTTGACTACCGTTTGAAGGTCTGACAAAGTATTTGCAATACTAAGGGGCGTCTGCAGGGGCTATAACCCCTCCCAAATTAAGAATTTTTTGCTTTTGACTAGAAAATTTAACATAATTTTTTTTCTATGGAAAAATTAATTTTATATGAACAAAAAATGTAAGATTTGAAAATTTCTTATTTTTATTTAACAGCTCTGGATTTTAGTGAATAATTAAAGATTTTTGAAATTTTTTTCCAAAACATTTTAGTTTTTTTGAAGAACTGTAGATTTTTTTAACAAAAAAATTTATTTTTTGAGAATAATCATAGATTTTTGAAATTTTTTCCCAAAAAATTTAATATTTAAATTTTTTTTCCATAAAATTTAATATTTAAATTTTTTTTCCATAAAATTTAATATTTAAACTTTTTTTCCATAAAATTTAATATTTTCCAAATAAAATAACTTTTTGTGAAGAGACATGGATTTTTGAAATTAAAAAAAAAAAATTTTTTTCCAAAAAGTTTTTATTTAAAAAAAAAAAAATCCCAAAAATCAAGCCCCTCCCTCCCCCAATATAATTCTACACACGGTGTTGATACAATACTTTTTATTCACAATTATAGAGGTCGAGTCCATCTGATCACTTTAAGGAACATTAAAAATAACCAACTTATAATAACAAATAATTTAATGGGGGATTAATTGAAGTTGATTCCCCCCAGAAATATGAATAAATCGGGATTCTGGGAGATAAACCCTTGCATATACCATATCAAAGTACTATGCTTATGACTTTATTTCTTTTTTACAGTAAAGCCTTTACCATTTTCACAAGTAAAAACAAATGAAATTTGTTTTTTGTTTCAACTTTACATTCGTATTCTGCATAATCATACTGTAGAATTAATTAATTGTATTTACAGCATAAATCCCTATTGTTATGAATTCATGAAGCACGAAGGATGATTTTACGGAAAAAAAAAATAAAACACACAAGAGAGAGAGAAAAAGATAAGTTGTCTTAAGAAACTGTAATTAAAGGAAACATCATACCTTATCATGAACCTATCGAGAGAGGAAAAGAAGATGTTTAATCTACATTAGACAGGTTTGATTTTCTACTTTTTTTTCGAATTTTGATTACGGCTAGTGCGGAAAAGTTGTCATTTGGTATAAAAACTACCTATACAAAATTTCATTGTCTTACAAGGTCATCTTTAGGTCACACATCTCGATCAAATTATGAAGAAGGCAAAAACTCTTTATTTCATAGAGTTAGTACTAAAAAGACATTTATTAGTTATTTTTAGTGATGAAACAATTAAAAAAAAAAAAAATCCTGATGCCGATTCAGATCCGATACTATTAAAAATTTCCGAAGCCAATTCCGATTTTTCAAAATATTTCAAATAATGGTTAAAAAATACAATTTTGGTATAATTTAATACTAGTATCCACAGGATTATATTATATATATTTTTATTTGGAATTTATTTAAAAAGAAAATTAAAATTTTTGGAAAAAAAATTTAAAAAAATTAAATTTCAAATATACCATTTTTTGAAAAAAATTGGGATATTTGAAATTTGATATTTAAAGTTTTTCCAAAAATTCACAGCTGTTGACAAAAAATTAAACTTTTTGATGAAAAATTACCAAATTGCACAGTTGTTAATGAAAATAATTTTTTGGAAAAAATTACAAAAATCTCCAGCTGTCTTAAATTTTTTTTTTTTTAATTTCAAAAATTTTATATCTTATATAAAATGTTTTGGAATAAAAATTTTAGTATTAATTTATTTTGGAGAAATATTTCCAACGTACATAGTTATTTACAAATAATTATTATTAAAATTTGACAAGTTATATTTTATTTCAAATATAAATTTTTTTGAAAAAAAACTTCAAATATTAAATTTTCTACTAAAAAGGAAATATTCCTTGATATGGGATATTTATAAATAAAAAGTAGAATAGATAATTAGACATTATTTAGTGGATGCCAATCTCGATTCCAATTACAGAAAAAACAACAGATTCTCCGATTCCGAATATTGTTTTACTATTTACTATTTATTTTGCATAAAATAATTTTTTTGTTTATTTTGTTAACTTCTAAAAAGTATTAAAAAAAGTTGTTAATTGTCCTATAGGACAATTAAAAAAACACTTTTTATATACATAGATGGAACAAAAAAAGAACTAAATAGTTTCTAGCGTGCATCCTTTTCTTACATTTCGACAAAGGAAAGATTTAAATTTTCTTACGTTATTTTCCCTTTCTGCTCCATAGAGAAGCTGTAGAAAAACTTTATAGGTTATAATAATGTCTATCATAATTAATAAATGCAAAATAATGATTTATGTTGTATTTTAATATTAATTGACAAAAATACAAACTTTTGTCACCTTTCAAATTTTTAACTAGATGTGCTATATAAAAATGACCTCGTAGACCACTACATATTTTTTACCACATGACAACTTTTGCCGAACTAGACGCAATCGAAATTCGAAAAAAGTCAAAACACAAACCACCCTACTTTATATGCAGGGATTTAATCAGGATTTTTCATTTGGGGGAGTGTAATCATTTTCAAAAACAAATATTTAATGACAGCTTGACACTAATTTTTTCCCATTTTCACAGAAACACTTACATTAACTCACTCAAACGACTGTTACATAACAGCTGTGCATCCAAAATGGCTGACACCTTCCTGAGTAACTGTCAACAGATGCTAAATAGAGATGACTAGCTTTTATTTATGATTTTTTGCTATCTTAATTGAGTATATGGAGGGAAAGAGGGACTTGGAGTCGATCCGTGGACTGAGGGATGAGGTCGGAGAATATAATTTCTCATTAAGTAAAGCACTATAACTCTTTTCTGGTATCTACCATGAACCATTACAGTATAATTACAGGATGAACATAATAGGTGGCAAGGAAAGGAACTTATAGATAACCAAATCCATAAACTACTAAAAAGGAAAATTAATATGAGTCTACGAACATCACAAACTCCATGATTGTCTAATCTTCCGTGGAAACTAAAATTCGAACAATTGTGATTTATTTACTGAAGATCCCTTTCATCTTATTCAAAAAGCAAATATATTATTCACTTTGTAAAGTAATTTTGTTATTATTAAAAGCTTGCTACATCGCCGTCTACAATTTCGAAATAGTAAAGAAATGCGGGCTAACTTATACTCAAAGCTATAGCAATATTGTTCGAATGAGGATTTTGTGTCTATAATCCATATTTCATTTAATGACGTTATTTTAAAAAGTTCTCACTAATTTTGAAAAAAACACTTTTTCTTTAAAATTTGGCCAATCACATTTATTCATTCGTTTTTTTCGACTCAAATATGAAATTCCATTTTTTTAGGCAAGTAATTTAATATATTTCCTATATATTTGATAAATAGTTCAAATTTTCTTACTCATATAGCACAAGTCAAAAAAAGAAAATTTGTAATAAAAAAATAAATTGTAGAGCTGATCACGAATCTGTAACTAGTTTTTGAATCTCAAATTTGGTGTTTGAAATTTATTTTTTTTAACTTCAAATTTATTTATGTTCATTTAATTCGTCAGATGGAGTTGCATTGATTAAGTATTAATAAACATTAAAGCATTACAGTTACTCCATCTGACCTTGGATTCTGTTTAGAAATCCATATTTACCTAAAGTATACTATCTTCTCTAGGAATGACCGGGATGCAACCTATGCACCCTGAGTTTAAGAGAATGATTTCTCCAGAGCGCGTTGTCCATTGAGCTCCGTCGTCCCATCTTATAATTTATTTTGTTTTCTAGTATATACTTATATTTCATATGGGATCATCCAATACTGAGAAAATGCAATGAAAAGATAAATAAACCCTGAAAGACTCACTGCATTATTACACAAATATTCCTCTTCCAAAAAAAATACTTTTATCTTTTAAAATCAAATCTTATCTAATATCTTGTTAAAAATTTTATTTCGATTTTTGTCTCAATGATCTGCATTATACACTGTGTCTTTTCAAATCGTGAACAAATTTCTCCAAGTTCAACTTTATCAGGATTATCCAAAAATAGAAGTAGTGAGTAGTTACTTTATATAAATAAATAAATCTTAAAGTATGTACCTTTGTCCTCAATCCTAATTTCAACCACTCAACCTTCCTTAATTATTGAATTAGTTAGTATTCGGATTTCAATGGACCATCCGGTATTATACAATAGTGTATGAACAAGCCAAAAATATATGTTATGTGCAAGGTGACAGTCTTTAGCTTATTTTTTAAAAAATAGACAAATTTTTACAGTGCCCTCTATGTGATAAACCTACAAACATGTTATTTTTTATTAAATAATATTACTATTCAGGGAGTTGTTTCATTTTGCCTCAAGACAGCGCCACTCTCTATTACTTTGCTTATCAACGAATATAAGTAAACAAAGCCCAGCCCCTATTGTATATACATTGCTGGATTCTCAAGACGACTTTTTACTATATAAATACTAATGAGGGGAGGATTAGTCGGAATTGGAGAATGGGTTGTTTTTTCTGGAATCAGAATCGGGATTTGAAAAATAATGTTGAATGTGCAATTCGGATTCATATGTATTATTCTTTATTATTGGTATTTAACTATTTATTACTTTTCTAAGTTATTTAAAATAATTATTAAATGCATCCATGTGAATTTGTTACTTGAGTGTTATAATTTTATCAATATTGTAGTTTATATCTAATTTATGATATAAAAATGCTCGAAAACTGAGAAAAAACAAGTTGAAAAAAAACTAAACGTGAACTTAACACAAGCAGTCAAGTGCATATATTGTTATTTTAGGGGAATAAGTTTTGTAAAGGGATATAGGAAAACTTTCATTCGCAAAATTTGCATAACGAAAGTTTAATTTATTAATATAATATTTAATATTATATTATTTAATATAAATAATATTTTTAAATAAAGGAAGGTAATTTATTTTATCAACTCATAGAAATTTAAAGGAAAATAGTATTTTTTAACAGGGGGGGGGGGGAAGATTTGGAATTTTCCCAAAAATTATAATTTTTGCAAAAAAATTTCAAATATTATATATTTTGGAAAAAAAAAAATCAAGTATTATTTTTATTGAAAAAAAATTCCAAAAATCCACAGTTAGTCGTGAAAAATTAACTTCAAAAAAAAAAAAAAAACCAAAATCTACAACTATTGACAAAAATTTCCAATATTATTTTTTTTGCAAAAAAAAAGGCAAATATTAAATTTTCTAGTAAAGAGCAAAAATTCTTTAATTTGGTGGGGCCTACACCCCCTTTAGACCCCTGCCTGTGGAAGTGGTCTGTTTAACTATTATTTGAAATATTAAATAATCGGCATTTGGAATTTTTAGTAGAATGGCATTTGAATCGGGATTTTTTTTTATTTTTTTTTTTGAATCCTCCCATCACTAATAAATAAATAGACGACAAATTATGGTATGTACTTGAATTAACATTGCAAAATGGCTACATACCAAGTATATAGTGTTCTTGGTTGTTGTTTTAATATTGTTGTATTTTTTAAATGTTGTGGGAACTCCTTTTTTTTTTCTTCAATGTAGATGTATCAAAGCGGAAATCAAGAACAAAGATTGTATTACCAAGTATTAATATAGGTATAAAAATACGCAATACAAAAGTTCTCTCTGTGACTATGGGATTTCAAAATGATCCCTCTGGGGGTAATGCATTAAAAGGAAATAATATGTAAAGAAATTGACAATGATCGCAGAGTTTTTTATTAATTCTTTATTTATGTAGCAGAATGATTTGATATGATTCAATGGAACTGCATATTGAAAGGAGTAGATAAGACTCCACACTTAGGGGTCCGCAAAATGTGGACTGGACTGGCTGTAGCCCCCCCCCCTCCCCAAAAAAAGAAAGAATAAGGAGTTTTTGCTTTTTACAAGGAAATTTTAAATTTTGTTTTTTATAAAATTTAATATTTGAAATTTAATTAAAATTTTCAAATTTTGTTTCCCAAAAATTTAATTTTTTGAGAAAAGTTATATTTTTTTTGTTAAAAAAATATAATATTAAAATTTTTTTTTTTAAATGTTATTTTTGATAAATATTTTTCAAAATTTGTTTGCCAAAAATTAAATTGTCTGTCGTTAACTACGGATTTTGATTTTTTTTTCGAAAAATTTAATCTTTGAAATTTTTTTATATTAAATATTTAACTTATATTATGAAATTTCGTTTCCAAAAAGATTTATTTTTTGAGAACATTTATAAATTTTTGATTTTTTTCAAAAATTTTATATTTGAAATATATTTTTTCTTATTTGTTTCCAAAATTTAAATTTTCTGTCAATAACTAGCGATTTTGAAAAGTTTTTTCTACAAAATTTAATATTTGAAAATTTTCAACAAAAATTACTTCAGTTGTATTGCTCCTTAATATGGGACTTGAGTTTAAAATTGAAAGTTATGACGTCAATACATATAAACTGCATTTCCAAGAAATTGATGTCTGAGCTGGAGGCAGGCCAGAAGTAAGTTATATTGTTGGAAATTTTGGTTCTTCTTGGTTGTACGAGACTGTAATAGACATTGTGATGTTATAAACAATGACCAATGGCCTCTGCAGCATTCTCGGTACTGACAACGCGAGGAGATTTCACGTACGCAATGTTTTTTGTTGTTGTTCCAAGATTTTTACACTTAGAGTCATGGATCGAAACAAAACTTTTATTTTATTTTGTTTCAACGGTCGTTTGGTTGCATAATGAAACCTTGTAATTAAAAATTACGTTGATAAAATAGTAATGAAATTCTACTATAAATTTTGGGTCTGCATTCTGTAATATAACTTTAAGTATCTCTCAAATATGATAATAGTTTTTAGTCATTCTTAATTTAGGGCTAATAAATCTATTTATTTTTCGACTAAATATGGGTGAATATTGATTGATGTTGACGTCACTGGTGGATGTGAGATGACGTCATTTAGAAAAGATTTATGTACAAGACGACTATTGTATTGATGAGGACGGCACAAAATGATTTTGGGAAGGATGTATAATTACTTTGCACATTTATATCCTTCTATGGTCGGGGTGGGCAAACTAAGTCCTAATATACACATTTAAGTGGCCTGTCTAAAGTTTCTATAAATAAAAAGTTTTAAACATTAGTTAATAAAACACATCCTTACTGTATCTCTCAACCTTTTTCCCAAATGGATGATCCACAATTATCCGAAATTATAGCTGATACTTGGCAAATTCTCCCCATCGGTAGGAGTCTTCATTATTTATGTGATTTTTCACAGCTCAGCCACAATTAATTGGACCCACCAACAGTACACGAATAAGATACAAGAAAAATAGGCAGCTGACTTTAAAAATACATGGGAGTATTTGCTGTTTTAGGGATACTCTCGTGCATAATCGGTTGACTTGAATATGTCTTTAATACAAAGAATCATAATTTCTGCGCCATTTCAGACTATGGATGTTTTGCTTGTTAGTTTAATTATACCCTAATACTGTTTGAGTGTTTTTCTGAGTACAGACCTATAAAAGTTGTGATTCTCTTTGCGTAGCTCTTTCACTGTAAAATTTTTGCAACTCTTGCTCTACAGGGATGATATTTTGTGCAGGAAAAATACTGTTTAGTGGTTAGAAAATGAAAAACGGTTGGTACAAGTACTCTGTTTTTTATTTTTTTTTTATATAATAGCTAAAAAAGAAGGGATCAGTGTAAAGGAAAAACTAAGTTCAGGAATTATAAAAGGAACCACTTTTTTTGTTTTAAAAAATTAAACAATAATAATTATATTTGTCTTTTAATATAATTGTATTTCCCTTGCATTAATGCTGTTTTAAATGTAGGAGGTCGTCCAGTTTATAGCAAATATTTTTCCCCTTTCCCTCAAAAAGTCATATAAAAGGCAGCTGAAAGTCACAATGATCTTAATTCAGTAATATCATAAGTATTGCTCCTGTATGACTCTCACGTTATCCAAAAATCCCATCCTTAAGTGTGACTAAAGATGCAATTTTTGTAAGAAACAAATAGGGTGAGGAGAAGGCGGCATCAAAACTTATGGGATTACGAAAGATATAGAATAATATTTACTTCAGAGGGAGAAATTAAGACCACGACCCCCTATTAATAGTGAACAAATAACAAGGATGGGCTCACGCAACAACCGTTTTTCTATTTCTTATTCCTAAACTTATGTTTTTTCATTACAAAAATGGCATCGTAACTATGACATATCCTCTGTCTGCAACACATATTTTATTTAATTGTTATCTATCAATGAAAAACATAGACGTGGAAACTAGGCTGCGGCACAGGAGTACGTTATATAGATTTAAAAAAAAAAATTTAAATTTATCCTTAATTGGTATGACTTACGTGGTTTGTGATGTGCTATAACCTATCCCATCCTATTTTAGCACAGACATATATCTCAATTAAAACTAGGGGTATACCAATGGATCAGAATCGGTAAGAATTTTCCTTATTGAAGCATCGGTTATCAAAATCGGCTCAATAGTGCCGATTTCACCTATACATATGTATGGTTATTTTTATACATAATATCACTCATTATTAAAGGCAAAATTAATGTTACAAATTAATAAATTAGCTAGACTAGATTCTCAACCTTTTTATAGTTATGTACCTCTTGTAAAATATAAATTTTACCCAAGAACCCCATTACCAGCACAAAGTATTTTTAGCTTCAGCAGGATTAGATTTTGTAGGGGGGTTTTGGATTAAAAAAAAAAAAGAATTCAAAAAATGGAATGTTTTGGAAAAAATATCATAATATGATTATTTTTTTTGAAAAAAAAAATCTATAAGTCCATATCTTTTTACAAAAAAATTCAAAAATCTATAGCTATTGTCAAAAAATTAAAGTTTTTTCAAAAATCCATAGTTATTCTCGAAAATAAAGTTGTTCAAGAAAAAAATAGGGTATAAAATAGAACTAACCTTTTTTTTAGCAGTGCGACAGTTGAAATTAAATGAGAGGCTGTTAGACGAAGAGTCTGCATTTAAATATCTAACAAAAGAGAGGGTTGCCAAACTCCCTAATATGAGCCAACAAGAAATTAATTGACGCCTAAGCACAGAGACTAATTAGCTTTTTACAATTAAAATTTATTAATAACTAGTTATGATTCATAAATGTATTTATTTTTGTTTCTTAATAAATAATTAATAAAAGGTAAAACATTAAAAAGAATTCAACAATTTTTTTATTTGTTAAGGAATCGGAATAGTCCATAAAGAAAGGATCCGAACCTGCTGAAAATTCGGTATCAGTGCATCCCTAATTAAAACTAAAAATGTTTGAGCCTTGTTAATTTGTGCGTCAAGTGAATCTCCTTGAAATAAACAAAAAACAAATTAGAGAATATATTAGTGAATATTCCTCTGTCAAATATTTGCAAACCACAATGTTTCATTAGTAAGAGTGGTAGCGCGTCTATTTAAACGCAATGAGCTAGTGAAGAAAAAAACAAAGAGCTGATGTTAAACTGAACATCTTTCTTTAAGACCATTATAAAAGTGCATTAGCAGGGGTGTTCACAGGGTGTGGTCTGGAGGGGCTGTAGCTCTCACCTAACCAAGAATTTTTTCTTCTTTCTAGAAATTAATATTTTAATTTTTTTTTTTGAAAATTTAATTTTTGTGAATAACTATGGATTTTTGAAATTATAAAAAAAAAAATAATATGTGAAAAATTATTTTTGAAATTATTTTTCCTAAACATTTCATTCTTTGTGAATAGCTGTGGATTTTTGAAGCTTTTTTCCAGAGAGTTGAATATTTAAAATTTCATTTTTGAATTTTTTTGTAGACAGCTGTGGATTTTTTAAATTATTATTATATGAAATTTAATATTTCATTTAAATTTTTTTATAAACAGTTGTGGATTTGTCCACAACTGCAATATTTAAAATTATTAATATTTTGTGAACATCTGTGGATTTTGAAAATTTATTAAAAAATAAATTAATTTTTTTATTTGTTTTTTAAATTCCAAAAACCAAGGCCCTGCAATATATAATCCTGGGGAGGCCTTGATTCCGTATTCACACATACTCGTAGTTTGAGCTATTTGGAGAGAAGATGAAAATAAGAATGTATTTGAGGATATTGTACTTACCTATTCAATATATACCTACATAGTGAAGCATCTGAGTCAATAGTGTCACTGTAAAACTTTTACAACAATAAGCTGGCTCTTTCAACATATACAATCATCCAGCAATTGCTTTATGACTTTATTTTCTTATAAAATAGCCCTCATTTTGAAGAGCAAACATGAAGGACCCTTCAAAGGGCATTGTTCCATTGAATGTCAGGTTTTACCTCTTTGACAACGTCTTATTTTGTATATACAATACATATATTTTTCCACAATGGAGAAAGATATGTGGACCGTCAACACAAAAACATGTTGGAATAATTGTAGTCTTGGAGAAATTATACTCAATTTCTAACAACACATTATTCTAATTAATCTTTGGGAGTCGAAGCATATTGCATATTGCACTTAAGGTAGAAAAATTTATCCTCAGATAGAAGTAATAACAAATTGATGGATTTTATTTGAAAGGCCATATCGGTGTCAAATGAGGTCTTATAAATCTAATGAAGATTATAAATTATAGTAAACAATCGTGAGTATCGCATCTCATACCCGAATTTTTGAATAGAAAGCCCATAATTAATCGAAATATATTTATAAATTATTAGGTTGGATGTAAATTAAGGTCATCGCTCTGCACATCCTATTTCGATTTTACTGGTCATTTGTATAGTCTTGAGGTATGATATACTAAGGCTAAATCCATAATTTTATAAAAATGGGCTAATATCTACTGTTGTCAGATTCTGATTTTCGATAATTGTTATTACGCAAGAAATCCTTTCTTCTAAATTTTCTCTATGTCATATTTTTTTGAATAAAAAAATATATGATCATTGAAGATCCACTAATCATTGAGTATATAATGGAAATGAAAAATGCTCAGATGAAACAGCAACAGTGAGAATTATGAGTAAAATTCTCATAATAAAAGACCGTTTGAAATGCTTAAATAGACATAAAAATGGATTTGGAAAAACAAAACTTCGACATGTTCCTAAAAAAATACAACTAATTTGTTAAAATTCATTGAGCAACATAAATGGTCGATATTTTGTTAACTAAAAAAATGTCTTCTGAATTTTTAAAGACACATGTATCTAAATAAGAGTCAAACATTAGTGAAAAAATCAACCATGGAAAACCAAAACATGTTGCAAATGATACTGCAAAGAGGGGAAGAAGTCTAGCGATCACTATGCAGGCACATCACTTACCAAACCTGGAAAAAATCAATCGCATAATAAAAGATGGTATCCAATTCTATGTGATTAAAATCTATATTGCAAGAAAATATAATTTATTCAGATTTGTTATAGAAGATATGTATAGTTCATGTTACGCACTAACATGAAATAACCCAATTTGTTTAATTCAAATGTGACAATAAAGTATACTGTCCATACCTCACTAAATTTTGAAGAGTGGCTCTAAAAATTATGTCTCATGTCCAGAACAAAGGCCAACCACATCCAGTAATTTTTTGGAAAAAAACAAACAAACAAAAAAAAATTGGTAGAGCGATCACTTTAATGTAAATATATACCATGTAGAAAAAATTTAATGAACATTATCTCCTTGTTCTGATAGTTATTCAAGATTGTTTTTGTGTTAAATCTATCACATACATATTCTACATAGTATTAAAATAATTTGTGTGTGTGTTTGATGTACGTCTCGCAAAGCAAAACAATGATAAAAACGCATTTAATTCAAAAACAAAGACAGATACAGACTTTAGACATGAAATAAAAGTTGTTCAAAATTTTGAGTAACGGTCGAAAATCAATTTTTAATTCTGATCAAACCAGATTTCTGCGCTCTGGAAGGAAAATTTGATTTTTTGCAAATAAGCTGATTTCTATAATAAAAGAAGATCAATTCCCCGTGTCTCAAAGTTTTTTTAAGCTATGACATGTGGATTAAAAAAAGCACAAAAAAAAAAACCTAATTATTTTACATACAGAAAATGGGAGAATGTATACTATAAACAAAGTAAAAAAGCGAATAAGGAAGAGTATGAGCGGGTTCATCTTAGTATGTATCTTTAATCTTCATTATGGTTGAAGAAGGAACATGACATTGCTGGGAATGCCAATATGTAAGTAAATTACACCGTCAAACATTTGAAAAAATTGCTTCACATTATATGGTCAATTATATGTTGAATTTTCAAGAGTGTCAAAAGGGGGTTGTAGGTTTTTATTATCAAATGGACAAAAACAACAAAAAATGTTGTATACAAGGAGACTTTACACTAGAAATTTACCTATTATATAATTATAGTTTATAAATAAGCTTTTTTACGTAAAATCTTTTTAATTTTTCATTGGCTATCTTTAAGATAGCGTATTGTGCTATCATTCCTTTAAAAATATACATATAGATACTATTAAGCTTTCCATATGCGTTTGATTTGATAGGAAATTGATTATTAATATGTTATAAACCTATAAACATCAACAAATTAAAAATAAATAAGTAATAAATTTTGTCGTTTTATTTGGTGAGGAAATATTTAAATATTTTCCATTTCCTCTAAGAAAATAAACCCCCATAATTATTTAAGCGGGAAATTTCTGTGTTTATTTTTTATTTCGTCTTTAACAACCAAAATGAACTCCCAGTATACCCTAACGATTTCTTATAAGTAAATAAGTTTATTATAATAACACTATGGTTGTGCTGTGCTAGGGTCAGACCGGATGAACGTGATTCTGCTCACTTATAATAATAATATATAAGTACTAGTGCTGGAACCGAGCTTAACTCGAACTATAAAAAAAAACAACTCAATTTTACTGAAGTATATAATTTTCTGAAATGAGGTACAACTTGCCATTTATATCATTTGAAAAATTCGACTAAACTTGAACTTAAATATATTAACTTACTCAAAAAATTGAAATAACACCAATTACCGGCAACTATCATAATACTGTCTGCTAAAATTAAGCTGATTAATGTGCATGGATATACTGAAGTCCTATGCCGCAATCTGGGATTCCTGTTATGACGACACATTTCTTTCAACTTAATGTATAAACATTCTAGAAGCGCTATTTTTTATTTGATGATATTTTAGTTAGTTTTCTGTCAGTCCGTATTCACTCGGTACTTGGAACCGGTTTTTTACGACTGTCAGTCCTTTGAATTTGTCCTGAAAATGTCAATGGTTCATTAAGGCAAATAATATATCGGATATATTTATCAAGTGGATTGTTCATGTCTTATAAAAAATATTCCTGTGTTCAATTGATTGCAATATAATAAAAATATTATATTTAACTAAATTATATAAGTTTAATATTATAATCTACTAGCGGTAGTCCTGTGCTGGGAGCTATTAGACATCGACGAGTATGAGGGACGTCTGCAGGATTATTTTTATTTTTTGGGGTGGGGGCTACGACCCCTCCAGCCCACCTCCTGCAGACACCCCCGAGTATTCAAATTTTTCTTTAATAATATAGAAAATAATATTTTTATAATATAGAAGGAACGAAAAAACACTAATTAGTTATTTTATCGTTGCCGAGGAAGATTTGGTCGTGATGCAGCTGAGGTGTTAAAAACTATACAATATGGAAAATTACATTAATTTGATGTATACCTTGTTGTGATTATATAGATGCAACTTTTTCAAATAATTTCCTATTATGCAAATAAATGTTTTACACAATTACCAACAATATTTGATTCATAATAATTGACTGCCTAATTGAGCTAGGAGTCAAACTGATTTAATTGTGGAATTTAAATAATATATTAGTTACTAATAGTGGTACCCAGCATTGTCCAGAGTAATTAAGTTTCGGCTAATGTATACATTTTCCTTTAATAATAAAGAAGGTAACTGCCCAATAAATCCTCCGTCTGAAATCCTCAATACTTATATAAATTTATATGAAGTGTTATCTCCTCAAAAATGAAAGATAATAATAAGAGCTTGATAAAAAGTACATATGATGTGATTTAATGACTGAAGAGTAATTTAGTCTCTAGAGCACTCACTAAAAAATAAACAAATGAACAATAATATTTTATTTCCTAAAAATCCAAAAATAAGTATATAATATACATCAGGGATCACTATGTACAGTGCACCCTACATATAACTTTTATACTTTATGCACACACCTATAATATTACATTAATACGACTATATTGTTATTTATTAGATCAGAATATGTTTATATTATACATCTGGGAGCACTATACAAAGTGCGACTGCTTTTCATAGATATTCATAAAGAAATAAACTTTAGTTTATTAATAAGATTTGAAGTAGTCTGTTTTTATTACTCAAACTCTACCATAGTTTATTTATTACTCCACCAAACACTAATACCGGTGGTCCTTTTAAATTGGAAAACTTACTACTTCAATAATTAATTAATGTTGAGTGATATAAATTAATTCATATTTTGGTTTATTATATCATAAACAGTTAATTACAAGACAAAACAAACCTGAGCTCTTCAACTTACGTACAAGTCGAAAAAATGTCACTTGACGAATTTCCATTCGGACACTCCAAGCAGTTGGGCGTATCAAGGACCACCGTCTACGCCGTCAGCAAGTCTGAAACGTTGTAGAAGAAGAATGACTCTGTAAAAAAGGACATACTGAAACAGGAGGTGTTAAAGAAAACAGCTCAGGTCAATCCCTTAAAGTCCATGAGGTACAATGCCAGATATATCGGGGTTTCACTCACGAATGTCCAGAGAACTATCAAAAACGTGGGTGGAAAGATCCTTGTGAGTTTGGAGAGGCCAATTTTTAGCCAGACTTTTTTGACACCCTTCTTGACACTTTTGGAACCTCTAGAGCCCTGATGCTAACCCTCTTGACTACACCTTTTGTGTGCATGTCGAGGGGGAGTGTCCATCATTTAAACACCGAGGCTTTAAGAAGTACAATACTGGGACACCATGGTAGTGGACTCCATCTGGAGCGAGGACCAAGCATTCTGCCACAGCCTGGACACCCTCATTGTCACTTAGGGTGGCTACATTAATGATTAAATGGGTTCAGGCATACATCTATTTATAGCATTAATTTGCTTGAAATTCTAATGTTAATTAATAAATTATATTTTGTTAAAGTTTAAAATTTCAAAGTGTTCAGATTTTAATGGACCACTCAGTATATACCTACCAGTAGGACCTACTTAAACACTTTAGAATAATCCATGATTAATTGAAGAACCCCGCGATGGATTTGCCATTGTGTTGAAAGGAATTTTTATGAGGAGTTGTCTTTAATTGAAGAAGAAGAAGAGGTCAAATCCTCCCTGTTGCTCGGCATGAAAGGAATATATATATATAAAGGATAGGAGGAATGTAGTGGCTTGTATTATTTGCTTTTCAACAACGACAGGATTTCCTTTAGTTATATTTAATGTTACATATATGTACAAAAAATATAATCTACTAAAAGTATTTGATCCCTAAGGGCAGAATTCAATTCATCAACTACTAGTAGAAATAAACATTGTTACTACTTCAATGTCCAAATATATATATATCCTTGATCATTGTCTATTCCATAATAGCACCTGCCCAATGTCGTTTAAAATGGGTATATCATGTACAAAGTGAGGCCATTATTTGTATACTAATTATTAAAAGTGCTTTTATACTCTTTGGAATAAAAATATTCGTGTTTTTATTTTTTATTCTTCATTTTGTTGGAACTGAAAAAAGCAAGTGAATAACTACAGCCATTAAACACAGTTTGATATTTTTATATCTCGCAACCTTTCATCAGTACTATAAAACTATACTACGTATATTGTTTTCCCCAATTGATTTTTATTCTTCTTTTTTACTTATTATTAGGTTGGTTGAATTCCAATTAACTCTTGTTAAACTATGACCGATTACAAAATGTTTTAATCTTAGAGTTTGAGTTTCTGAGCTTTGCGTCAAATTGTGTCCGTGTTAGAGGAATTTATTATCTTTTGAGTCAGGTCAAGTTTCAAAGAATGATCACATTTTAGGTAATGTAATTATAAATACAATATCAACTTTTTTTTTAAGTAGTAGTTTTTAATTTTACCAATCATAATTTGAATGTTTTGAATTTTCATACAAAAATATTTGGGACGAATTCGACTCATATTCAAAAAACTGTCGACTTTAGAAAACTTGAGTTTTTTCAAGTTTGAGTAATATTCGAATCCAACAATACTACATAATAACATTTCCACAGTGGAGAAGAATTGTCAAACTACCAGATGGTTTTGAGACTTTTACCCCTGTTACTATTTGTTGGAAAGGTTGCGAAATACATACAATCAATGTAACTATTTGAGAAAGAACCAGACCCAAAATCAGTTGGTAGTTGTTCCATTCGTCCATTTAACTTGAGTTTTAAAAATCAGTGATTGACTGCTGATACTAATAAAATTTATTTTATTAGTGGTATAACGCCATGTAAATGGTTCCAGATAAAAAATATATTAATTTGATATTAAAGATGCAAGAAACTGGGCAAAAAACTCTTATTGTTTGACTCATCAACATGATAACCACATATGAAAATAATGTTGTAATGGAAGGGGGCCATTTTTTAAATTGCAATCTGAATAGCTGTGTTTTATTTTCTATAACTATTTTGATTATTCCTTCATTTTTGAAGAAATAACATACTTTTAAAGTGTAACCACGAATCTGGTTTCTCATTAATGACGGAGATATTACAATGACGAGTAATAAGTATTAGTCCTTGTTGGACTCCAAGTAGAAATGAGGATTGACATCAGACTCATTCGAGCTTACATCATTGCTAGATACGGTGTGGGGCTTGTGTTTATTTCCTTAACCTAATGGGCCTCGCAGCTAATTTAATGAAAAGTCAAGGCAACTAAGATGCTTGCTCACCTGACAAACATTCTTAAAATCGTCGGGTCTACATTTTGATGTTTGGGTTCTTTTTTAAGTATACTGCTGGATTATAGTATTACTTTCATCTATGCTGATGACGTCGACAATATAATGTATACAATGTCCGTTTTATCCCTCATTATACAGTTTATGTCATCATCATGTTGATGAATGTAATGGAAAGAGTTCACTTAGTGCCACAGTAAACATACATAAATTAATATAGAACTTACATAAACAAATGCAGGATTCAATTGAATCAAAAAACCTGCTCGACACTTGAATACGATCAATAACTATTAGTGTCGGAATCAATCCAGCACATATTTTTTCCCGGTTTGTTGTTTTCTGGGACCATTTAGACCGGGGTCTCAGACTGCGAACTGATATTTTATATTATAATGGACCAAATTTCAATATTTTTTTTCTAGTTCAAATGGTTTGATGTTGCCAATATATTAAACAAAGATCTTACATAGATTTTATCTATCCAGATAACCTAAAAAATCTAAAAGTAGGCCATATGTTCTAGAACAAATGTTGATTCAGAAACTACTAGGCCTGGTGTGGTAGAAGGATGTACACCTGTTCAGTTCAGTAGGTTTTTGACTTTGGTGTGCTATGTATATTTATAATCACTTATTAAATATTTTGATATTATAAAATTTGGATTATTCTTTTAAAATTAATAGATTAAGAAAGTGAGGTAAGATTTTAATCCATAAGTATTACAAAATGGTATAATATGGTACATCCCAGTAGACGAAAACCCAGTGTTATGGTGGAGGGATAATTTAAATAAATTTTCCAATGTTTCCAATACGATACCTTGCAACTAAAGGTACATCTGTATCAAGAAAAACAATTTTTGGACAGCGGCGGTATTGTGACCGCTAATCGGTCTCGTTTATTCCCAGAAAATGTAGACAAACTCTCTCTAAAAAAATCAGGAGTAGTAGTATTATATAACCTGTGTAATTTTACATAAACCTTTGTTTTTAGGGAAGTTATGTATATTTAGTAATAATTTCTAGGTTCAGATTAAAAATTATTAAAGAATACATCCATAAAAAAATATATATATATTATTATACCGTACCGAACTGCGTATCGTGAAGGGTGTGCCAAGCTTCGTACCCAACTGTGAGTTTAGCGTAGCGCACCAGCCTATAATCTACCCATCCATATATTGTAATATGAAATTATTACCATTAAACTAAAATATATAACAATTTTACTTTTTTATATACTTTTTATTCGACAATTGCTAAGGCCCAGAAATCATTCTCTAAATATTTAAGGCCGTAATAAGTGTACTTCTGTATTCTTAAAGAGTTTGAACCAAAGGAAGATACAGGGAATCAAAGGAATATACTTTATAACTTGATCATCCATCATTGATAAAGTTAATGAGCCCAATTTCCCGACGTTGCTTGAGTTGTTGATAAAGGTAGGTAGTTAAAATATTTTCAGCCTATAAATGCTCGAATTCGGATTTCCGAAATCCATAGAGGGACATCGGGATTAAAATTTCTCTGAGATATCTATGTCTAAACTTCGTATGACGTCATTGCCCCGTGTCCACAATTTGAAAACATATATTTCTTCAAAACACTTTATATTTTTACTCGGTCTAGACAGAATTTTACCTTTGGACTAGTCTAGACTAAATTTTTTCCAAGGAATGAATTAGTTCGGTCCAACAAAAATCAAAGCAGTACAGACCCAACCCCAAAACTATTACCAACACATATTATAGACAATCATCAATCTCTAATATTAAAAAAAAAAAACAGAAGATTTTTTTTTCTTGTATTAATCACCCAATTACTCCTCAATATTTCTATTTTTTTTTCTTGCAGGGGGAGAGTTGAACAGAGCTCATTTCTCACAAATTTTTGCCTTTTGAACCGTGTCACATCTTCAATTTTGAACTTTGACACTCTTCCTTCGAATGGAAAGGAAACATGCCCATAAAGTATGTATGAATGTAGTCCCTATTATTATAGAGAGTGAGATCTTGGGAATGTATCTATCATGTAAATATATATATGTATTATATTAGCTCTGAAGAGATTGTACAAATGGTGTTGTTGCGGTCTTTTACGTAATACATTCATGGATACAAAGATGTTTTAATTACATGGTCTTAATAGGTTATCCTCCCATTTCATCATTCAAATGCCTCAATGACTTCCTTTTGAATCACCACCTCTCTCAAGGTCAATGAGACCAAATTTCCGGTCCAACATATTTGTAGGACTTACGTTGTATAACATGTAATTATTATAAAATTCATCTAAGTATTATTGTGTTTCGCATCTCTCTATAATGATCGTCTCTCCAGATTATGAATAATAATATACTTTAAGGGATATTCTGACGTAAATATCAATACATTTCAATAATTGCTACAAAGCACAGTGTGACTAAGCTAATTGTACCGTTTTTTATACTCAGATTTAAATCTATTTTATCAAGAACACCATGTCCAATGTACATAGCATCAGGAGTTTTTTTAAATTAAAATTATACCTTGTAATATCAACAAGGATATCCATAATGCCCTCCTTTTTGCAGATACTATGGCCTCCAGTGTGGGCCTAGGGAAAGAAATTTTTCACATTAAAAACTTTTTATTACAATATTATGACATTTTTTGCCGTCAAATTTATTATCTAAAAAAAATTATGTGTGACAAATATCGATTTTTTCACGAATATTATAAAGACATCAGTCGAGACTGGTTTGAGCGAATTAGTTAAAAATATAACTATCTTAGAGAGGTCTAGTATTTCAATATCAAAAGTCAACGATAGTGGAAATTGATTGACGATGACGTCACTGGATGATATACCTCTTAAATAATTTACCAAAGACTGTTCTAGTGGACGACTTTGGGGTCCAATTTGGACCCTTCTATAAGATGTAGAACGGGATCAAACGAAAATTTAATTTATATAATACGAAAATACATTATTTTAATATGTTATATTATATAACGGAATAATTTAAAATAAGAAATCACACTCGATTTTTCCTTATTTAAGGACTGACAGGTGTTACTGGACTGGACTGACACAACACTGGTAGGCACACAACCTTACAATGCTCTATAAGAGTGGGAGTTGCCCTTATGGTTCCCGTGCCGTTACTTGTATCCCTTCTCGAAAGGAGGGAGTGAAAATTAATTATTTGTCATTACAGGGGCATCCACATGGGGTGGGCTGGAAAGGCTGTAGGCTTCCCCTCCCCCGAAAAGAAATCAAGTAATTTTTGATTTAAAAAACAATCCTCTCTTGTGCAAATTATGCAGCAGTTCAAAAAATTTCATATTTTAAGTTTTTTTCCAAATAATTTTACTTTTCGTGAATAGTAATACATTATTGAAATTTTTTTCCAAAAAAATTTGATTTAAGATTTAATTTCTGAATTTTTTTGTTAATAGCAGTTAATTTTTAAATTTATTTTCTACAAAATGTAATATTTGAAATATCATTTTTGAAAATTTTTTCCACAAAATTTAATTCCTTAATTTTTACAATTTTCTTCGAACATCTTTGATATTTTAATTTCTCCAATTTTTTTCCAAAAAATTTAATATTTCGATTTTTCAAATTTTTTTACTAGAAACTTAATATTATAATTTTTTAATTGTTTTTTATCAAATTTAATTTTCCAAATTTTTTGCCCAAAAATTGTATTTGCTGTGAAAAGCTATGGTTTTTTTTTTTTTTTTCAAAATAAATATAATATTGTAAATGTTTGTTCGAAAAAAAAAATGGCAATTGTTTTGCAAAATTTAATACATTTTTTTTATAAAAAGATGTAGATTTTTGAAATTTATTTGCTAAAAATTTAATATTTGAAGTTTTTTGGAAAGAAATAAATTTTTCCGGAAAAACAATGGATCTAAAAAAAAATAAAAATAATGGAATCCTACGGACGCCCCTGCATTGTTGTATGGGTTCTTCCAGATAAGCTATGTATGTATAATAGGGGGTAGGGTGTGATAAACAGGCAATTGCTTGTCTCATAATAAAAAACTCAGTTTCCCTACATATATATTATTCCCTGTTCATTAGAGAAAAGATTTGTCACACCGACTTTCGTCTTTTCATTGATTTTCCTCCATTGTACTGAGTGAGCAGATGAATTATTCAATATGTGGAACACAAAAGGTTTTTCGAGCTAATGGGAATGTTTCAGGCTGCATAACAAAAAGTGGATTTATTATATGTAGTACATACCCATAGACCAACAGGATTATGATCATTATTGAATTATTCTTACCCATAAATAGATTTGTTTATGACTATGGAGGGTAAGAGGATATGGGTAGGTAACTAAAAAACCCATGAAGTTGACACCTTTATCTATTTATTGTAGATACTTGGTTGAATTAGTAAAATTATGACGTCACGTTGCAAATCTCATATTTACTGGGCGGTCCATTGAAATCTGAGCCCTTTCTAATTCTATAATTAATGAAGGTTGAGTGATTGAAATTAATTCATATTTCGATATATTAGAGCATAAACAATTAGCTAAGAAACGAAATAAACCTAAGCTCTTTAGTTTACGTCAAAGTCGAAAAACTCTATGTAATATTTTGACGAAAAAGTAATTTTGTATATTTTCGCTTTATTTCAATGCTTTAATAAGAAGTGTTACAACCATCCAATATAGCCACCTATGCCCCCTTCTGTTTGATACGTTGTTACCAACGTGAACCTAACTTGATAATGCCTTTCTCTTAGAAGTCCTTGCCCCTGTTTGCAAAAAACACGGACATGCAAATTTTCCCAGACCTCTATTGAGGCGTGTTGCGCATAGAGAGGAACAGGTGGTATTCACTTGGTGTCAGGTCTGGACTCTAGGGTGGATGCATAAAATCTCCCATCCGAACTTCCGGAGCTTTTGGCGTGGACCAATAAAGATGTGTGCGTCCTTGGATTTTGATTATAATTCAATAATGCTTGCCGCTTCCACTCAATCGTAAACATTGTAAATTTTCAGGATCACTTTCGACGCGGATTTCCCTTTCATGTAGTAAAAATGTAAAATATAGGGAATTTCTTCCTTTGAGAACTCCGTTCTCGACTTACAATAATTCATGACTGAACTGGCCAAGCACAATACTGTCAAAGGGTTTGTAGTAATATAAGCACACCTTTATATCACTCTATCGTATGGTCAGATGTGACCAATTACTGTTTTCTCCAACCAATGTTCCCTGTGGTCGTCACCATTATATAATTTGCTCCCCCACCCCCCCTGTTATAGTAAATTATGGCGCTGGTAGACCCTACCGTGATGATAAGTGTTGTACCCCTCCTTGGGACTGGTCCTTAACTGTCGATCCTTGTCATTTTTAATAAGAATACCGATGGTTTATTAAGCCAAATTAGATAAACCACATACATATGTACTATGAGCATTGCACATGTCCAGGAAAAAATATTCATACTTTCAGTATAATACAATATAGCACGAAGATATATTGTTTTGTTCTAAGTTATATAATTTATTCAATTATACAACGAAATAATTTAAAAAAAGAGCAACCCCTTAAATGAGGAGACGAGGGATCGATTTCACTTTCTTTAAGGACCTACAAGAAAAAAGGCCAGAAATCATCTGGTAGTTAGCCAAATAAGTCAATCATATCAAACGTTTATTTATCTGTTTAGTATATACAGTATTTTTTGCGTTAGCAAGGTAACACCGTGACAAGTGGGACTGGACTCCGGTACTCTGCCCTCAATAAGGACCTACATAACACTATTGGTGATTCCCTTGAGTATTTTGTTTTGAAATACTTGCTTGAAAGATGTGATTTTGTTTCACCTAAAAAAATTCAAAGTAAGAGTATTAATTATGATATTTTTTTTCTCTTTCTTCTTCTTAGGATATATAAAAATAAATGATTCAATTGATGAGTTCCTTTGTGTTTTTGGGGGAGGGAGGAAAAGGAATTAGAGGGACGGAAAGGATCTTTTCTAAGCGGGGCTGGATGTGGATGGATAAATACAAGAACAACAACAGCTATACGTAATAATAATATAAAAATACATAACATCCGATACGTTAGCTGGCGAACTGGCCTTGAAAAAAAAAACATAAGAACAAAACCACCCTAAGAAGAGAACTCAATTTATAAAGACTATTATTATAACAATTAAGAGTCTTTAAGAAGAAATAAAAATAACAAAAATGATAATTTGACTAATAAAAGTGCCCACTTATTACTCTTATAACTTGAGGATATCGGTGTGAAAATACCTGGGGGATCAGGCTCATTACTTCTATTCCTCTAATCTGTATATATTATAGGTACATATATGTATATATAATAATCGTTCGTATAAATATTCTATATACTAGGATAGTGCTTATTAACCTTGCAAGACTTTTGAAAAAAATCGTGGGAAATATTTTATCTAAAACCCTTTTTGACTCACTTCATCAAGGAACAAGCAAATTACCCATGGCTCCATCTCTTGTCTAAATTCATACTAAATATAAAATAGTACATCTCACGTCGTTATCTTTATTGTATCACGCAACCTTTTCTTTTTAAAAAAAGGACCGAAATAATCTGATAGTTAGACAAATAAGTCAATCACAGCAACTGCTATCTATATCTTATATACTCTCAGACTATCACTCTCATATTATTTCTTCAACATTTAAAAAAAAAATTACATATTATTAAAATCGACATAGTATTTTATTCGATACTGTGTTATAATATTGTTTTGTAATCTTTGATTAAAAGAGTAGTTATGATTAGTTATTACATTATTTCTATGGAGATATAGCCAAAATTTATTCATAGAAATAATATTAAAATGGTCAATATATATATTATATAAACGACAAAGGATCAACAAGAAATTGTATTCCTGTTCTTTTGGAAACGGAGCATATGTATAGAATAACTTATTACTTAGTCTATTAATGAAAAAGAATTAATAAGGAAGTAGCCATGACATATCAAATGAGAAAAGGAAATTGACAGCTGACAACAAAATACATAGGGTATTTTTGTGTTAGTGAGATAACACCGTGATCTCTATTACTAAAGCAAATTTTATCTGTTTGTTTGTTTGATACTGTGAAGATGACTCATTTTTGACAACAAGTGTGTCTATCTATAGGTCACCGTGTTGTATTAAAAAAAAAATATAGAGAGAGCTGTAGATCCTAAGGATTTTGTAGAATGTGAAAATTTTCTCAAGCTGGTATCATTATTATTCCATTCTAGTGGAGGAAGCATAGAAGTTTTGTGTAACTACAGGGTTATCCATTGAAATCTGAACACTTACTAATTCAATAATTAATGAAGGTTCAGTGATTGAAATTAATTAATATTTCGATATATTTAAGCATAAATTATTAGTTGTATAGCAGACCTGAGCTATTTAGCTTACGTACAAGTCGAGAAAATGACGTTTGAATGTTATTGACGAATTTCCATTCGTGCACTCCAAGTAGTTGGACTTATCCAGTACCACTGCCTACGGCGTATGAAGGTCGTAACGTTGGAGAGGAAGAAGGGCTCTATCGAAAAAGGTTAAACAGTCCAGGTCAATCCCTCAAGTATATGAAGACCATTGGAAGAGATCTTGGGGTTTCACACCAGACTGTCTAGGGAACTATCAAAAAAAGTGTATTGAAGAGCTTTGTTTCGGTGTAGAGGCCATTTTTAACAACAGCAATGAAAGAATCCTTTCTCCTCCGTAGGAAGAATCCGTTGAATAAGTCTTTTAAGTTCTTTTCAACTCTTTTTTTTACACATTTGGCCTCCCTACAGCCCTGATGTCAATCCTAGGGACTACACCTTTTTGGTGCATGTCGAGGGGAAGGCCTGCAGTGTCCGTCATCTATGCACAGGGGCCCTCAAGGCAACTTTCTGGTAGCACTTGGGGTGCTATGAGAGGTGGCTATATCTGCAGCTAGTACAAGGCCTTCCGCTGCCGCCTGGAGGACATCATCACGGCTAAAGGCAGATACATTAATGATTAAGAGAGCTCAGACGCACATCAATTTATAATATTAATTTTGTTGAAATTCTATTGTTAATTAATAAATTATATCTTGTTGAATTTGAAAATTCAAAGTGTTCAGATTTTAATGGACCAACCAGTACATACTTATGGAAAACAAAGAGTCATACTGAGAATTTCATATCCGGGATTCACAACTTTTTTTGAAGGATCTACCACTTATAAAATATGTTTTCAATATTGCAATTAGTCCCGGGAATGCCTCAAAGTACATATAGGGATACGCGTAACCCAATTTGAGAACTACTGTTGATATTAATGATGATATTAATAAACAAATGTTTTCTGTTCGTTAGCGCCTAATAACTCAGAGCAATGCCGAGTACTACTGATAGTATGATTAAGTTATATCACGTGGATTATTGCACATTTTGAGAGTGGCATTCTATAATCCAGTCAATCTTTTCAAAAGTTGTGTGTATTTCAATAACTGTAATAAAATGATATCGCTTTTACTCATACATGACTATTATAGATTCCCAAAGAGTGGGGACATGTTCCCTTTCTCCCCCTGTTTCAGGTTCTCTTCATTTGGGTACTTGCCTTAGGCTCTGCGTTTTATAATAACAAATTATGACACACCTATTTTATTTACATAATGACAACGATTGTTGTCAAACTCTTCAAAAATTGTACAAAAAACGTAGGTATTTTGTCAAAATTGTACACTTGTTTAATAAATAATGTCAAAAAGTCAAATTATTGTTGTTAAATTTAGTTTATAGCATTTATTGTTAAAAAAAGTCATACAAAAATATTAGCAAAACATTCCAATTTTATATTAGAACACAAAAAAAAAAATTAATTTTTTCCTGAAAATTACTAATTGCTTCTCTATTAGTTCCTGTTGTAATACCTAAAACTGGATCGGTACCGATTTTAAGACAAACTATTTGTGGTACTACAGTATGAAGAAGGCTTTCATTAAAAAAAATGCAATGATTTTTCTCAAAAGTAAGAGGCTGGACTACAATTGCACTGGTAGTTGCATAAATACGCCGACTATTTGTGGCAAATAATTAAATGTGTAATAAAATTCGTATAGCGTATTTTTTTGAGAATTATATAATAGTGAATTTATTCTGGTATAAAATTTAATATAGTTACTTAATATAACCGCCATCAGCTGCTATGACACCCTCCAAGCGCCCGTGGAAGGCCTTGCAGACATTTGCCTCCACACACTGTAGTCAAGGGGATTCAAATCAGGTGATTGAGGTGGGTAAATTTTTTTGTGAAAGCCTCCTTCACCTCATCCACATTGATTTTCCGTGGTCTGCCGGACCGACCCCCTCCTTCAGATCTTTTCCCTCCTTGACAAGCTACTGGACCTTGAACACAGTAGTCCTGGATAGTCCAGTGTCCTTGATTATCTCCTTGACAGACCTACCGGCGCGGAGGAGATTGGAAATATGACGTTTGGCCTCGTCATTCATCGTAAACGACTTTGTTTGATGCGAGTAAGAAAAACAAAAACAAAGCCAAAATATTTACCAAGTTATTTGTGCTGAAATTTTTTATTTTCGGTCACGGAACCTCGAGATATAAGCGTTTAAAAATTAGTCCGCGTATTTATACAACTACCGGTATTTTCAATCATATGAGTGCTATGTTGACAATTTAAATTTGCATTTTTTTGTATATATTAGCTGTTTCTTTAATACCTCATAATACTAAGTTATTTACAGAGAAACAAAAGATAAAAAATAACGTGGTATTAAAATACCAAAGTCTGGTTTATTCACTTGTATGGACTATTGACTAAGTAATATGATTATTAAAGCCAAAGTAAAAGAAAAAAATTAATGTGTACCAATAGATTTCTTCAAATTTCACTTTTTCATCAAATATATCCAAATTGATATTATTTCCATTCTTCAAGGTATAAGCTAACTAAATGTATGTACCCATAACACTGATTTTGGACCTTGGATATGCCCACCGCAACAGCTATTTTGCTTTATTTTTGACATTTTTTAAAAATGCTGAAAAATTCAAGAATTTTTCTTTGTTTCTTTTTTTTAAGGGGATTAGAGCACATGAAATTATATCTTTGTTTTCATTATAGCCACACAAAGGGTTATGTTATAGAATTGAAAGGGGTACCAAATGAAAAATCAAATAAAATTTTCTTGTATATGAAAGTAAACAAATAAATACTTGTGAAAATTTTACTTATTTTCACTCATATTTAAACCAACCTAACGCGCATTAACAAGGACGCCCGGGGGGAGGGGACTGGAGGGGTTGTAGCCCCCTCCCAAATTAAGGAGTTTTTGCTATTTAGAAGAAAATTTAATATTTCAATTTTTTTTTGCAAGAAATTTAATTTTTTTGTAAATAGCTCTGAATTTTTGAAATTTTTTGTTAAAAGCTGTAGATTTTTTTTCCCTTAAAGATTTAATTTTTAAATCTTTTATCCAAAAGATTTAACATTTGATTTCTTTATAAAACATTTAACATTTGGTTTCTTTATAAAACATTTAATATTTGAACTTTTTTTCCAAAGCATTTAATTAATTAACATTATTATTATTTTCTAAAAAATTTCTTTTCTGTCAATAGCTCTGTATTTTTGATTTTTTTTTTCCAAAAATAAGATTTTTTTAATTCTTGTTTTCCTAAAAAATAACAAAGACCCTTTCCTTCTCCTCCCAAAAAAAAATATGATTCTGCGGACGTTCCTGATTAACATCCTATTATTAGATATTATGTTAACATGTTATATATATTATTATGTTTACGAGGTTACGATGATTAAATTTCAGACTTCCGAAATTTAATATTTTATTTATTAAGGGTTTTTTTTCTTTTTAAACAGCAGAGTCATGTGTTTTTAAAACACATAGTAAAATTACATGAATAAGCTATAAAATATGTCATAAAGTTATAATAACTTCATTTTTTTCATTTTACATCCATTGTAGCTGTTTTTAATATGTGGATATTATATTATGTATGAATTGGGGTAGTGATGATGAGTTAGATAACTTTTCTTTTGAAGAATCCGACAGTTTTCTTCATTTCTCTCTTTTTCCTTTATGTTTAAGCAGTGCCTTGTAATTTCATTTCTTTGAGAAAACATCTACGTGAAAAGTCATAAAAGAAAATACATAAAAGAAAGAAAATGGGGCGATTGATTTTGCGTTTCTCTTCATAATACAACTTCAGGGACTTACATATCAGCACAAAAACGATCTTTAAAAAAGTCATATTATGAATGAAAAAATGTCCAACGTATACTTTTTTAACCCTCCATTAACATGCAGGAATATTATACCGAGTTGCACCTTAAAATCGGAACACATTGAATTTAAAACTTCAACAAGATATAATTTATCATTGAACAAAAGAATTTCAACACAATTAATACTATAAATAGATGTGCAATTGAACTCTCTTAATATTTAATATGGCTGCCCTTATTGGCGGCAGAATACCTGGCACCCACTGCAAATGTAATCATCCATCATGGCGTCCAAGTGAAGGCTGACATTGCCTTTGAGAGCCTCAGTGTTTGAATAATGGATACTATAAACCTTCCCCGCGACATGCACCCAGAAGGTAGAGTCATGGGAGTTGGTATCAGGGCTGTAGGATGCCAAAAGTGTTCAAAAAAAAATTCAAAAGAGTTTTACAACGGAAGAGATGGGTTTTTTTTCATTGCTGGTGTTAAAAGTGGCCTCTCCACCCTCATAAGGACGTTTCTATCCTTTTTTTATAGCTCTCTGGACAGTCTAGGATAAGGATCTAGGATTTGCTTTGGATATTTTCTTTAACTCCTACGTGGAAGTGGCATTGAGGGCCTCTGTGTTTAAATGACGGACACTGCAGGCCTTTCCTTCGACATTCATTAAAAAGGTGTAGTCGGAAGGGGTTGGAATCAAGGCTGTAGGGAGGCCAAATGTGTAAAAAAAGAGTTCAAAAGACTCTTGCAACAGAAGAAATAGGGTTCTTTCATTGTTAGTGTTAAAAATAGCCTCTCCACCCAAACAAGGCTCTTTCCCAACACTTTTTTTTAATAGCTCTCTAGACAGTATGGTTTGAAGTCACTAGATGTCTTACATGGGCCTTCATGTACTTGAGGGATTGGCCTGAACTGTTTGCTCTTTTTCGAAAGAGCCATTCTTCCTTTCCAACGGTTTGGAATTACGGACGTCATAGACGGTGGGCCTGGAGACGCCCAGTGTCAAGGAGTGTGCGAATGGTTATTCGTTGATCGTATTCAAGTGTCATTTTCTCCACTTTTGCGTAAGCTAGATAGTTTTGTTTTGTTACTAATTGTTTATAGTTTAATTAATCGAAATATGAATAAATTTGAATCACGCAGGCCTTCATTATTAGTAAGTATAAGTAAGTGTTCAAATTTCAATGGACCACCCGGTACACCCTGAGATTTATTAAAATATATTTGATTCTTTTGAATCTTCATTTTGTAGCTAAACCTTTTTAGTATGCTTCTAAAACATTCAAAATAATTATATGCAATACTTTTTTTATCCTGATAACGCCTTATTTATGATTTATTCGTTTATCTAGTCTTTTTTATCGAGATTTAGTGAATTTAATCAATTGTTTTATTTAAAAGTCATTCTTTTTTATTTCTTGTATTCTCCTTGTATTCAATGTAAGGACGGAGCACGTTGGAGGTCCCAGAAATTGGAGTAAAATTTGATTGAACATTGTGATATTTTATAAGAGAATGATTTTGATTTACAGGGGTTGAAGCTTAGTTATCAGCGATCGATTTGATTCAGACTAAATGTAGGTTAAAACATTGTTGTAAATGATGCTGGAAAATATTTAAAAAATACTTATATTTTAGTTAATTTATCCACCAATGGCACTTATTGTATAAACTATGTGACCTGTGAGAGCGAAAACCATACCAAACTTTTTGAATGTCCGTATCTTATGAAAACCTAAATTTGAAGTTAAATTAGTATATTAAAACGTTCAGTATTGTTTATGCTTGATAAAAGTTTCCAAATGTTATTAGTTAAGACTAAATTAAAGTATTTAGTACTGTTATAACTATCGAATCCTTGATGGCTGAGATTCACCAAAGATAACGTTACTGGTTGATATACATGGTAACATAATTTATAAAAGCATCTACAAACATTATAATTGGCTTTATTACAGGACATATTCCCTTAAGGAAGCATCTAAGGGTAAAGATAATGCTGAAAGATGCATCATGCCGATGGTGTAGTGATAAAACTGAGCCTCCAAATAATTTATGGGTATCAGGAGGAAAATATAAAAGACTCGACCTAATAAAAAAGAAATTTTAATCTACTTGGAAGCTATTAGTATTAATACTATTGGGTATTTAAATGACATTTTTTTAAATCGGTATTCTTATTTTTATAGACTGTTTTAGGGCCTTGTTTTGGTGCTATGTATTTTTCCCGTTAAAAATATGATTTTAGTTGATGAAAATATATGCCTTACCTGAAATTATGAGAATAGATTTGAAGTTCGACTTGGAATGACAGTTTAAGGATTTTTGACCAGCTGTGTCAGATAGAAAAGATTGTACTATTGTTTGACGCTAGTTCCATTTGCCTTAAACTTATTTTGTTTTATTTTTCCTAAAATACATTTTGGCTCTAGGATAATTCAACTTATTATACAAATAAATAAGATTTATTTTGATTTAAAAGATTCAAAGATTTCAACCAAAAAATGACTAATAACGACATACAAATCTCATTTATTTATATGTACATTTAGGCTAAATATCTTTGGGCAAGGGAGTCTGCATGGGGTGGGATGGAGGGCATGTATCCCTCACTCAATTATGGAATTATGGTCTTTTGGGCAAATTAATGTTAAAAATTCAAATTTTGTAATTTTTATGTAAAAAAAAATTTAAATTTTTCAAACTTATTTATGTTAAGATTTTACTTTTTGAAATTTTTTTCAAACAATTTAAGTGAATATTTAGGATTTTTTTTTGATAATTTTTTCTACAAAAATTTAATTTTTTGTGAATAACTGTTGATTTTGAAAAAAATTTTCAAAACATTTAATATTTAAAATTAAATAAATAAATACAATTTTTTTCCAAAGCTTTTATTTCTAAATATTTTTTTAAAATATTTATTTATTATATATTTTTTTTTTTTTAAATGTTTAATTATTATATTTATTTTTTTTAAATATTTAAAATTTGAAATTTTATGCCAAAAAAAAAAAAAAATCTGTGGTTAGATATGGATTTTTGGAATTTTTTTTTGTAAAAAATCCAAAACCAAGGCACCACTAATAAATATAATCCTGTGGGCATACCTGTTGAAACAAAATGTCATGAGGCAAAAAATGTCCTAATGCAAAAGTACCGAGCACTGCTTTTGTGTCCACTTTATGACGAGGCGTCAACATTTTTGGTAGCTACTACATCCTCAATCATTATGCAACACCCAGTAAGTCTACAGAGAGACAGAGGGGTTCAAATCCTGTGACTATGAGATAAGTGAAGAAAGTGGATGCGACAGATGCAAGCATTGGCTTATCGCCCGGCTTGTGTTTACACACGTGTTCATGATCTCACATAATCATACATATATGTATCTATGTAAGTGAATATTTGAGAGTTAACACAATTCCTCAATTGTTTCCCCTCCTCCGAAGAGTCAAAGATCACATCTACGGACAGAATGATCATATGTAAACTTCTTATCTGATTATCAGTTTTTAATCAAGTTTAGAAAAGCAGACAGCTTTTGTAGTTGTTGTTGCTCTTATACTTCATTCTTGTTATGGGGTGAGGTGAGAGTGATGTTTGAGCTTTGAAATCTCTATGAATTTGAATAAGGGTTGAAAAAATAAGCGGTTTTTATTAGTTAATTAATTTCTAGAAACACCATTGCAAACAGTGTGAAATTTCTTTCAAATAAGTCCAGTTTAATTCCACATGGCTATCTTTTGTCATAATTACAGCTTCTTAGCCATTATGGCCTCGCTGAGAAGCTGCCACTTTTGTAAACGATACTGCTCCATCCCCAGGTTCTCCCTGAGTACCCCTACGCATGGTTTCTCGAGACACGCCAGCCTCATGAGCCTTCTTTCCCGTGGCATTTCTTTTTGCGGTTGATCTTCGAACTCGTTGTCTCGATCAACCTTGGTGTCCTCATAGACCTTAATCCAACACTCCTGGGCCTTTTATACACACTCCCGGTCTCTTTGTACCGATTGATTCTGTAGTGGAACGATGACTTGGACCCATTGAGGTCTTTCAGGGCCTCGGCAATGACCCTATAGCCCTTCCCTTTCAAATGAAGGGAAATGATGGTGCTCATGGTTACATGATTCGTCTTAAGAGGCTCAAGAATACGTTTTAGAAAAAAGTTTGACGAACAAAAAAGAAAGATAGAAATAATATTGAGCAAACAGAATTAAAAAATATAGAACCGTCTAGGAGAAATATTAAGATGAATTAACTGTTCTTAAGACTTATGGTTAAACCTGTATGTTAGCAAATTGTTTTAATTAATCCTTTGTTAGGGTAACAAATTGCACTTAAGTATGTAAAATTGATTGTCACAATGAATAAAACTAGAATGGAAACTCTGTTGAGAACTAACATCCATTAAAATAATTTTTCCTTAATTATTTCTGCTATAGGAAGCATCACCAATTTGAGCTCTGTACCAAAATATATTTTCCAAAGTTATTGCCAATAATGTATTTTTTAGGTTTTTTGCTGGTTTGAACTCTCAAAATTTAATGGCCTCTTACTTTGAAACAGATACAATCTTCGTGACAAGTTATATCAAAATTGAGAAGGCACTTTTGCCCTAATCCTGGTGTCCAACAGACAATAAGAAAAAAAAACAGTGGTAAAAACCGTTCAACTTAGTCGGGTGAGGGCGGGGGGGAAGTAGTGAATAATTGATAGTTTAAAAATACTGTATCAGAGTCAAATTTAATATCATAAATCACTTAAATGCTCTACTAGGTACTAGTTAGCATTTCTTGGGTACAAAGCCTATATTTGACCTGAAATATATACATGAAATGTGATGTAAAGTGGGATCAATAGCAGAAGTGTCCGCTGGGAGTGAGCTGAAGGGATTGTACAACAGCTCACCCCCCCCCATTAAGGAATTTTTCCTTTTTGACTAGAAACTTTAATATTAGAAATTTTGAATCAAAAAAATGTATATTTGTAATTTTGAATCAAAAAAATGTATATTTGTAATTTTGAATCAAAAAAATATTTGTAATGTATATTTGTAATTTTGAATCAAAAAAATGTATATTTGTAATTTTGAATCAAAAAAAATTATATTTATAATTTTGAATCAAAAAAATTTATATTTGTAATTTTGAATCAAAAAAATTTATATTTGTAATTCTGAATCAAAAAAATTTATATTTGTAATTTTGAATCAAAAAAATTTATATTTGTAATTTTGAATCAAAAAAATTTATATTTGTAATTTTCTATCAAAAATTGAGGAATTACGGGCTTAACTTTTGAGAATAGACTAAGATTTTTGAATTTTTTTTCCAAAAAATTAAATACAGGGAATTTTTTTCCAAAAAATTTGCTTTTAAGTAAATAGCTGCAGTTTTTTGGAATATTTTTTCAAAAAATTTAGTTTTTTGAGCATAAGTAGATTTATGAAAAAAAGAATTCGAAAAAATTTAATATTTCAAATTTAATTTTCCAAATTTTTTTAAATTTTTTTTTTTTTTTATTTTTTTAAATTCCCAAAACCAAGCTCCGTACAAAATTATATCCTGCGGATGCCCCTGGATTGGCCATTTTTCCTTCTCCTTATTTTTGTTCAAAATTGTTTTTATGTTCAGTCACTACATATATATATACTGTATAATTCTTTTTTTGAGTACTTTACCCAAATAGGTATTTATTGGGTGTTTGTCTTTCATTGTCATCTTTGCTCCCTTTTGTTTATGTACATATTTATATCTGCTCAATTTTGCTCAAAATAAACAAAATTTATGGAATTTATTCTCCTTTAAAAAAAAAAAAATTATGAACGCCTATTTTTAGTTCTCAAGTTATTTTTCCTCTTTTTTGATTTAGGCAGGATTTCCTTAGGAATTCTGTTTTTGTTGTCGCTAGGACTTTTTTTTTTTGTAACTGCAAACACATAACAAAGAACCGGACGACTGTAGAAAAAAAAATTCCTTTTTCCTACAATTATTATTATTGCTGTTATAGAACACAGGGTTTTCTTACAGTAGCATACATATTACAGTCATACATATGTTTACTCTAACCACCTTCTTCCTGGACTCATTATTATCCTCCGTATGCTTATAAATCCTCATTTTAAGAAAAATCTATCTTTATTTATGAGTCTGGGACTCTATAAAAATAATTTTTTTCATACATCTTATCAAGCTTGTAAGCGTTCCGCTATTTTGGCGTTGCTTTTAATTTTTTTTTCATTCAGTGTTCCGTTCAATTTTTTTATATGTTCAGCCATCATCTCTGTTCCACTTTCCAATCATAAGGTAGTACGATATATACTGTACGACAGCAAATTGTGACTTCTATTTTGATAGTGTCAGGGAGGCCTGAATTGAGAATTAGGTTTCAAGATTTTGTAAACAGAATAATTTGGTGAATATTAGCGTGTAAATGAGCTATAACTGACTAAAATCGGTTGATTCATTGCCGAGATGGAATCCCAAAGGCAAAAATATCCTATTTGATTCTACTACTGGACTACTGGTGGATAAACTCCAGGAAAGACTGCTGTATCCCCAGACTAAGTTCCAAGCCCCTGTGATGTTGCTAGGAATCATAGGATCAGATGGAAAGAGGATGCCCTGTTTTGGATGCCCTGTTTTGGTTCTGAGAGCCCTAAAATTCGGAGCAAAGGTGTACCAGAACGTCCCCAAGGACGTGGTCTTGCCCTGGGTGAAATTCAACTATCCAGAGAGAAACTATGTGTTCCAGCAGGACCCCACTTCGACACAAGGCCAGGACCACGTAGCAATGGCTTGAAGAGAATTTTTCCGATTTCTGGAAACTCGATTTATGACCTACCTCCTAGCCCTACATGAACCCTTTCTAATATGATATCTTCCACCGAGAGGCTGTGGCCCACCATGTACGAGGATCACGTAGCAAGGTGTGTGCAGCTTTCATTCCCAGGATCAAGGCCATGATTACAGCAGAGGGTCCCAATTTCAAGAAAAAAACTTTGTAATTATTGTTCTTTTGAATAATATATAGCGAACTCGGTTCAACAATCTGTAGTTCTTCATGAATTTGCATACACTCACGGCCAAAGGATGAGCCTAGGCCCCATGACACAGAATTATTGAACAGGTGAAGTTCATATGTTCCAGTTAAGGTAGAGAACTAGAAACTTTTATGTTCGATAACAGACTTCAAAAAGTTCCTCTTCACCCTCCACTCCGGATGCCACTACCCCAAAATAGATCTCATAAGCGTTGGTCATTGCTTTATCAGCCCTTTAAATCATATTTAAAAAAGTAAAAAATAAATATAAACTTTGATTTCATGAATTTTTTGTACGTACTGTTGGAATGGAACGCTAAAATATCCTTTTAAAAGTTTCAAATTTCCAATGGTTAAGTTAGCAAAGTAACTTAAAAATATTGCGTGCGCCCAACTTCTGTTTATGGGTTAGATTAACTCAAACTTATAAAACAGAGTTTCGAAAAAACAAACACGAATCAATTTAATTAAACCAAATTGTTACCCACAAGACGACATTTTTGTCCAATAGGTGTATTGAATGTGCCATGAATTACTCTTTTACAAATTAAACTACTTACTCAATGACAGGCAATCTCATTTAGTCTAAACAGATATGTCATTTTAATAATAAACACTGTGATAGTTAAAGACTCAAACATGTCTCATTTTGACATTTTATCCATAAACATTCAACATTCTATTTTTAGTCTATGGCATTTATTATTTATAACAGTAGTTGAAGGAAAGACAAAATTGCGCATGAAATTTAGATAGAGGAGTTTTAAATCCAGAAAATTTCAGAATAATTTATATTCAATTTATTTTCTAAAATTTATTCCGGAGTTCATAAATCGTTTGCTATTATATTTAGATGTCCATCGTGAAGTCAATCACTGAAACCAACCAGCATTCTTTGCACGTGTATTGGACTATCTCTCCAAGACACCCTACAAGGGGCTCAGATCCGGCAAGCTAGAAGGCCACATTCTTTTGCCCAAAACAAAAAAGTTATAAAAATGTTGGGGTTTCCGGAATAAATCTGGTTCTAATTACCAGATTTGGACAAACTGCACCAATATATAATTCTAGCATGATATTGGATCTGTTAACATCCACTTAACCTCTCTTACATAATAATCTATGAAGTTATTAGCATACTTTGGCACGGAGGCACACAATAATAGCCGCACGGTCTTCGTATTATAAGGACATCTCAAGAATTTTGTATTTTTGCGTATAAAGTTTTTCCAGATAAATCTGATGAGCAAACTTTCAGTCAAATAAATTTCAGTGTTACCAAGATATTAAGGTCTAAGCTTGTTACGGATTTTAAACCTTGTATGTCCTTAAAAGATAAATTTAGAGAGGTAAAGTTGTATTGTAACCATAAACATCTCTTCAAGTGAACAAGCGTTTTGTGACAATTTGTTTTATAGCTTTTGACCAACATTGTCCCATGGTTATTTCAAAAAGCAAGTTTTAGAACTTAAGGATGTGTGAATAACTTTAACGAAATGAGACGAACCAATCTAAACAAAATGCCCTTTATGATTCACTTATAATAATTACAGCCATTCCCTCATTTGTACTTTTATTTTTTATTTTTATTTTTTGTAGGTACTAACCTAAAAGAATGTAGCTCAACAATAAAAAATCCTATTTATTTATGACTAGTTTAACCTCTAGCAAAGATAACAACAATTTACATTCTTGGAACAACATAGAAAAACAAAAACAGAAGCTCCTTAGGATTTTAAAAAAAAATTGAAGCTGTAAAAAGTATATAAAACAGAAGCTTCAACTTCAAAAAAATAACTTGTGGGTGTGTATTTTGACAGAAAATAAAACCACAAAAATACACATTCCAGACACCGATTTCTAAGTGATTTAAAAACGAGCAAAAACCACAAATAAAGTAACCTAAAAAATCCATTGTATTAATTATCCACGCCCAAGTTAAGTTGGAATCCATTCAGAGCTCCAACAGAGGTAATGAGATAATTAATAATGATGGGGAAATAGAGCGTTTTCATTTTAGAATGAGGGCAACAGGACTTATAAGCTATTTTCCCCATTTCACAGTGTAGAATAGAATAGCTCAAGTCATGATAAAAGTGCGTTTTCATTATTAATGTCTGTCATTTTGGGGACCGAAAGAATCAAGTTTTAAAACTGATTGAAATTAATTCATATTTGGATATATCAAAGCATAAATAATTAGTTACAAAACAGCACAAACCTGAGCTCTCTAGCTTACGTGATACTTGAACGTGATCGACAAACTTCCATTCGAAGAATCAAAGCAATTGGACCACCGTCAACGCCGTAAGAAAGTCCGAAATATTGGAGAGGAAGAAAGGCTGTATCAAAAACGTCAAATTGAACCCGGAAGAGTTAAAAAACAGCCAAGGTCAAACCCCTCAAGTCCATGATGCCCCTTGCAAGAGATCTCGCAGGTTCACACCAGACTGTCCAGATGGCTATCAGAAAAGTGGGATGAAAAAGTCTTATAAATTTCAAAGACTTTTCAGTTCTTTTGACTCTTTTTGAAGCAATTAGCCCCCATATAGCTCTGATGCCAACCTCCTCGACTACTCGATCCCTCATCCAAACACCGAGGCCATCAAAGCTCTGTCAGCCAGCATTGGGACACCATGACAAATGACTATATCGGCAGCGGGTGACAGGTCTTCCACCATCCCTTGGAAGCCACCATTGCTGCTAAGGGTCGCGAAATTAATGATTCAGAGAACTCAGACATATCTTTAATTTTTTTTTTTTTTGATGTTCAATTGTTCATTAATTATTTATATCTTGTTAAATTTTAAAATTCAAAGTGTTCAGATTTTAATGTACCACTTCGTATAATCTTATTTCTATATTGTAGATAAAAATTAACTATTCAATGGAAAGTCTAAGATATTTTTTTCTAACTTGCATACTTTTCTCGTCGCTAATCGATAAAAAAAAAGTTGTACAAATTGAGACATTTTATTGCAATTTTTTAATATAAATTACTTTCATTTAATTTAAATATCTGCGTTTATCATTAGCATCAAGTCGTATTCAATGCAGATCTTAAGTTTTTAATAATTCTTAAAGCCATTGGATGATGTTTTATGAATATTTATTGAAAATGTGTGAATTTTACACACTAAAAAAATCAACTGTGGGCTCCTAATGAAGGCGTCTCCTTCAACTATGATGTAATTTATAACATAAGTAAAACCTCTCTTTTTTCTACCGAATAAAATTGCCTTTCTAATATAAAAAAATAAATGAAAATTTTGTGTAAAATCTAAGCTTTTTCTATTTTGTGCTAATTTAAACGCATTTTTTTGCATCGTCATATTGTTCATATGTAAATTTAGCAGTACAATCTTATTGTAATTATTTGTTCTAACTGGGGCCTCGCCCTGGAAAGATTTTTTTAATTTTGTAAAAAAGTAATAGGACCATAAAAATATGAACGAGATTTACCTTTTTCCTTAAATGCCCCTTTTAATATTTTAAGATATATCTCTAGCACCGGATTACTCACAATCATATTGATTTTAATGATATTGTTCCAGGATGATATTACCTACAACAATTTTGTCTCATAATGATAATATACAAGATGATTTTACCATTCAACGATATTACTCCTACAATTTTGTCCACAACCTTTTTACCACAATCATTTTACTGGAGGTTGGAGTAGTACGTAAAGAAATAAATTCAAGAAACAATTCCAGATTTGAACAGGCTATCTATTTTTCAATAGCCCTTGTTAAGACTCGGAGAAGTGTGTTTAATAGTGTTCGGCATTCATTTATCGAATGACCTTTTGTGGACATACTTGAAGAGTTCTTGTCATTGAATGGAAATATAACAGAAAATTATATTTGTTGTTTTATGGAGAAAATTTTCCTAAAAAAAGTCAAACAATGTATTTTGCTGTACATATTAAGTCCCAAAACTCACATCTCTTAAAATGGTAAAACCTTTTTCAGGCAAGATCTGAGGGCAATAACTATATCAGCCTCTTCGAGATATACTGTTCCTTCTCTCAAATCCCAAACTTGGTAGGTAGCTCCTGGGACTATCACCTTGATGTGATTAGGTATCGTATATCTGATTCCCTTCGATACCATTCTAAGTTGA